>NW_026692848.1:5890000-7090000 GCF_021218885.2 Marmota monax
CCTTCCCACCCCCTAGAGTGGCCTCAGCTGTGGACAGCTCCCTGCTCTTGATCAGATGGAGGAGGCCCACCCCCAGTTTGCTGAGAATTTTTGTCAGAAGTGGTTGGTTGATTTTTGTCAAATACCTTTTTTAAAATGCCTGTTAATATATCATTTTTCTCTCATCTTGTTAATATAGTGAATATTGAGAGTGATTTTCAAAAATGTAACATAACCTTGCCTTACAGGATAAATTCCACTCAGTAGTAGTGTACTGCCCATTTTATACATTGCTGAGTTTCACTTGCTACAATTTGTTAGTATTTTGTGTCTGTTAGGGAGGAACACATAGCCTTTCTTGCAGACCTCATCTGGTTGGTACATGGCACTGATGGCTTCATTGAGCGAGCTGGGAGGCAGCCACTGCTTTTCAATTTTCTGCAACAATGTGTATAGATACATACTGTTTTTCTCCTAAGTGTTTGGTAAGATTCACTGGAAGGTTTTTATAAATTCAGTCTTTTCAATGAGCCTATTCAGGTTATTTCTGTCTTCATAACTAATTGTGTCTTTCAAGGAATTTATCTATTCTTCCAAGTTGCCAAATTTATTGATATTTATCTATAATATTATTTTATTGTCTTTTAAATGTCTGCACAATCCGTAATGATGTCACCCCTAATTGCTAATATTGTAATCTGTGTTTTCTCTCTCTGGCTACAGTTTTGTCTGTTTTACTGCTTTTTCTCAATCAGCTTTTGATTTCTTTGATTTTTTTCCTCCATTCTTTTCTATTTTTTCTATCAGTATTGGGCACATTACAGCATATAGAACAAATTTGGTCCTAGTTTTTTAAAGGTTATGTATTTGAGAATAATCACGCACACACACTTTCACACACACACAGGCTCGCTCACATAAATACACTCACACACCCTCTCACACACACTAACACACACCTACTCACACACACATTCTCACACACCTACTCACACACACATTCTCACACACCTACTCACACACACATTCTCACACACACTCCCTCACACATACGTATTTGAGGTGGGGGTCTCACTCTGTTTGTCGACCATGCTAGTCTCCAACTGTGAACTCCGGTGCTGGTTCCACCTCAGCCTCCTGAGTAGGTGGCACTACAGACATGGGCCACTATGCCTGGCTCAATTTTTTATACTCTTAAAGAATTATTTAAAAAAGTAAGAAAAAGAACAGGCATCAGAGACCATATGAAATTCGTAAAGACTAAAGATTTACTATCTGATACGGGAAAATCTTGCCTATCCACTTTCTCTATCACTGGTTAGGGCTATGAGCTGTATAGTTTAGGTTTAATCTTTTTTTCTGTTTTCAGTTTCTTACTGCAAAATCATCACTGATTTGAGATATTTTCTAACCTAGGCATATGCTGTTATAAATTTCCCTCTAGGTACTGCTGTCTTTGTTCTCTTTTTCTATTGACCTGCAGTTGTTTTAATTAAATATATATGTATATATTTAATTTTTCCATTTTATCTTTGGCTTTTATTTTTGAGAGTTTCTATTGCTATATTTACATACCTTTTAACCCTGTCTTCTGCCATTAATTCTCTTCAGTGTATATTTTTATCTCATAAGTTGTAGATTTTGACCCAAGAAGTTTGACTTTTAGAAGCATCTTTCTTTGTCTTCCCTGACTGGTCCCAGGGAGGACACTGGGGGACCTCCCCCAGTGCCCACCTGTGCCTGTGCTGGCTCAGATTA
Organism: Marmota monax; assembly: GCF_021218885.2. Lineage (NCBI taxonomy): Eukaryota > Metazoa > Chordata > Mammalia > Rodentia > Sciuridae > Marmota > Marmota monax. Next base: position 5,891,738 of record NW_026692848.1, read on the forward strand.
TACTGCTTTGTTTGTTTCCTCATTGTGGTTTCTTATCTCGATTCGAATGCCTGATAGTTTTTGTTGGATGGCAGATACTGAAACTCATACCATGTCAAGAGCTAGAGATGCTCTTGTTCTTCTGTGAATGATTTTGAGCTTTGTTCTTTGACACAGATAAGTTACATTGGGCTCTATCTGGTACTCACTGTCCTCTCTACAGAGGCAGGATGCTCCCTGGGCCCTACCCTGTGCCCTACCCTGTGCCCTGTGTACAAGGAGTTTGCCAGCTTCACTGTGGGGATGGGCACTGCTCCTGGCCTCAGGCACTGCTGCCTCAAATCCAGGTGGCTACTTTCATGCCTCCAAAAGTGAGGTCACCTGCAGAAGCCAGCAGAGCATGCTCTGCTGAGCACTGGAAGGGCACCCCAGCAGACCTCTGGCACCCCACCCCAGCACTTCTCCCTGGTTTGTTCTTCTTGGAACTCTCGATGTCCATCTTCCTCAACTCCCGCTCCATCTCTCAATTTGAGAAAAAAAAAAAAGAGAGAGAATGAAGGCATTCTCCGCCTTGGCCTGGATTTCCCTCCCACCCTGTGCTCCAACCTGGAGACTCTCCCCAGGCAGTGAGCTGGCACTTATGACTCACCATATTCTTCTGTGCCTTAGGCTCACTGTTCTTCAACCCTTGATGGCCACTACCTTGCAAAACATTGTTTCAAGTCAGATAATCCAAAAAATGTTAATAGGCTGAAATCCCCAGTTAAAAGGAGAAATAGGGGGCTGGGTTGTGGCTAGAGCACTCACCTAGCATGCATGAGGCATGGGGTTCGATCCTCAGCACCACATTAAAAAAATAAAAAGATATTGTGTCCGCCTAAAATTAAAAAGTAAATATTAAAAAAAAGAAAATAGGTCCTTCTTTATATTTTCAGTAAAATGAAAGGACACTATAGATAAAAGATATTCAATAAAAACAACAGATGTTATCCTTGACACATAATATTATATTTGACATAAATTAATAAATGTTATTTTGACACGAATAATACATTCTCTTTGTTTTAAGTGGACATAAAATGTTTATAAAAATTTGTCACATTTGAGCCATAAAGCAGGATTCACAAAGTCAAGACTAATTTCTTACACACAGTACTCTGACTACAATGAAACCAAGTTAGAAATCAATAATGGTGTGATAACTAGGTCAACCCTACATTTGGAAATTAAGAATCACTTCTAAATAACTACTGGATCAAAGAAATCAGAAATAAAATTAGAAGGTATTGAGACTGGAATGACAAAGGAAAAAAAGTCCTAGATATTAAAACCAGGTCTTTTCAGGTGTATGGCTGTAATGGTCATTCAAAGCAAATTTTTAGCCTTTAGTTTGTTTTTTTGTTTGTTTGTTTTTTAATTAAAAAGAACAGATACTGAAAAATCTAAGCATCCAACATAAGATATCAAACAAAGCCAAACACAACAAAAATGAAAAACAACATAATGAACCCAGAGAAAAGAGAGAAAGAAATAAAGTAACATCAGATATTAATGATCCAGGAGAAAAGCAAAATAATAGGATTAATAAAAGTAATGGCTGGCTCTTTAGAAGAATACGAAAATGAATGAAAGTCTCACAAGACCATAGCAAAAAAGGTACAAATATACAATATTAGGAATAAAAAAGAATACTTACGATGATTTAGAAATCAAAATGATATTAAATGATAAATAATGCACAAATTTGAAACAAAAAAATTTGAAACAAAAAATATACAACTTAGTTAATAAAAAATAACATCAAAATTACTGACTCAGTCAATTTTGGTTACTTTATTAAATAATTAGATATATTCCCAATAGGAAACATCAGACAGTGTTATAGGTACTTGTGAGCTCTACCAAAAACTCTAAGACAAGTAATTCCTGACCAAATCATCCTCAAAAGAGTACATTTTTCCATCAATACTGAAAAAAAGGTGGTATACCAATTAGTATTTTGACTTCCTGAATTCCTAAAATGAATATGGTTTATACAGAAAAAAATTGTAGGTCAATTTTATTTATAACCATAAATGTAAAAATCTTAAATAAATAGAAAAGCAAATTTAGGAGTGTGTGTGTGTGTGGGTATGTGTGCACATACACACACGTGTGCACATGTGCATATGTATACATATTTGTAGGGCTTATTCCAGATACATTCTGTTGTATTAACATGAAGTAATCAATTATGTATTGACTGTATTAACAGAAAAAAATAATTATCCCAAGATACTTAAAAAAGTATTTAATAAAATTTAATATTCATTCATTGTTAAGAATTTACCAAACTATTAATAGAAGGAAATTGTCTAAGTCTAATAAAAATGATTTGTTAAAAATACTATAACAAATATGCATTGTGAGCAAGCTAGACCAAACATGTTTGTATCTCTCTATTCATGAGGACTTATTGAGTAATAATAAATTCAAAAGATACACCACTTCCATCAGGTGCAATCCACTAAGTACTCAGGGCCACCGGATGGTCGTAAGCTAGGTATTCTCAGATTCTATAATCCCAATCTTAGTTTCTAATGTCTGTAACACAGGTCACACATCGTCCTTCACACAGTGATGTGTATATGATACAGTGAGGCTAAGAAAGGGTTAATGTGGCCACAGGGTCACAGGATGTTGTGTCAAGAGCAAAGGCAGAGCAGGTACAAATGCAAAAACATCATTGCAGGTGGTCAGATAAGATGGCCAACCACCCAAGGACTTGTTGAGGGCCTCAGCTGTCAGAGACGGAGGCCAGGCTCTGATGGAGGAGTTTGACTATGGCCACATCAAGCTGGAAAATCATTCAGCTGACCTGAATGAAGCCTGGGAGCAGAGAGTCAGGAGGTCGGACACCTGTGTATCTCGGCCGGGTTCACCAGGTGGTCTGGATGACAGGTTGGTGTGCACTGCTGCAGCCAGTCTTGGGTGCTCCCCCCTTCCTGGGTCTCAGGTGAGGAGGTTGCTTTATTCGGTGGTGTTAGTCGGGAATGTGTCCCCAAACTCCTGCGTTAGGCAGTGCAGCAGTGTTCAGAGGTGGAATGACTGCTCCTGAGGGCTCTGTCCTCACCAGTGGAAGAATCAATTGATGGAGGGATAATTTGGATTTACTACAGGCAGGTGGGGCAGGTGGAGGAAGTATGTCACTGGAGGTGTGGCCATGGGTGCTCTATGAGTGCCGGGCCCTGCCTGTCTCTTTTTCTGCTTTCTGGCTGCCCTAAGCCGAGCAGCGTTCCTCCACTACACCCTTCTGCCATGATGTTCTGCCTCCTACAGACCCAAAGGAATGGAGCCAGCCAACAATGAATTGGATCCTCTGAAACTGTGAAGCTTTCCTCCTTTAAGTTGTTCTTGTCATGTATTTTGGTCACAGCCAAGAAAAGCAGACACAGGTCGTCTGATGTGTTTGATGAGCTCGCCAGCCTGGTTTTTCTGATACAGGGTGGACACACCCATGCATCCCTGTGCTCCTGACTGAATCCTGAAGTTCACAGGTGGTCACTCTTATTAGCACAGCTAATGTGTCAGTTTGTGCTGTTCAAATAGTTGTTTACTTATACAAACAAGGTGTAGAGTCGTTCCACCTGAGCACTTGTGCACAAAATGAAGCACCTTATGGCAAACTACTGCTCCTCAGAAGGAAGAAACCCAGAACTAGGCACAGCCTTAGAACTGCTGTTCTGTGCATCATCAGGGAGTGTCTCAGAAGGGCTCAGCCTGCTCTTCACACAATGCAAAATGCCCAAAGTTCCTTTTAAGATTGAGAGAAAAGACAATGATGTCCAATTTGGCCAATGCAATGAAGTGTAATAAGACTAGAAAAAGAATGAAAGGTGTCATGATTGGAAAAGAAAAAAACAATCTGTTGTCCTTCAGCAGAGGAGTATAAAGATGAGTCACAAATTCACAACAAAATTTGTAACTTTACTAGGTAAAAATGCAACATACAGAAATCAGTTACATTTCTATATGCTAACAACAGACAGCAAATGGTCTTTCTATGTTACCATTTAAAATTTCATGCACCAAAAATATATTGAACTTTGGAATAATTCAACAAAAGATTTATAAGGCCTGTGTGAATAGCCTGACCAAACTATTGCTAGAGGTTAAATAAAACCTCTGCAAATGGAAAGATATACCTTGAATTACGAGCAATCAGTCCTTTTGTTAACCGTGGCAGAACACGCTCAGCACCACAATCCGCAATCAGCGAGCTGACTCGCTCATTATGGCTCCGCTTGGAAGGGGCCACGTGTGTTGCTGTCGGCTGCTCCCCCCCACGCAGCTCCACTGTGGGTCCTTAATTCCTCTGCTCTGAGTGAACCTTGAGGTCACACCCACCTGGGCAGCCTTCTGTGTGTAGCCAACATCTGCTGCGATTCTTGAGATGACCAGTTTTGCTGCTAGGAAGAGAAGGCAATGATTTATCTGTTTTCTCAGCAGAGGACAGAAAAGGAGGAGCCGGGGGCAAGGAGGGATTTGTTGTGGTCTGAGTCATCGGAGCTCAGCCTCAGCTCTCCGAGGCTGGCACGGAAGGCCCAAGCCTTCCAGAAGCTGCAGGCTGTAAGAGTAGCAGGAGGGCAGCTTCTGAAGAAGTCCCTTGGCTTTTTCTCAAACTGCAGTTTTGTCTTAAGAAAATTTTCCTTTCTGTTCTTGTGTTGTGGTTCTGTTTGAAATTTTAGCTGAACAATCTGCTTGAGGTACTTGTGAGGCCCGATTGCCATGAGCACATTCAGCTGAGGCCCAGAAAATCCTTGCCTCCTCTGTCTCTTAGGGTTAGGCCTTGGCTCAGCCCAAACCAAACACATCTGCTGCTTCTACTTCTGTGTGAACTTGCTGCACTTAAGTTCCCCGCAGCCCAGATAGGAGTGGAGCCAGGGGACAGAATAATATGCTTCCCCGGGACAGGGCCTCGGACACTGTCCTTCACCTTCACCTTTTCAGAACCAGAGTTCCTGGGAGTGGACTGATGCAAGGACAGGGTGGAACCTGCCTGAGCCTCTGGGGTGGGAGGGGCATCAAAAAGAAGCAGCTGTCTTCTGGACTCTGAGGGATGAAGTGCCGCCAGACACAGGCGTGGAGGCCGGCGATGTCTGGAGCTTGGTTTGGCTCGTTTGCTCTAACATCCAATACCCAGCACCCGTTGGCATGATTTCAGCTAATAACTAATAAGATGTCGTATGCTTTTATATTGTTCATCTAATGTAATATATTCAGAACCACATCTGTTGAAAATAAATTTACATTAGGAATTAAAATAATGCCTCCAAATCACCGCAGTGTGATAGTTTGCTAAGTGAAAATTGACTCATAAAAGGAAGGTAAAACAGGGAACCTCTGATTGCAAAGTCTCTGCAGACGATTGAGACTGCACATTGAAGACCATATGTTTCTATGCAAATGTGACATGTATCTAATATTGGGAGCATTTCCAGAAAATGCTGTGCAATATGCTCTTCCAAAAAACCCAAGTTCTGCTTGGTGTTATGCTGAGGCATAGCAGTTACACATAGCAGCTTATGGACTGGGTGCAGTGGGCATGGCACCTCAAAACAAACCTTCCTCTTACACCGTTATTCCGTTTGCAAGAGGACAGCAGATGGCTGAACTGGCACAGAAAACACATGTCAGCATGGCTCTGGGTCTTAATGGTCATAAAGGTGCCAGAGCAGGAGTGACCCTGGACTAGGTTTTGTAATATGGCTTTCTTATGTTTGGTTTATGGTTGAAACTGCAGTGAGTGCTTCTCCTTGGATATATTTCATAATTAATATTTTTGGATATGTTGGTTTCAGCAGAAGAAGCTTTGTATTAATGTTGCAGCTTCTCTAGACATCACTTAGGTTTCCCAAAATGCCAACTGTCTACATTTTGCATATGTCTTACAATGTTATTATACTACAACCCCTGTCTTCTCCTTCCTTTCTCTCCTACACATTTGCACACACACACATACGGTGTCTTCCAGGAATGAATGCATTATACCAAGTTCATGTTCTGAAAGTGAGGTGCTCTTTGATCATATGTAAGGAGTCTTTAAAAATTCTCATTTCGTTTTAGATTTCAGTACGTTTGACCTGGCCCACTACCAGTGCTGCACACTAGTGTCATCTGCCACCATACTTCTTACTCTTATTAATGCAACAGTAACCTTTTTCAAAATGGCCTGGTCTGGACACCATGATAACAAGGCAATCTTACTGTTTCCCAGAGACAGCGCCACTTTAGTTTCCAGACGGAGCTGTGGCCTCCTCAGAGTGAAGGAGCTAGGACAGAAAGGGACTGAGGACATGAGGCACCTGGAGAAGTCAGCCTTAGTGTAAAGCCGTTACCATTTGACCACGATTTCAAAACCAGATCATAGTCTTCTTTCCAAGTAATTTATTAACTTATTGACTTGTTTTTTATGAGAACATCAGAAAGAAAGTGTATGTATTAGCAAGAAGATGTACCAATAAACAAAAGTAGAGACTTCTGCTGATGAGATGTTTTATTTAGCATTACAGACACTATGAAAGGTTTTCTTACTGTTTTAAGAAAACAAATTCTTCTACTTTTCAACCCCAAGCTCTTCCCAATGGTTGGTTGTTATAAACCTTAGCTTTCTTGGATACTTGTCGTTTTTATTTTTGTTTTTGTACTGGGGGATGGAATCCAGGGGTGCTTAATCACTGAGCTACTTCCTCAGCCCTTTATTTATTTATTTATTTGTGACAGGGTCTTGCCAAGTTGCTAAGGCTGGTTTTGAACTAGCGATCCTCCTGCTTCAGCCTCCCAAACTGCTGGGATTACAGGCATAAGCCACCGCACCCTGGAATACTTGTTTTTAAAGTCCCTTTATATTGTGGATGAACTATAGTGGGTTGTGGTGGTACTGAGTGTTGAACCTGTTGAACCTGTTGAACCTTATACTTGCCAGGAAAGTGCTCTGCCACTGAGCCTCGTTCCTTAAAAAAATGACTTCATTATAACTTTATAGGCCACAGTCCTGATAATAATGGTTTAGGCCAGACAACTTGCAGAGTTTTGCTTTTCTGGTGGTATGTACTCTACCATTGTCAAAACAGAAACCTGTAAATAACATCCTATGAAATGAAAACTGAACTGTGCTTCATACCATCACATTTTATGTTTGCTTAGAAACTAAAACTAGAGATTTCTGTAATCAATAGATAAATATATTCTTTAGGGAATCAGAAGCAAAAGGTAACCATTAATAACACTTAAAAAGTCATCACCATTATTGGATTTGTAACAAGTGCAATCAATTTAGCTTTTGTGTCACGCAGCAAACGGTATCATAAAAAAGCAACGCACAGTGGTGCTTTGAATCTATTTGGGTCACTGAGTGAGTCTGTGAACCTCCTTTTCTCTCTTGCACACTGCTGGGCAGATAGTAGATGCTTAATTATTTATTGAGCCTCTTAATTAATCAAGGAATTAGAAACCTAGGCCTACTACTTACTAGCTAGGGCCACACTTCTTTAAGCACTGGTGTTTTTCAACCACAAAATATGTATCAGAACAGCACCTCATTAAGATCATTGAGAAGATCATATGAGATAATGTATATAAACTACAATCCACTGTCCCTCCAGCTAATTCACAGATCAATAGCTCATTCAGGGTCTTATTCAATAAGAGGATTTTTGTTTTGTTTTATGTTTTTAAAAGTAGTATCCACATTTCTCACTTATCTTTGGAAAAATTATATTGCAATTATGTTAAGAATAAAATTTTAAAGGAATCTTTAAAGTTCATTTTTTAGGTGAGCTGAAACTCACTACAGAAACTTTGTATCATATTTGTCCTCTATAATTATGGGTTCTGCACCTGCAAATCCAACCAGTTACAGATCAAAAAAATATATAAAAATATACATCAGTGCTGAATATGGACAGAATTTTTTCCCTTGTTATTATTTCCTAAATAATACATTATGGCAACTTTTGGTATAGTATATGCATGGTATTAAGTATTGCAAGTAATCTAAAGATGATTTAGGGTACAGGAGGATGAGTGAAGGTTAGATGTGGATATTGTATCACCTGATATAAGGGGATGAGAATTTGTGGATTTTGGTCCTGAAACCAACTGCTCAAGGATACTGAAGATGACTATGTTCAGTAACAGTTGGACAAGTTGAAATATTCTTTCCCTTTGCTGCTGTGTACCAAATGGGTTGATGCAGAACTAAAAAAGAAGGCTGTATTAGTCACTCACAAAAAGGGCTTAGCAGTCATTCAGACATGGATATGCATATTTACATATCAGCTCTTGAAGAACCAGTATACCAATTAGTGAGACACAAAGAGATACACTTCATTAAGAAAAATGCCTCCACAGTATAAATTCACTTACCACCTAGATTTAGAAGAACATTCGATTTTCAATGGTGGAAATGAATACAGATTTTTTACAACGGTTTTTATAGTGCAGAACTTCACAGTTAAATTGCATTGTCCTTTTTAGAGCAGGATTCTATCAGATATCTGCTAATTTCCTACAGGGAAAATCCTAGACATTTGTATTCAGGAAGAATTTCATTTTGGTTTGACTATATCTTTTTATTCAGAGACCTTTAAAAAGTTAGCTTTCCTAACTAGTTCCTAGGAGAATGATTTACATGTTAGAATAGGATTGAATAAATACTTATCAAGAGAGAATCCTATTAAATTTTATATTCAAATTGAAATAGGCAAAATACAAGTAATTTGAACGAAAATGCAGAATTAGAGAGTTCTTCTGATTTTCTTGGCTGCATGAAATATAAAATCACAAAACCCAGAGGCTAATTTTTTTGAGATTTCCCCATTAGTCTTATTGTCTCCTTGTGATCATGAGTGTGTATCTATCTTGCCTGCAGCCTATAAAAACCTTGAAGTCGGGGACAAATTCCTCTTCTCCTTTCTGTCTCCCAGGTCATTGTCCCAGTATGTCGTTATTTACAGCAGAGTACCTCTGCATGCTTACTTTAAAAGATATTTGTAGATGTATTCTCTCCAAAGTTTAAAAAAATATTTAAAAGCACATTAGAATGAAATATAAATGTATACTCTGATATGCTAATAAGGAATTTCTGTCTGGCCACTTTCTGGTTAGAAGTGGTTTGTTACTTTGTCCTAAAAAGGTGACACACATTTCCTGAAAATGTTCCATAGTCCTGTGCCCTTCAATTTAAATCTAATTAAGGCACTCTTGTGTTGATTCGGCTCATTTTCCCTGCTTTCCGGTAGGTTCCTATGTCTCTTTCCCATATAACTGACTGCCAAGTTATTAATTCCTGTTCTTAGGCCCATGCGGCCTGACAGCCAGTGTGGGGCCAAGGAGTAATGACGATGGATCAGGTCCCGCTGATGCTGCAGCTGCCAGCGAGACTGGGAGGCTCCGCAGCAGGCTCTGCACACTCTGAGTGTTGGACAGAGCTGCAGAGCCATCAGCCCTCTCTCTGTTCTCAAATCCCTCCCAATTTACCCAAAGCTGATTAAGTCTGAAAATACCTTGGATTATTCATTATGTGCTAATGTAGCAGCATTAATAGCACATTTTTATAAGTAAGTGCATTTATCTAAGGAATTGACCCAAATGTGTTGAACTCAGAAAAAAATGAGAAGTCATCTGATTACCCATTCAGTTATAGATGAACCCTTTTAAACATTGTGCAAACATAAAAACCACTTCACATGCTGTGGGCATGTGAGGAAAGAGGTAACTTCCTGACTAGTATTTTGGGTGGTGCTTTGTAATAGAATCATTTGGTTGGATATTTGAAAGACCCTGCCTAATTAGGTCAGTTTATACTAAATAGATTGCCAGGTTGTGTTTATGATCTTATGGCTGAAAGTAGTTGCTTTCAAGTCAATATTTCCCTTTTAGAGACAGGAATTTACTAATTAAATATTTGCACTAATGAGATAAATAGGAGTAATGTTAAAAGGTGCCACGTGCTCTGAGAAACAGTCATTTCCAGAGTTAATATCTCTGAGAATAGGCCAAGCACCCCTGCCCTTTCTTGGACCTGCTGGAGTGTGGCAGACCTTGTTGAATGTATTCTGAGGTGCAGATCCTGTCTTACCAATAGGCATTGGATCAGAGAGTTGCTCTCCTACTTGGATACCTCCAGCATGGTCCTCAGCAATCTCAGTCTGACAGCCAGAGAACCCTCTTTTCCCCAGTGTGGACAAGTTCTTCCAGCCCTGAGGTGGAAAAATGAACAGAAGGCTGGTGCTCACACTTCGGAGCCTGCTGGGCCACCAGGACCTTTAGAGATGGCTGGTTTCTGGAGCCAGACCCTCCCCTTAGGGAGTTAACATCGCTGGGAATGGGCCACAGCCCTGCCCTTTCTTGGACCTGCTGGAGTGTGGCGGACCTTGTTGAATGTATTCTGAGGTGCAGGTTTGTGTCTTACCTTTGTGGAGAGCAAGTGTCACGCTCGTTGGGCAACATGATGCACCTGTTGCCCATTCCAAGTGCAATCTCAACCCATCAATCGAAATGAAGTGTAAGACACAGTGCTGATGAGATGGCAGGCATCAATCATCTTCAGGTTTTTGACACATACTCTTCATTCCTCCATCCTGTAGAGAATCAGCACGAGGGTGTGAATCTTTATCAGTTCAGTCCTCGGCAGTTGGCACCGTCAACTGCAGCAGATGGGTGGCTTTAACTTTTAAGATTGTGGAGACTGTTTGGATACAGTTCTCCCCATTACCCAAACATTCCCCTGAGGCGTCCAGAGAGAGGAGATGCTCGAAGCCAGAACATGTACCAAAATTGGCATTGAGAGCGTGCAGATGGATTTCTAGTTAAAAAAAAAAAATGCTGAAGATAGAGTAATATGAACACTTTATACTTTAAAAAGTTTTGATGTGTACTTTCTGTTGAGCTTTATGAAAGCACCCAATCACCTATTTAGGTATCAGAAGAAACCCCAAAGGGGTCAGAACTTCTGGATGTGTCTGTACTCCTGGCTCCACCTGGGTGTTTCAGCTGTGGAGACCCCACCCTGTTGTGGGTGGCCCTTGCTACAGTGGCTCCTGTGGACGGGAACACTCCTGTGTGAGGCAGCTCTGTCAGGCTGCGGGGAGCACCAACACGCGGAAGCATCGCTGTCATGGCCTGAATCTAGCTGTTCTTTCTTGGGGCCAAGCCATCCGGGTTTACTGGGGACTTTTCCAGTTTGGGCACTCCAAGTTCCGTTCCCAGGTACCCCTTGGGTCCTGGGGCAGTTGGTCACCCTTGTTGCTCTGTGCATGGCTTTCCCACTTGGGTGACTTCTCCACCGGAGGGGTGTCAGAGGTGCTGCAGGGCCAGGGAAGAGGGCCTATCTAGACCACGCGTGGTAGATGTAAATAATGTCAAAACAGTGCCATGGAACTACTGAAGGCTGTTCATTCAGTTTAGAGGGTGGTCTTGCTTTAGGGATTTAATCTCCCTGATTGGGCATTTTCTCCTTTGTTGGTATAGCATCATTTTTTAAAAAATGACATGGACATCTTAAAAAATATATACTTGGAAAAGATAAAAGCTGGCGATACTAGGATGGTAGCTCCAATTTGTGTATTGTTTTTTCTTTTTTAAAAAATTATATTTAAAATGAATTCTGTTTTTCTGTGAAATCCCCAAGTCTGCACACTACTGATATATGGGAGTAGATGGAGAAAAACGGTATTATAATCATGCAGGTGTTCTTGTGAGGATTAAAATAGTGGTTCACATATTTTTTGTATCCTAAATTAACACGTATGTTCTGTTCTTCATTCTGCTAACAATTTAGGATTTCCCACCATGTGAGTGCTTATACTGGTCCTGTCCACGTGCAGAAGAGGGGGCGGATTAGAGTGAGCTGTGTAGAGTGAGGAGCTCTTTAGAGTGAGGTTCATCTGCTCTCAGGGGCCTCCCTGGGAATGGTATCTGCAGTCCTTGGCTCACAGGGAGCGCTCATCCCAGGGAACGCGGAGTCTCTCTCACCCATTGGGGGCTTAGCAAGTCTGGGTCCAGGCTTCCTCAACTTCCCTCATCCACTTGACCTCAGAAAAACGTAGTTGCTTTCATGGACCCTTTTACAAGATGAGGGTCTGTGATTTTCCTACCTTTTCCTGGGTTCCACGGTCTGTGCCCCCACAACTCGAGCTCTTGCTCTCAGGGGAAGCCCAGTGGGGTGGAAAGGGCCTGGACCCCACAGATCCCAGGCTGCACCTGCTGCATGACTTTCTCCACGACCCTGATGACAAACACGCACGGCTTGGTGCATGATGAACGCTACAGAAAAATAGAAATGTTGGAAGGCTTCGTCCTTCCTGCAGAAGAATGGGAGCGGTCCTCTGTCCCCGCACCAGACACTCGTTATGGTTTAATAGGTATATTTTTCATGACTCTTTCTTAAATGTGACATTTCATTTGCTTTAGTTTTTGTGAGAAGAGACTAGTAGAGACAGGGAGGTTTAGAGGGAGAGAGTGAGTTGTCTTTCTTTCTTACCAAGAACTCACCATCCACTTTTCCACCTGAAACTGGGAAAAGAAAGGAAGGAAACAGCAGCAGCAGCATCGTCTCAGGGCTTAGTGTCTCCTAGACGAGAGGAAGACGCTCCCTCAGTGTTGGCTCGGGTGACTGACGGCGGGCTGGTGAGGACGCACAGTGACTTTTCCACTGCAGCCTGGAGCCCTCCACGGGGCGGAGCACTTTAGACCAGCTTCAGTGGGAACCTCTCAGAGGCCCCATGGTCTTGGTGTGGGGGACAGTGGGGCTGACCTTGGTGGTGTCAGGGGGAAGTACCATCAGGGCCACAGGGATGGTTGCACCCTCTGGGCTATGCTCACCAGCATTACGTGGGAAGGGGCACTGTTCACAGTGCACTTGGCAGGTTTGATATGTTATTCATTATGATGATTTTTGGCATAAAGGAACATGTATCATGATCTAAATTATCAGTATTTCACAACAACTTTTCAGCAGGGGATACAAAGAGGAATCAGGGTGTCTTTTCCCCACTGTTCACAAAGAGCAATGTTGGCCAGGGTTTAGACTAACAGAATACTTTTACAAAGGTGGAGATACTTCACAGGAGTCCTCCAGGGTAGGATGTTGTGGCAGTGCTGCAGGACAGAGGTCTAAACCCAGTGCCTCCAGGGCTCCAGAGGGCGTGGGTGGAGCAGCCTGTGGAGTGCCTTGAACCCGGATGTCTGGGCCTCACTGCACCTGGAGAAGTTGCCTTCATTTACGAGGGAAGTAAGGTCTGACAGAGCATCACCTACTTGTCTATAGCCAATTTTTGCCCATGGAGACACAGGTGCAGAGTGGCTAGATCTTTCAGTTTTTCAAAAGACATTCACAATTTGGATTTTTATGAGAAATTCCTGTGTTTTGAATTAGCTTATTGTTTAATGCCCTACTTTAGCCAAAGAAAGCACATGCCTGGGTTAATCCTGCTTGGGCTGGACAAACATCTGTGGCCTTTAGAGATGAGACTGTAGATGCGCAAAGATGACCTGCATGTTGTAGGAGCTCAATCATTATTTATGGGATGATCAAAGGCTGTGTGTTTCCCACTGAAATAGTTACTTTGGGGCTTAATTTGTTGTTCATATCTTCTTAGAAAGAGGAGGCAAGTGCGAGGGGCCAGCTTATCTAGACTGAGTTCCATGTCAGAAACAGAAACTCCATCAGGATGGAGGTCCCCAGTCAGCAACAAAGGAATGGCCATGCCTGTCAGACACACACCTTGAGTTAAGGAAACATACCTCGCCTGCATGTACAGGACAGCCAGAGCTCAGTCACTGGGCAGGATTTTGATTTAAGCTTCTAGAGGAAGTGGGGTACTATCTAACAAAACCAATTTAGGGATTTCCCACTGAGTTTACATTTTGATTTTTTTTTTCTTTTTTGTGGTCTAGGGAAGGAACTAGGGCCTTGCGCGTGCTGGGAAAGTGCTCCAGCCCTGAGCTTTCCCCAGCCCTTGCATTTACATTTTGGAATGAAAGATAAATGCTGAGAGAAATAGCAAGTGACCAAGGACAAGCATGAAGAACTAGGGGATGTGACGAAAACATCTTCTAGAGCCAAGCAAGAAAAAGCTGCAGCCTGTGTTGCTGACAGCATGAACTATCAGTGGGTGGATATTATGGTCCTGAACAGTTTTCTGAAACCTAAAAGGAAAGTTAGGCCCAGAGCTTAGAATCAATGGTGAGATTTTAATGAATTGTCGAGAAAAACAGAAGTATTTTATTTTGTTTGTGTTATAGCTAAAAGAATAAATAATTACGTTGAAGAAAATAACGTGAAAGGTAATGAAAACTTAGAAATAAGCAGATAGTGAAGGAATAACTTACTGTTTGAAGTGATGGCTGATTTTGCATGTCTACAGTACCCTGTGAACTAGGTTAGGTGCTTTGCAAGTATTGTCCCTTTTATTTATCAAAATCAACCTATTTTTAGTCCATTTTATATTGCTATTACAAAATACCCGAGGCTGGACACTTTCTAAAACTAAAGCTATTTAGCTTACAGTTCTGGAAGCTGGGAGATTCACACAGCATGACGCCTGCTTGGTGAGGGCCCTGGTTGTGTAACAACATGACAGATTGCATCACATGGTCAAAGTGTGTGCAAGAGTGAAGGACAGAGGGAGGAGTCGAGGGGTGCCAGGCACACTCAGAACAAGCACCCCCTCAGCACCCACTCAGCCCCACAGAGCAAGCATACACTGCCTCGGGAAAAGCATCTTCCCTATTAAAGACCCAATCGCCTCTCAAGCCATAACGCCTACCATAGAATGGCATTAGGAACCATTTTATAGGTGGGGACAAGGGAAGAAGGGGATTTAAGATGTGGCCCTAGTGCCCAGGGATGGTGATTCCAGCCTGTCCTCAGGGCCTGTTTCATCCACAAGGATCCAAGTTTCTAAATGTGGGCTGTTCACATCACAGTCCTGAGAGTCATGGAAGGGACGTGGCATCTGTCACCTTGATGCCCAGCTGGTGGGCAGAGGCTACAAATGCAGGAATGTCCCCATTTTCATGGAAACTGTCACCTGTCAGGTTTGTCACCAGCCCCTGGAGACTGTTCAAGGCATCCTGAGTACTCAGAGGGCAGGGAGGACCAGTGAAGGCTGGGTTGTGGTCCAGTGATGACATTGGCACTGAGACGATTGTGAATGTTAATGGAGCAACAAAGGAGAGTGACCATTGGCTGACCTTCTCTGGAGGTGACTAAGTGGGGGCTATGGACCTGGGATTAGCGGGTCTGTGGGGGAGCCGAGCACCTCCCGCCACCTGGCCTTGTGGCCTTGGTTAGCCCTTGGACCCTCCCAGGTTCCTCATGCACAGTGGGTGCGTGCTGGGCAGTGGGTGGCATGTAGTATACACCTGCCTTCTTCATCGTCTTCCACAGAACCACGGAGGAGGGACTGGTGGACTCACAGCTTCCGGAACAGCTTCCCTTAGAACCGGGGCACAGTGGAACAGGGAGTCTCCCAGGGCAGGTCCCAGGGCTGCCTGGTCAGGGCTTCGCGGCACACTTTTCCCATTGCTTTATGAGAACACAGAAGGAACGCGTAGAGGCTTGACTCTGAGCCTGAAAGACCCAGGGTCCGACTTCAGGTAAACCTGCACCCCAGAATTATGGGCCAAAATCGGGGACACTCAGCGGTGACAAAAGTGAAGCTGTGTGCTTCGTCTTAGGAAAAACCATTACACAAGTAAAAGGTAGAAGGAAACCGTTGTGTACGTTCAGAACGTGTGGTCATGGGGAAAGAGGTCCGAAGCCACTGCCCATGAAGACCTCATCCAAGATAAGACCCGGGCAGACCCCACATCCCATGCAGAGTGTGGAAAGACTGGAAAAGAAGCACAACAGGATCCTGGTAAGAGCACTGAATATGGCAAGGGGGATGGGCCCGTGGCGCATACCTGCAGTCCAACCACTCTGGAGTCTGAGACAGGAGGATCACGAGTTTAAAGCAAGCCTCAGTAGTAACTTAGGCCTTATCTCTAAATAAAATACAAAAAAAAGGGGGGACTAGAGTTGTGGCTCAGTATGTAAGTGCCCCTGGGTTCAATCCATGGTACCCCCCCCCCCAAAAAAAAAAGAATATGGCAAAGGGCATCATTTTTAAAAGGTCTGATTTGTTCTTTGAGCCTCCAGAGGACAGAACCTAGGTCACTCTAGAGATGGTTTCTTTGAGTGGAAGCTCTAGAGAGGTAGGTTTTTTTGCTAAAGGGAACGTTCTAAGCGCTTGAGCTACTGAGGGGCAGGTAGCCTTTCTTGTACAACGGTAAGGTTCTTGTCGTTGGAAGGTCAGAAGTGGATCGAGCGTCACCTGCCTGGGTGCTGTGGGAATTCCCCATAGAGCGTTGCCCAAGGTGGCCCCAAGGGCTTTCCACTTTTGTTTTCTCTTATCAGATGAGTTCACCTCCCTTATTTTGACTAATTGACATAGATTTCTTAGATACTTAAATTTCCTTTAAACTGTTTCATGGGATTTATTTCATTCTGACAAACATATATGAAATGTAGAACATCATGGAGTCTTTCAGAGTTCCTTTGAATTCCTTTAAATTTTAGAGATTTTTACTCTAGGATTCTTTCTTGTATGGAGAGGGGCTTAGAGCAGAAGTTTGTCCTTAGCTCTTCTTTATATAGCTCCTCAAAAATAATGCAAATAAAAATATAATCTATAGAAACACTAATTCAATATACACATTTAAAATCACCTTGGCAGGTAGAAAGTATCACCGAGGCCGGGCTGATGCCCAGGAAGCCGGGGTTGCTGCAGTCCTTCCTGTATTGTTGCGAGACGGTTTTGACTTCTCTCCTGAGGATCCTGTGACCCCAAAAGACAATGTCCCTCTAAGGGAGCTGCAGTTTTGCCCTCAGGAAAGGGCTGTGTCTGTGTCGTCGTCTAGTTACTCTGCCTCCAAAAAGGAGTTAATCCAGAGTCACACACACATGCAAATATATATGTCTACACACTCATTTATATCAACACAGGAACAGCATTTTACCAAACATGGGCTTTTTGGACCAAGAGCTGTATGGTTTCCTGGTCCCACCACCTATAGGCAATGTGATTGATTACAGGCGAGGAGGGAGAATTATGAACAAGAGGAGAATCCCCAGCCCTGGAGGGAGCAGGTGGACCAGCCACCCCACACTCCAGGGTGCAGTTTTTCCTGCTCTTCTCTGTGTCTGGGCACACATCTGCCCTCCACTGCCTAGTCCTCAGCCCTCCTCCCTCTGGCACCTTCTTCTGATCCCCCAAGGCCTGGCTTGAGTGCCACCTCTCCTGCAAGCCTTCCCCAGGCTCTGATCCTTTTCCAAGAAAAGCTGATGGCTTTTGTTCCTGAATTCCTTTGTTCCTGTTGCTGGCTTACAGAATATGTCTGCCAAGACCTGTGTTGACCAGTTCCTTCTCCCCTGTAGAGAGGGAGGCCTGGGAAGGAGGGAGCTGTTTTTCATTCACCCCCCTTTCTCCAGGCCTAGCATTTGGTAGATGCCCGGGAAATGCTTTTGAATTTCCTGACGATAAGGCAGAGGGGGCCATGCCCATGAGACAACCAGGCTTTCTCATAGGTGCTAATGTGCTGTTTAAGGGACAATTCCTTTTCACGTGGGATTTTCTGGGTCACTGCCTGCTGAAGCAGCAGTGTCCACCCCAGGAACTGTGGCAACTCAAAGCACCCAAGCCACTTCCAGCCCACTGAGAAGGTCTAGGGCAGAACTGGGATCTACCCATCACTCTTCTTCATATTCTTTTGGCCTGCCAGTCAGAAAGAAGATGTGACCTTTGTAATCATCAGCTTTTATTGGACTGAAAAAGTCAGAGCTGTCCCATCACTGAAATAAAGTTTCCATTCATGTTAGACACACTCCAAGATAACTAAACCCAACATTAAAACCATAAAAGAAACCTTTATCAAAGTCCTACCAATCTTAAGCAATGAGTTTTCAGTAAATCTTTCTGAGATTTTGTGAGCTCTGAAGAAAATCAGATTATTCATTCCTCTTTTCAGAAAAAAAAAAACACCTTTTCATCATAAAGGAAAAAAGGACTTATGCTGCAGGATTAAGTGATTGATGTGATAAGTAATACTGAATGAATGGAAAATCACTGTAGTCAGAATATAACTCATACCTCATATATTTTTCTCTTCTGATCAATATTCAG
Source organism: Marmota monax (assembly GCF_021218885.2). NCBI lineage: Eukaryota > Metazoa > Chordata > Mammalia > Rodentia > Sciuridae > Marmota > Marmota monax. The sequence continues at coordinate 5,909,926 of NW_026692848.1, forward strand.
CATATAAATGGCCCTAATTTCCCATTTTCAGAGGAAAAAAGACACAGGAAATAAGGCACATAAAGGTTAGAATGGAAGGGCAGTGTTTCATGTTAGATGACTATAATTTAAATCCTGTGGTCCATTAGGTCATAAAATAATAGAATGCTTTAACTATGGAGAGATTATTTATAGCAGAGTAAAACTAGAATACCCAAGGGGAATGCAAGAAAAAAATCTATGGTACTGGGGCGGAGGGAGAGGAAACTCTCACTGCAAAACCACGGTGGGCAGCACAGAGAGCATGCAGTCACGTGCTGATTAACCACGGCTCCTTACTTGGGTTGACATTGACCATCAGCTGCTGTCTTCCCGAAACCCAAGCAAGTCAGTAAATCCAATCATTGAGCACTGCAGAGAAAACTACTTACATCCATACTAATGTGATTTCCTCTGTGCATTCAGTAAATTAGTGTTGTGACAAATATTTGGCCATGTTGCCTTTTCATTTCTGAGATTGGTTTTTAATCTATGATACGAACCTTGGGCAATTAAGGGCACTGTCACTCATACTATCTCCTTTTCTGCCTCATGTGTCAGGGCTCATTTGATTTCTATGGGGGACAAGGCCCTTTTTAAGTAAGATGTTTCTAATCTCTTGAAGTATTAGTACCAGAGACCTCAGGCAAAGCAGTTCTCAAAGCTGTCTGTGAGGTAGTTTTATGTGTGATTACAGCACATCTAATAAAGAGGTTTAAAACTTCTAAATCCATTGATATTTTTCCATCCTCAGGCAAGTGGTAAGAGCAGCAGCATATTGCTTTAGGATAAGCCCTTAGGTAAATGTAGCACACAAACATTACATAACAATACAGCAGGACTTAATTTTATCCGACTCATAATCCCTGGGAACATTTGAATATATTTTCCTTCAGAAATTCCTTCTACATTGTGATGCATGCATGATATTTCATTTGTCTTCTATCACATCCTGTGTTTTTACGCTCATTTGCATAACTTAATCGATATGCTGACCAAATGACAGCTTGCCTATAGCTTTCATTCAGAGGGTCAGAATGAGAGTCTGTGGTCTTACACGTTGTTCATCTGAGTAAAGGAATATGGGGATTCTAGGCCTGGCCTCCCATACAGTGGATCACATTTCAATGAGCTCTGGACAACTGTCCCCTGTGCTGTCACCAGTGGGCACTACTAATTTGTATGTGAACGCTATTGTTTTCATCATGGATTCTTGAAAAGATTCCTGGAGGTTTAGAATTTCTGAGAATGAAATTTCAACTGATTTAAACTGTATGCAGTTTAAGTTGGGTTTATTCTTTTTACATATAATTCTTTTTTTTTTTGAGAGAAAAAGAGAAAGAATTTTTTAATATTTATTTTTTAGTTTTCGGCGGACACATCTTTGTTTGTATGTGGTGCTGAGGATGGAACCCAGTGCCGCGTGCATGCCAGGTGAACGCGCTACTTCTTGAGCCACATCCCCAGCCCCAATAATTCTTTATCTAAAGAAGGCGGTCTTGAAAAATGTCATGAAGCCAATTCTGAAAGGCTGAAGGGCATGTTATAGCACTCAAAATAATTTATAAAATAGATTAGCCTAAATATCTAGATTGGCTTCTCCAAAACAGCCTCGTGTACTTTCAGAATACCTGTCTCGAGGGAATGCCAAGGTCAAGCTCAGAAGTGCATTTCAGCCTGTGTTTTCAGGCTGACCTTTCAAGGAGGCCCCAGGACTGTGCTGTTGGCTGGCTGTGGTGTCACCAGGCACTTCCTTCAGTCCTGGGTGGCTTTACTGACTGGGTCTTGGAATGCAGCCCTGGGAGGGGCTTTGCAATCATTGCTTGACCCTGGGACTATAGAATCCAGAGGTTGGAATAGGCGCCTGACCCTTTGAGATTAGGTCACTAGCCAGCCATTGACATTTTTATAGTAAATTGAGGCCATTTCCCTTGGGATGAGTTGAAAAATGGTACAGAACGTTTTTAATTTTACCCAAGACTTAAGAAAAGAGGCCCAGGGGAAATGAAGATAGTCAATATCCTGGAGCTCTTAATTAAGAAAGTGCTCGGCGACCCTGCACCCTGGAATCCGGAATCGATGGCAAGCATGAGCAGCCAACAGAGTGCCAGGAAGACCCTGGGTCTGGGTCTCCTTACATTCCAGGAGTGCCCACCAGGAGGCTGAAGCCCCCAGGACCTAGGGCAGGAGGGTCCTGGCCCACCCATTTCTCAGCTGTCACTAATGAAGCGGTGGAATACAACGTTTCCTTCTAAAATCAATCGTTTAATTTTAAAATCATGTTAATTCTTATGTATTTATGGATAATTTTTGTCATAAATTAAAAAATCCCAGATCTGCTTAGATTTGCGTGCTAATTTTGTTTTTTAAATTAAATGATTGGGAAATTACCCAGTGGATTTGAAAATCAGTAGTGATATTGTTTTGTTTTGTTTACATCACATGCAAAGAACTGATTAATCAAAATTCCTGGTTCAGGATATGATATTGTGATGGGCTTTTGTGAGGAGTTTTTCCTGGTTTATTATCTTCCTTTTATCCCAGATTTAAGCTCCCATCCATAAACACACATACATACATGTACAGGCACAGACATGTACATATACATGTGCACATGTCACATAAAAGAGACTATTTTACTTACGTATGAGGATCAGTACTTTCAATATACACCAAGTTTATTATGTGTACGTGAGTCATAAAGCAGAATAATGAACTGAACACCAGTGTTCCCCGAGGCCACTGCTGATAGCTCAAGACTTCTGGGACCTACTCATCAGTCCGTTTACCACTACATATGTCTTATTCCTAAAAATAATTTGCATTGCTCTTTTTATAGTAGAAGATAGTAAACTGAACATATCTGGAGTGTACAAGTCAATAGTTTTAGCACTTGTGTACATCCAGAAAAACACCTTGCTCACACAGGAGTCCACAGCCCTGAGGTTCCCTGGTGACCCGTGAGTCCTCCCTCCTCCTGTCCTCATCCCCACCTGCTTTGTGCCTCTAGCTGAGCTTGTTCTTTCTAGAATGTTCGTCAATGAAGCCATACAGTATTTATCTGTGAGACTGGCTAGTTTTATTAAACATGCTTATTTTGGGATTGGCTCACGTGACTGGTCTGTTGGTTTTTACAGCTGAGTGTTGTTCTGTTGGGGGTTTTGCCTTAAGCTGCTCATCCCTACACCTGTTTTTGTATCTGCTTTTGGCTATTGCGCTATTACAATTGACATCACTGCAGATGTTCATGTGCAAGTTGTTGAACAGACAATTGCTTCTGTTGCAAAATGTAGATTACTTTGGTCATATGGTTGGTGTTATGTTTAAATTTTAAAAACTGCCCGACTCTTTTCCAGTGGGATTATCAGTTACATTCCCAGAGCCATGTATCATAGTTCCACTTGTCCACATCTTCACCAATATTTGGTATGATTAGTCTTTTCAGTTTTAGTAGGCTTGTAGTATATCCTTTTTTTTTTCTTTCTTCTGAGTATTTTTGAGCACTGGAGGTTGAACCTGCAGGCCCTTTATTACTGAGCTACATTCATAGTCATTTTTATTTTTTATTTTGAGACAGTGTCTCAGTAATTAGCAGAGAGTCTCCCTATGTTGCACAGGCTGACCTCAAACTTGTGATCTCCTGCTTCAGCCTCCTGAGTTGGTGGGATTACAGGCTTGGGCCACCATACCAGGCTACACACATATCTTCTTTGGTAAAGTATTAGTTTTACTTGGGTCATTAGTTTTCTTACTGTGTTTTGAGAGTTCTTTATATATCCTGGATACAAGAATATATCCCAAACCAAATACATGCTTTGCAAAGATATTCTCTCAGTATTTGACTCCCTTTTCCCTAACTTACCTGTTTTTCCAAAGGCAAAATTTTCATTTTGATGAACTCTAAGTTATCAATTCTTTTATGGACCTGCTTCTGATTGCTTATCTAAGAAATTTTTGTCCAAGCCAGGATCATAAGTTTTTCCTATGTTTTCATCTTTTTTTCCCCCTTAATTTTAGGTTCTGTATCTTGAGTTCATTTTTATATGTGGTATAAGATGTATAAGATTCAGGTCAGAATTCACTTTTACAAGGAATGTTCAATTATTCTAGCACCATTTGTTTAAAAAAGACTATTCTTTAGCTATTGTAATGACTTTGATCCTTGGTTAAAAAATCCATGGCCCCTCTGTGGGTGAGCTCACCCTCGTTTTGCTCCATTGATATCTTGTCTATCTTGTCAAGACCATGTTGTGAGACTTGGTCCTCAAACTTCATTTTACATTTTTTGAAGTTGTTTTGTGTATTCCAGGCCTTCTGCAGTTTCATGTGAATCTTAGAGTTAATTATCATATCAGTTTCTATCAAAATCCTGGGATTTTGCTTAGGAATCTATAGATTACTTTGGGGAATGCTGACATTTTAGCATATTTGCATCTTTATGTTGTAAAACATGATGTATTACTCCATTTATTTAGAACTTTCTTTAATCTAGAAAACCTTTTGTATTTTTCAGTATAGTTCTCTCAGAGTGCTTGTGAAATGTATTCTTGGATATTCCATATTTCAATAGTAAAAATAGAATTTTTGTTTGTTTGTTTTTTCAGTTTGGGATATTTTGAATATTGACTTTGACCCAGATTTTTGCTAAGTCTACTTATTAGTGCTAGTGATCTTTGGAATTCAGTGGCAGCTTCTCTGGAGGCAGTCCTATCACTCAGGAACAAAAGCGATTTTCTTTCTTTCCAACCTTGATGTCTTTCCGTCCCTAAGTGCTGCTCTCATCCCCAGGGTACTGTTGGATAGAAGCGAGGAGGCTGAGCAAGGCCGTGATCTCAGGAAGCATCCATCTTTCACCATAAGTTATGTTAGCTGCAGTTTTCCACAGACGCTATTTATTTGGATAAATTCTCTGTTATTCCTAATTTGCTGTGGGATTTTACAAGGAGTGGATATTGAATTTTGTCAATTGCTTTTATTTTAAATCTAGTAAGATGATTGTATCTCATAACTAAAGTGGCAAAATATATTTAATTTTCAAAGACTAACTCAAATTGGCATTCCTGGTGTTACCTATTTAGTCGTGGTTATTTATTTATTTTTGATATATATTGGATCCTATTAGCTAAAATTGAATTGAGAATTTTTGCTTCTGTGTTCCTGATGTTCACTTTCAGCTTCTTCCTGTTTCTTTTTTTTTTTTTAAATATCAGAGTAATGCTGAGACAATGAGTTAAGAAATACTGCCTTGTTTTCAAATTTTTCAAACATTTATATGGAACTGAGACTGTTTCTTCCTTAAATATTTGGTCAAATTTACTGAGTTTTCATGTGTATTTTACAAAATCATTTTTAAATAAACATGAAGCCATTAAGATTTTTTATTTTCCTTGCTTAACATTTTAGGGTTTTGCTTTATTTTTATATTTCAAGGAACTTTTTGCATTTCATTGAAGTTGCTGAACTGAGGAAATAAGTTTGTATACAACATTTTCTTGTTATATTTCAATATCTGTAGAATCTATACTGGTGTCTTTTGTTCCTGATGTTGGTAATTTGTGTCTTCTGTCTTTATTTTCTTACAAGTCTGATAGGACTGTAGATGTTTTATTGATTATTTTCAAAGAATAAATGTCCTGATTTAAATGACTTTTCTCTATTTTTTTCCTTACCCATCAGATTTTCTTTTTTATTTCTTTTTCTTCTTTATTTTTTAAATTTGTGGTCCTAGCACATACTAGGCAAGTGCTCCACCACTAAGCCACATCTCCAGCCCACAATTTTTTTCCCTTTATTACCGCTTGCTTGGCTTTATATTTGCTCTTCATTTTCTAGTTTCTTAGTGTAGAACCTCAGGTCATTAATTTGAAACATTTTTGTGAATAGATGTTTAGTCCCATAAAATTTCCTTTTTATACAGGTTTAGCTGCATCCCACACATTTTGGTATGCTGAATCTTTATTTTCATTCTTTTTAGAGTACTGTTTAATATCTTTATTTCTTCTTTTACTTGTGGTTACTTAGATATGTATTATCAGTTTTTTAATATTTCAGATTATGCTCTCATTTCTCTTGGGTAATACCTAGGAGTGGAAGGGCTGTGTCATTTGGCAGGTTTACATTGAGCCATTTAATAAGGCACTAAACCGTTGCCCCAAGTGGTTTATGTAGATCACTTCAGCTTAGCAGTCCTGGCCAAGTCCTGGTATGATTAGTCTTTTTATTTTCCACTTTTATAATCTTGTGAGTAGTCGTGTCTTATGGTTCTAATTTGTGTTTTACAATCTCCAGTGATGTTGCACATCTGCTATTGTACTTATTTGTCATCTAATATCTTCTTTGGTGAAATATCTTTTGAAATCTTGCATCCATTTTAATGTGTCTGTATATTATTAATTTTTCAGGGCAGGGGATCAAACCCAAGGCTTTTTGCATGCTAGGTTAACCTTCTATGACTGAGCTACATCCCAGCCCCATGTGTCTGTATTTCTTATTATATATTTCAAAGCTCTTCTTCTATTATAGATATAAAATCTTTATCAGATATATAATTACAAGTAATTTCTCCCAGTATATTTTAACTTTTCAGTCTTTTAAAAAATATCTTTCAAAGAGAGTAGGTTTGAAATAATTTCATTTCTATTAAATGAAATTAAACATTTATTTTTTTTATGGATGATACTTCTGGTGTCATATCTCAGAAATATTTACCTATCCCAAGGTTACAAAAATTTGTCCTATATTTTATTTTAGGTATTTTATTGTTTATACATTAAGATCAAAGATTAATTTGGGATTGTTTTGATATAATGCTTGGTTTACATCAAAGCTTTTTAGAATTTGTTTGCATATAAACATCCAATTGTCCCAGAACCATTTTTTGAGAAGTCTGTTTTATCCAAGGAATTTCCTTTACACCTTTGTCTGAAATATTATCTATATATGTGTGGTTCTTTATGTTGTCAATCAATTTTGTGATATATTTTTAACAATAGGATTGTTTGGTCATAAGATATATGTATATTTAATTTTTTTGAGAGCTGCTACTATCAGTCATGCCTATTTTAATTATGTTTATTAATGTGGTAGAAATGTGGCCTTTGTTTACTTTCTTTTGCCTTTTATGAGAATAGTTTATATTTCTTAACTCACAATGAGATGCATGTTTTATAATGTGAGACAGAATGGTTATAATTCATTTTTCATAAATGCAGAAATTTGTTCCCATGTACCATTATCCCTTATGGTACCCCAAATAAGCCTTGTCACATGTCATGGAATAAATCTTTCTAAATAGTCACTGTTTTTCATAAAAATGAGATGAAGACTCTATTGACCCATGTGACTAGTAACTACAATATATATATTTTTCTCAGTGAAATTCCTTTTGGGAACATTGGGCCATGCTCTTTAATGATTTAAAGTGTTTTGAGATTTTTAGTACATTTGAACTGAAATGAATAGAGGCTTGTTCCATGAGTGTTTGTAGTAATAGACTGTAAAACATGTGATGGAAAGTTGGTATTTCTTGAACACCTGTGATACATCAGGCATTGAGACAGGGCCTTCATGTGGGTTAACTCATTTAATTCCCGCAACAATATCTATTGTACAAATTAGGAAATAAACCATCAAAGAGACTGAGCAACACACAAAAAGGTCTCATAGTGAGGGAGTGGCAGAGTATCTAGATTACCAAAATCATTCTTCCCCTTGAATTCCAGGCTTACCATGTTCCACTTTTGCAAAGCCAGCACTTACAGGATGTGGGATAGACATGTGATGATGTATTCATTTCTTTTTCTCAGTTATTTGAGGAAATCATAAAATTTGTAAGGCTAAAATGAAGTGATGTATAATAAAGTAGTTTATGATATTTTATGGATAAACAAATTCTACTCTTGTGCTATTATACACAATCAGAATTTGGAAATGACCTACCCAGCATAACTGACTACCTAAATGCTGAGTGTTTAAATTAGTTGAACAATAAAGCATGATAATAAGGATGAATTGTGTATTTACAATATCATATCATGTAATTATTTGCATTAATTTACCATAATTCACATTAGGAAAATGTCAGTGTACCAGTGATTTGAACTGGACTCTAGAGCACCTTGCCTTACCACTCCAAGCCTAGTTTCACCAGGGGAGGTTTGTTCTCCTTATTGATTTGCCCTGACACTTTAATGGGACAATGAGGCATTTTCCATGTGTCTAGCACATAGTAAGCTCTTATCAGGGGAAAACGTTGAGGGATTCATTACCTATTGAGGCATAAGTAGCCACCTCAAAACCTAAAACATAGAAATATTTTGCTTTGCTCTTGACTTTGTGGGGCAGGAATTCAGGTTCAGCTGGACGTGTCATCTTTGATAAAGCAGGACAATTAAGACTGGAGGATCCATTTCCAACATGGCCTCAGTCATCGTTGTTTTGGGCAACAATGATTCTAAACTTTGTGTGTCAATCCACTGATGCCTGGACTCCACCCCTAAAGATTTATCTGGTTGGTCGAGACGTTCCCGGCATTCCTGTTACGTTTAAAGCTCTCTGGGTGATTCTAACATACAGCTAGTGTTTAGAACCAGCTTCCTAAGGGTTCCATCTTTATCCTGGAGCAAATATTTTTCTTGTAGGTATTATAAAAATTAAGGTTCAGTGTTAAAGCATGAGTGTTGATGTCTGTGATGAGGAATGCATAACGACTAATACTCATTTGAGAACCCTCCTGTGCACGGCCACTGTAGACACTTGGGTGCACTGCCAGCCCGTCGTCCCTGTCCCTTGGTCTTCCACTGCTGCCTCAGTGCTCCGGCTCCTGCTCTCCACGGACACAGCTCCTTTCTCCCTGCACAGCTCTGCCTAGTGCTCCCTACACACTCCACCATTTCCTCTATTTTAGATTTTGCAGTTTCTTTTTAATTATTTCCAAACCAAAAATAATAGTCTGATTTTTAATGATGTGAATCACTATTTCCTGGGTTAATTTTTGCTTTTACCGATATTATTTGTGACCTGCTACAGTCATTGCTATGTTTACAAAATTTAAATTTCCAATCTTCATTCTCAGACCAATAAGCCATGAAAAGATAGTCAATATCACTAACCATTAGGGAAATGTAAATCAAAATTATGAAATGCCACCTCGTTCATTAGACTGTTCTCAAAAACCAAAGAACCAACTGAACCAACAAAGATGGAAGCAGACATAAGTGAGGAGAGGAAGGACGGGAAATCGGGGAGACCAGAACCCTGCTGTGCTGCTGGCAAGAGCACAACGTTACGTGGCCACTGTAGAAGGCAGCATGGTGGCCCCTCAAAAGTAAGCATAGAGTTACCATGTGATCCAGCACCTCCACTTACAGGTGTGTGACCAGCAAGATGCGAAAGAGTGGCCATGAAGAGCCACGTGTATGCCCCTATGCATTGTGACGTTATCCCAATAGTCAACATGTGGAAACAATCCAAATATCATTGATGGAGAAGTGAATAAGCAAAAAGTCACACGCACACACACACACACACAGAGTCACACAGGAATATTGTTTAGTCTTTAGAGGACTAGAATTCTGACACTTGCGGCAACATGGAAGAACCACAAGGGCGTTGTGCTAAGTGAAATAAGCCAGTTATGAGAGGACAAATGCTGTCTGCTTTCACTTACACGAGAGACCCAGAAGAGCCAAATTCATAAAGATGAAAGATGGAGCAGTGGCGACCAGTAGCCGGGGACAGGGAAGAAGCCGAAGGTCCTGTTTAATGATGTGAGTTCCAAGTTGGGAAGGTGAGCAGCTCGGGAGATGGAGGGCGTGAGGGCTACGCAGGATATGAGAGTATCTGAGGAAGCCCAATGCTGTGCAACTTGTGTTGTCTACCATGCTCAGGGAGTCTTCATGGCCAGTACCTGCATCCTGTCTAGTCACCGAACATAGCCAGCCACGCAGTGCCTCCAGTTCACATGTCAGTCCGTCACATTCCCTGTCCCTTTCCCAGGAGCCATCTTGTGTCACAGCCACTGTTCTCTGGATCATAGTGAAATATCCACAGATCCCAAACCCGGAATGAACCACACGAGACACTGGCTGCAAAAAGCAGGAGGCGTTTATTCTCACACAGGCGCCTGCGGGTGCACAGCAAAACCTCAGCCGGAGCTTCGATGAGCTGGCACACCGGGCTTTGGGGTATAGATCTTTTATATGGAACAGGTGGGTTAGGTCTTAGCTTAGCACAGCAACAGCCTTCCTATTGGTCCCTCTGAATTCAGCAGTTGAGTCACCTAGGGGGGTAAACTTGTTTTTCAACTTTAGTTCTCAGAAAAAACATAAAATTGCATCCTGTCCTTTTAGTTCCTGTTTTTACCCTGTTTGCTCAAGTTTGGCCCTTCTGGGGTTATCTATATGGAACATCTTGTGGTAACATTGTGCGAGACTTGAAGTGCTACATGCAGCTGGTGGGGTTTTGACATGGGGGTTGGGTAAGGGAACATCTTGCAGCTTCAGGGCACAGGGGTTAGTTTTCCTAATGTTGGGCCTGGGGCCTTGGGGTCCTTCAATAGGACAATTAAACTGGATGTGGCTACCTTGAGTGACTTGTAGGAGGAAACCCAAGGTCCTCCTCAACCCCTTTGAGTCTAGGAGTTCCTGGCACCTTGATTTCCAAAGAAGAGGGAGCACAACACAACGTGAACTTTTATTTTCATTAGGGCACCTCATTACCTAAGAAGAACTAAAAGCATATTGTTGAGGCTTAATGATATAGTAATGTACTTAATGTTTTATTTAAGTCACATTAAAAATTAAGATCATGTGTGTGCATATCCCCATAGAGTTAGTAGATGCTCAGATGATGAGTTTTAGTTGGATCTTAACTGAAAGAACGAACAAGGCTCATCATAAGAGAAAATGCCTGTTTATTGAGGAACAGCTCTGCATATTATAGAGCCGGGGGTGGTTTGACAGTTAAATGGTTGAAAGGTTTGACAGTGGCATGGGGTGCTTTCTGATTGGTGGGTAAGGATCATGTGAGCCAGCAGGGCTAGTCTGATTGGTGGGTAAGGATCATGTGAGCCAGCAGAGCTAGTCTGATTGGTGGGTAAGGATCATGTGAGCCAGCAGGGCTCACCATTGGATGGCTCTTCTGGGGGGAGGGGATGGGGAAGTTAGTCTTTGGAGCCTAGGCGACTCCCAACATTAATCATTTAAATCTAGGCTCAATTTCTACTTTTTTTTTTTTTTAATGATGTTTATACCATCCCCATTGAAAGTGCCATCAGCCCTTGGAATTCTTACTATTTCTGCATAATGCAGCATGCACCTAAACACAGGTGCAGTGGGCTGACTTCTCTTGTGGGTATCTCTCATCTTACCAGTTAAAGTGAGAATCCTTTGAAATAAGCCAGTTATGAGAGTCCATCTCTTTTTGCCCTCCCTGATTCAACTTTTCGAACATCTCACAGTTGGTACTTAATGCTGCATTTATGTTTAAGGGAAATGAGTTCAAGTCTAATCAGCATAAAACAAAAGAAAAAGCCACAAAGCTTGAGAGCCAGTAAGTATGCACCTATAAATATGTATCAGATACATTTGCATTGAGTATTTGTGGATGGAGAATATGTGTGGAGGGAAGATCAATGCCGGCAAGTTGTGGACTTGGTTTGTAGAAAGTCATTGTTCGTGAAATTCTGGAATAGAGGCTACTAATCAGACTTGTGCTGGAAATGGCCTTAAATCTGGAAGGACTTCCTGGTGACAAAACATTGATTTAAAGAGGTGTGCAGCAGGAGCAGCCACAAGGGTCAGAGGTGGCTTTGTAGATTCAGTTGCCCCTTGGTCCACCCTGGTGGCCCTGGCTGAGCATTGTGATGATCCCTGTCATTTTCAGCTGTGGAACTGCACTTTGAACACTCTCCATCCACCCACAGGTCTCGGGGTTTGCTCCCCCACCTTTCTCAGTGAACAGGTCTAGTCCCACACGGTTTTCCTGGCCACGGCTCCTCTTGATCTTTCCCAGCTCCTATCCGCTGTGCAGAATTATCACATCCCCGAATCCTTCTTCTGCTAAGATATCTAGAACCTGGCCAATTCCTGGCCCCAGTCACTTGCCCTTTCTCTGTTGTCAGATGTCCCCCTTTCTGCTACTCTCAGCTCTGAAGAACTTTCAGCATCAAAAGTGAAATCTGTTGTGTGGATTACAAAGCCAAATGCTAACAAAACACTTAAAGATGACACCTTCATAGTGTATTGTAATTTCTAAGTATATAGATATGGACTAAAATAACTTTTTCTGTCCATATGATTTTAAGAAATGAAGAGTAAAAAAATAACAGTTGGTGGCTTAGCATGCCCTTCTATTAAAAAATAAAAAAAGATTTCTGCCTCCTAATTTTGAAGAAGTTGAATATTGCATTACACTGGCTCCCCTGTTTGCCAGTAATGAATTCTGGTAGAGAAGAAATTCACCTGCTCTTAATATCTGTTAATTAATAATTGCCACACCAAGGCTGCTGTGGAGGGTTGCCAGATGAAACAGAGGACACCCAGTTAAATTTGCATTACAGATTAAATTTGAGTTCCATATATATTTTTTAAATAAGTGCTTTGTATTGTTTTCTGGTAGATCTGGCAACCCAGTTCTTGAGGTGACTATCGTGACCGTATGAGGCCCGTGGTTGCCTTCACTACTGCAGACCACACTTTAGACTTGGGGAACCGTTGGCTGTGTTTATTGAATTAGTGGATTGGAATATCCCCATTGATGGTTCAGGTAGTTCTGAGTTAAATTAAACCACTTCAAGAATTAGTTTATTGTTTTGAAAAATTGAAATGCAGTCAGATTGATTACAATTTTTAACTCATAGGAAATATATGATTTCAGTTAAAGAAGCATTTGTTTCCTATTCACAATTTTTTTTTGTATTTGCTCTTGGTTGTCATTTTGTAAAGTAGAAGCAGTGAGAGCTATAAAGTACAAACTAGGACAAGAGAAAATAATCATGAAGATTTCGTTTGCTGTGTGTTCTTAAGGAAGAAGGGGTACATGGGGGAAGAAAGGATTCTTTTTAAATGGATAGAAAAATCTTACCCTTTAAAGTCTACAAAAATTACTTAAAAATGTCTTTGAGTTCTGTTGATGAACCAAGATACCAATTTTAAAACTCTGGAGATATATGAAGATAGCACAGATATTAGCTACAAGAAACAGTTACATAGATACAGTCCCCCCATGTTGCTTAACCTTGGTGATACCTTCTCAGAAATGTGTCCTCAAGGGGATTCGTCTTGTGGGAATGTCATAGCATGTGCACCAACTAAGATGCCACGTCACTAGCTGATATTCTCTTATGGGCCTGCCATCATGTACTGGTCTTCCTTAAATGAAATGTCCTCATCAGTGCGTGACTGCACGGGATGATAGAGACTGGCCTTGGCAGTAGCTCAGGTGAAAAGCATCCAGGACTTTCTTGATCCCAAGCTCAGTATGAGAAACACATACAAAAAACATGGAAATATGCCTGTACCCCTTCCTGCAGTCATTAAAGTAAGGTCAGAGGACGTGGAGTCTGCAGGGTGAAAAGGTCCAGATGAATATTTGATGACCAAGGGGGAGAGTGCCCAGATTGCGCTTTGGACTGGACGGTGACCGTTCAACACATAGTGTCAGTTCTGGGCAAAGCCTTCTTCTGGAAGGTGCACCAGCCAGCTAGAGTGGCCACAGGAGGATGGTAAGGCACGTAAGGAACAAACCCGGAAGAGGTCTGGGGACCCTTCTTCAGTGGGGAATGGAGGGAGGACTCCTGGAGCAGGTCTTCATGGGAAGGAGTCTGTTCGAGGAAATGTTGTGCATCTGTTTAACTCACTCCAGAGGGAAATGGGGCAGTGGGCCAGAGTTAGTGAAGAGTGTCAAAAAGATAAATAATGGACCATTAGCTAAGCAGCAGCCAGCTTTGTGCCTCTGCACGATTTTTAATGAATTGATGGATTGTATTGCACCAGCCGCCGCCTCTCAGTCCAAGCCACACTGTAGTATGATGAAGGGAGGCTGGTCTTCAGCTTCCCAGTTCTGTGACTTACCAGCTATGTGACACTGCGCAGCATTCTCTAACATTCCTTTATTTAACCTATAATTTGGAGAATACAGTACTTACCTGGCAGTCTAACTAAATTCCATATGAGAGCTGTCTGGCACGTAGTAGTCGTGCATTAGAAAGCAGGCCCCTCACAGAGCCCTCTTACCAACCTTGACCTGGGCAGTGGTGACACTGAGTAGTTTTTTGTACTTTTCTGTAGCTGAGTTTGGGTTTACAATAAAAATGTTTTAAAAATTGAAAACAAACCAGAAATCATGGCATGCGACAGTCTTGACCTAAGCAATGAGATGATCTGTTAACCATACTTTTGCACATTCATGTTCACAGCCACAAAATAGGCCACAAGTAGAAGCAAGCTGAGCATCCATCAGTTGATAAATGGCTAAACAACTTGGTATCCATGCAACAGAATATTATGAACACTAAAAGGGAATTAAAATCCATCACTTACTATAACATGGATGAACCTTCAGTTCTTTCCTGCTAAATGAAATGAGTCATTCGCAAAGAGACAACACTGTACAATTCCATTTGCATGAGAGAGCTAGAGTGATCAAATTCAGAGAGGAGAGGTCAAGTGGTTGTTGTCCGGGTTGAGGGAGCTGAAGGGAGGAGTGTTGATGGGCAGAGTTTGTTTTTCAGTAGAAAGTCCTGCAGGTGGGTGGCAGGGCAGGGTGTAGCTCTTAGTCGTACTGAACTATACACACAAAGAATGGTTATGAGGGTAACTATTTTATTTTACATGAACTATACCATTTAAAACTTCATTACAATAGGAAAAAACATCCTCTTATAAATATATGAATACTTCCTTCTTCTGCCTACAGTTTTAGTGAACAAGATCATTTGAAGGTATAAATGAGATATTTTCCATGGTAGAAAGTACCTTAAATTTGTGGGTCCCTTTGGCACATACTGAAGGTGACATTAGTTCTGAAGAGAGTATATATGTACAATACTTAATGATGCCTTAATTCAGTGTTTTGAATCTAAATATTCTAGACGTCTAGGAGCTTCCAAGGTAGTCATGGGTAGTCCTTGAATCCTCTAAAATTTTATGCAAGGTGCGGACCTTGTGTGTGTGCACATTTTGGAGGGAAAGAGAATCGTGGCTTTTACCCAATCCTCAAAGGCTCTCTATTATGCAAATGAATTCAGAGAAGCCCAAGAGGTACTTGTTTCAATGTTGGGGACTGTCAGAGGTGTGCTGTCCCCTGTCATCCCCTGCATTTCTCCTAAGGAGTAATTAATGATGGCATGCCCTGAACTTGGCAGACACAGGTGGCATACCACTGGGGTCAGCCCTGTGCCCAGGCCTATTAACCATCTTCATCAGCACCTGGGATGATGGAATGGAGAACATGCTCAGCTTGTGTGGGGTTGCCGTAAAGACAGAGGAGTGACAGCCCCCAGGCACTTGGGGTTGGGATTCCAAAGGCGCTTGACAAGTTGAAGAAATGAGCAGAAGCCGGTTTGGTGAGGCCAACAAGAGCCAGGAGAGGAGCTTAGGCCAGCAAGGCTGACGGAAAGAGCTGGTGGTGGGAAACTCCACCAGGAACTCCAGGGCTCCCCATGAGCCATGCACTGAGGTGTCAACAGAGGTAAGACTCAGGGAGGAACCTGCTCCTGAGGAGCCAAGAGAAGCAGGGTACTCTCCTTGCTGGAGGTGATCTTGAATAACAGATTTGTTTTGCTGGTGGACGTGGTTACTTATATGCCTTATTCTATATTTGAAGCCAAATTTTGGTACACAAACAGAGTGTAAATGTGTGTGCACACGCAAATAATTTGACTACTGTTCACTTTGTTGTTTGGGTCTGAAACATAACAGAGATGTTCAGGGGAATGTTGGAGAATTATCCATGAAAGGGAAACAGACAATGAGAAGAATTGAAGCAAACAACTGAAGAAATTGGAAGAAATATAGGAACTTGAAGAATAATCATCTCAAAAAGTAGGAAGTAAATGAATGCAAACGTGCCGATGAGGCAAGGTGAGGGCCAATGTTAGGGTCTGTAAACAAGTCAGGATGGCACCTGGCATTTTGCCAGAGGGAGTGGTTTGTGAAGTAACGCCAGCGAGCCATTAAGCGTGGAGATTTCTTATTGGTTGACTGCTGTATCTATTTTATGTTAATTAAGATAAGCTGTGTGGAATGTATATATATATACCCCTCCTGTCCTACAATAAACGGCTCCTACTCCTGCTGTATCAATGTACACAAGTTGTTCGTCACCCCCCCCCCCCTTATTTTGCTGCAGCTGGACTGCGGCAGGCCATGCTCAGGGCCAGGCAGCCAGGGCAGAGCTTCCCTCCCTCCCTGCATCATTCAGCCTTCCCACCATAAGCACTGGGAAATTTTGAGACTACAGCGTGTAATAACTAACGGAACAAAGTGAGATTGTACATTGTTAGCCACTTTTACCTCCATCTGTAAAAGGGATTTTACAAGGGAGGTACTTTAGTCATGTTCCTGACTCTCAGACTCATTCTTTACAAGTCCTTTCATTCACCTTGTGGTTAACCAGATACAGATCAGTGAAGTCCTAGGAAGTCAAAGAGCCAGAGCTGCAGGGAACAAACCACCTCCCAACAAGCACCATTCACAACTTTCAGTTCACAGTTTCTCACTTCTACAACATACATGTAAGCAAATCTTATTTTTAATTACATTTAAAAAATATGAACCTTATAAATCAACAGTACTTCAAGCCAATATAATCAGCTACAGAAAATTAGTTATTAGTAAAAAGACTTAAACATCACTTTTTCTTTTAGAAGATATTAGGTTATCTGTTTTCTGTTACTGTAAGAGAATACCCAAGACTGGGTAATTTATAAGGAAAATAAATTGAGTTAGCTCACCATTCTGGAGATCCAAGAGCCTGGTGCCAGGATCTGTTCAGCTTCTGTTGAACGTCTTGTTGAAAAAGGCGAACGTGCCGAAAGTGAGGGGAGGTGCTCTGCTAGTGTTGTTACAGCCTGCCCTTGCACTCACCAGCCCACTCAGGAACTGCAGGAGGGCCTTCTTGAGGGTGGAGCCCCTATGACCCAATTCCCCCTTATAGGTCCTATCATCTCCCAGTACTATGATGTTGGGGACCAAACCTTGCCATGAGTTTTGGTGGGGACAGACCCCATTCAAAGCATAGCAGAAGTAAATATGGTATTAACTTAAACATAGTAGCAGGCAGTGAATACCCATTAACTGCCTGCTACTAGTTAATGGATATCAGAAGGCTTTCCTTCTCATGGTCCCTGGTCATGGTCTTCATTCCAATAATCTATTTGCCTTTTCCCCAAACTATCATGTAATGGTTATTATGTGATAATAGTAATGATGATTTCCTTTTTATTGTTTATTGATTTTATTATTCTTTTTTAAAATACATGACAGCAATTGAATGCACTACAATTCTTATTACACATATAGAGCACAATCTTCATATCTCTGTATATAAAGTATGTCCATGCCAATTTATGTCTTTATACATGTACTTTGTTTTGCATTATAATTATTTTTTTAAAGAGAAAGAGAGAATATTTTAATATTTATTTTTCAATTTTCAGTGGACACAACATATTTATTTTATTTTTATGTGGTGCTGAGGATCGAACCCAGCGCCCCGTGCATGCCAGGTGAGCGCGCTACCGCTTGAGCCACATCCCCAGCCCCATTACAATTCTTAATACACATATATACCACAAATTTTCACATCTCTGGTTGTATATAAAGTAGGTTGACACTCAATTCATGTCTTCATACATGTACTTTGGATAATGATGACCAGCACATTCCACTTGCTAATCCCATGCCCCCTCCTTTGCCCTCCCACCCCTCTGCCCTATCTAGAGTTCCTCTGTTCCTCCCACGCTCCCCCTCCCTACCCCACTATGAGTCAGCCTCCTTATATCAGAGAACACATTGGCATTTATTTTTTTGGAATTGGCTAACGGGGGGACTGGGAAGGAAATCCTGCCACATGCCGCAGCACGGTGGCTCCAGACCTGTGGGGTGGTGGATCCCGGAGTAGTTCCTGGAGAGAGAGATGTGATCCCCCGCAGCCTCCCAGTAAGCTGGGTGTCACAGTCGTTGGCATGACTGGGGGGCACCTGAGGAGGCAGGCTTATATCTGACCCCATCTTTGAGACACGGGACCCAGTCAGTGGTCTTTCAAGATCTGACTAAATGGTTACCATTTTTTTCTGACTTTTTTGAATGTTTAATTTTGTGATTTTAACAAAATGAGATCACTGTGTTTGTAATAAAATATCCTGGTAGAATAAATGTGCAACAAAGAGTAAAAGCCCAGTATTCTGCCACCTGACTGAGTGAACCTCTGGATCAGTCAGCCTCCCGGCCTGCCTGTTGTTACAAGTGAAGGAGTCCCAGGAGGCCGCCTGCCCTGGCCCCACTAAGGGCCGTCTGAGCAAGCTCCACAGCAGACCGACTCCCCTTTCAATTGGGCTGGCCCAAGTCTGCATTCTCTTCTGCAGGAAGCTATTTTTATCTCTACCCCTACAGCAGATGGGTACCCTCGTATTTTATAAAGGATGACAGGAAAATTACATTATCAAAAATGTGGCAGCAGTGGGGAGGTATGCAGTGGGATAGTTTATTGGGGGAAAATAGACTAATATCAAAATAGAAAGAACAGGAGCAGAAATAATGAATTTGCCTGCATCGATGTCTTCTTTCATGACCTCATCATGCCAGATACCGATCAATTTCACTACAAGTAATAAATATTAAAATGAAATTTTTGAGTGTCTTATCTAAAGCTTCCTGACATCAATTGTTTTCCCAATTTTTTCCCCTTGCAAGCATTGAATACCTCTTCATCAATCTTTTATTCCAACCAATCTTGTTCCAATTTCTCTCTTCCCACAAAAAGCTTTTTTCCCCCTTCTATTTTTGATTCTTCTTTCTTAGCAGAAATGCATGAATATTATTTCACACTCCACTGTAGCTGCATCTCCATCGATCAGGAAATAAAAAGTAGGTTTGAAGGATGTGTCCTGACCCTGCAGGGCTACAAACAACAGAAACGTGCGTAATGCCTCCTTGGCTGCTGGTGGCAGGGACCGAGGGCAGGGCTGTGTGCCTGTCTGCACGGGCGCATCCTTCCTTGTTAGACTGCAGTCAGCACAGGCCAGGCATTTCCAGGAGGTGGGAGTTTGCAAAGAGCATTTAATTCTTAAATGTCATCGGCACACAATTACCAGCTTGACAAATATTTCAAAATGTCCTCAAAGCAAATGTCGGGGTGTCGTTATTGTCTGTGTAACCCTCTTGATCTCATAATGCATTAACGATAACAGCTTTTCATATCTTAAAAGCTGAAGACAACAAGGATTTCCATTTTCATAATCATCTGATTGCTACTAATGGAGAAATGTTCAAGAGGAGAGTGGCTCACAACCGAGTGTCTTTGAAAATGGTTCCGTGTTTTTCTTCCCTGTTTGTAATGCCTTCCAGATTTTTCAGTAAGGCTGGCTTCCATCATTTAGGGCATCTCCATACAACACAGCATGGTCAGCCTTGAAGTGTCAGCACGGTGGGTTTTTTTTTTTTTTTTAATCTTTGTTTCCTGTAATCTGATTTAGCATTTTCCTTCCAAATTGTAGCTCAGGTTCCTTCTGTGGCACCTCCCACTCCACTCTGGTTCTATGTTTCCCTGTTGCACATATTGTTTGTAATGTATAATTTGGAAATTAATGATCTGATTGGTTTTTGTTTCATATCTGAATTTGCGTAGTGACAGCTGAAAGTCACCTAAAGGTGTGTTTGGATTGGCCTGCAGATGGTTTTAACAATTAAAAGCTTGAATTGAGCACCAGCATTTGGAAACTGGTTGGTTATACACAAACATCTGGGTTTACAGTCTTGGTCTTGCTGAGTGAAGTAACACATCTGGCCACCTGTTCACTCACTTATGGGGGCAGCAGGTGGCAGGAGCTGAGGGACAGGGTCTTGGGAGCACATGCAGCAGCGTCTCTACCTCACTATGTCCCTCCATACAATTTTCTTTTTATTGAACTTTTATTTGTTGACCTGTAGACATTTGAGATCATGATCTGTCTTGAGATGATTTTTCAGTTTTGCTACAAGGTTATAAATTCTTTGAAATCAGGGATTTCTAATAATGTATCTCTGCCCCTAAAATACCTGGCATAGACCCAGGCACACAGTAGTTGTTCAATAAATTAATCTGTGAAAATATATCTATTGTGTGCAGCTGGCCATATATTGAGTTTCTCAAAGAGCTGGGGAATACAGTCTCCATACAGTTCACACAAATTAAATGATTAATCTTCACAACTCCTTTATGAGATTCACAGGGGATGTACAGTATAGGGAATAATTTATGGTGAGGAAAGAATAACATTTAATGAAACTATTCCCAATCGAACATTCAGGGAAGATTTAGATACACAAAAAGTAATTACTTAAATTGAAAATTGCCCCATAGGGGTTAGCACCAGCCAATCCGCTAGCATCAAGTGCCCTGGCCTTTCCCGAGAGGGCTGGCCGGCCTCCCTTCAGCCCCAAGTCCTCCTAGGACCACCCCTCATCTTAAACCAGCAAATCAACTGAGGGCCTCAACCACCTCTAACCATCCAGGTTACGATTCATTAAAGTAACCTGTGTTGGAATCCTCTTTCTGCCTCTGCTTTTCCACTTATAAGATTATATTTTATTTTTATGAAAGGGACTTATGAAGGTCATTTTCCATCTATTTAAAAATTAATAGGAATAACACAGTTATTTAAAAATATTTCAGAAGAATTTGTTCTCAGGAAGTTAAATTTTTCTTTTTTTATTTTTAGTATGAAATTGAAAGAAAAAGATACTAACATATACATAGGTGTTTATGTACATGTGAAATGAATCAGGATGTTGGGTTTCGAATGCACTTAGAAATAACTGTTAATCTATGTGTATTTTGTGATGGATAATTGAAAATACACCAAAATAATACTTATTCAATTACCAAATACTAGTGAAAGAAATCTAGACATAAGTACAAAAACTCAGAGCAGATAGCATTGATTAGTAAAATAAAACTACAAGTTTATTTTTTTTATTTTTTATTTTTCACAAGACAGTATCCTGTGCTTATAGCTTTCTTTAGTTTGTGCAAAATTCTAGCTGAGATTTTTCTTTGGACCCATGGACCAAAACCACATGGAAATAAGGTATGTGGAGGTTTATGCTCTCTTCCAGCCCAAAGTGATAACAGTGGGAAAGATACAGAAGCGTGGTATAGAGCTAACAGGCAAAAACCAAAAAAAGAAAAAAAGGAAAGATGATATTTTTAAGAAAATTGGTAGCAGACTGGGGAAATTGGACTCTAAAGACATCACCCTGCCCTCCATTCCTGGATGCACGAGGTATTAACTTTTCATGTTTTGACACAGCCCAGCGGGCGCTCAGCGCCTGGTGTGGGGCACCTCTGTTTACGAGGCCTCGGGCACTGAAGTTTAGGAATTGTTTGTGAGGTGCCCTTCAAGCCCTCTTTCTCCTGTTGTGTGAAGAGCCAGTGGAATAACAAAAACATGGAGAAATTCTGCTGATCATCAAAAGAGAAACTCTACAGATAGCTAGCCAAGCTTCGCACTTGGCTCCAGTACCCATGGGTAGCGTGTGGGTGAGAGCGTTCTCTCTGACAGCCAGGGGCAGCTGTGCTAAGATGAGAGCAAGTCTCAGGCCAGGCAAGTGTTCAAGGGGCAGGCCAGAGACTCTCCTTCATTCCTGTGTTCTGTGCTTAGGAAAGGAAAAGACCTAAGGAAAAGGGGTGGGGACTGCCTGTTTAGACTGGCTGTGGGTCCTGCCCAGGGCACAGACCTGATTATAATCCAGTTCTTCTTCGCGGATCACCTGAATGACCTCTTTGTTTCTTTTTTCTCTTAAGTGAGGTGATGACACCCATTTGAAGTACAACTGAACTTGTTTCAGTTGCATTCGGTTACAGGGCTTTCCTTCTATCCCCTCTTTGCTGACTGAATTCATGTGGAACATAAGAAGGTATTTTCAAGATCATGATCTATTTAAAAGGTGCCTTCAGAGCAGGATCACCAGCCCCCATCCGTATTCACGGCTTTCTGTTATGCCCCATGCCCCCACACCATGCCCCCGCCTGTGTTCCGTCAAAGCCACGTTTCTGGTTGTTATGGTTTGGATGTGGGGTGGCCCCAAAGCTCCTGTTAGTGCAGTACTCTTCAGAGGTGGAGTGGCTGGACTGTGGGAGCTGTCTCCTGCTCAGTTCATCCTATATGAGTGGACCCACAGGGAGGGGGCTGTGCGCAGGGGTGTGGCTGGAGGGGGTGCTGGGGTGTGCTCTGGAAGGGTGCGTCTTTCCTGAGCCCCTTTCCCTTTCTGTCTTAACTTCCTGGCTGCCATGTCCTGGGCTGCTCTTCTTCACCACATTCTTCTAACCATAATGTTCTTCCCTTGGGGCAGAAGCAATGGAGGTCACCAACTGCGGCCTGGGCCTTGGAGACGGTGAACTCAAACTTTTCCTACTCTAAGTTGTTTTTGTCACGTATTTTGCTCATAGTGACAAAAAGCTGATTAACTCCTTGATTTATCCTTCCTTTTGTATTTGTAAGGATATATAGGTATCTTCATATTTCTTTTTTTTTTCTTAAGCAAAAGATAGCTAACTATACATGTACTCTTACTTTTTAAAAGTCTCCATACTGTCCAGAGAGACTTTTTGTAACAATTGAGATCAGTTTTGAGCAATAACATTTAATGTTGTCGGTAGAGATCTTTCCCATTCAGTGTTTTTTATAGCTACACAGTATTCTGTATGTGCATTTATTATATTTCACTCAGCTAACTTTCTGTGGAAAAAGCACCCCATTACTCCCAGTACACTTTGAAGGTACTCAGTATACATTTTCTAAACAAATGTATACATTTTCTAAAAATAATTGGGCATAAGTTCCAATAACGTGATTCAAAATGATTGTGGAAAAAAGAATATTCAGGCATAATAGTAGAAGCTGACATTAGATGGTATTAATGGTGCTAAATTTTCTGTGTTAACATTTTATTGAAATATTATGTTTTGTTACCTCTCAAAGAATACATGGAACTAAATTAACTTTTAAATTATGCATAATTGGTTGGATGTATTTTTGGTAGTTTGGTTGTTTTCAAAAGATACTTAACTATTTACTTTCCCTAGGAAGTGTGTGTGTGTGTGTGTGTGTGTGTGTGTGTGTGTAGATGGACAGAATGCCTTTATTTTATTTGTTTATTTTTGTGCGGTGCTAAGGATCTAACCCAGTGCCTCACACATGCTAGGCAAGTGCTCTCTCACTGAGCTACAGCCCCAGCCCAGTGTGTGTGTTTTTGGAGGGCAGATGATACCTACCCATAAGTCCTCAACATGATTGTGTTTAATGTCACTGGCAAAATGATACCAAAAAGAGTTTTTAGTGGATTTATAATGAACTAGTTGAACAGGAAATATTAATCTGAATTAGATGGGGTAACCAAATAATGCTGCTTTTTCTATTGCTGGGTATCAAGGTACCTCACACCTATGAAAAGAGCACCTGTTATGACCTCACGCTGTGTAGCTCTCTGTCCAGGTGAGCCAGGCCTGGGTTCCTATCAGGAGCTGGGGGCTATTCTCCAGGCTCAGGCGGCTGTAGCTGAATCTGAGTCTGGGCAGCTGTACAATTGATTGAGGGCCTGTTTCCTTGCTGTCGTTCTCCATGGGCCACTGTCTGCCCCCGAAGCTATTTCCTTTCCTTGCTATGTGGCCCCTCCATAGAGGAAGCCTGCAATGAAGACCATTTCATATTCCTCTCTGTTGCAGATCTCTTTCATCAGGATGAGCTCCATCTCTTTTAAGGGTTCACTGGATTTAGTCAGGAAAACCTGATTTAAGTCAGTTCTTTCTTAAAGTTGCCCAAGGTGTGTAGTATTATCTAACTAGAGTGACAGCATATGCAGAGATTCCTCCATACTCAAGAGGAGGGGATAAGATAAGCCTGGTGAGGTTGGTTGTCATCTTGGTGTTCCACCTACCACATCAGGTACAGGGGTGACAGGGGGTTGCTGTGTTCCTCCAGGTGTGGGATTGTGGGATTGTGATCATGCTGAGGACTTATGGGTAGGTATCATCTGCCCTCCAAAAACACACACACTGGGCTGGGGCTGTAGCTTAGTGAGAGAGCACTTGTCACTGAGCCCTGCTAACTGGCTGAGTGGATGAAGGAAAGTGTAAACAGTCCACCAACTCAATCCAGATCAAGCCATTGATAGAAGCAAATATGCAAGCCAAAAAAGTGTCTTTGGCCAGAAGGCCGTGGGTTTGGTTTGGGGAGGCGGCATCTAGGTGGACCAAGACAAGGTGTATTGGGTAGTTAGAAATAAAGGTGGCTGCAGCACAGGCTGGAGCTCCGCCTGTGTAGAGGGGCCTGGCAGGCTTCACTTCAGGACTGCAGCAGAGGTTCAGAGAGTCAAGAGGCTTTGCAGGGAAGGAGTTTGTTACCCACATTACGTAGGTGGAGAACCAGCCCCTGATGGGGTAGTGTTTGGACGCCGGAGTTTTAAAGAGGTGATTAAGGGTACGTGAAATCGTTAGCCAGGACCTGATCCGACAGGGCTGGTGTTCTTTTGAGAAGAGGAAGAGGCACTGGGAGAAGACAAAAATGGAGAAAGGGCTACGTGAGGACACAGGGGGAAGAGGAGGCACCCTCTGCAGACCAAGGAGAGAGGTCGCAGGACAAACCAAACCACAGGCACTTTGAGTTCCAGAGCCATGCCACTGGGTATGTGGCAAGAGCAATGGAAGCCCTAGCTGGCCAGCAAAAGCCCAGATACAGGTTCCGAGAAGAGCGGTGCTCAGGAGCCCAGAGGAGGCGGAGCCGGAGAAGAGCACCTGCAGGTCTAGGAACTGAGGCTATGTCATGGTTGGTCAACCACAGGGTCAGTGGTCTTGGGGTTGGAGGCCCCGGTGTCCAGTCCTTGCTCTTCAGTGGGCAGTGCCACCTGGCTCTGGAAAGCCTCAAACACCTGCAAAGCCCTGATCCATGAGCAGGGATGCCGTGGGCAACTCCTGCTTCTGCCTTTCTGAGGCCGTAGTTCATTGCTACGTATGTGTAATTGAAAGGTTTTCTGTAAGCATGCAGTAATCGGCAGTGTGTTATAGGTTGGCTCAGGATTGCAAGACTATGGAGTCCTGGTCACTTCCACGTTGACCGGCTCTACTCTGAGTCAGCTTTCCTTCCTCCTGCTGTCTAGGTGGGACCATGGCTGCCCAGTGCTTATTGTGGCCTGTCAGTAGGTAGGTGGTGGGTTTAGGGGAGTTATGGTTGTTAGAATGCACAAGATAAAGTGCAGGCTAATCATTAAGTGAGCCCTGGGCTTCAGTGCTTGCTAGGCTCTGCAGGCTGAGCACCGGACGATGGGGCACTGTTTCTTCTGTCCTGCTTCCTGGCCCTTGACTCTTTCACGCATGACTAAGCTGACCCACAGAAGTTCACTTTACAGAATAAAGGTGTTACTCTGGTTTTGACTTGATCCAGGTCTCTTCTCTGAAACCTGCATGTAGAGAACTTGGAAAATGCTCAGGTGAAGGACTTACAGAAGGCAAGCAACCATGCAGACAGCTGTGGAGCGCTCTGGAGGGTCAGAGTGGGCACCTTTCATGATCCTTACCCTTGAGAGCTGCATGAGCTCTCAAAAATATTTAACTGGCATCAAAGACTAGAAAGGATAATTATAAAATCCTTTTGTTAGTCTTTAAAAATATGCTAGCTTTTGACATCTTTAGAATGTTAGATGGATTCTAATAGAATGGGAGGTATTTTTTTTTTAAATAGGAGAAAAACCACTGTGCTGAGAAATTATTTTTTTAAAGACTGATAAAACACATTGAATATAGTAGGCATTCCTCTTCAAATTTGCATTCCAAATTTTATGAAAGTAATTGTCTATGTGCAACACTATTCCATTATCCAGAGTCGACAGTTTCATAAATCATTTACTGCCTACTGCCGTGATTCCATAATGCTGGTGCTCATGTTCAGTATATTTTTGTGTGAAAATGTCTATTATAAAAAAGAAGGACCGGCAGAGGATAGAAAGAAAACCTGAATGTTACTCAGCAGTGACTATGTGGAAGAACACCATGAGTCTTTTTTGCAAGTGTTAAATAAATAAAGCTAAAAGGAAAGTTTCGCATGAGAACATTGATGGAGATTTTATTTCATTTGTCTTTCTTTTTTTCCAAGATTTTACACTAGATTTTGGTCTAGTGTACTTAAAATTGTAATTATAAACATAGAAGTTTAAGTTTTTAGTTTGTTATAAATGCTTTTTGAACATCTATGTGCAAAACATTCTGTGCAGCAAGTGGGAGGCCTCCCTCAGAGTAGCCTGGAGCTGACTGTGGAGTCAAAAACCCAGAGCTGACTACACATGCCCAGGACGGAGCAAAGGAAGGGAAGAGGGCAGGCCAGTGGGCATGTGTCTATAGGGATGTGTGGATGTGCATAATGGCCAGTTTCACAGTCGAAGTTGTATCTGAACGAATTGATGTAACTTTATATCTTCTAGTGAGTTTGTTAGTTCGACACACTGAACACTTTGGTGCATCTGAAAAAGAAAGAGTATGCATTTATGTAAAAACGCTGCTCACAAAGAGGGAGAAGAGAATATGTTTATGGCACTTCCTTCTACTATTCACCTAACGATAAAACCACAATCTTAAAAGTCGCCAGGCCCAGCCAGTTACTCCCTTTTAAGCTCCTCCAGCTCAGCTTTTGCCCCTCCCTCCCTTCTTCTGGGGCACAGTCTCAGCTCTGGAGTCCAAACAGGACTATGTGGCATCTGTGGCTAGGGTCGCTGGCTTCTGTTGTCGCCTGCTGTCTTGAGGTGCCCCTTCTGGGGTGTCCACCTGTGCTGCTGTCTTTATCTCATCACAGGTGTGCATTCTCTGACAGAGGCCCACAGGTCTGCTTCCCATTCACATGACCACATGCCTCTCCCCAGGGTCACCCCCCGACCATGTCTGTGAGAGCCCCTTTGGGTTGTGGACCTCTTGACAAGGCCAGCTCCGATTCCCCTGTGAAGTAGGACTTGAAGGTTCCTTTTGGGGACTGTGAGATTAGGGGGCGGTGGCATCAGGCCCTCCCTGCCTATGAAGTCTAGCCATCAGGGTTCCTGCATCAGGGCCTTCAGGGAGCCCTTGGTCAGGCAGCACCTGCAGAGGTCAAGCAGCAAGGGTCCCCGATCTTCAAATCCCTGGGTGCAGCTCTCACATCTGCTTGCTCTCCTGGGGCTCAGAAGGTCTGGTGCAGTCGAGGTGGGCGTGGACACAGCTTGCTCATCTCCTGGTCTGCCTTAGCATCCTGCCCTGCGGCTCGATGCCTGCTCTCATCAACTCAAAGGCCAAGAGTTATGAGCCTGCTCTCAGGGACCCTCTGCTGATCTCTGGGGGGGAGATCATCCTGGGGGTGGGGAGAGGTGTTTCCTTCAAAACCTCCCACGTGGCCCTGCCACCCAAACATCCTGCAATTCCAGTGCGGCCTCTTTGTATTCCAGAAGGAAACGGCACCTTCCAGAAATGACAAGGGACTAGGAAAAGCAGTTTTAAGAAGACCAACCAGTCATGGTGAGAAGCTGTTACTGCCATGTAGGGACAGGAGGAATAAGGCTGTTCCCAGAGCTGTGGCAGGGGGTCGTCTGGAAGTAAGTCCTAGAGGGTTGCAGCCCCAGTCAGACCCGAGGCCACACCCCACCGGAGAGGAGCGGTGCCTGGGTCAGATGCTCACCTTTTCTCTCCCTGTCTCATCCCCACTGAGCTCTCCCTAGTACATCCCTCTGTCTAAACCCCACTGGGGGCCAGAGGACAAGGGAGATGCAACTGCAGGTGTCGCCTTCTGAGGCACAGAACCCAGGGTGGAAGGTGGACAGGTGTGTAGGAGTGAAAGTGGCAACTAAGAGGACAGTGATGTGACCGCGGTGCCTACAGGTCCTCTCCTGATTTCCGATGTTGCCTTTTGTACCCTTGACCTAAGCATATTTGGCAGAATCTGGGACTCGACTCTCACTAGTGGTGAGAACGTGGATTTTAGCTAGAACTGGGGACAGAGGGGACACTAGTGTGGAATAAATGAAGCAGGAAGGATAATCAGCCCATATGGTACGTTACTGTGTGTAATTGCCAAAATTGAAAAGGACTCACAGCTATTTATGGCTCCCATGTGTTCTTCAGCAGAGGGTGGCCAATACAAGCATGGACAACTGCTCTGGAGAAACCAAGATGTGAAAAACATACTTGAAATCTAGAAGATTGCAGCTGACACACAGGATTAAGTATGGCTCTGAAGTTTACATAAAGTCACAGGGATTAATTCTAACTGGTCCTCTTTTAGTGACTCATTCTAGCAGTTAACTTGTGACTTCCTTTCCTTTGCCATTAATTTCTTCTCTGTTGAAAGTACAATTGGACACATCATTTCAGAGGTCTGGAGATATGCTTCGTTTTAAACATTTGTTCCTTTTTAAGAATGCATGAGAATGACTGGGAATGCTAAGGCAGGATGGGAAAGGACACTTCTTGCCTAGTTACAGGAAACCCTTGGGTAGCAGCAGATGTTCCCAGAGATTTTACTTTGACTTTGCTAGTTAAAAAATGAATTTTCTTTCATTCTTTGAATGTTGTTTTGGCCCTCATATTAGACAGTTTTCTAAAATCTGTACGTTGATTGGCTGATTTTCTGGAGGCCTCACTGAAGCAAAGCCTGCCAGACCTGGTCCTGGTTTCCTCCCTGAGCATTCCTGCAGTCGAGGCTCAGGAATATCTCCAGGTATCTGGTTTTAAGAGTCTTATTTTCCCAGCCAGGAGCCTTTGGAAATGCAGGGGCTCAGACGATATCTTCAGTATTCTCCTTGCCCTTCTATGAGGTCATTTTTTGCACCCCGTTGGGTCCAGGGGAGTCACAGGATTGTCTGATTATACCCCCCTGTGTGACCACATCTAGAGTATCACCAAAAGAAATGTTGGAAGTCAGATGATCTAGGGCTGTTCCCTCTAGGAGGTCCCAGAAGAATCGCGGTGTTAGTCGTTACCGAGGGAACTGATCCTGGTGTATGTGCCAGGTATGGTGCTGCTTCTCACTTAGCTGTGAGGACTAGACCCATATCCTGCGCCGTCTAATCATCCACCTTTGAGAAGCTGAACAGCCTCCTCTTCCTGGGGCCTTTTGCCATTCTCCATTCTCCCACCTCTAAGATGTGTGCAATAAATTTTGTGCTGGCTGATTAGAGCTGCCGTACAGTTGCCAGCCTCTCCTTGGGGATTCGAAATCCAGTCATCTGACCCTTTGTTCACCTGGGGTCTGGTGCTTCTCTATCTTCCCTGAGGCAATGAGCCTCTGCCTCAGGGTCTGGCCTTTAAGGCAGAGAGCCGCAGGGCATGAAAGGGATGGAGAAGAAAGAATGTACGTCAGGTAATAGTTCAAAATGGTCTTCTCTAGCATTGTGCGCTGTCAAGTAGTTGAATGTCTTTGAAAGATGGGTCAGTTGGCAAATGAAAAAATAACTGGGAAGAAAAAATGAGTTTTATATAAAATCGGCTGCTCACTTAGTACAAAATGAGTCATCAGGTTTGCTGGATATGAGAACATCTTGTTTATCTCCAGTTTTTTCGTAAGTCCCAAGGCCAAACCTTCTCCTATTCTGTAATTGAATAACTGCCGTGGGAGATTGTTGTCCTGTCATGGAGTAGCCTCGGGAAACACAAAAGGCAAGCCTTTTAAGGTAAAAATGAAAAGGCGCTCTCTTAGAGCAGGGTTTCCATCTTTCTGCTGGGATTCCCTGTGGCAGGCTGACTTGAAGAAACAGCTTTCATCTTTGACTCCACAAGTCTTCCTCATGTGCCTTCAAACAGGAGATTAGGCCTATAGACATGCGTGGATCACCTTGGCTTCCCAGTGATACTCTGAGGCTCTCTCCCAGAGGGGTTAGAAGGCTGGGACTGGGGAGGGAGTTGGGGCAGGCCTGTGCCAGAGAGTGGAAGGGTCCCCAGCGCTGTCATCCTTGTGGCATTCCTCCGCCCACCACTTTTGTGCCATGCTGTTTGCATCCAGCCTGGAAATCTGAATAGAACCATTAAGAGGCTTGCTTGGGGTGATCCCATTTGCAGATGGTGCTAGGCGCCACAGGCAGTGACACTGATGAACTGGCTAAGAGAAGCGTGATCATGGCCATCTGCTCACCCGACACTGCATTTCAGTGTTCAGTGTGTGGACTCATGCCTTGGTCTCTAACGTAACTCATGATGGTGTCCCTCCATATTTCTGCTCTGCACCCTTGGGTTCTCAGATATATGTCTTCAGCGCCTCCATCTCAGCAAATTCCTGCCTGTCTTGCAGGTGCTCTGCAAGGTGCAGGGACTCATTCATGGTTCACCTCCTTTCCTGCAACACAGGGTCATCCCCCATCTCTTAACTTGGGAGAACATATTTCATATTTAACTCTGTCCACTTTCCTTCCAACAGAAGTTTTAGGAGTGAGCACTTGATTGGCACAGCCCAGTTTGAAGGTCATGTTCAAAGTGTCCTGGTCCCTTTTATGATTATTATTTTAAAAGGTTCTTCGTGTCTTTGCTCCCAAACTTCCAGCACCTCCTATTATTTCCAAGTCAGAAAGTTTATACTTTCTCTTTCCTTCTCCTGGATTGTTGGGACAGAGTTGAAACAATTTGAGGAAGTATACAAAGAGGAAATCACATTAATTTTTTTAAATGTAGTACTTTTGTTTTAAGGATTAATTTTTCACTTGAAAAA
The DNA here is from genome assembly GCF_021218885.2 of Marmota monax. Taxonomy (NCBI): domain Eukaryota; kingdom Metazoa; phylum Chordata; class Mammalia; order Rodentia; family Sciuridae; genus Marmota; species Marmota monax. The sequence continues at coordinate 5,940,851 of NW_026692848.1, forward strand.
TGAGATCCATTAATTTGAAAATCTATTGTCTTAATAGTGTCCTAATATTGTCATAGTAACTCAATGGGAAACGTATGAGGTATTAAAACTTTGGTGGGGAAGAACCAGTCATAAATGTAGTTGCCACTTAATTTAACATTCTGGGATATAGAAGCATTACCCGAACAATCAAACTTAAAACAGGAAAAAAATGTTTAATGTTTTAAATCAAAGAATTTACATTTTATTAAGAAGGAAGAACTTCCAATACCTTGTATTGGATTTATTTGTATTTCCACAACATGGTTAATTCATTAAAAAGTTGGTCAGTGTTTGAAAATTCGACAGCCACCTCTGTTTTATAACTCTTTCCATGAAGTCTCAATCATCTTCTATTTTATATTTAAGCAGGTAAGCAACTTTTTGTGACCTGAGCCAAGTTTATTGTGACATAGCAGTTTTTCAGGTTCTCCATCTCCCTGGCCATCTTCCTGGCTGGAATCTCTCATTTACAAAGTTCTCTGTTTCTTGTAAGTGGTCTGTCATCATTTGTTAGAGTTTCAAAAGTCTGCCCCACTAGATGAGTGCCCTTTGAGGCAATATAGAAGCACTGGAGAGTTCATCTTAACTAAACCGTGCCTTTGTAACTGCTTTAATGATAGAGTGAATCAAGATTGAGATGTATTCATTGCAGTAGGTATTTCCACTCGTATTCAGGCAAGAGGAATGATTAGAGGTGATTTTAGTAGAAGAAAAACCTGGTTTCAGATCCAGTTACTTAATAGTGGGTAAGTTACAGATCTCTTTGAGTTTCAGTTTGTCATTCATAAGGCTGCTCAAGGAAGGAGTTCTTGTGAAGTTAAAGATCAGAGAACATAAATAAAATGCTTGATCAGTTTAAAAGTTGCCTATTTGGCCTGATGTTTTTTTTTGCAAAACACACCAAAATCCATGGCTGCTATCTAAGCACTGACTTTCCTAATGAATGTCTTATCATGGTCTATCTTGAAGAACTGGATGCTGTCCTGTTAACTGCCCACACCTCGGGGTGGTACATTCTGCAAATCCCTTCTCTCTATTAGAGGAACCCAGTGTTTGTTCCTGGGAGAAATGCATTAGAAGTTTGCTGTACTTGTTAGGAGTTAAGATAATTCCAAATGGTAAATCATATTGAAGTCAGTATAACAGTGTCAAGTCAGTGGGTCTAAGATAGTAGGAAAATGGGTTTAAAATGTCGGTGAAATTGTAAGCAGTAGGAAGATCCCAAACACACAGTAAGGAGGTGGGAGGTGGCCAGCGGCACAAAGGAGCTCTAGGCCTGAGGCCGGCAGCTTACAGATAAACAAAGACAAGCCAACCGCAGAAATTTAAAGAACATCAGACAGCTTTGAAAGGCAGTGGATTCAGCATTTATGGAAATAATGGGATAAAACCTGTCCCCTGATGTGACATTCTATAAATTTACAGCCTCAGTTAGAAAGGAAACTTCCTCTTTCAACTCACCACTCTCAGCTGTAGTATCTGATGTCATTTTGAACCTTTGGCCATGGTCACCTCTAGAGAGCTTACTGCCAGTCCAAAGGCCTGGTGATGTCATCGGGTCTTGGTGCCACTGGGGCTTTCTGTACGTTTGAGTTTGGGACGTTCACGCAGCCGCCGTCCACACGCCTACTATGAGCCATTTATCACACTTTTGTCCTTTTGTCTGTCTATGTCAGCTGCATTTTCAGTCTGCTTGCTTTGGCCTGCAAGTGGCACTCAACTCTTCCACCCAGTCGCCTGGCCAGAACTGGTCTCTGTGGCCAACCCTCGACGCCAGGGAAGCTCTGAAACGTAGTCAGGGGTGATGAGGTGCTAGCAGTCTCTGCCAAAAACTTATTCCTCAAAGTAGTCGTCGAGGATCACAACCAATATGTGAAATACACAGTAAATATGGTGCTCGGCCCCATATGGTGGTCGCCTTCACTGTCTCTGGACAAGCCTGGCTTGCGCTCTGGTTTCAAGGACTGTGAAGATCCTCCGCAGAACTCCACTGTGATGTGTGATCAGTTTCCGTCAAGATTCTGGATGAAGTGAAGAGAATCTTTGATCAGAATTTAACCCATAGCAGCAGTGCAGGTGTTGCTAACAGAAAAGCAATATCTGTGAGGAGAAGGAGAACTCGGGCCCATCCTTGGTGCCAAGATGTTGTCAGGTGCTGAGAACTCAGGTATATGCCAGGAAGCCCTCTTGGGATGACAAGAATTCCCAAAGATGGAACAACCCTGATAAATACACGCTATTATAGAATTGGGGAGCAGTTATGCCAACTGTTGCATAATTCTTGTATAAAACGAACCCATAATGATATTATTCTGTGCTTTTGTGATGCCAGGTAAGATGATGAGTTCAATGTCATGATTTTCAGAACCACAAAAGTCCTTTTGGAAAATAACAAGGTTGGATGGCAGGTGGAGGATACAGTGTCCTTGTTTTAGTAACAGGAGGACATTTGGAGTTTTAGGTTTGATGCCTTCAGATACAGAACCTTGTGTTAGTTTGCTAGGGCTGACATAACAACATACCAAGATGGTGCTGCTTAACCAAAAGAAGTTGATTTATGCACAGGTCTGAAGTAGAAGACCAAGACCAAGGTGTCAGTAGGGATGGTTTCTTCTGTGGCCTCTCTCCTTGGCTAGCAGGTGGTCATCTTCTCCCAGGACCATCACATACTCTTTTCTCTGAGATTGTCTGTGTGTGACTGTCTTCTTTTAGGAACATCAGTCACCCTAACAACAATATTTCAAGTTTATTACTTCTGTTAAGATCCTATCTCACAATACAATCTCATTGAGGTACTGGGGGATAGGACTTCAATAGGTGAATTTTGGGTGGACACCAATCGGTCCATCACATTCAGACACCTGCAGGCAGGTGACAGCAAGGAGTGGAGGTGGCTTCGTACTTCGTACTGATGAACAGCATGGATTACTAGTCCATGCCACTAGAGGTAGACCAGTATCACTCCCACCTCTGAGCATCTTCAGATAGATGCTCACAACTTTACTTTAAAAAAAAAAAAGAAAAGAAAATCCAAAAATAAGGCTACTTATGGGAAATTGTTCAAACTTCAAATGTTAGCAACTGGAATTGATATTTACATGAGAGTTGGTAAAATCCAAAAGTCGGGAAATGAAATATACAATAAACAAGTAACCCAGTTACCCTTATATCTCTTAAATTACATTAGTGGATCCTGGGCCTTTGAAAGCCCAAAGGCCAAGAATTAGCTTATTTTGTCTCTCTTTGAATTTAGGCTGGAGTGTCCCTTCCTCTAGGTCATGAAGGGTTATTGTTTGTTAACTGGTTTATTTCATTTATTTTTGGCAAAATATGTAATTTTTGGTAAATGATGTACACCTCTAGTATGTCTTTAGTTGGAATATTCTAGAAAACTGTTCAGGTAAAAGCAAGCTGGATCTTGGAGGAGGCTAGTGTGGACCTTGGTTTCAGAGGTCAATAAATTGAACACACCAAGCAGGAGTTAATATATAATTCTTTTATAACGTAACAATTTGCAGTGGCCTTTAATATTAAATAATACGGGGAAATTTTCCATTCTCTCCTTCTTTTCTTTCTTTTTTTTTTTTGGTGGAGATAGTTACAAAAAGTAAGATGGCTTAGGCCCAGGAGTGTAATCAGAGAAAGGGGGTAACTCTTCTGAATTTTAAGTCACACTGTTTCCTCAAGGCTCTCTTCTAGCCTCAGAAGCCAGGAGATGTATTGGAGCAGAATTGTGTGTGTTCACACACCCCTGCCTGCGCTCGCTCAGGTATATACCCAAATAACATTTCCAGCACCTCAGGCCCTCCAAAAATAGGCACAAATCTGAGGTGAAGGAAAGTCTTCTTGGCATAAGGAGAATAAAAATTACAAAACACAACTGTATTTTTTTCTCAGAGGTGATTGAGTGGCTCTTACCTAAGCAGCTGTGTGTAAAAAGAGGTTGTATTCAGAAAGGGCAAAATACGGGTCAGAAAGAAATTATACCTAAAAATGACAAAATGAAAGAGATGAATAGCATCATCAACAGACATTGACAGGAAAGTAGAAAAAATTCCATGTTTTGATAAGTATAGCATTTTCTGGCATTATCTTTTCTGTATGAAAAATGGAGGAGGATATTAGGGGTTAAATAATATTTTACTTGCAAATATTTTCCAGGTCCTATAAAATTATAAAAGTAACAATTACTTACACTTTTTAAAATTTCTGAAACATGGGAAGTAAAACTCCCTTTCTTACAATGACCCCCTTCTGCAGGGGTGATCATGATTTGGTATGCATAAGCAATGATTTTAGTGCGTATATAAAATAGCATTTTATGTATGATGCGATACGTTATTTTATACAGACAGCCAAATTAACTAATAATACCAAGTATTCTTAAAGTTGCTGGCATCTTTTTCCAGCATCTGAAATCATAATGACTCATAACAAACGTTTACCCAACATATGAATGAAAGCTGGGTTGGTATAATTGAGGTTGAGATTGTTTCCATGTTTTTTATGGTTTTTGCAAAGGACATCCATGTGCATATATTTTTGAGCACCTAAACGAGAATTTCTGTATGTCCATCTAAGATATTGATAAATTCTGCCAAAGACCTTCACAAAAATGAATCCATTTACTCCTATTGGCAGTTCATCATAACGCACATCTTCTTACATACTTTCTAATATAGATTTTAATGGATGCTTTTCTCCCTACTATCTGTATTTTGGGGGCTTTGGGTGACTCTCTGATAGGGAATTTATTTTTCCTTTTTCTTACATGTAAGAAATCCATACCTGTTTGAAGTTCACTATGTGGGCAGATTCCTTGTTGTTAAATGTTTGCGAGGTTTCTTTCTGTTGCCTCCATTATAACGTGGGGCATCCCTTAATTCAGCCCTGTACTTTGATTTCTAATACATGGCCTTGTCCAGGCATGGCTTTAGACTGGAGACGGCCTGAGTAGGTTGTAGCATTGTGCGGGGTCCCTCGTTTAGAGCAGCCTGTTCACTGGAGTTGTCTTGTCACAGTTGTCATGAGCTGCTTAACTTCAGTCTGTTCGTAACATTCTTTGACTATATATATAATTCTTCATTTACCATCTGGTAATTTATACCTGTAGAGTAGATTTCTGATTTTCAAAAGCAAAGATTTTGTGATTTTTTGCAAGTAAAAATTTGGATTTTTCTTTCATTTGCTGCCCTTAGTTTTTAGGTCCGTGTTTTAGAAAGGTATAGGAACAGGTTAGATAGCTTCGTTAATGGGATGCAGCATGCAATACATAGTGTTCTCCTTCTAAAATTTTCATGTAATAGCACATTCCTTGTTTTCATTGGGTGTTTTCTATGTGGTAGCTGAGTATAAAGATATAGTTTCATTTTAATATAATATCTTATGTTCAAAGGCTTAAATTTTGAGATTTGAATGCCCTGATCAATTGGTCTCAAATTATCCTTTATAGCTACTATTTTTTAAAGACTTTATTATTTTAGAGCAATTTTAGTTTCACGGCAAAATGGAGAGAATGATGCAGGGATTCCCCACATTTCTATGACCACACCTGTGTCTCCCTTGCACTGTCATCAACATCTGCCACCCGTGGGAGTGGCACTTTGATTTTTGGATAGTTGACAGACCTAACCTGACACACTGCCGTCACTCAGAGTCTGTGTTTCACAGTGGGACACATGTCCAGCGATACTTCCCATCAGCATAGCATCACACACCATTTTCACTGCCCTAGAAATTCCTGGTGCTCCCCTGTTTATCCCTCCCCTGCACCCCAATCCCTAGCAGCCACTCACCTTTTACTGGCTCTCACAGACTCTCACGTAGTCATGGTCACACAGGACCTGGCCTTCCCAGGTCGGCGTCCCCCCCGAGTAACGTGCACTTGGGTTTCCTCCCGTCTCGTCCTGATGTGGCAGCTCACTTCTTTTCAGCATTAAATCATGATCCGCGTTCTGGACGGGCCACGGTTTGTGTGTCCGCTCACCTACTGAAGACCATCTGGTTGGACACTTCAGCGTTGCAGACAAAGCCCTTAGAAACACTATGAGCAGGTTTACACGTGGCCATATGTTTTCAGCTCCACTGGGTGAATCCCCAGCGGGGCAACTGCTGGATTGTATGGTCACAGAGTGCTTAGTTTTCTAAGAAACTGCCAGCTCTTTATAAGGGACCTTGTACTTGTGCCATCTTGCACTCTCGCTGACATAGCCGCAGTTGTCCTGCGTCCCCACTGCATTTGGTGGTTCCACTATTCTGGATCTTGGCCACTGTAATGGGAGCGTAGTGACATCTCATTGTTTTGATTTGTGTTGTCCTGGTGTTGTGGTGTGCAGCTTTTTTTGCCACCTCTGTATAACTTTCTTTGGTGAGTTTCCTATTAAGGTCTTTGGTGCAATCTTTAATCAGGTTACTCATTTGCTTATTGTCGAATTGTAGAATTCTTGCATATTTTGAATAATATTGGTGCTTTTAAAAGTTTTTTATAATAAACTTTAAGCTAGGATACTCATTGTGTTCAGTCCTGTGTTTTTTGTCTGCTTTAGTTTATAACAGTCCCCTCACACATACCATTTCTTGTCCTTTCAAAAACTGACATTCTGAACAGTCAGACAGGTTAACTTGCAGAATTATCCTGCAACCTTGATTTATTTTGTCGTCTCCTCATTAGCAGATTTAGGTAAATGTAGTTGTCATCCATACTGACTAGTTTGTAACTGTGATCACTTGGCTACAGGATACCTGTAATTTCTCCCATTGTGGAAATAACCCCTTTTCTCTGAAATTACTAAGGAATCTGTGGGGAGATGCCTTGAGACTGTACCAACATCTTGATGCCCAGCAGTCTCCAGTTCAACTGCTATGGAATCTACTAGAGTTCCTTGGCTGAAGTAATGATTATATCCAAGGTTTCAAAAATACGGTTTTCTTACATCCCATCCTCCCATATCGACCTCACATTTCTCTTCTGTATGGACGAGCTTCTCCTCCCTTTCTACACCTTTGGTTTTGAGTCTCCTTAGGGATTCATAGGTTCCTTCTTTATTCGATATGTTATAATCCTCTACCATCATTTTTTTTTATATTTGTTATTTCCCAAGCTTGGCTGCTGTGACCCTGTTTATAACAGAGCACATCCTTGCTTTCTGGTAGAAACACACAAAAAAAGGTGTTCTTGGCTCCCGTCGTACTTTCTTTGTCTTGAAACTGGAATGAGAAGCCCTGGGCATTTTAGTGGGATGCTGTTTAGAAACTGAGGCTTGTGTGTTCAGTAGACTTATCACCATTGAAGGACTGGTCTCCTAGGCCCCTGGAGTGAGCAGGTGCTGTTGTTAATGTACTGGAAAAATAATAAAGCCGGATGCGCAAGGGTACTCACAAGGAAGCGCTGCTTTACTGTCATAAAGCTGGACTCTACCCAATGGAGACAAAGTGGGTTGGAAAATGTCTGTAATACACCATCATTCATTTATGGAAGAGGCTTAAAAGTTCCCATGTGCACACACATTCAGATCCTGTTAAGAAGCTAAGGCAGAATTCTGAGAAATAACCAAAGTTGCTTCTGGGATAGACGTAGGTAGAAGCAACACTTTTTTGACAATTTCATGTTTTTTAAACTTGAGCTTAGAAACTTATAAATAGTTTACATAATTATAAAACAGAATTTTTTTTTTTAAAAATTTCCTATGAATTAAAAACAAAGTGAAATGAGTGAATATAATGTAGTGCCAGTTGCAGTCATAGCCACACTATTTCAAGCTGATTTAGGTTAAACTTAGTTGTCATTAATACTGACTAGCTTGTATCTGTGATTCTAGTGTGATCACTTGGCTACGGGGATAGCTGTAATTTCTCCCGTTGTGGGAGAGCAAGATAATTTGTACAATTTTAATGGAATATGTCTTAAGACAAAAAAAAAACACAATGACAATAATTTTTAAAAAGCTTGAACTATTTGTTTTAATTAATTTGATGTCTTTATTCTGCAACTGTCATGTACAGAATGAAGGGTGAAAACGGAGTGATTATGACATCTTAATATGTTATTTCTAAAATTCTCAAGAGAAAAAAGGGTATAAGAGTCATGTAAAACTATTTTACTATCAAATTTGAATTGGAAGTATCCAATTGAACTCATAATGTATTTTATCTTTTAAAAACCGTCAGGTAGACTAACAGCCCTACCTCTGGTTGCTGGAAAAGCTGGGAGTCCCTACTAAGTGCAGTAGTAATGCGCACTTCTGCCTGCCAGGTAGGCTTTAGAACACCATTTTTATTTGACAAGATGACCGATCCCAGGTCTAGGACAAGAAAATGCTTAAAAACATTCCTAAGCAGCAACCTCTCTTCATGTAGGATAGCAAGGAGACCCTTGAGGACTGCTGCACCTCTGCTGAGCCTCAAGGAGTCCATTCAAGGAAGTGCCAGTTAACTGAAGATGGGTACCAATAAAAGCAATCTGTGATGGATTGAAATCATAAATGTTTATATCTATTATCTATAATTTCTTAGTTGAGATTTATTTTATTTTGGTGCTGCTGGGGATTGAAGCCAGGGTCTCATATGCTAGGCAAGCACTCTACCACTAAGCCATATCCCAGCTTTTTATCTATAATTTCTTAATGATGGTTTAAAAACTGTATTTTTTCCATTGCTAGAGTAAACTCATTTAAAAAAATTTATAAATAAAGGAAAGAATAGAGCATTTATTCTGCTTTCCTACACAAAATAGTAGCTCAGGGGAAATTTACCTTACAGAAATATTTCATCTAATAGTTGGAAAAGAAATGATAAAAATGTAATATTTTGATCTCACAATTATAATGAATTAGTGGCTCTCACACAGGGTCAGATCCTTTGAACCCCACAAAATGAGATGTCCAGCTATAGCTAGACTCAGCCACAGTGACCCAGTACTTCCCCCTAGATAGGTAGGAACAGCACCCATGAAATCTCCTGCCAAAACACACCCAAACTAAACTACATCTCTAGTTGCAACCAAGAACTCTGAGGAATTAAGGATAGTGGATAAATTTTTTAAATCAACCAGCAAAATCCAGATTATAGAAAACTCTACATAAAGATTAATCAATTTTTTTTAAATTTTATTTTTTTATTCTACTTTGCTATATATGATAGCAGAATGCATTACAATTCATATTACACAAATAGAGCACAATTTTCATATCTCTGGTTGAATACAAGTATATTTACATCATTCATATCTTCATACCATGCACTTAGGGTAATGATGTCCATCTCATTTCACCATATATTTTTTTATATCCCTTGCTGCCTTTCTTCCCCTCCCTCTCCTTTGCCCTGACTAGAGTTTATCTATTTCTCCCATGCTTCCCCTCCTAATCCCACTATGAATTGGCCTCCTTATATCAGAGAAAAAATTCAGCATTTGGTTTTTTGGGATTGGATAACTTAGCATTATATTCTCCAACTCCATCCATTTACCTGCAAATGCCATGATTTTATTGTCTTTTATTTCTGGGTAATATTCCATTGTGTATATATACCACATTTTCTTTATCCATTCATCTTCTGAAAGGCATCTAGGTTGGTTCCACAGTTTAGCGATTGTGAATTGTGCTTCAATAAATATTGATGTGGTTGTGTCCCTGTAGTATGCTGTTTTTAAGTTTGTTGAGTATAGACCGAGGAGTGGGATAGCTCAACTGAAAGTGGATCAAGGACCTAGGAATTAAACCAGAGACCCTGTGTCTAATAGAAGAAAAAGTAGGCCCTAATCTCCATCATATTGGATTAGGCCCTTACTTCCTTAATAAGACTCTCATAGCACAAGAATTAAAATCAGAAATTAATAAATGTGATGGATTCGAACTAAAAAGCTTCTTCTCAGCAAAAGAAACAATTAATGAGGTGAATAGAGAGCCTACAGCTTGGGAGCAAATTTTCACCACTTGGACATCAGATAGAGCACTAATCTCTAGGATGTATAAAGAACTCAAAGCTAAACACCAAAATAACAAAAAACCCAATCAATAAATGGGCCAAGGAACTGAACAGATACTTCTCAGAAGGTGATATACAATCAATCAACAAATATATGAAAAAACGTTCAACATCTCTAGCAATTAGAGAAATGCAAATCAAAACTGCTCTAAGATTTCATCTCACTCCAGTCAGAATGGCAGCTATTAAGAATACAAACAACAATCTGTACAATCAGAAAAATGAGAAATTATACCCCAATTGATTCAAATGTATGAATTGCCAAGATCATTGTAATGTCATGTGTAGCTAATAAAAAAAAATTTAAAAAAAGAATACAAACAACAACAAGTGTTGGTGAGAATGAGGGGGAAAAGGCACACTCATACATTGCTGGTGAGACTGCAAAATGGTGCTGCCAATATGGAAAGCAGTATGGAGATTCCTTGGAAAACTTGATCCATTTTTCTTCAAACATTAATTGCAAAGACAAAGAGATGAAGAGGTAACTTATGAATTAAAAGTGACATAACAGAAAACATTCTGAAATTAGTGGTGATGGCTGAATAACTTTGCAAACCTACTAAAATGGCTGAGTTGTACACTTTAAAAGGGAGAATTTTATGGTCTGTGACTCATGTCTTTAAAAGCATTGAAATAAAAAAGAAGCATAAGACACATTTCTTCTAATCCCCACAGGTATCCACTACTGGATCTGAGTTTAAGCCAACTCAAAAATGGCTGTCTTTCTGAACGGTGGTGCCTGATGACATGGTAGACTCATTGTAATGTGGTCAGGGCTGTGACGGTATGTTTTAAGATAGATGCATGTTTGATAGGGATACATACCTGTCACAGTTATTGAGTAAGTAATATCACATGAGATTTGTTTCAAACTACTGTAGAAATTGGGCAGTGATGGAAAGAGAAAGGGGGCGGAGCCCAAGCAAGTCGGTGTTGAAAGAGTAAAGAATAAGTACCTGGGCATGATTATTCTGTTACTTTTGGATATGTCTGAAACTTTTCCTTGTGGAAAGTGCTGTTTTTTTTTGTTTTTTTTTTAATTTATACATGCATTGTGGTCTTTCATTTCAAATTCAACACCAGGAACTTGCCTCTCAACTTGCCTGTTCCTTCTGCTACTATGAGAAACCTTCTTCCCCTTTGCTTTGTCCTCCTTTTAAATTTATTTTTTGATCATGTAAAATATTTACATGACTCTAAAACTATGTATGAAGTCACATTTAGGGAAACATGGATCTCACCCCTCTCCCATTATCCCCTTATGTTAGCCTCCAGTAGATAACTATTTTCATTAATTTTTATCTTTTTTATGCTTATATTCCCAAAATAAAGCTACACATGCATATTCATAATTTTCTTTGCTTTTTGTACAAATACACCATACAATGTATTCTTTTATGCTTTTACTTTTATTTACTTTTAAAAATTTCACTCTTTCAGTTGACAAAAGTCTTCCTCAGTGTCTTTGCTCACAGAACTTGATGCTTCTGGGAAGGGCCTGTGGGTTGTGTCTGATAGTTGGCTAGTATAAAGAACCCCATAACATGACACGTGGATGTGTTGTTTCATAACTGTGGGAGAGGGTGATTTTAGGGTACATTCCTGCAATTGGAATGTGGGGCCTGCATGGTACCCTCATGTACAGTTCTGTTCCCTTGTCCCTGCAACAGCAACACACATTGTTGAGAGGCTGTTGTCGAGCTATTGAAATGCTGACGGTCTGAGTGGTGTGCAAGGAGACAGGGTCAATCCTCTTCCATCTGATTATAAGTTAATCTCGTTACATTGTCTTCTTTTAATATTCATTTGTATGTTGTTTGTAACTTCTCATCATCCATTTTTATTACAGATTTTTAGATGTTCTTTTCCTAGTTAAAGAGTTATATATCTTTTTCACAAGTTGAAAATATTTTTTCCCAATTTGTTATTTATCTTTGCTGATGGTGTGTTTTGTCACAAAATGACTTACAATATTTTTTGGCATACTTAAGTTTATTAACACAGCCATCCCTCATGTTCTATGAGGCATTAGTTCCAGAACTCCTGCAGATATTAATATCCATGATGCTCAACCTCTTTATATAAAATAGCAAAGTGTTTGCATAGAACCTATGAACATTCTCCAATATACTTTAAGCCAGCTTTGGATTGCTTATCATACTGAACACAGCATAAATGTTATGTACATAGTTCTTATTTCATATTGTTGAGTATGACAAGGAAAATATCTGTCCATGTTCAGTACAGAATTTTTAATATTTTCAAGCCATTACTGGTTGAATCCATGGAGGCAGAACTCATGGGTGCAGAGTGCCAACTGTGTTTATTGCATCCTGGTTTGGAACCATAGTTGCATTAATTAAAGTTCCATTCATGCTCCAATGTCAGAGTTTTAATAAAGGGGCTTTATGTCATGTTTAGTGTCTTCCATGGTCAGTCCCTGTCTTTGCTTCTTCCAGAAAATTTTTACATAATCCTGCTTGGTTATTTTTTCTATGTGAACTTTAGAATCAATTTATCTATATTAAGGAAAAACAACAACACTACTTTTTGTAGGGGGAGAGGGTAATGGTGATCATATTGGGTTATTGTAATGATATTCTTGCTCATTTATTTTATTCCCCAGAGAACAAAAAGTTATCTGTGACATGATAGATGCCCACAATCAAGCAAATAAACATCACATTTACATTTGCTTATAGTTGTAGAATTATAACTAATATTCTCTTAGAATCATTTTCATAATTTTTATCTAGTAATATATGCACTTCAGAGTCTTTGAACTTTTAGCAAATAATTAAAATTTTGGTGACAAAATCTCTGTAGCATGTTCTATATGAAAAGCAAACATGCCATAGTTTTCATGAAAGTGTGTATGTATAAGATACATAGATGATTAATAATAGAGATTTGTACACACCAGGTTTATGGTAGGAAGTGGTAGCTGGTCTTTGTTATTTGGATATTAATCTGTATAATTTTTTATTCCCACATATATCATTTTAAACATATTTGAAATAGATTTTTACCCCACAGTATGTTGTTCAGCTTTTCATTGCTGTGACAAAAGAGCTGAGGATACCAGCTTAGAAGAGGAAAGACTTATTCGTCTAATATCCCAGAGGTTTCAGTCCATGGTTGGCTGGTTCCAGCCTTTGGACCAAGGTGAGGCAGAACACCAAGGCCGGAGAATGACAGAGGGGAGCTGCTCACTTCCTGGCAGATGGGAAGCAGAAAGAGAGTGAGCATGAGAGTGAGCGAGGAAGGGGCAGGAGAGAAGAAGTGCCCTTTGAGGGCTTGCCAGCGACCTAATTCCTTCAACTGGACCCCACCACTAGAGTTTCCACCACTAACCAACAATGCCATCAAGTGTGAATCACTTGGTGGTGGATTAATCCATCCATGAGGGTAGATACCCATTCTACCCACCCCCCAACCCTGAGGCTTTGAAAGTGAACCTTCAACACATGGAGCCTGGGGAGCACCTCATATTCAAATGCTAACACAGATTTGCATGCATTTTTCTAGCTAAGCCTGAATGTCCAAAAATAGTTCTAAGAGGTTCTGTGTCCTAGTCCCCCCTCAATGAGACCTCACAGTAAAATCAGTTTGTATCAACAAATTCTTTATCTTTGCCAAATTGTTCTCTTCTTTTTGATTCTTTCATCCTGAAAGTGGGATTAACTAAGCATCCTGTGAGGGTGCTTGCCTCCTTTCCCATTGTTCTTTGGTGTATTGCAAAAGAGCTGCTGTTTCAGACCATAAAACCAGGGGAAATAAAGCAGCTCATGAGTTCTTCACTTAAAATTTGTTTTCTATCACTGACTTTATGCTGCTCCAAACATTTTTATACATTTACAGAACTGCTTGACACAGGCAAGGCTTATAAATACCATGTGCCTTTGGGCATTCAGCAGATTGCTATTTGTATGTTAATTCAGAGACCTGTCCTATAAAGATATAATTGATGTCACGTTTGATATTGGTAGTGTCAACGTCTGACACACAATGCCTACATGTTCTCTTTCTCATTCATAGTACAATATGTTTTCCTTTATCATAACCCTTGAGAAAAGTTCTCAGGGCAGACAGAGTCTTCTCCCTCCCCACTTAGCCGTGAACTCATCCTTCATAGCTTTGATGCTAATTAGATTTAAAGTGTTACTGAGCAGTTCTTAGGTTGTGGTTCTGAGAGTGGAGAGGATTCTTGGTTCCCTCAGGCTTCTTGGGGCCCCCACAGCCTGCTTGGCTAGGTGTCTCATCTGTCCCCACTGCTCTGAAGTCATATGGGTCTCCGTCATACCTGTCAGGTTGACTTGAGTGGAGGCTGCAGAGGGTGAGGGTCTTGAGGATCTGAAGCTTTGTGCCCAGAGTGGAGTGTCTCATCTGGTTAAAGAAAGGCCACCACTGAGAGGCCAGTGGTCGAATGCCCATCGTGCTCTGCCCTGTCCTCAGATCTCCACCTTGACTATACTTTACAAACACCCAGGGAGACGATTCAGAATGCAGACTTGAAATGAGCAAAAGACCGGAGAGTCAGTTTAGAAACCCCATGTGCAATCTTGGCTGATTTGTTTAGTCTTCCTGAGCCCTAGGTGGCTCTGTTAAACACTGAACATAATGCTTGAGAGAAGGTTGGTGAAAGTATTAGGTGGGTGTCTTGGTCCATTTGTGCTGCTATAACAAAATGCCTGAGACTGAGTACTTTGTAAAGAACAGAAATAAATTTATCATAGTTCTTGGTGGCTGGGAAGTCCAAGGTCTAGACACTGGCTGGTGGGTATCTGGTGAGCACTGCACTCTAGCCCCAGGGTGAAGGCTTGTTGCTGCATGCTCTGGAGGGGACAGACTCTGAATTCCCACATGGCAGAAGGGACAGGAGGGGGAGCTCACCTACTGAGGCCCTTATATAAGACACTGATTCATTCCTGGCAGAGCATTCATTAGGCAATCACCTCTAGAGGCGGCCTCTGAATCCTGTTGCATGGGGGGTTAAGTTTCAGCATGGATTTGGGAGGTGACACAGACGCTCAGACTGCTTCAGTGAGATTAAATGTTACTATTTGTGAGAAAGTTCTGGGAGCTATTGATATCGTAGCTCACAAATGTTAGGTATGAATCTGGCTTACCACATTGTAGCTGTTGTGACCTTTGATGACTTAACTTCTTGGACTCCAGCAACCTCCTCACTAAGATGAAGAGGTGGATGGAGCGCCTGCCTGACTCCGAGGCTGAGCAGAGTGAAATGAGCAGACACCTGGACCAGCAGCTGGGATGCAGACAGCTCAGAATATATTAGGTGGCATCAATACTGTGATTTTTTTTTTCTAAATTCTTCAAAAGTACTTATTGAGCACATACTGTATGCCATGGGTAACTGTGACCATGTGGTTTATCTTTCAAACAGGGAGATTTTTGGGAGTTGAAGGGGGAGCTATTAACAGCTAGCTTTATGGCGTGCTCCCCTCCTGAGGAGCCCCCATCTGTATTTGACTCTGAAAGTATTTTACTCCTGCAGTAATAAATTCCAGCTTTTCTTCTCCACTCTTGGGCCTCCCAACCCCACTTTGTCACACCCTGCTCACTCCGCCTCAGTGCCTTTCCCTCCTTCACTAGATTCCTAGGTTGCCACGGTGATGCAGAGTAAATGTAGTGGCTGAAACACCAGCTATATTCTCCCAGTGCTGGAGGCTAGAACCCAGAAGTCAGGATCCTGGTGGGGTTGTGCTCCCTCTGAGGTCTCCAGGAGGGGACCCCACCCCCTCCTCCAGCTTGTGGACCCACGGAAGTGCAGGGCTATGTCCTCACCCACTGCATCCCCTGTGACCCGCCCCCCGTCCCTCTGCATCCTCCCTCCTCTTATGAAGACAGCAGTTGGATTTAAGTGGATTAACCCAAATCCAGAATGAGTCACCTCCAGGTCTTTAATTGTATCTGCAGAAACTGTTTCCCTAAAGGGTCACTTTCTAAGGTTACAAATGGTCGTAAATTTGGAAAAGATTCTCTTCAGCCAACCATGCTTCCTGTAGTTACACAAAAGCAAACCAAACAGTAATAACAAGAAAGAGAGGCCAGTGCTTGCCTTTCCCGTGTGCACGTGCTCAGAGTCTCTGATGTCGCCTGGGTGAGGGACTGAGCCCTGAGACGGCTTCCCGAGCTGTTTATGAACACTCTCCACATGGGCTCTCACTCCCTACCCGAGGGCCCTGGGAGAGGAAATGCTTTCCAGGAGTCTCTCGCCTGGGGTTCTCTTGCTATGCTTTCTGTTTCCTGCCGTCACCCACCCTGAGAACACTAGTGGAAGGTTTCAGGCATAATTGACACCATCCTCAGTGTCATGATGCGATCTTGTGTGGATTCTCCATCTGTGTGGAGGGTGAATCATTCCTTTGTCCCCCGTGGTCAAGCTGTGTATGCCACCTGCCTGCCACTTAGTGGACCTCTGGAGAATATGGGGTTCAATTCTACCCACAGTTTTAAGTATCCACTGGGGGTCTTTGAACAGATCCCTGTGGATAAGGGAGGGCCACTCTGTATAAATCTGTGGCCTGACATGTCATGTGGGATTCTCATTATCTTCCCTCACACTTTGGGGCACTTCCCTGGGTCCCCTAGGGGACTTTTGTACTTTTCTTCAATTGACTTATCAGTAGTGAAGACCAAATGAGCCTTTGTGAGCTTTTCTCGCATCCGTGAGCCTCAGGAACATTCGTATTATAACAATGGGAAGGCCCTGTTACCACAGCTTAGGGGATCCATTATAGAAGTTCTACAGCTGAATGTAGAAGAGTGCTCCCTTCAATGACAGTGTTTACCAGGTGTCTTAGAGTCAAACTGAAAAGCTGAGTGGTCCTGGTCATTGCCCCACACGGTGGTCACCTCACTCACCCGCCCTAGTGCCTATGGCCCTACCTGCTGCACTATTCCAGCATGAGAGCCTGGCTCCAGGGATCTACTTGGTGTGGCCGGTGGCTTTACACATTGTTTCTCCTGAGTGCATGATCACAGGGAGGAATTAACTGGGACCACCAGCTGAGGCCAGAGTGAACGGCGTGCATCTTGCTTGCCATCCAACGTCGCGGCTGGGAGTTGGTCCTGGCCCCACAGGGGCTCAATGCCTTTCCACTGGTTATGTCTGGAGGGCCCCTCAGGCAGGTGAACTGCTTAAAGGTGTGGGAGGGGAGCAGGTGCATGTTTCATTTATCTATGGGAAAGGAGTTGTCCCACATGCCGTCCTAACACACCAGATTATGAAAGAGGAGCTGACACAAGTGACAATGTGTTGTATTTATATCTGAAATTGAAACCTGAGGCTAGAGCTTAAGAAATTTACAGCAGAAGGGTGAGACTGCTTATCTATGTCAGTTGTTTAAAATATAAATACAAATGCCTGCTTGTGCGGGTTTCTTTGTGAAGAGCCTGACTACTTACTGCCCCTCCCACATCCCCCACCACACCTTAGCACCATGCAGGTATTCAGGCTACACCTAGAGGCCAAGGGAAAGGTCTCCCTGGGATCTGCAGAAGGGTGCCTGTGTGATGGTGCTTGGCAACGCATCTTGATGGCAGGAAGACAAATGCTTGACTTAGGAACTATTCATGTTTTAGAATAAGTCATCCCTGTGGTGTGGTTTACCTGCGTCTCCCAACATTCATGTGTTGGAAACTGAATCCTCAGTGCCACAGTGCTGTCCGTATTTAGGCCTGGGGAAAATGTTTAGGTCATGAGGACTCTACCTCAAGAATGGGTTAATGCAAAATGTAAAAGGGCTGGGGGCTGCAGGTTCCGTGTCTTGCTCTCTCTCACTTTCCCTTCCACCTTCCGCCATGGGATGATGTGGCAAGAAGGTCCTTGCTAGATGGAGTCCTCTAGACCTTGGGCTTCCTAGTCTCCATAACTGAGAGAAATAAGATTCTTTATAGATTACCAACCTCAGCTATTCTGTTATAGCAATACAAAGAGAACTAAGTCACTCTGTTTATTTTTCTCAACTCTTTTCTTATTGTTCGTATATAACTGGATATACTTCCCCTAAGGGAGTTTTTAGGTTTTGGTGCTTTTTTCTAGGGGGCGGGATCTTTTTAATAATAGCCAATAATTCAAGACTGATACCACTTTAGTTTACTTCTGATTAATTATAAGCATCTTCTGGGTTACCCAATAGTTTAAAAACTTAAATTTATTTGATTCCAGGCCAGCTAGCAACTAATTATAACCTTGAACAAATCCATTCCTTTCCCTGTGCTTACTTGTATCGTTTCTGGGTCTTCAGCAGCCTGCCCTGGCTGTCCTACTCGGTTCTGGGGGTTGTAGCAGAACACTGTAGACTGGGTGGCTCAAACAGTGTTCATTGCTTCCAGCTCCGGGGCCTGGAAGTCTAAGCTCAAGGCCCTGGCAGAGCTGATGACTGGTGAGGGCCTGCCTCCTGGTTTCCAGACAGTTCTCTTCCTAAATGTCCAAGTGGCAGAGAGCAGAGAGAGATGGGAAGCTTTCATGTCTCTTATAAGGGCATGGGTCCCATCCATGAGGGCATCACCCCTAACTCCAACCCTGCCAAAGGTCCCAATGCTAATATTCTCATATCAGGATCAGGGTCAATGTATGTGTTAGTTTTTTCATTTTGTGACCCAAAGACCCAGCAAGAACGATTTAAGAGGAGGAAAATTTATTTGGGGCTCAGGGTTTCAGAGGTCTCAGTCCTTGGGTGGCTGACTCCACAGCTTTAGGACGGAGGTGAGGAAGGGCATTGTGGCAGAAGAATGTCTATAAAGCATGTGCAGCGGCTTAAAAATGAGGCAATTTTGTGGAAAATGATCCATATGTATTTTTGTTGATAATATTTATCCTAAGTAGCAACAAACAACAGTTGGGGGATTTTTCTTGCAAAGTTTACAGTTGGAAACATAGTGGTCTTAGTGGGTGTGGTTTTGACTTTCTGATAGCTGTTGTATTTAGGAAAGAGCAGACAAGGATGAGTCAATTCCAAGCAGCACTGACCTCCTTTCTTCCCAAATGAATCATTTACCAAGGCAGCTACCATGCAGCGAACCCCCTATTTGTCTCCTCGAGGGCCCTGGTATAGGTCCTAATGAGCAGTGGAAAGGTCCCAGGTCTGGGGTGGGAGGGGCGTGGGTTGGCAAGGCTCAGAGCTGCGTTGGCTAATTAGTGTGGGGCTAACAACCTTTGCCAGTAATTGTGTTACCCTGCTTTTGGCAACTGGAGAGGGGGCCTTTTAATATCTCTATGTAGCATAATATCTTTGATTATAATGGAAACTGGTCATAAGGAACAGGACATAATTCAAAGACTAAATCACAAAGAATCTGCTTAAGTTTCTCTCTCTCTTTTTTTTTTAAGGAAGGATGAGGCTGAAGGAGTAGTTTTTATTCTCTCCCAATTAATATAAATTGGCATTTTGTGGTCACTGAACACTCTGTATGGGAACTGGAGTTTGAAACCATGAACCAGTGAGACCAGAGTTTCTGATGGTGACTCTGACTCCTCCTGAGCCTCTCCAGGCTCATTGTCTTATCTGTGTTGTCCCATTGTCAAGAGCAATCAGCCAGAGGGTTTCTAACCAACATGTTAAAAAATACTTTCAAATGGCTTCCTAAAGAAATGTCTGTTTTTTTCTTGGCATAGAAAATACATTATTAGAAACCCTGATGGCCTTACACAAACATATTGGAAGTTATTTTCAGAAACAACAAGAAAAAAAAAACATGCTGCAATTTGTTCATCAGAAAAAAAGAAAATATAAATTGTTACAAAACGTGCTTCTTGAAAATTAACTAAGAAAGAATCTCTTAATGACAGAATAAATTTTAAAATTAAAATCTGACTATTAAAGTAGGAAAACTTTTATCTGATAATTCTTGGCTGATTATAATTCATTTCTGGGAAAAAATGTGTGCCACTAAAAATTTAAATACAAATCCAATATTGTGAGACTTTACAGTGTACACCCAGCGAGCATGAGAGGTTTCTGACAGAATGCTAGTACCCATCTTGTGTGGAGAGAGTTTAACAGGCCTGGAGGACAGTAAAAAGGGTGCTGAGGATATCCTGACCTACTGGCAGGCCACCAAAGTAGGCTCAGGAGGAGCAGAGGGGTCTAGACTGGGGCGTGGGCTTGTCAACCTAGACTTGCCCGACTGGGGAGTCCCTGGCGCTGAGAGGCATGAGACTGCATTCCCAGTCACCTGCCTGGACCCCTGGGCAAGTCCCTGAAGCCCTCTGAGCCTTTCATCACCTCTGCACTGGCTGTGACAATAGCTGTGTGCTTGGAGGACCATGGAGTGGCTCAGGCTCTCAGAGGGAGTGTATCAGGATTGAGTGACCACAGTAGGTTCTGCAGATGCAGTATTAGGGAGATGCAGTATCTTTTCTCTAAGGTGGTGCTGTGTGGGGACAGAAGCACAGAAGAGAGTACCCTGTGACAAGCACTGTCATCCTGGGCATTGGGACCTCACAGGGAGCTGACTTCACTAAAAGCTGGATCCTGCTTCTGTCTTTGGAATCACCTTGGACTCTGCTGGGCTTGTTCCAACCACCTTTGCCCTGTTCCTTCCATATCCATATTTTTGCCGGGTCCTCTGTAACTGCCACTGTCCCTACCTACCTAGCTACCTACCTACCTACCAACCTTAAATCAGATTGAGCTGAACTTTCTTTTGCTTCCTGCCTGTGGTCCCCTCCCGTGGCAGTTCTCTGTGCCCTCATTTTCCAGTTTCTAGCCCTTCTCCTGCACATTCCTTTGGACCTGGGCTGTTCCCACTTGGAGCTCTGAGCCCCTCCTCACCACCAAGCCCTGCTCCCCTGGCCTATCTGCACCTCCACTCGTTCTGCAGATTCAGAGAAGGCTAAGGGAGGAGTTGGCAGCCTGTGTTCCTACCCTGGCTTCACAGCTGGGAGCTGGTGACACTGAGCCAAGTTTTATTCTCTTTGACTCACCTTCTTCTTCTGGGAAGTGGAACTGAAATGAGCAATGACGACCACGATAAGCAGTGTGCAAACAGCTGTATGTGTTAGGCACGGGTCAAATGGATTCCCACACCAACTCTCCAGGGGGGGTCTTTGGCTGTCACAGATGCTTTAGGATGGGCAATTGCCAAGAGCAGACTTTCATTCCTCATCTGGAAGACTGGTAAGTCCAGGATCAAGGTGCTGGCGTTGGGGCTCTAGCGTGGTGTCTTGCTGATGCTCACATGGCCGAAGAGCAGAAGGACAAAGGGGACAAAAAAGGAGGGAAGGGACAGACTGCCCCTCACACCTCCTTTATTGGAAGGTGCTGAGCACATCTGTGAAGGCTCCATCCTGACGACTTAATCACCTGCTGAAGTCCCCCTCTCAATACTGTCAAGTTGATGATTAAGCTTCAACGTATGCGTTTGAGAGGACAAATCCAGATCACAGCAGATGGTAACAGTCACTCCCTTATGGAGCCATGAAAAGACAGTTGTGCCTCAAAAACACTGTGTACATTTTACCTTTATTGTTAATATAATTATTGTTATAATGTATGAATGCTAACTGGTTAGAGATGATTTATATAACTCTCCATTAAGTATTTGAAAACATATGGATAACTTTTCAGTCCCAGTAATTGTTCTTGTTAGAGTAACATTATTCCCTTTTCTGGGGAATCTTTTAAGAATATTTTTGAAGAACATTGTTGAGTTTTTCAAGTTTTAATTATTTCTAAAATTGGATTATCACTTTCTTTCTGAAATGTTTGTATTCTAACAACATGCCATCAAAGAGACTTCTTTGGGGAGAAAAAAAGACATTAATTTTTTTTTTGTATATTGTTGGATAATGGCCCGTTGGATGAGAGTTGGTCATTATTTGACCAAAAAACCCTCCATAGATATTTTATAAATGTGAACTATCTCCATATCAAAGGTCCTGTCAGAGACAGCCCAGGTCACAGACCCTTCAGTCCCCTGGGTCTGCAGCTCTGCTTGACAGCACAAGACCCAGTGTAGATGATGAATGCCTGCCTACCACCTTACTGGTTGGATTAACAAATTTCTATAAAGAAAAAAAGGAATGACATTGCATGCTTTCTCTCCGTGGAGCCATCTTACGGTCAAGCAGTAAGACGTGGGTTTTGTCCTGTCCTGAAAGCCATATTGGAGCCCTATCCTGTCCTCCCAGTAAAAATCTTTTCCTAGGGAACCTGAGGAGTTTCTTGTATGGTCGTGAGAGCTAAATATCGTTTGGGGCTTTGGAGTGGCTACCCAACTGAAGTTGATCCAATTTCCGGTCCATGGGGCTTGTTAACGTGGCATTGAGCTGTGCTGGAGGCTGTGTGAGTGAACCATCTGGCACAGGGAGCTTTTCCTTGATCAACAACATTTTTTTGTGAAAGAGTCAAAAATTAAGCAATTAAAGATCTCAGAACCCTGGATGGAGACGGGAAAATATGTTCTCTAAATGTCAATGTAACTACTGAAATCTGTCTGGGGTCTTTCCGTTCCCCTTTACAGTGCTACCCTGAGCATTAGGAAAATCTGGATTTGAGTGGACAGGGAGTTTTTCTATATTTGTCAAATTTCAGCTGTTTCTGAACATGTGCTCAGGTTCCTCATGGGTTCCACAGAATCTGAGCATGAGGGATTTCTTAAAATTAATTTTAAGATCACGGAAAGCTGGAATATTAACATAATAACAGCCGCTTAGGTTACCTTCTCTGTGTAAAGAAAAATTGAATGATGGGAGCAAACAAATAGAATTCTCAGGCTTCACTGCTGGACAAGAAAGGGCGCCCCTTGTCAGTTTCCAACCATGTGTTGAGTTCTCTTCACTCTGCACATGTCCTCGACTCCCCAGAGAGTCTTCCAAGCTGAAGATGCTGTTGTCCATGATAGAAAATGAAGCCCGGGGTGGGGGGATAATTTCCCCAGTGTCACACAGCAGGTGACAAAGTGCTAGGGCCCAAGTCCGCTGAACTCTTTCTTCTGCATTCCCTGGTTCCTGGGGTGCACCAGACACAGCTCTTGGCTGTTCGTGTTCCCACTTTTTCCTTGTTTTCCTCAGTCCTTCACTTCCTTAGTCCATCTCGTTGGCTCAGAGCGCTCGCTGTGCGGGGCCTTCTGGCAAACACACCGAAGGGTGACCCACGTGCAATTCTCAAGAATTTATAAATCAAGCTGGAGGATGCACGCACACACACTCCCCACGTACTGCTCACACCCTGCACTGCTGTAGGAGGACCATGGCAGACGAAGACTGTGGGGACTTGGATGAGAGAGAAAGGCGTCCCTTTTGTCTCCAGGGATGGCGTGAGTGGATCAGCCCTGAATGTGGACCGTTTTTGCTGAATCCTGAGGGCACAGTATGGGTGCATCCTGAGGCTGTGCCAGGTCTGATCCTCCCTCTGCTCCTCCTGCTGTGGGCTCCTGGCTGGCCTCCGGCCTCTGTCCTGGTGTGCCGTGCTCAGGTCTCCGGGCCGTGTGGTTTGAAGGTGTGGAAGGACTCAGGCCAAGGGCTCCTGCTGCATCTACTTTCCCTCTAGGAGCATCCAAAAGCTCAGGGCCATACATTATGAGCCTCTTCTCCTGGGTCTGGGGTCGCCCAGGGTGTGTGTTCCAGCTTGTCCTCCCGGAAGACTCTGCCTCCCACACGGCTACGGCTGCCCCTGGGCCTCTCTGTGGCTGGGCTCCCGTCTGCACTGGGTGTACTTCTGGGCTTGAGCAGCTGGGCTGGAACCTTCCAGAGATGCTCTTTATAGGACCCTAGCTGCTAGAGGGCAGAAGCATGGAGAGGCCCTATTTCAGTCGTTTCTATAGCCGTACCCAGGGCCAAGGCTCGGGGCTGAGCACAGGGTCACAGAGAAGTTTGTGGTGTGTGCTCTTGAAGTAGGAAGTGAAGACATGAAGAGTGGTCTAGAACCCTCCACAGCGAACAGAGGGACAGGTCAGGAGAGCCCTGAGATGGAGCTCTAGACAGCAGGAAAGCATGGGCACTTGACCAAGGTGGATACGCAGACGCTTCAAAAAGCTCACGTGGCACTCAGCAAAGATCCTCGCGTGTGCGGAGCTGGAGTGGCAGAGGTGGGGACAGAGGGCGTAATGATGAAGCTGTGGCATGATGAAGCCTAACGTGGAGGCGATGGCGGTGAATGAGGGAGAAGGTGTGGAGGGAACTGCTGGCTCCTGAGGGTTACTCTAGGCACCTGGCTGGATGTGCCTAGGAGGAGGAGTCATGGCGGGGACTGGCCTCTGTTAGAGAGCAGGAGGAAAATCGGGTGGATGGAGTTTGGGTGCAGTGGGGGAAGGGGCAGCAGGACAAACGAGAAGGTAGGTTGGACATGGGGACAAGGATGCCGAACAGTGATCACTGCTGAGCAGCACTGCCCTGGGCGACCCTGGGAGCGGGAGGTGGGGGCAGTCAGTGTGACAGCGGGTGGGAAGAGGTAGGAGCAGGACTAAAGAACACAGGGTGTGCTGGTGCCCCCGGGTAGAGGCAGATCAGAAGCAGGAGTGTGGGGTGGGGTGCCATAGAGTGACCAGGTCACTGCTTTTGAGAGGATTCTGTGACAGCAATGAGAAAGCTGGAGGAAGACACTGGGAGAGAGGTTATTACTGCTGCCATTAGTGTCCTTACGCCTCACACAGATCTTGTCTCCACGCTCTCCAGAAGAGAGGGAATGGCAGGAAGTAGTTTGAAGCCATAGAGAATTGGGGTGGGGGGTACTGAGAGCCAGGACCCAGCTCTGTGAGAGGGGGTAGCAGGTGCGTGACAGTCCCTTCTCTAGTCCTTGTCTTAGTAAAGGACATATCACTTCCAGGGTAAATCAGTTTTAAAAGCATATTATTTGCACTGTGCTTATGCAAAAACTGCTCATGTATATATAAAATGGTGAAAATTCATGTCCCCTTGATTATTGCTATGGCTTTCTGTTGCTGTCTTCCATTTATCCCTAAATTTCCGTTTCTGACCCCACTTCAGTGTTGCTTTTCTAACAAGTACCACGTACAAGTGCCTTGACCCCCATGGGCAGGGGAAGTGTGCCTAAGTCAATCAATCACACCTGTCATTTTCCTGTCCCTTCGACTGCTGATGTAGACACGGTACAGAAATGCCCTTGAAAGTTCCCTGGGACCGAGGACAAGTAGCTCTTTGGCATTTAGTGCTTGCCATTTACTTATATGTTTCCACGTCACTCCAACAGAACTGCGACCTGGAACAGCAGAGCATCGTTCACATTGTGCAGAGATTGAGGAGGGGTCAGGAAGCAGACGCACCTGGAGGGGACGAGCCTAGGACCGCCTTGGGAGGCCCTGAGAGGGAGCCCAAGAGCTTGACGCGGGTGGACCTCAGCAGCTCCGTGCTGCCGGCGGACTCGGTGGGGCTGGCTGTGGTTCTGGACACTGGCAGCAGGAGAGACTCCACAGCAGCCGGAGGCCCAGGTACTGTGATGCGTCTGTCCAGGGCCGCGCGACGGTGGTTGGTTGCTCGCTCAGGGAAGTCTCTGTGCAGCGCGGCCTCCCCACGCACATGTCCCACCTCTGCCACGTTTGGACTGGAGTCTGAGTCACTGCAAGGAGGCCTCCTTAGAAGGAGAGTCCCTGGGTGTCACATGAGGGGAATACATGTAACGACAAGGGCAGGTGTCACATTAAAAGTGGACATCAGCATGGATGGCGGAGTGTCGGGACCACAACAAAACTGTGGGATGTATTTGTTTTCATTGTGGAGGAGCTGGGGATGGCGGGGACTTGAGATAAGTTGTATCAGGGTTTGACTGTATGACTAATGTACCTGCATGTCCTCCCATTTTGCTTTCTTCTGCTTCTTTCTTAAACTCTTTTAATTGATTTTGTTTCTTCATGATTTAGAGAAACTTTAAAAAGTAGAAAAAGGACTTTGGAGGTAATTGGAGCCATCTGCAGGCTCTCAGCCACATGTCACAGTGTCAGTGAAATCCCTCCATGAAGGCATTCGTTCTCCGGGCGGCAACCCCCCACGTGCTTACCTTTGATAAAGAGGTCAATGGGTCGATGCCTTTTTAACAAGATACCTGAGATTGGTGATTTATAGAGGACAGGAATGTATTCCTCACAGTTCTGGGGCTGGAGTCCAACATCACGGCACTGACAGGCTGGGAGCCTGGAGGATCTGGCCCCTGCATCTAAGAGGGTGTCCTGTTGGCACATCCTGCAGGAGCTGAAGGCTGTGTCCTCACATGGCAGAGGGGATGGCAGGTTCTTGAAATGATCCCTAAGCCAAAGAGAGATATTTTAGGGTGGTGTGTTCTGGTCTCCTGTACACTCAAGGCCGGGTATTGTCCTGCTGATTTATGATAGTGAACCCTAAGTTCATTTTGTGGATATTAATTCCATTCACCAGGGCAGTGGCCTCAGGACTTAAGCACCCCTCAGAACTCCCCCTCTTAGTACCATCACATTGGCATTTAGTTTTCAACAAGCATTTTGGAGGGGACACAGACATTCAAACTATAGCAGATGGTCATCCTTTTGTTATTTTGACAAGATTAATGTGTTTTTCTTACTCTCTTATTCTCCAGCATAAATAGACCAAAAATAGAACAGATTAATTTTGATTATGTGCACAGAAAACACCAAATAACTGATGTTACAGGTAGAAGTTTATTTGCCTCCCTCATGTAAGGATGGGTCAAGTAAAGATAGTCCTGGGCTTCATATGACCTTCATAGGGGCATCAAGTATCAGGAAATGCTTCCTGCTAAATTACTAAATAAAATCAAACACGTTTTAGAAATCACAGATGTGCTTGCAAAAACAGTGGGATAATTTCCAGGGGCAAATGAAAAAGTAGAAACAATGCAGATCATGGCCATCTGAAGTAGAAGACCAGATAAACAATCAGTTTTATTCCTACAGTGGTAACACTAAAGGATAGTTAACTGACCTGGATATACATGTATTGACATTAATAAATCTCCAAATCTTAGTGTTAAATTTAACAAAAGCTTGTAAATTATAAATTCTAGTAAGATATGCATCATGCAAAATTTCAGAACATAAAGCCCAAAGCAATTGTATGCATTGTTCATGGATAGGGTGAGTGAGCACATAATACATTTTGTCCAGACAGTATATCGTTGAGAGTCAAAGATGGCATTGAAATATAATCAGAATTTATATACCTTTGAAATATTTATTCATTGGCCAAGTTTGGCTTATTATGTAGTGGATTTATAAACTAGTTTTATAGTGTTATTTCCAAAATTTTTTTTCCAAAAATGGAAAATACATTCAGTTGCTTTAGAGTACAATTAAAGCTTTCTCTTAATTATTTCAACATGAATAATATTAGCAGAATAATCATCTTGTGCACATATAAACACAAGTAGTTTTCTAGTATATCTGACTTTAGAATTTTGCTACTGACATTTATCTGAAAAATGTTAAAATATAGTCTTATTATATTATCATAAAATTTCCTTTAGTCTTCAGAATTTTACTTCATGGTTTTGGAATTATTGACACTTTCAATTGACTTTCTCTCTAGACCATAAAACTTTTAGTTAAGAAAATATTCTCTCTCTGTACTTGGAGAAAATTCTAATAAATGTCGAATATCTCCTTTATATTTTAAGTTGAAATGTAGAATTATTTCGACCCAAACAATTGATGGAATAAATTCTTGAAAATTTACATGGAGTGGGGCTTGACCACAGGTCTCTGTGGCAAGAGCCTGATCTGTGATCTCAGCCCCAAACACGGGGCCACACCTCACTTTTCGCCCCAGCTGGTGCCTGCCATCCTCCAGTGTTCTCTGTTGGGTGCTGATCTTGGCACCAACAGCTGGTGCAGTGGGTGTCCTTGGTGTGTGGAAGAATTACCTGGGGTGCATGTTCCAAGTTTCTTTGGTGGCCAGAAATTCTTAAGCCACAGTAAGAAGAAATTCTATACTTATTCCATAACCAGAAATTCCGACTCAATTTGGCGGAGGGTAAAGTTCCCAAATGCCAGTGTCCTACAGCAAAGGTCTTCCCACTGTTCCACTGTGGCTCCTACCTGGTATCATCAGCAGGTGCCAGGTGGGAAGCGGGTCAGACAGAAGTGCACACACCAAGTCAATCCAAGCAATCTGGGCAATTTCCCATCTGCCTTTTAACCTACTAACCACATACAGCCCCTGCTATTTGGGAGAAAATGTTTGAAAACTTTTGCCTCATAAATCAGGAGAAATGGACCCTGTTTTCTGCATGTCACTTGGTATTGGAATTACACTGGGAAGAATTCAGGTGCTGGCTACGTGTAAGAGGGCTGAACAAGGCGAATAGCTGGACGATAGCTTCCCAGGAGCCAAAACGAGTGGAACTTCTGAAATCGGGCCTGTGCCTTTTAGGTATTTGTAGGTGAGAAAGGTGCTGGTCAACATGAGAGGTGATGTCACAGGCTACATTTTTTTTCTTTCTTTACTGCATTTTCATTGCTGCCTAGGAAGGTAATAGTTGTTCACAGTCTGATTTTCAGTTCTCCTGGTGGGAACCATTTGAATTTTTTGAGGGTTTTTTTTTTTTTTTTCTACATTTATTTTTACTGGTGCCTTATAGTTGTACATAAAGTTGGGATTGTGGTTACGTATTCGTACATGCACACAATATGACAATATGATTTGGCCAATATCACTCCCGGCACTTCCCCCTCCCTCCCCATCTCCTATCCCTTGGTTCCTTTCCTCTACTGATCTCTTTTTGAGATTTAAGAGATCCATCCCCAACTTTGTTTTCCTTTTTCCTCTCTACCTTTGGCATATGAGAGAAAACATATGACCCTGAACCTTCTGAGTTTCACTTATTTCACTTAACATGATGGTCTCTGGTTCCATCCATTTCCTACACATGAAATAACTTCATTTTTTCTTTATGGCTGAATTAAACTCCATCGTGTATATACACCACATTTTTCTTTATCCATCCATCGATGGACATCAAGGGTGGTTAGATGGTTTAGCTATGTGAATTGTGCTGCTATTGACAGGAATATTACATGTATTACACTAGTTAGTGTGACGACTTTAATTTTTCAGGGTAAATACCAAGGAGTGGTAGAGCTGGGTCATATGGTGGTTGCCTGCCTAGACTTTTGAGGAACCTCCATACTAATTTCCATAGTGGTTGTTCTAATTTACGTCTCATCAACAGGATCAAAGTGTTCCTTTTTCTCCACATCGTCTCCACCATTTATTATTATTTGTGTTCCTGATGTCTGCCATTCTAGCTGGTGTGAGAAGAAATTTCAGTGTAGTTTTGATTTGCATTTCCCTAATTGCCAGTGATATTGAACATTTTAAAATGTTTGTTGGCCATTTGTATTTCTTCTGAGAAGTGTCTGTTTATTTCATTTGATTCTTTATTAATTAGGTTATTTGATGTTTTGGTATAAAGCTTTTGAGTTCTTTATGTGTTCTAGATATTAATCCTCTGTCAAAAGAGTACCTAGCATAGATTTTTATCCCATTCTGTGAATTCTCTAAACACATTTCTAATGTCTCCTTTGCTGTGTAGAAGCTTTTAAATTTGATGCCATTTGTTACTCTTGGCATTATTTGCCGAGCTTTAGGGGTCGTATTGAGAATTTTGTTGCCTTTGCCTGTGTGCTGGAGTGTTGGCTCTGTTTTCCTCTGGGAGTTACAAAGTTCCTGGTCTAATCTCTACGTCTTTGATCCATTTTGAGTTTTTTTTTTGTATGTGTGTGTGTATGTGTGTGTGTGTGCAGCATGAAAGATAGAGGTCTAATTTAATTATGCTACATATGGATAATCTGTTTCCCTGCACCACTGGTTAAGGAGGCTGTCTTTTGTCCAGTGTATATTTTTGGCATCTTTCTCAAGGATCGGGTAACTATAGCTGTGTGTGTCTCCATGTCTTCTGTTGTGTACTATTGGTCTATATGTCTATTTTTATGCCAGTTCCATGCAGCTTTTGTTTTAAAGAGAGAGAGAGAGAGAGAGAGAGAGAGAGAGAGAGAGAGAGAGAGAGAATTTTTTTAATATTTATTTTTTAGTTTTCGGCAGACACAACATCTTTGTTTGTATGTGGTGCTGAGGATCGAACCCGGGCCGCACGCATGCCAGGCGAGCGCGCTGCTGCTTGAGCCACATCCCCAGCCCTCCATGCAGCTTTTTGTTACTGTAGATCTGTAGTTTAGTTTGAAATCAGATATTATGGTGTCTCCAGCATTGCATTTTGGCTACTTTGACTATTCTGGGTTTTCTGTTTTTTTCAATGAGTTTTAAGACTGTTTTTTTTTTCCTAGTTCTGTAAAGAATGCCATTGGTATTTTGATAGGGGAGTGCAGTGAATCTGACCATTGCTTTTAACAATATTACTTCTACCCATTTGCCGCAGTCCGGCTGCAGCAAAATAACCGGGGGGTGACGAGCAACTTGTGTAGATTGATACAGCAGGAGTAGGAGCCATTTATTGCAGGACAACAGAGGTATTTATACATTCCACACAGCTTATCTAATTAACATAAACTAGATACATCAGTCAACCAATAAGGAATCTCCACACTTAATGGCTCGCTGGCATTACTTCACAAACCACTTCCTCTGGCAAAATGCCAGGCGCCATCCAGACTTGTTTACAGACCTTAACACCCATTCATAAATAGGGAGGGCCTTTTCATTTTCTGAGATCTTCCTCAATTACTTTCTTCACTGTACTATGGTTTTCATTGTAGAGATCTTCCATCTCCTTAGTTAGATTTATTCCTCGGGTTTTGTTGTTGATGTTGTTTTGAGGCAACTGTGAATGGAATTGTTTTCCTGATTTCTTAGCAGATTGGTTGTAGGTATATAGGAAAAGTATTGATTCTTATATGCTGATTTTGTAAGCTGCTACTTTGCCAAATTTGTTTATTTGGCTGTAGAAGTCTTTTGGTGGAGTTTTTTTTTTTTTTTTCGGGGGGGGGGCGGCAGTCTTCTAGGTGTAGGATCATATTATATACAAACAGTGATAATTTGACTTCCTCTTTTCCTATTTTTATGCCTTTTATTTCCTTATCTTGCCTAATTGCTCTGGCTAGAGTTTCTAGCACTATATTAAATAGGAGTGGTGAGAGTGGATATCCTTGTCTCTTAGATTTTAGAGGAAATGCTTTCAGTTTTCCCCTATTAACTATGAGATTTGTTTTGATTTTTCATATATATCCTTTATGATATTGAGGTAGAGTCCTTCTATCTCTAGTTTCTTAAGTGTTTTTTTTTTTTAATCATGAATTGGTGTTGAATTCTGTCAAAAGCCTTCTCTGAATCTATTAAGATTACTAAGTGATCTTTGTTCTTAATTCTATGTATATGATGAATTACATTTACTGATTTGCATATATTAAACCATCCTTTTATCTCTGGAATAAAACCAACTTGATCATGGTGTACATTCTTCTTAATATATTGAACATGATTTGTAAATATTTTATTAAGTATTTTTTTTAAAATTTTTTATTGTGGGTTGTTCAAAACATTACAAATTTCTTGACATATCATATTCCACACTTTGATTCAAGTGGGTTATGAACTCCCACCTTCACCCCATACACAGATTGCAGATTCACATCAGTTACACATCCATTGATTTACAAATTGCCATACTAGTGTCTGTTGTGCTCCTCTGCCTTTCCTATCCTCTACCCTCCCCCCTCCCCACCGCTCCCCTCCCCTCCCCTCCTCTCTCTCTACCCCCTCCACTGTATAACCCTGAGGGTCTCTTTCCATTACCATGCAATTTCCCTTCTCTCTCCCTTTCCCTCCCACCTCTCATCCCTGTTAAATGTCAATCTTCTTCTCCTGCTCTTCGTCCCTACTCTGATCTTAGTTACTCTCCTTATATCAAAGAAGACATTTGCCATTTGTTTTTTAGGGATTGGCTAGCTTCACTTAGCATAATCTGCTCTAATGCCATCCATTTCCCTGTAAATTCTATGATTTTGTCATTTTTTAATGCAGAGTAATACTCCATTGTGTATAAATGCCACATTTTTTTTATCCATTCATCCATTGAAGGGCATCTAGGTTGGTTCCACAGTCTTGCTATTGTGAACTGTGCTGCTATGAACATCGATGTAGCAGTGTCCCTGTAGCATGCTCTTTTTAGGTCTTTAGGGAATAGACCAAGAAGGGGAATAGCTGGGTCAAATGGTGGCTCCATTCCCAGCTTTCCAAGAAATCTCCATACTGCTTTCCAAATTGGCTGCACCAATCTGCAATCCCACCAGCAATGTACAAGTGTACCCTTTTCCCCACATCCTCGCCAGCACTTGTTGTTGTTTGACTTCATAATGGCTGCCAATCTTACTGGAGTGAGATGGTATCTTAGGGTGGTTTTGATTTGCATTTCTCTGACAGCTAGAGATGTTGAGCATTTTTTCATGTACTTGTTGATTGACTGTATGTCCTCCTCTGAGAAGTATCTGTTCAGGTCCTTGGCCCATTTGTTGATTGGGTTGTTTGTTCTCTTATTGTCTAATTTTTTGAGTTCTTTGTATACTCTGGATATTAGGGCTCTATCTGAAGTGTGAGGAGTAAAGATTTGTTCCCAGGGTGTAGGCTCCCTATTTACCTCTCTTATTGTTTCTTTTGCTGAGAAAAAACTTTTTAGTTTGAGTAAGTCCCATTTGTTGATTCTAGTTATTAACTTTTGTGCTATGGGTGTCCTACTGAGGAATTTGGAGCCCGACCCCACCAAATGTAGATCGTAGCCAACTTTTTCTTCTATCAGACGGCGTGTCTCTGATTTGATATCAAGCTCCTTGATCCATTTTGAATTAATTTTTGTGCATGGCGAGAGAAAGGGATTCAGTTTCATTTTGTTGCATATGGATTTCCAGTTTTCCCAGCACCATTTGTTGAAGATGCTATCCTTCCTCCATTGCATGCTTATAGCCCCTTTATCAAATATAAGGTAGTTGTAGTTTTGTGGATTGCTTTCTGTGTCCTCTGTTCTGTACCATTGGTCCACCCACCTGTTTTGGTACCAGTACCATGCTGTTTTTGTTACTATTGCTCTGTAGTATAATTTGAAGTCTGGTATCACTATACCGCCTGATTCACACTTCCTGCTTAGCATTGTTTTTGCTATTCTGGGTCTTTTATTTTTCCATATGAATTTCATGATTGCTTTATCTATTTCTACAAGAAATGCTGTTGGGATTTTGATTGGCATTGCATTAAACCTATAGAGAACTTTTGGTAATATCGCCATTTTGATGATGTTAGTTCTGCCTGTCCATGAACAGGGTATATTTTTCCATCTTCTAAGATCTTCTTCTATTTCTCTCTTTAGGGTTCTGTAGTTTTCATTGTATAAGTCTTTCACCTCTTTTGTTAGGTTGATTCCCAAGTATTTTATTTTTTTTGAAGATATTGTGAATGGAGTGGTTGTCCTCATTTCCATTTCAGAGGATTTGTCGCTGATATACAGGAATGCCTTTGATTTATGCGTGTTGATTTTATATCCTGCCACTTTGCTGAATTCATTTATTAGCTCTAATAGTTTCTTTGTAGACCCTTTTGGGTCTGCTAGGTGTAGAATCATATCATCTGCAAATAGTGATAATTTAAGTTCTTCTTTCCCTATTTTGATGCCTTTAATTTCTTTCGTCTGTCTAATTGCTCTGGCCAGTGTTTCGAGAACTATGTTGAACAGAAGTGGAGAGAGAGGGCATCCCTGTCTTGTTCCAGATTTTAGAGGGAATGCCTTCAATTTTTCTCCATTCAGAATGATGCTAGCCTGAGGCTTAGCATAGATTGCTTTTACAATATTGAGGTATATTCCTGTTATCCCTAGTTTTTCTAGAGTTTTGAACATAAAGGGATGCTGTACTTTGTCGAATGCTTTTTCCGCATCTATCGAGATGATCATATGGTTCTTATTTTTAAGTCTATTGATGTGGTGAATAACATTTATTGATTTCCGTATATTGAACCAGCCTTGCATCCCAGGGATGATTCCTACTTGATCATGGTGTACAATTTTTTTGATATGTTTTTGTATCCGATTCGCCAGAATTTTGTTGAGGATTTTTGCATCTAGGTTCATTAGAGATATTGGTCTGTAGTTTTCTTTCTTTGAAGTGTCTTTGTCTGGTTTAGGTATCAGGGTGATGTTGGCCTCGTAGAATGAATTTGGAAGTTCTCCCTCTTTTTCTATTTCCTGAAGTAGCTTGAAAATTATTGGGATTAGTTCTTCTTTAAAGGTTTTGTAAAATTCTGCTGTATACCCATCCGGTCCTGGGCTTTTCTTAGTTGGTAGTCTTTTGATGGTTTCTTCTATTTCCTCAAATGATATTGGTCTGTTTAGGTTGTCTATATCCTCCTGACTCAATCTGGGCAGGTCATATGACTTAAGAAATTTATCTATGCCTTCACTATCTTCTAATTTATTGGAGTATAAGGATTCAAAATAGTTTTTGATTATCTTCTGTATTTCTGAAGTGTCTGTTGTGATATTGCCTTTTTCATCCCGTATGCTAGTAATTTGAGTTCTCTCTCTTCTTCTCTTCTCTAGCATCGCTAAGGGTCTGTCGATTTTGTTTATTTTTTCAAAGAACCAACTTTTAGTTTTGTCAATTTTTTCAATTGTTTCTTTTGTTTCGATTTCATTAATTTCAGCTCTGATTTTAATTGTTTCTTGCCTTCTACTTCTTTTGCTGTTGTTTTGCTCTTCTTTTTCAAGGATTTTGAGATGAAGTATGAGATCATTTATTTGTTGGTTTTTTCTTTTTTTAAGGAATGAACTCCAAGCAATGAATTTTCCTCTTAGAACAGCTTTCAATGTGTCCCATAGATTCCGATATGTTGTGTCTGTGTTTTCATTTATCTCTAAGAATTTTTTAATTTCCTCCTTGATGTCTTCTATAACACATTGATCATTCAGTAACCTATTGTTCATTCTCCAAGTGATGTATGCTTTTTCCTTCCTTCTTTTATCGTTGATTTTCAGTTTCATTCCATTATGATCACATAAGATGCATGGTATTATCTCTACTCCTTTATATTGTCTAAGAGTTGCCCTGTGACATAATATATGATCTATTTTTGAGAAGGACCCATGTGCTGCTGAGAAAAAAGTGTAACTGCTTGATGTTGGGTGGTATACTCTATATATGTCAATTAGGTCTAGGTTATTAATTGTGTTATTGAGTTCTATAGTTTCCTTATTCAACTTTTGTTTGGAAGATCTGTCCAGTGGCGAGAGAGGTGTGTTCACCTTCCATCCTGAAGTCTCCCATGATTATGGTATGGTGGTCTATTAGACTCTTGAACTTGAGAAGAGTTTGTTTGACGAACATAGCTGCACCATTGTTTGGGGCATAAATATTTATGATTGTTATGTCTTGTTGGTGTATGGTTCCCTTGAGCAGTATTTAGTGTCCCTCTTTATCCCTCTTGATTAACTTTGGCCTGAAATCTATTTTATTTGATATGAGTATGGACACTCCTGCTTGTTTCCGAAGTCCATATGAGTGATATGATTTTTCCCAACCTTTCACCTTCAGCCTATGTATGTCTTTTCCTATCAAATGCGTCTCCTGTAGGCAGCATATTGTCTGGTCTTGTTTTGTGATCCATTCTACTAGCCTGTGTCTCTTAATTGGTGAGTTTAAGCCATTAACATTTAGGGTTATTATTGAGATATGGGTTGTTCTTCCAGCCATATTTGTTTATTTCTGTTACTAAACATGGTTTGTTTTCCTCCTTGATTATTTTCCCCCCTTTACTGTCCTACCTCCCACTGTTGGTTTTCATTGTTATTTTCCATTTCCTCTTCCTGTAATGTTTTGGCGAGGATGTTTTGAAGAGATGGTTTTCTAGCTGCGAATTCTTTAAACTTTTGTTTATCGTGGAAGGTTTTAATTTCATCTTCCATCCTGAAGCTTAATTTCGCTGGATACACAATTCTTGCTTGGAACCCATTTTCTTTCAGTGTTTGAAATATGTTATTCCAGGATCTTCTAGCTTTCAGAGTCTGTGTTGAAAGATCAGCTGTTATCCTGATTGGCTTACCCCTAAATGTAATCTGCTTCCTTTCTCTTGTAGCTTTTAAAATTCTCTCCTTATTCTGCATGTTGGGCATCTTCATTATAATGTGTCTAGGTGTGGATCTCTTATGATTTTGCACATTCGGCGTCCTGTAGGCTTCTAGGATTTGGGATTCTGTCTCATTCTTCAAGTCTGGGAAGTTTTCTCGTATTATTTCCTTGAATAGACTGCTCATTCCTTTGGTTTGGAGCTCTGTACCTTCCTGTATACCAGTGACTCTTAAGTTTGGTCTCTTAATGTTATCCCATATTTCTTGGATGTTCTGCTCATGGTTTCTTAACAGTCTTGCTGAGCTGTCTATGTTCTTTTCCAGTTGAAATACTTTGTCTTCATTGTCTGATGTTCTATCTTCTAAGTGTTCTACTCTGCTGGTAGTATTCTCCATTGAGTTTTTAAGTTGGTTTATTGCTTCCTGCATTTCTAGGATTTCTGTTTGTTTGTTTTTTATAACCTCTATCTCCCTGTATCCTTGATCCTTTGCTTCCTGGATTTGTTTGCATAATTCATTGTCGAAGTGATCTTTCATTGTCTGATTTTGCTGTTTAATGTCTTCCTTGATACTCCAGATCATCTGAAGCATGTATATCCTGAATTCTTTATCTGACATTCCATCTGCTGCAGCTGTTACCTCTTCTAATGTTGCGTTGACCTGCATTGCTTGTGGTCCTTTCTTTCCTTGTCTTTTCATACTGCTTGCGTATCTTTCCTGCAGGCGCGGGCGGCGGCTCTGCTCTCTCCTTATTCCAATTGGGGTGTCGTGGCTACCACGCCGGCAGGTCACTGGGCCTGTTTTGGGCACTGGTGGCGGCTCTGTTCTGCCCCTACTCCAATTGGGGTGACGAGTGTACTACGCCGGCAGGCCACCGGGCCTGATCCGCCGGTCAGTTGCAGGTTTGCCTACCCTTCAGGCGCGGGCGGCGGCTCTACTCTGCCCCTACTCCAAATGGGGTGACGTGTCTGTCGTACCGGCAGGGCACTGGGCCTGTCCCGCTGGTCAGTCGCAGATCTGCCC
This sequence comes from Marmota monax, assembly GCF_021218885.2. Lineage (NCBI taxonomy): Eukaryota > Metazoa > Chordata > Mammalia > Rodentia > Sciuridae > Marmota > Marmota monax. The sequence goes on from NW_026692848.1 coordinate 5,977,918, forward strand.
ACCTTTTGGGCACGGGTGGAGGCTCTGCTCTGCCCCTACTCCAATTGGGGTGTCGTGACTACCCCGCCTGCAGGACGCTGGGCCTGTTCCTGGCACGGGCGGCAACTCTGCTCTGCCCCTACTCCAATTAGGGTGGTGTGTGTACCACGCTGGCAGGCTCCTGGGCCTGATCCGCCAGTCTGTTGCAGGTCTGCCTACCTTGGAGGCGCGGGCGGCGGATCTGCCCTGCCCCTCCTACCACGCCTGCGGACCCCTGGGCCTGATCTGCAGGTTGGTCACAGGTCTGCTCACCCTGCGGGCACGGGTGGCGGTTCCGCTCCGCCCCCACTCCAATTGGGGTCACGTGGCCACCACACCGGCAGGGCCTGATCCGGGCGTGGGATAAGGATCTGCTCTGCCCCTACTCCAGTTGGGGTGACGTGTGTACCACACTGGCAGGCCACTGGGCCTGACCCGCCAGGCTGTCACAGGTCTGTTTACCTTGCAAGCGCGAAGGGCAGCTCTGCCCTGCCCCTCCTACCACGCCCATGTACCACTGGGTCGCGGGTCTGCCCACCTTGTGGGTGCGGGTGGCGGCTCCGCTCCGCCCCCTCTCCAATTGGGGTCACGCGGTCACCACGCTGGCGAGCTGCTGGGCCTGCTCCGGGCGCTGGCGGCGGCCCGGCTCCTCCCCTCTGGCTCGACGACAAATTGAGGAGACTCGGGTGTCTGTGCCTCACCCCCCCTACCAGGAGACCAACTGTTTCTGTCGCCACTGGTATTGATGAAGTTCTCTCCTCCGCCGCTTTCTGATGACATCAGATCTCTGCCATGTTGGTATCCTATGCGAATGGCAGCATTTCGTTCCCCTTGCCGGGCAACCAAAGCAACGGGTGAGTCCTGACCGGCCCTCAGCAGGACCCGGACCGAGAAGCAGTTTCCGTGGGCTCCTAGCCCCGGGCCAGGGAAGTTCCGGGAGCCGGAACTCGGCTGCTCCGTGCTCGATGTAAGCTCCTATAAGTGTAGGCTCCAAGAAGCAGTCCCCGCGGGCTCAGTTCCGGGAGCCGGAATTTGGCCGCTTAGTGCTTGGTGTATGCTCTGATAGGAGCAGGGTCCAAGAAGCAGCCTCCGCAGGCTCCGCAGCCCTGGGCTAGGGCGGTTCCAGGAGCCGGAACTCGGCTGCCCCGCGCTTGGTGTTCGCTCCGATAAGATCAGGTTCTAAGAAGCACCCAGGCACTGAACCCTAGCAATCTGTCTGCAAGCCGCAAGTGAATGGCAGCCTGAAATTACCTGTTCTATGGCTGAATGAGCTGCGGTCAGTCGAAAACAGGGATGGTGACGTCAGCTTTCCAACATGGTGGCTGCTGGCCTCCTCTGTGGTCTGACTGGTGTGGAGAACCGAGATGGACCGCTTCCTTCCCCCGTCTCAAACCCAGAATTCAGCCCTGAGCACGGTGCTTGCACGGCTGGCAGAAACTGCAGCGCTGTATCCCTGCGTCGCTATCTCCTCGTTTCCCAGCGCGCGCTGCGGACTTTAGCCGCGGGGCGATTTGCTGAATAAGCAGTGTTACCCTCCGTGCGACAAACCTCTCGCGTTTGAGTCCCCATAGCCTATCCTCGTGCGATGGAAATCCTTCCTCCAGGTTCCGGAGCACCTCACTATTGCTGGAAATTCCTAACAAGATATCCTTTAGCCGTCCTGACTTGTCATACTCCCACACAGTGAAGCAGCATACGGGGGCAATGCACTCCCCTCGCCGCCATCTTCCCTCATCCCCTTATTAAGTATTTTTGCATCTACATTCCTCAGGGATATTCTCTGTAGTTTCCTTGATGTATCTTTATTTGGTTTTGTTATAAGTGTGATATTAGCTTCACGGAATAAATTTGGAAGTGTTCCATCCCTTTCTGTTTTATGGAATAGTGAGGAGGATTGGCATTAGTTGTTCTTTAAAGGTTTGGTGAAGTTCGACTGAGAATCCATTGGTCCTTAGTTTTTCTTTCTTGGAAGGCTTTTTATTACTGTTTGTATCTCATTACAAGTTATTGATCTGTTTAGGTTTCCTGTGTCCTCTTGATTCAGTTTTGGCAGATCATATTTGTCTAGAAATGTATGCGTTTCTTTTAGGTTTTCCAACTTTTAAGTTTTCAAAACTGTCTCTAATAACCTGCTAGATTTCTGAGGTGTATGTGGTGATTTCCCCCTTTTCATCTCTAATTTTATTAATTTGAGTTTTCTTCCTTTTTCTTTTTGTTAGTTTGGCTGAGGACTTATAATTTTTTGTTTATCTTTTAAAAGAAACAACTTTCTGTTTCATCAGTCATTTTTTTTTTTTATTCTTAAGTTCATTGATTTTGGTTCCAATATTATTTCCTTCCTTCTACTGGTTGTGGAATTGTTTTTTCTTACATTTCCAAGGGCCTTGAGATGCATCATTAGGTTGCTTATTTGGGATATTTCTGATTTTCTTGGGTACACACTCATAGCTGTAAACTTTCCTCTTAGAACTGCCTTCATAATGTCCCAGAGGTTCTGGTATATTATATTGTTATTCTCATTTGAGTCTAAGAATGTTTAAATTTCTCCCTATGTCACCAATTCATGAGGCAAAATAATATTGTTGGATCTTCATGTGTTTGTATAGTTTCTGTAGGGTTTAGTCATGTTGATTTCTAATTTCAGTCCATTATTATCTATAAGATACAGAAGTTATATCATTTCTTTTGTATTTTCTGAGAGTTACTTTATTGCCTAGAACATGGTCTACTTTAGAGAATGTTCAATGACTACCCAGAAGAAAATATATTTACCTGTTGTTGGATGAAATATTCTATATATGTTTGTTAAATCTATTTGATTTAGAATATTTTTCACATCCAAGGAGTCATTACCGAGTATATTTCTGGATGACCTGTCTAATGGTGAGACAGATATGTTGAAATCACCATTATTATTGTGCTGGGGGTTCAATTTGAATAGTCTTTCTTTTACATAATTAGTTGCACCCATGTTGGGGTAATATACATTTATTATTGTTATATCTTCTTGTTGAATTGTTCCCTTTGCCAATACAAAGTGACCTTTGTCTCCTCTGACCTATTTTGGTGTGAAATCTTCTTTGTCAGGTATGAGACTAGCTACTCCTGCTTGTTTTGGGGCTCCATTCACATGGTGTATCAATTTTCATTCTTTCACTTTTGTGGCTGTCATTGCCTGTAAGGTTCATCTCTTGAAAACAACATATAGTTGGGTCTTGTTTTTAAATCTATTCTAACAGCTTATGTATTTTAATTGGAGAGTTGAAACTATTTACATTCAATGTTATTATAGACAGGTGTTTATTAATTCCTACCATTTTGATTTTTGATTGTGTTTAATTTGGTCCTGTTTCTCATTTGCTTATATACTCTTCAAGTGGGATTTGTTCTCTTGTGAGCTCTGAGGTTTGCTTTTTAATTCTTCTGTGTGCAATATTTCTGTAAGTTCTGGGGTGCTAGTTTAGTAATAATTAATTCTTTTAGTTTATGTTTATCTTGATGGTTTGAATGACAGCTTTGCTGGATATAGCAGACATTGTTGACAGTTATTTTCTTTCAGGACTTGGAACACATTATTCTAAGTGCTGTTGGCCAGTGCTGAGAAATTAGGAGTGATTCTGATTGGCTTGTCTCTAAATGTGACCTGATATTTTTCTCTTGAGGTTTTTAAAATTCTATCCTTGTTCTGTGTTAGGCATTTTAATTAAATTTTAATGTATCATGGAAAGGTTTTATTGTTTTGTTTTGTTTTTTGAATTTTGTCTATTTGGGGTTATGATTGCCTCCTGTATCTAGATGTCTATCTCATTGGAAGGTTTGGGTATTTTTCTGTTACTATTTATCTGAAGAGTTTATCAGTTTCATTGATTCACATTTAATAGCCCTCCTCAATTCCATTGATTCTTAAATTTGGCCTCTTCATGTTTTCCCACAGTTCTTGTATATTCTGATCATGATTATTTTTAAAATATTGTCTGAATGTTAAAGCCTGACCACTTTGTGTTCCAGCTCTGAGATTCTATCTTTAGCATAGTCTATTCTGTTAGAGAAACTTTCAACTTAAAATTTTATTTGATTTAATGTGTCTTTCATTTCCAAGATTTCTGTTTCATTCTTTCTCAATATTTTTATCTCCTTATTGAATTTCTCATTCATATTCTGTACTGATTTCCTTAATTCTTTCAATTACTTTTCTGTGTTCTCTTGGAACTCATTGATCATTTTTATAATGATTCTTTTGAATTCCTCAGCTGATATTTCATTCACTTTAATATTTTGGGGATCATTTGCTGTTGAATTATGAACTTTAGGAGGTGTCGTGTTAGCTTGCCTTTTAATACTTATTCTATTTATGTGTTGGATTTTATGCATCCATTAGAAGGAATTTCTCTTCCACTTTTGTGTGTGGACATTTGTAAGACATATTCTTCATTTGCCAAAGTGTCCCAGAGTGAACAATCTACATTAATAGGTCATTGTAGTATGCTGTTTGTGCTGTGATATTGCCAGTTCTAAGATGGAGTCACTTACATTATACCCAAGGAAGAGTGGAACCATGAAGAAAGGGGTTTCATGCATAGGTTTAAGATAAGTACCACATTTTGGTCCCCTTTTGCATTTCTGCAAAAGACCAAAAGACTGACAAGAACAATTGGAGGAGGAACAATTTATTTTTGCTCATGGTTTTAGAGGTTGCAGTCCATAGATGGCTGACTTCAAGCTCTGGACTTGAGATGAGGCAGAACATAGTGACAGAAGTGTATAATGAAGGAAAGTAACTCAGGTATGGTAGTCAGGAAGCAGAGGGAGAGAGAGAAAGCACACTCTGCTCACCAGGGTTAAAATATAAACTCCAAAGGCTGGGGCTGGGGATGTGGCTCAAGCGGTAGCGCGCTCACCTGGCATGTGTGCGGCCCGGGTTCGATCCTCAGCACCACATACAAACAAAGATGTAGTGTCCACCGAATACTAAAAAATAAATATTAAAAAAAATTCTCTCTCTCAGTGTCTCTCTCTCTCTCTAAAAAAATAAAATAAAAATAAAAATAAACTGCAAAGGCACACCCCCAGTGACTTTCCTCCTCCAGCCACACCCTACTTGCCTAAGGTTACCAATCCATATCAGTGGATCAATGTAGATCAATCCACTGATTAGGTTAAAACTCACCTAATGTAATCACCTCTGAACATTCCTGAATTATCTCATATATGAGCTTTTGGGGGATACATCATATCCAAACCATAACATACCACAGGAACTTTCTAAAAACCCATGAGAAATTCCTACATACCCCACATGCTCTGCTCTTCCTGTATATATGTTTGTATCAAGGCCCATAGCAAGACGTCCCTCAAGCCTGAAACACCTCAGATGTGCCACTTTTCTAAGAATATGCCTATTGGCAGTTGCTACCATCAATAAGTTGACAGCATTTCTAGCAGCAGAACCCTGAGACCAAAGACATTTGTTTCCAAACATTCATAGGGACTTCTCCTTTTTGCCTTTACAAGTCCCTCCCACCCCAGCCTCTCTGGATGTGCCTATGATCCTTCATAGAATGTATAGCACAGACTGTAGTCCTCTACCATACCCTAATGAACTACTTTCTTTGGGGAGCCATTTTCTTTTGTTATTTTAGGTTGACAGTACTTAGAAATTAGGACATGTTCTTTTAAGACTTATAAGAGGAAGTGAAAACATTGGAAGGAGTGACATATTTCTTAGAGCAGTGAATCTGGAGCTTAGCACTCATCTGAATCACCTGCAGGCTTATTGAAGCACAGATTGATGGACCCAGCCCTAGTTGGCCTGGGGCAGAGGCTGAGAAATTGCATTTCTGATAGGTTCCTAGGTGATGCTAGTATGGCTGATCCAGGAGACATGTTTTGAGTAGTACTGCTGAAACAGTGAAAAATAGTATTGTTCAAAATGGTTAATGAACAAAATGTATTATTTTACAAATTTCTGATCAAGAACATTGATTGAGCCAGTGCTGGGCTCAAGGCACTGGTGTGTGAATTAAGGTCACATGTTATTTGTGTTTCCTGAAGAAGGCAACATTCATCACCTTCTGACAGATGGGATGAAGCAGTTGGACCCAGAACAAAAGAGGAATATTCTCTCATATTTGTCATGCAGTTAATTAACTACTTAAGCACTTTGGGGATTGGATTCTTACACTGAGCCAGGCTCACTTCCAGGCACTGGGATGTAGCTGAAATGGAAACAGACAAAACCCCTCCCAGAATACAGCTCTCTCTAGCTGGGGACAAAGATGACAAGCAGAAGCACATAACTAGTAAGCTTATGTCCATCAGAGAACCATCAACAGAGAAGGGGGTGGAGAGTGACGGGGTGCTCTCCTGTGGACGATGGACAGGAGGCCTCTTTGATGTGGGGATCTTTCAGGGGAGCATCCTCAGGAAGCTCTGTGATCCCTCTGTGATCCCAATAAAGGGATCCATGACCCAGAGGCAGGACTGTGCTTGGAAAGCAGCAAGAATGGGCAGTAGGAGAGGCAGAGTCCACAAGGGAGGCGGGGCGGGGGGCAGGTCCTATGGGGTCTCCCAGGTCCTGGATTTTACGCTGGTGAGAAGGGAACTGTTTGAGGACTTTTGAGCAGTGGAGTAGCATCGGCTGGTGTAGGGAGATTCACCCTGGCTGCACAGGACCAAACTGCAGGAAGCCAGGGAGGAAGCCACAAGACCAGTAGGTTTCCAAATCGTAGGACCACTGCAGGGCCCAGAGATCTGGAACTAGTGGGCACAGGACGGGAACGTCCACAAGTGCTTGCCATGCACCTGGCCCTGCTCCAAGCCTCCACCTCAGTGTGCCCAGCTGCTGCCCCTTCAGCAGACAGTATCTGAATCCTGATTATAGGTGAGAAGCAGCGAGAGTTGTTTGAGGATCTGGTCCAGCCAAGGCAGGACATGGCCAAGGACCTTCTCACTCCAAAACTTATGTCCAGGTGTTATGGCTTGGCTGTGAGGTGTCCCCCCAAAGCTCACATGAGAGACAGTGCAAGATGGTTCAGAGGAGAAATGATAATGGGTTATGAGAGGCTTAATCTAATTAGTGGGTCAATCTCTGATGGGATTAACCGGGTGGTGACTGGAGGCAGGTAGGGTGTGGCTGGAGGAGGTGGTTCACTGGGGCCATGACTGGGGACATGTATTTTGTATCTGGAGAGTGGAGTCTCTCTCTGCTTCCCAATTACTGTGATATGAGCTGCTTCCCTCTATCACCCTCTCTCACCATGATGCTCAGCCTCACCTCAAGCCCCCAGGAAGGGAGCAGGTCTTCTATGGACTAAGACCTCTGGAACTGTGAGCCCTCTAACAAACTCTTGTACCTCTATAATTGTGCTGGTCAGGTCCTTTAGTCGCAGTAGCAATAAAGCTGACTAAAACACCAAGTGCCATTTAAATATAGATATGATAGCAGAAGAATATTTTTCTTTTTCTTTAAATATTTTGATTATGAAGTAGACATAGTCTTAGGATGGGTCATTTTGAAAAATCATACAAATGTTAGTTTCAGCCAAATTTTCAAATTTAAAAATTCAACTCTATAATACATGGCATAGTATTTTATCATAATTTACTTATCTAAAAAATAGAACTTTCATTAATTTTGTCCAGCTTTTTTTAAAGTCTTATGAGCCCACCTTACTAAGAAAGCATTTAATTAATATTGAAGAATAGTTTACTACACAATAAACACTTATCTTCTCACTAAATGAAAGAGACTAGTTTTGATGAAACATGACTGAAACATGACATGCTGGGATAAATTGAAGTAAAAATTGAAAAGGTAAAAAAGAAAAAAAACTTAAAAATAGACAAATATAGAAAAAACCAAAATTGCTCTTAAGGCATGCACTCTGGATCTACACCACTGATACATTACAATTATTAGAAAATATGCTCTTATCAACAATTTTTTTTTTTGCCAGTGGTGGAATGTAGTACAAAATGAAATTATTCTGGGATTGTAAATTAGCTAACACCTGCCAAATACGAATCAGTGGTGGAGGCTTACTAATGAAATAAAGTGATAAGCTTCAGACTTAATTTTCACTTTATTCCAAATCAAATCTCAAGTACTTGAAAAAATGTGTGTTTTACATGCTAATGACTTAAGCCAGAGGGTGTGAATTTCTCAGTGTTTTTGGACAGTGTTACAGAGAGCCTCTTGTGTAACCCTTCTTTGAAATGACAACACATTGGCAGTCACACTAGTTGAAGTTGATATCACATCAGATCATTAAGATTATTCAGCATTCAGCATGATTCTGCCAGGAATTAAATTTTTCATCCAGCACAGAATTTTTTACTGTAATATCCTTTTTTAATATCATAAATAAAAACAGAAAATTATCCTGCACAGTCTGGAGGATTTTGTCCCTCTGCCATTTTGGAGGGGAGGGGAGTGTCATAGGAGGAAACAGTCTTATATTCTTTTCCAACAAGTCTGACCACTATTCCAAAAGCAGAATTAGTTGCTCCTTGCTCTTCATAATACTTCATATGGACCGTCATGTAATTACCTGTAACATTTTTGTTTACCCTTTTGAAGGCTCACTCATCAAATGCAAGTAGGTCAAATACATTTTGTACACACTACCTGGCCCACTGATGACGATGGCTATTTTGTTATGCTGTCACAAAGTTCTATTCAGCACATAACACCTGGCCCTTGTAACTCTCCAGCTCTTATTTTTCACATTTGGCAGGGAGAAAATGGTGAATAATGGCACATGAATACCACAGTGCTCCTCCTATGCTTGGTGCAGTGCGCTCCAGGGGCCTTAGCAGAGCAAGTCAGAACGGTGCAGTGTCCAGGGAATGGTCACTTTCTTTGTTTTCTCAGCCGTCTTCTGAGTACTTTAATTGCATAATGAACCCATCCATGGGAATGGGGAACAAGATTAACTGGAGGAACCAGACCCTAAGGAGTGTACATTTCAGAAGATGCACATATACAAGTTAAAATGAAAAACACAAACCCATCTCGTACAAATTAATAGTTACCAGAGACTGAGGAGAGTTGCAGGGAGAGCTTGGTCAATAGGCCCAATGCTGTGGTCTGACAGGAAGAACGAGTTTTATTGTTCGGTGGCACAATAGGGTGAATGTAAGTAACAATAATGCATTATATGTTTCAAGATAGGTAGGAGAGAGGATTTCAAAACATACTCACTATAGAGAAATGAAAAAACTTTAAGGTCATGGAATGCCAGGTACCCTGAGTTGTTCACTACTTGATACATACCTGGATCACAATTTCCCATTATATCTCATAAACATGTACAAAAATTATGTTTCAATCCAGAATAAAAAGGATAAGTACAATAAAAGAAGGGACTTGAAGGAAGGAGAGGTAAGCTGGACATCTGAGGCAGCCTTGTATTTGTCTGCTTTTGGTTCTGGGCTCAAACTCAGGTCCCAGGCATGTGATCTACACCTGGGCTCTATACCCCAGGCCCTCTGAAGCAGGCTTTGAAAGACGGGAAGGATAGGCCCTTGAAGGCCACTGGGTCCCACTCAGAAAGGTGCTCAAGCTTGCTGGATTCTTCTAGTGGTGCAGAGAAATGGGGATGTCAGAAGGGTAGATTTCCTGTTGTGGAGAGCTCTGAATACCAAGCTCTAGTGATCACAACTGGTCACCATAACTTCAAGTCCCATCCTGCCTCCTCTTCTGGTACTTATGAAAGTAATCCCCACAACATGCATTTTCTTTCTTAATACTTGCAAATGGATAGATGAATGGATAAAGAAACTGTGGTGTATATACACAATGGAACATTACTCAGCATTAAAAGAGAATAAAATTATGGAATTTGCAGATAAATGGATGGAGTTGGAGAAATAAGCCAATCCCCCAAAACCAAAGGCCTGATGTTCTCTCTGATAAGTGGATGCTGATCCATAATGGGAGAGGGGGAGTGGGAAGAATGGAGAAACTTTGGGCAATAGGGAGGGAGGGGAGGGAAGGGGCATGAGGGCAGGAAAGAGGATGGAATGAGGTGGACATTATTACCCTAGGTATGTGTATGAGTGCACATGGTATAGCTCTACATTGTGTACAACCAGAAATGAAAAGCCATGCTGCAGTTGTGCACAGTGACATTGAAATGCATTCTGCTGTCATGTATACCTAGTTAGAACAAATTCAAAAAAAAAAAAAAAAGAAAAAAAATACTTGCAAAGGGGAAGGAGATACACTGTGGAGCAGGGCTGGGGATGATGCCAGTGTGCAGTGACAGAATGTAGAGAGGAAAACCAAGATGCCCCCAGGTAAGCAGGTCTAGCTGCTGGCTGAGAGTGGGTCAGATGACAGAGGCGGGCCCCACCCACCGTGCGTTGCCGTGTGCCTGTTTGGGGACAGACAGCTGTCTTGGAGGCATTTTGCTTTTGGAAGTATTGATGAGCAGTTAAAAATGAACGGTAGGGGAGAGTAGGGAGAAGGGAGGCTGGCTGGTGAAATCCAGCTTGAGGCTTGCTGGGGCTCACATGTTCTGATTTTCCTGAAGCTACCTCTGCAAAGTCACAGGCGATTAAATGAGACCTGGCTTGACTGTATGGGCTGCTAATGCAGGGCCTCTGCAGAGCATGGCATCCCTCTCCTGCTGGCCTCCAGGGCCAGGAAGATAGTCATTTACATTTGCTCTCTGAACCCTGAAGTCCTTCAGAGGACACGGCCACGTGCCAAGATGGTAAAGTTTGCACTTGGCAGAAGAGTGGGAGTAAAGGCGGGCTGTTTACAGCGGGTGGGTTCATCCAGGGAATCATGTGAGCACTCTAATTTATACAGTGTGTTCCAGAAATGCAGGCAGGCTGCTGGGCTCCACTTTATGGTTCAAGGAAGATTAAAAAAAAAAATTAAGTAGCAGAAATTAACTGCAAACTTTCTAAATTTGTTCTGAATAAAGACAGATGGAAATTTTATGAAGCTTTTACTAAAGGTATTATTTTTAACTTGTAGCTTCCCAAAATTTTGCTCATAATTCAGAAGTTTGTGTTCCATTTATTTAATAAAAACCAGAATTGACAAAATGTCTATTTTATAAGAGTTAAGGAAATTCTCATGACAAGTAAACTAAGTATCAGAGCCTTCTTTTTAAATTTACTTTTTGGTAATCTCAGAGAGTGAGGCCCAACTATATTAATTTTCCAAATGATATTTCTGGAGCTCTATAAAATCTTAAATTCTTCCTCAATCCCAAAGATTAAATTAAACTGACTATGTTTGGAGTTGTAGATATGTTATTATACTCCTATTCTTTGAAAATTAATCCTCTATTTTGTCTCCTGATGATAATAAACTATATAGACTATTTATCTGTCAGTAGAATGACTTGCTTCCTATAAGAAGGGAAGCAAATAGGCAGTCATTTACTTGACTGCATTCAGTGAGAATGTCCAGAGAATGTTTTGTTGTTATTGTTGTTGTTGTTGTTGTTGTTGTTGTTTAGAGATAGGGTCTCACTGAGTTGCTTAGTGCCTTGTTTTTGCTGAGGCTGGCTTTGATCTTGCAATCCTCCTGCCTCAGCCTCCCAAGCTGCTGGGATTCCAGGCATGCACCAGCGCTCCTAGCCCAGAGAATGTTTTTTATGTCCCAAGTGTTCCCCATGGTGGCTGGTATACAGTGGTACATGATGAATGTCTGCTGTTGCTGGAGAATCAACAGGAAAGGGGGCAGGCATGCTTCTAGACCTGGTGCACAGTGCCTGGGGAGTGATGTGTCTGTGTCACAGGGCTGAGTCTGTTGGTGACCTGGCTGCTTCCCAGCCTACACCTTATTTCCTCCAGGACCTTGGACAGTTCCATGGGCTGTGCTCAGTGTGTTCTATGCACCACCAGCGCCCAGGGTTTTGTTAGCAAGGCAGAATCACGGGCCCCAGACCTCCTGATGCAGGAGCTGCATTTTAACAAGATCCTCAGGTGAATTTTGCACTTTGAGGCTTGAGAAGCACTGATTCTCCTAGCACGTGAGGCCTCGGCTTCCCCATTTACAATGCAGAGAACGACAGTGCCTACCTCGCGGGGTTGAGACCAGATACTTCACCACAAGGGCTTAGCATGATGCCGTCCTGTACTCCTTGCTTGGTAGCAGTTAGCCATCTCTGTTGTCCTTTCTCCTTCCAGCGCACCCATCCAGAAGGCCCCGCATTCCCAGGGCTCTAAAACATAGTCTCTGTGCATAGATCTCAGGATGCCTGCTTTAGTTGAAAGGGAAAAAAGAAAGGGAGGTGTCCCCGCCCCATACCCAGGACACTTCCGGCTCTCAAGACCATGCTCATGTTACTTTGATTTTCAGATCAGTTTCATTTTATTTTATGAAATTTTATTTGCTTATTTATGTATGTTTGTGCGTATTTGTTTTAAATCTTGGTCATCTCCCTGAAACATGAAGTAAGAGCAGATGGTGATATCAGGAGCAAAACCTCCTCTGGCTGCTTTCCTGGAATATTTCCTATTCATTGTATTCCAGCCCTGAATCATGTATGGTGTATTTCACCCACTTCTGTTGAGCAGTGCACTCCTTGTTTTTGATAGTCCATCAGGAAAACAAAAAAAAAGATTAATCTTTGAGTAGTCATGGTAGGTATTTGGTCATTGGAATATACTTGGCAGAAGGAAAGTTGCAATAAGGTAGAAAAAGCTGACATTTTAATTTTTTTTCTGTGAGGACTCCTTACCAGAACCCTTTGGTCACGGGTGTGTTCCCCATTCCATATTTTTAAAGAGCAGCTTAGCCAGGGATGGTTGCAGATGTGGGCCACAGGGTCCTTCATTGACCTGGCCCTGCCCACGGGGGTGACAAGAGCAGATCAGGAACAGAGTAGCATCCCTCTCCATGACATAGAGCCCTGTTCTCACTGTGCAGGAAGATGGCGCACACAGAGGTGGGTCAGCAACCCTCTCTGTCATCTGTGACACAGCTCACTGAGAACTGGGTGCAGCCAGCACCTTTTTGGATTCTACGCCAGTCTGTTTCATGGATGCTCAACCGAGCCTAATGTGCCCATCCTTACACAGCTGGGAAAAAATAAAGCCGAGCAGGCATCTTCATAGCATTCCGCTGCTCAAAGATGAGGCCTCTTCACTAAGTCCCTGACAGCTGCGGTACACATTGGCATCTAGAGAGACAGCGTAGGCCAATATAATTCACCTCCTTCACAGACTGATGCTGTTTGCCCTGCAATTGCTCCATTGTCACCAAAATTGTACAGTTGCAGCTCTGAGTGCTGCCCTGCCTGAGTAGTTTTTAACACAAGCTGCTTGTCGTTGAACTTCTGATGCCAAAGTAAACTTTCTGACCATCAAGAGCCAACAGACTCTTCCTACCAAGTGGCCATGGAGCCACCTCTCTTTTAAAATTGCTTAATTACTTGCTATTCTTTCATCTCACTAACTTTTCCACAGTAGCATCAATGAAATTTTGATGGTGTCTCATGTTTAATCTGGGGATACGATTTTGGGAAAAGGGTGGTCCAGAGTAGTGCTCAAGGTCCCCACAAATAGGGAGACGGCACACTTCAGATGGACTATTCAGGTTTTGCCTTCAGAAACATGAGGAAGGCCATACATTTGATTAAGTATGCATATTTTAATTGATAATGCTATTATAGCTGCTGAAGCATTTGTTAATTTCAGATGTGCTAATTTCTGCTAGTGAAGAGAACCATAACTTTAATTCCTTTGCTTAATTCATTTCACTCATGCCAAGAAGAGATACCACGTCTCAAGAAGGCTATTGTAGGAATGCACATTTCTACTACGTGCTACATGTGACAGAGATACAGGATGTCTTTCTTTCATTAGTAAGTAATCTAGTATTTCTCAGGAATTTTATTTATCCAGCTCATCTTTTAATGATCATTTCCATAAGTATCCTTTTCTTTTTGGACTCTTTGGTGAGTAATTATTCTTGTTTATGGGAAGAAAAAAAATTGCTCTTTTAACGGTTGATTTGAGGGGTTTAGTATATGCAGCAGGATGCTAAGCACCTGAGTGGCCCACACAAGTCGAAGGAGCCCTGTTCTGGGGGACAAGTTCCAGGGACTGCCTTCTCTCCTGGTTGCACCCAGTGTTCACCAGTGCTGAGCACTTAGCCAAAGCTTAATAAATATGTATTAAATAGGTGAAAGGGCCATTTATCCATTTATCCATTGATGTTCCCTTTGAGATGGGATATGTAATTTATTCTGGTCCAAGATCCTAACTGGTTGGAGAAATTTGTGTTCCTGAAGCAGAATCCAGTTCTTTGTTAGAGATGAGCAGATACCTTAGTCATTGCCATTGACACTAGAAAGTACGACTGACTTCAGAAGTCTGCCTTCTGAGATTACTACTTCAGGTCTACTAAACCTCCTTCTGAAACCCTCTGCCTCGTGAACTAACAGGGAGGTTTGTGTTGCACCTTCTCCAATATGGTATTGTGATGATGTAATTTTAGTGCCACCATCATTTTTGAATCATGTTGCTTATTTTTCATACATTAAAATTCAATCCTTTCATCCTAGAGAGATTGTGCCAAATAAAATTAAATGAAATAAAAATGTGTTATAGAAGGGAATGTATACAAAATAATACATTTATCAAGAAAATACTTTTGAAAGAGTTCACTTCATTTAATTAAGTTTAAATTAAATACGCTGTTTTATTTTGTCTCAGTTTAAATTTCTACTAGTAAATCTATACACTCATGCTTATTTGTTTTATAAGTATTTGACTCCTTGAACTGTTTTATTCTGAAAGATATTCTAACTTTTAGTGTCCTTAATTTTCATGTCATTGGTTCAATTACTGGTAGTACCAGAACAAGAAAGAAAGAAGGAAAAAGTAATAAAATCTACTGGCACAGAAATAAACATATAATTTAGTAACTGTAAAATCTATCTTCAGTTAAGGTTGATTTACTGGATAAAGAAAGATTGTATTACCTTTGCCTTTACATTTTTTTTCTTTTTTTAAATAAGGAATATTAAAATAAATATAAAAAATGGATTTTTTGTTGCTATTCTAAATTCAACAATCTATTGGTTGCTTAATTGTGAAACTGTGAAATCAAGTTATTGCTAACTTTTATTTAGTTCATGTATTGTTTTATGAAATGTGGACATGTTAGGAGCCAATATAATAGGGCTCTAAAAGGCTGGTGTGTCTTTAAATTCTGATTAGGGGTCAAATGAGGGGGAGGATATTCGTACCTAAATAAATAAACCAACATATGAGCAGTATGCAATGTTATGAAATGTTGCAACACTATATTAAAAATAATAAAATGTTACTTTACAATTGAAAAAAAATCTATCTTAAAAGCCCTACAAAACCCCAGTGAACGTGTTTTCTCCCCCATCACTTCCTTTGTATCTTTTCCTTGTCCCCTGCTTCATGGTGATCCAGGGAGTTACTGGAGAACTCCACAGTCCCACGAGAGGGAATTCCACTTCCACCTTGACCTAGCCATGCTACTCCTCAGAGTTTATCATGAACTCATATCAGTGATACATGGAAGAAATTATCCAGAAAGATGTTCCACATAGCAATGTCTATATTAGTAAAAAACAAAACAAAACAAAAAACAAACAAACAAACAAAAAAAACAAAGCCAAAAGCAATCGAGAGGTACATTAATAGGGATTAAAAATCCAAATGTCTCTAGCTTCATAAAACGGGATACTATGTAACCAGTGGAGATGCTGCTAGAGTAACAGGAAGAGCAGGAGGAGGCTCCGTGGAAAATTCTGAAATACTAAGTGGAATAGGGCCCTATTTTGTTTTTTTAAAAGGGTAACTATCTACACTCATGAAGATGTGTATATGAAGATATAGAAAGTATTTAGAAGTAAATGAAAAAGTCGATATTAGTTCTTTTGTGTGATAGGATGATGAGGTATTTTTATTTTATTTCGGATCTTGTTTTATTCTTTCAGTAATCACCATACATTACTTTTCATGTTTAGAAAACAATAAGAGAAAATGGTTCAGCCTCTCAGGCACCCAGAGTGCTGGATGCGGGGACCATGGGCTTGCAGGGGCTCGGAGGCTTTCCCTCCCCACTCCCATCCCATTGCCCCTGGAGAGACACCCTCCACTGAGGGCTTCCCGTGTGACCTGGGGCTCACTTGGAGCATCGTCCTCTGCAGGTCTTAGCTGAGGCCTGAGAATCTGTGCTGTGGAGGTTTCGCTGGTGACTCTGATGAGCAGCAGTTTTAGGGCCTTGTATTCAGCTTTTCTTGCCCCATCATTTCTTCCACCTCCTTTCCAGGCTGAGTTCTAGATCGTTCCTCCATATAAGACCATAAATTATATAATAGGTAACTCAATATATAAGCCTCTAAATTAATAAGTTCACAGCCATCCAGACTGTGATCTTCCAATACTGTTCCCCATTACAAGGAACCAGGGATCCTCCATGGTGGAAGATTCCAGTCCTGGGACAGAAAATTCTCTGACAAACCCTGGGCATCCTATAGAGCTGTCTTGCAAGATGGTTTGTGGAGGGTTAAAGGACCAGCCGACAGCGTGAAGGACACAGGATGATAAAGACTTACTGGCCAAAGGTGGAACAATGCAAAATTAAAAAATACAATTTATTGACATTATGTGAATTCATGATTTTACTAAGAAAATAAAATGTATTGGAAACCATTGGGAATAACAAGTGCATTAAAACTTTACTCAGAAAAAAATGTTATTAAAAGAAAGACAATAAACATTTATCTAGCTTTTTCTGTAAGATTTCTCTTTCAAGGTGACCAAATAGCCTTAGTAGTTGAGGTATATTTTTTCATATAGAGAAATTCCTCATAATAATTTTGGAAGGAATTCCAGAATTCAAATATGAACCATTTTACAAGTCCCAATTCATTCTGGCAAGAGTTATTAATAGATGATATCATTAGAACATGGGTAGATACACAATGAAGGGTACCAAGCCAATGCCATTTGACTTCTCAGGATCACCAAAGGTGAGACATCCAGTTGGTGATCTAGGATGTGTTGTTGATCTGGGTGGCAGCTGTTAATGGTACCCTTCTATGTACTTTTGTATACTCTTAAATTATAAAAGTCCAAATTAGAGACAAAAGTCCCTTCTGGTGTGTGTGTGTGTGTGTGTGTGTGTGTGTGTGTGTGAGAGAGAGAGAGAGAGAGAGAGAGAGAGAGAGAGCGCTTGTGTGGAGGGGAGGGGCAGAGGATAATCAACACTAGGATAAGTTTGCTGGATTAGATACAAAACTGGTGAATAGCTTATAAGAGCAGTAATCCATACTCCTTGGGCTCACTGTTACACTGGACAGAAGGTATGTGCATCTCCACCAGATAAAAATCCCAGGTTAAGCTCAGCTGCTAGAGTTGTGTAACACCCCTCCAACAGGAGATGAGCCCAGCACTATACAGAGAGGACTCTAGTCATCTATTTCTCCAGATCATATCCTTCTCTGTGATCATAAATAATCTCAAAGTGTTTTGACTTGTTTGTTTTTAAATCACAAAATGGCTGTTTCTATTGTGTTTGGCTGATTATTTCTTCAGATACAGCAGGACCCATCGACCAGAGAGACTAAGTTGAGTTCCCTTTGTAAATCTGGAGCCATGTGGTTTCAGCCAAGGAATTTATCCTGCCTGAAATTTTTCATAAGGAATTTCAGATTTGACTGGTAAAAGTTTTTGTTTTCCTAACATTGGAATAAAATAGTCTGAAGACATTCTGTCCACCATACTTCATATGCAGTATCTATGAATTTGGGTAAATTCCTTTCTTCTTGGTTTTCCAACAAAGATCATTGGCTAGGAATTATGACCTTCCTGAAAGAAGTCTGATAGCCACTACCAAATGCATTTCTTGGGTGGACTCTGTAGGCATTGGCTACGTGTGTACAGTCAATTATATTTCCACAATAGGGTGCTGTTGTCTCTCATGAAGTGAGATTTATTCCCACATACAAGTCTCCATGTGTGTCCTTTGTTACAAAAATAGGTCTATTCGAGTATATCCTGGTAAAACGAATATACATTCTTACTTAAACTATGCACATAGCTATGTTGTCATAAAAGGTAAAGAGATTTAGGTTTAATATTATATATTTCTGAATTCTGAAGATTAGTGAAATGAGATTTTATTTGTTAAATTCGGATTATAGAAGTCTAAGTTGAAGGTTATTATAAAGAGGAAAAAAAGTTCTTCATATACATCATAAAAGGTAGCATATTAAAAGTAATATTATCTGTATTCAAAGCAAATTGCTGTGATTAGATTTCCCATCAGTTTATTTTATGGAGTCAATGGTCGTCCTGTTGGATCATGTTAGTGGTGCTGCTTTCATTAAGGACATTTATTTCTTGACTCATGTAGGTCCCTGCATCCTGATGCCTTGCACTAATGCAATCTGGACATTGTGAAGCTGATGTCCTGAGAGTCTTTTCTTTGAAGTGTCACTAGTTCAGAGCATGTGACACAGTCCTTCACGAGGGCCGGACATAGCCCTTCCGGGATGAAGACAGAAGCCAGGCCTGTGTCCCCAGCAGGGCTTGCTTGCAAATACCAGACAGAAGCTGAAAAGAGTTTAATAACAGCAAAGGTTCGATTACTTCAGTGACCAGTAATATCAGAGTGGGGAGGATAAAATTCTCTTTCATACAGTGCTTAGCTGTTTCATAAAGATTTGATCATGTGCCTGTGAGGGACGGAACATGTCGTGGACAGCTAGGGCTTTGGTGGCTCTCTGTGGCCTTCCCATGAAGCATTCATTCAATGAAAGATGCATGTGAATAACTTTTCATGTGTACAAACTGAACCCAGTGAAAGCTGAGCATCTCTTGTGATTTGGTAGCTTGTTCTGTGGCTATTCATTAGTGTGAAGGCAATTAAGAAATGTAAACCCCACCAAACCAATCCAGTGCTATCTGGCACCTCTTTCAGAGCCCTCTTGGAAAGTTAAAGCAGTTTTAAGTGTAAAGTATATCCTGGAGTTTTTAAATTTATTTTTTTCTCAATTTTAGATGCGATTTTGGAAAGGCAAAACCAAAGGAGTTGCCAGAAAAGACTCAGTCTTTGGTTACAATAAAATCCTAAGTGCTGGAGAAATGACACTTGGTTTCATGTTTAATCAAAGTAACAAGAAAATATTTAAAAAAATAATGTAGATAAAGTAATGAAATTAAAATGGACCTTAGTTCATTCACCAGTTAGGGAAGTTTGCCTTTTTAATGTTATATTTTTATTTATCATAGAATTTGCTCAGAGCAACACAAAGTGAAGATGATTCTAGTGGGTTGTAGCCTCTGTTTCCTGGGAAGATTACACTGATGAGGGAATACTGTTTTGTTTCTCTTGTTAAGAATCTTAAGATGAATTTATCAATTCAGCAGAGAAGTAGCCCGTTTCTTTTTGCATTAATATAATTGAGGATCTAGGTTTTATAACATCTCTTTTTATCACTTAAATTATCTCACAGATAAGGGCACTATAACTAGAGGAGTTTTGCCATAATTTCAACACATTTCGTGGCTTCTTTTCAGACTTAGGTATTATAAACAAAGACAAACTCACTTTCAAATTCACCTTCCTCAGACTTTCTACAACATGCTGACTTCTCTCACATTTTTGACTTTTATTTTATTCTTTTATATTTTAGAATAAACTGACATGGTGTTTTAGGAAAAATATGTACCTCACTTCCTTGAAATATAAAAACTCTCATTCTATTCTCTTGGCTAAACAGTTGCATCATTCTGGTTCCAAAACTTCCACTATAATCTCAGCCACCCTACTAACAACTTTAAACCAAATAAGTTCAATCTCACAGAAAAACAGGGAGGTGGGCGGGGTGAACTGGTTGTTACATATAAGCATTTTAGCACACAAGCAAGGTTTGTGAAGATGCATAACAGTTTTCTACAGCCAAAATTTCTCTAAGTAGTAAAAATAAAACACTTCATTAACATGATGACCCACTGAAAAAAAGTTGTTCTATGTAGCATATAGAACTAAAAAGAACAAAATAGATAAACTTAAAATTGTGTTTATTTATCAACTTTTTTATTGAAGCTTAATAGAAATTATCTGGCTATCTAAAGATTAAATAGCACAATTTAATATTAATCTAAGTTTTACAATTATATAAGGACTAGGAAATAATATTTGGGCTATCACACTATAAAGCATAATTACTTTCAATTTTTTGCCAGGGTTGTAATTCAATTTAGTTAGATACAAATGTATATTTTCCATAAACTTAAACATTATGTAAATATAACACTAGATAACTTGATGTAAAAAAAGAATAGTATGAGAAGTATAAGAAATTCAATTACTCTCATGAGAAACTAAACCTAAACCTTATAAAATATAAAGTAGATGTCTTGTCAGGTGTTTTAACAGTGATAAATCACAGTAAAGATATAACTTTTCTTCCTTAAGCCCAAGATCATGTGAAATAGCCCAACTTTGAAAAATTCACCATAATTATGTGATTGGATTTCTGAGCCAGCAGTTTCTTTATGAAGGATTTTTTTTTTCTTAAAAATCTAGAACAGTTAAAGTATGTAAACTTTGAATCCTTTATTTTCTGTGATGTGGGGGACATTCACTGTGTATAAGTGTTTGGTTATTCTTACAAAGTCATTGGAACTGAACAACTTTTTTTTTTGAGCGCCTTCATAGTTCAACTAATTCATAACCCCAGTGTGGTGTATTCCTTTGCTAGAGCTACTATAACAAAAGACCGTGAACTAGGTGCTTTAAACAACAGGAACTTATTTCCTACAGTTCTGAGGGCTGGAAGTCCAGACAGAGGACTGAGCAGGTTTGGTTTCTTCCTAGGCCTCTTCTTGATTGGCAGGTGGTACTTCCTCTTTGCCCACAAGTCTGGTGTGTAGCTTTGCTCTTTAGGATTCTGGTCAGGTTGGATTATAGGCTCACCCTAAAGACCTCATTTTAGTTAATTGTGTCTTTACAAGCCTTATCCCCAAGTTGGTTGTGTCATGAAGCAATGGGTGGGGATTAAGGCCTCAGCAAACAAATTTTGAGGGACATAATTCAGCCCATAACAAGGAGGGAGGAATTTCAGCCACAAGAGGCAGAGCCCTTTTAGCTTACAATGACTCAGGCACACACAGAGTTGATAGCTGTTGTCCTACGCCTTCAGTCACAGATCGGCACTCAGCATAGACTCACAAAACTTACAAGTCCTGATCTCAAAGATCAGTTTTCCTTCCCATGAGCCAACATCTTTTTTAATTGATATGAGGTCATAAAAATATAAAAAATGACTAATACCAGCAACTCTGGAGGCTGAGGCAGGAGGCCTGCCAAGTTCAAAGCCAGCCTTAGTAACTTAGTGGTGCCCTATGCAACTTAGCAAGACCCTGTCTCAAAATAAAAACAAAACAAAAAAAGGGGGCTGGGGACATGGCTCAGTGGTTAGGCACACCTGGGTTGAATCTCTGGTATCAAAAAAAATAAATAAATAAAGATTTCAGCATATTCTCTCTTGCCTCTTACTCAACAAAGAACTCTGCGTCTATCTTCAAATATCACTGAGCAGATTATAAAACCAATTTCCCAATCAGTATGGCCACCGAAGGGGAATAAATTATTGTCTGTGCATGAACTCTAGGCAATAACAAAAATATAAAATGGCTAATATTTCAGATATTTTTTCTTATTAAGAAAATGAAGCAAAAACAGTCCAGTTTAGAGAGTAAATTGTTATGAAGAATACATTGCTCCCTGCAACCATTATCCTAAATGCATTTCAGAGACACAATTTTTTATTACCCATAGAATAATAAATGTTTACCTTGCAGTTAACAATTTATAAAACATTTATGCATACATATCCTACTTAATTTTCATTAGGAAAATAATCATCCTTTCTTGATTCACATAGGAATTGAAAGTAGAGACTGTTTCTTTTCAAAGGTGTCACAGCTAAAAGGTGTTGAGGCTAAATTTAGTGCCATGTTCTTTGGGTTCACAAATCATTTTAATGGAACTCCACCAGTGTTCACGGACCCTTGTTTAGGGTTGGCATGATGTGTGGAATTGGCACTGGTCCCCTATACATCCTCAGCCCTTCAACAAATACTTCTCTTTTTTGTAGAATATTTGAGTTGTAGTCTCTCCAGTAAGGGGTTGTCTACTTTCAGAGCCTTTATCTTTGATGAGAATGCATACACCAGCTGACAGGAAATGCACAACCACCTTAGAAAAGCCACTTTTGAATGTGCTTGGAGCTAGCAATGGGAAGCTTTGTGACTTGAAATTGTCAAGGAGTGATTCTGTCTTTTTATTTTTTTTTTCAGTACTATTTTCTGAACTGGGCTACCAAACTATTTTAGACTTATTTCTAATTTCTTTTTTCTGTCACATTAGTTCCAGGTCAGGAAAGAGCAGTTTATATAATGCCATCTCTGTTCTTGCATACAGTGTATATTGAATATGCCCAGCCTTGGACCACAGCTAGCTTCTAACTTACCACCTCCTTGGGTGGCCGGGCGCGGTGGCACAAGCCTGTATTCCCAGCGGCTCAGGAGACTGAGGCAGGAGGATTTCGAGCCCAAAGCCAGCCTCAGCAAAAGTGAGGTGCTAAACAACTCAGTGAGACACAACTCAGTGAGACCCTGTCTCTAAATAAAATACAAAATAGGGCTGGGGATGTGGCCTAGTGGTCTAGTGCCCATGAAGTTCAAGCCCCCCTACCACCCCCTGCCCCGAATGTGCTCAGTGATCCTTCAGGATGCCTCCTGAATGCAAAGACCCCCTAGTGGAGCAAGAAATACTCTAGCCACAGGACAACAGAACCACACAAAGCCAGTGCCAAATCCAGCAAAATAGTTCCTGCTGTCCTCGTCCACTATTCTTAGGCTGCTGGAGAATATTGGATGCCAAATGTGTTCCAGACAAGTGTTTGTGAAGAGCAATTATTTCCCCTCAATATTGCTTTAATTTATAATCATCGGTCCAATGGGAATGATCTGGTTGTAATATATTTTAACTCAGCTGCTTGACAGTTGTTGCCCATAACTACAAGTTATTGATTGATTAATGATATAATATATTTGGATTATGTTTTCAGTTCCTTGGTGATTGGAGGGAATCAATACTTCCTGGAATGATGGAAAGAAAACATTTCCTTAGGGAATAATGCATATAAATTGTACTGAATAATTAGTTAATCATTCCTTTTTCCTGAGAATTCACTGAGATGTGGGATCTGGGATGATTCAAAAAATCTAAGTACCTCCCCCCCTTTTTAAAAATATTTTTAAAGTTGTGGATGGCCCTTTATTTATTTGTTTGTTTGTTTATTTATTTTGTTTATTTATATGTGGTGCTGGGAATCAAATCCAGTGCCTCATACATGCTAGGTAAGTGCTCTACCACTGAGCTACAACCCCAGAACTCCAAGTGCCCCTTTTATAGACAAATTGAGTTTATATAAAAATAGATCTACTAAACACTTTAGTAATTTCATTATTTATTTATTTATTTATTTATTTATTTATTTTGGTACCAGGGATTGAACCCAGAGGCACTCAACCACTGAGCCACATTCCCAGCCCTCTTTCATATTTTATTTAGAGACAGGACCTCACTAAGTTGCTGAGGCTGACTTTGAGCCTGCGATTCCTCTGCCTCAGCCTACCAAGCAGCTGGGATTAAAGGTGTGCACCACCATGCCTAACACACTTTAGCAAATTGTTTTTAGTGTTTGAGGATGGTAGATAATTCAGACAACCTACCTACTATTAGAGTCCTATTAATATGCACCTGTTCTAAAGATCTTCAAATTGATAACAGTAAAATTTCAATGAAGAAATGTTTTTTCAAATGATCATCCCTATGCTTGAAGCTAAATTGTCATATTCCTAAAATTAAAGTATTAATTTTTGAAATATCAAACTTGGAACAATATTGTCCTTTTTTCCTTTGGTTAGCTAGGGGAGTATGCTGAAGAGCTGTCATTGAAAAGTCCTTGAATGTACTTTGATGACTTCTTAACCCTTGGAATCTGTGACTGCAATACAACTTCCTTGTTCTAAATAGAAAAAATTATACACCCTCATGACTTTCCAGCAACAGCAGGATGTGATTTTGTGAGACATTAGCATAATGGAACCTTTTCAATAAAATGATATATTGAGTCCGTCTCAGAAAACAGAACACACACTGGTAATTTATTGCCATCATTGCTGTTTAGAGGACCCCACTCAGATCACATGCTTTTAACTCTGATGAGAAGAGTGCTTTTCCTCATATCCTAGGAGGCTGCAAGATTTGCTGAGAAATGTTTTTATTTTTATTTTTTCTAATGGAGCCAGCAGCAGTTTGGGGAATAGTCATCATGACATGACATAATTATCTCTCAGGAACATGTCTAATTACTTTATTGTCTTTAAGCCTCTTTGATGTAAATTGAAGTTGATTGTAATTCCCTGGTGTGTGGAGGTAGGGGGAGGAGCTGCCTCTGGAGGCTTAAAGCTGAACTAGGTGGGGTTGGATGTGCGTCCCTTTTGTCTCTGCATACGTAACTCTAAGTTGTTTTCATAATCCAGTGGTAATGGCGTTTTTAGATGTGAATATTGTCTTTCAATTCAGCAAATCATTGTGAATATATTATCAGAAAAAAATTCTGCATGAATTAATAATTATTATTTAAGAAAGTTTTGTATCTAGGAACAGCTCCTTTGTAAATATTCTTTATAAATGATAAGGAGCAGGTGGATTTTACCTGGGAGGGATCTAAGTAGAAAATAAATGAATACTTGAGCTCAGTTTGCTGTGGCTACTAGGAGGGACCTATCTAGCATTCTCATTTCCACGTGTACTGAGCAATTTTCTGAGCATCTGGACTGCATTTTTTTTCCTCTGCTACCATCTTCAGTATTGTGGGAAACTGAGTCTCCTGAATTCTGTACTGGAAATAAGGAAATGATGTGGCCTACTGTGTGTGTGTGTGTGTGTGTGTGTGTGTGTTTGAGGATGCACGCACACAAAGCTTTGTGGGTGTTTTGTTCTGAATACAGAGAGCATCAGACCCCTAAATAAAACTTGGTAGTCATTTGTAGGCTGCAGAAAATATTATTTTCTTTCCTTTTTATGCAATTTCTTATTTTTATAATGTCTTTTGTGGCTGCTTAATTCTAAATGCAGAAGTTAATTTAGAAATATCCAAGGGATATACTGTATATTCATAAATAAATTAGTGTGTAGTGTGTAGTGTAGAATGAAAAATTGTACAGGTACTTGTGAGGGGAAGAAACTCCTCTTTACCGCCTTCAGGAAGACCTCTACTTTATCTGAAACTAGATAGAAAGTTGTCATCCAAATTGAAGAGAACGTGTGTATCTGTATTACGGAATTTCCTGACATCATTGACCAAACACTGAATTTCAAGATCATCACTACCTGTACAACTGAATATTTTATATAGATATATGTTTGGGACCATACAACACACCATGTTTTGGTTATGATATAAACAGTTTAGCGGGCTGGGGATATAGCTTAGTAGAGTGCTTACCTTACATGCACACCACCCTGGGTTCAATCCCCAGGACCACTTAAAAAAAAAAAAGTTTTGAGCTGGGGTTGTAGCTCAGCGGTAGAGCGCTTACCTAGCATGTGCGAGGCCCTGGGTTTGATCCTCAGCACCACATAAAAATAAATAAAAATAAAGATATTGTGTTCAACTACAACTAAAAAATAAAAACCCAACAGTTTGGTGGTAAAGTATTTAGAGTTTAAAATAGAGAATCTTATAAAAGTTTACACTCACATAAAGCAGATCTCATTAGGGTGGAGAAATAGTTGAAGTACAACATACAAATTCAAACATTGTTTTTACCTAACTCTTCCAACCAATTTAAGTAGAGATAGAAAGCAGAGACTACAATTTGTCCTAATATACTGTAACCACTTCTTCATAACTACCTCTCTAATTCACTTATCTCGGTAAAATGACTCCATTTTTATTGAACTCATGCTTTTTATTCAGTTGTTTTATCTGGCAATTCATTTTGCCAATTCTGCAGCTTTTTGAATGAACTAATGGGTTTCTTGTATACTGTTGGCTTTTGCAGTTATATCCTTTAAGTCTGATGCTACTTACTTGCAATAAAATTCTTAATAATTCTAAATAATGTTGAAAACCTCTTAACCCAAATCCAACTCCAGTTATATCTCCTGCATGATTGACTAAAATCCTAATGATGATGATGGCAATAATTGTAGGGGCATGATAAGGACATTTGGCCAAACCAGAGTAAAACGGATCAAATAATTTGTTAAGCTTAATGGACTTTAGCATACATTTTCCTAGTTTGAATTTCTAACATTGAAAGGAAATTCAGGAAGTCAACTCGCATTTCCCTGCTGTGGAGTAAACTTGGTGACATGACCTGGGTGGATGGAGGCCAGTGCCAGCCTCTAGAACCTCCAGGGCGGGCCATCCCACCACCTTCTTCAAAGCGTCCTGTAGAGTTTAGCCTTTTCACGAGTATCGTGAAAACTCTCCTCATACACAAGAAAGAAGCCTCAAAGTATGATTAATTGAATAACAGCGTCAGAAATTGTCCATGCAAGGGATGGGACTCACTCTGGTGCTTTAGCATCCATTGTTACTTGGACACCTTACATGGTGACGCCCTGACCTCCAAGGGCCTGCTCCCCTTCCTGTCAGTTTGGAAGTGAATGGTCAGTGTGATTTTGCCAAGTACACTGCTGCCTTGCAAGATGGTGCCGTTGCTCCTCCAATTAATATTCCCACACTTGCAGGCTACTGGGATCTGCTTTCGGGTTTCCTGGTTAGCCTAATGGTTTTTTAATAGAAATGAGTTAATTGCTTTGAATCAGTGGGTGGTCATGAGATAGATGGCAATTATTTCATTAATGCTTAAGTTTTCCCAAATGATGAAAATCCTCTTAAAAGTAAAAAAAAATAATTGCTGCAGACCCACGAGTGGGACATAGATGGAAAGGAAGCCTGGGACTGTGAGATTTTTGATGCTCTGTTCTATCACAGCTTTGGACTCATAGATGCCATTGAACCGTGTGCAAAAATTCTTATTGGATGAAAGAGTTGATTACTCACGCTAATCCTGACTCAGAAAATTGACGGAAACAAATATGCTTTCAATGGTTGTGACTTTTTCCACAATTTAAATTTGTTTTTCCCTCTGATTTGCAGAACTGCTGGCGCAGCTGCCCCTGAGCCCAGCAACGAGCCCCCTTGGTGTGGTTTGCAAAGCCAGGCTCCAACCAAGCATGAGGGAGGCGATCAGGATGGACTGGGCTACCGTGGTCATGCAGACCTTATTAGTTATTGCACAGACTCGTGGTTGAATGGAAATATTAAACGAAACTGAGCCCAAGGGAAGGCCTTGGAGCCCCCGACTCAGTCAGTGCTCTCCCACCCTGCAGTTGTCCTCTTCAGCTTCCTTGCAGTGTCACGCCCTGTGGGTGGGCTGCAAGTGGGACCCTCCAGGGGCTTCTGCTCTTACCCTGAACACTCTCCTGGAAATTCTCTCCCAGTGGCCTTCTGCCAGGTTCTTCTGACACGCAGGCAGGGTGGAGAATGCAGACCACTCAGGGCTCCTACAGAGCTGGAGGTCTGTGGCAGCTGGGAGTCGCAGGGGACCCTGCCATACTCCAACTAGGCATGAGGGAGGCAATCAGGATGGATTCTGTGTGAGTTGGTGGACCCGGGTTTGATGCTTAACCACGCAGGGCCTCCATTTCATTATCTGTAAATTGACAAAAAATGAAAGGATTTCTGTAACAAGTAAGTGAAAAATTTTGATCTATAATTTGTTCTGAATTTGTTCTATAATTTGTTCTAAAGATCTGGTAAACATAAAATACATGATCATGTGTGTATTAGTTAGGTTTCTGTCACTGTGGCCAACATATCTGACCAGAACAACTTCCAGGAGGAAAAGTTTATTCTGGCTCTTGGTTTTAGAAATTTCAGTCCATGGTCAGCCAGCTCCACCCTGTGGGCCTGAGGTCAGGTAGAGCATCATGGCAGAAGGGCATGGCCAAGGAAAACTGCTCACCTCATGAAAACCAGCAGAGAGGGAGAGAGGGAGAGAGGGAGGGAGGGAGGGAGAACGCACGCCTGACTGCAAACTGGAGGAGCCAGGATCAAAATATGTAATCCCCATGGCACTCTCCTAGTGACCTACCTCCCCCAGCTGTGCCCCACCGCCTACACTTACCAAATTATTAATCCAACAAATGGACTGGTCCACTGGTCAGGTTACATCTCATAATCTAATCATTTTGCCTATTGCTAAATTGCCTTATGAGCTTTTGGGGGACATCTCATATTCAAACCATTACGTGGTGTTTATGTTTATATGCTAGTTAATATTAGTATGGTACCACAATGTGATCTTAGAGTGTAAGAAATATGTTATTTAGGTGCTTACGACATTTTATGCCACAAGACATTTGAAGAAGCTTATAGAAACACATGAAATATAATAAAATAGAAGCACATTAGAGTTAGGGAAAAAAAGTAAATAGAAAATAAAACCTGGGGTTTTGAGCCTGCCAACCTGCAAGCCAGTGTCCCCATGTGGGGAGTGAAGTTTGTTCCCAAACTTGTTTGTTTTTCAGGTGTTTCAAATTCATTACTGAGGATGTCAGCTCTGTAGCTTACTTACAACCCTAACTGTCCAGTTATATATGTTAAATATTAAACTAAGCATCTTCTTCCTCATAACCACAAGTCCAGAGGATCTTAGCATTTTTCCTGTTGATGGTCATGTGCTGTGGCGTGTGCATCTTCATATCATCTGCCACGAAGGAGACATCAGCATGATGGGCACTGGAGTACTGAAGTGAGCAGCTTCTCCCTTGCAAGGTGACTAGATAGTGCATTTCTGGGAGTGCTCAAGGCTACCTCACAGTGCATACACCAGCCTCTGGTCCTGTCCATCCTGCTGTATCCCACAAGGTCACTCCCAAGCACCTCACAGCCCAGGTGGCTCTGGGTGCTGTCTGCAGATGGACATTGCAGAGTCTGAACTGTGGAACAGACAGTGAGAAGGGCTCCACACCACCACTCCGTGCCAGTCCCATCTGAGCAGCAGGAATGCTTGGATTTGAGAAATTTCTTTTTATATTCTTTTATTTTTTTCTCCAAATAGCCATAAAACTACACAAGAATGTTCTGGATCAGAATCAATATGGCAGAGTGGTCAGGAACACAGAGTTTGGGCATCAGGTGTTGGGTCCCCACACAGCCATGTAGCCTCATGGAGGTTTAGTGAGTGCTGGGAGTCTTTGTTCCTTATCTGTAAAACAGGAATGATGATGTCTCCCTTAGGCTCTCACTGTAAAGATCAAGGGTATGAACTGTCTAGATGATGGCCTAATCAGAGTCGAGGCTTAGATTTAAAGCTATTTATATATTTATGTACTTTGTAGATACAAAAAAATATGGACATATGCAAGCCGTGTGGAAATGTGGAGGTTGGTATGCTTTTGTTTATTAACAAACCCTTTTCTTTTGCTAGTGAGGAAATTGGTAGGAGTCCAACTGGAATTCAGGGTTTCCAGTTCCTTGTTCTGGTCTCCTGAGACACACTGTGGTCTCCTATGCAGACACCCTGACACTTGTGTCCCTGTCCTTCTGCTAGAGACAAGGCAGGGTCCTCCAGGCCTGGGTGGTACCATGGTTCTTCCCTGTGAATGTCTGGCTGCTAGTACCCAGCTGGGAAAGTTAATGGAACACACCTCCCAACATTTTTATTGTGTCTTTGATTTTGAAGTAAAATCATCATTTGTAGATTTTGAAGCATCATCTGAGTTTATAACAATTCACCTTCAAAGTGGTACAAAGCACAATGAATATACCAACTTTTAAATATTTTGATAATCACTTGCTTAGGGCAGAGATGCTCTTCCTTCAGAATGACATCAGGGGATGGAGATGGTTGGCTGGAGGAGCCCTGCACTTAACAGCTTCTCTGTGCAAAAGAGCAGAACAACTATAATCTGGTGTTGAGGTGGGTGGGTGTGGCAGAGCCCTGGAGATCAAATGTAGAAAGACAGAGACCTGGAGAAACTTAGAGATTTCAAATAATGGAACAGTGGGAGACAGTTTTCCCCAGCACCTATGGCCCAGCAGAGTGGCAGAGAAGGGGAACACCCCCTCAGCAGGGTGCAGATGGAAGGGGTCCCCAACCAAGCTCCACCAGCACAGAGCTTGGTACCTGGCAGACCCAGCATCTAACCAGGTAAGTGCCCTAGGTTCCGCATGGTGAGCTAGCACTGGGGCTTTCTGCGTTCCCAGTGTATTCTTGGGGTGCTATGATGGGGGCCACCTTGAAAAAGGTCCTGTAGTCTGAGACCACTGCTCTGGGGGTCAGAGATTCCTGAGTTTTCCTGTCTAAAACAGCAAACAGGGACAATTTAACTTCCTCCTTTCCTACTTGCATGCTGCTTATTTTTTGTCTTGCCCTAATCGCTCTGCTAAAATATCAAGTAGTATATTGAGTAAGAGAGGTGAGAGTGGACACACTTGTCTTATTCCTGAATGTAGGAGAAATGCTTTCAATCTTTCCCACGCCATACGCTGCTGGCTTTGGGTGTGTCGTATATGTCCCTTATGGTATTGAGTTGTGTAACGTAGTCAGGGCTTTTATCATGAAGGGATGTTGAATTTACCAAAGGCTTTTCTGCGTCTGTTCTGTCGAGAGGACCATGTGATTTTTATTCTTGGCTATTTATTTGCTGTACTGTGGTCACTGACTTGTGTATGTGGAATCTTACTTGCATCCCTGGGATGAAACCGGCTCGATCATGGTGTATGATATTTTTTAACTTGCTGCTGAATTTGATTTGTAGCATTTGAGGATTTTCATTCAGTGTCTATCAGGGATATTGGTCTATGGCTTTCTCTGTGGTACTGTTGTGTTCTTAAGCTTTGATGACTTTGGAAGAGCCCCGTCCCCTTCTGTTTTATGGAATAGTTTGAGGAGCACTGGTATTAGTTCTTCTTTGAGAGTCTGGTAAAATTTAGCTGTGGATTTAGGTGTTGGGGAGGGCAGCTGGGGTACAGAGCAGGAGGGAGGTTGACCAAATCAAAGCAGGATGTATGCATGTATGGAAATGTCACAATGAAACCCTTTACTAATTGGAGCAATTAACGTGTTAAAAATTATAATAATGATGGGCTGGGGATGTGGCTCAAGCGGTAGCGCGCTCGCCTGGCATGCGTGCGGCCCGGGTTCAATCCTCATCACCACATACAAAGATGTTGTGTCCACCGAAAACTAAAAAAACAAATAAAAAAATATTTTAAAAAATTCTCTCTCTCTCTCTCTCTCTCAAAAAAAAAAATTATAATAATGAAAAGGAAAAAAATGGTCCCCCACCCCTCAGTACTATCACTTTGGCAGCTGAACTTCAGCCTGAGCTCTGGTGAGGCTCAGCCACTTCTACACCTGGCAGGATATGTAGCAGAGGTCTCACACTGTCCCTGTTAAAAGGCAAAGCGACCAAGGGAATCATGATTTGAAAATAGATTTGGGACAATAGTTATCTGTGAAGTGTTTAGGGGAGTGAGTTTGGGTGAAGATGTAGGAAACTGGTGATTTTGTATTTCTTACGCTGAGGGGTGGTGGGCGTTGGCTCTGCTGCTGTGTCTGCTGACTCCTGTGTCCTCTGCATTCTGTGCACGTTACAGGCTAATGCATGTCTCCTGAGACTCACTCATTGAAGTCCTCAGCCCCAGTACTTCAGAATGTGGTGGTATTTGAAGATGGGGTCTTTAACAAGGTAATAAGTTTAAATGAGGACATTAGGATGGCTCTAAACCTTTGTGACTGGTGTCCTTATAAAAAGAGAACATTAGGACCCCAGACAGGAACAGGGAGGGAAGCTACGATGGACATCTAAATACCAAAGAGAGACCTCAGAAGAATCTGACCCCACTGACACCCCATCTTGGACTTCCAGCCTGAAGTACTGTGAAAAAACACTAGTGTTTGCACCCAGTATTTCACCATTAAAATTGTTGCAAGTATTTCTGAAACTCCTTAAGATACTTAACTGTTGACATTGGTTTTTGCCAGTTTTGCTGAAGCCCTGGGGCAAGAGGAATCAATGGTGCTACCCTAGTCCAAGACAGAAGGCTTCCGGGAATCACTGGCAGAGTCCACTTTGTAAGAGTGAGGAAGTGAGAGTCGGACATCTTCAGGTGACCACAGCAGCAGTCAAGAATCCATTCAAAAAGAAGCAAGCTTGCGTCTGCTGCTGCTTCCTTCTTTTCCCAACGTTTATTCCATCTAAGCCATCATCCTGTTGGATGGTGCTACCCACACTTAGAGAGGGTCTCCATTTCATTTGGCTCTCCCACAAGCCAATCATTGACATGCCCATCATCCTCTTAATCCTCAGCATCTCTAATCCAAACAAGCTGACAATTCAAATTGACCACTACATGGTGGCTTATTCTAAAAGCACTCAGAAAGGCACCTGACCAGGTCATGAACATGACCTTCCTAGGAGGTGAAGGGGTATTAAAGCAGTCAGGAGAACAGTCCTTCTCCAGGGAGCTGTGTGTGACAGGTGGTGACACTGTGGTCCACAGGCAACAGGCCTCACGTGGCTCTGGCCTGTCTTAGCCAGGTGGGGACAATAGAGTCCTTGATTCAAAGGAATCCCTTCTTTGTCTCTTATTCTTCTGAAGAGTGTTCCCTGTATTATTTTTTCTTTATCTGTAATGTATTCATCATTTGGGACAGTGGTTAAGGTGATCAGATTAGGGTTTCTTACTTATAGAGGTGCAGGTAAAACCTGAATTTCATAATACAAAGCCCTCGGCATATTTAATATTAATTGATTGGATGCAATTGCCGAATCAGAGTATTCTCCCAGCACCACACTCTGAGCATGGCTGTTATTTCCTGAAATGATCTGCATAGTGATAATCAGTTCTTCTGGATGTTGATCCAAACCAAAGCTATCATTGTCTGCTCTGAATTTCTAGGATTGACACTCAGACCTTGTCACTTTCATGCAGTTTTAGTTTAGATGCAGTTCCTCATCTGCACAGACTTTGATGAGTTAGTCCCCATGCTTGATTCTTTCTTGAGGATTTCTATGCCATTTAAAAAGCATGTGCCTCTGTTAGGATGTTACTCTACTTCAGATTCTTTAAAATCCACTTATAATACAAATATTCCTAAGACACTAAGATAATGAATTAGTGTTTTCCAATGAAAACTGGGGCTGTCTAGGGAGGTTGGCATCTGTATCCATGGAAGATCTCTTGGGACTCTAAAGTATTTTTCTCTGAAGCCTAACTGGGCTTCCAGAAGGAAGGAAACAAAGGAGGAAAGTGGAAGGAAGTAGGGAGAGAGGGAGGGAAACTTATTTGTCTGATTTTTCCAGAGAAGAACGAGTTTCTTCTTACTTTTTGAGGAAATTGATAAACTGCCTATGGAATTCCTCTACCATTTGTATCATTATTGTAGTGCAGTACTGATCAGTCTGTGGATTTACATCACACTAGGAAGACAGGTGTCTGAATGCAGTGTTTTATTCCTTAAGTAAGGTGTGTGTGTGTGTGTGTGTGTGTGTGTGTGTGTGTTAGATGAAAAGGAAGTTACAATAGAGATTTCAAGGTTTTTTTTTTTTCAGGTGGGCATGCCTAGAATTTTTATAAAGTACAGCTTCAAAGAGTCATGGAAAACTTATTCATGGTGAAAGATAGAAGCGTTGAATTAAGAGTGATGGTTTCTTGTGATGCACTTCACTGGCAGGATAGCAAAGCAAGAACGCGATTCTTTTGTCTGTTTTGTACTTCTGTGACCCTCCTCTACCGTCAACAGTGTGTAGATTCCTATCTTCAAGCTGTAGACACTGTTCTGTATTAAAATATGATCAAATTGAAATTGGAGTCAGGAGATCAGTCCTGGGGGAGGGATGTTCAGAGAAGCTGTCTCTGATGAGCGTTCTTAAAGCTGTGATAACATCACTAAGTGTAAGTGGAGCAGGTGAGGCGACTGGTTGTCAGCCAGCGGCTTTCCTGCTCATTCCTGGCTCTGAAATTCCAGCCCAGCTGGCTTCCAGCTGTCCTTCATGGCTTTCCTCCATCCTCTGGAACTCTCGCTGAAGCCAGAGGGTGTCAAAGCCTCTGCCATGCAGGAAGGGGTCCTAAGTGTCCCCATCAAAGAGGGCGTCCTTCCCTCAGAATTCAGAGCAGTCAATGACAACCTCCATCTGGTGGACATCCCTGTGTCAACAGGTATTTCTAGGTAAGAGGTGGCTTGGCGTATGGCATCTGAACACATCCAGCTCTGGGAACCTTTGCTCTTGTGAAGCTAACTTGGCCAGTGCACAGCAGAGAGGCACACCTGTAGCTAATTCAGGTGCTCCTTGGCCTCATCCGTGCCAATAGTATGATTCCTTAAGTAAGACAGGCACACATGCCTGGGTACATGCTGATATGATTACTTGAAAAAAAAACACTTGCAACACAGCCATTTAAAGTTTTATTTCACTTTATCTTAATAATAATAGATGGCCAGACTTGTCTATTAACCCAGGCTATGAAAGAGTGCACATTCTTTGAATTTCCTTTTGATAAAGGAATTTTTTGAGTGACAGAATAGTTCTTGCCTCTCAGCTGTACTGGTGAAAATAAGAGACGGACTCCTACCTACAGGAGCCGACCTCACAGAGGGAACGATGGCCCATGAACAAGTACTAATTCATTTGTGATGCAGTTTGAGCTGGTGATGAGTGCCATATACAAAAACCAGAGTGAAAGGATGTAGAGTGAATAGTTTGTATGAAAGATGGATGACTTCAGAAAAGGTGGCCTAATTAAGCAGAGCCCCGGACAGATTGAGGGAGGCAGTCATCCAATGCAGGAGGAATGGTGGAAAGCCAGGGAGGGCAGAAGGATCCCAGGTGGAGGAAAGGTACTGAGGTTTGCATGTGAGGCTTAGAAAGTCAGCTGAGTGGCTGGGTCTGGCAGAGGTGATGAGCCTGGAAAGAGACTAGGGGAGGGCAGGTACATGAAAGGACGGCGGACGGCAAGCCATCAATGGATGCTGAGCATGGGAGTGTTGGGATCTAATCTGTCTCTAGAACACCACTCTGGCCTCTGCTGGGGAAGCGACCTAGGAAGGCAGAGGTGGAGCAGCTCTAAGGCTCCAGGTGAGGGATGGTGCTCGCTTGCATCCAGTGGAGGTGGGGAGAAGTTGTCTAGAAATTCTGGGGACAAGACTCAGTGCTTACGGATGGATTCTAGGTGGGCCATGACAGAATAGAGGAATTAGGATGATTCATAGGTAGTTGTCTTGAGCACCTGGTTGAATTCCTTTTAAAACATCGAGATGGGGAGGTTGAGGCAGGAGGACGTTTTGTTCAAAATAATCAGGAGTTCTAATTTAGAAATGACAATTAATGCAGATGAGTCATGAAGCTAATTTGCTGTACAAATCTGGAGCTCAGAGCTGGAAATAAAACTGGCAGAAAGCACAGTGTCGATATTTAAAGGCTTAGGACTGGAGGCCACCTAGGCAGTGAGCTTAGGTAGACAAGGGAGAGGCCCCAGGACTGAACCACATGTCTCCAAGAGAGGTTTGGCGGGGGCTTCTGCTTAGAGCACTGCAGAGGACAGCTGGGGCCTGCCTGGGCCAGGCTTGTGACTCTGGAGGTCCCATGCCTTCTTAGTGACTAAAGCAGAATCCAAAGTCTAGATGGAATTTGGGAAAAGCAGAGCCATGTGAGATAGGAGTTCTATTTCAAACTGAAAATGATGTTTGTAAACTGATATGTAAAGTGCCATATTAGATTCTCTTCAGCAGAAGGTAGAGCTAATTTTCATCTCATTAATGGAAAAGATTTTAAATAGCTTTGAATAGCTCTTTGAAGATATTTATAACTTCAATCAGTTCACATATTTATCAGACATTAATTTCAAGCCACTTAACTATCTTTTAGCAAAATGAGAGATCAATGGACACTTTTCCTCCTGAATTTCTTATTTTCATTTTAGTGAATCATAACTTTAAGTGTCATATCTTTAGAAGGAAATCCACACTTAGAAAAGAATTCATTCCAGGGCCCTTCCCTTCCAATATGCATCATTTACAAAGTGGTAGAACGAGTCTCTAGTCCTGTCTGTCCATGTGGATGGACGTACCCACGTATGCTTCAGATCTTTAGTGTAAATCTCCAGACTTCTGTGTCTAAGAAAATGTATTTTAAGGAGTCAGATTCACCCTTTTTGATGATTTTTATAAATAATTGAAAATGATGATTTAATTATAATTATTTTTTATAAATAATTATAAATGATTGAATTTAGTGATTAGGGGAATTTTGCATTTCCACCCAACTTTGTTCACCTCGAACATACCTTGTTAAACACTGAGGTGAGAGACTCCATTTCATGGCATGGCTCTGTCCCTCTTGCCCTGGCCTTGTGCTCAGTGCTCAGCCCTGTGGTCTCAGTAGTGAGGTTTTCTATAATTGTGACTTGGCAGCCCTGTCTACACTTATAACACACTGGGCCCTGCAGTTCACAAATTCAGGGAATGACCCTCACGACAGGATATTTAGGACATTTAAGTCAGTCAGGTTGCTAAATATTTTATCTTCTTGAATGGAGCTATGTTTTTGTTTTGCTTCCTGTTTTCTTGAGACAAGGATCTTGCTGTGTTGCTGCCCAGGCTGGACTTCAGCTGCTGGGCTTAGGCGATGCTCCTGCCTCACCTCCCTGAGTAGCTAGGGCTAGGACACCACCATGCCTGCACTCAGGTGGGGGGCTGGTTTTTAAAGTACACCTATCCTCTGTCTTTCTGGACTTCATGCCCAGGCCATGACATGTATGGAGACACACACGCCTAGGCTTTCCTGTCTACACATGCCAGGTTTACATGTGGGCACTGGGGACTGGGATGTCACTTTCACCATCTTTGGATGAGGAACTAATTTTACTTTTGCTTTGTACATCATTTTGGGGAAAAGAAGGGTAGAAATCCAATGTTTTTCCTGCCATGTTTTCCAAGATAAAAAGCAAGGGGAGAATGTGTGATAAATTAGTGTGAATCAGACATTAGAAGTCTTTTAGCTTTAAAGTAAAGGCCAAGTACAAAGTGAAAATCAATTCTCTGATTCCATAATTTAGACCACATATTTGAACTGTTTCTAAGGTAGAACTGAAATGTCTGGGTTTTAGATTTATGATCATTTACAGACTCTCTTACATTAGAACGCTGATTGAATGTGTTTTGCATTTAAAAACCATGGTTTTTCAGGAACTGTGTTCTAAGGAAATGAGAAAGGGTGGGGAGAGAAAGAGAGCGAGCGAGTGAGAGAGAGAGAAACTGACCTTAAGTTATTCCAGATAATGAAAGCCAAAAAGAAATTATGCAGTAAGGGGGATGCATTAAGAAGGGGAAAAAAAAAACTCCCAGTATTCAAAATGTTGCAAAGCTAAAAGTGAGCAAGATAGTCAAGGACCAAACAGAATCGATGTGAAGGGAACTAGCACCCACGGAAATTTGGACTTTATAGAGAAATCGCACTTAAATATGCCTATGCATAGAAGAGCAGGTGTACCATCCTCAGAATGTGGTGATAAACGCAGCTGAGCACAGGCAAACCCTGGGCTGCCTCTCGGTTCCACTCCCTATGGTTGGGTCGTGGATACCTTCCTTCCTCGGGACAGACGATCCTGGTGAGCAGCCCATTATCCCATGGTGAGGGGCAGGCTGGGATTGATCCTGCAGCCCACCACGCGACCAGCACATACAAGAGGTTCGTAGCATAGAAGTTAACTAGTGAGATCAAAATAAACACACGAGACTCGATTACCTTTTTCTTTGACCAGGTCCCAGACGGCTCTCCCCTCTGACAGCAAGGCTTATTCAGGACTAGCAGGAGAGAGAGAGAGAGAGAGAGAGAGAGAGAGAGAGAGAGAGAGAGAGAGAGAGAGAGAGAGAGAACGCGAGGAAGTGGCCTTTTATTGGGGAACAAGAAATTCAGGGGAAAATTCCATCCAATGAAGGTCAAGGGGGGGCAGCATTCCAAGGTCAGGGTCAGTGATTGGTCTCAGGGTCAATGGTCAGTCACACCCCCACACGGACAGGCTCTCGCACCTGGAGAGGGTGGGGATAAGCTCTGACACAGTTTGGCCAGAACGCCTCACACCCAATCAGGGAGGTGCCCAATCACGTGCGAGAATGGCTTCCCACACTGCAGGATCACGTGACCTGAGCCAGTGGGGGAGCAGGGGTCAGCTGTGCCCAGGCAAACTGGCTCACACTCATCTTGTCCTCTTGGAGCCTCTGTCTCTTAGGGTCATTCTTTGTTTTCCTCCTGCCCAAACTCTTCCCAGACTTCTCCCCAGAGCATCCCCCAAGCTATACTCCCCTGACCCCTGTGCCCTGCTCCTTGGAAGTGTCTGTCATTTGCTTGTGTTTCTGCGTTATAACACCTTTGGGGAAGGAGTGGGCCTGCCACCCCAACCTAGGAGCCAGGAAGGGGGCTGTGTGGCTTTGAAAGGGCCTCTTGGCCTTCATTGTTCCTGAGTATCTGTCCCTGTCTCACTTTCTGAAAAACACACCCCGACTTTTTTTCTGCTTCTCTCAATCTCTCTCCTTTTTGCTCTCTCTCTCTCTCTCTCTCTCTCTCTCTCTCTCTCTCAGGATGAGCTCTCTTTCTCCCCATGTTCCTATGAACCTGCCTGGTTGTTCCTGATTTCACTTTTTTTTTTTTTTTAAACATCTTGCTGGCTTTTCCCGGCTCCTGTTCAGTAGGTTCCCCTGGTGAACAGAGCTCCCCGCTCCTGTGGGTGTGTGTTCTATCCATGTAACTTATATATGCCGTATGTATCTCTGTCTAATCATAATTTACGTATAAAATATCAGTTAACTCATGTGTACAGCTTTTTTTCCCCTCTCTTTTGTAGTTTCCAGATACCTGTGAGGTCAACTGTGAGATGAGGAAGATGAGGTTCAGGGAGAGGAAGGCAACAGCCTCTAGGAAATAGTGCAGGTTTGCTGGTCCCAGTGTTTGTTTTTCTTCCAAAAGAAAATGATTTTCAGTGTAAGAGTCTGGAGGTCATGTGAGGTGGTGTCTTCCCACAGGTCTCTGGGACAGGGGATTGTCAGGCAGAAGGAGCTGAGGAACCACGTGCAACCCTTATGCCACTTTAGTTCTCTCCCTGCACAGTGAGCAGGTGGTCTCCTCATGACTAAGAGCTGGGGCACTGGCCGCCATGACCAGCCTGCCAAAGCGTGCCGATTGGAGGGCACTGTGTGTTTGCCTCACCAACCTTTTGCCCCCAGGGAGCTGGTGCGGTTCACCTGCATGCTGTGAGTTTATTTTGCTGGAAGTGGGGTTGATTAGCAAGACATTGTCTGAGCTCAGAAGGTGCATGGCTGGGTGCCTCCCAAAGGCCAGCTACAGTGGAGGAAGAATGTGGCTTCAGCAACCTGAATGAGAGTCCACGGCCGTTACCTGGAGTGACTGTCGGGACTTCTAGAAGCATGTTCTTCTCACCTGTTCTTTCCCACTTTACCTTAAGAATCCCCTGCATTTTGTGTGAGCCTCCAATAGCCTTATTTTTCTTTCAGAAGTGTGATGTTGAATCCTTATGAAGTGGGAAAAGACCTGAGCTGCTTTGGCCCATCTTAAGGAGTAGGCTAGTGTCACCCTGGGGCCATTTGTGCTGTTTTATCCTCAGACTGAGTTCTGTAGGGCTAAAGTGAAAATGCACACCCAAATCTAGGACACTTTCCTAAATGAACTTCTCCCTTAATCCTTCTGAAATTTAGACATGTTCTTTAACCATAAATACCCTTCAATAAGTATATACATTATTTTTCTGGTTAAAAGTAGTATTTTTATCAGGTCACTTTGATTCTCTGAAAGCCGAGGTTTATTTGGAATGTGTTAAATCCCAAATTCTTAGAGAGTTTCTTTAACGCACACTCAATATAGCAGTCATTGAATTCTGTACATAACTCTGTTAACATTATAGGCATAGATCCTGTTGTCAGAAATGTGCACAAAGAGAAAAAATAGAATTTCAAACCGTGGGAAGCTGCCAAATTGTACATACCATTTGCTTTATATATGTTCTAAAATGTCTTCTGCACATGAGCTTGAGTGGAGACATAGTTACAGGATTGCTGGTTTGCCCCTTCATTCAATTGGTCAAGAGACAGCTAGGCCAGGGGAAGCAGTGATGGACAAGAGCCACAGGCCCCGCCCTGAAGGACCAAAGGCCAAGTGAGAACCAAGCCTCACCCAGGAGCTGTAGAGGGGCATTCCAGAGCCCTCTGGTCACCAACTGCCACCTCGTTGGCATTCTGCTCAATGTCTACAACCACAGGAGCAGTCTTTCATTTTATGTATCAGGAATTAATTAAGTCAACTGCTTGGAACTTATGAATTCTTATTTTTGTAAAATTCGTAAGTGTAAGACACAGAAAACGAGGTGCAGAGGCAGGAAGTGGCAGAGTGGCCCTTTGTCCAAGCGGCCACATTTATTTATACCAATAGGTTACATTAGGTCATGAGTACCATAACTACATCATTGTTTAGAGTATCAGTCAAGTTGTTTATTCTGCAGTTACATTTTACAGTCACAATGTACAATGTTAGGAGCTTTGTGCAGTTCTCAAGAAAGTCCATTGTTTCAAGTCACTGTTGGGCGGGCAGATCCAGGAGCACCAGAGCTTGATGAAACATTGTAGTTATCTGGTAAACAAGTTCTTTTATTCCCAGGAGCTATGTGCCTGCAATCAAGGTCGAGGCTTGATGAGGCTTTAACATAGAGGCTTCCCAGGGCATTGTCACACCAGCTAGACATTGCACTTATATCAGCTATATTACTAGATCCTAAGACAGATTGCGGCATTCTAAGGGTAGGAAACAGGGTGCCTGTTATGCCCCACCCCGGGAGTTTGTTCAGCAGGGGAACCTCCCCTGTATGTTTGCACGGTCAGAATCCTACACTGTAGGCATTTCATCCATTCAGTAGACACTGAGACTCTATTGTTGCAGTTGTGCTACAGCATCAAGGAACGCAGCATTCGAGGAGGAGTCGGACAGGATCCGGGTGATGAGGGCTGGTCTAAGATCAGTGGAGGGCATGATGGGGTCAGAAGATGAGAGGCCTTTTTCTATAAAATGATATTGCTATTATATCACAATATTTCTTCATTGAGTAACATGAATGTAAAATTAGGTTTGTTCAATCTAGTATCTGCCAGCTCCAAATACTGTTCAGACCTAACCTTTTCCTTGAAGGCAGTATTTTCTCATTGGCCAGATTGACTACATTTGCTTTGCTTTACAACTGGGCAAAAAGTATGCATGTGTTATGGACATGTTTAGACTCCCAGGACAACTCAGCATTAATAGCAATCATTTTCTATAGCGGGTGCTTCATTTTCACATTAGTTAATAACTATTTCCCAGGTAAGTCCCGGTTGTCCTACTGCATTAGATCCCTCTGTGCACATTTTCTGAAGTTCAACATGGCAGCTACGTCTACTCTCGGTTTTGCTACTGAGGTTTAGTACAGTTACTTTAGGTATCTACTGTGTGGGGGGCATTAGGGAGAGCCCATGGGGTGTGGCAGAGGTGAGAGGATGAGAGCCCTGCTCAGGGACTCACCGGTTGGGGAGGGATGGGGAGAGATGGGCACAGGCAACAAGAGTGTCTGTTTTCTAGGTCTCTCTGGCTCCACTATGCTGTTTGTTTGTTACGCAAAATTAAGTACATTAACTTTTTTTTTTCCAACTTTAGGATTTCAAAGATCCATGACAGATAAAAAAAGATCCATCTCTCAGCTTTAAGAATAGACCACAATAACATGTAGGCCTGAATTTCTCAAGTCCCACAGGGTTCCCTATAGAGCAGCAGGGCTTAGGCCATCACTGCATGTGCTATGCTGTGAGATGCACATGCTTTCTCACAGAATTAGGCCAGAAAATAGCTTCTCTCTGTGTGAAACTCTCAGAGGGGCTCAGAGCAGGGTGGCTTGGGCCCTGGTGTTACAGGAACAGCTCTTGTTTTCTTGCCATCAGTTTTTTAAATTATGAACATTGTCTTTAAATCATGCAGCTATTTTTATTTGTTTTTAATATGTGGAACTCACTAATAGCTATGAAGACTGCAGGTTTCTACTGGAAATTAACCTAAGCCTGGGGTTGGAGCTCTGGTAGAGCCCTTGCCTAGCAATGTGTGAGGCACTGGGTTCTTTTCCAGGCTTATCTGGCTGTTGGCAAGATCTCGTTCTGCATTGTGTACTGAGGTCCCCACTTGATGACTGGCTATTATCCAGGGCTGCTCTCAGTTCCAGAGGACCCTGTAGTTCTCTGCCCTGGGCCCTCTCCCTGGTGCAGCACGGCAGCTCACTCATGAATCCAAGCAAAGGTCTCTGAATCTAAAGCATTCTTTCTCTCTGCCATCACATCTATCCTACCCTCAGCCATGCACACTAGAAAATACATTAACCATGGAGTTAGATAAATCTATTATGATTGAGTCATCATCTGAATTCATGATACTTTTAATGTTTTGTTGACTTTTTGAAAATGCTTTCTCTTTAGGGATTATGTCATTATCACATTCAGATTGCAAAATGATAAAGTGAAGACTTGTCATCTTACCATTTTTCCTTAATTTGTATCTGTTAAAAAATCTTGTTTTCTGAACTCATTGAGCTTTACTTGAATATTTGCATCTCAACTGCAGAAATATGTTGGCATTTCACCCTTTAGTCCCATTAGTATTTTACTTTAAGTTTCATATATTTTTCAATCATCTTATTTTTTATTTCTTAGCAACCAGATAATTTTAGGCAGGCATAATCTATATAAAATTGTGGTTTTTGAGACTAAGATATTTGATTGACAATTTTGGAACAGTTGTGCTAAGCTCTGACTATGCTTCTGTGACATTACATGAATGGCACCCCGTGCCAGGAGCCTAATTCAGAGTTCATGGCTACTCCCAATTTGACTGAAATCCATGAACTACTGAATAAGGCTCTCTTTAAAATAGCAGTCAAAATCTGAAAGCAGGCTTCATTAATGTCTTATTGTTCTTTGTAGTTCAACAAATTTCACTCATCAACCAAGTTATTGTCAAAGAAATGACACAGATGCCAAGTGATAAACACTCCAATTGCAGGAAGTCCATTTCATTTTGCTGTCAATTCAATGTCTTCAGCTAATAACAAATGCAAGATATGGAGCTGGGCGCTGAGGGTGAGAGGAACAAAGAAGAAGGAAATGATTCCATACTCACTGGATGAGTACACATCCTAAGAAGAAACAGAGGCTGAATATGCATTGCTTGTGCCTTAGAGCCTTAGGAAAGAAACGAGGTCGGCAGGAGCAAGTCTGTCACACTGATGCCTTCTGACATAATGAGGGAAGAGTCCCCGATGAGGCCATGGATGAGTTAGTCACCATTCTTCTCTTTCTGCTCATCTGACTCCTTGAAAATAAGCACTAATGAGATGATGTGGCAACTGACCACCTGGGTGGATCGGGAATAGATGCGAGGTATAAAGGCAGGCACACTACACCCCATTCCAAGAGGAGGATGCAGGAAAACTTGGCATTTATCAGGGACTTTACATATGCCCAGTCCTGTTCCTCCTGCTGAAGGGCCCAGGCTAAGGTCCATGCCTTCAGGTTCTGGGCATTTGGTGAGTGTGGTCTGACCCTCCTCCCCTGAGGACCGTCTACTCCTTCCTTGTCCTTGCTAGGAGTGGCCTGTTGGGACCTCTTTTGGCCTTTGGTCTCTGGTTTTCTCACCTTTGCCTTGTATTCAAGTCTTGATTTTTTTTTTTT
Organism: Marmota monax; assembly: GCF_021218885.2. NCBI lineage: Eukaryota > Metazoa > Chordata > Mammalia > Rodentia > Sciuridae > Marmota > Marmota monax. Next base: position 6,021,802 of record NW_026692848.1, read on the forward strand.
TAACCACTGATTGATTCAGTTACTCACTAACCTTTGTGGTATGATTTTTCCCTCCATGTGCCATGGTCAAGCTGGGCTTCTCCCTGGCCTTTCAGGGAGATTTGGAAGTACATGGCAAGCAAGGCTATTTTAATTTAATATATTGATCTCAGCCATCAAAAGAGACATATATTATTATTTTTTAAATATTTCTTACTTGTTGATGGATTTTAATTTTATTTATTGATATGAGGTGCTGAGAATCAAACCTAGTGACATATATTATTATTGCCATTTTCTAGATAAAGAAACCAGGGCCCAGAGCATGTCAAATACTTGCCCCACCCCACACAGCTATTCATAGCCCGCTGGCTCCTGAGTCTAGCTGTTCCTGAACCCAGATTTGTGTTAATTGCATCCCTCTCTGCTTCTCTCCAAATGTGCTCCTGTTTTTTTTTTTTTTTAACTCTGATTTTATTTACACAGAGAGGCTGTCTTCCTTTCAAGTATCATATCTAATCTCAGAACTCTGGAGTGTATTGTGACAGAAAGATTGAGGGCATTATAATCATACAGAGCTGGGTTTAATTCCCGCACGTGACACTTACAAAGCCCTGTGAAAGTCATGAAGTGGTGCAGGGTGAGGAACACGTGTTCTCCTCTCAGTCTCCTGTTAGGAGTCAACACCTCCTACAACCTAGAGGAGAAGATGTCTTCACTAATGTCCAAGCCAAGAGGTGGTTGTCGTAAAACAGTAACCACGGTGGTATGTCTACTCTTCAGATTAGTGACATTTATTGCCATTTTCATATCACCCCAATTTGGGCATCATTTAATCTCCAAAATGTATTTACTTATTGGCCAGAGAGTCAAATCAAGGAAACACTAATGAATATATACAAAAGTGGTTTAATTGTAAATCTCAATTTGTGAAATGGAGTAGAAAAGACATTATCTTCTATTTTAAAACCTGAATGCATTTTATACCTAGTGCTGCCTTTCACTTCATTGTGAATAACAATCCTCTTTGGCAGAAGCGAGCGCGGCACGATACCTATGCAACGATGCATCTGGCCAGATTTCACAACGTGCAGTCTATTTAGAAATGAAATAAACCCAGTAATGCACAGCGTACAAAGCTGAAGGGCTGAAGAGTGAATGGCCTGGGGTTTGGATTCTTTGTACTGCACTGTGGTGGTGGCCTAGATAGTTGTTAGAAACAGAAGTATTTTCAAGATCTCTGAATCTAGTGGGTTTTAGTAGAATTTGTAGAAAATTTTCTGTAATAACAAACTTGGTCTGTGAATAATTTTTAAGAAGGGTTTTCTGTCTAAAGAATCATGCATTTGGCAGCAGAGAGACAGGAAGGAGCAAGGATGATGATGCATGTTCTTTACTTCACTGTCACGGACAGCCCTGAGCACCAGACACCCCCACCTCCTAAGGCAGGACCCTCCATGGGGAGCTTTCTGTCCGGTCCTAGCAGTGTCTCCCGGGGAACCCCAGGGGAGTGCTTTCTGCCTCTGAAATGCCTCATTTCTGGCCCTCAACCGACGTCTGAATCCCATGAACCTTTAGGTGAATAGTCTACATGGCTTGCTGTGTGTCAGTCACCCAGTGAGCTTAAAATACAACAACTAACCAACAAGTCACCAGTTCCCAGGTTCCAATCCCAGGTGTGTGGGCTTGCTGGCAGCCACTGCAGAATGGGCTCAGCCTGACCTCGCCCAGCTGACTACTGCTCTGTCTTCTTACGTGAGGGTCCCTTCCTGCCGTGTGCCTGCCCTGATTGGAGTTGGGGCTCCCAGGATTGAGTCATGACAGACTTGGTGTGGGTGACTCCCATGACTCCCTTCAGCAGGAGAAGCAGCTGTCCTCAGGCACTCTGTGTCCCCTGCCCAGACAGCACCCGCATCCCCCTGGGGCTCCTGCTCAGTGGCCCTGCAGTGCCTGCCCACCTCCAACCTTAGGGGGCTTCTGCAGAACGTCACTCCTCGAGAGTGGCTCCCTCCGGCGGGGGCGTCCGGGGACTCCATAGAGCTTGTACACTGCCCTGTTTCTAGATAAAGAAGGCCATGGCTGTTGACACTGATGGTCAGTCCTCTGAAAGGCTGACCTGTCCCCCACCCCTGGTGGAACACTGTGTGGTGAGGGTGATGTTCCATCTCAGTTGTGTTCCGTGTTCCTGGTGTCTTCTTTCTTCATGGACTTTTATACATGATGATATTTTTTTTTCCTTCAAGTAAAAGTCGTTATTCTTCTCTGGGGAAATTTTAATATTCCTCTCACTGATATATTTATTAATAGTCTTTCTCCTCCCCCTCCCTCTATTACTTCCTCTACTTCTGTTGAGGGACCAGGTGTGAGAATCAGAGCTTGTAAAGTAAAGTGGGGGTGAAATATGTGGCCACATGTTTCCCTTTCTGCACCTCCCGCCCCCATCCAAGGCAGTAGAAGGCAGGAGAGGAAATAATGGAAACCAGGAAGGAGATGGAATCGGAGGCGTTGCCTGGGCCTCGGCTCAGGCGCCACAGAGGGACGAGTCAAGAGGCCTCAGCCCATTTGCACTGCTCCAGTGGAAACAGAGCAGGGACATGCAGACCAGGGTTTCCAGGCCCGCAGTTGGGAAGTGCTACCTGAAGAGACTGCATATTCTTTTTTTCCGTGTTCTAGGGCTGCTGTGTGGGCACTCTTTCTCCCAAAGAGCAGTGCTCTTCTTCTCAGAGTTGCCTCCCCTCCAGCACCTTTGCCCCTATAGATCTTTCTGTTCTTCATTATTTTGTTCCTTTTTGCTACATCCTTGGACCTTCCCCATGAACAGGCTAGAAGGAAAGATGGATCCTGTGATTAGCTGACACATGTGCTTTTATCTATGTGTGCTGAAAATTTTGCTGTTTTCGGAGTATCAATCAGATACTCAAGTGCAACTGAGTCTGCTGCGTGGTGCACCATGGCATGACGCTGCTGATTATTACTCTAAGTCAACTCAAACCTGAGCTTTTTAAACTTACTACTCCTCAAGTATTGGTTTCTTTCAAAGCCCTGAATTCACCCTCAAAAGCAATCTTCCCATGTCCAAATATACAGCCAGGAGAAGAGCTTTATTTTTCAGTAGTATTTTGCTGACTCTTAGGATTAGAGCGGTGAAACTTGGCTTCTTCATTTAGTAGAAATAGCTCACTGTCTAAGTGCGGGCTCCCCGTCAGGTTTTCTGGCCGTGGCACTGTGCCGCCAACATGGGAGAGCAGTGATGGGGCTTCAGAGAGAAAAAGTCAGGCAAACTCGGTTTAAAGACTATTTCCTCTTCTTCCTCTTCCTCTCCTTCTCCACTTTCTCCTCCTCCTTCCCCCCTTCTTCCCTACCCTCCCTCTCCCCTCCCCCAGCTTCTGCTTCATCTTCTTTCTTAACCAGGGATTCAACCCAGGGATGCTTAACCCCACAGCCACATTCCCAACCATGTTATTTTTTATTTCGAGACAGCGCCTCACAAAGATGCTTAAAGCCTAAGTTGCTTTGGGCCTTGCTAATATTGCTGAAGCTGGCTTTGAACTTGTTTCAGCCTCTCAAGCTACTGGAAGGACTGTTTTCTGAAATCAGATTCTTTAATCAGTTTGGAAAACCTAGTTAGAAAATTGAAGGTAGACTTCAGGCGGTGACAGTGTAACCTGCAGATGGCCACTGTAGCTACTGAGGAAGACTCGGTCCACTGCCTTCAGATCCTTTTTGGCCTCGCTCATGTATTCATTGAAGACCATCAAAGGCTTCAGCCTCAACTCTAAAGCCAATTATGTAGAATAAACAATAATTTCAATAGTCTTAATACTAGTAAAATAAGACCCTTCATTTCCTTAATGATGACACAAACATGGCTGTTGTAATGCAACCTTCCCTGAATGATGTAGTTAAATGAAGATTTATAACCAATTTGTATTTAATCTTTTGACAACATTCATTTAGCATTGCCAAATAATAGAAGCTGAGAAACATTTAGCTTTAGAATCCCGACACTGTAAAAATAATTATCAACCTGCATGTCATTTTAATGGGCCTGGGAGAACATTCCTCATTATATTGTCACAGAGATTAAGTTATTTTAAGGTCAGTTTATTGTAATTTCATCTTTTGCAAGCTAAAAGGCTTTCTCATACCACCACGCTAGTTTCAAGTTGCTTATTTTCTCCACATAATATTTACCGTTTTCATTCATTGGTACCAGGGAGAATGCAATGAAATGTGGGCTTCACCCTCAAAAAAACTGAAAGTCTAGTAGGGTAGCTAAAAATATATATGGGCTATCATAGGCTAGAAAGGAGTTAAGTACCCTGAGAAAACTATAACTAACTAAAATGTATTCAGTTTTCATTTGATGCAGCAATTGGTAAAGACTTTCTGGAGGAGCTGATATATCTAGTCCCCAAAAGACAGGAATGGAGGGCAGTTAGACCAGGTAGAAATAGGGAGAAATTACACATATTTTTAGACATGGTTAGCAGGTACAGAGTGGAAGGAATAAAAATGAATATTTATCATGTACTCACTGAGAGCTCCACACTAGACCCTGAACAATCTTCTCTCTCCTGAAAAATAAGAATGTGTTAAAGTAGAATTTATAGAAGGTAAAATCCTAAATCTCTAGCAAATATAAGGTGAACACATGTAAATAATTTTATTTAATCTGCTAATTAATGAGGGATATAAGATATTATGATGGATTCAAAGAGCACCTGAGAAATTAAAGATATATCTATCAGCAAAGAAATGTCCAACAGACCATACATTTTTTTTATTTTATCTGTTTTACTGGACAGAAATTATTTCTATATGTACTGAACAAAAACCTAGAGATTTAGAAATCACTTCACCAAGCCTGGGGCCTTTAATCAATATTGAATAATAAATACATTCCCTGGACTTGTGTTGCTCAAGTTCAGGTAACCACTGACCATAACTGGCTATTTAAATTTAAATTAAATGATGTAAATAAAACTACAGTCAGTCAAGCAGGTCACACTTGAGGTGCTCCACAGCCCCATGTGGTCAGCAGCTGCATTGCTGGACAGCACAAAGCCAGAGTCACAGGATGTTCTGTGGCCTGGTGCTGCCCTGGGATCCCTCTGCATGGCCTCTACCTTGAGATGTTTTATTTCCCAGCTAAGGGCTGGCTGCCTTATGTCTGTCTGATTTCCAAGTTTCATGCAGTCAGTCATTCTGACAGAGATAGGAAGAGTGTATCACGCAAGGACTCAGTTCAGCTTGAACATGGAGAGCAACAGTGGAAATTGAGGTTAGAAAAATAAGTTCCTTGCAAGCAATGGAAGTACCAGCTTCACTAAGCAAAGGTGTCTGAGTCATTTTCAAGAGATAATGAGGAGATATTTAAGGAGAACAATATGATCAAAAATTTACCATAGGGAAATGAATCTCAAAGCACTTTGGAGAAATGAGAGGTTCTGGAAAGTTTAAGGCAGAGTGACCTTTTAGGAAATTACTATAGTCCAGAGAAGGTGTGGGGAAGAGAGGAACATTCACAAAGGTAAGAGACAAGGCCCCTGCTCTGAGACTCAGGTGGCCATGACATGGCAGGGGACATTGCAATTTACCTACGTTTCAAATGGCAGAGAAAATAGACTGTTTCCTAATATTAGTACCAGTTTTAGGAAAAGAAGTATCAACATTTTGGTTTAATGGTATCAGTTGAATTAATGGTAGCTTCTTTGACACATCTTTATCTGTGATTTATGATTCTTGGTGAAATTTCACCAATATTGGTAGAATAAAAATGCCAAGGTGGCTAGTTCTTGCTGCATACTTGCCTTAGGTATGTCTCATGTGTGCAGTCAACTTAGCGAACAGAGATGTTCATGTAATTTATGGCTGTGGCTATGCCAATGTGCTGTGGAGCTTGAGGGCTTTTCTGTGGCAGGAACGATAATGCTGTGAAGAGTGGGTTAAGAACACAAGGGAGCAGGGCTGGGTAGCTCAGTGGTAGAGCGCTTGCCTACCACTGGGTTCAATTCTCAGCACCACATATAAACAAAGTAGAGGTCCACGGACAACTAAAAAAATATTGAAACTAAAAAGAATGCAGGGAAGGATCACACTGATGTGGGCAGGTCGGGTGGCCAGGGAAATGGAAGTTGAGTAGAAATACAGCAAAATCAGCAAATCCTTTATGCTCACTTAGGATGTGTCTCCTGCACCCAGCCTCTGAAGCCATCACTTGGTTGGGTGTTATTGGTTTCCAAATCGCTCCCTAAGCTCTGAGAAACAGCAAGGAAAGAAGTGGGGTCTCTATCCTTAGGAAACTATGGCTGTACAAATAAGCAGGTGTACACTATATAACATTATAAATTAATAACAGATGTGAGCCAAATGAACCAGGTGCTGAGAACCCACCAGAGGTTGGCTCTGCACACCACAGTGTGGAAAGCGGGGTGGAGCACCCACACAGAGGGCATCTCCTTGGGTGTCACTACAGATCATCCTAGTGCAGGGGACTTTGGTCTGAGGCTGCAGAGGCCTGAGGGTGCAGAGGAGAGCACACTTTATGTTTTCCTTCCTGGGTAGGATGCCATACAGGCAGCGGTAACTGTTTGGAGGGTGGTTGGGCACAAATCCCAATGGGCCATGAGGAAGAACTTCAGCTCTGAAAGGCAATTGTTTTTATTATTTTAATCACCTGAGTAAACAGTGCATATTCTGGGAATGTTGTGTTGGTAAGTCATAAGAAATTACATATTTCTGAAAAAATGGAGATCTATTTTGCAGTAAGACGTGAAGTGTGAATGTGTCTTTAAACGAGACAGAACTGATTCTTTAGTGTAAAGCCCCTGGCCTGGCATGCTTCTGGGCACCTGCCTGGGGAGCTGGATGTCACCATATCACTTTGTCATGGAAGGTCACCACTGCAGGAAACTTAAACCCAGGACTTTTTTTTAAAGTGATGACACAATATGTTTTTAGAATATAATTCTTCCTGCAAAAATTTGGAAGTATACTGATTCAGGAGGAGAGCAGGACACAGGGACAGGAGCTCTTGCTGGGCTTTGGGCACCATTGCAGAAGTCCCAGCCACGATCGAGGCTGGGAAGGAGAAGAAAGAATGAACTGAGTGCAGGATGGGAGGTGGCTGTGGAGAGGAGGCCGACTAGGCGTCTGGTTTTTCAGCTGTTGAAGTCCACCACGACTGTGCTGATCAGTCACCTAGGACACAAGGTACCCAAGTTCCAGAGAATGCAGTTGAAAGAGTGCAGACATAGAACTGGAGGTAGGGGACTCTGGGGGCTGAGCTAGTCCAAGTTCTAAGCTTCCCTTCCCTGAAGCAATGTGTCTGTTTTTTCATCCACACTTTGAAAGGTTTTCTCAGAGTTTCTTATAGGGCCTTGCTTTCTGTGGGATGCATGTATGCTGTGACCCCGGGGACCCCAGACAAGCTGTGACAGGGGATGAGGGGGGATGTCCCCGTGGTCACTGCCTAACAATGCTGAGCAAACACTTGATGTGGAGCACATATCTTCCCCCGGGCTTCTGAGGTCTTCCAGGAGGGAGGAGTGGGTGTACCTGGACAGAATACAGAATTGTGGGAATGTGACGCTAGATCAAGTCTGAAAATGGAATCAAAGGATTTTCTGTATGTAATATTTCCACAATGAAAGTGTGTGTTGTCATCCCACTCTGAGTTTATCGTCCACTCTCCGTCGTCCACTCTCTAAGCACACCAGGACCTGTCCTGCAATGTATGCACTGTAAGGTGAGGTGGATCCTTGTCGGTGTTACTCCTGGATTCTCAAACTGTCTTGAGGCTTGTCTTGATCATTGTGTGACTTTCCCCTCCTATTACTAGAGTGTCACGCACACATGAGAGTCTTGTCAATATTTGGTGTTAATGTCATTGGTGGGTGGAATCAGTGGGTACCTTCAGGACCACCCCCTGCTTCCTCATCACTAGTCTTAACCAAATCTTCCCTTAACCAAATCTTGGCTTTAGGCAGGCAAGATTTAGATTAGCTCAGAAAGCTAGGCATTGCCTGAAAAATTAGGAATTTATGTCTTTACTTTTTTCTATGGATTGTTAATGAGGAAGTCTGTTTCTATTTTAAATTTCTCTAAATTTAGTTTTCCTTTTATAGATGTAGTAAAGAATATGTGCTGGCCTGTGAGTCGGTCACAGTCTCAAAGCTGGGCGCTTGTCCTTGTCTGCGGGAAGGCAAAACCAGAGGAGGCACAGGTGTGACGGTACTACGCAGAGCAGGCCAGGCCTTCCTGGGCTTTCACAGTTGCGTCACAGTGAACGTCTTGGCCTTCCCTCAGGGTTCCATCAGTCAGTGGGATGGGTATTCATACACCTGGGACCCCATCTTCAGGGGTGGGGGTGGGTGGTGCATAAGCCCTGCGCATAGGCGCTCACCATCTTGGGGAGAGCTGACTAAGCCACCACAGTGTGGGGATGGCTGGACAGATGCTTCAGGCTGCTAGATGTTCAGCTGGAAGGGAACTGAGAGCAGTGAGGATTTGGAGCAGGAGAGAGGCAGCCCCTGAGCTGGGTCGTGGTGCCCTGCAAGGACCTTGATGGGTCCTAGGAGGCCATTTGAGTTGGAAACACCTTTGATTGAAAGACTTTCTTAGAGCCAAAGTTATTCTATTACTTATTTTTAGAATCATACATCATTCACAATATTATCAGCCTTGATTAATAAAAACAAATAATTTTATCTTCCCCCCTGGCATGATGTCAACACCATACACTTCTAACCAATTATTGTATCACTAAAAAAATTATTCTTTTATTTTATTACATAGTAAAATCTCAATATACCAGAGGCTTTTTGAAATCAATACTAGAAAAGATCATGTGGTTATTGTTTGGTAAATGCAAAATAAGATCCTTAAAACACCAGAATAAGATGGGAAATATTATATTTAAAACATTAATACAAAGATAATTATGTTAGCTATTGTAGATGAAATGGAATGAAGAATGTGGAAGGTGGAGGCTCACATCTTGCTTGCCATATTTTCTAATTAATGCCATTCTTCCGAGTATTCGTTTACTTAACAGGTTTGTCTAGCAGAAAATCTTAAATAAGGAAATTTTAAAATTATTTGTTAAATATCATGAAAAGTATCATTTCTGTAAAAATAAATAAGAAATTCTATTGATTCTTAGGTCATGTCATGGATTGTCATTTCTTGGTATAACGTCCAATTTGTAGGATATGTACTAACCCTTAAAAACGGGACTTCATTTGCTTCGTAGGTAATTGCCCTACCTGCACATTCTTGCTGAATGCCAGAACTATAAAACGTTAATGGAAATTTCCATGAAACCTTTAGCACTGATTGAATGAGGAAGTGGGGGTGGTAAGACAGGAGCTGGGCAGATTTAGTGATTGCTGGCCATGGTCCATAATTGCCAACCCCGTTAAAGTGCCACTTCTAACAGTCCCGGACTCAATTCCCTACTGTATTTAGTGAAACCACCTTCTGTGTCATTGTTATTATCACTTGGTCAGGGGCAAAGCAGGTGCTTTGTAATCAGGAAAACTTCTATTCAAATCTCTGATTACCCCCATTGCTGCCTTAGGGACTACACTCAGCCCCCGAGCTTCTATTTCCTCAGTTATAAAAAGATGACTATTGAGCCTGGATTTCAAAGAATAGGCACTAATTTGGCAAGTCTGCCATTAAGTGAAATTTTGGAATTCATTTTGAATCCCCTTCAGTACCATTTTGCAATCATACAATAAAATATCATTTTTATTTTGGATAGGTAGACTTAATGTTTTTTACTTGCATTAGCCAGCTTGAAAATTGTGTCCATTGGACTGGATCCATATAATTGCTTGCTATTTCCATTCCTAGTTTTTCTACAATTCACCTGTATCTCTTGCATCATAATAAAAAAGTGATTCATGAAAAGCGATGTGATTCCAGTAAACTTTAAATTAGTTTAAGGACTTTCCATCATGGTTTATGTTCTATAACATTAAATAGATTGAAAATGATTTGGTTGGGTAAGAAAAATTTTTTGGAATAATTATTTAAGAATGTACACCTCAGCTATTTCTTAAATTTTAGAATAGACTTAAGATGTAAATACTGTGTAAGACTCAACATTTATGAAGGCAGGGAGTGGCCACCTGGTACATGGGAGTAACTTGAGTTGGAAATTTGGGGAGAAACAGAGCTGTGGGGAACCTTCCCTGTGCCAGACCCTGTGTCAAATGCTTCACCTGTATTATTGTTTTTAAAATCCTTAATACAGCCTGTGAGGTAGGAAATATTATCATCTCAGCTTTGCAGATGGAGCAGGCAACAGGAGTCAAGTGAGTTGCACTGTGGGACCAGGCAACACTGGGGTTTGACCAGTGTTGGACACGGATGTTCCAACTCGGAGAGGTGCCACCCCTTAGGTCATGAGGCATCCTGAGATCTCATTTTGAGGAAATCCTGTGCAATTATCTGGGGTGCCAGCATCTGTATTTGAATTCTAGATTGTCACTCAACATTCTGGAGAGCTTGGTCTTTGCTGGCACTCTCTTGTCCCTTGCACATTTTTAGGAAGACTAAGCAATAGAATCAACTGTTTGGCTTTGAATCTTGTTATTTATTTAAAACTAATCCTTATATTATGCCTAACTCCACAGTTTTGTCTTGGCATGAGAAGTTTAGTTATTACTTTCAAAATGAATAATGAAAAAACAAATTGGCAACAACAACCAAAAAAAGGAAAAGTAAGGGGGAAAAAAAGAGAAGAAAACAGGAAAACACCTCAGGCAAAAGAAATAGATTTAATCAGCAATTTTTGCTTCACCAGATGAAATTATTGTGTAAATACATTCATCAAAAACACTAGCACAAAAATGGAGAATTAAGTTGTAACTTTTGAGGATAGAGTCTCTTTAGGGATTACTAAGCATGTTTTAGGAGTAGATGCACCTGATGGGTGGTTATGTAATTGAAAGCTGTGGCTAATACAGCATCCCCTAGGTTACTCCCTGGGAGTTAGGAACAGGTCTTGTTAAAAGCATGGAGTAGTGTGGATGGATTCAGTTGGCTGTGACAGCGTACTGGACAAGGATTGGAGCAGAGAGTCATTTGTCTGTAGAGCATCTTGTTAGAGATAAGTTTTCAGATTATGAATCCTAACACTTAATTATACCAAGTCCTAGAATTGGACATGAGTCACTTTTGTGATAAGTTAGTGCTGATGTTACTGATTTCAAACATGACCGTTCCAACACCACGGGCTGCTAGTCCGGCAGGTTGGGTCTGTGGCCAGGTGTTCTGTTTGGTCATCGGGACTCTGTTCTAATTTATATCCCTGTTTTGTCCTCACTCTCCTGCACCTGCCACAATTTTCACAACATTTAAAATACAGGAGAATTTACTGACCTAGCAAATACTCATTGTTTACCAAGTACAGAGAGCCTCACTAGCTGTTTGAAACATAATACGGAGTGAAGAGTTCCGTACAGGGAGGACCGCATTCATCGGAAGAAGGGACGAGTATTTGCCAAGTCAGAGGCAAAACGCGCTGACGGCCAGTGCTGGACCTGGAGGCATCACAAGCCTTCAGGAGGTCAGGAAGAGTGGCAGACTCATAGGGCAAGACAGGCCTATGGCACCATGCTCAGGGCCACAAAGGGAGAGGGAGGTAAGATCGGCCACGTTCATCAATGGACTAAATGACATTTCCAGGGAGTGCTAACCTTGGCACTAGAGGGAGTCTCTAGTAAGAAAATGACCTGCCCCACTGAACTTTTCCCCACCCTGCCCCATCATTTGCATTACGTGAAAATGGATATAATCCTCATCTTTTCTATGATCCAAGGAGAGGTACTGTGCAGGAGAGGCGATGCAGGAAGTCCATGCTGATTGGACCCAGGTGGAGCACTTTATATTTATTCCATGTGCAATGTTCAGCCTGAAACTAACAGTTTCATGTCAATATGGGAGAGGACAATTGTTTAAAGATGACAGGATGAAGCTGTCTGCTTTCCTGCACATAGACATTAGTTTTTAGGAAGAAATATCTTTATGGGCACACACAAGAAAGAATTCTTACAAGAAGTGCTCTTCCAACTGGAACTTCAGCACAGGTCATTTTCTTACTAGAGACCTTCCTCTAGTGCCAAGGTTAGTGCTCTCTGGAAATGTCATTTAGTCCAGTGATGAACGTGACCATCCTTACATCTCAGGTCAGTGTTCAGAGGTGGTCATAAGAGTCGGGGTGGCATGATTGCTGCCTAGGCTAAAGTCAGGAGCTGATCCACTTGGGGAAGGAAACAGCCCACCACAGGATAGAAGACCTGTTCTTCTGTAGCACTGCGAAGGACGCAAACCCACCTACCTGACCTCCGTGCCTCAGACTCAGACCTCCCCTTTCCCCTTCTCTCTGGTCAACATCTATTATTACTATTGGCTTAGTTTAAAATGAGCCAGTGTATTTTTCATGGTGGCAGAAGAGCCTCTTTAGCATTGTTTGTTGTCTATAGTGCTGATGCCAGAGGGTGGCCAGATATGGGGCACTTAAAATTTTTGTGCTGTCCAGTTGGGTAGCTGCTATCGAGACAGACTTTAAAATTGAAATTGCTTAAAACTAATAAAACAAAAAAGGGTAATTTCTAGCTGAGTTTCAAATTCTCAATAACCACATGTAGTTAATGGCCACATAGTCTATGTATGTAGGTGAGAGGGAACAGATGAAGGACATTTCCATCAACAGGAAGCTCTCCTGGGCAGTGATGTTCTACTTAAATATTGTAATGTGCTCAAGTGAGACAAATATCAGTTTATATCAATTGTGTCGCCGCTGCTTCGCTCTGTTAGAGTATGTTGATACAGAACATTATTTTACCTAGGTATAAGACATATTGCATCTTACTCTCTATCTCCCTTGAAAACAAATTATCCAATCAATTAAACTCGTGATTTGCTGTGACAGGCCATCATGGAAACTTCTGAGTTTCATGGAAAACTTTCCTCAGAATCAGAATGACTTTTCCTAAATTTCTATATCTTATTTAAAGAGTCATTGGGGCTGGTATTGGGTGGGCTTGCTTAGCATGTGCAAGGCCTTGGGTTCAATCCACAGCACCAAAAATGAAGTATAATGAAAAAATCGAAAAATGATTTTTTCAGGATTTTAGCCCATTATCTAAAATATACTAAAAAAAATAAATATCTGAAGATTATGCTGTTTTACAAAAGGACAAAGCAAATATTTCTTTTTAAATGTGGGGTTTCCTTGATAGTTTGCTAGTATTAATGCTTTAGCAAATTTTTAGAGCAAGAAAATAAAGAGAAAAGAGATTCGACTAAGAATCAATGAGAAAAGTGGGAGAGAAAAACTAGAGATGATAGAATTATAATGCTAAGGAATGGCAGAAACCAATGGACCCTGTGCTCTGGCTCACCTTCCTGGCCTCTCAGAGGGCCACAGCTCACTGTGCTTTTAACTTCCCTGCAAGGAAAAGAAAACGAACTTCTGATTGAAATCAATAGAACTCACTTGCAAAATCATCATAGCAGTGGGGTAGAAGGTTCACCCTTTGATGGCTCTGTGTGAGGGGAGGACTGGCCCCTGGGCAGGCTCCCCAGGAGCTCCTGAGGAAGCTGAGCCAAACATTAGCAGGTTAGCCCACTGTGGATCAAGCCTGTACATCCTTCCTCGGAATTCTTCTTTACATGTTTTCCCCCTGAGCCATACAGTTTCCCAAGATGCACAGGCTTCCCAGTCAAGTCAAGTTTGGGTGTGCTGTGCACCACCCTGCCTCTGGAGGGGCTGGGACGCTCTGCAGCTTGCCGTAGTCAGAGGCTGGCTGCACTAGGCTTCACTAAGTGTAACCTAAATGGGTTGGGTCAAAGAGTCACAAGCATTCTTGGCTCAATAGCTTGTAAACCATCACAGAGTTCTGCAAAATATGCTTCAAGTGTGCTTGATTATCCTATAAATAGAGCCACTGAGCTAACCAAACGGTGCAAGAAGTTCTGTATAGATAGATAGATATAGATCTGTAGATAGATGTAGATCTGTATATAGTTGAAATATATCTATTATATTCTTTATTATTTAAAGTTCTTCTTTTAAGGAGCTGAACAATTTAAGATGAAGAAGCATAGCATCTACAACTTCAGTGCAAAAGCTTTAGTTGAAAAACGTGTAAATATATAGTATATAGTATATGAGTAAATATATATCTACATAGTATATAGTATATGTGTGTATGTGGGCACGCATGCACGCGCACACATACACACACACACAGGATGTGCCCAAACAAACGTGCCAAAATGGTCTTAATTGACAAACTGGAAAGACGTGACTGGCACAATCTCTGTAATATTTCTCTAAGTTTGAACTTATTAGAGAAAATGAGGGGAGCAGGAGGCGCTGCCCCAGTGACTTGGGGTCAGGAAGGCTCTGCCGTGTGAGCGTGGACTAGGAGAGGAAAGGCCGGGAGCCTGGGGTCTCTGGGGGACTTCTGCGTGCCCAGGGGAAGGCCCTCGGGCCCTGGAGGTGCCTGGCCACGATGACCCCATCTGCGAGGTGGAACCTCGGCCTCGGGTCGCTGCCCGGGAGCTTCCCGGTGGTGTGTGGCTTTATGCCTGTCCAGTGCGCCCAGGCCAGCGCGCCGCAGAGGATGCCAAGTTTAAATTGTGTTCTGCGGCCAGACAGGCAGGGGAGCCATGGGAGGGCGGCCTCTGGTGTACCTGAGGCCCCCTGCTTGGTGGAGCGCAGCCGGCAGCGGGATGAGCGGCAGGGGGACCGGCCTGACCTTGGTCTTCCCCAGGCTGGCCATGAATCCCACCCTGCGGCCGGCCGTGGGAAGCAGTGGGTAATGGATGGCGCGTCACCCGCGCTTCGCGCTTCTAGGGCACACACGTGGGCATGCAGGGTTTCTGAATAACTTCTCAAGGACTTCAGTGAAGCTCGAAGCGCGGAGGGGAGGGCTCCCTGTCTTGGCAGCGGCCTCAGGCTCCTGGGCTGGATAATACCCAGGCCCCAGGCCGCTGTTGCCCTGCGGGGAGGACCTCGGTCCCGCCCCTTTTCCTCTCCTCCTCCCCTAAGCGGTTGCGCATCTCCTCTCTGCACAGTGCTGGCCCCTGAAACCCTGACTCCCCTTCGGAAAGCTTCGCTTCCCCTGTTCTATTTCTTCCTCCTCTTTGTTGTTTAACCTTCACAGTAGGTTATAAAAACTGTGAAATTGGATTTGTTCATATTGCTGATAAAGGTTTTAGCAGTAAGGGCTCCTGCCACCTTCACCAAGTTGTTACTACAGTTAAAATTGTCACGTTCTTGTGATCTTTTGCTAGTCAGTCCTTTATTATTTTATGACTATTTATATAACATTGATAATGGTTCTATGTTTCATTTAAGGTATATAAACCATAAGAATATATCTTATGTAATTATTATATTTGGCAATAATAATGTGACATCATAAACCTGGATATCTCCCCCATTCAGGCATTGATGTTACTGGGGGTATTAAAAAAAAATTATTTACCATCAGTGTAAACATACATTTACATTTCCTCTTTTCAAAAAAAGCTACATATTTATCTCTGGAGACTAATAAGTATAAAATATATTATAAATCACAAATTTATAAAACTTGACATCTTTATTGTATCTTATATTTCACAAAGTTTAATCACCTGCATTATTGGTAAAGGTGGTTAAACAAATAGCAATCCAAAATGTATACGTAGTCTTTTTCCAATAAATTAGGGAAACAAATAGAACTGCATAGGACTCCAGAAACTTCTGTTGATTTCTCATTGTATCTGTACTATCTGTTTGAGTAGACCATATGCATTTGGGAGGCTGTTTTCTCATTCATAATCATAAGAAATGCTAATTATTTATAGATGTTTCTGATGATACCAATAAAATTTTAAATAAACTATTATGCCAGGTCACGTCATGTGACACCACCTGCCTCCTGCTACTCCCCCTCCCCGGCAACAGGTAAGGATTAGAAGAAATAACTACTAAGTAATTGTAGAAACTTAGAAATTTAGAAAGACTATTATTTTATTGATCAGTGCTTCTGAATAAAGTTAGTTGTCCTCAGATATCCAAGTATGAGACCATCCTAAAGGATTCTCCTAATTGAAGGAGTAACATAATCCCTGCATGTTGACATTCTAGAGAAATGATCAGAGATGTTTAATTATTGAATCCGCTTTTCCATTCACCTTTTGCTCTTGAAACTATACTATTTGAATGGCACTTATCTGGCTAGAGGGAGTATTAATGAAATGCAGAGCACCCGTTTCTACCCATGGCTGCTGGAACTGTGGAGCTCCCCAGGGTTCAGGGCTCTCATTTAATGTGTGTCTGAGTTTTGGCAAGTTCCTTGGAAAACCAGCCAGCGTGATCCTATCACACATATCATGAGAAATGGGCTGTTTTGTTTATGCAGATAAAGTTTTTAAGAGGAAAAGGCTGGAGCCTTCATAACTGTGTTCAGAAGCATGAAATAGAATTCAGGAACCGTGATCTCTGCACTCCCTGTCCCCCTTTCAAACATGAGCGGCAAAGAGCGCGTTTCCTTTCACTGTGCTGCAAACAGAGTTGGCCCCTCTCCTGGCTGCAGGTTGCTTACTTTATTGAGTAAGTCATAGAACCATTGGCAAGGAAAAGAAAAGATTTTCACTCATTTGAGCATAAAACTAAATTTTCTAGATTTAATTATCATCTCCTCATTGGTATATTTATTCCAAAAATGTTTCAAAATGTCCCTGAAGAGTTAGTTTTAAAACCTTCCTCTAACAAGCTGATGAAGAGAACTGGTTTCAGTTTGGATTTGGCACTGACGGCTACTTCCTCTGCTTTTGCCCACAGGTAGACCAACCTACAACAGCTTTTATGTGTACTGCAAAGGCCCCTGTCAAGGGGTGCAGCCGGGGAAGCTCCGAGTTCGGTGTGGCACCTGCAGGCAAGCCACGCTCACCTTGGCCCAGGTAAGGACGAGCAGTGCCACCACGGGACAGCCAGCACAGGGGCGACTGGCGAGCTGCCCCTCACTCTTTGTCAGCACGAGTCGCCCACTGCTGAAAATAAGGCACTCTTCTGGGTGTTTGTCACAGCTTATGACTTGAAGCTTCATTTTAACATAAAGCTTTGCCTTCGCATTTCTCTCTACTGGTGGTGCCCGGTCATTCTCCCACCGAAAGGCAGTGTGGAGACTGCTTTTGTAACAGAAGGGGCTGGGCGTTGGTGGGGCTGGGTTTTAGATGAGACCCTGCAAGGAGGGGCCTCTGTGGTTCTGGAAAGGTTTTGCATCTGGAGCTGCACGATGCCTGAGTGGCTTCATCCATGCTCCAGGTCCAACAGACTCTGCACTAAAGATCAATGCACAGAAGGTCACTAACTGTAAGTTACACCTCAATAAAAAAAAGTGAAAAAGGAAGTTAAGGATCATGGTCAGCAGAGGTCCCAACAAAGGTCTGCTGTGGCCTGCTGCTTGTTTCAGGTGCAGCCCCTGAGCCAGGAGTTACTTTTGCATTTTTAAATGGTTGGGGAAAATCAAAAGATGAAAAATACTGTGTGTCCCATGAACATTCCATGAGATTTCAGTCCCATTGTCCATAAATAATAAAATTTGTTCAGGACTCAGACCCACCCATTTCTGCACGTTGGGACACAGGCTGGACAGCCTGCAGAGCCTGAATTACCCACTCTCTGGCCCGGGGGAAGAGCTTTGCTGACCTGTGATGAGATGTGAGGGACGTGGCAGGTGATGCAGATGCGGCAGTGGGCAGGGCATGGCAAGTCTGGCCAGCACAGATGTGTGAGCACAGAGAAGAGTAAAACAGGACAAAATGCTGGGGCACTGAGGGCTCCGATAGGGGTGATCATCCCAGCCTGGGGAGACCCCACGAAGGCAGAGCGTTCTGGTTTCACTCTGCAGGCAGTGAGGAGCCAAGGCCAGAGTAGGGACAATGGGTAATAGAAGACCTCGAGAGAGACCTCCTAGAGGAGGAGTCACAGATGCATTGCCACCAGCCGAGGACATGGCAGCACCACTAAAAGTGCGATAGGGGATCTTCCTGTGACGCCACATTGCAGCCACACAGGGAAGCCCACCTAGGAAGCGCGGGTGAGCAGAGGCCAGGTCTCACCCAAGCAGTTGCAGGGGCCTCTCTTTCCAGGCTGTCATTGGACACTGAGTGCATCCTCCAGGCAGAAGTGCTGGCCTGGGTCCAGCACAAGATTTCCTTCAAGCTGCTCCTCTCCTCTGCCTTTTCCAAAAGGATGGCCTGTCTCTTTCCCGTTCTGATCTGCAGTCACATCCCAGTGTTCTAGAGGGTAGATATGACCTACTCTAACTTCCTGGTGAATTCTTAAAACAAACAGCACCAACAAGTTAGTGTGGAACTCCATGCTAAGTTTTTCATAAGTGACCTCATTTAATCATTTCACAGAAAAACTCTGGTTAAGTTCTATTGTACTATTATTGTCCCCCGTTTTAGATTTGAGAAGAATGAGGCTTCAAAGCTTCAGTCATTAGTCTAAGAAAACAGGAGCGTGTTAGCGTTGGCCAGGAATTTGGACCCAGACTGTCCCCTCTCACTTTACAAGCTGTAGAAGGGTTTTGCCCTTTTTTGCTGTGTGGATATGTTTACATTAAGGGCCATATACCCGAATATCCACAGGGATAAGACAGGAGATACAGTCTCCCGTCAGATGTGGGCATTGAGGGGCAGTGTCACAGTGGAGGAAGAGGAGGAGGCCAATACCTGGACCTTGCTGCCTGCCAGATGTTGGGGAGCTGTGAGGTGGGACTCATTGCAGCTGGTTCTTTTTTATTTTTTGAATCAAGAGATATTTTCATTTAATACTATACTCCATGAGCAGCGGGGATAGAAAAACACAAAGAAAGCCCCTGCAACGTTTGTCTCAATATATGCAACCAAAGTAGAGCTTTGTAGGGATTAGGTGGCACGTTAATCCCAGGTGTTGAGCTGAGCCTGGAAGGGGATAGACACCAGGAAAGGTGGCTGTCGTGGGGACACGTGTGAGGTGAGCTTACAAAGATGACCCTGGAGGCAGCCCGAGAGCCCTGCTTCCTCCTCCCTGCTGGGTCAACTTGGACTGCTCACTGGCATAACAGTATCTGTTTCTTCCTTGTTGTGAGGTTCGCTCATACGTAGAGAGGACTTGATTATCAATGTTCTGTTATCCTCATTCACGTACAGGAATGCACGTGTGTGACCCTCCGTCCTGCAGTGTGGAAGCCAGGTCTGGCCAACACTTTCCCCTCCCCCTTCACCCCTATTAATGCAGAGTCACTATCATTACCAGATTAGAATAGAGTCACCTTGAGATTAAGTCAGGCACCTATTCACCAGGACCAGCACTTCCAGGGAAGGGTGTCCCATTGGTAGACCAGTGGTCTCAGCACCTCACCTCAGATGGCCATCCTATGACCCCCTGTGATTTATTCCATTCCCAGACTGTTCCACTTTTGATATTTAACCTTAAACTTTTATTCCCTTCACACTGTCACACTGTTTCCTACTCTGCGCATCACTGACCCCTCTCTTACGTTGTCCTGGAACTATGTGGCCTCTCCTGTCACTCCGTACCCTGAGCTGCGAATCCTCAGTGTCATGGTGCAGTCATCCATTCCCTGCTGAGCACGCCCTGCAGTGCCTGTGCGCCTGCCTGATCTGTCTGCAGTATTTCCACCCCTCATATGGGGCCTTCCCTTCGCAGGGCACAGAGCCACCATGTTGAATGAGTGACAATTGTATTTGAACCTTCACACCTTGATTCCATAGGTGCCACAACCTTCAGGAATTCTGTGTGGCATTTTATAATCATATCAGTCCTAGTAATGATTATGTGTTTGTTGTGATGTATTATTCCCTGCCTTACCTCTGTATTATTGTATTTGTCTCTAATTTGCGTGATAGACCTGCAAAGTAGATAGTATTATGCAATGTTTTAAACAAAGAGACTCTTTTAGTTTAAGTAAAGAGCCCAAAGTTACAGGTTAAATAATAATTGAGCCAAGAGTAAAAAAAAAATTCTCTTCATTTTTCCAAAGCCTTGACCTTTTGTAGGATATGTTGCTTACTATACAAATCCAGTAATCAATGATCTATTATCTAACTACTTCCTTTGTACTTAAAATGTCACTCAAGAATACTCTTGGGAAAAAAATACATACATTTAAAGATTCAGGAAAAATGGAATAAACATGATTTAAAGAGAATTAATCCATATTTTTAGTAGTTACCAGAGGTAGTATAACTTGCACATAGCAGAAGATCAGACATTTCAATATTTTGTTATAGAAATGCCTGTTCAAATAATAACAAGAAAAACCACACACTCAGTAGAACCTCCTGATAGGACCCCTGAGGAGCTGCTGGCCAGTCACATTGCTGATTAGCCTGCAAGCTTAGGCTTGGCAGCCATGGAGGAGTGCTGGATTTTGCCAAGGGGAATGATTTCTATGCAGAAGATGGGAAACTCTTGGGTTTCATTTTCTAGATCTTTATGAAGATCAATAACTTACATAATTTTCTGGTCATGAAAATATAAAAGAGAATATAGGATTTTAGGTGGGTGACTAGTTACAGTGGAGTGGTATGTGGTTTATTTGAATGTCTGCAAAGAGAGTTTTATACATAAGGAGAAAAAATGGAACCTCCTTAGCCACTTGAACCATTTTTGAAAAACGCAATTTTTTTCCTTCTCATCTGGAGAAAGCAGGTTGCAGCCAGCTCCGTGCATCTCATGTCTGTGTGGTCCCCTCCTATATCCTGGTGGTTGGGGGTTCATTCATAATGCCACTGTTTCCTCAACTTTATTTAAATAGTACACGTAGCAACGATGAGCTGCCTCTCCCACGTGGTGCTATAGTTAGAACCGCATCCCCTGTGTGATGTGATGCTCATAATAAGTTGGCAGGGAAGATGGACGTCTATTCCCATCCCCATGGTTTCTTTGAGTCTGAAGTTGGACCTGACCTCAAGGGTGAGTTGAGAATCATCTTGCCCACCAGTTCCTCTTTTGTTTCCAGATCCAAATGTCTTCTTTATTTCATGGTGATCTTGACCAGGGTTCCACCTAGATCAAAATAGCCTTTAGAAAAGTGAGTGCTCACTGGCAGGCAGGGGAGAAACTGGCTGAGGGAAGAAGCATGGCGAGCACTGGCGCTAAGGCTGCCCACCTGAGACAGGGCTGGACACACCTGGGGTGCTTGTATGTGGCTGTATGTTTCTGACTGTGTTCTTGAGCAGTGAGAGGAGCACTTAAAATAACCCACTTCACTGTTTCACTCAGAGACTTCTCTAAGCGCCTGTTGATGTCAACAGAACACCATTAGACCTGTGGCTGTGATGGTCTCACTGGACTGGAGGTTTAGTTAGCCTGGGTGCTGATGGCCTGGCGTCCGTCCCTGGGAATCATTCTGACAGTTGCTCCTCACCCTGCAGACTGCTCTCACTGGGTCCTGATCTCACTGTGCTCCCCCGATCCTAGAAGGGTGTCCTCCCCTTCCCCCATCATCACCAGTCACTGCTGAATTCTAGATGACCTGGGCCTCTTCGAGAAAACTAAGCTCTGCCATGGAAAGAAACTAACTGGTTTGGTCCTTCTAACTGGAAACAGACTTAAAATAGAGTCAAGGTACACATGGAGGAAAGTTCAGTTCTTGAATCTAGTTATCATTAGAAGATGGAAGGACATGGAGGTGAACTGAGAGAGAAATGCAGAGTTTTGCTTTGGAATGTCTGCCTGGGAGCAAAGTCCTGCAGGACCCCAGTTCTGATGAATTTTGCAGGTTGCTAATCTCTCAGCACCAGCTCCAGGTACCCAGTGTTATCCACACTAACATCTTTTTGTTTGCACTTAGTTTATTAGTCTTAAAATTAATCAGAAGCCAGGAGATTACTGCAGCCAAGGAGTTTGGACGATTTTTTTCCCTCTACAATCACTATAATTACTTTATCTCAAAAAGAACTTTATCTTTGCCACTCTAATGAGATACTCTGCCTTGGAATAGCATTAAAGCTAAAAGGTTTCTGATGAGAAATGGGGCAATAAATAGAATAAGATGTAAAATGCCTGGCATGATGGATTTTGTTTAAAATTGGTTTATAGATTAGGCACAATTTATGTGAGGAAATTTATTAAGAAATATAGTCTAAATGTATAATCATTTCTAAACTTAATATTTGTTACAGATTAATTGTTGGTCAGAAGTCAACTTACTTCTCTTATTGTCAAAACCTGCTCTCACATCTACGTAATGAATTGAAGTCTTAGGATATATCTAACTTACTCTCTAGTATTAGCATAGGGCATTTTTGCCCTAGTATGGCTTACTCTCCTCCATGCTTGTTATAGATTTTCTTGCCAGCCTTTCAGGTTTTCTAGAGTATTCCTTGCAAGTTATTTACTTTTTGTAAAGAATATTCTGGATGTCTTGATGGTGAGGATCCTGCAATGTAGTTTTGCTTTGTGTTATCATGTCAGGCCCAGAAAGAATACAGCCTGCATGTGGATTCTCCTCTGCCAGCTCAGGTGTAGGGAGCTGAAGGCAGGTGGATCTGTCCTGCAGCCCTGGGGCAGGGCTGGGAGCAAAGTCGTGCAGGACTGGGTGAGAGCAGCCCCCTCTCCTGCCATCTGCTCTGCCTGGGGACTCTGCTTGGCCGCAGGCTCCCTCCTGATCCCTCCTCCCTCTTCAGATGCCCACTCTTTCCACTTTGTCTGGATGTGCTCTCTTTGGTCCTTGCCCCAGCTCCATTCCAGTTGGTGACAAGTAGAGGGTCCCCTCTGCTAGGCAAAGACAGAAGATACATCAGAGTGCACTGTGGGATCTGAACAGCTCAGAGCACCAACTATCAAGGTAGATACTTTATAAACAATCAAATAAATTATATCAGGCAAGTTGACCATTTGGAGATTTGGCCTTGGTGAGAGGATCTTCATTCAGCAGCCTGCTTAGGTACACATGTCGGGCACGGCTGTTTTTTTTTTTTTTTTGCTCTATGACTTTAACTTTCAGGAAAACTGGATGGTTTTAATGACTCCCAGAGCTTCCAGCACTGAGGTTGGAGTGGGAGAGCCCTAGATGAGAGGGGGATGGTGGGACACACAGCTCAGGAAGGGTGGACCTGGAGGAAGCTGGGGGAGGCTGTGTGGGAATCTGGGAGCCTTGGGCCTCTGACTGGGAAAGGGTGTGCCCAGCGTCACTCTGGCACCCAGGATTCTGGGTAGCAGTGCCAGAGTTAGCGTGACACGAAAGGAGTTCACCTACATTTGCATTTCAGATACACAGCGAATGTCTTTTTCCTTTATTCATAAGTAGGTCCTACTCATGGGGGTGGGGTCTAGGAAAAACCTGGGAGCCCTGGGGGTGATGCTGACACCCCATGTGAGGGTAGTACAGCCCTTCACCAGATGGAGCTCTTGTTTCTGGAAAACTCCTCATGATCACTAGTGAACCAAAAGCATTTCGATTAGACGGACAAAGATACCAATATATGAATTGATGCCAGTTTAAAAAGACTCATTTCCGTTTTTGCTATAGCTACATTAATATGAACATGTGTCAGTTTATAAGAAAAAAATGAAAAATATAAAGTTGTCTATTGAACTAAATGAAATGTTACATATAAATATAAAATTGTTTAGGAGATAAGAAAAAATGTCATGTGCAAATGTAAAATTGTTTAGGAAATAAGCAAAATGTTGTTGAACAGGGCTGAGGGTGGCTTCAGCCGCCCCCCTGACGCTGTCTTTATTACAGCAATGTCTACCTTGTCATATGCATAATATTTCACAATAGTAAGATTTTCTTTGGCCTTATTATAGTTGTAGTGATTTCAATTAATTAAAGCCTGCAGAAATGTTGGCCAAGGTTGGTAATTCATTGGCTTTTTAATCCAGGTCATTATTTTCATTTGGACTTCGGTGGTGACACCTTTCATTGATTCCTCACTTGAGGGACTCTCTGTAATAGCAACTGGGTTTTGTTTTGTTTGAGTAATGATTTTACTTAGAAGTCTTTAAGGAGAAGACTGAGGAAAAGAAAAGAAGACACTCTTCACAGATGCAGATTCCCCAAGCATGACTCAAGGGCCCTTCCTGTACTGGGGGCTCTGAAGCTCTGGGCACCCTATTTCCCAGCCGGTCTCCATGGCTTTGTGCTGTGAATGTGTGATACTGTTTTCCCTCTCACGTGTGGCTGCACTCCTGCCCAGGTGGCTAGTGTAAGATTCTCAAAACCACAGGCAGGGAATGCAAGATGTGTTATTCTGGAAATGTTTATATTTTAAAGTGGTTAAGTTCTCTATTCTTCTTCCAAAGAACATGGTTTATATTTTGGGAGAGATAACTGATTTTTATACACATGTATCTTTATTGCAAAATACATAATGCCAATGTTAGCTATTTTTTTATGCAGAAGATATTAAAAGTTTTATAAAGTTTGTCAGTAGTACCATGTGGTTAATAATTTACTTAATTGGGAATCAGTTAAGCTATCTGGAATTTTATTAATTGTGTGGGATGATACATTTCAGAAGAATTTTTATCAAAACTATATATATATATATATATTAATATAGATATATATATTATAATATATATATATAGAGAGAGATATATATTATAATATCTATCTATCTATCTAATCTATATATATATATATATTATATATATATATATATATTTTGGGGGGTACATAACCACTGAGCCACATCCCCAACCTCCCCCTCTGTTATTTATTTATTTATTTTAAATTTAAAATTTAAGTTTCTTAGGGCCTTGCTAAGTTTCTGAGGCTGGCTTTGATCCTCCTGCCTCAGCCTCCTGTGCCTATGGGATTATGGGCATGTGCCATTGAGCCTGGCCAATGTTTTGACAAAGTTACCACCTATAAATTCTTGTAAAGCATAAAGGAACAGATACAATTTTCTCAAGAACGGTCCCCACACATTCTGTCATTCCATTTTAAGTTGCGGTTGTGTGCACAATGTCGGAAACTGGGCTGCTTTGTTGATTGGCTAGTGATGCTGTGTGCTGGCAGAACAGGACTTAACTCAGGTCAACTCCTAAGGACACTGTTGATTTCTCAGGCACCCCAGGCTGCTTGTCTGCCACTGCTCTTCCTGAACATCACGGCCTCGAGTCTGTGCAAGACAGCACAGGGGTAGGAGCAGCAGTACCTGCCTCTTTTATCAAAGTGATGAAAATAATTCCTAGAAACCTCCATGTGGTCTTCTTACACCTCACCGCCATAACTGGGCCACTTGGCCACTGAAAAGCAGGAGTCTGCCCACAGGGCCCACAGGGAACAGGACAGCTGTGACTGGCCTAGACCAACCTTACTTTCTCCTCTGATTTGACCCACCCCAAACCAGAGTGCTCCTAACAAGGACAGCAGATGTGACTGGGTGGGCAGTGACTAACGGCTGCCGTATTCAGAGCGTAATTGTTTTAGATCGTTTTCCTGACCTTATCGCCCTTGTTACTGAGTGGACATTCCACACACACATGCCTTACTTGGATCCCAGAGAGATCTGTCCTGCCTTGACATTCTGGGTGGGAAATGCCACTGTCTTTAGGTGTTATTTCTATACACAGATGTGGCTCCCTGATCCACTACAGAATGAAATAGACACATTCTCCGTTTAACCACTTAGAAACTTTATCAAGAATAGTAGAAATAATTAAAAAAAAACAGATCTTGAGTGCACTGGGTGAATTTTGTTCTTTGCTTAAGAAGTGAGTGGCTCTACTCTCAGTAGTGAACCAGGGGGGTTTATTCATCTGGTCTTACTCCATGCAGATCTCCTGTTGATGCCTTATGAATAAGCAGGTGTATTACCCAGCAGATAAACCTGAAGGGCTGGGGGAGGCACGTTAACAGTGCTCCTTCAGAATCACGCAGGGCAGTGGCAGGTTGGCTGAGACATGCTTGTGCATCATTTTGCAGAAGCTTTTGTACTTAGGCACGCACCGCGTCCTCCGCCTGGGGCTATCAGGCTACCTGCATAAGTGTATCATTAAAGCCTGTGGGAAATGGAGAGGTTAATTGACTTTACTTGGGTCACACAGTGAGAAAGAAACCAAACTGAGAATTAAAACCGGGGCACTGGAGCTGAGCTTCTGACTGCCAGCCCCTGTATTGTGTTACGCTGGTTTCCTTACTAGGACACCGGAGGGCTGAGACTGCCAAGGCAGTTTCCTGCAAAGAGTCATGTTTACCCCACTGCGTGTCCTACAGTGGGGATCAAGATTCAGAAACTGTAAGAGGGGAAACAGGGAACTCTCCTTTAGTGGAGAGGAAAAGGGCGTGCACTGGGTGCTTGGAAACAGGAAGCAGGAAGGCTCAAAGTGAGTCAGAGACCAGAGCCCTGTCAGTGCTAGCCAGCCGGCGGGTTTGTCCTGGGGCATCTGACTAATGCCGCCAGGGTCTGTGGTGTGAGTCCTACATGGGCCACTTGCCCCTCCAAGCACAATTAAAACCCTGCAGTCCCACATTAGTATTTTTTGAACTCAAAAATCAGCTCATTTCAAATAATTTTATTTCTGTCTAAAGTCAGAATGACCCTGATTTTTTATGTGCTATAAATCTCTAGTTGTGAATGGGGGACTTCATATTAATTTAGAAAGCCATCCTAATAAGCATAACTGACCTACTGCCAAGGAAATGACCTGCAATTAAAATAATCAGATATGGCCATAATTTAAAGCTGGCAGCAGCATCTCATAGGCAAATACACTCCCCTCACCCCAGCATGCTGAACACAAATGAGAAAGCATGCTCCTTCTCTGTCTTTATCTTTATTTAAAGTAGTCAAGGTAAAGGTCAGTGTAAACAAATGTGAAATAGCCTATAAATTCTGTAGTGTTGCCACCAAAGGTAAACTTTGCATAAACAGATACAAGGAAAATGAAGTACACACACTCACGAAATATGGTGTGACCAGAAAGGTAAGAGACACCTTGTTCCCCAGGTACTGTGTACTCATCCTGCTACTAGATCCGGTTCCAAGAGGCAGCCAAGGACACCTTGTTGGTCTCTGCTTTTAGCAGAGTGCACGGTGCGTAGTGGACGTCTGAGAGTTATGTGGAGCAATGAAGAGCAGGAGACTGGCTTTGCCTCATTGTGTGCCTTGGCCTTCCCACAACTTTGATCCGAGATGGACTCTGCAGCCATCCAGTCTAAATTCCCTGATAAGGGAATTGCTCAAAAAACACATGCTTGCTGTTAGATTATCCGACTTCTGTCCAGGACCGTAGAGATGGAGAAGGCATTGCTTTTCGGACTACCTGTTTTCCTTGTTGATAGACCTCCAACTGAAAGTTACTTGACCTGAAATCAGTCTCGACCTATAACTTCTGTTTTTTCTCTTTGAAAATAAAACTCCAAATAATCTTCCATCTCTTCATTTGTTTACAGCAGCTAAAGTGATTTATTTTCTAGTTCTTTCTGTCTCTGCTAAACCAATGATTCAAGCATAAATGGGTCAAAGAATTCCTTGGCCTCCAAGAAATTCTCTAAGCAGCTTCAGAATCTGCAGGTTTGGTGAGAGTGTGAAGGAGGAGGCTTGGCCAGAAGGCCACTGTGTGAACTTGAAGAGGGGTTGTGTGGTCAGACGAGCGTTGTTCCTGACTCTTCTTGAGAAGAAGCCCGACTCGTAGCAAGGTACAAGGGCTTCTTGTAAAAGTGACAGTGTTAGTGCTGGAGAAGAACAAATTGAGAGGTGTGGTTTATGTTATGGTTCAGAGGGAGCAGGTGTGGCAGCAGCTGAGCTGGCCCTGAGCACGTGCACATTGGGGTGCATTAGCTACTTGACCCTCTATGCCTAGTGGCTATGCTTGTAGGGCAGCTCCTGGCAAGTCCAAGGCAGGCTGGTTGTCAAGTGAACTGCACAAACCACCACACTGTTCCTTCTACATGATGATTCTTTTGTGTCTCTTCTAAAGGCGTGTCTGTCTCCTCCTGGCAAATGGCCGGTTTTCCCAGGGCCAAATGGATAACTTTCAGTTTCGAATACAGTTTAATTCAGCAAATGACAGCCTCAGGAAAACCACCAACAAACCAAATAAGAGGCTTTCCCTGTGCTCCCGTTGGGCCTGCACTGTGAGGAGCACTTGCTGGGGGTGGGGGTGGGGATGTCCTTCTGTCTTTCCCCGCCTTGAGCGTGCACACCTGCTGTAGCGTTTTGCTCCCTCTGTTTCTGATGTCCCGGGGTTGAAGTAAGGTGGGAGAGTGAGGAAAGAGGGATCAGCAAAGTTCTTGCTCTACTGATGCTGTCATGGGGTGCATCCCCGGGGAGCCTGCCAGTGTGAAAAGCAGACGGACCCGTGGCTCCTGGACAGGTTGTGCAGAGGTCACTGTGGTCACTGTGGGGATTTCCCC
This sequence comes from Marmota monax, assembly GCF_021218885.2. Taxonomy (NCBI): domain Eukaryota; kingdom Metazoa; phylum Chordata; class Mammalia; order Rodentia; family Sciuridae; genus Marmota; species Marmota monax. Next base: position 6,050,184 of record NW_026692848.1, read on the forward strand.
CCACCTGCAACGAGGGGCTGCTGATAGTTCTTCTCCAGAGATCATTCCCTTCACAGCTCCTGGAATCTCAGTGTTCACCCAGATTCTCTCTCTTGGGGTCTCCTCGGCCTTCCGGGAGGTTTTCTTGGGCAGAATAGAAAATGGTCTGGAGGCAGATCTTTCTCCTTTTTCATATGAGGAAATCTCAAACCTTTTTTTGTTTTACAAAATTCTAGGATCACAGGCTGAACCCAGACCAGCTGTGCGGATGGAGTCGCTGGCCTGAAAGGTTGACCAAGCCAGGCTGTGACCCCAGTGACCCCAGCTCACTGTCCGCCCTGATGTGGAAGAACCTCATCAGGTTCTCAGTCGTTCCGACAAAGCGGTTCCCTCCTGAGTTCAGATGAAGGTAGCACCTGACATGGTGGGTGTTGCTATTCACAGTGCAGTTTTCCATACAGAAATCCTCCCAAATGATCTCTACCCGATGTCCACTAAGGCGACATTTATACATGTGACGCCGATGAGGGGTTTCAAAAATTGTACCAAGTATTGCATAGAGAGTATAAGAGCACTCTCTGTACTTTCTGCTCAATTTTGCTCTGAACCTAAAAGTTCTCTAAAAAAAAAAAAAAAGCCTATTTTAAAAATACTACCACCGGTTTGTTTTAAGATCTGCATATGGAATCAGTGCCTCCTTTGGTACAAGATCTCTTGTATTTGTGCTTCCATTGAAACAGCTACTTTATATTATATGAATAAGCTAAATCCATGAGCCTTCAGCTGTTAGAAAGAACTCCCAGGCTCTTTGTGCTTCATGTTTTGTGCTGCTGAGGACAGAACCAAGGGCTTCCTGCATCCTAGGCAGAAGCTCTACCACTGAGCTACATCTCCAGCTCCACCCTCAGGGTCTTTATTGATATGATAATTGTGTGATTTGGGACAAGCAGGCATCACTGTGGCCATTTTACACCCGAGAAAACCATATGGGGTTCACAGAGAAGAGAATTGCCAAGAAGCCATAGAAACCGTATGAGGTTGAACCCACATTTCAGAAGAAAACCCTAAAGACTTTTTCCTTTGGATCCATTGTCTCTTCTCTTAGCAGAGAGCTAAGTATCCTCAGTTGGTACATCATTATTTTTAACAGTGTTTGCTTCATAGATTCCCTAAGGCAGCTAAACTATTTTAAATGTGCATGATGGCTGTTTTCCTTTTCTTCTAACACGTTCTTACATTTTCTTTGATTTATGTCTTGGAGGCTCCATCTTCGTTGAGGTCATCGATGCCACCGACATGTTCTTTGCTTAATGTCATGTCCTAGCTGTTCTAGCCATTTATTAAATTCTATCTCTTGGTATCAAGATAATAAGAGCTGAAAATTAGCCAAACTGTGAGACCCTGCATACCACAGAGCTGCTGTCATGTAGACTAAGCAAGTCTTTCCTGGAGACTCACTAGACTTTCCTGGAGGGAAAAAGATTTTCAAATCCCTTATGATGGAGGACACAGAGCACCCTGGAATCTGACCTTCTTCACCCAAACTCTTTTCCTTTCTATTATTTTCTTAGGCAACATGAATACCTTTTAATAGTGACTCAAATTACTTCAGTTCAGTTTAAACAGAGTATCAGCCATGTTTTGTTTCATTTATTTGAAAAATTGTGATTTTGAAGGAGAGGTCACAGGAAAGTGAGTTGGTATAAATATTAGGTTCTATATTTGATCCTAATATGCCATGTATTGGAAAAAATTGCAAATTTACCTGTTACAACTTGAAATTTAGTGTTCAGTTGCTTTCAAATGACTATGCATTGCCTTGAACCTGGAAAATTTGGATGAACTTAGGAAAAAAAATCCATAACACTGGAAAATGCACTGTAGTATATAGTTTAGGTGAAATATGTACTAAAGAATATCGCAAATCTAGGAAAATGTCAATTTATATGTTTAGAAGCAGAGCCCAATACAAATTTCATAACAATGTCAATTTTGCCCTTGTTAAACGAGGCTTTATTAAGGTTAGTTTGGACAGAAGACCAAGATGGCCGATAGCGTTTTTTTTTTTCAGATTATAGTTTTATGTGTCACAGCTTTGAAATAGATGTCTCATTTAAGAGACAGAAATTGATACCATTATAAAGTGGAGAAAATTGGTTTGCTTTAAGTTTCTCAAAGATTTATAGACAAGCATTTCTTAACACTGCCCATTCTATCTCAAACATGGATTCTTGAAGCTTGAAAGCACATGTGAAATGTGCACCTTTCACTTCACTGGGGGAATCCAGATGGGAGGAAAGTCAGAGGAGGAGGGCAAGCTCCGGCTGGAAATGTTGGAAGAAGGATCAAGGAAAGGAAAGGATGGGGTATGTGCTTATCCCACCACTAGACTGTAAGTTCTGGGCAGTCTTCTATTATGTGGTCAATTCATTTTTGTTTGTTGAATATTTTATTTGATTGAAAGTAGAAATAAAATATAAGGTCTTAGACTCTTCATTCTGCCGCAGCCCGGCTGGCTGGGCAACCTAACCAGGGGGTGGCGAACAACTTGTGTACATTGATACAGCAGGAATGGGAGCCGTTTATTGTAGGACAGGAGGGGTATATATACATTCCACACAGCTTATCCTAATTAACACAAACTAGATACAGCAGTCAACCAATAAGGAATCTCCACACTTAATGGCTCGCTGGCGTTACTTCACAAACCACTCCCTCTGGCAAAATGCCAGACGCCATCCAGACTTGTTTACAGACTCTAACATCATTCATTAGCCAAAATTGGTAAAGAGCTATGCTGTCCAATATGGCAGCCAACTAGCTACATATGGCTCTTTAGATCTTAATGAGTTAAAAGTTAAATAAAATGAAATGACTGTTCCTTAGCCACAGCAGCCACATTCCAAGGACTCAGTAGACTAATGACTAGTGGTTACTCCTTCATTATGCCTTGTAAACACAGAGCATTCTGGGCATCACAGAAAATTCTATTGGGCTGTACTAGTCAGACTAGTCAGGGGATTCTGGTTTGATCAGAACCTATCTGTGTATGTTTATATTTTTAATGTTAAGTGTATTTTCCTAGCACTAAGAAATAGGAGTGGAAAAAAAAGAAGAATGTATGACTGTTCAGTTATTGCAGAAACGAGGTATAGGTGGGAGCAGGGAGAGTGGTTCAGCCTGAGCGACAGTTTGTGGTTAATGAGGCCAGGCCCAGAAATGAGGCCAGGCTTGCCTCAGCTGCAAAGTCAGCAGCAGCAGAGCTGGCACTAGGACTGAGGCTGTTGCTTTACAGTTTATTGCTTTGTGATCCTATTGGACCCTCTCAAATCTATATGTTGGCATGTGAGAATTTTGGAGCCAGCTATCTTTGGTTCTGATGAGGTGAAGGCTTGCAACCTCTCCCATCCCCTATAGAGGCAAGGGAGGAGGTGGATTTCTCACACAGGGAACCCCTGTCATAGGCTGCCACATTCCCAGAGAGGTTCAAGATCACCAGGCTAGAACATGATCTTGGCCAAGCTGAGCTAGCTCCATGTGGCCTGTGTGGGTTCCATGTCTGCAGGATCTGTATCTCCAGCCCCTCGGGCTATAGACTGGGTTCTGTGGCAGAGACCACCCAACACCATACCTTCACCTTAGGATCTCACTAGTTCTCCTTAGTTTTCACATCTGGGTGAGGGCCACCTTCCCATGCTGTCTGTAGTCCTCAGTACACCTGGTGCCGCCCTGCATATGAAAGCCAATGCAATGCTGTGTAGCTGGGCAGAAAACCTGATCTGAGACCACCTGCTTGTTGAGAGTACTGTTTGGTAACGAAATAAAAACGTACTTTGCCCTAATACCGTTGTATTTATAGGAATCCTTTTTCATAATTGATTCTTCCAATCAGCAGAAAAGTATAGTAACTTGTAAAATATGTTGCAAGAAATGACATAAATGACCTAATAAAAATGCTTTTGAAGCAGATGTAAAGTAGTCTTTCCAGGACTACTTTTTTTGATATTTAAAATGATACAATAATATTTCATTGTAAATTAAACTTAAGACAAATATATTTTGAAATACATGTACTAAGTCATCATTAGTAATGGTTATTGAGTTTCTTTAGGCTCAAAACACTGACTTATATGTGATCTTGTACAAGAGGCCAAAGCACTTCTGTTTTTGAAAACTCCTAATATGGTTGGAAACCTAACCTCATCTGGGAAGAAGTACTTCCAGCATCCTGGGGCTCCTCCTTAGACTGGCCTCCCCACGGCTGCTGGGGGAGGAGTCTGCTGGTACTTTTCTCCTGGTGTATCAAGGCCAATGGGCTTCATCCAAGATATGATAGAGCCATGATCCTTCCATACCTTTATGGATGGTGATATCTCGGAGCCAAGACTGGTAATGGGGAAATACAGTGCATAGGTATAGAGGACTGAAGAGAAGGTATGTGTGTGTGACACACATGCACACTGCGAATGGCTGATTTACTCAGGACCTTTGCAGACACAAAGTGTCCTATGGGCTGGAGCAGAGACCCTGCTTTGGTCTGTCAGTGCCCTAAGAGACGTGGCAGCTGCCAGTCATACCCTCCACTCATGTATGGACTTCAGGATCTCAGAAAATGGCCAACATTTGGAGTAATTGAGTTGTTGGGGGACTTTCAGGACAGAAGCAGCACAAGCAATGCCCCTGAGCAAGAAAGGCATGGTGCTAACCAGCAAATAAAGCATGGGGGAGAGGAGAAAGATGAGGAGGTGTTTTGAGAAACCTACTGATAGGTGGTAGGGGAGCCTACTGGTTTCCTCAGTGTTCCAGTTTCGTGTCATCATTGATGCTGATGTCATCCATAAAGACATGAACACTGAGAAAATCAATAGGTGGGGTGTAAGCAATTACTGAGTTTAGTTTTGGGAAGTTTGGTTTCAAGCCAACTTCTAGATATTCAAGTAGAAAGGCCAAGAAAGCAACTGGATATTTTTGACATCTAAGATCTTCAGATCTGGCATATATTTTGGCATTTTTTCCAAAATGCAGACTTCTGAATTTTCAACATATATTTAGTTAAAAAAAATTCCTTCTCATTCTTTGCAAATCCTAGCTAGGCTGACCAGTCCAGTCCCAGCAGCTGGCTGAAGTGTAAGATTCCATCACACGTGGGTCTCAGGACTCTCCCCACTTGTGGGGAGGTTTTCCCAGCGTATGCTTCATTGTTTTATGCAAAGACTCCAATAAGTCCACCCCTTCAGTCTTCCACACAGGCCTCTGTGTGGCCAAGACTGGTGCCAAGACCACTTATCCTCAGGCGGAGACCCTGCCACACGTAGAGTCTGATGCCAATTCTGTTTTACAAATGTATGCTGGGTGATGTCAGCACTTCTCTCAAGGTTACTTCCATTGGAGTTGTAAGTGCAGTTGGGATCATGATTTTTATTAATTTTTTTTTAGTTGTTGATGGACCTTTATTTAATTAACGTTAAATGCATTTTCATTCATAAATTTCACATATAAATTTATTTACATGTGGTGCTGAGAACTGAACCCAGTGCCTCACATGTACCAAGCCAGTGCTCTATCACTGAGCCGCAATCCCAGCCCCTGGGGTCATGATTGTAAGAATGACTTTGAACTCCAATGTCTGCGTTTAATGACTACCATTTAGTTTATTTACAACAACCAAATGGGAGCCCAGCGGGGAACTCACACAGCAGATGACAGCTCTCACCTCTGTCCTTCCCCAGGGTGGAGACTGGCATGCAAAGAAAATGGGTAAAAATAGCACAACCTGTATCTAATTCCTTCCTTTCTCCTACATCATCAGTGAGCTGGAAAGCCAAAGAAGCTCGGAGCTCGGATTACGGTAAACTAGAACTTGGGCCACTGATACTGTTTTTTTTCCTTGTGTGGTCTATGCATAAACAAACCTGACTTGTTACCAAATTGGGTTTATTTACTATTTTTAATAACAATATGACCAAGTGCCTCATCCTGGATGAGACCTTTAACTTTTATAAGCCTCTTCTTGCCTTTAAGATGAGAACCCTTAGCTTCTCTTCTACCTGTGAAAGTCAACATCTGTGCCCTTCTCTCTCAGGAAGGTTAGGTAGAAGCTGCTAAGGAATGCTGGAATAAACTATAAAATGCATATAAAGCAATTTGCTCAGGGCCAGATACCTAGTGAGTGACCAGTGAGCCTCAGATTCTTTACGCCCCCTTCCCTCTCCAGTTGTTTATTATTATTATCATGAATTTCAGACATACCTGATTAGAGTCTGTAATTGTTCAAAACACACAATCAACCTCCCTCCAAGCTTAATCCTCTATCTATCTCATTCTTCATTTTCTGTTTAACATCCCTTGCCATTAAATTTCAGAAATGTTTAAAACCTACCACGGGTGAAAATCTATTATGTTGTTCGAGTCTGTGAGGGATTCAGAGTTGAGGCAACCATCCTGCTCACCCACGTCCCCTGGGGGTGCTAAACACCCAGCACCTGTTTATTGGAATTTTTGAGAGAATTATTCCTTGGTATCAGAAATCAGAATAAGGTAAGCAAGTGGTTTCTGTGACTTATGTAGTTAATCCCATGCCTCCCCCCCACCCCCACTTGCTTCAAAGCTCAGAAACCAATGTGTGCCCCGCCCTTAGCCAGAGTGTCAAGCATGTGACTCTCCCTGGGAGGGAGCCTTGCTTCTGGCTGGTAGCAAAATCCCCGGACTCTTCTTTCCTTTTGTCAGCTCCCCACCCACTGAATCTTCACTTAGTACAACTCTTACAGGGAATTCTCTGTTCTTTCTGCATCAAGCAAGGTGTAAACAAGCTTCCCACAGGCTGAAAGTATCAGTCGTGTAAACACATTTTCATCTGACAATGAGGTGTGTGCGATTTAAACTAGAATTAATTTTGCCTGTTGTCTGATATCCTCTTTGGTTTCTGCCTTCTCTGCTTTGGTGGAGGCCACTGTGCACTTCCCATGGATGTAGATATTAAGTGTGGGATGCGTTTATGAGCTGACTCATCCACATAAAGGAAGAGGAAGATGCCCAGTGTTCCTCATTGCCGATAACCAGTGCCCACTCACCCCCACAAAGCTGGCTTTAGATTGGGCTATGAACATATTAGTTGAATTAGTTCCCCTGCCTCAAAGTTTTGAGAACTAGTAGATTACAGGAAGATTAGATTTCACATACCACACAGTAATGCAGGGAAGAGAGAAAGAGGGCAGGAATACTCACTTGGGGCCATCAGATGAGCACAGGATGCAGCCCTTTTCTCAAGCTGGTTCTTGGGATGACCACTCAGGTGGACTTTCTGTCAGGGCTATGGTGTAAGTGGTCACATGTTTGTAGTATCTTTGAGTCTTCTGATCATTTTCATCAAAGTGAAAAATATTTATTTGGGGAGAACATGCTGATCATAATTATAGGTCTGTTCATCTTGTCACTTTCTCAGTGCAGATTCAGGTTCATGGAGCATCACAATAAGGAAAAATCACTTCAGATGTGCCTCTGCAGTGAATCTCACATGTATTGCAAAGGCCCCCTCACGGTGGCACCAAGTATGAGTTTCTAAGAAGTGAACTTTACAAAACACATGCACACGCGTGTGGGTGTACACACGTGTACAAACACACATGCATATTCAGAGCAGTAATAAAGCAGCAAGCACTGTCTCCTTACTAAGATTATCATTCCAAAGGGAAGACATGCACAAAGGACCCAAAAATAAATGCCAAAGGATCACTCCCATTGTTCAGGCTGTGACTTTTGGCTACTTTGGCAGAGTTTACAGGGCTCACAAGCTGTATGAAGAGGCACTCCCCTCAACACATGTGAACTCAGCAGCTTGACCTAAAGCCAACTAGGGGTGAGCTGAGTGGGCACTGGTGGACAGGCCCTGCAGGCGCTGCTCTTGGCTGACATGCAGTAAGGGGCACAGCCTCCAGGGTGCCGATGGATATCCTTCTACACTTAGATAACCCACATCTAGACAGTTTAGACCTTTTCAGGAGGTTCCTCATGTCCCTTCCTCCTTTATTACCCTCAGCCCTAAAGCTAACCACTCTTCTGACTTCTATCACTGAGATTAATTTTGTCTATCAATTCCAAAAGTGACCAGAGGGATGGACACCACAGCAAGCCCTCTGGGGCCCAGCAGCAGGCTGGAGGGGAGGCCAGGTCACAGGAATCACAGCAGGTGCCAGGCACCTCTGCCACAGAGCCAGGAGAGCCAAGGTCCAAATCCACATGAAGACCTGGGTCCCCCTCTTGTGCACAGATAGGCTAGAGAGTCTGCCCTGGTAGAAATGGCATAGTTTGGGCTAATGCCTGAGTATGAAAAACACTTGGCACCGCTTCCTGAGAAGCATGGCCCCCAGAGAACGTGGGCTCAAATGGAACATATTGGTGTCCTCTGAGCTGCAGGCTGTGGTGTCAAAATGCAGTTAGGACCAGGGAGGGAGAGAAATGCAACTCCGTGCAACTTCGACGCCACGAAGAAAGCACCTCCATCAGAGCCTGACCTGCCGCCCCAGGTAGGCCCCCACACCAAAGCAACCAACTGAAACCACACTCCTCTCCGTGCCTGTGCACAGTACAGGTTACTGAAGGCTTGGGCTGGTCCTTCTGAACACAGAATACCCACCTGTAGGGCACGGCAATGCTCAATTCAGTCCCACTCTCATCACATAAGCTGAGGGTATTCTGGAGAGTAAGTTGCCTCCAAACCTCAGGAGGGGTTGGGTAGCTTGACTGTGCACACCCAGCCCCCAGAGCCCTCTGCAGGGACAGGGTGGCTGTCAGTTTTCCTCTCAGGGCCAGGATTGTTGAGTAAGTGCTCCCAAACACACAAGCACCACTGTTCTAAGCAGTAGGCCAGCTATAATCATCACTGTGGAATCAACCAGGCCAGAAGAGACACCTGTGCTAAAACTGGTATGTCAGAAATAGAATTCATTTTGTGAAAGTCTTCTGCAGTGAGGGTCTTGCATTCGCAATTATCATTTTACAGGTGACCCACAAGGAGAATTGAGTTTTGTGTTTTTCCCAGGAGCCTGTACAATGCAGCAACTGTATTTCTAAAAGTCCTGCCTAGTGACTTCCCAGAAAATTTTTGATCTGCTTGGTAAAGAGACTTGGAGCCGACCTGTTAGAGAATGCCTCCTCAGCCTGGAGGGGAAAAGAAAAGCTCCAATAGAATCCTAATGGTGTGTTTTCCTGGTGGCTAATGGCGTTGCGGAGTGTGGTTGGCATGCCACCTGGTGTTCTCCTTCCAGAGGCCAGCCGCAGTCAAAGAGAAATGAAGGGCACTTGCAGCAGCGGGCAGCGTGGACGATGGCTTGGGGCCTGCGGTGCCGCGTGAGTCTGAGGGACTCTCTGCAGCTTGATGTATGGCACTTTATTTATTTTTTTAGTCTGGCAGCTGCCACTGAGATTCACCTGTCTCGGTGCAAAGCACTCGCTTTAATTTGTTTTCTTTATTAAATACACAGCCCAACCTCTGTCTTGTCATGTTCTTGGAGTAGTTGGAAGGCACACAGAGAATGGGCCTTGCTTTGCATTTTGCCGGAGAAGATAGAAATTCTTTTACATGATGGGCATCAGCCATTTTTCCTTGTTCTTTGACTAATGTTGGATAGAAGCGCTAGGTTATTTTAAAAGTATATTTTATAGAAGAAAACTAAGATACAGTTAAGACTGATGTCTTTTAACAATGCAAGTAGCTTTCAAACTAAATTTTATATTGTCAATAATGTAATGTCATCTCACTCTATAAAACAGTGTGGTGGACGTGGTGGAGTTGAGGTACACAGCACTGGTGTGGCCTTCACTCACACTTATGCGAGATTCTTTTTATGGCTGTGTGTGTGTGTGTGTGCGTGTGTATCTATGTGAATGCCTGTGTCTGTGTGTGTGTGTGTGTGTGTGTGAGTGAGAGAGAGAGAGAGAGAGAGCGTGAGGGAGAGAGATCCTTATACCAACGTGCTAAATTTCTGGCACTTGTATGCATTTGATTAAAAAGAGTGGAATTTCTGGACTGTAGGGTATATTTCTTTTATATTTTAATACATATTGCAAAATTGTGATTCAAAAGGCTATGATGATTCACATTTTGCAAGATATGAAAGTATACTTTTTCCCAGAAAAATGTTTAATATTTGTGTTCCCAGTCTGATTAGTCCAAGTAAAATATTATTATCATCTGATTTTGTTTTATCTGTTTCCTGAGCTTTTGGATCTGAACTTCTGTATCTGAGAGGTTTGAAATATTACCTTATAAACCATATATAAGTGATGAATAAAACCTTTCATCCACTGTAGAAGTCACATATATGTTTTCTCAGTCTATTAGTTTTGGTGTCTATTGTTTCGTGATGTCTATTATCATACAAAAACATATTTCATGTAGCTGCATGTTTCTATATTTTTTTCGTGTATTGATTATCACGATCTCCCTAACCTCTAATTTTTTTTCTTTTATTAGTGCATTATAGCTGTACGTAATAGTTGGGTTCATTTTGATGTAGTCATACATGCATGGAATTTAATCTACTCCATTTCAGTCCCTGGTGCCCCCATTGTCCCTCTTTTCTCCCTCCCCCTCCCCCTCCCTCTGTTACTAGGCTTACCCTCCTCTTGCTTACTTATTTTTAATTGGTGCTTTGTAAAGTACATAAAGTGGAATTCACTGTGGTATATTTATGCATGCACGTAGTGTGATTATGTCAAATTCATTCCACATTTTGTCCCCTTTCCAGTCTCCTTCCTTCTCTCTCAATCTCCTCCTCTTGCTCTACTGAATTTCTGTCCTTATGATATCTGACACCTGCCCCCCCATCCCTTTACTTTGCTCTAGCTTCCGCATATGAGAAAAAACATTCCACCCCTGACTTTTTGAGTCTGGCTTATTTCATTTTGCATGATGCTCTCCAGTTCCATCCATTTTCCAGTAAATGCCATAACTTCGTTCTTCTTTGTGGCTGAGTAAAACTCCATTGTGTGGATATACCAACCTATGGTTTTCCAGGCAATTGTTTTACTGCAGTTACAAAAGAATTGCACAGCTGTGCATATTATAGTCATCTACTGATGTGCACCTGGGCCTTTTCTATATTTTGGCTTTTGTGAGTGGCGCTGTTATAAACATTGATGGGGCTGCATCCTTATAGTATGCTGATTTAAATTCTTTGGATTCGATACTGAGGAGTGGGATAGCTAGGTCATATGATAATTCCATTCCTAGGTTTTTGAGGCATCTCCATAACTTCTTTCTGTAATTTGCAGTTCCACCAACAATATATGGGTATACATTTTTCTTCACATCCTCACTAGCACTTATTATCATTTGGATTCTTGATGATTGCCATTCTGACTGGAGATGAAATATCAGTGTAGTTTTGATTTGCATTTCCCTCATAGCTAGAGATGCTGAACATTTTTGTATATATGTATTGGCCATTGTGTTTCTTCTGAGAAGTCTCTGTTTAGTTCTTTTGCCTATTTCTTGATTGGGTTATTTGTTTTTCCCATGCTCTAGATTTTACGTGTACTTGCTATCTGTTTTTCTATTGGTGTGAAATTTCCCTTTGTATGGTGTGAGGGAGGCTCAAATTTGTTCTTTTTAATAGATGGACCCATTTTATATTATCATTAATTAAGTAATCCTTTCCCCAATGTATATCAAACTATTATTTTGGTCAAAATAAATCCCATGTATTCAAAGACTTATTTGTAGTTTCTCCACTATTTGATATTATCCATAAAAACGCATGAACCTCCATGCTGTTCTGATCCACATACTGTACATTAAAAAAAAAAAAGTCTGGCCTCAATCAGCTCATCTTTTTTTTTTTTGTTATAATTTCCTTTTCTTTTCATGGACATTTATTCTTTTTTTTTTAAAAAAAAATTGTAGTTGTAGATGGACAGAATGCCTTTATTTTATGTATTTATTTTTATGTGGTGCTGAGGAGTTTGAACTTTAATATTATTTTTCTACTTCCACTCCCTTGGAAATAGTAACCAGTCTCTTGGTGGTACCTTCACAGGGCTTGAGATTTCCACCGCATGCCCCCCACACCCCAAGTTCTCTGTTCCAGTAGCTCCTCTGCCCAGAGGATGAGAGTTGCACATTTAATTGAGAGGGACAAGTGTCAAGTGTCAACTCTGGCCCCCCCCATAAGCATCCTGTCGAAGGCTAGGCCAGCGTGGCCGAGAGGGAGAGAGTGGGGGCGTCGGCCTGCCTCCTCCAGGGATGCAGTCGGTGAAGTCCTCACTCGCCTGAGTCCTGTCCGGTTTGCTTTTCTCACCTCTTTTCTTGTGCTTCGCAAACTATTTTTTAAATTAATGTAAAACTTCATATAATCTGAACATTAGCATTCGCCCTGAATCATTCTGTTCTGTGACCTCGGGATAGCTTGCCTGGGGTGGACTGGGAGCGGGCAATGACCCAAGACAGTCTCCACATGACATGTCAGCTAGCCAGGGTTGGTCCTGTTAACAGAACTCTGACTAATGCACTCTCAGGCTACAGGCTGAAGAGGAATTGAGTTTGAAATACACTTTGTGTGAAGTCTGTCGTGTCTTCAGTAGAGCTTCACAGGATAGAGGTAGAGCTCAAGAGGTCACAGAATGTCCGAGTCATCTGAAAACGTCTGGCACGTCCCCAGCTGTAGCACAGTCTGTTTCTTTATCTGAGATGGTTTGAAATATGAGACAGATGATTAGCCTTTGGTTCAGCTCCCAGGGCCTGCAGTTAGCATTTCTGAACTTGGAAGGACACAGTGACTTTCCATTTGGAAGAGCCGTTTGTGAAACTCGGTGGATTAGGATGTGTTTCTGTGAATGGGGCTAGTTGTGTGTGAAATGAACGAGAACAAAGCACACGGGAATGAATACCCGACTAGCCGTGAAAAATAAGAAGCCTGCCTTGAACAAAGGTGTGGAATTGATGAGGAGTCTGGTGTGAAGCCAGAATTGTTAGTGAGCTGCATGAACTATGAGAGAAATCCACTACCTGACAAATGAGGGAACCTTCAAAATACTGCAGATTTCTTATTATTGGAAGAACTGTATTTTAACCCCAGCCTTAAAGTATATATGGAGAAATGCAGGATAAATAAAACAGGTCATTGAGTCCATGGAATTGTACAACAAATTCTTATGTATGTGTGCACTCAGAACCAAAGGTAAGGACTTGCTCACGGGTGTATTTGGGTATGGGGAGCCCGAGTTTGGGGATTCAGCTCACCGTTATTCCCGTCTGATGATGGGAAAGAAACAGAGTGCACCGTAGCCGTGCATCAGTAAATAAAAGATACAGATTTTCTACATGTGTAAGAATTTCCTAGAAGGAAATCAGTACTCTGCACCATCCATCACCTTTCCCAACTGCACTCTAAATCATGAACTTGATCAGCTCTACCTTTAAACTGCATGACAACTGCACTTACAAAGTGGGTCTGATTTATTTGTCCAATGGTTGCACTTTATTTCTTACCGCCCTTTCCCCAGTAACATTCACTTTCAATTATAAGGACTATGCACAGGGCAAGATATTTGGTGGCACTTAAAAATAGACTCACACAAATCTATAAACAGATCTCACTTCCAGGTACCACGTACAGGGGACTGTGCCTCATGGGTTGGTCACCATTGTGCTGGCCAAGCGTCTATTACCATTATTTCCTTCATTCCTCACAATAATCTTATAAGGTAAAATTGCCTTCCCATTTTCCAAATGAAAAAACTTAACTTGAAGTCAGGAACCCAAGAAGTTCACCCCCCGAGGGCTGTGACCCCATTCCTTCCCTTGTAGACAAGGATGAGGCAGAGGAAATGAGAGCATCTAATCCACGCATTACTTGATAACAATAAAACAGTATTTGTAGGCCAGCCTCTCCCCGAGGCCATGTCAAAACAATTTAGTCAGATTGTCTTTTTATTAAAAAAGAAAAAAAAAAAAAGCCTGCATCAAAATAGCTACCTCCAAATGTCAAGGACCAGCAGCTGCCCACCGACATCATAGGTCACCACCAGAGGAGGCTTCATAAGTTTTTATGGGGTTGTCACTTCAAATGTTTAGTTATTAAAGATCAATGAGTCATTGGACACTAACCATGGTGGCAGAATTTATTGCTTTTAGATCTTCCAGTGGGTGTTGTCCTCCAGATGTAGATGTTGAGGGGGACGGAGGCTGTCCAGTGACCTGGGGCACAGCACAGAGGGGGTCTAAATTTAGGGACAATGATGTAATAAGGCCAGAGTACAGGCAGGCAGAGGTGAGCCTCAGGAGGCCCTGGGAGGTAGAGGGCTGAGAACCAACCAAAGAGAGAGCCTTGAGAGCAAGATCCAGGGGAATGTCCAGGGTCCTGTTGTGACCCCAAGAAAGTACAGAAAAGTGGAACATTTAATTCCAGGAAGGGGAGGTCTGAGCCGCTCCCTCAACCTCCCCTCCTTCACCCTCTGCCCTCGGGACTCCCCAGGGAACTTCAGTACCCAGACCCCTCACATGGCTCCCAGTCTCTGTCACTCTCCATCCTTCACAGGGCTGAGCCCTGTCCCCGTGATGCCCCTTCTTACTGTTTAGGCTGGATGCTCAGGCTATACAGGACGAAGGAGTAAGATTCGGGGCCTGTACACAAAACATAGAAAAATCATTTCAGTTGTTGATAACTGAAATTAACATTCCATCAGTGTAGCCACCAGTGTGCTCAGGAAATTATAAAATGCAAGCTGTTTGCCTTTTCAGGGTAATTTGGGGACCATTTCTGCCCTCTAGCTAGGGTCTCTAGGCAGCACCCTGTTCAGACCTGTCATATAATCCTGTAAAGCCAGGTAGCTTACTGGCTAAGAAAACAGAATTTGAGAGCCATAATACTGGTTTAGCACTCAGTTCTGCTACTCACTGTGTGCCTTTGGGGAAGTTTCCTCACCTCTCTCTGCTTTTGTGTCCTCATCTGTAAGTTGAGGACAAGAGCAGTTGAGCATGCTTAGAACACTAACTGTAGAAAGAAAGAGCTGGGTGATAGCAAGGTAGCCATATTGTCTGTTATCGTTGATTTAACAGATATTTATGGAACATCTTGTACATTTATTTCACTTCCAAACATATAGGTGAGTCTGTATCCTCATACATTGTGAGGAAGACAGATATAAAGCATGCAGGTGTACAAACAGGTAAAATGATTAAATACTGGATAAAGCAGGGAATAGCGGAGTTACACCTGGTGATAATGAAGAAAACCATGCGCTGCGACAGAGAACGGTGGCCCAGGGTGCTTTGGATGGAGAGCCTGGGAGGCTGCTTGGAGGCAGCACTTCAGCCTGAGGACCATGAATCTGTACTACAGGTGCCAGGTCCTAACCCTGTGCAGGGGCAGGAGAGGAGCCCAAAGGCCGCTCTCCCTGAACCCCAGCCACCATCCTCAGCATTGTATGTTTTGATCCTTTGTGGGATCTGCAGCCTTGTGATAGGTGCAGAGATTTTCCCCGCATTACAGATGAGAACTCTGAAGCTCAAGAGGCTTTCTCAGGGCAGTTCCATCAGCTAAATTGTAAGAATAGCAGTATTTCAACCACTCAGGCAGCAGGTAACCGCTACCCTCACACTCTTAAATCTTACAGTGTATTGTAGCCTCTAGTTAAGAATCACTAGTCTAGGTTAGTTTAACTGTGAAATCTTTCCCGCTAGACCACCGTCTCCCAGGGCATCTTGCTTGAAAATTGCAGGGAGGCTGACAAATCTTAGCGGGGTTCAAGGTGCTCCCACCCTCCCAGCTTTTTCAGGCCCCCTACCCGTTCTCCCCATTGCTGATCCTGGGGCGTGAGCTCTGGAGACTCCACAGCTGGAAGCAGACACCAGCCTGTGTATTTCCCAGCCTCCCTGTCCATATGTCACCTGGTGGGGACGTCAGAGATGCTCACAGAACCCACCCTTGATGCCTCTATGGATCCTCCCGTGTCTAACACAGAGTCTTTCAGAGCAGATGCTCATTAATGCGTTAGTTAAATGGCGGAATCACTGGTATTTTCTCGTGTACATCGGACTGTTTATACCCTTCCTGCTCCACACTGAGCTCAGCGAAGCCCCGCAGGTCACTGGGCCCCCAGTTCTGACGCGCCCCGCAGCCAGTGTCATCAGTATCTCGGCTCCTGTTGTCTCCGGACCTGAGTGAAAGGCACAAAAAGTAGTGACACTCAGTTGTCTCCGACCTTGATCGTGATCAGCATCTAAAAAGGCTTCCTAATGGCCGTGGAGGCAGAGGCCAAGCTCATTAGTCCTGGGTCCAGCAGTCCCGCTTACCAAGGCCCATTAGCTGCATTGAGGCCGCGTGGCCTGCCGCCCCCTCGGCGTCTTCCACGATCACAGCAGGTTTCCTTAGGGAAGAATAAGTGTCTCTTCCAGATTGTCCGTCACTGTCCTCCTCCTTCCTTGTACTTGGTTTGTTTCGGCTTTGTTTTTTTTGGACAGAGACGTGTAACTTTCAAATTAGAGTGAAAGTCGCAGGTGGCTGCAGGAGAGAAGCGGGGAGGGAGGCTGCTCCAGTGACCGCGCCTTTAATTGGCGCCCGAGGGAAGGGCTCTCGGGGGCAGCCCCATTTGTGCTCAGGATCTTAAACACTGGCGCGAACCGCTCTCACAGCAGATAGAAATAAACACCTAACGAGACGGGGAGGGAACGAGTCTCTCATTCCTCTTCCACGCGCCTTTGGAGGACGCGCGGGCAGCGCGAGAGGGCGAGGTGGAGACCAGACGTTTGACGGCCACGGTGACCGCTGTTGTAGGAACCAGGGGTGGCTCCCGGAAAGGAACAGCGTGACGCTCCCTGGCAGAGAGGTGGGCAGCCAGGTGCCCAGTGCCTTCTCCTGCCGGAGAGCTGCTTCACTGCCACGTTGGACTGTGCCCAGGTGTCACAAGATCCTCCCCACTGACTTCATTGCTCCGTCGCCCATGTCCTCCCAGGTCCAAGGCAGTGTTGTCACGGAGGCAAAGCTCCAGGACCTTCTACCTGATATAAAATAGGAGATTGGAAGGACAGTTAGCAAAACGGTCACAGGACTTCCATCTTTTTGGAAGCAAATGCGCATGTAGCACCAAGTCCCTGGAGTCAGCAGGTGCCTTAGGAGCTAATGTGAGCAGCAACTTTTGTCTGCAGAGGAGATTTGAAATTGAAAATTTTAATCCAACTCCTACTCCAATATGTCACTTTGTCTCTATCCAGTGAGGCCTTGCCAATCAGCTATACCATATCTGTGGTCTAGCAAAAGAAACAAAAGACAGAGACATTTAGGGCTCATGCCTGAGTATTTCAGAAGTCCTCTGAGATTTTTTTTCTTTTTTTTTTTTCCCTTTTTTGCAAACAGGTAATAAATTTTTAAAGCCATTAATATTTTCCCTTTGTTGAAGAACCTTACATTATTTTTAATATTGTCTTATGAAATCCCAGTGACTTAACTGATAAATAAAATCTTATTAATGACTTTCCTCATAATTTATAATTATAAAATTTCAAACAAAACAAAATTTCAAAACATAAGAACTAAGAAATCAACTGATTAATCGTTTCTTTAAACATCTGAAAAAAACTGAGGTGCAGAAATGTTCAATTGCTTCCCAAAAGCTCTTCATAAAAACAAACAAACGCAGGACTGCCGTGGGCACTGGTCCTAGGTTTCGAGTCTGAATCTGAATTATCAGATTAACAAAATGGATATAAGTTTTCAAAATTTTAACTATATTCATCCATCCATTCATTGTTATCTTACAGGTTATCTTAGCAATCAGGAGTTCTTTGGAAGGGAATCCATGAATACCAGAGTTCAAAATTCATTAAAATCTTACTTTTGACTCTCTATCTAAAATGTCTTCTTATCAAACTTTGCCACCTGCTAAAGTTGCTCATTAAATTCATGAAAGAAACACATTCATGGTATTTTGAGAGCAAATGAGAGAGAAAAAAGCAACCCTCCCCTTCAGCCTGTTCATATCATCCGAGGCAGCCAATGGCTCCCCCCCCCCCCATCTCCAGTGAGTCTCCAGCAGGACCACAGGGTGGGCGCTCACCTGGAAGTCACACTTCTTTTCTTTTGTGAGATTAGGGAATCTCAAGCTCTTAGGAAACAAGTCAGGGACAACAAAAGGAAGTCATCAGTCTTAATAGGAAAATTCCACGGAACCCAAACAGGGAATGTGACAAATACTTTTCTGCCCCCACCCTGTTATCAAGGAACCCTATCTTCCAGGGTACCCCGTTCCTTTGGGAGAAGGAGGTCCTCAGTGCTCGGCAGAGCTCTGCTTGGCAACCATGTAGGTGTTCCTGTCCTTGTGTACTTACTCAGTGGTATGGTGGAGACAGGACTTGCAAACCCAGCCATCCAGAGAAGAACTTCCAAGCAAAGGGATCCATTTGAATGTTAGGTGTGAATAAGCTTTTTAATAATCTGGTTTTTCCTTCTTCGTATATAACATGTCCATAGACACACATCTTCTCTTTTGTTGATAGTTCCAATTCTCTCTTGGTAGACAGGAACAAATACTCCTGGTTTTCACTGCATTATGGATTCTGTTATTTTTGAGTGCAGAATTATTATTATTACATAAATTATTTTTAATATTGTCTTAAGTTCCAATAACTTGAGTTAGTTGATAAATGAAAACTTATTGTTGACTTTCCAATAACAGACATCAGTTTCCTCTGCTACTTTTTACTGCACAATGAGTGTCCTTAGGATTTAGATAATCTCTAAAAACATGAACCATGATAAAAGAACCTCTAGGGAGATGAAGTGGTGATGTTCATGTTACTCGCTAGTCTCCTGATTTCAAAATAGCACTATTACTGAGGTATTTCTGCCATTTTTCCATCACTCAATTTGTTCCCTAACTGCTGCTTTGATTTTTATTTATTTGTGTATTTATTTACCTTTTCAAAATGGATTAGAATGATAGATGAAATGCCTGGAATACCTTACAAATTCCCCTTGGATTTTTAAACTATAGACAAATTCTATACAAATGCAAAGATTACAAGTAAATTTTCACATAGCCAGTTTGAACTATAAGCTTATTTCTGCTAATTACTAGTTGTGAAGCACCAGGCAAGAAAAATACAGTATATTGCCTTTGGATTTCAATAGGAGTACCCAACTTTAAGAGCAACTAATCATTCTCTAAACCTCTACCTATAAAAAGGCATTATAGCTTGCTATAAGAAAGACATAATAGTTTATCCAGCTATATTTTCAAGTCAACATGCATGATTTCTCAGATTGGGAAAGAAAGAAATTTGTCTTATATGGATATGTGATAATTTTTCCATCAGTTTCCCCTGAACATATTTTATTCTCACATTTATATATAATTTGACTTGTGTTTCCTGTAATGGCCCTTGGATTTCACAAATAACAAGAGCAGGCTGCCCTTAGCCTTTGAACAGTTTTTGATCTTCAGAGACATCCTTTTTTTTTTTTTTTTGTACCAGGGATTAAAACCAGGAACAGTTAGTCACTGAGTCACATCCCCAGTCCCCCAGTCCTTTTTATTTATTTTTTATTTAGAGACAGGGTCTTGTTGAATTGCTTAGGGCCTTGGTAGATTGCTGAGGCTGGCTTTGAACTCATGGTCCTCCTGCCTCAGCTTCCCGAGCTGCTGGGATTACAGGTGTGTGCCACTGCACCCGGCCATCCTTTCATTTGAAATACATCTCAATAAATGTCATTTGAACTGTGAAAAAAATGAATTTTTTTATTTAAGAATCCTTCTGCCTAACATAAAAAAATTATTATTAATATTCTTGCTTTAAGTACATTTTAAATCTCATGCAAATAGTCATACAAGATCATGGAAAATTAAATAAGGTAAGAGCAGAATCAATAATTATAAGCTGTTGATTGCCACCCCCAAAGTCCAGGCAGATATCATTCCTTTAGTGGAATAGAATTCTTCCTTCCCCCAAACTTGCACAGCCCTGGTGCAGCCTCTGCCATCTCTTAGGAGCAGTGGGTCCCATGGTTTCTCACTAGCATGTGAAGTGCTTCATCTTATTTATTCTAAATTTACTTGTCCTCTTAGCTCTGTATTTCAGAATTGGCCAATAAGCCAAAGTTCACTTTATCCAAGACTCTGGCTCTTTTGTGGAAACTAATTTCTTTCCTCTATTCATACACTCAGATCTCTAATTCTCCTTCAGTTACAAGTACCAAACAGTCACTAATTCCGTTAGCACTTCTTAGCATTTGCCAAGCAATGATAAAAACAATCACAACATTTACATAGTCTTGATGATTTAGGTACTCTTAGGAAACCCAGGCCCAGAGACAGACCCAAATAGGTCAAGTAGGAAGCACAGGTCAGGGCCAGACCCAGACCTAGACATCCTCGTGCAGTTGTCTATTTGCTTAACAGCTCGCAGTACCTTTGCAGATGCCATCACTCTCAGGCTGTCATGGGGAGCCACCCCAGAAAACACTCTAGTCGGAAATCAAACAAAAGAGAGCTTTATTTACCTGGCCAGGGCTTGTTTAGCGCCATGTAAACAAGCCAATCACAGAAGCTGAAACAGTAATTAACAGGACCTATGGACCTTAAGCAGGACTGGAATTTTCCAGTTAGCAAGCAAGTTACAGAAGCTAAAAAAGCAGTCAGCTTGCAACTCAGTTAACCGCATCCCGGGTCTGAGCAGGTATTATTAGACAACCATATCCTGAATTTCAGCAGGGGCCAGCGGGGGCGAGAATCTACTTCAAAGTCTGTAGACCCACAAATGCACTCAAACCCAGAATGTAGCTCACCACGACCACCACCATATCCTGAGTTGGGTACACCCTGTGGGGTACAAAGATAGAAAAACAAATTTTTAATAAGAAAAACAGCTTTTGTTTCTGTTTCTCAGAAATAGGTCCTGCAGAAGGGGTTCACAGGAGCAGTAACAGCAGTAACAGAAAAACTAAGATGGATTCTAGAACAGCTAAGATGGAGTCTCCTGGCCACACTTTTTGTTTGTATAACCACAGTGACTTCATTCCCGCTCCCAGTACTAGTAACTTATTCAATGCTTACTTAAAACTGTAGTTATCTCATTTGCTCGTTATTTTGTTACTGATATCTATACACCTTATGTCTACATGATCAAGCTAACACATTTGTTCACAGATATATTGATTTAACTTTGTCTATATCTGTGTTAACCTATTAGCATAGGTAACTATACAGGGATACAGACTTATCACATTTCACTCTTCTATATCTTTTTTCCTGTGGCTTAAATCTATATCTTACAGTTACATGATTTTACTACTATTACTTAGGCTTACTCCTGATGAACTTATCTATGAACTTATGTCTTACTATTGCTTATCTATGTTACTTACCTTATTCCTATAATCTATAGCCTATGTCTATGACTTATTGATTATATTGAACAGTTCACACACAACAAGGTGTCATAGGAAGCTAGGCTAATTTTTTAAATTGTATATCTGAAACCCTCTTCATAATCTCCTGCAATTTGGTGATTCCTTTGGCAGAAGCAGTTTGTTGGGTATCTCTTTTCCCAGGCAATGACTTATAGAGACTTTGAGTTCACCTACCTCCATTACAATAGATATTTTAGAGCTCTCATTTTATACAGGCAATTTTTAAAATTTTTAATTTTTTAAACTTCTCAAAAGTTTGCATTTCAAAAGCTAAGGCTTAGGTATGTTTGGTTTTCATTAATATTCAATATATCACTGTAGACCACTTTGTCAGTTTGACCCCTTGTTTTGAATGCAATTTAGGCTTTCCATTACACTGTGTCCCTGCTTTTGTTGGGTTCTTCTAAAAGCTGAACCCAAGCCTCAGCTTGGTGCAGAAGGCTCATGTGAGAAGTGATCTTGGGACAGTTGTTGAAGAGCTGGGCATGCAAGGTGCAGGAGGAAGGCAAGTCAGGGGAGTGGCTGTTGAGGTTGTGCAGGGGCAGTTGGGGCGTGGTCTCACTGGGGATTCAAGGAATCAAGAAGAATGCCTCTTCAAATTGTCCTTCCAAAGAGCGGGAAGCTAGTTATCTTCCAATACCAATGCATGGTTGATTAAGGTTTGCTTTTTGATACCTTGGGGCTCTGAAACTAACATTTTGCCTATGCATCCTTCAGGTGCCATTCCATGGATTCAGCCAACCATGGATCAAAAACTTTGTATTGAATATGTACAGACTTTTTTCTTTGTTGTTATTTCAAAATCAATATAGTATATCAATTACTTACATAGAATTTACATTGCATTATAAATTAAAAGTAATCTAGAAATGATTTAAAGTGTAGGAGGGGATGTATGTAGGTTATATGCAGATATTATGACATTTTATATAAGAGACTTGAGCATCTGCAGATTTGGGCATCCTGGGGGTTGCTGGAACCAATTCCTCACAGATGCTGAGGGATAACTGTATTTGCTTTGTCAGCTAAATCTACTTACCAAACCTTCTTATTTTTTATGTGTTTTGAAGTGAGTTTTAAAATGAGTTGGAGACGTAAATACACTTTTCCTCTAAATACAGTGTGAACAGTTACCTAGAGTTCAATACTTGTATATGTTTCACTTTTTAAGGTGTATTTTATACCCAATGAAAAGTTATGAGTTATGGTAAAGACATAAATCTCTGTAGCCCAAACCTCTATCATGATGCATAGCTTTTCCATCCCCCACAAAAGGCGAGTCACTCACTAACCCTCTGTGCAGAGGGGGCAAAAACTCCTCTGATTTTTTCCTACTACAGACTTTTTTTTTTTTTTTGCCTGTGTTAGAATTTAAGTAGCGCCATGTAGTCTATACTCTTTAGTGCAGGGCTTCTTTCAGAAAAACATGTTTGAGGCTTATCCACAATGTATGTAGCAACAGTTCTTTCCTTTTATGGCTGAGTAATATTTCAGTCTCCACTGATGGACACCTGGGCTATCTCCAGATTTTTACTGTCATGAATAAAGCTGCTATAAGCATTTGTTGTATTATTCACTTTTGGACAGATGTTTTTATTTCACTTAAGTTAATACCTAACAGTAGAATTTCTGGACTGAATGTAACTAAGTGTTCAATTTTATAACAAAGGCCACCCATTTTTCCTGAGAGACTGCACAGGATATACTCTGTTATGGTTTGAATATGAGTTGTTCCCCATATGCTCATGTTATAAACAATGCAGGAGTGTTCAGAGATGAAATGATGAGATTACGAAAGTTATAACCTAAGCAGTGGATTAATCCACTTGATAGATAAAAATCAGAATGGATTACTGGGTGGTGGTACACAGGTGGGGTGTGGCTACACTGGTAGGTCACTGGGAGCATGCCCCTGGGTATTACAGGCTCTAAATACTCTCTCTCTCTGCTTCCTGGCTGCCATGAATGAGCCACTTTCCTTCCCCAGCCCTTCCAGGACGAACTGCCCCACCTTGGTCCCAGAGCAATGAAATCAGCTGACTTTGGACTGAGCCTCTAATTCATGAGGCAAAATAAACTTTTCCTCCTGAGTTGTTTTTGCCATGTCTTTTGTCACAGTGATGAACGCTGACTCAGATACTCTCAGGAAACTTGTGTTCCAGTGACTCCACAGCCACTATCGCTCTGATTCTGGTGCCTGTGCAGAGGTGTTTTTTTAAAATTTATTGGTGCATTATAATTATACATAATAGTGGAATTTGTATTTGAATTCCACATGTGGAAACTATATTTGTACATGCACATAACGTGATTTGATCATTCCCATTTCCCAGTGCTTTTCATTTCCTCCCCCTTCTCCCTCCCCCATCCACTTGCTCTAATCTTGTGATCTCCCTTTTATTATGATTATTATCATCATCACCATCATTATGACTTTATGTATATAATCAGGGTTTATCATGGGATATTCATAGTGCACATAGCATTATTTGGTGGACCTTGTTTCCCATCACTTCCCCATGCCCTCCTCTCCTCCATCTTTCTCAATTGCCTTCCTCTACTATTTTTTTTAAGAGAAAAAGAGAGAGAAGAGAGAGAGAGAGAGAGAGAGAGAGAGAGAGAGAGAGAGAGAGAGAATTTTATAATATTTATTTTTTTTCAGTTTTCGGTGGACACAACATCTTTATTTTATTTTTATGTGGTGCTAAGGATGGAACCCAGCGCTCCGTGCATGCCAGGCGAGCGCGCTACCGCTTGAGCCACATCCCCAGCCCTGCCTTCCTCTACTCTGTTGGTCTCCCTTCTACTGTTGTAAGATCCCCTCTTTCTATTCCACTTTTTCCCTCTTTCTTGTTCTGTAGCTTCTGTATATGGGAGAAACATTCAACCCTTGACTTGCTGAGTCTGTTTTATTCACTGAGCATGGTGTTCTCCAGTTTCCATCCGTTTTCCAGAAAACAGCATAATTTCATTGTTTTTGGCTAAAACTTAAATATATTACATTTTCTTTATCCATTCCTCTGATGATGGGCACCTAGGCTGGTTCCGTTACTTGACTATTTTGAATTGCACTGCTGTAGACATTGGGATGCATGTGTCATTATACTATGCTGTTTTTAATTATTTTGAATATCTTGGTAACATGGCGTTTCCATTCTTAGTCTTTCGAAGAGTCCGTATACTGCTTTACAAAGTGTTTGTGCTGATTTTAGTCTTATCAGGAATTTATAAGTGGATATTTTCCCCTGTATTCTCACCAGCAATTATTGTTATTTGTATTCTTAATGATTGCCATTCTAACTGGAGTGAGGTGAAATCTCAGTGTAGTTTTTCTTGTCCGGTGATATTTCAATTCATTTAGATTACTGACAATGCTATGCACTTTTTCATGTATTTATTGGTGATTCTTATTTTTTTCTTCTGCAATATTTATTTCCCCATATTTTTTCATTTTTAATTTATGTTCATTAGGAATGATATATTATATCCAGTGTATATTTATATCCAGTGTATATTTATATTGTATATATATATTTATATTTTATATATTTAGTGTGTGTGTGTATATGTATGTATATACACTGGATATAAAATATAAATATAAATATATATACAATATAAATACACACTGGATACAATATATCATTCCTAATGAACATAAATACACACACACACACACACACACACACACACTCTATTCCAGAATCTGTGAAATGTATGCATCAGACACCCTTGCATTATCAGATGTGTGCTTTCTGACTATTTTCTTGCAGTTCTGTAGGGTGACATTTCATTTTCTTAATATTGCCTTCTGAAGAGCAAATGCTATATTTGGAGGCTTCTTCCATTTTTTATGGTATTATATTCTCTGTCAGAGAAACCTTTGCCTAATCCCAACTCTTGGAATACTCTCCCTGGATTTATTTCTGGAAACTTTCTGGATTTTTGATTTTTATATTCAGGCTTAGGATCCAACTTTAATTTTGAAGGTTTAACTTTGAACATGTATGTGAATATGTGGTTGTTCCTGCCCCTTTGGGTGAGTTTTGGTACCTTTGTAGAAAATCAAATGACCATAAATGTAGAAGTATTTCTGGGTCCTGGATTCAAAGTACCTCTGTTTCTACATGAGACACAGTGGACAAGTCATTAGTAGTAGTAGTTGGCCACTTTAGTTTGGATGTGGTACATTTAGTAGATTTTCCAGAATCTTTGACATAAACTCTGGTATTCCTAGGATAGATGTACCTTGCATGGAAAATACATGGTTTCCAATATTATATGTAAAAATTAGTGTTACCTGTGGTGAGCCACTTCTGCCGTTTCTGCAGACTATGGTCGCCATTACAATATGGTGCTGGCTCCACTGTGGTCTGTGACAAACAACTCCTTATTTGGGAGAGTTGGCGCATGGTTTTTCACCACCCTATGAGAAAGCTCCACGTGGCAGCTTCGCATTGGGGCTTGAGATGCTTTATTAAGGCTGGGAGGGGCATCCGAGAAAGAGAAGAAGAAATATCAAGGGCCTGAATAAACTGCTGAAAGAAGATTCCTGAGTTGCGTCTTCCTTGCGGGCAAGGGGTCGCGACAGTTACCATTTTTCAGTGAGAGAAAACTCTCCAATGTGATAATGAATTTGATAGAAAATTATATATGGCACTTAGGATTTCCACATTGCCCATAACTCAAGCCTTTCTGCTATGCTTCATTGTAATAAATATTTCAATATAAAGACAATTTCTAGATTCCAAATGTGTCACTTTTAAAAATTTATTTTCCTCTATAAGAAAATTACAGAGTTACAATAGATTAAGGCATTCCCATGCATAACATTTATATTCCACACATCAAAAGATTGGCTACTGAAGAGCTTTTTTTTTTTGATAAATGCTAATTAGCAAGCTCTTTTGGCCATTGTGAAATAACAAGTATTGCATTTCTACTTGATTTGACCTAGCATTTCAACAACTGGTATTCCATGCTTCAGTCCATCTCTGTCGGTGTGCACTTTCTCAACCTCACGTGGCAGCTAATTCCTCTCTAAATGCCATGTCACATAAATCAGTGCTGCCCTCAGGGCCATCTCACTTTCACCAGTGTGCATTCTTACACGCTCGTCAGTCACCTAGTGGGGCTGTGCTTCCAGGGCAGGGGGTTGGTTAATTGGAGTGTAGAGCCCGTGGCTGCAGAACGCAGGCTCCACCAGCATGGCAGAGCCCAGTTCTGAGCTGGTGGGTGCAGGAGCAGGTGTGCTGGGCACCATGAGGGACGGGGGATGAACGCAGAGTGGGTATGAATGTGCACGGCGTACCCTACTTTTCACTCCTGTTCTCACCTGACAGCCTATTGGACTCTGCTTTATACAGGCCTCACCCTGCTTGATGAGGCTGCTCAGCACAGCGCCATGTGTTGTGGTCTTTTCCAGATAATTGTTCTGCTTAGGACTATTTTTTAAAAGATTGATCTTCTGGCTATTTCCATAGAGTCAGGGAGATTGTTGTGCATGGTTTTTGTTTCTCATCTCTGGGAAGAATTACCTTCTTTTCTCATGTCTCCATTTCTTCGCTGGCTAGAAGCCTGTGTATATGTTATAATTTCCTCTTTCTACCTCCTAGTACACAAGGATTTTTCAGGCTGTCAGTTTGGCTAAGATGAAGCAGCATGCCACACAGATTAAAAAGCTACGATGATTAGAAAAATGCCACAAGGTTTTATGGTAGGTTTCACAAATGCATGGTTACATTTGATTAATTAGAAATAATGACAAATAGCATTGTTTATTGAGAATATGTGTTTATTGTATTCCTTTCTTAAAATAAATGCATTTTAATAGATAAAATGCTCTATGATTCCTCTTCTGGATACAGATGGAAAATTGATAGCTGAACTAGTATGACATATAACAATTATGACATTGGCATAATTGTCTTCAAAGTTGAGACAAACCTATTCTTTTGAGAAATTTTAGGTTGGTATTTACTCCATGAAATAATAGATTATAAATGAATATTAATATCTAAGGAACTGCAATCCTATGAGAAATGGGACTTACTTAAGGTTGGTAAAATTTAGCAAGAATTGTTTGTGGACTTGCTTGTTTCATGTTTTGTTTTTGCATACATATAAGCCAGAAAAGTTTTATGGAGGTAAAATATTATAAACTATGTTTCAGTCCTACTTGTTGAATTAGTGACCTTTTAAATAAAAATTTGTTCATCTGAAGTCAAAGTTTCCCAATTACCTTTCAGAAGATAAGCTTCCACCCATGTGAGGTGTGGCTCCAGGTGGCACACAGGGCCTGCCGGGTGTGTTCCTGCTGGAGGTCACAGGTCCTGGTCCAGTGTCCTCTTCCTACCGACCAGAGGGTTGTGATGCACCTCGGATGCTCCAGGGATCTCTGAGTTGCTTATGTGGCAGGCCACGGCTGGCCTTCGTGGACACACCTGTGAGCTCTGGTGTAGAAGTGCTCCCTGCTGGCTAGAGTCTTCTCACAGGGACCCTCCTGCGATCCAAGAACCATCCCTAGAGCTGGAGTAGTATATCTACTCTGAAACCAGAATTGGCCAGGGGCAGAGCTGCCCTTGGTCCACACATGGAAGGGAGGAACCGTGACAGTGACTTCTGCTCAGAGGAGCCTCTTCCTTAGCCTCATTATTTTTTTGCCTCAGCTTGATAGAGTCCCATCCTGAAGGACAGTACCTTAAGGTTCAGTCTAATGTAAGCCCCTTACTCTCTGTCTCTATCCCTGTCTGCCTCTAGATCTCCCTTTTTCATACACACACACACACACACACACACTCACACTCTCTCTCTCCCTCTCTCTCCTTTTCTCTTTTCTGGTAAATGATTTCACTAACTTGGTGTGTTGGGTGTGTCGTCACAACCATGAAAAGCTAACTAAGAACAACAACTTAAAGAAGGAAATCATTATTTTGGCTCACAGTTTCAGAGCTTTCACTCCATGGTTGGCTGGTTCCGTTGCTTTGGGGCTGAGGCAAGGCAGAACATCATGGTGGAAAGACGTTAAATGAGCCGGGAAGTGGGAGGAGGACGGGAAAAAAAAACAACAACTACTTTTCCAAGACATGGCCCCACCGACCTACTTCCTAGGTCCTAACTGGGTCCCATTTGGTAGAATTTTCACCACCTCCCACTCCCAATAATATCATCAACTCTGAAATTAACAGTGGATTAATTCACCAGTGCCCTCATGATCCAATCATTTCCAAGAGCCTTACCTCTGAACATTGCTCTGTTGGTGATCAAGCCTTAAACACATCAGCCTTTGGGGGATGTTTTAGATCCAAACTATACATACATTAGAAAATGTAGATTATTGCTAACATAATTATTTCTACAGCTTTTGGGTGATATAATTGGCATGCAATTAAATGAGCATGTGTAAAGCGTACACCTATATATGTCTGGCATGAGTAACACCCTGTGACCACTACTGCTATTGGGATAAGGAGCATTTCCAGAACCAAGAAGAGTTCCTCTTGCCATTTAGTAATTTCCTCCGTTCTCTTCCAGTGCCCGTACGCTCCCCATCAACCTGTTAGTTTTTTGTCACCGAGGATTAATTCACATTTAGAATTTTAATACATATGTTTGAATGATTAATATTATTGATTATCTTTGCATGTGCTTATTTGCTTTCTACATATTTTCCTTGTTAAAATGTCTGATTGAATCTTTGGCCTATTTTTAATTGGGCTATTAGTTTTATTATTTTTGACTTTTAAGAATTCTTCCTATATTCTGGATCTAAGTATTTTTTTCTTTCTATTTTTATCAAATTTTTGAAGCTTTTATTCAAGATATTTTACCTATTATTTTTTCCATCAACTTTTTTCATATGTGCATATTAATTATACAGAATAATGGGTTTAATTGTGGCATATTTGTTTAGACATAAAGACAATTTGATCAATTTTACACCTTAATACCTCCCCCAAAGTCCTTCATTCCTCCCCAGATCTTCTTCCACTATCCTTATTGGACTCTCTTCTAATTTCATGGAGTTCTTTTTTTTAACTATATCTTATTTTTTATTGATTCTGATTTGTTATATATGACATCATAATCTACTTTTTGTACAACCAGAGACATGAAAAATCGTGCTGTATATGTGTAATATGAATTAAATTGGATCCAGGTTCTTAATCGGATTTGCACATTTCAAATATGTTCTTGCAGTCTATAGCTTTTCTTTGTATTTCCTCATAAGTGTCTAAGAGCTGTTATTTATTTTCATAAAGTTCAGCTTGTAAAGTATTTCTTTTGTAGTTTGTGTTTTTGGGGCTACATCTAAGAGACATTGTCCTTACTCAAGGTCACAAAGATTTTACCCTGGCTTTTCTTCTAGAAGGTTTATAATTTTTAGATCTTATACATAAATCTATGCTCAATTATAAGTTAACTTTTGTGTATGGTACAAGGCATAGATCAGTCCTTTAAAAATACATCAATATTCAGTTGATATACAAATATTTGTGGAAAATTCTATCTATTTCTCACTGAACTTCTTTTTCATTTTTTCCAAAAATCAGTTCACTTGTATTTGTGTATTTCTGGATGAACTATTCCTTTATTTTAATACTAATACCATACTATCTTGATGAAAATAATTTTGTAATAAAAAAGTAAAAGATCTTTAATTTTGTTTTTGTTGTTTTTCAAAGTTGTTTTGTCTAGACTGGATTTTTGCACTTCCATATAAATTTAAAATTACCTCACCATTTCTACAAAAAATAAAAATTACCCCTGCCTTTTGAGATTTTGATTGAGATTGCATTGAAACTATAGACAATTTTTGGGATAATTCATAAAAATACTGAATTTTCAGGCACTTATTCATTTATTTAGGACTTCCTAAGTTTGTTTTTCACAGTGTTTTATAGTTTTTAGTGTGTAAATCTTCTTTATAAATAGATCATATTTTGAGTGTGTTGTTATGTTATTTTTTAGATTAAATTACCAATTGTATATTGCTGACATATAGAAAAACATATTAACCTATAGTGCAAATAGCATTTTGGTATTCTGTGGAGTTTTTTTCTGTGAATTACATGTTTTCATTCTTCTTTCCAACTGAATGTATTTTATTGTTTTTTCTTACGTTTTTCTTTTTCTAAAACTGCTAGTACAATGTTGCACTTAAGAAGCATGAGCATACTTCTTGCCTTTTTCCTGATTTTATTTGTCATTTCCATTTTTTCCATTCATACAATGTTGCTTGTGGTCATCTTGTACTCGTTTTCTATCAGACTGTTAAATTTTCTTATGTATTTGGTTTACTGAGAGTACTTAAAAACCAAGAATGCATGTTGGATTTGTTTTTTGGTACTGAAGATTGAACCCAGGGCACTTTGCCACTAAGCTGCATCCCCAGACCTTTTATTTCTTTAATTTTAAAATCTTGAGACATAGTCTTGCTAAGTTTTTAGGGCCTTACTAGATTGTGGAGGTTGTCCTTGAACTTGTGATCATCCTGCCTCAGCCTCCTGAGTTGCTGGAATTATAGGCATGAGCTACCACATCTGGCTGTGTTGGGTTTGTTAAATGATTTCTTCGTCACCCACTGAGATGGACTCTATGCTATTTTGTTCTTTTTTTATTCTGCTATAGATACTCTAAAAATTACAATGGGGTTATATCTATTAAACCCATTGTAAGTTAGAGATATTGTAAATAAAATGGACTTACTCCACCTGACCTGCTGCATATCATAGCTTCCCAACACAGTGCACTGCAGAGTATCAGCTGTTTTCCCTCCTGTGTGGCCGCCTCAGAGCTGCAGGTCACTGCCGCTGTCCAGCATCACAAAAGAATATTGTATCATATCTCCATCCCTGGAAAAGATCAGAATTCAAGATTCAAATTACAGCTTCTACTGCATGGGTATCCCTCCTGCACCATCATAAAGCTGAAATATTTAAGTCGAACCATCCTAGGTAGGGAACCGTCTGTGTACGGTAAGTTATGGTGATTTGCAGATGTTCGATCAATTTTGTGTTCCTAGGATAAACCTCAGTTAGTCAAAATGTATAATTTTTAAAAACATATTGTTGGATTCAGTTTGCTAACATTTGTCAAAGATTTTCTCCATCTGTGTTCATGAAGTACATTGGTCTCATTTTCTTATTATGTCTTTGGTTTTATTCTCATAGTGATAGGAGCCCCACACAGTGAGTTGCAATGTATTCCCTTTTCCTCACAGTCCTGGAAGAGTTTTGTGGAATTGGAACTATTTCCTCCTTAAATATTTGGTAAGACAAGTAAGGCATCTAGACCTAGAGTTTTCTTTTGGGGAAGGTTTTAACTACAAATGCCATTTCTTTTATAGATACAGACTTTTATAGATACAGACTTTCTTTTATGATATAGGACTTTTCATATTGTCAGTCTCTTCCTTATTGAGCTTTGGTAGTTCATGTTTTTAATGACTTACTCACTTCATCATTTTTTAAAATTTATTGACAAAAAGTTATTCATAAAAATTTCCCTACTTTCTTTAATTTCTGTAAAATCTGAAGTCATACCACCTCCCTCAAGTTTGATAGGTGCTAAGAGCCATAGCCGAGTAGGAATGACGCATGGCATTTTTGGTTGAAAGGTGACACCAGCCATTGAGATGATAATGATTATGTTAAGATGTGCATTCAATTGGATATTAGACCCCTGCTGTCCACCTGGGCCTGCCACTTTGGAGCTATCAGGGGACTCCCGGAAAGTTCCCATTGGTTGGGAAAGTGCTGTGGTAGGAGGGATTTCCGCAGGAGGGATTTCCTGTTGGTGTGGTGTGTTCCCGGGAGAAGGCCGCGTGCGTGGCGTTCTCGGGAGTTTTGGAAATAAAGTTTGTTCCTGCTTGAGTGGCTGATTTTGTGATTTTGTGCCCAGCCAGACTGTGGCAGATAGGAATTGTGTTTTTTTTCTTTTCTCCCTGGTCATTCTAGCTAGGATTTTGATGGTCTTAAACAATTGCATTAGAGTTTATTGATTTTTTTATTGTTTTAAATGGTCTTTATTTGGTTTCCTTCTGCTTTGCATTCCTCCTCCTTTGTCTAATTTGTGATTAACTTATTTTTCTAATTTCTTAAGGTAGGAGCTTGCTTTGTGGTTTTCAGACCTTGTTTATAATACTGCACATCTCCAAGCACTACTCTGCTATGCCCCAACATTTCTATCTTATGTATATGTATATTCATTTGCTTGAAAATAATTCATGATTATATATTTTGCTTTTATTTTTGTCCCATGAGTTATTTAGATATATGTTATTTATTTTTCACATTTTGGGAGATTTTTCCATACTCAGCTATTTATTTCTAACTTAATTCCACTGCAGTCTGAGGGCATACTTGATGGGACATGAATTCTTTTAAAAGTGAATTTTGAGCCTGGGATGGTGACACTCATGTGTAATCGTAATCCCAGCAACTTCAGAGATTGAGGCAGGTGGACTGCAAGTTCAATGCCAGCCTTGGCAATTTAGACTCCATCTCAAAATTAAAAATAAAAACAAAGAGGTAGGATTCAGCCTAGAGGTAATGCACCCATGTACAATGAATGAATGAATAAATCTCTCTCTCCCTCTGTCTTCCCCCTCCCCTCCCTCCTTCCCCACCGCTCTCTCTCAATTAATAGCCCAGAAAATGATATGTCTAAAATTTTCCACTACAATTAGAAAGAACATATTTCCAGCTTTTTTTTTTTTTTTTGCAAAATACTATAAACATCAATTAGATCAAGTTGATAGGTTGCTTCTTTCAGTAAGTAGATCAGTAAGTATCCTTACTGATTTTTTTGCCTACCTGTTCTGCAAAGTAGTGACAGAGATGTGTTGAAATCTCTAGCTATAATTGTGGATTTGTATCTTTATTCTTGAAGTTTTTAGTATTTACATTATGGTTTTGGAAAAATTGTTATTTGGTAATTGCTTGTGATCATTAGATCCTTTTGATAAATGTACCTATTTATTATAGTGAGATAATTTCATTTGTCCCAGTAATAATCTTTACTAGGAAATTACTGTGTCCACCACTTATATTAGCCCTCTGGTTTTCTTTTTGTAAATGTTAACATACTTTTAGATTTAATCTATTTGTATATTTGTATTTAATCCATTTTTATAGACAATGCATAGCTGGGTCCTGCTTTTTTCACTTATTTAAAAAACCTCTTATTTTTAATTGAAGTTACTAAATTATTATATTGTTATAAATAATATAACTAGGTTTAAATCTGCTTTTTGTTCTATTTCTCTATTCTGTTCATTATACCCTTTTTCATCTTTATCCATCTTATGTTGGCATTCCACTTTATCTCTTTTGTTGGCTTATTATTTTTTCTCTCTTAATATTATATTTTAAGTCTTAGGGCTTCCAATATACAGATTCATTGTATCACAGTTTGATTTCAAGTGACATTGTATTCTTTCATGTACTAGAACCTAATGTTCAGTATATCTCTCTCTTTTTTTTAACTTTTGTGCTGTTGTTCTCATATTTAGCTTTTACGTGTGTCTTATGTTTCACAACATAGTATTAATTTGATTTAAGCTATTATCCTTTTAAGAAATTAAGAATTATTTATGTTGCCAAGAAAGCAATTGCATTTACAGTAGCTACACAAATATACAATACCTGGGAATAAATTTCACCAAAGAGGTGAAAGATCTATATAATGAAAATTATAAAATACTCATGAATAGAAATTGAAGAATACTCATCAACAAAAACTTGGAAAGATAGAGTACTATGTTCATCAGTTGGAAGAATTGATATTGTTAAAATGCTCATACTACCCAAAGCAATTTACAGATTCAGTGCAATCCCCATCAAAATATCTATGGCATTCTTCACAGAATTAGGGGGAAAATTCTAAATTTATATGAAACCATACATATACACACAAAACTAATACCCAAGGCTATCTTGAGCGTGGCAGGAGCCCTCACACTACTGGACTTCAAAGCATACCACAAAGCTGTAGTAACCGAAATGGCGAAGTATTTTGGCATAAAAACAGATACATAGACCAATGGAAAGAACAGAGAGCCTAGATGTAAACCCACTTATCTACAGCCAACAAACTTTGAACAAATGTGCTCAACACACATTGGAGAAAGGGCTGTGTTTTCAGCAAATGGTTGGAAAAATTGGATATACATATGTAGAAGAAAAGAGCTGGAACCCTATTTTAGATCAGTTACAAGAATCAACCCAAAATGGAATACTTACCTGTAAGATCTGAAACCATGAACCTACTAGAAGAATTCATAGGAGGAATGCTTTAAGACATTGGAATGGGCAGAGACTTTTTAAGATGAGACCCCTAAAGCATAGGAAACAGAAGCAAAAATAGACAAATAGGATTGCATGCCCCCAATATCAACAGAATGCTGAGGTAACCTACACAATGAGAATATTTGCAAAATACACATCTCAAATATATAAAAAAGTTCAAAAATGCAATAGCAAAAAGACAAATAACCTGAATTAAACATGACAATAGATCCAAATGGACACTTCTCAAAAAAGGCATACAAATGTCCAACAGGTACATTTAAAAATGTTGGGACATCAGCCAGGCGCAGTGGCATACTTCTGTAATCCCAGAGGCTTGGGAGGCTGAGACAGGAGGATCACAACTTTGAGGTCAGCCTCAGCAACAGCGAGGTGCTAAGCATCTCAGTGAGATCCTGTCTCTAAATAAAATACAAAATAGGGCTGGGATGTGGCTCAGAGGCCAAGTACCCCTGAGTTTAATCCCCAGTACCCCAAACCCCCAACAACAACAACAAAAAAAAAACTACGTTGAACATCAGTAACCACCAGGTGAACTCAAGTCAAAAAACCACTGAGGTCTAACTTAACAACAGTGATAACAGCTATTTTCAAAAAGACTAAAGACAGCTAATCTTTGTGAGGATGTGGAGAAAGGGGAAATTTTGCACACTACTGATGAGGATGTAAATTAGTAGAGCCACAGTGGAAAAGAGTATGGGGGATCCTGAGAAATTTAGAAATAGTATCATATGACCCAGAGATTCCTTTACTGGGTGGATGTGCAAAAGAAAAAAAAAGAGAGACCAAGATACTGGGGAGACACCTGCCCCTCCTCTGTTCACTCCAGCACCGTTCACCACGGCCAGGGAATGCAAACACCTGAGTGCCCGTCCCCTGAAGAACGGTGGAGAACAGGTACATGGACCCAGTGGCTCATTATTAGTCAGCCAAAATAAAGAATGAAATCCTGTCATTTGCAGCAACAGGGATGGTGCAAGAGATCAGTACATTAAGCCACAATACGTCAGGCACAGAAAGACAAATACCGCATGATCTCACTTCTGGAGTCTAAACAAGCTCTCTCATGGAACTCGAGGGTAAACTGGTGCTTCCCAGAGGCTGGGGAGTAGGTTGTGGGGGAGACAAGGAGAGGCTGACCACTGGCTACTAAGTCACAGTTAGGGGGGAGCAAAAGCCCTGGGGTAGTACTGGACAGCACGTCACTATAGATAATAGTGTAATGTGTACATTTCAAAAAGCTACAAGTAAGGTTTGAAAGTGTGTACCATTTAGCAATAATAATGTTCAAGGAGACAAATTTATTTAACCCAATTTAAGCATGATGTTATGTACACACGTATCACACATTACCTAGTACCCCATTAATATGTATAATTTTATGTCTTTATGAGTTAAATTTTTTTAAATCCAAAAAATTATTTATTAAAATCATTTGCATCATGAAAACAGAACCCCATTGATGTTTATTTTTGGAGGCACTTTTTCTTACGTTCTTCATTCCTTGTTGGTATCTGATTTCCATCACACGGGACTTTCCTCCTGTATGGATTTTGTCAATGATGAATTCTTTCAGAGTTAATATGTCTGAAAGGGCTCTACTTCATATTTTTGAAAGTTATTTTGTTTGACAAAAATATAAGTTGTTAGTGTTCTTTCAATAGTTTGAAGATGTTGCCCCAAAGTCTTCAAGCTGGTGAGAAATTTGCTGTGATATTATCTTGTTCCTCTAAATATAGCATGTTTTTTATGTCTCTTTTGAAAATTTTTGTCTATATCACTGACTTTGAGCAATTTGATTATTATGTTTCTTTGTATCATTTTCTTCATATTTCTTGTCTTAGAGTTCATCGAACTTCTCTTGTGTTATAGCTTTTCTAAAATTAAAAAAAATGTTGATCATATTTCTTCAAATATATATATTTTGCTTCTTGATGCCCTTTTCTCCTTCAGAGACTCCAATCAATCAATCTATTTGCACTGCCCATTTTTCCCTCCTAGCAGCATCCTCTGAGTTTCATTTTGAATAGTTTCCCTTATTAAATCTTCAAGATTTCTAATCATTTAGTTGGAAATGTCTAGTCTACTGTCAATCCCAACCTGCATAATTCCCATCTCAGATATTATATATTATCTGCAGAAGTTCAATTTGAGTCTTTAAAAAATATATCTGGTGTAATTGCTCACATGTACACTCTTTCCCCAGGATTCCTGAACATAGAGTTATAGTAACTATTTTAATGACCTTATCTATTGATTCTACCCGCTGAACCATTTCTGGTTCCTTTCATTTGGTGGGTTTTTCTTCTTGTCTTGAGTTATAATTTCCTTATTCTTTGTTTTCCTGATAATTGTTATGGGGTTCCAGACCCTGAATTTTACCATGCTAAGTGATGAGGACTTTTGTTTTCTGATGAAAACCTTGCCCCAAGGTGTGGTTCTAAGGAAGTCATTCTGATCTTGCTTCTAAGTTTTGTTGGGTGGGAATGGAGTGATGGTTGGCATGAAACCAATTATTTTTTCATTACTGCTGCAAGATATTTCCTAGTGCTATTAACTTATGTCCCACGAAATATGAGTTTTTTCCCCAACTCTGGCCCCGCCCCCTAGTGATGGGTAAAAGTACATAGTGAGGTAATACAAAGAAAACTGCCCAGTTTCATAGGAAACATTAGCTAAAATTGCATTTTAGGAAGAGAATGCTCACATATGAGTATCTGCATGATTCTCACAGATAACTAGTAAACAAACAGGAACATTCAGCACAGAATTTGAGAAAAGGGGTAAAATTTAATGAATGGAGATAAGCAAGACAAGGGCATAAATGCAGTCACCTCTTGATTTGAACTCTGTATCTGATCTGGATGGGACCCAAGGGTAAGTGGGTGGGTGGGCCAGGGTTAGGGCTAGAGTGGGGCTCTGTGGATGGCCCTGAAGGACAATGTGGAGACTTACATCCATTTGGCCATTAGAGACAGGATGATGGCTGTCCATGGTCAGGGTGGATGTGAATGCCCTGCTTCAGCCTGAGCCCACGGGCTCTGGGGCTGTAACATGGGCTGAAGACAGTCTGTGAATGTCAGCCCGTTGGCAGACTACAGTCACCCCAAATAACAGGGACCAGAAGTTGTGTGTTTTAGGGAGGGAGCAGGAAGACAAAAGAGGCATAAAGGGAGTGGTCAGGCAGACAAGGTGGGCATGCAGCAATAGCCCAGTCTGGAAATGCTTGGAAAAGAGGTGCCGAGAAAACCTTGAAAGCATTCCAACATTGTTCCTGTAGTTAAAAATGCTACTGCTTGTATGATCATTGTGCAGCTCTTGAGGGCCATCTCCCCTGGAGGGTGTACTTTACCTTGATTCCACAGCTAACTCATATACTCGAGGAGGGTTGACTCGAAGCCATTTCTTGGTTCCCACACATGGAACCACAGGGTTTTAACTGGTTTTGCCATTTGATCCCAGAACACTTCTCTTACCGAGATCAGTGGCAAGTTTCTCACAGCCACTGCCATTTTCTCAGTAGAAAAATCACGAAGCACCTGATGATCAATCAGTTCATAGTCGAGCCAGTGGCACTAAGTAGAAGAGGTGTTATTGTGTTCTTTTTTACTTTTATACAATCTCAATGATTTGCATACTTAAAATTTTCACTTTTTACATTATCCGAGATGAGTGTCCTATTTTTCTGAGGAAGGAAAGACCTTCTAAACCTATTTTCCATATTCAGAACCACTGTCTGGGAGACACCTGTCAGCTTGCAATATTTTCTAAGGAGAAAATAGAGACTATTGAGACACAAAACAAAAACACATTAAACTATGAGATAGGTCACATTCATTGTCTAGATGGGAAACTTTCCTAATACTAGTCCTTAAAACATTAGTTACTGAGTGAGACTGTGCATTACATTACCTTCATTTAACCAGTTAAGCAGAAATTGGGAAAATTTATTGTGTGCTGACAAGTATATTCTATTCCATGAGTTGGCTTCTGACAAATGATTGAAATCAATAGGCTTCTAGCAGGAAACCTCAAGAAAGAATACAGAAGTGTTTAATGTTAAATAAGATATTAAGAAATTAAAACAAATATCATTATAAAATATAAGCTGTTGATAAAATGCAGAGACCATCCAAACCTCAGCTCTGCAGTTTGCGTACCTGATAAGAGTAGGCAATTGCATTTGGCCATTGTTTGAGGGAAGGAAACTTCTTAACTTTCTGAATATGTTTTGGGCCAGGACATTTATTTAGCCAGTTTTGCATTATGGTCCCAGAAATATCTAGTAAACCTATGGTAGAACATCATGAAAACAGTATAATTCACCTTTCACATAATATCACATTTTATCATTATCCAATTACAAATTATCCTGAAAGAATAAAATAGAGGTCAGTTAGAATGTCTTTTGAATACCTATCTATGAATCCATTTTCTAAGCTATTAAGTGCCTTTTATTCACAGGGCCATTTGCATTTTTGTTTGGCAATACAGAAATAAATTGCATTTTTGTCTGGACTCTTAGAGGCTATCTTCTAGCTGGAACAGGTCTTTAGTGAAATACTTGTTAAAAATGTAAGCTGGCTTGCTATAAAGGAGGCATGAGCAGAATGCTTACTGGCTCACTTGATGAGGAAGACAGTTGTTCTTGGTGAGAGAGATTACGAGTTAAACAGGAGGCAGAAGAGAAAGGCCTGAAAGCATTACAGGTGCACCAGGGGGTCTTTGCTGTGCATGGAAGTGCTCTAGGAGCAGGAGCTGAGGAGGGGGCAGTGGGAAGAGAAGAGACTGAAGAGTGGGAGGTGATCTGAGATCTGGGAAAACATGCCTTGTCCATAAGGTTTTTCTAAAAAGTCGACTTGATAATAATTGATCAAGAGGCTTAAAAATATTCCTGTTAATCCAATTTAATGTTCTCAATTCTCCCAGGAGAAAATAATTCAAGATGCAAGGTGAGTGTATAAAAGTATTTCACTTCAACCGTGAAATACTGGGCACCTGAGAACCCACCAGAGGGGAGGCCTCGGTGAGCCAGGCTTCCAGATGGTGCTGCGTGATCAGGAGACAGCAAACGGTGCCAGTGCAGTGTCCGGCCCTGTGCCACCTGTGGGCTGGGGGAGGGAAAGCCTCTCCCACACTTGTGATGATTGGATGCCATTCCAGTGAGCGAGGCCCTCGTATGGCGTTGGCAGTCAGGGTTACTGTGTTGGCCACTGTGTCATGATGGCATAAGAAGCACAGGGATGGCAGGGAAGGGCGTGAACAGTAAGGACATCTGGGGTGTGTGAGAAAAGGGAGAGCCAGGTGAAGATGCTCGTCCATGATTCACTGTGCTCTTCCTCGCCCTCTCTCCAGCTCCCTTCATGTAGGGGAGGGAAACAGATTGCTCCTAAGAAGTGACCAAGTCTCCCCCTCCAGCTGCCTGCACTCTGCAGATTCTGCATCCTTTATTGGAAGGCATTTTATGATCACTTACCACCTTTCAACTTTAGTTTCTTCTTTAATGAATTTGTTTCCTTCAAGTCTTTGCTTTCTTTTTCTTTTTATCAAGAGTTTCTGAGTGTTGAGCTGGTCTCCAGGTTCACAGAACGTGGCTCCCATGATGGACGTGGAGCATGTCTTCTCAGAATCAGATGAGGGCCTTTACCCAAGGACTGGGATCGACAGTCGGTGCGGCAGTTCCTTTTGGACTTCACCTTGGATGTTCTGAGATTTTCACCTATAAACTATGATATTCTATAAGTTGAAGTTCAGTGTTAGCTTTGCCTGTACCTGCCAGTCAGACAGTGCTGCTCAAAACATTTCACTACAATCTCAAATTCTCTGATGAGTGTAGAGAGGGATTTTGATATAATAAATTTGTATTAGCAGAATCAGGATTAATTTTCCCTTGACTTACTGGAGTATTTAAATTAGTTTTCACTTGATTGGATTTTTGTAATTAAAATAGTAATATGCCAGAGTATCAGACACTTGATAACTAAGAACTGTTACAGGAAAAAGAAAATATTAAAATAATGGCAAGTGAGTGCCAGGAGATAAACAACCACCACATTTTATTCAACTCCTGAAGAAAAATCATATTTCTGGGGAATCAGTATAAGTTGTTATTGGATGCTTTGCTGAAAAGTAAATACAGGATTTGAAGTTGCTTTATGCACTTAAAAATTTTTTTTGCATCATTTGAAATCAGATGTGAATCAAATCCCCCATTGTCACATCTTACTTTGTGAAATAGCTTATATTCCTCAGAACTTGAGACAGCGTATATACCAGAGAAAGGAAAAAAGTGTCTTTATCTAGTTTATATTAAAACTTTATGAATATTTTAAAATTACTTTAAAAACCATTGCTTCTTATTAGAAAAGAGCCCACGAGTTTATGAGAAAAATAATAAAATATCTTGCCTTTGTTGTGATATGAACTGATCAGTATAATCAGTATCATAGACATAGGTTATAGATTACAGGAATAAGGTAAGAGAACATAAATAAATAACGGTACGATATAAGCTTATGGATAAGTTCATCAGGAGAAAGCCTAAGTAATAGCAATAAAATCATGTAACTGTAAGACACAGGACTTAAGCCACAGGAAACAGATATGGAATAGTGAAAGGTGATAAGTCAGTATAGCAGTATAGTTACAGATAAATATAGGCTGACAGTTTAGTTAGATATAGACAAGGTTAAATCAATATAGTTGTGAACAATTTTATCAGCTTGATCATATAGATATAAGGCTTACAGATATCAGTAGTAAAATGATGAGCAAATAAGATAACTGCAGTTTTAAGTGAGCATTAAATAAGTTACTAGTACTGGGATAGCGGCAATGGAGACACTGTGGCTATAGGAACAAAAAGTGTGGCCACAGGGACTCCATCTTAGCTGTTCTAGAACCATCTTGGTTTTCCTGTTACTGCTCCTGTGAAGAGGGACCTGCGTGACCCATTTCTGAGAAACAGAAACAAAAGCTGTCTTCTTTTAAAAAATTGTTTTTTCTGTACTTTGAACCCCACAGAATGTACCCAACTCAGGTGGTCGTGGTGAGCTACATCCTGGGTTTGAGTACATTTAAGGGTCTACGTGACTTTAAAATAGATTATTGCCCCTGTTCAGCTGAAACTCAGTCCAACACTTGTTTGGACCTGGGATGTGCTTATGCTAAGTGCTTTGTTTCAGCTTCTGTAACTTGCTTGCTTGCATGACGCTCAGAAAAGCCCCTGAATTATGGTTTTCATCCTTAAATTCCCAAGACACAGGCCAGGAAATGGCTGTTCTCCCACAGAGCATCGGTCTCTACAGGTGGGAGACAGTCCGTGGCCAAGTAAATAAAGCCCTTTTATTTGAATAGGGACTGAGAGTGTTTTCGGAGGCAGTGCCCATAACACCTAGATTATTGTTTACTATGGCTGTTGGTTCTTATGCTTGAGTAACTATTTACCTCTTGTAGTCCATGGAAGAATGATTAGACTCCTCCACATTTATCAGCAGTGAGGAAGCAGGCACAGACACAAGCAGGTCCGGGGTGCCGGGTGTGGGACGAGGGACAGCGGGTGCCCCGGCCTTCACTCTTCGTCCTGCCTTCACCCCAGTGTCTCTAGAACTGAGGACATTCAGTATTTTTAAAATCTACTGTTTAGTAATGTGTCCAGTCCTCCGAGACGAGCAGTCCCCTGGGCAACCTGGACTGTAGGATTGATTTGGGGACTGATTTGGAAAGAACTCTCCATCCTTTACATGAAAGTCGGGTTTGAAGGG
Source organism: Marmota monax (assembly GCF_021218885.2). Classification (NCBI taxonomy): domain Eukaryota; kingdom Metazoa; phylum Chordata; class Mammalia; order Rodentia; family Sciuridae; genus Marmota; species Marmota monax. The sequence continues at coordinate 6,092,637 of NW_026692848.1, forward strand.
TTTTCTTGTTTTTCATGCTGGGTATGCTCTGCTCTTGGTGGCTGTGTTAGTCAGGGTTCTCTAGAGGAACAGAATCAATAGGAAGTAAGATTATAAAAAGGGGACTTACTAGGTTGGCTGCATGGTCCACAGAGGCCGACTGCAGACTGGAGAGCTGGGCACGCCAGTAGCCACGCAGTCAAAGAGGCCGAAGCCCCAGAGCAAGAGGGATCAACGGTGCTGCCCTAATCCAGACCAAAGGCTTCTGGAGAATCACCGGCAGAGTCCACTTGGTAAGAGTGAAGAAGCCAGAGTCCAGTGTCCTCGGCCCATCACAGCAGCAGTCCAGAACCCGTTGGAGAAAAATCCAGCTTCCATCTACTGCTGCTTCCTTGTTCTTCCAGATTTTATTCCACCCAAGCCATCACCCTATTGGTCGGTGCTGCCCGCACTTAGGGAGGGTTCTGCACTTCAGTTGGGTATCCCACATGCCAATCATCCCTAGATACACCCCCCCACACCCTAAACCCTCTCAATTCCCAGTCTTTCTTTTTTCTATTTTAATATTTATTTTTTAGGGGTTTTTTTTAGGTGGACACAATATCTTTATTTTATATTTATGTGGTGATGAGAATCGAACCCAGTGCCTCACGCATGCTAGGTGAGTGCGATACCACTTGAGCCACATCCCCAGCCCTCCCGGTCTCTCTTAATCCAATCCAGTTGAAGATTCAAATCTGCCATTACAGTGGCTGACTTGGTGCATCCCTGCGATGAGGGCAGGGCCCAATGGGGTGGGGACAGGAGGGAAGGGTGCTCTGTCTTCAGTGGTGTAGGCCCTGATGGGTGTTTTCCAGTGAACGAGGGAGAGGCTAGCTCCTTAACCTACCCCTCTCACAGGGTTCAAGGTCAAATAAATGTAGAATATACTCTACATTATTTTCCAATCTTGGACATTTGCAATTGTACTTGCATCTTAAAAGTTCTGGTAATTGAGGCACGTTAAGTATCTGTTTGACCTTGTTCGATCCATGTTACCTGAACATGGTAGACCCTGATGCCCTTTTCTGCAGGTCACACTGGTGGAACTGGTTTCCAATGGACCATATTTTGAGAAAAATTAAATCGGTATATTTTAAACTTTCCTGACCTTGTTCTAGTAAGAAATAGGCTTTACTTCCCAACCAAGCATCCACACATTTATAGCTGAAGCAAAGATTTTTACAATTTGCTTTTTCCACCTGTGATGCGATCTGATATTTTCTAGGCTAGTCTGTTCTTCTTTAGAGCGATCGTTCCTTTGCTTTTGCAGATTTTGTAATTCACTAACAAATTGCAGCTTGTAGTCTAGAATCACACTGGCCTTGACGGTGTTGTGAGGTTGGCCCGTGTCTCCTGGCCTCCCCCTTCTTTCAGGGCCCTTTACTTCGTGTTCCTAGCAGGTATCCATTCTCATTCCTCTCCAGGGGATCCTTTGCTCTGACACATAGGTGTTTTCCTGCATATGCAGGAGCAGGGGCTACAAAGTATTGTCCCTGATTTCTCAGTAATTTAAATCAGTTTTCAGTTAACTTTAGTGATCACAATTGAAGAGCTGGGACTTAGATGCATAGAAATGATAGGGGTCAACTGAATACAAAGTTATGACGTTTCTGAGTGGATCTGGGGACATTGCTGTAGGCAGCCGGTCATGGTGGTGCACACCCGTAGCCCCAACTCCTCAGGATGCTGAGGTGGAGGATCGCTTGAGCCCAGAACTTCAAGACCACCTGGGCAACATAGTGAGGCCCCTGTCTCAGAACAATAACCACAGTGACAGAGAGAGGGGCATCCAGGAAAGCAGGGTGTCCAGCCAGTCAGGGAGGATGAGGTGACTTTGCAGGAGAGTTGGGGGGGGGGGTTGCAGAGTTGAAGAGGCACATGGGAAAGATAAGGAACTGTGGACCAGTGACAGTGAGACCCCATTTAATCCACTTACAGCCACCCCAGGTGCTTGCCTTTGGAAGGATGCTTTTACCCCTCTTTGCATGTGTCATTTGGGACAGGTGAGGTTAAGGAAGAAACTTTCTTAGACCCTTTTCTATCATCTGAGCAGCCTCTAGTTCCCCCTGGTTGTAAAGTGACGCTTGACCCAAAGCCCTTGAGAGCCCTCACTGTTACAAAATCCTGTAGTTATAATATATTCCTGGTATATTAATTTAAGGATCCATAAAGCATTATAATTATCAGATTTTTTTGCACAATAATGTTCCTCAGAAGGACTTTGTATTTCAGTAATGTAGTCAATATAACTGAATTATAATGAACCCTAACTGTGGGAAGTTATGTCTCATATGCTTTTCATCTTATAGAAATAAACTCTCATTCTATGTGGATAAAAATTGCTTTCAAATTAAATTATTTTATGCCACTTCAAGATATTTCTCTTTATAACTTTTTCACACATTCTCTCTCTCCCTCTCTCTCTCTCTCTCTCTCTCTCTCTCTCTCTCTCTCATTCTTAAAGTGTGCCTGGCAAGACACGAATCAGCCTGTGTTCATTGGGTATGGTCCATGGTGAATCTTTTTGGAAGGCCGTGTGTTTGCAAAAGGCAAATTTCTTTGTAATCCTGAAAATAGTCCCGCCCATTAAAGTATCACATTATGAAACACCATCCAGTCGGTTTCCTCGTGGTCACTCGGTTGTCTCCTGGAAGGTTTTATAGACGGGATGAAAAAGGAAGAGCTCGTTCTGCCACTCAGCCTTGTAACTTCAACCAAAAGCTATTTTCAGAAAGGGCCTGGGAGGCGGAGAAAGGAGACTCTGTGACTTGTAGACAGAGACTGGCATATGTTTAATCATATGTTTCTACAGTTTGACGGAGCGTGAAATTTCATTTTATAAGAAGGTGCCCTTGGGAATGGAGGGAGGAAGAGCTGGGCACCTGTGGTCTGATGGCAGCAGAGCTTGGAGACGTACTCTGGCCAGGCCACAGGGCTGCCCGTGTGCATCTGGACAGCCGCGGGCTCTGCTGTCAGGATGAAGGGCTGGGCCCTTCCTGCTCTCTGCTGAGGAGTGGCACCGCCCCAGGCTCCCCGCGGAGACTCCTGCGGATCCGAGGCTCTCCTTGTTCTGCACAGCCTCTCTTTCCTTCCCCTTCTTCATTCCAACTTCAGGATCTCCCTCTGCTCATTTTATTGCTTCACATAGATCTTCACTAGGGGCCTTCCTGAGCTTTGCCAATTTCTCCTTTGCTTTTATTAGAAACTCGATTATGTTATATAACCCACAGTCTCAGGTGTCATTTGAGTATTTTTTATGGCACTCAATGACCATGAATTGAGGCTCAGTAATTGCTTAACTCATTCCATAGGATGCAGGGTATAAACAAAACTAGACAGTTTCCTTAAAATAGATGAATATTTCCCAACTTCCAGACTCCATCAAGCCTAAGAGCCAGGGTTGCTAGAACATTCCTTCCTGCCCCAGCACCTAAGCAACAGGAACGCTTTGCCTTGAAAATGGCTGGCAGGCAGGACTCCAGCTCCTTTCAGTCTTTCTTCACATCACTTGAATGACTGAGGTGTCAGTGAGCCTTTGCAAGGCAGGGCCCACATATAGTTGTGCTGGATTTATTTTCCCCTGGTGAGGATCTGTTATAAAATCCATACTGTACTGCATTTTCCTGGAACGTGTCTTTTTCAAAATCACAGCTTTGATGTTCTTTTCACCTGAAAGGAATCCTGCCTGAGGCGTGGTGCTTGCCACAGCCCCAGTAACAAAGCTTCACCTGGGGAGCAGATGAGGGTTCTGCCCCCAGGAAACGGCTACAGTCTCTCACTCTCAAGCAACACATAAATCAGGAGCAAAAACAGCAAAACCAGAAAAGCCCCCAAACTCAAATATTTTAAACTCACATTTAAAACATTTTGACAGTGGCTTCTGAGGATGCATGTGTCTCCTACAGATTTGCCCACACTCAAGTCAGAGCTGTGAGAGGTCCTTTTCACTGTCATCTTCCATCAGGTATGTCTTAAAAATATCCATCTGTTTCTGCATTTCCTGAAAAGTTTGTTTTCTTAGAAGGAGTCCATGATGGTGGCGGATCTGTCTGGTATTGGAAATGTTACCAAGAAGTGCGCTCACTCGATTCCTGTGGAATCTCAGGGTAAAGCAGTCTGCATGTCAAAAGTGGTCTCTCTCCGATGCTGTGTGCTGCTGTTACTGATGTAGGATGTGGTGATGCAGCCCCTGGGTGGAGACTGTGCTGAGGACGCTTCCAACACAGGATGCTCACTGGTAGGTGTCTGCTGGGAGCCCTGCACCCCAGCACTCCCGGATTTGGCCTCTTGCTCTCTCAGCCACCTTCACCTTGTTCACGGAAGCTGCCCATGCCCAGTGGTACCAGAGAGATAACAGCTAGAGTCCAAGAATCAGGGTATTTCTGAGTTTCTAGAAATTGATACCCAAACTACACAGCTCTCCAGAGTTTGAGGTCCCACTTACTCCACACTTACTCTACTCCTGGCCTCAAGACTGTCATTTCCCCAATTCTTACACAGCACAGAACCTTCCTGACTTCCATCATGACTTGATTTTCCTTTGAAAAATATAGAGTCCTACATTTCATTGTAGAATTAAATTCATCCTATAGTTTTAAGGCTCATCTAGCCAGTTCTATCTTACTCTTGCCTGGAATGACCTTAATGCACAGAATAATAGTGGGTTATCCTACTGGGAAATGGTCCAAGAGAGACTGAACCCCACAGAAGTGATCAGACACAGCTTCATATGACATTTCTCACTGCTCTCTTTACTTAGAAGTCTGCATCTTAAATAGGGATGGATGAGTAGGACTTTTCTGTCCAGGAAGTGCCCCTACCCCGGACCTTGGGTCATCTCAAAATCAATGTCAGTCTCTGTCTTAGCAGGAAACACAAAAGGAGCCCTTGTCACCCATATGTCCCGTTGACTTTCAGTTTGCACTCACTGATGGTGGAATGTGGGCTGTACTCCAGAACTTCCTGGGTCGCTGACTGCAGCTCAGACCTGGGCCCCAGAGCTTTGGCTGCTTGGGGAAGGGGGTGGGGCAGGCCGCTGTGCCTGCCTGGTTACAGTCCCCCCCTCCCAGGTCCTCCTGCATGTGACTTTAGACCTTCTCAGTATGTGCTAACACTTTGTTGTTGTTGTTGTTTGTTTGTGTACTCTGGCATATATAATCCTGGCTCTTAACATTCTTTTCTTTGTCCTAACGTCATAGAATCCTTATAAGGATTAGGTGAGTTAGTACATGAGAATAAGACATAAAAAAGCTTCTATGAGGGGGACCTCATAGTACCCATGCTTAATCTTTTTTTATAATCATAGATGGCATTCTGAACACTTATTACCAAATAACTATTTTACCTATTGCTATAGCCAATGACTATTTTACATACCTATCATTGCTCAGAATTGGTATCATTTACATTTATCTGAGACTAGTTGTCATTGTTCCCATTTTATGTATAAGAAGACTGAGGCTGTGAGAGTTTAAATGACTAGCTTTGTACAGACAGTGAGCTGGGAGGTGAACCCCAGCAGTCTAGTTCCACGTTCTCTGCCTTTGGTGGCTAGATACTGTGCTGCTGACCAAATTTATTCTTATTGTTATCAGTCTGTTTAATTTTTCTGTGCCTTCTGAATCAATGTTGATGATTTATATTTTCTAAGAAATCATTAATTTTTTTGAGATTTCTAAATTAGTCTTACTACTCTCACAATTGTCTAACTCTTTTTTCTCCTTTTAAAAATTTGTTCTTTTCAGATACACAAGATGGTGGAGTGTATTTTGACATATTATACATACATGGAGTATATCTTATTCTAATTAGGATCCCATTCTTGTGGTTGTGCATGATGTGCAGTTTCACAGGTCGTGTATTCATATATGAACATAGGAAAGTTATTTCTGATTCGTTCTATTATCTTTGTATGCCCCTCCCTCTTCCCCTCCCTTCATTCACCTTTGTGTAATCAAATGAACTTCTAGTCCTTCCTTCCCCACCCCTTATTATGTGTTACTATCTGCATATCAGAGAGAAGAAGATTTGGCCCTTGGGTTTTGAGGATTGGCTTATTTCACTTAGCATAATAGTCACCAGTTCCATATATTTATCACAAATATCATAATTTCATTCTTCTTGATGGCTGAGTAATATTCCATTGTGTTTATATACCACATTTTCTTTATCCAGTCATCTGTTGAAGGGTACCCCTATTGGTTCCATAGCTCAGCTATTGTGAACTGAGCTGCTATAAACATTTATGTTGCCATGTCACTATAGTATGCTGATTTTTAAGTCTTTTTTGGGGGGGTATATACCAAGGAGTGGGATAACTGGATCAAATGGTGGTTCCATTCCAAGCTTTTTGAGGAGTATCCTTATTGCTTTCCAGAGTGGTTGCCTCAACTTGCAGTCTCACCAACAATAAACGAGTGTACTTCTTCCCCACTTCCTTACCAATAGTTATTGTTACTTCTATTCTTGATAATTGAAACTCTGACTGGAGTGAGATGGAATCTCAGTGTAGTTTTGATTTGCATTTCTGAAATTGCTAGAGATGTTGAACAATTTTTCATATATTTTTGACCATTCACATTTCTTCTGTGAAGTGTCTATTCAGTTCCTTTGCCCATTTATTGATTGGGTTATTTATTTATTTATTTATCTGGCATTAAGATTTTTGGGTTCTTTATATATCCTGGTGATTAATGCTCTATCTGAGGTATAGGTGGAAAAGATTTTTTTTCCTTTCTGTAGGCTCTCTCCTCCCATTCATTCTTCATCATTTGCTTTACTGGAAAGAAGCTTTTTAGTTTCATGCCATCCCATTTATAGATTCTTGATCTTATTTCTGGGCTTTGGTAGTCTTATTAAGGAAGTTTCTTCCTAAGCTGACATGATGGAGTGTTGGGCCTACCTTTTCTTCTAGTAGTTGTAGGGTTTATGTCTAATGCCTAGGTCTTTGAGCCACTTGAGTTTTGTGCAGGGTGATAGACAAGGGTTCAATTTCATTCTGCTACATATGGATTTCCAGTTCTCTCAGCACCATTCCACAATATAGGTTTATGGTGCCTTTGTCAAGTGGAGATGACTGTATCTATGTTGGTTTGTCTCTGTCTCTTGCATTCTGTTCCACTGGTCTTCACGTTTGCTTTGGTGTCAATACCATGCTGTTTCTGTTTCTATAGTATAATTTAAAGTCTGTTATTATGATGCCTTCCATTCCTTTTTTCTCACTAAGGATTGCTTTGGCTATTCTGGGCCTCTTATTTTTCCAGATGAATTTTGTGACTGGTTTTTCTATTTCTGTGGAGAATTTCATTGGAATTTAATCAGAATTGCATTAAATCTGTGTAGTCCTTTTGATAGTATGCCATTTTGACAATATAAATTCTACCTATCAAAAACATGGGAGATTTTCCCATCTTCAGAGAACTTCTTCAATTTCTTTGTTGTTCTATAGTTTTCATCACAGAGGTCTTTCACCTCTTTTGTTAGATAGATTCCCAAGTATTTTATTTATTTTTTTAGGCTATTTTTTTTTCTTATTTATTTATTTATTTATTGGTATGGAGGATTGAACTCAGGGGCACTTAACCATTGGGCCCCAGCCCTTTTCACTGAGTTGTTTAGAGCCTTGCTAAATTTCTGAGGCTGGCTTTGAACTTGAAATCCTCCTGAGCCTCTGGGATTACAGGCTGCACCACTGTACCAGGCTTGAGGCTCTTGCAAATGGGGTGGTTTTCCTAATTTCTCTAACAGCTGCTTCATCATTAGTATATAGGAATGCAATTAATTTGTGGGTATTAATTTTATATTTGCTACTTGGCTGAATTCATTATGAGTTTTAGAAGTTTTCTGGTGGAGTTTTGTGTCTTCTAAATATAGAATTGTGTCATTGGCACATAGGGGTAGTCTGACCTGTTCTTTTCCCATTTCTATCCCCCTAATTTCTTTCTTTTGTCTAGTTGTTTTAGGGTTTCAAGGACGATGTTGAATAGAAGTGGTTAAAGAGGATATCCTTGTCTTTTTTTCAATTTTTAGGGGGAAAGCTTTCAATTTTTCTCCATTTGGAGCAATGTTGGCCTTGGGTTTAACATATATAGCTTTTACAGATTTGAGATATGTCCATACTACTATCCCTAGTTATTCTAGTGTTTTGAATATGAATGGATGCTGTATTTTGTTAAATGCTTTCTCTACATCTGTTGAGATAATCATGTGATTCTTGTCTTTAAATCTATTGATGTGATGAATTACATTTATTGATTTCCGTACGTTAACCAAACATGCATTCCTGGGATGAACCCCATTTGATCATGGTGCACTATATTTTTAAACAAAGCTTTTCAGTATTTTATTGAGAATTTTTGCATCTATGTTCATCAGGGATATTGGTTGGAAGTTTTCTTTCCTTGATGTGTCTTTGGTTTTTGTTTTCAGGGTTTGGAAAGATCCCTCTTTTCTATTCCATGGAGTAATATGAGGAGGATTAGTATTGGCTTTTCTTTGAAGGTCTGCTAGAACTCAGCTGAGAATCTGTCTGGTCCTGGGCTTTCCTTTGTTGGTAGGCTGTTGATGGCTTCGTTAATTTCATTGCTTGAAACTGATTTGTTTCAAGTTTTTATGTCCTCCTGATTCAATTTGGGTAGGTCACATATCTCTACCAAAATCTATAAATTTCAAGATTGTCCATTTTATCGAAGTATAAGTTTTTGAGATAGTTTGATTACCATCTGCATTTTAGTAGTACCCATGATGAAATTTCCCTTCTATGCACAAATTTTAGTAAGTTGAGTCTTTTCCCTCTTTCTCTTGGTTAGTTTTGCTGACGGGTTTATCGATTTTATTTATTTTTCAAAGAACTAACTCTTTGTTTCATTGATTTTGAAAAACTTGGTTTCAATTTCATTATTTCAGCTCTGATTTGAATTATTTCCCATCTTCTACTGCTTTTGGTGTTGATGTGTTTTTCTTTCTCTAGGGCTTTGAGATGTAATTTAGATTATTTATTTGGTGTCATTATGTTTTTTTTAATTAATGAGATCAACTTTCCTCTTAGAACCATATCTCAGAGATTTTTGCATGTTTGTGGCTATTGTCATTTACCTCTAAGTATTTATTTATTTCAACCCTGATTTCTTCTGCTATATGTTGGTCATTCAATAGCATATTATTTAGTCATAAGGTGTTAGAGTAGCTTCTATTTTTTTATTTTATCATTGATTTCTAACATTATTCCATCATGGTCTGCTAGAATGCAATATGTTATCTCCATTTTTTTTTAATTTGCTCAGAGTTGTCTTGTTGCATATGATATGGTCTATTTTCAATAAGGATCTTTGTGCTGCTTAGAACAAAGTTTAGTCAGTCATTGATGGATAAAACATTCTATATGTGTCTGTTATGTCTAAATTATTAATTGTAGTTTTTAGTTCTATAGCTTCTTTAACTATTTTTTGTTTGCATGATCTATCCATGATGAGAGAGGTATGTTAAATTCACCTAACATTATTGTATCATGCTCTATTTGATTCTTGAAGTCAAGAAGGGTTTGCTTGATATACACAGATGGTCCATTGTTTGGTGCACAAATATTTACAAATGTTATATCTTGTTGATGTATAATTCCCCTGGGCCCTTCTAATTAACTTTGGCTTAAAGTCCACTTTATCAGGTATGAGGATAGAAACCCCTGCTTGTTTACAAGATCCATATAAATGATACTTTTTTCCTCATCTTTAAATCTGTGCATGTCTTTGTCTATGAGGTCAGTCTGTTGGTGATAGCATATTGTTGGGTCTTGTTTTTTAATCCAATATGCCAGTCTTTTTCTTTTGATTGATTAATTTAGGCCATTTACATTTAAAGTTGTTATTGAGAAATGATTTTTATTTGCTCTCATTTTGATTTATTTCTTATTGTTAATTTAATTTAGTTTCTTCTTTGATTGACTATTCTTCTAGTATATTTCTTCCCTTTGCTGATTTTCAATTTTAGTTTTTAATTCTTCTTCATGAAAAATTTGATTGAGTAGGTTTTATAATGCTCTTTGTGAATTCTTTCAACTTTTTCTTCTCATGGAATTTTTTTATTTCATCATCAATTCTGAAGCTTAATTTTGTTGGGTATAGTATTCTCTGTTGACATCCATTTTCTTTTAGAGCTTAGTATATGTTATTCCAAGATCTCTTAGCTTTGAGCTTCTGGGTTAAGAGATCACCTGAGATCCAGATTGGTTTCTCTCTAAATGTGACCTGTCATGTAGCCTTTAAAATTCTGTTCTTATTCTGTATGTCAGGCATTTCATAATGATGTGTCTTGGTGTGGGTCTGTTGTAATTTTGTACATTTGGAGTTCTATATGTTCCTATATTTGATTTTCCATTTCATTTTTTAGGTTTGGGAAATTTTCTGATATTATTTTATTGAAAGATTGAGCATTACTTTGGTTTGCATATCCAAGCCTTCATCTATCTGAATAAATTTTAAATTTGGTCTTCTCAGGATATCCCATATTTCTTGGAAGTTCTGTTTAGGGTCTCTTGACAGCTTTTCTCTGTGATCAACTTTATTTTTAAGATTATATATTTTATATTCATTGCTTGAAACTCTGTCTTCCAAGTATTCTAGTCTGTTGGTGATGCTTTCCATTGAATTTTTAATTTGAGTTGATTGATTTCTTCATTTTGAGGATTCAGGCTTGAATTCTTTTTCAGAATCTCTCTGATTTCACTTCTTACATCATCCTTTACCTCATAGATCAGTTAATCTATGAACATTCTAAACTCCTTCTCTGAAAAATTTTCCACTGTGGTGTCAATTCTGTTATTGAAATATTCTGGTTCATTTGGGGTGATTTGTTCCTTTGCTTTTTCATGTTGTTTGTGTGTCTACCCATCCAACAGTCTGGATCTGAGGTAGAAGAACCCCGTGGATTTATAGTTTCTCTGAAGGTTTTCAATACCTCACAGTTTAGGGGGAGACAAATAATAACAACAATTTATGCAAACAATATACAGCATTAAACCAACTAGATCCTGCTATGAAATCTATAATGTTAATTGTCAATAAACAGAAATAAGATTATGATTTATTGACTACAGTAAAAATCAGTAAGTTTGGAAAAGTTTTAAAATTTTGAATGGTGAACTGATAGAGAACAGAAGTGCTATAAGATGTAATGATTATGAGGAAGGAGGAGAGAAATAGAAGTGAAAAAAATCAAAAGAATTATGAAAGAGAAAGAAAGAGATTGGATATTAGCAGAAGAAGACAGAGAATCAAGGAAAACAGATAAATGAGAGAAAAGGTATATAAAATAAGAATTTTAAAAATAAAATTAAAAAAAATACAAAACAAAACCAAAATCTACTAATCAAACATCCTAATCCTCAAAATAGTGATGCAGGAAAAATAACTGCCTTCAAAAATTCTAGAAATGAGTAAAAAGAAAAAATAGGAATATGTATAAGTGTACATGAACCATTCATGTCATAATTAAACAGAGAATATACATATTTTTTAAAGCTCTCAATGAAAATTTAAAGAATTTATTTCTGTTGGAGTTCAAATAATTCTTGGCCTCCTTTCTCGGCATATTAAGCGTTGTGGAATGGAGTGGGATGTCTGCTCCGCTCTCAGGGTGGGGTGCTGGACAGTGAGTGGAAACCCCACAGGCAGAACTCCTGGAGGTGGGGTTTAGACTTAGGAGGGTGCCAAGTTCTTTGAATGGAGATTCATCTGAAGATTTTGAGTCAGTGCCTCTCAGATGGCCCAGCAGTTGCTGGTACATGCTGGGATTCGGCACCCCGGGACCTTCCTGCGTTCCACTCCTGTGATGGAGGAGCTGGTAATAATCCTCAGTTCCTTCCATCACCCAAAGCCCCGTGTTTTCTGGTCTCTGGGGTCGAGTTTCCACACTCAAGCACCCCCACCCCCATTTGAATTCCCAGCTGGGCACGGCTCTCCCAGGTGATCCTCCAAGCAGCTGGTCTGGGGGGGCGGGCGGGAGGGAGCAGGGTGGGTGTTCTAGCCCTTTATTCTCTTGGGTCAACCCCTCTCCTGGGCTGATATTTGATACTCTCCTCGTCCCTTGGGCACTCTCTGTTATATGGTATGTGCTTTCCAGGCCTGTATTTCAGGCCACATTTGGGGTTGGCAGCAAACAGCTCCCCCGTCTGCCAGCCCCCAGGCCCCCCCTGCATGATGGTTCTTTCCTCTTGCCCTCCAAGGGCCGCTGGGAGAGATGTGGCTCCTTTCCCACAACAGGTTATTGTGCAGCACACCTCTCCCGTTCGTTGGGCAGTGTCTTGGATCTCTATTTCGGTACTCAGAATGCCTCAGTCCCCCTACAATGTAGGTTCCGTTCATTTCCTTATCCCTCCACTTTGCTCAGGGGGGCCCCCTCTGGCTGGTGCTCCTGGCAGCAGCAGGTGGTGCTGGGGATTTCTTCCTTATTTCATTATATTTACCCTCTTGTGTCCCCGATATGCTTTGAATGTCCAGTATTAATTTTCATCAACGTTCCCCCCCCCAACACTTCTTTTCAGCCTACCTTGTTGAGAAGCTGCCTATCATCTTTCTTGGTTTCATGCCACAAAACAACCAAGAAAGTGACCTCTTCTGTTCTGTCATCTTGAAAAACCTCTGCTTAATCGTTATAGAAGATGAGTTTTCTCTTGTAATTGCATCTATAGCAGAGGTGACATCATGGTGTGTCAGGACCCTCAGCTCCTTCACTGCCAAATCCTCATGTGAACTTTAGATGTGACTCAACCCAGGTCTGTGCTCCAGGAAGGGAGGGGGAGGACGGGAGATGGGCTGCTGATTTCTTTTGATCATCTGACCTGGCAGTTACATGTCCTGCTTCTGCTCAAAGCCTCATGTCCAGACCTCCTCAGATGTCACATCCAGCTGCAGGAAGAAAGAAGAAAACTGCAGTGTTTAAGAAAATGTCCACGAACCCAGTGAAAAACGGCATTACCACAGAAGGCAAGGAAAGACTGCTGGGGTCAGCTCTTCACTTTGCTAAAGCATGGAGTATGCTTAGCGGAGAATATTACCAAGAAACAGCTCTGGTTAATAGAATTCCAAGTTTAAATGTCCATATTTTTTGATATGTTTAGCACCAGGCATACTTTGTAGGATTAATCAAAAAGAACATTGAATAAACATTTGTTTCAATTTTATTTCAAGATATACAAAATTGCATACCCCAAAGTACATAGGAATATAAACCCAGGACTTCTGTATCAGTTAGGATGCATTTTGCTTCATATGGCAACAGACTCATTCATGTCACATAACATCAGAGATGGAAAGGCTCTTGGGTTGAATAACTAAATGACTCAGTGTCACCATGGCTCAGATTGTCCGTGTGTGAATTCCACTGTCCTCACTCGTGATTACTGGAGGGCCACATGTGCACTGTACACAAGGAGACAGTCACCCCTTGTACACCCAGGTACAGTGGCCTGGCAGAGTATAAGGCGCATGAAGCTTGGCACAGACTGATAAGGTGTTCCTCACTTGCAGACCACCCACATCAGCCTATGGAGACATCTCTGGTGCTTTGTTCTCTCTGTCCTTACTCTGAATGAAGCATTGTCTTGGTGGGTTTGAACAGAGGTGGTTTGAACAGCTTATCATCACCCATCATTAGGAAAAGAGTACAGTTTCCTTCCTAAGTCGATTGAGGTGAGGAATGGGGACAGTTGGGGAAAGAGCATGGAAAGTGTCCCATTTGAAAGAGAGCTTGATAGGTGAATAGGAGTCTCTCCAGGAATCCATCAAGGTCTTCTGCCCACTGGAAATCTAAACTGGTCTTGCCAAAATTAGTGATAAAAAACACACAGCCCGGGGGTATTCTGTGAACAGCCTGAGCACTAAGGTCTGAGAACTGAGTGGTGAGCTGCGACCACACCCTCAGCCCACAGCACAGGAGTCTCTTGATGGCGATCCTCCTAGTTTCACTCAGTGGTCACCTCAGGTCTTAGTGGGAAAAGTAGCAAATGTGGCTCCTTCACCAAGTCAGTGTCTGTTGGGCTTCTTTGTCTACAAAGCTGAATGCCCCAGGGAATAGAAACATGACCAAATCAGAGCCAGGACCCGAGATCACTGTGAAACGTATCTACCTTCACCCTTTGGGCTATAGGCCACCGTGACCTCATGGAGAGCAGAAAGCATTTCAAGCTGACCTGAATGCTGTCCTTGAGATCCCAGAGTTTCAGAAGGACATATATATTTAAACAGGCTTGCTTGCTACTGTTTGCATAATAAAAATTAGCTCCAATAAAGTGAAAGCCTGGGAAAAGACATTTATTCCAGTAGCCAGTATGCTTAAAGTCAACTCTACCCAAATATTGTCCTAACCAATGTTTAGAAAAAAGGGTTTTTTTGGTTGGTTTTATTTTGGTTTTGCCTTTCTAATTGCTTCCTTCATCAAATTAAAGCCTATTCATCTTTTGAGGATGCATCCAAGTGCATTCTTTTCCATAACACTGTGAATGCCTTTGACTCAATACCAAGGTTATAGTCATTTGTTCATTTATTCAGTCACTCTGGTTTCCCCAGAAGGTAGAGTTGGAAACAAGGTTGCCAGATTTACCAAGTAATAATATGTGATGACCTGTTAAATTGTCATTTAAGAAAAGTAACAAGTTTTAGCATAGAATGTTCTTGCAATGTCTGTGCTGCACTGAGCAGGTTTACGTTGTCTATCTGAAGATCTCTTGAGCTTTCTTTATTTCACCTGCCAATCTTCACTGGAGGGCAGTCCAGGCCTTGTGGGAATAGTCTAGATGGAGGTGACCACGTTGATCCAGTGATCAGAGAGCAGAGTGTGGGGACCTGAGGAATGGGGGTATGTAGAAACAGCAGCACTCGGCAGCGAGGAAGCTACGGTGACTGGCGTCACCCATGACCCGCTGCCCGGGATCTCTTCCAGGCACTGACTTAGTGGGTGTGTCGGCAGGAGCTGTTCAGTCTCTGCATCTCTGGTTGCTTATCTCTGCGTCAAGAAGCATGTTGGAAATGTAAGCAGCAAAGTTGATTACCCCTGCTTGTTCTAATTTTTAGACCCTTTGTGTACCTGTGGTTTCTAAATTTTCTAAAATATACACACAAACATAAATATTGCTTTTTAATGAGCATTTCTAAAAGGCCACATGTATAGTTTGAATCAATATATTTTTATGTATTGTCAACTTTATTAATGTACAATTGATGCATCAAAAATCGCTAATATTTAATACTTACCTTTTCATGGGATAGACGTACACACCTGTGATAATATCACTGCCATCCAAATACCAGACATGACCATCACCTCCAAAAATTTCCTGTTATTTTTTTATTTTTGTTTTTCATTATTTTAGTGGTAATAACATTTAATATGAAACTATCCTCCTTACACACTATGAAATATAAAATGACACAGTCCTGTATTGTTCTCTACAGATAGGTGTGATTAGCAGATATCTAGAACTTACTCATGTTGTACAACCGAATCTTCATCCCATTGAGCAGCAATGCCCCTTCCCCTTCCTGCAGTCCTTCTGTCAAATTCCAGTCAAAGTCAGGAATGGGTGACTTCGACTACCCATTCCTCATGTAAGTGGGCTCACGCACAGTGACCTTATGTGACCGTCTTCTTTCACTTAGCCTAATGTTATCCAAGGTCATCCGAGGTTTTCCAAATGGCCAGATGTTTGCCTTCTTGTTTTCAGGCTGAATGATATTCCTGTGTGTGTGTGTGTGTGTGTATGCACGCATACTCACATGCATACATACACAGCACATTCTCTTTATCCATTCATCTGTGGATGAACATTTGAGTTGTTTCCATATTTTACAGTTGTAAAAAATGCTGCAAATACCTTTAATTCAGGCCTTGAACTATATGGCAATATTATTTGAAAAAGGAGTTTATACTTAAGTTTAAAAACCCAAGTTTGGAAAGCTTTCAACGTAAAACATAGTTGGATATTATTTTATGGCCTTCGATTAGGCAAAGATTTCTCAGATGTGATACCAAAAGCACAATCCATTTTTTTTAAAGAACAATTAGATTCCATCAAAATAATAACTACTTCTCTTCAAGAATAATGAGATCATGGAAACATAAGGAGACTTCTCATGGAGACTTTTCTCTGGAGCCTAGAGAAAATAGTCACAAATTGTACATATGGCAAAAGATTTCATCCAGAATATATGAAGAACTCTCAAGGGTCACAAGGAAAAAAGGAAATCATCAAAGAAATAAGAGATTCCATTGACACCTCAGCGAAGATGTAAACATTGCAAGTGCGCATGGAGGAAGACACTTGGTGTCCGGGTCCTGGGGAGCGTAGGTCAAGCTGCAGCAGGAACCGCAGCGTACACACCGGGAACCGCTGCGCACTGGGAGAAAGGTGGCTGAGTTCTGCCGCAGCTGAGGAGCAGGGAGGTGGATCTGCTGGTGGGATGCAGCGTGTCACAAGCGCCAGAGGAGCCCGCAGGAGCCCGCAGTCTCACTCAAGCGGAACGAGAGCTTATAGTCACACCAACATCCTGCACTACGTTCAAAGTAGCTTTGTTTGTAATAACCAAGATCAGCCAGTAGCCCAGCTGTCCTCAGCTGGTGAAGGGGTGGGTGAGCTGTGGTGCAGCCACACCGGGGACTGTTATGCAGTCGTAGAAGGGAATAATAACCTGTTGATGTGCGTGACATAGTGCCACGTGAAGGGCAAAATTGGGGACGGCCAGCAGAGCAGTGGTCTCCAGGGCCTTGCGTAGGAGCTGGCTACAAAGAAGCGCGGGGGGTTCCGGGGAGTGACGACTATGATGGTGGTTGTGTCATGGTATCCATTTGTCGAAAGGTACATAGCTGTGCCCTAGGAGGGTGACTCATGCCTTTGGAAAGTGTGCCTTCATGAAAAGTGGAAGAGTCAATTACCCGAAAAAGCAGGCGCTGTCAGCAGCTTCCTTATCCAGAGTAGACACATCATGCACAGAGGGGGAGAGGACCAGGAGACATTCGCAGTTTGCATACAGAATTCATGAATGAGGACAGAGAGAGACAGAGAACAGAGGCAGTGGTAGACTGCCCGGGGGGAGTGATGGGTTCCATGTTGGGTCTGTACCACTGTGTTTGTACCGTCCTTAGAATATTCACAGGAAGGATCCTATGTGTTCTGCATTCTTATATCTTTCTGCTCTATTCCACATTATCTGATTTTGCCTTGTTTCTTGGCTATTTGATAAACTTATTTCTCCAGTGATACTACAATCTCCTGAGAGAGGGAGTAAGTTTTACTTATATTTATTGGTTTACAAAATTATTTCGATTCTTTTCAGCAAAAGCTGTTTTTAAAAACAATCATGATATGATGGTGTGCAGTTCACTGATGTTCAGGGTTGATTCTGCTGACCTGTTGTTACTGTCTCTCCCAACCTGTGTCTCCTGCTGCATTTCCATTTATAATACTCCTGAGACTTCACTTCACCCAATCAAAGGACCCTTTCCAGATGACCACACCATTCTTTCTTTGAAATAACCTTAAGTATAATTATGCATCAGGCTCTGTGCCGGCCCCAGGTGCTACCAGTTAAAAGATGTTGGTTTTTCTGTGTGGAGCCCAAGCCAGGGTGGATACGAGTAGTCACTGGTGATAAAAGAAAAATGAATGTAATTTACAGAACTGGAAAGAAAAGTCACCACCCTTAGCCTGAGTAGTGTGGTTGGAAGTTGTAGTGTGGTAGTGTGGTTGAAATCTCTGAGATGAATTTTGAAGAAAGAGCTGGGCTTATTTATATAAAATGGGCATAAAGGGACTGAGAAACTGGCAGCAGAAATCACTTTTGACTGAGCATGAACCCCCGAGGAGCCAGGAGTGTGAGCAAACAGAAGTGCTTTATCATGGCTGAAGCCAACGTTTGAGGAAGGGACAGGGAGAGAGGAGAGATAAGGAGTGGGGGTAGTAGAGGCAAGACTGGTGACCAGTGTTGTGTGGGGACTGATGATAAGAAGGTAGTGAGGTCTGGCTGGTTTCTGGTTTGATGATGGTTCCTCTAAGGTGAAGAGCAGTATAAAGGCTGGAGGTGAGCTCCCCATTGCACATTTCCATCCAAAGCTGATCCACTAATTTGGGGAAAGTAGAGGTCAAAAAAAAATGTATCAGGGCGAAGGAGATGTGGTCTAAATTCTAGAGTTTAAAACCAAATTTTCCTGGTTCAGAGTCTGTATCTGTTGCAAGTTACTCAGCCAGGACTCAGTTTCCTCATCTGAGAAATGGGCCAACACGTTTTATTAAGCAGGGTTGGTGTTAACAAAAATCCTCAGCAGGTGGTATGGGCTAGCAGGCTTCCACTCTGATGATGCAGGTGAGAGGGGTGGGTTGGTAGATCAACACCATAACAGCAGTCTGGTGCCCAGGGGGATGGTGACTGTCACTGTGTTCGGGGTTACTGGGAGGCTCTAGAGGCAGGGAAGTTCCCCTGTGGAGAAGCTGTCCATGAGGGTTGGCTGCTCAAGTGGGACATTGGTTTTCAACTCACTCAAAGACAAGAATCTGTCCAGCTCTTATCCATTGGCTAGAACTGTCCAGAGAACATGGGATCAGCTGGGTGCACTGTTACGCACATTTTACCTGGGTGGGCCTGTGACATAGTCCTGCCATCTGTGTGCACCTAGGCACAGACATTGTGTGAAAGCATGGCTCCATGCACTCCAGGAGGGCCTGGGGCACCCTACAGCTGGACCTTTGAGAGCATCCTCCAGTGCTTGGTCTTGTTGTGAATTTTGGTAAATAAATCTGCGGACTTTCTTTCTTCCCAGGAATATTAGAATTCATTAATGCTGCAAGTGCTTTGAACACCTCTACAAAGTGCTTCCTCTTTATCTTATGACATTTGATAGTTCGCCAACAGTTTGAAAGATGTAAGGTAGTGAATGTTAAGATCAGTTCTGCGTATCTTATATTGTTTTTACCGTGATGAAAGAATATTAATCTATTAGAGACTCAAGCTTTTCTAGAGGTTGGCTTCAAGGCTCTCTTGCAGTATGCTGTGTTAACCTCAACCGAGGTGTGGATAGTAAAAGGGTCGAGGTGGGGTACACCTGCCCATTGAGAAAAGGGCTGGGAGAGCAGGCTCTACAGCCAGCAGCTGCCTTCTCCTTCTTAAGCTGAGAGCACTTTTAAGCAATTTAAATTGAGAATATGGAGATGTCTTTAAATGAGCCAGGCAGTTTTTACGATGTTTTACTCAACCAAATAGGCCATTCATTTTGTACTGACACATAGTCTTGATCATACTGACTGATGCCACTTTGGCTCAGAACTAACCGAAGTCTCTCCCACCTCTGTGTGCTTTTCCGCATGAGCTTGCTCTGCTGGGGATGTCTCACGTTCCTCCTTTCACTTCTGCCTTTGTGAACTGGGCACTTTCTCAATTTTTAAGAGTTGACATAGCTTCACTCTCTCTAGAAACATACATGGGAGGAATAAACACTTTTCTCCTAGGCAGACTCATTATACCCAGTGCTACTTCTTGCGTAACATGCGCAATACTTTACTGCACTTAATTATTTCCATTCTTATTTTCTTCAAATATGTTCTGCTTGCTGGTCCAGTTCACATTGCTACTCATATTAGCATAAATTCCATGGAGCCGTTAGGAGCAGAGACCGAAAGTCCCAGTGACTTACACATGACTGAGGTGTTTTTCTCCCTAGAAGACGATGGTAGGTCGTCCAAGCTGATACCCATCACCACGGAGATCCCAGGCTCCCTCCTCCTATTTAATGGAGCATCAGCCATCAAATCCACAGTCCAAGTAAGAAGAGGAGGGGAATGTCACACTCAGTGTTTACACCAGCTTTCTTTATCCTTCAGTTTTAGGGAATTTGGTGGACATGGATCTCTAACGTTGGGCGTACATTTCATCAGCCAGAAATGAGTCAGTGACTACCTCTCGCTGCAAGGAGGCTGGGAAATCCAGTGCTGTGGGCAACATTTTCCCACCTTGCATATTTTATTATCCAATAAGAAAGGGGGGAAAACTGTATGTTAGTGAGTCTACTGGTTAGCAGTGTCTGCCATGGTGCGTGGTAAATCTTACATGTGTAAGTTAATAAAGAACGTTTCCTAGAGCCATATGCTGTGTATTAAGAGCCAATGTCGCCAATTATCTTGAACATTTTATTCACAAAATTGGGAATTAACTGAGGAAAAAAGTCAAAAAGCATTGCTTGGCTAAATTAATTAGGTTTATTGCCTTGTTTCCTAACTAATTTTTTATGTTCTAGAGGCTTTTCTCCATCTAGGGGTATTGATCATAATTATTTATCTGTGCCCAGTTTCCCTTCTGTATAATGGAGATAATGATAAAGCCCCGCAACAATGACTATAGTTATGATAAAAATGAATTCATAATACAAGGTATTTAGAAGGGTTTCAAACATGTGGTAGGTGCTTATTAAATTTTAGCTCTTCACTATAGTAGCACTAATTGTAATTTAATGTTTATTGAAAGATCACCATAGTCTAGTCACGTGAGCAATGCTATACAAATATCAGCATGTAGAATGCTCATAACCTGCTTTTCCAGGTCATTGTTGTCCTAATGAAGAACAAGGCGTCAGAATGCTCTTTAGTTGACACATTAGTGCTTCCTGTGTTCCCCTCACGGTTCTATGTTCTATTTTAGTATTATTTGATTTAGTCTCCATAAAAAGCCTATAATGGAGGAAAAATTATCACCACCATTTTTTCAGACAGGGAAACTAAGGCCTGGCAGGGTTAACTCACTTGAACGAGCCACACTGCTGGTCCCTGGCAAAGACAGGCCGTGTGCCAGCCAGTCTGACTGCAGGATCGTGCTCTTCCCCCTGGGCTGCGTGGGTGCTGCAGCAGAGAGCCGCGCATCCAGCCCCCTCAATGCCAGTCCTGGGTCTTGTGCTTTCAGCTCCTGTGAGAGTCCTCTTCGGAACACATTTTCATCTTTTCTCTATTCATTCTTAATTTTCCCCTCTCCTTTCGTCTCTCTTTGATGTGTTCTGGTTTCTTGCAATTTATTTCTCAGCTTTGTAAACTAAAATCACAGAAGTAGGTTAGGTGTGCGTATTCATCTATGTGGCCACACATTGTGTACTCTTGGTTAAACTGACTGTTTAAATCAGTCAGACTAGCCAAACTGACAGCACTACTGTTAGGCTCTGCAGGCCACATTCACAGAAGGGGTTTGGTGGTCTCTCACCTGGGTGTGTGTTTTCACATGAGATGCTCACAAATAATCCTTTTGGAGTGACTCTCCTCTGAGACTGTCTAGAGCTAGAGGCTCCCTCTACCAGTGGATGGTGGGCAGCAATGCCTTGTCTGTGTGTGGACCCTCTCTTGCTCCTCCTACTTCCCTTGGGTGCACTCCATTTATGAAAAACAGACTTCATTTTCTCCATCTATCCCAGCTGGCGACCCAATGCTGGTTCACAAAATCTGACTCTTCTCATAACTTAAGAAAATGACAAAGAAAGCATGCGACCACACAGAAGTACCTTTTCAATAATCTGGTGACGGCTCTGTGACCTTAACAGTCTGTGGAAAGAGAAGGAGCCACTGGAATTCTTTATTCTAATTTAGGAGACATACAAGGGGAGGTTCCATGGAACATCCTATCCCAAAAAGGGCAAAAGGGTAGGATTACAAAAGAACAGGTGAGTGTAACTCAGCCCCCACGGTGATGCCTACACCTGGAGCCACGCCTGGTATCTGAGCTGGGACAAAGCCCAAGTCATTAGGAAATGGAGTAACTGGTCAGCGCCCCCTACGTCAGGACTTAAAGCGTGTTCCTTCAGGGCACTCCTGGACACTTCAAGGCAAAGCCATATATTTACTTTTTAATTGTTTGATGGTTTGTAAATTTCTCTGTTACTGGTATTGATTGCCATAGCAATTGAGATGCATTGGCCTCTAAATCAGAGATTTCATTCATTTCGTTTTTTGTCATCTTAAAATACATAATCAATAGAAGAAAACATGTCGAAATTCAAATGGTCATTTGGACGCTAATCAAACAGTAAGACAAGTGAAGGTACCAAGTTGAACCAGAGGGTTGAGTTGAGTGGGCTTAACTGCACTCCAAATGCATTTAACTTGAGTCTTAGTCCATCTTCTGATGCTATAACAGAACAGCACCTACTGAATAAGGGCCAACAATAGTAGTTTATTTGGCTCATGGTTCTGGAGGCTGAGAAGTCCAAGGTGGAGAGACCATGCCCAGCACAGGCCCAGTACTTCCTTTTCTGACTGACCCTCTCCCCTGATAGTTAATCCTCTCCTGTGATAACTAACCCACCCCAGTGATAATTAACTCACTCCTCTGATAACTAACCCACTCCATGATAATGAGCACACTCCTCTGATAACTAACCCACTCCTGTGGTAGCTAATCCTCTTCTGTGACAACTAATCACTCCTGTGATAACTGTCCCACAGCTTAACTGAGGAGGGCAATGCCCCATGACCTAATCACCTCTTGAAGGTCCCACCTCTTACCAGGTCACAATGACATGTCAACTTCAACATGAGTTTTGAAAGATATCAGATCTTAGCACTTGGTTTACCAAAACCCTCTGAAAAATAAAGCCTTCAATAGTTTTGATTTGATTTTGAAGGTTTAGGTATATACTTTCAAGGTGTTGGATTTTAGATGTTCTATAATGTAAAAAAAACCAAAAACACAACACATTATTTAAATAAACAGGTTTTGAGTGGATTTTGGGGAGAATGCATTAAAATGAGTTTGCAGAAGGCTGAGTATACCAATTTGATTCTGAACAGTCACAATGTCATGTGATCTTGCAGTATTCCTGTGCTTTTGCTTTAAAAAAATTAATGTAATATAGGCTTTTGTTTAGAAAATCACAGCTTGCCTAATGGTAAATATTACTGACACAATCCATCTGTGTGTGCCGGGCTGCGTCGCTTTCTTCTGTGGAAGTGGGGAGGGAGCTCCTGTTGGACCAGGCTGGGGTTGCTTGGCACCCCTCGTAGATGTGACAGTTGTCTCATTCCTCCTGTGGCATTGCTTTGCTGTAAAAGAAAACAAGGAAGCTAACCAAAGAACCTTTGAAAGAAAGCTGGAAAAGCAGAGAGCGGCCCTGTTCTGAACCACACACACACGCCCCGGCTCCCCACACAAGCACGAACTCACACATGGTGCTTTATTTTTCGGTTGTCAGGATTGTTTTTCTTCGCTGTGCTGCACTGCATACCTCTGCAGCCAAGCACAATTTATACTGCCAAGACAGATGCTATAAAACGGAGCCGAACATGGCAGGCATTGAAAGAGTTGTGTGTTTGCAAATGATTACCTGTCATAATATGTTTCTCAATCTCCCCCCTAAATTATCCTGGAAAACATAAGGTTAGAAAGGAAATGGTGGTTCTTCATCTTAGAAATTATAATTTTAACCTGGAAGTCTGAAGAAAGTTGAATTTGGGATCCAGGAACTGAATCGGGATGAAATCCCAAAAGGAATATTCAAAATCTCCTTATCAAAGGCAGTGCTTTTGTTTAAATAGTTAATTTTGCCAAACTGTTTTTACAGAATTACTGAGTGACTCTGCATCACTAAAGCACCAGCCTGATGCCTCCAGAATATCTTGCAAAGCCTTCTTTTTAATAAATGAAATTATGGGTATGTTAATTTGTCAAAAATATGATGGGCTTGCCTTGTACTTACATAGGTGCATTAGGTAGCATTTATACTGAACCTTAGAAGGTCTCTCAATCTTGAAACAACTCAAGGACTGCAGGCCTTGCCTTTCTGGGTGTCACTCAGAGCAGTTGGTACCTAGATACATTGCCTTTCATTCCTGTATGTGGGTCTGGGGGCATTTCCCATTTCTTCTTCACTCCCCCCTTTCTGGACCTAGTCTGAGTCCTCACCTGAGACAGGGAAACAGCCCATGCCCAGTGCTCACTGCAGCAGACTTATCACCATGGCTGTTGTATGGGGGTCACTGGGGACGCCGGGGAGGACCCTGTCCCTGTGGGTCCAATGGAATAAAAGGATCTTCCCAGAGTAGAGGAACTGTTTCACTCTGAACCTTGGCTCATACCTGTTACTTGTGCTTGAATTTAACCCTTTATGTCACTTCACTTGTTAGTGTATTTGTAGTTCTTTTTATATCACTGCTGACATCTTTATATTTTCATAGATACTTGAAAATTGTTCAGCTTTGCTGATTTCATTCCACAATGGACTCGAGAAGGTGGCAAGGTGAATAATTAAGAGCTATTAATGTGAGTGCCCAGGAAGCAGCATTCATAAAGCCAAAGGCATAGTGCATTTGATCTAGCTCTGGCCACATCCCCAGATAGTGACAGAAAAGGGTACAAGGTACAGGTGAACAAAGACACTTTTCCAGGATTGTATCCACTTGAGTTTTGAGTCACTTAAGGTCCTTTCTCAGGAAGCCGGGGCCCCTCTCAGCGTCAGTCATCTCTCTCCGGCTCCCAGCCCTCAGGCCCTCTGTCTCTCCGCTGCCCCTCCGGGTCTGCACACTTACCAACACTCGACTCTGCCTTGCCCATCCTTGTGCCTCCTTGCCTGCGTCGGCCCCTTCAGTTTCTCCTGTGGGGGACGCCTTGATAGTGTCCCACAGGTCAGTGTGCCCTGACCATCTTTCTCTCTGAGCTCAACCATGGTGGCTCCTACCGCCGTTTCTTCAAGTTCCCTGCCTGGTTTTTCTTGCATTGTTTATTCAGCTATTATCCCTATAGTAGGTTTCTATGGGAGAAACTGTATTTTTCTTCCCCATATATTTAACTTGCACTTTTCCTCCGTTTTTCTTTTTCCTTTTCAGTCCTGGAGTCAACCCCAGGGCTTGCACGTACTGTGCACACTGGGTACGTGCTCTACACAGAGCTGCGTTCTCAGCTCCCATTTGGGACTTTTTTTTTTTTTTTTGGACACAACATCTTTATTTTATTTTCATGTGGTGCTGAGGGTCGAACCCAGTGCCCCGCGCAAGCCAGGGGAGCACGCTACCGCTTGAGCCACATCCCCAGCCCCGCATCTGGGACTTTTTACCACTCATTTTTCTCATGATTTTTTTCCTGAACCTTCTTGGACATATAGAGCTTGTCTATATTATAGGTAAATATTCTTGCCTGCTAATTTCATTATCTCTGTCATTTCTAGATCTTTTTCAATTGATTGCTTTTTTTTTCTGGTCATGGTTCACATTCTCCTGTTTCTTTGCAGCCCTGGTCATTTTTTAGTGGATTCAAGACATGGTAAATTAGACATTGTTCAGTGCTGGGTTTTGTAGTATCCTATAAAGAATGGTGACTTTCTGTAGGCCACCAGGTTACTTGGGGTCAGTCTGAGCCCTTTG
Source organism: Marmota monax (assembly GCF_021218885.2). Classification (NCBI taxonomy): domain Eukaryota; kingdom Metazoa; phylum Chordata; class Mammalia; order Rodentia; family Sciuridae; genus Marmota; species Marmota monax. The sequence continues at coordinate 6,118,024 of NW_026692848.1, forward strand.
AGGCGTGTCATGATCTGTGCCAGTGGAGTGCAGAAGAGCCGTAAGGCCCCAGGTGCTTCAGGCCCACTGTGGTGTCATGGACGCTCCATGACTCCCCCAGTTGCCCCCTGTTTATAAGATCTCTCTGCTCTCATGGGACTGCAGACGACCCAACCCTGTGTGAGTTCAGAACTATTAACCCCGAAGCAGATCTGAAGTATCTCTCTGAAAATTTCCAAAGCTGCCTCCGTGCAGGTCTCTTCTCTCAGGCATTCAGTCCTGCCAATTCTGACCTCTACGGCATTCCTGCACTTGATTTCTCTCTCCCCACTTACTTGAGACTTCTAGATATTGCTTGTGTCCTCCTCCAGCTGCCATGGGCTCAGACCCTACCAAGAGTAAGCAGAGGAGAATCTTTGACTGTTTCCTTCTCACTGGGATTACGTCCTGCACTACTTGTGGTCCAGAGTCGGTGGAATGGTTCAAAGGTTTGCGCCTCCAAAACTCATGTTGGATTTAGTTACCATTGCAACACTATAAGGAGGGGACCTTTAAGAAGTGATTAGGCCACAATGGCTCCACCCTCACAAGTGGATTAATGCTATGAACTGGGTTTAGAATGAAAACGTGAGTTCAACCTCTATCTCTTGCCCTTCCTTTCTACCCCTTGCCATTCTGCCTTGTGGTGCCTTCCACCATGTTGTGATGGAGCATGAAGGTCTTCGTCAAATGCCAGCAACTGGTCTTGGATTTCCCAGTCTCTGGAACTCTGAACCAGTAGATTTTTGTTTCTTATAAATCACTCAATTTTGACTATTATATTAGAGGGGCACAAAATGGACCAAGGCAGTCAGAAAATAGTTCTTTTGTCTCCAATTTTCTACTTTCTTATTGCGGAAGAACAAATTCCATAGCAGTTAATCCTCCAAGTAAAAAAACTGGAAGGCCTTGGTAGAGTTTCAGATATTATGCCCACTTTCTGTATCCCCACAACTGTCCCTTGAAGTGGATTATAGTATTGTGTTAATTTATAAATGAGGATGCTGACCCTGAGAAAATTTGAATCATTTTCTCGAGATCATTATTGATCTGGACAATGGCAAGTCGGGAGTCCAGCCTACATTTGTTTGATTACAAAGCCTGGGTGATAGAATAGTATTCCTAAATTCCTAGTCATATTTCTAATTTGAAATAAAATAATTCATAGATAAAGCCACTTGCTGGAGCTGAGTCAGGTTTTTAAAAGTGATTCTTTGTGTTACTTTTTTTTGGAAAAGCTTGAGTATTGCTTTTAAAATCTCTTGAAAAATGAGGTCTTTGGTAGAGAAATCCTTTCTCTATACATTTTGGCTCTTTCTCTGCACCACTCCTGGTTCACTTGACTAATACAATGATGTTCATTTAAAATTTCTGGCATATATAAAGTAGATTCTTGAGTAAATGTTGACTTTGTCACATGAAGTGGCTTCCCTCACATTTCACTCTTGGCAAGTAGCTGTCGGCAGTGTGCTCAAGTCCTTGCCGTGTGACTTGGAATTAATTGCACAAAATAATGAGTGATAATGAGCCCCTGAGTGCTGGGCGGCCGCTCCACCAGGCTTCCTGCAGTCAACGCTGAAGTCAGCGATTCAGCTGATCACAGTGATGGTGATGACGATGACAGAGGCTGCACTTCCATGAGCACGTCACAGATGTCATTCCAGGTTTCCTCTTGACCCTCCCCAGTTGGGGTGGGGGTCTTCTTTTAAGGAGAGAGAAAACTTATATCTAGGAAGGTTAATTAACTTGCCCTCAGTTATACAGCTGATGAATCTGAAAGTCTGAATAGCTCGGAAGCCAGAACCCTGCTCGCTGCTGTGTTATTTGCATCAAGTAAATAAATGAGGCAACATTCATACGAGGCCACGTTCTGCAAGCCAGGGCTCACACAGGCTGATTCACACAGAATGAATGCTTTCCAAAACGTGTTACTGAGGGCCTCAGTAACTGACTCAAGTGATTCTCTGCTCCAAGCTGTAATCTTTAATATAAATCTTACTAAAGGAGAAGTAGAGGTTTTGATGGCATTGTCCTGTTACTGAGGAATATACGTGTCCATATATAATTTTGACGTTATATCTAATGATAACATCATGGCTTGGATCTTGAATGGCTCCCAGAGGCATCCAAGCTAAAGGCTGGGGCACCAGCTTGTGCTTTTGAGGGTGGAGCCTTGAGGGGGCGGGGCCTGGTGGAATAGAGTTAGGTCATTGGGTATGCCCTCGAAGGGGACATGGGACCCTGGACCTTCCTGTCACTCTTCTTTCCAGCTGCCCTTAGGTGAGCAATGGTCCCATCGGGTTGCTCTCCCTCACCATAGGCCCCCAGTGATGGGGCCAAGCAATCAAGAAACCTCTGAGAACATGAGCCAAGTAAATCCTGCCTCCTGTGAATAGACTCTCTAGGATATGTGTTACAGTGATGGGTGGAAGGCTGACTAGCACAAATTTGTTGATATCTATTTGAAATAGTTCCACTGATCCTCATCACCTCAAGTGATAGCATCTTAGGGACAGTTACTCACTGGGGATCCTGACTTTCCTTGCTAAGAAATTTTTTCATTTCTTTAACAGTCATGCTGGGTTACATGTCAGACTTTCCCACATACGGCAAAAACATCAATCAGACAAGTCCAGATCAAGTTGTACCACAAAACAGAATGGTCCTTTCCTGAAATTTGTGGGGATTTAGGTTGAGCATGAAGAGCTGTGGGGGGTAGGACAAGGCATCTGGGAGGAGGTCCATCGAGCTGTATTTTGAGTGATTTACTGGACTATAAATGCATTACTTCCCTCTTCAGTGTTGGTCTTACTTCAGGCTAATATGAGTTTCATTTTGGTCTTCAAATTAGTTGACTTAGTGTCCCAGCACTCCCTTCCCTTTGTGGTCAGCAGTGAACAGTGACATCAACAGTGGGGCCAGGATGTCCCCCCCACTGCCCTCCTCGCTCCTGTTCACCACCCTCTCTAACCAACCCCAGGGCCAGGGACCCCTCGTCTCGTCTCCAGTCATAACACCACCTACACTGCTATCCGTGTGGGAACAAGAAAAGAAAATGTCCTCAGGACTCTAGCAGACGGTGTTAAGGAAAGATTCCAATTCTGGTTGTTTTTAAAATATTTTGAGTTTCAATGAATTATTATTATTATTATTTAATTTTTCTGCTGTCTTCGACAGTTTGTGGGGATAAATCTCTTCCAACTTAATAGATGGAGGAGGACTGCCCCTCCCAACTATAATAGCCAGGTTCTAACTCACTGGTGTTCAATTCCTTAGACCCTAGATTCATTTTTATGTTTTAATTTCATTTAGGAGAGCCAATCTGGAATCAGAGTAACAGTTATTTTGGCACCTTTAGTCAACAATATTTTATCATTCCTAAAAAATAGTCTATAAAATAGAAGTACCTTTGGTAAAAGGTGATGCTACCCACACATGATCAGCCAAGTAAACTATGCTGTAAGTTACTTATCCAGTTATAGTGGTACATTTTTGTTGTAATAACTTACATTTTTTTATTAAAAGTACTAACAATAATTGTGTTGCCATAGTTTCAATATGAACATCCTCATTTAAAAGTTGGAATTTTTTTCTTAAGTTAAAATAGCTCTGTTGTAATGATGGATTCTAATCTTCGGTTTTTAGCAGTCCTAACATCAGGTCATTATTGTAATTACTTACCAGGAGAATGAGCTGACATCCACTCTTTCTTTTTGACGCTCCCGGCCTCCATCAAAAACTTCTTTCCAATCAATCTCGGTGCTGCTGTCAACCTTTCTATTCACCTATGGCTTTGATCTCCGAGTAGCTTTCACTCTAAAGAGAAGCAGGTCTAAATCCTCACTCTTTGCTTCAAAGCCTTTAACAAGATCATCCAAGATTTTTCCAACTTTCTTCTGCTTTCATTTATTCCTACTCAGACATTCTACTTAAATAAACTTCACGTCCTTGAACTGTCTGGGTCCATTTACTCCACTTTCTCTCTTCTCCAACTTCTCCTGGCCACCTCCCCGATTGTGGAACGTTCTATGCCTGCATCTGGCCAGTTCTCTCACAAGTAAATAACCAACAAACACAATTAGGTTATCTGATTAATAATGGACTTGGATATTTTGCCTTTAACCAAAATTCTGGCACTCCGTTTGCTACTCCAAATGTAACCGTGCCTTATTCAGATGTGAGGTTAAAACGCTTATTGGCATCATCTGCGTGTGCACCAATAGCCTAAGCTTCCTCCTGAGAGTTCAGCTGAGTTGAAATTCCTTTCCAGCAGCTCAGAGTCACATGCTGCCCTGGGTGACCTTCTCTGGCAAGTTCCTTTTCTCACGTGTGAAGTGGTGATGCTACCCGACCTTATAACCCTTGACAGTATTCACGGGTACCAGACACCCCGTCATTCATTCTCCTCATCACACAAATCGGTTGCACTATCTCCAAAATTTCATGTTGGCCAATAACCTTTCATATTTCTTCACGGGAACTATCGATATAACTTCTCTCTTTCCTTTTCTGAAGTTCCTCAGAAACTATCTAAACTCCCGTCTCTACTTCCATACCTCCCATTCCAGCCTGACCATCGCTCCCTTCACCCTCTCCGGGTCTCCAACGATCCTCTCCCCCAACACGGGGGTCGTGCTCTTTCATGACTTCTGGACATGGGAGTCTTCTGGCTGCTCACCATCACTTCCTGGCCCTGCCAGCCTCTCATCTTCCCTCCCTCAGAACTGAGCAGTGGGTTACAGTCTTAGAACTTCCGTCATTGCCCATTTTCAAGTAATGTCGTCCAGCCCACTGTTTTATCTACCATTTAATCATTAGTGGCCACAGAACTGATTTCTCTGACCGTTTCTTGCCCTTATCCACCTGCTACCAGGATAGAGAGTTAGTGTCTCAGCTATTGCATGTCCACACAGCTCTAAAGACCCCTGCTGACCTGTCCCCCTTCGGGGGGGGGGCACACCTCAGAGCTCGGCCCCCTGCATGCTTGGGTGCAGAGGACCCCCCTCTCCATGCAAGTCCTGCCAACGCCTCCTCAGGCTCCACCTTGAATCTCTGCACACCCTCCCTCACCCACCAGTCCAAATGCCATCTTGATGGTGTTCCTTCTACTCTTCAGCCTCTAGAATGTCCCCAGCCTCCTCATAGCAGCCAGTGACCCTTCCAACACACAGCCGATGTGTCTACACTGTCTGGTGCCCACACGCCCTGGGCACAGTAAGGTGCGAGTCCTTGCTGCAGCCACGGCCCTCCCTCTCCGGATCTGACCTGTAGCAGCCTCTCCTCTGCTGCCCGCAGAGGGCTCCCAGTCCTCCCTCCAAGTGGGCTTCTCACTCTTCCCTCAGCGCCCTGAGCTCCTGCCCCACCTCTTTGTGTGGTCTGCTCCTGGGGCATGGAATGCTTTCCTGCCTTCAGGCCACAGCTCCAATCCCATCCCCTCGGTGCCTCTGCCCCCCCCCACGCCTTTTCTCTGCCTTTGCCCAGGGTTCTTCTCAGAGTGGCCTTGGATGCCCTCGTCCTTGCCAGTGCACCCAGTCCAGTTATCTTCAGTTTAGAGGCACCTCTCATAATGGTCCTGACCTCCCCACTTCACTTCAGGTGGTCACCACCTCTTGTGTGGGTAACTGTCAGTAGATGCCACCAATCTCATAAGAGTGTCATAATTCTAACATGTGAAAGACTGCATCGCGCCTCACAAACATGCCATGTTAGATGAGTAGCTATTGTATGCTCTTCTTCATGTAACTCTTGTGTCTCAGACAAGATGTACCCGAGGTCATGGGGATTATCGGCAAGAGACTGTAAGTGAGGACTATTTTATAGTATGCCTTGCTGCCTCGTGTAAACCTCATCCAGGTTTCTAGACGATGCCCTGGTCACTGCTCATAGCCCCTAGCTTAGGTCAGGCACTGCACGGACACTGAGAATGCCAGCTGTGTGGATGGTGGTCTTGCCCTAGGAGCCCTCTTCAGGCTCCTTATTCCTGAGTCTATTCTCTGGAGCTGGGAAGCAACGAGCTTTGTGGTCCCACACCAGCCTGTCTGGCTGGTCTCCCTCCCACTGATCCAAGATCTGCCACTTTTGGAGTCTTTTGTTTCCCATAACATAGGCGGTCCTTTTTTCTCCCCATTAGCTTCTCCCATCTGCAAGTCTCAGCTCAGACCTCTTCATGACAGCTCAGCCAAGCGTGAGGTTGTATCGGTGCTAGGCGCTCCCCTGGCATGCTTTCTGAAAGCCTTTTGTAATCAGTTAGCATTCACCGCACCTCTGAGCTGCTGGGGTGCAGGTCCCCCACCTGGACTGTCTGCAGTGTTCTGAAGGTACAGACCAGCTTACACACCCCCACAACCCCACCCCACACAGGGCCCCCGCCGTGATAGGGTCTGCCAAATATCTGCTGAATGGATGGATGAATTAATAGATATTGTAAATTATTCTTTCTCTTTAGGTCTTCATTAAAAGATTAACAATACAAAAAAGTCATGATATTTTTATTTCTAAAATATATTAAGTATCTTTGGAAAATTTTAACTCCATTTCTAAGTCTCAACATATGTTTGCACCTACTGGCTTTTTAAAATTAAAATAATCATTTTCTCCTCCAGGTACCAAGAAAGTAGCTCAAGGGATTGCAGAATTTACAGACACTGAAAAAGATTTATAGACACATTATTTCCCTCCTGGATCTTATTTCAACTGTTACCCAAATAGCTTTGTTAATTCAGTCCCAAACCCCTTTCACATCCATAGCAGTCCTAAGGGAAATTGAGTTACTAATATAAACTAAGATAATAAATGTTGCTTTTCATCATTTGCCACATTTTTGCAGAAACCTAGAAATGTTTGCTACGAAACAATATGAAAGAAAGAACATTATACAACTAAAATTCATCTGGCCATTATTGCATCCCGTGTATTCTGGTTGGTGCTCTAGATATGATTTCTCTGAAAAATCTTTCTCTTCCTCACCGGAGGCTGCTGCTCCTCTGGCTTCTGTTGGCAGGGTTCTGTTTACAGTGTGTGTGAATGTGATGCTCGTGAAGTTCCCAGTGGAGAGTGCCTGGTACCTGACGCATTCTCCGTGAGCCATCATGGAGTGGACTTGTGAAGGTTTATCCGAAGGCTCCTGCTGCTTCAAGACAGAACAGGCAGTGGTTGTGGGACCAGCTCATAATTAGTGAATGCCATGACACTGATTTTTAGGAGAGGGGTGGATTTTGACATAGTAGTGATTACGAACTAATTGTGAATTTCAGGAAAGGTGTTTTGAACTGGAGCACCCGGGGGCTGAAGGAGGTATCTTAGGCTGTGGAGGTTATACCCAAATAAACATTTCACATAACCATCGTGGTCATCGTGTCACTCTTCACAGACAGTGTGACTAATTCACTGTTACCTCCACTCTGAAGGAGACAAACAAATGTCCTTGTGTCAAATAGTGAGCAAGGGGTAATCCAGATTTCAAGCTCCGATCTTCCTGATGTATCCTGTGGCGTGTGTGTGTGATGGTGTGGTCATCACACGGGGAGCAGTTCCACTTATTTTATACTACTCTCTCCAGGTCAGCATCCGTGTTTCTCAACATGATGTTATTCCAAGTACTTATCAGCTGGTCCGTCCTGAACGTGACCCAGTGTGAGTGCACACTGCAGCCGGCACGGTGGACCTGGCCGTGATTCACTGTCAATCCGGCCACACCAAGATGCATGCTCACTTAGTGTCAGGCCCTGGGAGCCTTTGAAAAGACATGCAGAATTACATGTATGTAAGTGGATAGATGCTCATGTTTTCCTGTGAAGAAGTTTGGGATTTCATTGAATTCTTAGAGATTTTTGACCTATAGAGACTGAAAACTTCAATGGGTTTGGGAACTAAATAAATGGTTTGTGGGGGGACAGAAAGGATATTTATATATAGGAAGGAGTATCAAGACAAGAGAATCTCTGAGATTTCCGAGGTAAGAGGCATTGGTTTTCTGGGGCGGCCCAGTAGCAGAGCTGTGAGCTGGGGAGGTGTGAGCTTTTTGCATGTGGGGGCCACAGGGCCTGCTCCTGGGTAGATGGGGCTGTACCATCAAATGGACCTGGATGGGTAGCGTTGCTGTGTTCTTAATTATAGTTCCTGAAGTTACCTGAGAAGTGGATTTAGTTCTCCTTTCCTCAATTCTTAAACCTTGTGAAAGTCATTTTTTCTCCACCTTTAATTGGTGAAGATGATTTCCTGCCTGGGTTTTCTTTTTAATCTTTATATTATAGCCAATATGACTATTATGTAAAGAAAACTTCTTCTCCAATGTTGTCACAAATGATAAATTTCTAGCTCATAGTTTTGGAGGCTGGAAGACGGAGATGGAGGCTGTGCTCCCCACTGGTGCTCCTCCTCCCGTGGTGGAGGAGGCTTGGCTGCACTCGGGGTCCTCCTATCAGAGCACTTCTCGAATTCATGAAGGTTCTGCCATCAGCACCTCACCACCTCTTAAAGACACCAGCTCTTAACGAGGTCACTAGGCCATTAAGGTCCAAAGTATGATTAGGCTGGGGTAGAGAGATAGAGGGACATAACTTTCAGGTCATAGCAGGCCTATTTGAAAGTGGTTTTAAATGTCTTTTAAATCCTTAGCTTGGTCTTATTAGAACACTTCCAGTGTAAGTATATCACTGTGAAATTTCAAGTGGGTCTTCATTCTGTCCTACATTAAGAGGTGTTTGGCCTCCTTCCCCAGCTCTCCCAATGTTTGCCAAGCATTATGATCCGAATGTGGCTCTTGTGCCCTGAAAACACATTGCCTGTTCAGACTGCGGATGCTTTGGACTGTATGGCTTCTTGAATCCATAAACATGTGCAAAATGGATTAAAGAATCCCCTCAGTGACATACCGTGGGGACTACTTCATAGTTCCGTTGACTCACACAACGTGTATTTATTTATGCTGTGAGTGGATGGTGTTCGGGTGCTGGGAGTGCTGCTGTGAGTGGCAGAGCCTCAGGGGGCTCACGCTGCATCTGAAGGTGTCAGGAGCTGGCAGCGAGGAGCCTGGGTTCTGGAGGAGCCCAGGAAGGGACCACAAAGGAGCTTTGGCAGTGAGAAGTCCCACTGATGCTGGGGCATTCTGTTGAGCAATATTTCCCAGGGGAAGAAAGGCTGAGACAGAGAGAGATTTTATCACATGCAGAAGAAACAGTGTGAAGAGATGAAAAAGAATGTAGAACTTCCAAGGAACTGAGAGAATCCCCCATTGCTGGAGTCCCAGGAGTGAGGGGAATGCGTACTGTACTTTAACTGCACCCATAAAGGTGCTCATCGAAGTCTATGGTAGCTATGTGAATCCATAAGATTGAAATTGTCTAAGAGTTCTCTTAATTTAATTTGCCTTGATATTTATTTCTAGGTAAACTTGGGGTGTACAAGTTTCCCTAGCACTCTCCAGTAACAGTGCACACTTGATTTTAGTGTTTCTTTCCCATTTACTGTTCTCACCTGTTTCAACATACATGTGCTCTCGAGGGCCATACCTAGCCATCTGTGCCCAGGGTGTGAAATTGTGCTTCATAATGCTTGTGTCTTCAGTGCTTATGCCACTACTTTTGGGTACCACAATAAAGAACAGAATGAATGTGACTTTGGTCTACAGGTTTTGGAAGCTCTAGGTCTTTAAGTTTCTCCTGATATGCATTTGTGAACGCTTCTTTCTCACTCTTCAGCTCACCATTGCTAGACAGTAAGGAAATGTTTTGAAAGTAAAGTTGGGTTGGTAGATTGACACGTTCTAGGTTTACAGGCATCACGTGGTGTGACTGTGAGATGAGTCATTTGGCCTTGACTGCACTGGGCAGGTAGTCAAAGTGGCAGCGGGTATGAACATTGTAAAATTGATTTTGTTGCACAGTGCGCTGATATCATCCGACAGTTCTTTCAATGTCTGTCTTGAAATCCCTCAAACTTTAAACAAGTGTCCATTTTATTGGTTTCAGAAATGGATGATGAGAAAAAAGAACTGGGAGCTCATAATTGAACATGACAGCAACACTGATAAAAATAATACCTGGTCTCAAATTAATTTATGTTATGTCAAAGTATATACCAGCAGCAACCTACATTTAACCGAATTAAGGTGCAGTGTGTGGTTCAGTGAGAAAACACAGGGAAGTTCAGAGTGTAATATGGGGAGACTAGATCAGAGAATGCTGAGACTCAGCTGGGAGCAGGCAGACGCGTAATCCTGAATGAGGTGCTGCTGGTGGAATAGATAGAGGGGCACAGAAGGGAGGCATTTCTTATGGATCCAGAGACATTCAAACTTTAACAAGATGGACCAAGAAGAGATGCTAAAGCTTGGGAGAAGTCAATATTTGGTAACTGGTTTAACCAGGATTAAAAGCGGATTGGAGTTTGGAGGTGAATAAAACATTCTCAAAATGCCAGAGAAGCCTAGCTTGGAACTGTGTATTTCGTTCTCCAGGGAGAAAGCTTGTCCAAATGTGTGATTTTGCCATTCCAAAATGAACTATGGCAATATGGGTCGTGTCATTTGATCTTGTCCTAAATAATAATGTTAAGTGAAATAGGGCTCTGACATGAGTCCAAACTAATTAAACCTATTTAAAGCAGGCATCGTTGAGGGGTAAGTAACAATGTTGGAAGACTTTAAAAGAATGAATTTCAATGCATTGACGCACCATTCCATTTTAAAGAAGCTCAATATGATTTTTCAGGAATTATCAAATACTCATGACTAAGCCCTGGTAGCGCACACACACAAGTCTTTGCATTTGGTACTGCTTCCCATTTTGGAATGAGATTAAGAAGGCTGCTGTCTTGGTATTCGCTTCTGCATAGATAAAAAGTGTATGGCTGAAGCCACTGTTTATGCTTCTCTCTCCCATTTCTATCTCAGAAATATACTTATGGCAATCAACCTTGTGTCCATAGTTCATAAACGGAGATGCTCTATCAGACACCATGATCTGCAGCCCCGGCTTCTGTTGATGCTAGACGGTGAAGCTGCTCCTAGTGATGACAATCACCAGTATCTAACAGGCTTTAACTGTCCTCATAGCAGGGGGTGCCTCTGACAATGCTCTTCCCGTGTTTTAAATATAATAAACCATAAAACACTTGGACTGTGCAGGAGCCACATCCCTAGACAAGAAGTGCACGCAGCAATTCATGCAGTCCCTCACCTTCCTTCAGCACATGCTGTGGAGAGCATCCAGGTAGAGTCTTTGAATGGGAGTTGTGGCTGAGCTTGAAAATTACTGCTTGTTCTTCTAGGTTCAGTCATTTAATCATGTAATCTTTTATGGCTTTGACCGGTCATCACCAGCAATGGAGAGGTGTTGTGCAATGACCGGTGACTTTCCTGTGTATAAATGACAAGCTGTGGATAGTTGAGCTGTGAATGGACAGGAAAGACAGGTGTCAGATCTTCTCCCCAAATGTCCCTAGAGTACCTGTTGCATATTTTTTTTCTGGTCCCCACTAGAAGAATACCTAATCCTCACAGTGTGTTAATCCCTTCGGCTTAAGTCTTTTGTAGGAAAATATGTTGCCACTAGTCAAGGAAGCGATGAGAATATTTACATGTTGCAATCAAACACAGCAAAGTGCTGCGCCAGTGAAGAACTGAAAAAAAAAAAAAAATCCAAAGTAGCCTTGAGCTGCGGTTCCCCTCCCTGAGGCTGCGCCCTGTGCACTCGCAGGCAGTTATTCATGGAGCTCTGGGCTGGGATCTGAAGCATGGAGACACCAGAGGCATTGCATTCGGGGAGGTGCTACACGATGCTGGCGTCGCTGTGCCTGTTTCTATGTTTGCTTGACTGTTGGTGTCATTCTTATTAAATCAGAGCTGGAAAGGATGTGTCACATTCCCACAGGACAGCTGGCAGGTTGGGAAGTGGCATTTAGAGAATTACTCACTTTCTATAATAATTGTACTTGACGCTGGCTGAGGTTCCCTGTGTAGGCTCCTCCTCAGGTCCCCTTCCCATGACTTCTCTGACTTGCAGGACACGGTGCCAAGGGTCCCACTCCTTGCTCCTTCTCCGACTAACCCTATTTAGTTCCCTCCCTGCCCGGCCTTCCCCTGGGTCTCCTAAAGGAGGGTGCCCCTCACGGAATTCCTTGTCCCGCCTGCTGCCCCTCTGCGCTCTCCTCCTGGTTGTCTCCTGCCCCTTGGAGTTAACTGGACCTTCAACTAAATGGATCCTACTCCTAAATCCCTGCTCTAGGCCTGTAGCACTTTCTTGGGCCCACGACAATTTGTACCTGTGTGATGAAATTTCACCAAGACACACCCAGGACACTGTGAAGTCACCAAGTCTCACGACCACACCCGTAACCTCAACCAGTCATCCATTCTCCTAGCCCTGCAATCTGGGTTTACCTTGGATTCCTTCCCCCTTTTTCCTGGACCTCAAATCCAAACCCCATCTCTATGGGCTTTGCTGCCTTGATGTCCACGGCTGTTCACCCCTACTTGAGACTCTCTGGTTTTGTAGTTAACATGGAAACTTGCAGTCCCTGCCTCCCTGAGTTAAACCCTCCTCCATTCCTGTCCCAGCCAGGGAAAGAGAAAGCCCATTGGGTGTCGACAAAGGGAATTTAAGATAGATCACTAATCACATGGTGGAGTGCTGAAACACAAAGTGAATCGGGACCTATAGAGGACTCAGCCGCCCTGGCTTCAGGGGAACAAAATAGAAGGGGGCAGTCGGTGAGAGCCCAGAAGCTCCCAGGTGGAACCCTGCTGCTGGGGCTCAGATCTTTGAGAGGGCCCAGGAGGCTAGCTTTCCTGGCTTAAAAGAAGCCAGTGCTGGGAGGAAGTGCTGCTGCAGGAGGGGAGGCTGCAGGCTCAGCCACAGGAGGGGCACCTGCCACCCCTACCCCCTCTAGTAAAGGAACTGGGGAAGGAGGTGGAGGGATTTCATGCCAAATCTTAGAGCATTCATTAGAGGACGGAATATAGATGGTGGCTTCGAATGTGAAAACACCATTAAGTTACCCATGTTGACCGTCTCTACTCTAAAGTCAGCTGCACACGTATTTGATCTCCCTTTCCCCATAGTAAGTGCTTTGTGGATAGTCTAGTCAGAAATATCTGTTCCCCAGAGACTCTTGGCCTCTCCTAAAACATGGAGAACACAGGTTCCAATGATCAGGCTGATTTAATTTCTCTATTAGATTATTCGCTCTCTCTTTTGTGGTACCAGGGTTTGCACTCAGGGACATTAAGACACTGAGCCACATCCCCAGCCCAGTTTTTATTTTTATTTTTAAATTTTGAGACAGGGTTTCTCTAAGTTGCTTGGGACCTTGCTAAATTGCTGAAACTAGCTTTGAACTTGCCATCCTTCTGCCTCTACCTGAGTAGAGGGATTACAGTCATGTGCCACCATACCCAGATTCTTTTAGTTTACTCTTAATTGCAAAAGAATATTTTGTGTCTTAGAGAATAAATTGAGTTATAAAATTAACAACAAAAATATAATCATAAAAGGTAACTAGGGGATTTAAAGGAGGGAAAAGATTAGCCATCACTGTCATGTATATACATATTTACATACTAGTGATGAGAACTTAGATTTCCTTGTGACTTCTCTTTTCTGAAACCCATTTCATATTACCTTTTTCCTCAGCCATATCTCAGTTGTAGTTTTTTTTTTTTTTTTTGTAATTGTATAGGGTGCTGTAAATCTTCATTCCTGACTGTACAAATCCTCAATAGTCCAATCTTTTACATAGTTTTCATTAACTTTTACTATTGGATGTGGAAGTCCTGACCACAGCCCCAGGACTCCACTGAGTCTCAGATTCATTTCTCCCTGTCCCCGCTGTAAGGTAATAATCTAATTTCCCTCAGTGATTGAGACCAGGACTCCAGCCAACCCAGTCTGTTTCTTCCCCTGTTAGCTCACCGCTCAAGGAACTCAAAATGACCATGCAACATCTCAACTAATGTATTTTTTCTATAAAGAGAACTATTTTATGTCCCCAAGGGGACATAAACTTGTGTCCTGACACATCAAAACCAGTCGACCCTAGAGGCTGGAAGATGGGAATCAAACACACTATGAGTGGTTTATTAGGCATAAAAGTGAAAGTAGCCAGTCCCATTCCCACCACTTGATTCTGCACACGTGTGTGTTCTGACTGTCAGAGGAGCGGAACCCTATCTTGGTTGGTGGTTCAGGCATGTGTCAGCGTTTGTCAGAGCTCCGTCAGGTAGAGGCCCAGCCTTTCTGAATGTCATCACCGCTGGCACCACAGCTCGGGTTTTGCGAGGTCAGTCAGCATTCCGTCAGGTAATGCTTTCGGTAGACTGACCAGTAAGAGAAGTGTCACTGCACACAAGCCTGTTACCACACTTCCTGTGCTGGGGACCCTTCCTTCCCTTACTCAGGGGCTCCTGACTCAGAAGCAATGTGATTGAGCTCCATATGTGCACAGGACATTCTATAAATCTGCAGGCCACAATGCTGTTAGCAGGATAGAGGACAGGAAAGCTTAGTGTGTATCCAGAGTGTGTTGCTTTGGCATTGAGGACCATTTGCCTCCCCGCCCCCCCGATTTTGTGAGCCTCCCTGTGATTGGCCTGCTGCTAAGGAGAGCCTACTCCATTATTCACAGTTTAGTGGGGAAGGCCTCTGTCTTCCACGGTGCTCACTGCATACATAAGCCCACTGAGCAAGTGCTGAGGAGGCACTGTGGAAGGAGGCGCCCTGACGTCCACAGAGCAGGTGGTCTTGTTGGCCTGATGATTGCAAGTTCCCTTTGCAGGCAGCACCGCTTAGTGAGCATTTTATGGGTTGCAGATGCCTTTTGGTTTTTTTGTTTGTTTGTTTGTTTTGTGGGGGTACCGGGAGTTGAACTCAGGGACACTTAACCACTGAGCCATGTCCCCAGCCCTTTTTTGTATTTAATTTAGAAACAAGGTCTCACTGAGTTGCTTAGAGTCTCACAAAGTTGCTGAGGCTGGCTTTGAACTTGTGATCCCCTGCCTCAGCCCCACAAGCTGCTGGGATTACTTCAGTGTGCCACCGTGCCTGGCTGGGTATAGATACCTTTATACTCTAGACCCAGATTTGACAGTTCCATAGAATGCTTTGTTTCCAGCTTCCTAATCTCAGTCTTTCCAAGTCCTGACCATCCAGTCAAAGCGCTAATGACTGCCAAAAAACTTACAGTACTTCTGACCATGTAAGTCTTGGCCAAGTAAGCAACCAAACGCTGCCTTAGTCCATTTGTTAGCAGCTGTGTATTGTACTAAATTATTGTAGGCAAGGCCTGAGTGTTTTCTTCCTGTCTTTTCATCCTGAGTGTCTCTGGCATGTGTCACTGGTACGAACTGAGCAAGGGCGGTGCTGCATCAGTTCAGATCCCGTCCAGTCTGTGGTGGGCAGCACAGGTGGTGCGGGCTCTTCATCTCCATAGAGTCAGGATTTTATTCCTTGGCAAGGAAACTCTATTTCTCATGGCCACTT
The DNA here is from genome assembly GCF_021218885.2 of Marmota monax. Taxonomy (NCBI): domain Eukaryota; kingdom Metazoa; phylum Chordata; class Mammalia; order Rodentia; family Sciuridae; genus Marmota; species Marmota monax. The sequence continues at coordinate 6,133,518 of NW_026692848.1, forward strand.
GACAGGTACTTGAAGCTATTGGGTCATAAGGCTCAAGTGGCATAGCAGCTTCCAGAAGCCCAGACTTGCTGCAGCCTTCTCTTGCTGGAGCTCTGATCAAGACTCATGTCTCACTCTTCTTGATAACTAGGTGGGAGCAGTATGCACATAATAGATCCAAAGAGGCCACCAAGGATTATGCTTCTTTTGTAGTGCTCAGCATCACACGGTCCACAGCTCTGCTGGTAACCTAGAAATGTCTGCCTGACATGCGCAGAACCATTTGACCCCTGCAGACTTCACAGAAATGCCGGCCACTAACTTCCATGAGCTTTATGTTCCAGCTTGCATTGTCTCTTAGAAACACATCTAGGGTATTTGCCATTTCCCGCACATCTGGTCTTATCAGTAGACGATGTCAACATAGTCAGCTTGAGGTCAAGACGATCACGATTTATGCCAATATAATTATGCCAGAAAGCAGGAGACTCAAGAGTTGATACAGCCCCAGGAGAAGTAAAGGTGTTGTATAGACCCTACCAGGTAAAAGCAAATGCTTCTGATGGTCTTTGAAAATTGGTAAAAAACAATTTGATCAAAAGACTTAAACGAGGTGTCAGGGGCTATGTGTTTGCTCCAATGAAGATTCCATGTTTGGACCAATGAATCACAACCTAAATACACTTGTGGTAATTTATAATAATCCTCCATGGCCGTGGGTCAGCTAGTGAGTATGAGGTAGGTAAATGAGGCTTGCTAGTTTCAGGTCTTTGACAGAGATGGTCATCTTTGCCATTCCCTGCATGGTATCACTATTCCCTGGTAGGGAGGGGATATTTCAGGAGATGCTGCTTATCTCAAGTTTAACATCTCTTACACCACAGGGCGGAGAGTCATGTGGGCATTAATTCTGCTGGTTGCTGCATATGTCTATGTCAGAACAGGAATAGGAACTGGAGAAATAGCCAAGCATGGGTGTTTGGGGCCCTCTGGAACCACTGTGAAATAGTCTTGACTCATATACCTGTATCACCTTACTACCAGGAGCCTCCACATTAGTGGCCAAGATGCAGTTTGAATACCATGAACTTACTTCCATGCAGAGCCAGCAGTCCCCAGCTCCTGGCCATTCTATCAGGTGGAACAGGACCTTTTGAGGAGGAATACCTACCATGACTCACGGGGAAGAAGTACCCATGAGGCCAGAGCCGTGCATGACCAAGTCCTTGTGATATTTACCTACCTGGTAGGAATGGCTGGGAGGCTTAGGAAAAGAAAATCACAGGCTCAGGAAATGCTCAAAAAAACAGAAATGCTGTGTTGTAGGAAAAGATAATAATTATTATTATTTTAAATAATTATTTTTATTTTATTTTTATTTTTTGGCACCAGGGATTGATCCCAGGGGCACTTAACCACTTAGCTATACCCCTAGTCCATTTTTATTTTTTATTTTGAGACACAGTCTCAGTGAGTTGCTCAGGGACTCACTAAGTTGCCAAGGCTGGCTTTGAACTCGTGATCCTCCCACCTCAGCCTCCCAAGCTGCTGGGATTATAGGTGCGTGCCACCATGCTGGGCAAAATAATTGTTTTTAAATATTTTTCTGCTTGTAGCTGTAGGACCGATTTGTGGAAATTCAGTTCCAAATGTTCTAAAGTACAGAAGGCTACAGAATTGCAACTAACTTCACAGACACTTTACGACTTTAATGTGAAAAATAGAGCGTTGATTGGCCAGACACTGGACCCCAAGACGGAGGAATCATTGAGACAGGTTCAGACAAAGCTGATGTTCAGCTGTGAAATCTTTCATGTTTCTTTGTCTGGAAAAACAGCCTTTCTCCCTTCTTAGCCTTCTCGCTTGAAAAGAGTTGCTACTGACTCCTTGGAAGGTCAAGGTCCAGTGGTCTGGGCGCCCCACAGAAGCCAGAGGGAGAAAGGGCTGCCTCTGGACACAGTGTCTCTGGTGGGGCACTTTGGCTGTGGCGTTGCTGACAGAAACGGCGAGTAGACAGGAAGGAGAAGCTTTCCATTTCTCTTCTGCATTCTGAGCTCCTGCCTCCTCCTGCCAGGAGTCCAAAAATCCAGCTGGCAGAGATCCAGGTGAAGTCATCTGCAGAGTTGCGTCCACAGGAGTAGAAGCAGAGCGTGGAGGGTGAATCTGGAGTTGAGAGAAACAACCGCCAACACCTGAGGGCCGTGCCCAACCTTCCAGGCCCCTCCCAGGCCGGCTGCTGATCCACAGGGCCTTCCTGGCCTTCCCCAAGCCCAGACTGAAAACCCCTGAGTTTGTGCCTGTTGTAGGGTTGCTGAGAATACCCTGCTGTGCTTGGGAGCCTCTGTGTGTTTTCTCATAACCAGCAGTGTTTTCCACTTCCTCCTGGAGGCAGCAAGGGGGAAGACACCAAGGGCTCTCTCCCTCTGATCCACCAGCATGCCCAGCAACCGCGCTCGCTCACCACCTTGATGTCTGTCTAATGAACCTGCTTCACTTTCCTTTGGTTTTTCCATGACCAAACAGGTGCACATCCTCTCAATCTCCCTCCCTCAAAGTGTGTGCTCTTGGTCACAAATTCAGGGAAGGATCTGTGGGTGGAGCAAAAGGGATGGTTAGAAAACAACCCCAGGTGTGCTCTAGAGGGCAGCCGGCAGGAAGAGCAGCATCTTCTGTTCAAAGGACACGGGCAGAAGAGTGTAGCCCTGTGCAGCTGTGATGCTAATGCAAGCCTTGGTTTCTGAAGGAGCTCGAATACAGGAGGGAGCCTGTGTGTGGCAAGGTGGGGAGGGTGTTGTGCCACCTGGCGTTTACTTAGATGCTGGAATATCACTTATGAACACATCCATGCAAAATAGTGAAAATCAGGGGAAACATTTAATATAGAAAAAAGTGTAGTTCATTCTAATCTGATTGGTTTATTTACTTTTAGTGTGATCATATGGATTTTTATAATTCAAATCTTACATTAACATGTTTATTTCTAAATAATATCTGATTGTGATCATTTGATACCCAAACTAAAAACACAGTGAATGAATTTCCTATAGCAAAGTAGAATGTAGGAGCCAGACATTGTGATGCATGCTTGTAATCCCAGCATGCAGGAGGAGGATCAGGAGGATCAGGAGGCTGAGGCAGGAGGATCACAAATTCAAGGCCAGCCTCAGCAAATTAGCAAGTCTCTAAGCAAGACCCTATCTCAAAATAAAAAGTAAAAGAGGCTGGGGATATGGTTCAGTCATTAAGACCCCCTGGGTTAATCCCCAGTACCAAAAAACAACAAAAAAAGTAGAATGTTGTATGAGTAACAATGCTTAGGGTTTACCCTCCACAAAGTGATTTCTCATTAGGTGGCACAGGAGTGAAATAGGTGTATTCACTCCCAGCAGAGGCCACAGAGAGGATGGAGCCTGCACAGGATCTCATTCCTCAGCCCTCGTTCATGCAGACTGACCTCTGTGAGTGGATCAAACTGCAGCAGAGAAAGAGAGAGAGAGGGAGATCAGAAGATTCTGGCAATTTTGAGAGCAGCTACAGGGACACAGCAGAGGGTAAGGGAATATTTTTAGGGACATAGTCTTTAGCTTCATCCCACTACCCCATCCATTGCGGGAGACGTGGCTGGGAAATGCAGTCTCATTCAGCTTTACTCCACTAATCCACCTGCTAGGCGCAGGGAGAGGGCTGCAGTGTGGGTGCCTGCAGTATCCCCGCCCCAGGTGAGGGACTCAGCCTACTAAATGGCAAACTTAAGAGTCAACCTGCATATGACTCTTCCTTGAAGCCACATAACTTTCTCCAGAATTGCCTGATGCAAAAGCATTTATGTGCAAAACCATTACGTGTGGCACCGCTCGGCAGGAAGAGATTTAAAATCATTCTTCATTACATATTTTAAGCCCAACCTTCTCTCTCTTCCCACTTTAAGAAGTCTTTTCTTTGCTTGCATTGTATTTATGATTTAAAGTAGTTTTATGTCACCAAGAATTATAGCCCCTTTCCCACAGTGATTTACATTTTTGTGTTACTCAGAGCCATCCTGGACAGTTTGATAAAACATACTCCATTGAGCTGAGACCCTGCCTTCTATCCTGTTATCATATGAACTTCAGAATGGATACTGTAACTGGGTCCCCCCAAATCCTTCACTGTCATCTCAACGCATGAAGAATAAATACCCACCCCTGGATTTGGTGGTCTTTGATCTTTGCAGTCTGATGTGTCTACTTTCCAACATTTTGCCCACACTTCAATGATATCACACTACTCACGACTCCTGTCTGCTCCACCCCTGGAAATCCCTTGGCGCCTGTGCGTGTCTCTGCAATTGCACTTATTATACTAGAGCGCTGCTCTGTATTTCCTGATCTCTGCTGGCGATGCTGCAGGCAGCTTTTGTGGTCATATTTGTTTTATCTTTGAGCCTGTGTTGCTTGGCGAGCTGCAGGGCACACAGCACACGCTCAGTCTCTGCATAGAACCTCAAGGTACACACAAACCAACGAACACCCTGCACCCTTGTTATCAGATTGGACCATACCAGGTGGGGGGAGATGACCAAAGACAGAGAGGCCAGGGCCCGAGCCATTTTCTCTTCCTTACGTACATACCCACCAGTTCCCAGGGAGCTGCATCATCCCGGAATCATGATGCAGAACTTGATCAACAGTCGAAACCATATCTGGCACCAAAACAGTGAGATTCGGGCAATCAAACCCATTGCTAATATGCTTTAATTAGTGGATTGCTCAGGAACTTTTCAATTAAATAAGTCACATACCACCAGATCCTCATTTGGCCTGGTGTTTATTAATCAAATTATTCTCAGAATGGGTTTTAAAAGCCTGTTAAATCAAGTAAGTTAAAAATGTTTGGATTATTTTCTCTGTGATTATGCGTCTGTACCTCTGCTCAAGGGTAACATGTCAATCATGAAATTTGCTGAAGGGAAAATAAGGAGGGGTTCTAATTTTTCTGAATTCTTATGTATAACTTTTAGACATTGGAGAGTGGCAGTGACCTTGTAATTGTGAAGTAGCTGTTTGTAGAAATAGGAAGTGAAACATCTCTTAATTCTCATTGGAGAAAAAAAGTGCTATGGAAAGTGTATTTCAAACTCCTAAGTAAATAGATTACACCACTTAGTCTGGTACATTCAGTACCGAAGGGTTTTGGACCTTAGCAAGATTAGCCGCAGTTAAAGCTAGGCAGCAGGGAACCTGCCAGACCTCCACTTCTGGGGTCCTGAACCTTCCCACCCTCCAGGAGCCCCTGCCAGCTGATTTTGGTGGTCTCCCCTGACCACCCAAGGCCATTGCCTTGGACAAGTCTCCTAATAAATGCCTCCAACTCCTCTTTGCTCTCAGCGGACACTTGGAAAATACACAAAAGTTGCATTTAAACTTTTGATAATGACTAATGTGTTAGTTATTAGTCCTGTGATATTTTAAAGAGTCAAAGTTTTATGTGAAAGAAATATTTGTAGCGGGGCATGGTGACCCACACCTGTGCTCCAGGCAGCTCAGGAGGCGGAGGCAGGAGGATCGCAAGTTCAAAGCCAGCCTTAGCAACTTAGAGAAGAGACCTTAAGTAACTTAGTGAGACCTTGTCTCTAAATAAAAAACAAAAAAGAGCTGGGGCACTTAACCACGGAACCACATCTCCAGCTCTTTTTTGTACCTCCCCGCGTGAAAAAGTATTTATAATTGACTTTCATTTACAAATCCAAGGCCTGTGATGACAATTGTGTTCATACACGTGAGCATTCTCTCTCTCTCTCTCTTTCTCTCTCTCTCTCTCTCTCTCTCTCTTTCTCTCTCTCTCAAACAAGAACTGTTCTTCCCTCTCCCTCTCTTGACAACAGTGAGCATGTTCATTTTTTAACTGATGCTAGACATTTAAGAAGATTCTCTTTGCATATTGTATGTAATAGTATAAATTCTAATAACCAGCATCCTGGATCATAATGTTAACCTTATGAAAAAGGAGGCATTACCTTGTAATGAAAAATTTGCTGTGAATAGATCATTCATAATCACTCATAATCTGCTCAACACTCACTTCCACTTGACTGCATGTTACAGTGTTGAAGAGAACGTAATCCTGCTTGGTGGCCTTTAAGCTTTCTTTTCAATCAGGTACTTCGAAGTGTAGTCTCTGCTCAGCAAACACACAGAGTTCATATGGCAAAATACACAGAAATCGTTAATTGCATAGCTTCCCTTTGCTTCATCCCAGCCTTTTATAGCCGTTAGATCATTCACCAAAAATTCAGTGGGATTCATATAACATGACTTTAAGCCTTTTGGAATACAGTACATTTATCTTAAAAGCATGAAATCAGTCAATTCTCTGCAAGGCAAATCTATGCAGAGTATCATCTTAAATGTAATGGAAGACCTAACACCTGCGCACAAGGTGCTCAGGATCCAGGGTGACAGGGACACACACAGATCCAAGAGGAGCTTCATGTTTTAGTGACAAGGACATCTAGTGGGCAGTATGTTGGCCCAGATAAGGCAAAAGTAAACTTAAATTCCTTTGTGAGTAAAGTTATTCTTTTATCTTTTTATATATGTAGTATTTCAGTGGTAGTCTTTACAAATGGTGTGCAAAACGTAGACCTTATGTGTAAAAAAAAAAAATCTTAGTATATAGACATGAATGCTCTGAAAGTTTCTCTGTTTCAAGCAAATCCTCTCAAAAAATTAGGCTGGGATATTATTTTCCACTTGAAGAGATTTGGTCCTCAAGACCATCACCACAATCATCAGCATACAGTTGAATATATAAATGGATTTTGGATGCCAAGTGCTATTTGAAGGTGGCAAATATCATTCAAGTTTTCACGGCACCTGTTCAAATTTTCCAGTGTGGAAATATGCTTTGTGTTCATACAATATATTTGGAGATAAAATTATGAGTGTGTTGCATTGCGATAAACAATTTGGCTTAAGAGTCAGAACACTGGCTTATGTTCATAGGTCTCTGGCAATGTCTTGGCTACTCTGCTTGACTTAAGCAGCCTGTTTTGATTCTCTGTACCTGGAACACAGCTTGTTCTCAAAAACATTGGAAAGAAAACTTCAGGTTCAACAACTGGTGATGGAATTCTACTGAGAATGTGAACGTGAGACCATGAGGACCTGAGTTAAAATGTGAAAATCCAGTTGCCCAGAGGCTTGGTAAACTGAGAAGTGATTTCTTGAGTTCAATCAATAGAAATTTCTGAAAATTTTCCCACTTTTTTAATATTGTAGAATCAGAAAAGTTGAAATGTGCTATAACAAACACCTTGTTTCAACTTGACTCATTGTCTACATTTGGTCCCATTTTACTTGCTTCCTTACCTAGATACTCCCGCCCACCACGTGTTCCACACCCTTATGTGAACATGAGACGAATGTGCATAAGTGTTCCCAGGTCTTTTGGCTGATTTACCTGGAAGTAAGAAGCAGTCATTGCACCATTTCACCCTACCTCTGAAATGCAAGCTACTCTTACATCCGCGTGCCTTTCCTGTGACATGACATCCAAGGATTTAGCCTTGATGCAGTGACAGTATTTAACGCAGAGCCTGTGTGCATACTAGCACAGTCATACCCGAAGGTCCTTTGTGGACATTCCTTTTTCCTCACGCAGGGTGGGGCGAGGACGGCCCCTACACTTGGCCATCTGCCCATGTCAGCCCATGTCCTATTTCTTCACTCTCAAATCTAAAACAACTTCCTGCCATGTTTTGTCTTTCACAATCCCTAAATTTTTAAGACTTCAGGGCAGTTGTCTTTTAGAATGTCCCACAATCTGGATTTCTCTTGATATTTTCCTTCACGATTGCATTAGTTTAAACAAATGTGGAAGGATATTTCCTAAATGCACTTCACTTCTCATCACATCAGCAGGCACACAGCGTCAGGTCATCTCATAAGATCTGTGATCTTTGTGAAATTCATACTTGGTGAAAGCCCCCATCTCTCTCCTTTGGGAAGGAACGCCTTCCCTGGCATAGCTAGCAGGTAAACTTGGGGTGCGGCTTTGAGACCATGTGAATCTGCCATTCCCCAGGAGTCTTTCTAAGGATTCATTTACATTCTTGCCCAAAGCTATCAATATATTACTGCATTTATGTTGGCAAAATGTAATTCTATTGTTCATCCTACAGTTATCGCTCAGCATTTTTCTTTAGAGAAGAATTTGGCCAGCACAAGCACATATAGGTCAGCTCCTGCATACCTTTGGTTCACGCTGGTGCTTGAGCACTTCCTTGTTTATTTGCACAGATGTTCCCGGCTCATCTTGTCCACCATGCCCTAGGATCTGGCTGTTTGATGAGCATATTCCTACTGATGTCTTTGCTTCTAACCCACATTCATTTCAATAGATAGCAGAGAGAGATGGTGTGTGTGTCCATGAGTCCAACCAGATAACCCTGATTTGAATCCTGATTGGAATCCAACATGAGAGTTCTCCATCCCCTCTCTCTGTTTGGCATTCATATCTAGCTTCTCTGACAGGGACGACTCACACTGTCAGAAACACCACTGTATTAATTCATTGCATCCCATAGCACACACATAAAGGGCTCCAAAACACCAAGCCCCCACACTGCCAGCTACAGACTCACAAGCAGATGTCAGCCTATTGTTAAATAGAACACAGGGTTTGTGGAGAAGTTTCTGGATGTTGTTGGGGAGTAGTCACGGTATGGAGGGGCGCACGGTGTTAATTGACTTTGACAAGAGAAGTAGCGCTTGATCTGAATGTGAGGACATTGAACACGCTTCAGATCTTGAGTGATAGCCAATATATGAGCGCACCCGTTCAGGGAAACACGGTGTGACTCATGGACAGCTGAGTCGATAGGAAGAGGGTGTCTTGGTAGAAGAGCCTTTTGGGTATCGGAAAGCATTTAGGGGATAACACCTTAGACAGGAGGAAGCTTGGCCGGTGCCAGCCCTGGACCACACACAACAGACTGCAGGCAACAGCAGGAGCTCTGATTTAACTCCAGCTTCTCCTTCAGACCAGTGCAACAACAGCAGCTCAACAGCCTGCCCTGGTGAGTCTGGTGGCCAACTCCACTGGCCCCGAAGGTGGCTCTGCGTGGTAGTCCAGGGGCCATGGCTGGTCCCCTGTGCGCATGCTGCTCCCTGCCCTTGCCCTCCCTCATCGGAGCCAGCGGAGAATCTTGACTTTCTGCAGAGGCAGGCTTTGGCCTCTGCTACTGCTGAGCCAGGGCATCTTCTCCGTTGAGCTCTAAGAGTCCTCTTTCCTGGGCCCGGTTTTCCCTTGCCTCGGGCCTTCTCCTGCCTGTGCAGCCTTAGGTTATTACGTCCTCACACTAGTTATCAAGCTGTGTCCCTGCCACGGTGGTAGTCCTACCTTGGGTCACAATGTGAAGACTCACTTTGAGTCTCTGCTTGGGTCTGGGAAAATTCCCACAGTGCAGAGGGCCACCCCTGCCCCACAAGTGCCCCTGCCTCTGTCACCGCATAAGTCCCTGCCAGGCTGCCCTGGCTTTCATTTAACCCCTCTGCCCTGCAGTTCAAATGCCTTTTAAATGTTACTCGCAGGCCGTTAGAGATCTTCAGGATTCATCATCATGTGTGTCTGTGATTTGAGCTCCTGCCCTGGGTTCTAGCTTTTATTATTTTTCATGTGGTTGGTAGGAAACACTGACATTTCATGAAATTTGTGTTTTGCTGAAGAATGGGTTTTTGAAACTTTTTTTCAGATTAAATAGGGGTTATTCTAGTAAATACAGGCTGTGATATTCAGTTAGACAAATTGATCCCAAGTGTGTTTAATGATGAAGAAATTGATCCCAAGTGTGTTTAGTGATGAAGAAAGAAGCGGAATTCCCCTGGACACCTTCCCCAGGAAGGGCTCCAAAGGGCTGGGAAGGCTGTCCCTCTCCAACACAGGCCTGCTTCCCTTGTCTTTTGGGCTGAGACTGAGGTGTAGAATCGCTTGCAAATATTACTAACAGAAAGCAGCATGGGAGATCCCCTGGGGAGCACAGGTCGGAAGTTTCAAAACCAGGTGTGCTTCGGGAAAAAATCAAACATAGATGTTCCAGACAAAAACGTTTCAAATTGCCTTTCTTAGATTAACAGAGAAGAACACATACCTGTACAATAAATAATATAACATACATTAAACAAACAGGAGGGTCTAATATATTAAGTTATGTCTCTAATCATTTCCTTCCTCATTCTCTTCCTCTTTTCCTTCCTTCAGTAAGTCTAGGGTTGGAATTTAGCTGTTGTGGGGTCAAAGGTCAAAGACCAATGTCTCCTTTGAGAAAGGAGGACAGGGACAGGGAATGGGAATGTTCATGGAAAGACTGCATAGGATCCTTGGCGTCCAGGGCTCTCCTGCATTTGTAGATACTACTTGCTGATTTTGCCAATAAATTTGCACATGACTTCCTAATGCCTGGCTCTAGAAGAAGAAAATAGAACAATTGTGGACTGAAGATACCTCTGCAGGGTGACAGCAACATCATGGTTGTTTACTAAGGTGGGACCTCTCCTGGTGGGCATCATGCAAATGCTGACTGGACCATACTGGACTCTCCAACAGATAAATTCCTGGGTCCTCTCTCATTTGAAAGACTAGTTATTTGCTTTACAAAACAGTCACTGTTTGGTGCAGGCTTTTGTTTTGTTTTTAAGCCAGGAATTTTAGTGCCCACTCAGGACTCATAAAGGGCTGTGAGAAATCATTTAAATGAAAAACTGCTCTCACCTTGTCTTCTAAATCTAGAGAGGAGTCTTGGATTACAAAGACTATAGGTGATCTGAGTAACACTGAACTAGTTGTGCATGTTGGAAAATCAAATGCATAGATAACTTACAGCATTTGCATTGAGAAGTTATCCTATTCAAATTCTGGAGAAGGAACCAGTAAGGGCTGAACAGCAAAACCAAGCCCATCAGAGGGCCACATGCTGCCTTCTCTTTCCAGAGAGCTGAGAACAGGACAGACATGACACCTGTCTGTGCCTGTGGTTCAATCCCCAAGGCAAGGTCAAAGTGTGCTAGGGTAGTAGCTAGGTACAAGGAACAGTAGCCACAAGGTGCTCTTCCTTTCAGGGAACTTTTGTTGTCGCTCTTTCTGGATGTACCTGGGAGTGGAGTGTATTTTGACACATTATACATGCATGGAGTGTGACCTAGAAGCCCATACTTGTCGTTGTACATGATGTGCCGTTTCACTGATCACGTATTCATATATGAACACAGGAGAGTTATGTCTGATTCACTCTACTGTCTTTCCTACTTCCACCCACTCCCTTTCCTTTATTTACCTTTGTAAAATCCAATGAATTTCTATTCTTCCCTCCCTCCTCCCATTATTGTGTGTTAGCATCCACATGTCAGAGAGAACATTTGGTCCTTGGTTCTTTTAGATTGGCCTATTTCACTTAGCATAGTAGTATCCAGTTCCATCCATTTACCATTACAAATGCCATAATTTCTTTCTACTCTATAGCTGAGTAATATTCCACTGTGTATATACAACATTTTCTTTATCTGTTCATCTGTTGAAGGGCACATAGGTGGGTTCTACAGCTAAGCTATTGTGAATTGACCTGCTATAAACTTTGATGTGGCTGAGTCACTGTAGTATGCTGATTTAAGTCCTTTGGGTACATACCAACCTGGGTCAAATGGTGGTTTCATTCCTAGTTTTCTGAAGAATCTCCATACTGCTTTCCAGAGTTATTGTACCAATTTGCATCCCCACTGGCAACGAATGAGTGAACCTTTTCCCCCACATCCTTGCCAACATTTATAGTCACTTGTATTCTTGATAATTGCCATTCTGACTAGAGTGAGATAAAATCTCAGTATAGTTTGATTTGCATATCTCTAATTGCTAGAGATGTTGAACATTTTTTCATATATTTGTTGACCATTTGTATTTCTTCTGTGAAGTACCTGTTCAGTTCCTTTGCCCATTTATTGACTGAGTTATTTGTTTTTTTTTTTGTGTGTGTGTGTGTGTGTGTTTTGGTGTTATTTGTGTATTCTGGTGATTAATGCAGAATATACAAATAACACAAAAATTTTTGCAGTTAGCAAAAATTTTCTCCCATTCTGTAGGCTTTCTCTTTACATTCTTGCTTGTTTGTTTTGCTGTGAAGAAACTTTTTAGTTTGATACCATCCCATATATTGATTCTTGATTTTACTTCTTGCACTTTAGGAGTCCTGTTGAAGAAGTCAGTTCCTAAGTTGACATGACAAAGAGTTGGGCTTACATTTTCTTCTAGTAGGTGCAGGGTCTGTGGTCTAATGCCTATGTCCTTGATCTACTTTAAGTTAAATTTTGTGCAGGGTGAGAGATAGGGGTTTGATTTCATTCATGTTTAAAACTCTAACAAACTAGGGATAGAAGGAACGTACCTCAACATTGTAAAAGCTATGTATGTTAAACCCAAGGCCAGCATCATTCTTAATGGAGAAAAGTTGAAAACATTCCCTTTAAAAACTGGAACAAGACAAGGATGCCCTCTTTAACAACTTCTATTCAACCTAGTTCTTGAAACTCTAGCCAGAGCAATTAGGCAAAGAAAGAAATTAAAGGGATGCGAATAGGGAAAGAAGAGGTTCCAACTATTCTTATTTGCCATTGACATGATTCTCTATTTAGAAGATCCAAAAAACTCCACCAGAAAACTTCTAGAATTCATAAATGAATTCAGCAAAGTAGCAGGACATAAAATTAACATCCACAAATCACTTGTGTTTCTATACACTCTACTCCTGGGCTCTTCTGTTCGCTTCTAATTTCTTGAGACAGAACACTGAACTCCTCTTAAGCAAAAGAAATCAGTGAGGGAAATGTATTGTTCAATGTGTTTTTAAAAATGAATTTCAATATAGTTGAAAATATTTAGGTTTTTCAGCGCCTGATTGTCATATCAAATTCACAAATACATTCAATTTTAGAAGTCATGCTTGCTTGAATTCTTTCTTCATAGAATCAAAAAGCAAAAAGCTTCATCCCTCAGTTCTGTACCCCATAGTTAGCACCTCTGAAACCTTACCTAGTTCTCCCGGAGACCATCACATCCATTTTAAAATGTGCCCATCCCTTTCCTGCTTGAGCAGTTCATGATCTGGCCCCCTTTATCTCCTGCCTCTTTCCCTCCAGTCTCAGTGTTGGTTAATTTGCATAAATTTAACTATTACTTATTTCAGAGCTGCTGGGATAGTAAGCCAACAAGATCTCTGCCTTCTTGGAATTTTCCCTGGGTTCTACTTCTTTTGTATAGTACTAGAGTGCTTTCTTACTTTGAAGAATATACTTTAAACTTTATTTAGTCAGTACATTTGACAGCATCTCTCAGCCAATCACATTCTAGGAGAAGGTAATGAGCATTTGCATTTTTACTACTTCCTTTCCCCCTCCCAAGTTCTGAGCTCTATACATGGAGAAAGTTTGAAGATTTCTACCAGGTCCTCTAACTCAGCAATCGATGTCCTGTTCCACGCTGTGTCTGTCGCTCACCCGGGTGTCTGTCCTGTTGCATTGTTTCCGTGGCTCCGCTCTTGTTTTCTCCCCTGGCTGAGGCGCACTTTGGTTGTCTTCTGCTCCTGTTGACAGTGTGTGGCAGGTGGCATTCTGCAGACCTGCCTTGGATGGGCCTTGTCTCTCTGCCCTGTTCATGGTGCTGCTCTGGCCCATGGTCACCTGGCACTCGCCCTATGGCCCAGCTTCAGCCTACCCAGCAGCCCCCTCTCTAGGACCCAATCGTGTCCTCTCAAGAATGGTGTTCCCTGGGCAGCTGTGCGAGCGAGGAAGAAGAGGAGGGCTGGGCTGGCAGTGGACTTCAGAAGGAGGTCTTCTGAGTGGCTGTGCCCAGCTCCCTGCCACAGACTCCTGCTGCTGGAGCCTGGGGGTGCATTGTGACTCAGCCTTTGCTGGTTCCCAAGCTGTTCCAATCTGTGATCTGCTCTAACTTGGTTTGTTCCTTAATGTGATCCTCTGAGATTCCTTCCTTCAGAAGTTAATAAAATGCAGCTGTCTAAACTTTCTTAATAAATTAATTTTTTTTTTGCAATTTTTGATATATTGCCCTTATCAATTGGAGACTTCTATTCCTGATTTACCTTTTTTCTTTTCTTTACAATAAAAAAGGTACTGGATTTTATTAAGTCATGGTGTCATGTTAAATAGGATAAGAAGTGACTTCCCTTTTGGTTTATTCACATATTGAATTATTTCAAGGGAAATTTTCAGATGATAAAGCATCCATACATTTTTGAGAAAAAAACTGTTTAATATGGGGCTCTATTTGCAATCTGGATTTTCACATGTATGTTCAAAAGTGAAATAGAATTGCACCATTGGTTTATTTATTTTTTGTTTGTTTTATGTTCAAATTAATAAAAACAAACCAGGCAACTTATTCTTTTTCCCTTCCTTAGAAAACATAAAGGAATTTAAATGTTCACAGAGAGTTTGCTGGAGTTCACTTATAAGAGTCTCTCAAACTGTTTTTGTTTTAACCACTTCCTTTTATGTGATATGAATACATTTTCATTTCCCTCCTATATTTTGCACCAATTTTTGCACGTTATATTCTTGCATGAATTTACTCATGTCTAGAATTTAGATACATTAGATAATAGTTGATTCATAAAACCTCTCCTTTGTCTGGTTATTTCTTCTTGTTGTCTGATTTGGTTTCATTTATGTCTTTAAGGGGATATGCCAAAGTTTCATTTTTACTGATCTTTTAAAGACCTTCATTTCTGATAGTCTTAAGGTTTTCTGTCTTTTGATTGTTCTTCATTGACTTATTTCCTTCTTTTGACAAAACCTGTTTTGCAAAGGGCCGTGGTGAGTTTTGCCTCCTCTATTCTGAACTAATAACTCAGCCCGAGTGATGCACTCCAAGCTCCCACTCCCAGTAGTTTCCTGGCATAGTCTGAAGCTGAAGGAGTCTTTGTGGGGGGAGTGATGGGCGTATCAGGCAGAGCACTTGGTTATCTCTGTGCAGAAAAATGTCTATATTCAGTTGCTTTGACTCTCATGAACAAATGTAGGTCAAACCTGTATAAATTACCACACGGCTAATTGGGGATCAATATAAGAGATTCATTTCTATTGACCACAAATCTCTGTAAGGGATGTAGCTCTATAGTGACATTTTAACTCCACGTTCTGAAAACTGTGGAACTGGAGACAGACTCACCCCTGCACAGGGATGTTGTAAGAGAAACCCTTTGGCGTGAGATATGGTGGGAAGAACAGATGTCGCAGGCTGTCTTTCCAGTGCCAAGATGCTACGATCCTGAGCTCTCCTGCACACTGCTGACTGGGCGGAAGCTCTGAAGTGGAAAACGAGGCCGCTTTAATTGGGTCGAGACAATGAGCTGCCTCTAAGACGCGTTGATGCTTCGCAGTGTGTACTATGTGCAAGTTAGGAGCCTTGCACAACCCGCTCACTTGTTATCAACGGACCTTATTTGTAGGAAAGCTGATGCTCTGCTGAATCTAGAAACCAGCTAGATGTGGAAGCTACTGAAGAATGGAAGATTGCCTTGGATAGGTTTCAGCATATCAAATGAAGGAAGAAAATAGCTCAGAGTTGCTCCTATTTAAGATGCTTTATTCTGCTATCTGCATGAGAAAAATGCCCAAATGTCACTCTAATCTTAAACTAATCTTTCCTTCTGCTCTTTGGTGCCATAAATTAAGAAGCTGCCAAGGCAGAAAATAAAATCTATAATGAACTAGTGGTAAATTTGTTATCTCTTGAAGAGACAGGGGATTTTTCTTTTCTTTTCATTAATCAGAAGTAAACAACACAGAAAAGTGTAGAAATAGGCCTACCAAAAATGTGAGCTGCTGGCTTCTGGTGAGGCTGCCAATATTATAATTAAGAGGGCTGGCAGCACGAGGGTAATTCTATGTGTTCTTTGCAGGCAATGCTGTTTAAACACGTGTCTCCATCATGACAGCCATACAGAGGTCTGAGAAAATAATAGATTTGATTCTTGATTCTAAAGGAATATGATGTCCGTCTAGGGGACTTTAAATCTTGGCCCACTACCCCTCTCAGCCCTTATCAGTGCATCCACGAGTCACCTGCCCATTCCATCAAGTGCATCCTAGGAAGGGGACCCAACTTGAGGGCCTCACCTGGGACACATCTGATTACTTTTTCATTATAATTAGAAAAGTCAGTGTCTGGAAACCTCCCTGTCTGATAGTCGTGGTAAGCTTGTTCTTCCAGCGCAGGGAACAGCTGCTGTATTATTATTAGACTCAGAAAATGTAGCTGTTGTAAATAAAGTGTTTATATATCTTCAAGGTGCAGAGGAAATCTTGATTTATATACCTATTTTTAATTTAGAAATCTAGCTAATGCAAAGAGAAGTGGATGACATATAGCTAAGTTGGAGAAGGAGTCTAAAAAAATACAACTTTCCTGCTGAGATTTACCTGTGGTTTTCCTGGTATAAAATAAGATTCTAAATAGAAATAATTCTGGGGCCAAGAGGAAGGTGAATTTTGCCAACAAAAATCTTCCAGTGAATCTTTTTGTATCTTTATGACTGGAAATGGATACCACCTTTGAGACTATGTCATTTTTAGATAAGAAATAATGGGGCAAATCTAGTCCCTATCGGAACCCTGGGTCTGTGCCCAAGGGGTATTACATGTCCCATTGCTGCGACAGCAAAGCCTCACAACCATTCTTGCCCAGGGCTCGGGGGCTCTTCCTCTCCATTTTTCCTGTGTGCCTGAGTGGATGTTGTCAGTGCTACAGATTAGAGAGCCCAGCAGGGTGGGTATGGTACCCTGGTATAACTCACGCCCCTCGCAGGTCTTGGACATCGATCTGTCAATAAGACTTGGTGTCTCAGGAAAAGGAAGGTTTAGCAATTCTGTCTTCTTAGCTTCTTTAATGAGTATTTTTGAATACTCAAAAATACTTATGGACCTGATAATGCCTAAGGAAAATGGTGATGATTTCAATAAGAAATGGCTACATCTGTTGTCCCCAGCCTCTGTGTTCGTCAACGGTGGCCCTGCCCTCTATTTCTTCCCACAGTTGAACTCCATGGTTTATCAGACCTAGTCACATTTCCTTGAAGAAGGCATGAATCTTTTACAGAAAATAAATGTATATTTTTAAAAATATTTGTTAAAAATGGTGAATTTATCAGTACACTGCAACACTGACATCTAAGAAACTATTTATGTGCCAGAGTTCCCCTATTTTGAAAAATATTTTCTTTACATTCTAACAGTATTAATAGTAGGATAGCTTTTCTAATCAGTGTCTGAAAAAAAAATCTGCTGGAGAAGTGATTGGTTTTTGCCACTAGTTTTTATTGTTGGCACACACACCAATTCATCTAGGCCCTAAAGAAACATGGTGAATTCCATGCATGATTCTTAGCTGTTTTTTTTTTTTTTTAAGCATAAAGGACACAGCTGTGACAAATCAGTCAGGGCTTGGGTATTAAGAGCTAGTATTGTGTCAGTGTTAACTCCTGATTTGGACGAATTAATTGTGGTCAGGTAGGACAAGGTCTCATTTATATGAAATATGCACTGGCGCTATCAGGGATAACAGGGCATCATTTCGGTAATTTATCCTTAAACAGTGATTCTTTTAACAAAGCTGGAGTCCTCACATTAATTGGAAATAAAGTTAAATCAACCAAAATAGCTTGGTACCAACACAAATGCAGACACATGACCAATTGAACAGAATAGAGATGGAAATCTGTCCAGGGCAGGTAGGGGATATGACTTTAAATCTTGGCCACCACCCCTCCCAGCCCTTATCAGTGCACCAATGGATCACCTGCCCATTCCATCAAGTGCATCCTGAGAAAGGAGACCTGCTTTGAGGGCATCACCTGTCATACCTGTGAGTACTTTTATGCTATAATTAAGAGAAGTCAGTGTCTAGAAACCTCCTTGTTTTAAGTCGCAGTAAGCTACTTAGAGAATGTGGCCTATCTACAGAATGGGAGAAAATAACTGCTTTCAAGTTAATAAATAGATAATATCCAAAGTATATAGAGAACATACATAAGGAATTCAAATAATTTAATAGTAACAAACGAATAACCCACTTTAAAAATCAACAAAGGATCTCACTAGACATTTCTCCAAAGAAGCCACACAGATGACCAACAGGTTCACAATCCCTAATCATCAAAGAAATTCCAATAAAACCATAGTGAGATATTTCCACACACTGCTGATGGGAATGTGAAGTCCATTAAGCAAATGAGAATGGAGTTTTCTCAAAAACCTAGACAAAGAACCACGAAATGGCCCAGCAATCTCATTTCTGGGTGTATATCCAAGGGGAATGAAATCAGTATGCCAAAGAGATATCTGCAGTCCCTGTTGGTTGCCATGTTATTCACCTCAGTTCCAACATGGAATGACCTGAATGTCCATTGACACTTGAAAGGGTAAAGAAAATGTGGTAATCTGTGCAGACAGAATGGTACTCAACCTGCAGAGGTAAGGAAATCTGTCACCTGTAACAACAGGTACGAACTGGGAAGACATTATGCTAAATGAAATAAGCAGGGCACAGAAATACAAATACTGCCTGATCTCACTTATGTGTGGAATCTAAAAGTGTTGAACTCATGGAAGACAGTACAATGGTAGTTACAGAGGCTTGGGTGGCAGGGGGTGTTGGGAGATATTGACCGAAGGATAATAAAATAAGATAAAATTTCAATTAGAAGTAAGTTCAAGAGATCCCTATTTTGAGAAATATTGTATTTATATTCCAATATTATTAATAGTGGGATAGCTTTTTTAATCAATGAAGAAACTTAGCTGGGTAGGGGAGAAGTGATTAACAAGGGGAGTACAGTTAATAACAATGTATTGGCACCAAAAAAATGATGAGTGAATGAAGCAACACAGATGTCAATTTAGCCGTTAAATAATGTATTTGCATTTCAAAATATCATGTTTTACAGGATAAATATATAAATTTTTTATTTATTAAAAACAGTTTTTGCAATGTACTGTGCTTGCACTGTCAAAAGTAACCAACTTTATACTTCAATTAAACATTTTAATAAAATATTATTCTGTTGCTGTTGTATGCCAGGAATCACAATTAAAGACATTGAAAGTGAATTTGTAAAATTAAAATGCTAGAAGTCGTTAGTGTTCCATATTCGTAGATCCCAAAGGATCATCTCTCCAGAGAGGAGCTTGCTTCTTCCAAATTCCGACTTAATAAAAACCATTCCACTTGTTGCAGTATGAGATTAAAATTGCAAACAAATTGCAAGTTGAACAAAACTGGTAGTGTAGATTTAAAAAGCCCATATTTTTTTAAATGCCCTAGAATAATTTGAAATGCCTCAGAACATTCAAGGTCACTAGTAGTGGGGTTTCAGAAAAGGGCTTGCAGCCCCTGGGTTACACGCTGCTGCCGGTTGCCTGAAGTGATCTAGTGGAGACTCCGGGTTGAGTTTAAAGTGGTGTAAACTCAAATTTCAATTATACCAAGGTTTAAGGTGGGTGGGAAAATATATGCTATATCTATTAGTTTTCTATTTTTTAAAGAGTAATGTGTATATACTGTTAGCCAGTAACCTCCCCATTATAGGATCCTACTTAAAATATATGGCTTCTGTGTGTTTGAAGATGTCAGGGGTAATGGGCTCCGGGCCTGGCAGGTTGGACGTGGATGCAGACAGCGCTCTGCGTGCCTCATTGGCAGCCACCCCCCAGCTGCTCCTCCCATGTTCTCCAGGTCCCTGAGCCTGGGGATTAAGTCGTCCTGAGGCCACCCTGCTGGGGGATGTCCTAGGCATCTGTGTTGGACCAGCAGACCCTAACTCTCCCAGGTACCAGGCATGTCCCCACGCTTTCTGTGGCACAAGAAGTGAGTCTTTCCTGAGCTTAAGGGACAAGCGATCTAAAATGGGAAGGTGTATATCCAGTGGGGCCAGAGTTCTACAGGTGGGACTCAGCCTGTGCCCTGGTGCCCCTGAGAGATCGCAGGCAGAACACAGAGAACTGTGCCAGTGTTGATGACGCCAATGGCTTGAGGTAGGATATGGTGGTCGGTTCACTGAGATGCTAGGCCGTGGGGTTCTCCAGCAGCCTAGATGCTTCCTGAGCTCCCAAGTGGACCAGTGCATTCCAAGGGACAGGCAGAATATGCCCTTGGGGTGCAGGAAGGAAATACTAGGACTTTTATTTATGCTGCTTTTTAAGCTAAGCAAGGAAAAGAAATCAAAGCCAACACTTTACTGATTCTAAGTGTCAATTTATGTCAAGGGTTGATACTCCCCCCTCCTTCTGCCTGCACTTGCAGATGGTCACAGGTGATGCTGGAGAGTATCAGGAGAGGAAAGGGGACTTTCTCTTGGGTTGGCATTGACTTGGTCACGTCTAGAGTGCCGCAGGCTTGGCAGTTGACTTGAGCCTAGTTACGAATAGCACCCAGTTTCAAATGCAGAGATTCACTCAAAACCAAGCAGTGTTGCAGACTGTGCTGAGGCAGGCGTTGGGGACAGCAGGAAGGGACAGGCCTCACCCTGCCAGGAGCCCTTCACCAGCCACAGGAACAAGTGGAGAAACGGGGGTCTGAGCAGTTCTGACAAGGGCATAGTCCCTCAAATGAAGAGGCCCTGTGTGAAGTAGGCACTCCCATCTGCCCTTGTCCACCAGGGACTTGTTCTAGGATGCCACACATTGTGGTGCTGGCTAATGACAGAAGGAGGCTGGAACCAGGAAGGCTGTCACCAAGGAAGCGCCTAGACTCCAAGACAAACTCTTAACAGAGTCAACCGTCCTTTACCAAATTTCACTAGTACTAATCAGAACTCCAAGAAGCTTCAGGTTTGGTTATCCCAACAAAACAATCCTCCCCCTTGGCCTACACCTGAGATTCTAAGTAGTGTCTGTTTTACCAATGCACTTGAGCTCTTAAAAGAGTAATGCATATAAATTTGTGAATAATCAAATAAGGTATATTAGAAGAATATGCTTAATTTTTTTAGTAATAAGTATTCTGAGTGAAAAAAGAAAAAGGGGTCAGGGGGCCATGACCCGAGGAGGTTGTAGACCTTTAGGGATAGAACCACTAAAGAATTAAGCAGAGAAATGGTCAAACTACAGATGAGAGAACAGACATAACAGCATCTTTGTGTACATTTTTATGAGACTCTGGTATATAATAAATATATTAGCTGAGAGGTTTTTTTTTAAAAAAAAAAATAGAGGTTTTTCAAAAATGCCGCGTCCGGCTAACGGAGCCGAGTCTGGCGAGGGACGGCGGGGTTAAAAATACACAGGACACCAAGGTTCTTCATCCAGGAGGGAGCGTGTGCGCGCTTTATTGCCAGATTTGTTCCCCTTATATATCTTTTTAACAGCTGCGGGAAATTACTCAAAAGTGAGGAGGGAAGAGTAATAACTGCGTCCTTGGGTTACCGTCACATCACCGTCCCCTATCAGGAGGCTCGAACAGGTCAAGATGTTCCCGAGAGACACATATGTGCGAGGCAGATAAACAGGGAACCGCAAGCCCGCGTCATGGCCTTGTGAGCTGGCCACATTGACATGCATAACAAAGAACTGGGGGTTGAGTCCCCAGGGGCCAGGGCGGGCCTGCTACCAGCACAAAAATACAGTTTTACTGAAAAAAAAAATATTTCCAGGTAGAGTAGGGTTAGTCATTGAAGCCAGAGTGCTTTATAAGGGAAGCTTATGTGGAAGGTGAATCAAACTCTGATGTCTTCTAAAACATTGATTGTAGGATTAATTAGGAGAGGTTGGCTATTGTGTTTTTATTTGCTTGTGCCTCTACAACCACACAGGATTAGATACGACTGGAGATTGAATCACAATACCTTATAGCTAATTCTTGGTGCTCACAGAGCAGAGTGACAAGTGGCTTCTGTGTTCCAGAAGGCCTGCGAGGTGCCTCCTAAAGCAGAGTGAAACTAAATCCTCGGGTGCCAATCATCCTCAGGTGGTCAGAGACACCCATCTAGCAGCCTCTCAGCTGGTAGAGAATGTGTGGCTAGAGCTGTGGACTTGCTTATTTCTTACTTGTCAAAATGCTTGCCCCCAAGGAGTAAGTGCATTCGCTTGTCATGGACACCTCTTTCACTCCCTCTGTGGGGCTCCATCAAGTCCAGGCCACCTCCTCTCCAGATGCAGGGCACACTAGGCCTCACACGCCCTCTCAACAGCATTCTCAGAGAAGAATCCTGCCCGTATCTCACAGGTCAGGAGCTGTAGTGCACCGGGGAAAGCCAGTCACCCCAGGTCGAAGCTGGGCAGGGTCAGCTCTGCAGCCATGCACTTCACAACCACACCTGTCCATGTGTCAGCCTGGCTTTTATATTTAGGGGAACCTTTGTGAATCAGGGCAAAATGAGTAAATATCTAGGCAAGTATCGGAAACCCTGTGTGGGAATGTGAGTTAATCAGCAGATATAAAATATGAAGATCTATTACACTATTTTTCAAGCAAAGAGCTCATAAGATGGTAACTGGTAAAATTCCAATCATTTTTACGTAACAAAAAACATAATTCACATTTCCATATAAACTTTAGAAGTCTTTTCAGTATTAAATGCAGTTTTATAAATAAAAACTAATTTTCAGAAACAATTTCTGAAAATATATAGTGCCCTCCATACCAGGTTAAAGGTTGATAAGTCCCTACTGGTCAGCCTCAAGAGACAAAGCCCTATCCACTACTAAGGGAAAGATACAAGAACACTTGCTTTTCACATATTGGCTCAACTTGATTTTTAGGGAAATGTGGAGTGTCATGGGTTCCATGAGGATTAATTTGCCTCTGCAATTACAGGTTTGTGGCCAGGACCCTATTTCTTTTAAAATATACTCTTGACCAAGCATGACTCTGTAAGTTAAATTCATTTAAAAGTAAAATTCACTTATAGTGTTTTTTTGTTTCAATATGTATTTTTATTAACATATATTAATTGTATATATTTATGGGGTTCACTGTGATATTTCCGTATGTGCACACAACAAGCACTGATGATACACATCTACTCTTGGATTATTCTAAAGCCACTTTTCCTATGACTCTATATAAAAGGACCTGTTCCACCAGTCCTTCCAGCCGTCTTCTGTCTTCTCTATTCTCTTCATAGTGATTATTTCTCTACCATCCCCCTAGCTGTGTACCCAACATCCATTCATTTATCTACCTGTCCTCCAGCTATCATTCATCCATCTTCCATCCACCATTTCTCATGCACACACCTACCTAGCTAATCATCTATTTGTTTCCTCTGTTATCAGATAGCACCAGGCATCATTTATTTTAATCACCACCAAGACCACATTCCAGTTGCCCTCCACTGGGATGAAGACTCCACGAGTGCCCAAAATGGAGCATGGTTCGTAAAGTTCTCAGTCAACATTACATAAATAAACATACACACACGTTCTCATAAATAGAAAGTCTGGGCTTGCACAACTTAAAAGTTTTCATACTGTTTCTCTAGATAGGAAACATCTCACTACATTAAAATATCTTCCCAAGTTTACATATTTCATTTCAGGAATAATTTAAAACATAGATAAATTATGTCTAAAAAGCAAGTTAAGTTTTACCACATTTTTTTAAAAAAAATGAGTTAATGCTAATAATGCCAGGAGAGCCCCACAATTCAGATGTTGACATGGTAAGAATATGTCTAAATCTTTCTAGGCACATTAAAAATATCCTATTTGTAAAGTCCTTCAAACCTTGTCTTTTACTCACAGCGCTCTCTACATAAATTTCACACATTTTAGGAGCTAAAAAAAAAAAAGAAGAAGAAGTCTCTTATTCCATTATCGATCAATTTGTTTTTCTCTGGGCATTGCCATGACATCTTTTGTTTCAATAGTAATAACTAATCTGTTTGTAGATCCAAGAAGGATTACCCCTTGGTTGGCTTCTGGCTCACCAGAACACAATAAGAGGATCCCAGGACAGAACAGAGTGATGACCTGTTTAATAAATACACAGAATTTACTGTGACCAAAATCCAGCCAGTTGCTGACTTTCACAAAAGATAATGTGCCAAAGACTCTGTCCCTCAGACAGTTACAGGTCACGTCAAGGAGGTAAGATACATGTAGCTTTATCATCTAGAATCATGTCATAGGGTAGGGTTGTGGGCTTTGTGTATCAACTTCTGGGGTCCCTCCTCACGGGAGCGTGTCTTCTGACTGATTCTGCACAGAGCCCAGTAAATGGTGTCACGAGTCCATTGGACATACTCTTGGACTAATTGTATGGATTGGATGTGAGGTGTCCCCCAAAGCTCCTGTGTGAAACAATGCAGGAGTGTTCAGAGGAGAAACGATGGGGCTATGAGAGTTGTAACCTAGTAAACAGATGGATCTCCTTGATGGGTTAATAATTTGAAAGGACCATGGTACTTCACTGTGCTGTAAACGTAGGGAGGTAGGGTGTGGTTGGAGGAGGTGGGTCACTGGGGAATGCCTTGGGGGTTTATATTCTGTCTCTGGCACCTTGCTTTTCTGTGTCATGAACCAAGCAGCTTTTCCTCCACCACACCATTCCACAATGGTGTCCTACCTCACCCCAGTCCCAGAGCAATGGAGTCAGTCACCATGGAGAGAAACTCTGAAACTGTGAGCCCCAAATAAACTTTTTCTCCTCCAAGTTGTTCTTACCAGATATTTTGATCACAGCAATGAAAATCTGACTAACATAGTAATTATTTATTCACTAAATATTAGGATTCTGTGCTCTGCTGGCTCTAGGTGAAGAGCAGGAGAAATAAGGAAGCTCGTGGCGTCATCTCTGCACCCAGGGAAACCACTGCCCGGGGAGACACCTGGGCACATAATCAAACCGTTGAGGTGATTAATTTCTGAGGTGTTTCTCGGGTGGTACTTATATGTAGGCTATTTAAAATAGATGTTCAGGGGAGATCAAGAGAACACCCTCATCCTGATTCCTAAGTCCTTCTGTATTCAGGCAAACCTGTTTGGAGGTGAAATCTGCTTGATCCACAACAGTGGGATGAATTATATGTTATGGTTTGGATATGAGGTGTCCTCTGAAGTCCTGTGATTAGATTATGGGAGCTATAACCTAATAAGTATATTTATCAATTGGCGTATTAATTATTTGTAAGAACTACTGGGTGGGTGCTAACTGCAGACAGGTAAAGTGCTGCTGAAGGAGATGGGTCAGTAAGGGTTACATTTTATCCCTGAGTCCTCTTTTTTTCTGCATCCTCGCAGCCATGAGCTGAGCAGATTTCCTCCATCACCCCCTTCCACCATGATGTGTTGCCTCGTTTCAGACTCAGGGCCATCGAGTCGAATGACCATAGACTGAACCTCTGAAACCGTGAGCCCCAAATTACCTCTCCCTGCTCTAAGTTGTTCTTGTCAGGTACTTTGGTTACATCAACAAAAAGTTAACCAACATTTTATCACCTGATCTGTGCACTGTAATATGGTATCTTTCTTATAGAAAGAGGTACACGGGGAAGGTGGGAGAACTTCACTGAAAAGGTGAAAAAGAAGTCCGTACCCCACCATCAGCAATACACAGTCGCTGCGAGTTGATTGTTAAATACTCGAGGAGTTCAGGAACGGCTACCTCTGTGTTTCCTGTTCTCTGTAAGGGGTGTGATGCTGGAGTTATTGATAGAGGGAGGAAGAGGAACTGCAGCTAATAACTTGAAGATATTTATTTACACCTCTGCTAGTCCCTTTCACGGTACAAAGGCATTAGCGGGAGTGACAGCAGTGAGTTATGAACCGTTTATTTAGGCTATCTGGAAGCATTTAATCTCACTTGGGTCATGAAGTTGAGTATTCTCTGGGAATTGGGGCTCCTGTGATAGGCCCTATCTCTAGGCCTGGTATCCAGAGATAAGAGTTTAAATCCAGCTGGAATAAGTAGCAACAGAATTAGCTGGAATGCAGGATCATAAACTCTTTGGTTCACATTGGGAAAATGCCTCTGCCTAGCAGTTCCAGTCTCCCCGATGGAGTTCTGGCTCTGGGAGCCACGCACGAGACAGCGTTGGTGACCTCAGGGACCTGGCCACAGGGATTCAGCCCCGTGTGATGCTGTGTGGCCTTCTTATCGATCTTCTGGTCCCTTTATGATTTTCTACTTCATCAGAATTCATTTAAAAAATATAATTAGGAAAAACACTTGAAAGTCCAATGCATTTAGAATATCTGTATTTCTTATTTGTATTTGCCTATGTATCCCTTAATACTGTATCATTCAAAAATCTGGAGTGTGATTAACAAATATATCCTGACTTACTACAGAGTACCATAAGACCAGAATAATAATACATTTAATGTATAGATCAGCAATAGACTCATGATAGAATGGGAACTTAATGATTTAAACTCAACATTTTCTTTCTTGTATTTTTTATGATAATCACATGCTATGAATGTTCTTTCATTAAAGCTAAATATATTACTTAAGCTGGTAATAGGTAAATGCTATGGCCTTTGTTTTTCTACCTCTGAATTAAACAAAACATCATACCTAACAAGCTGGAGGAAGAGATTTAAATATACCTGCATTCTATTTTTCAGTCAAGGTGAGTACCTTGGCTGTTTGACCTGGATACTTTTAGAAAAGCAGAAGATTATCAGGCCCTGCAGGGAGGTCAGAGTGCATTAAACTTCCTTGGAGAAGTTCATTCTGATGAAAAATTGTGGAGTAAGCACTGCAGAGGATTAATGATAGGTCAGTCGCTGAGGCTCCCAGGCCTAGGCATATTCACACTTTCTGCATTTTAATAATTCTAGCTTGCCGGTGTCACAAGCCGGTCTGATGATTTTGATAAGCCTTAGCCTGAGTTTCGCTTAAAGCCTTTGTCCACTGAGTGAGGGAGGCATGAGCCCTGCTAGCTCTCTCCTCATTTGTTTTATTCTAGGCAGTTTTATGATATAAACAGCATTAAGTAATACTTGTATTTTCATTATTAAAATGTACTCTGTAATTATGACAGAACATTTGTTTTAATGTCATGTAACCACAAAATATAGTTGAATCATGAACCTTTCCATAACTTGTGGAAAAATCTTATAATCACATAGCAGTACTGTACCATGTTAAAAAATAACAAATAAATACTTTAATAGAATGGGAATATATTTCTAGCAAGGTGGATGTTATGAATGATCCTTCAAGAGGATCCAGGAGAGCTAGTAAGGCAATTAAAGTGTAGTCACATGATGATTTAATTAAGAATCTTATTATAAGTGGAAGTGGAAGTATCCAAAGAGCAATGATGGGCACACCCGTGTGCCATGAATTGTCTAGAGGGACTAAAGCTATGGCGTCTCCCTGAGCTCACTACAGACCACACCATGATGTAGTGATTTCCAGACTCTGAGCACAAGAGAAAAACACATTCACTTTTCCGTCCTCCGGGAAGGAAATGCCAGCTTAAGTCATGTTCTGATTTTCTGACTTCATCTTGTGCCACAAACACTGCTCCATGTCATCACAAACATGGCCCTTAAAGAGTCATCTTATTGTCTTTCAGTGAGATGATTGCAAGCTTGGGTTACATGATTGTGCACATAGAGCTTTTGTGACGTCCTATATTAACAACTGGGTCGGAATGAAAACCACTGGACCATAAGATGAAAAAGTTAAGAGGGCTTCTGGCATCTTCCTATTCAGTCCATGGGTAACAAACAAGTAAAATGTGGACAGAACCAGTGGTCTCCTCAGTAATTTTCTTGCCTGATGTATTTACTTTGAATTCCAGTCCCTATTCTGCTAAGAAAATTCTGGTTTTTGAGTTTGGACCATAGTGTATGAGATGGTGGCAATACAAGCTCCAGAATACTTCCTACAAGTGTTGTTTAAGAGATAAGTATTTTTAAAAAACGAAAACATATTTTTCCCAGAAATAAATTTCAGTACATTTCAACTGGCAAACTAAATGTTAACCATGTCTTAAATATAATTTCACTCTCTTTTTATTATAACATAGTGTCAAAAAGTAGAAAGTAATCAAAAGCCCAGTGTGACCTCTCCAGGTTTACATTCTCACACATGGCCGTGCGCCTGCACACGACCTGAGGGTTTTTTACTGACACAATTTGCCTAACATTAAATTCACCATTCTAAAATGTACAGTTGGGAAGTTTTTGGCATATTCTCATAGTTATAGGATCATCAACACCATCCAACTTGGGAACACTTCTGTCACCCCAAAGAAGACTCTAATCTCCCCTGCCCATTTCCTCCGTGGCCCGTCCCCGGCTACCATTAATCAGCGTGCTGTCTCTCCAGAGCGTGCTGTCTCTCCTATTTTGTACATTTCTTACAACTGGAACCGTGTTATCTGGTCCTTTGGGTCTGACTTATTTCACGTGGCACATTCCAAGCCTCATTCAAGTTTGTGGTACCGAGCAGAACTTGATTCCTCCTAATTGTCAAATAATATTCCATTACATGGATCTTCTGCATTTTTGCCTGTCTAATCACAGACTGGTGGACGTGGAGCAGTTTCTACATCTTGGCTATTACGAATATGCTATGTAACCAACCCTGTACAAGGTTATTGCATGGATGTACCTTTTCTTTTCTATTGGAGTCTACCTACAAATGTGGTTTCTGATTCTATGTGATGATGTTTTGAGATATGCACAACTTTTTTCCAAGAGGCTACATTTACATTTCTAAATAGTAAATGAGGGATTAATAGTTCACAGTCTTGCCAACACACATTGCTCTTTGTCTGCTTATTTTAGACTTTAACCATCCTGTATCTCATAGTTTCAATTTTCATTTCCCTAGTGATTAAGGATGTTGATCATCTTTTCAAATTCCCATTGGGCTATTTGTATAACTTCTTTGGAGAAAGGTATAGAAAAATCCTTTGCCCATTTTTAATTGGGTTGACTTTTCGTTGTTATAATTTTTTTAAAAAAAATTCTGGATGCAATTTCATTATGGGAATTATGATTTGCAAATGTTTTCTTCCATTTTTTGAATTATCTTTTCCCTTATTAATAATGTACTTTGAAACACAAAAGTTGTAGTTCAGTATATCTGTGTTTCTTTTTTTTTTTTTTCGTTCAGTTGTGTTTTTGATGTTCTAAGAACCCATTTCCAAACTCAAGGTCATCAAAATTTACTCCAAAGTTTGTTTGTTTGTTTTTTAAAAGTGTTTTAATTTTATACCTTGTATTCAGGCTTCTGATTCAGTTTGACTTAATTTTTAGACACAGGGAAATTTTTAGACATAGGACTCTTCTTTGCATATGCCATTTGCTGAAGAACTTATTTATCACTGTTGAGTCATGTTAGAAATCTTGTTGAGAATCAATTCAATACTTGGTCGAATTTAGCAGTGAATATCTATGGGCCTACACTTCCTCTTGAAAGTTTTAGAATTACTAATTCAATGTCTTTATTCATTATAATTTTATTCATATTTTGTCTTCTTATGTGAGTACTGGTAGTTGGTGTCCTTCTTGGAATTTATTTCTTTCATTCAGTTTATCTCTTTGTTGGCAAATCTTACCTACTTTTACAAATGAGTAATCAGCATCCTGATTCTAATCTTTGTGTATTTTCTAAACAAATACACTTTTTGTTTTTTCACAAAGCCAATTCAATTTTTCCTAATGAGTCCAATTCTCTTAAGTATTATTAGAGAAATGTGACAAAGTTTGAAAAATTTATAAAATATCCAATAAATTTTATTAGTTGTGTCACTAGTTTACATTTTTCCAATGACTGAGAAAAACAACCATTTTCTAGTTCTCCATTAATTAAATAGCTGTTAGGAGACACTGAGGTCCTGGAATGTCTCTGGATCCCACACCGGAAGCCCTTGGAATCCTTGGGAACTTTCTTGTATATTTATTTTATTTAATTATAATTAAAATTCACAATCAACTTCATCCACGAACATTGCTTTTTTCCTTTGTCAATTCCCTTCTTACTGATGAGAATGTGGGTGATGTTGTGATCTCTCCCAGGGCCCCAGTGGATGTGAGGCAGGTTCAGGAATTTGGATCAGTGCTGGATATCATCCTCCCTGGCCCCTGATATTGCTGTTTCCTTCTGTCTCTGTCCCCTAATGCCCCTTCCGTCAACTCAGAGGACTATCAGGGCTCCTATAGAGGGAGCAGGAAAGTCTATGTCACGTCACTCATTTGCATTATTGTGGTGGAGAAGCCTCAACTCCAGCCACCTTGAGGTTGAACCCTGCTTTCCTCAACAGCCAACCACAGTGCCTGGTGCAGAGTAAGTTCTTGCTTCTAAACCAAGTATAACCCCAACCTGTAGCAGCTCCAAACCTATTTTAATAAATTCAAATGTATATTTGATTTTTTTCTTATTTTAAGAATATCCTTAATGCATCTCTTTTATTAAAACTGGTTTGGGGAAAGTTTCTGTTATTACTATCTATATTGATACCTTCATGTAATTTTAGGCACTATGTTGCAGCCAGTGGTATTTCCATCTGTAGCATTTTCTAATATGAAACGAGAGGAAATAACCATAGGTAGAAAGGAAACTGGAATGAACCAAAACCAAAACAAAAAAAGAAAGAACAGACAAAACTGATTCTGCCTTGGGTTATATTTCCTTGGCCCCCTTCATCGGTGACTTGAGCATTGGCCATCTCTGGGATCTTGGGAAAGGAGGGTCCTAGGGGCTGGGGTGTGGCTCAGTGGTAGAGCACTGGCTTAGCATGTAAGAGAGGCCAGGGGTCCATGGAATCTATCCCAGAACTGCCAAAAAGGAAAAAAAAAAGGACAATAGGATTCATAAATGGCATAAGAGTAGTCAAATATATAGTCAGGAATCTTGATGGCTATTACTTGCTTTCAAAAGATCATGTTCCTTTCCTGGCATTTTCATGTTCTTATCTCAGTTTAGGCTGGAATTCATTCAGGTACTCTCAGGTGTTCAGAATTTCATTCACCAAGTAGGAATGAGGCTCCCGTGTTACCACTCGTGGCAGTGACCAGCGCTGGGATTCAGGTCTGCTCTACCTGGAGCCTGTGGTCTGGCAGGGGGCATGCTTCCTACCAGTAGCGTGTGATTGGGGAGCAGGTGAGTGGTACCCAGGAGCCTGGCCTCCCTGGCGTGTCTGGCGGTGTCCTTCCCCTGCCCTGCCCACTGCCCTCAGATGTGCAGCTTCTCCTGGCCACGCCCGTCTGTGTCCAGGGAGTTAGTCTTAAATCCCATGGTTGCTGAAGGTTTGTCTTTGGATAAATGTAAGAAAAAAACTTGACATATTTTAAAGATTGTGCTTTGCCATGTTGCCACTGCTGCCATGGAAACAGCTAATCGTTCTGCTCCTGGTCTCTTCCTCTTTGCCACTGGTGCATAAGGTGCTGCCTCCAAGCTTCTAGACTCTGAAATGAACTGTTTGCCTATGTATTTTTTTTTCTTTTTTTTCTTCCATTCCCTCGTCCTTCAAAACAGCCAGATCTGACATCACAAAGAGCACACTCCTGCTCTCAGAAGCTGCAGTTTTCAGAGGTGCCCAGTCTAGTTATGACCTCATTAAAAATTTAAGGTAGTCGAGAGCCAGCTGGGGGCCCTCGTTGTAATCACTGGAAGGAAAGAATCCCTGAAGAGGCATTTGTAAGTAGGATAATGAAAGAGTAAAATTTCTATTGAAAGAAAATGGCTTGTATTAATTCTGAGTTTATTTTCTCTTTGTTTTGTGGCTACTAAAAATTCTCAAAATAACAGAGTCCAATGGAGAAATGTTCGTGGCTGCAGTAGGGGCCACTCCATCCCTCAGACACTCTTCCAGGACATTATCAGTCTTCATCTCTTTAATGGTTTCCACCAATCACTTTATTTAACAGTAAAATCTCTCAATTTTGAGAACCAAAATACTTTATAGAATTCTGTTAGAAACAGAATTGGACAAAGGTTAGCAGTGTTGAGAGCAGCAAAATGAAGATGTGGCCTGCCTTCGGCCATTTATTCAATGGTTGATTTAAACAAATGTGACCCAGGTTAGTGCTTATTTTATTATAATTTGACCAGTTTAAGTTGAAAATAAACACATAATATTTAGCTTCTTTATCACTCAATCAATATGTTTCATACCAAGTTAGCTTTTAATATTTATTCACGTTTGAAACAAAATTATAATCATAAATACAATAAAATCTTTATAAACTGATTTCCCTTAGAGTATTGTGCATTCCTTTGTCAAATATTTGGCATCTTAATCTCCTCCATTAGATTAGGGAAGACTTAAGTTTAGTGCTGAATCTTATTCTTCTTTGATCGCTAGCTGTTAACACAAAGTTTAACACATTGGAGATACATGATCAATGTTTGCATGACTGAATAATCACATGCATATTGCTTATTTGAAATCACATATTGATTGAAGTCTGCAAATTACAAAAATTAGTAAATTGATAATACTCTTGGGATCAGAAAATCCATATTATCATTCCTTTATTTCAGCTCATTTAATTTTGTACTTGGGGACAATACCTTATCCTGAGTCTCCACTTATATGACATAGCAGGACTTCATCTAGAAAGAAGTACCGCAGCTTGTTCATGTAGGCTGGCTGGCACTGGATAATGTAATGGAGGTGCCCCAGCATGCCAGACACTTAGCAAATCTCTGGTCCTCATGGTTTTTAAGTCCTCTATCCTGCATGCCATTGAGATTTGCCTTTAAGACGTTCTTTCCTGCTCCAACTGTCCTGATAAATGAGGGGTGTGTGTGTGTGTGTGTGTGTGTGTGTGTGTATGTAAAAGAAACTGATCAATTCATCTCTATTAGTATAGTAGTGGTGATAGAATACCATATCACTTGACAGTTTTGTTTGAATTGGGCTCAGGAAGCTCCTGCTTCACAGTAAGTTGAATTCAGGTTAGTGATAGTAATTCTAGGCTGTTTGACACTCTGGAGATATGGATATTTTTTTACAAGCATACCATTATATATTATTGTTGGGTAACTATTTCCTGCCGGTGCATGAGCTGTGCTTGTGTGTTTCTTACTACATACCACAGTAATGCTGTGCTGCCTTTAACTGAAGTACACACACTCCTTAGCAGCACAGTGCAAAGGAAAATTGATTACCGTATACTATATCCTGCCACTGAACATGTACACTACATTTTAAAAACATAAATCACCACAGATATCTCAGGTCACCTACATAGCTACTCTAACAATCTAACAAAGATGCCCCATCACCTTAATAAATGTATCCATTATCATTACTTTTGAACATTCATGCATGTCCTGTTCTTAATATCTAAATAATGGTAAACAATGATACCTAGAATATGGTGCAGGCCTTTCCATACCTCCCTGATTACTTCAGGTCTAACCCTTCCTACTACCACCATGAAGCGTAGAATTTTTCTACATTTAAGGGAATGCCTCTTCACAATCTCATTGGAAGAGTGCACACCTGAGTCTTTGACCTGGTCCTGGACACACACCTGGCTTCTTCTGGGGTGGCTGCACAGAGGTGGACATGCGTAGCTGCCTTTGCAGCAGGAGTGGGTGTGAGTGGCCAACTTCCAGTCTGACATAGCAAGAGTTGGTCTTTCAAAGCACGTGACAGTATATCTTAAATCTGGAAGGGGAAATTGACCTAGCCATCCAAATATTTTGGACTTATGTGAGTATGAGCTACAACCCCAGCCCTTGTGCCAGATTCTTATGGTATGTCTTAGTTCAAAGAAAAATAATTAACATGGCATAGTGTTTCAAAAGTTGAATAGCACCGTTCTTATGTTTTGGTTATTTGTTTTATTCTCAGACACACAAAAAATACCTGCTGGGATATCAAAAGCTGACATTGATTCTTACTTTATACCTAGAGAAACTAGGAGGGTGTAAGTTAGTATGCAAAGTAATGGGTCCTGACCTCGGGACCTTTCATTCTAGATTCTGTGTTTTTTCTACTGCTCCCTCTTGACATCGTCTCCGCCCACTGTTCCAATGCCACGTCATCTGAGTCAGAGAAGCTTCTCTTCTGTCAGCCTCACCAGCTGGGGGAGAAGGCTGGGGGAGCACCATTGCCAGGAAGGTTCAAGCAGCAGAGCAGAAGGTGACGAGCTGAATGTCAAGATTCGGTGCTCACAGCAGCGTTCGCAGGGAGAGGGGCAATAGTTAGTAAAGGAACAGGAGAATCTGCTTTTCAATGCAGCATCATGCAGGCCCAGGAGCACTTCATTATCAACAGTCCCCATGACCTCCTGACTGAAAGACGCTAGAAAGTCAGGATTCCTAGGCAGAGAAAAGTTCCAGAAAGATAAACATAACGAGTAAGTCTGTGTTTCCTTGCTGTCGTGCCTGCAGGTTTCCATGGGAAGGTGTCAGGAAAACAGGCTGAGTGATATGCAACTGGAGAAGAGCAGTCAGGAACCAAAGGGCTGCAGGAGCCACATTAGGGGGCTAGTGTCACTGCCCCAAAGATACAGTGGAGCCACTAGTGGATTTTTGGCAGGAGATGGGAGGTCCCTAGTTCTGTTTAGAAACATCCCCCTGGCTGGCCTGCAAATCCCTGTGAAGGACTTGAGAGTGAGAGAGTCAAGTTAATTAGCAAGTGATTGTCATCACCCAAGAGTGTGACGTCTCAAAATAAGGCTCTGGCTTTGGGACTGGAAAAGGGGACACAGATTTACCAATTTACAAAAGCTACAAATATTTAAAGGCAAGATTTGGTAAGGAACTCACTTTTGAGTTAGAACAGGCACATTTTTCATTTTCTATCTGCAAATGTTGCTCGTTGTTTCGGAATATCATTCTTGCTCTTCCGACAAGGTTGCCATTTCCTTGAGATCTTGACTACAAATTCATGTTCCCTTGTACCTTCAACTTGACCTTGTTCTGATAAAACGGTGCCGTCAGGGGTTACTGAGCTGTGAACAGCTATTTCCACCTCTGAAAAGGCCTGAGTGCTGAGCTCTGGGAATTTTATGTTAACTTTTCTCCACCCTTCATGACAGTCGGCCATCAGCTATCACAGCTCGTGATTCCCAGAATGCCAGGCTCTGACAGCTTCCAAAGAAGGGCCGAGCCACATCAGGCTTTGGATTTTGTGTGAAGATCAAGGAGGGTGAGATTATGAGGGTATCCAATCAGATCTTGTCTTAATCTTGTCCAAAGTATTAATTTGTAAACTTACATGATAATACTTTCTTTGCAGTTTGTGGGCTATTTCTGAATTCTCTTATCTTATTCAGAGCCATCAAACAGAATTTTGTTTAAATGTATAGATCACTGGATCATGCATAAATATTTATTTCTAATACTTTTTTGTAGCTGCCATGATGAACATCCATGATGGCTCTGTTGACTTATTTATTTTGAGTAGAAGGGAGCCAAAGTGAGACCCTGCAGAGTTGTCTAGAAAAGAGGCTTTTTTTTTTATACAACTTGGAAAGTTGTATAATAAAGTTCCAATGAAAGTATTGCTGCTTTTCTTGGCCTTGGGTCAAGTGATATGATCTGAATTACCTAAAAGCAAGTCACTTGGTATTGAGAAAAAGATTTTCTTAAACCAGGAAATAATTTTGGGCAAGAAACATGCTGTGCTTCCCCTTTGTCTCTTGATTCCTAAATCAAAATTGTGAGTAAATCACAATTACTTCTATGAATAAATTTCTTAAAGTGGCATGAATCAAAATCAAGATGAACATAGCTTAGCTGGCAGACTAGTTTCAAGACTAATCAAGAATTATAATTTAAGGAATGCAGTTGAAAAAAGTGTTTCATGCACTGAAGTAGTGAAAACTTAGAAGTGAAGAAAAATTAGGGAATGTTGAATTTTAGTAACTAAGAACTGCTGACCTATTGACTGATACCATATACTTTTCAATGGATCCAATTTGAGGCATTTAAATTTAAAATCCAAACTATCTGAAATATTCAATTTCAATATAGTATATGTAGATGTAGTCTTATAAATAAAAAAATTATGGCTTACAATGGTATGTTTCAATAGAGGTATATATTGTTTACTGATCGACTCAGGATAATTAGAACATTTGTCCCCTCAAAAACGTATCATTTCTTTCTGGCAAAACACTCTCCTACCCTTCCCTCAACACACACACACACACACACACACACACACACAACATGTTTTGAAGAAAGTTTTAACATCCATTCCATCCCAAATTTTTTATTTTTGCTTCAAAAAGCAATCATGGAATAGATATAATTAGTACATAGTGAGGTGGTGTAGGCTCTTTTGAAAGAATACTTAGCGAATATTCACAACTACTTTACAAGGGGCCTTCTCCTCCAGGTCCCTCTCCTTTACTTACACTAATTGTGCATCCTGAGCACAACACCCAGCCAACCCAGGTGGAGCAGGAGATGTGCTGTCATGCTCTCCTGACTGGGAGGGCTTGCTGTACTGGGGATGGAAATCAGAGGAGAGTGGATTGGTGGCCTGTAGGGCAGGGTTTACTTTTCAGAGCAGCATGTGGGGCTACTCCCCAAGCTAATAGAGGAGACGTACCCCACCAAAGGACAGAGCACATGTGGGCCTAGCCACAGAGGCCATTGGCACTTTAGCCAAAGCTTTGCTCCTAGGTAACAGCTGCTGTCTTCCCTCGAGTTTTGGGACAGTGATTAATTGTATCCTTGCCTCTTCTGAGTTTTACAGGAATAGGGAGTTGAATGTTGGGTCCACAGGCCGCCATGTTTACTACCTCACTGAGGAGGCTGGTTGGGGGGATCAGTATGTGCTTGTGGACACGGGGCATTCTTTGCCCCCTGCATGCAATCATGCACCTGTCATCAGGAGAGACCAGGGACCACGACATGAATAAGTGAGTGAGGGATGCACAGAAGAAGGTGGGAGGTCCAGTTTTCTGAACAAAGACAGGAACAAGGGGGTAGCAATTTTTTCCTCTAAAAGTATTTTTATTTCAGGAAGTTAAGAATGGCAGTGATTTATAACCA
The DNA here is from genome assembly GCF_021218885.2 of Marmota monax. Taxonomy (NCBI): domain Eukaryota; kingdom Metazoa; phylum Chordata; class Mammalia; order Rodentia; family Sciuridae; genus Marmota; species Marmota monax. Next base: position 6,170,463 of record NW_026692848.1, read on the forward strand.
AGACTGTGTTTGTTCTTCAGTAACCAACTTTTCTACTTCCTTTGATGAAAGAAATATATTTGATAAGAAAAAAAATTAAGGAAGTTGGTTTTCTTAGGTCAAAACTATTGAGCCAAAAGGGCATGAGTGATAAAATAATAATATGAGGAAATTCTTACAGAAATATGTGGGGAACTCAAAACACTTTGAAACAAACTTCAGCCAGTCTAAATTAGTCCCAAGGAAGCTCATACAACTACAAATTTAGTTTGTTTTAATCTAGAATTAAGACTTTTCCTCTTCTCTCTAATCAGGCCATAAATAAACAGGCCAGAGTGATTTTTAGAGGTGAGTAGACCTTGATTATGACTGATTTAGGGGAAGAAAGAAGACAAAGGCAGAGAGGGAGAATAGAGAAAGGTGAGGAAATGTGAAATGAAAAAGCTCAGAGGAAAATTTACAGACTGGAACCAGCATTCCATGCTAAAAAATGTCTTTGCCCACGTACCTTTCCAAGGACAAGCTGATTGTCCTTTTGGCCAAGAAGCATGTTTATCTAATTATTTTGATGAAGATGGCCTTGCTCTTTTCAAACCCACAGACCCACCAGTAAGGGAACGGTAGGAACCTCTTCCCATGCATCTGTAGCCTTGTGAAAACATGGGCTAAAAGTGCCTCTAAATACATGGTAGTGTCACAGGGACTAAGTGACTCAAAGCCTGCTCCTTGCATGTGTGCTGAATGCTGTTGAGCAGGATCTTCCAAGTTCATTGCCCTTTTGGATGCTTGAAAAGCTGTTGTCCCTGCATTCTCTTCCAAGGTCCCATCTGGTCAGTTTCTCACTTAAGACTTAGAAGAATTCATCTCCTGCAACCACAGCAGAATGTCTGCTTCTCTCTGGTGACCAACACAGTCACTCCAGACTTGCACGTATTCATACATAGTAAATTATATTGAGATCACAGAAAAATGAAATACAATATGATCTCTCTATAGTTTTAACCATGTTCTACATTCCTTTTTCTTACCCTTTCTGGAAGAAAGGTGGCAGATTGAGTTAAGCTTTAACTTACCTTCAGTTTTCTGAGTTGGGAATTTAGAGTAATATAAAGTACACACCAGACGTGATGTGTTATTCATAAAGTTTCAAGAACTAAATAATAATGTTCACTTGATGATGATGGTATCTGGGCATTCTCTAGAAATCTAATAAACTTCTTATCACATTTAATAAACAGAGTCCAGTTCCAGTCATAATTATCAAGATATAAAGCCAGCTGAGATAACTATGAAGGTTTACATGATAGTAAATGTTATTCAGATAGGTTTACATGCCTTGAATGGAAATGAGAGCTGCCATCTCAGTGGTTAGAAGCGTGCTGCCTAACCCTGCCTCTAATCAGAGCTGCAGCAAACTTGCCTGCCTGCAGTGGCCAGATTATTTTTAGTAGAGAGAACTTGAGCAGATGAAGATAATCATATGGTTCTCCCAAATTAAATCTGTTAAGGGTGCATAAAAGTGAATCACTCTATCTGTAAGTCTTTATTTGTCTCCATTGTTTAAATTCAATGACTTAGGACAAGAAAAAAAAATCACTGTCATTTAAATCCTGCTATCTTTGTGATGTTCCTACAGTGAAGCTGTCAACACTTAGTAATATAATTGAAGGCATCTTGCGGGTTTGAAATAGTTCAGTAACTGGAAATTGTGAAGGAATAAACACATTGTTTGGCATTTGATGCATTTAGTGTGGTTGTACCCTGCGTGGAGGGACTCTTAGTCAATAATGATGGTGATTGACTATGTCAAAAGCTCAGCAGAGCTGTTCAGTGGAGCAAGAGTCATTTGATTTATAACAATGCTGGTTTTTTTTTAAAGGATGTGTATTTTGTTCTTATGATAATTCTCTTGGAGGAGAAATGTGTGGTATTAAACATTAGCTTAATAAATGCTTGCTTTTATGATACAAAGTATATTTTAGTAGTGGGGGACAATTGCATGCCAAATTATGTCCTATAAGCTATAAAGATTGCCCTGTTTCTGGGGAAGACCACTAAAGCCAGTTGAGATATTTTGTTTAAGAAGCTGTTAACTCAGCAGCATGGGATATCGACAGAAGCAGACACGTGCTCGGGTTCCTGTTGATGCCGGTGACGGCCACACCACCTTGCACACGGTGCTTTTCTTACTTGGATCTGGCACTGTGGGGCTGTAGGGTGAGGGAGATGTATGAGCCTGCCCCTTTCTACTATTACATGAGCTCTTTACTTGACTAAGGTTTATATGGCCTATTGTTGCTTAAAATGGCTTTTGTATAAATCAGGTCATTTATTATTTTATTTGACCCTGAACTCTTATTGTCTATATTTCACAAATAAGATAGTGAGACATAAAGATGTTAAAATGTTTAGCCTCTAGTGCAATTATGTCTAGAACTTAGATCTTCCAAATCTTTTTCTGTTGGCGTTACTCAGCAGCATCCTCTGATATAACTGAGTACTAATTATGTGTGAAGTATTAACCATGCATCCTGTGAGCTAGGTACAATTGTTGTTCCTACTTTTTATATATAATGAAACTGATGTTCAGAAACCTTCCTGTCATTACATGGCAATTAGATTTGAAACCCAGTCAATCTGATTCAAAAGTTCAAAGACACTCTTTTCATCTTGACATCCTCATTGCTTTGAAATCAGTACCTTGCATACTATACATTTTAATGTATATTTAAATTGAATTGTGCTATCAAGTAGTAGAGGTACAATTGAATTGTGTTATCCAGTAGTAGAGGATTAATTAAGGAATTTATGAGATGACACAGAAGTAATTGACTGATGATGAATATTTGAGAAGCTAACTTGTTGGAGATATGCATTCCAGGAATCATTTTAGGGGTTTGTATTGTTTGATTCTATTCTTCCTGCTCAGGGTGCTTATTTATCTCAGAAACCTTTCTGCATAATTCCTACTCATTCCGCTAGAGTTAGCTCAAAAACTATTCATTCCAGACATCAAGGACAGTGGTCTCTCTTATGTACACTCAAAGAATCTATGTGTTTATTGTTTAATCACATTTATTCTTTTGTGTTAGGGTCTCCAGAGTCTGGCAAGTTATTTGCTACATATATGAATTTCTCATAATTTGTTGAAAGAATTAGTGAAACAATGACAGAATTAGCCTTAAATAAATGCATTGTAAGATACAGATGAGAGTGCATGGTTTCAAATTATGAGAAGAAAAGATGAAGAATGTATTGGAAATTGGATAGATTAAGTAATAGAAGCCATTGATAAGTTTACCTGTGGGTACAGACACATCTGCTTATGCCTATGTCCACATGGAAACATAGAGGGCTCTTAACTGGACTACCAGAGAACCAGCAGAATCAGTGCTATTGATCTCTATAAACACTATTCCATGATACACTTCGCTATCTTATATAACATTTTAAATTATTTAAACTCTTAGTAGAGAACATATTAATTATGTGTATTTTAAGAGCAGTAAAAGGAGATTAGAATTGGCTTGCATTTCCAGAAACTGGAGAAGAAAACTCTGAGGGTGGGTAAGAAAGGTCCAAGTTACACAGAACCCAACAACTTTCTGATGGTGGAGATGGTCAGATACAAAGCTAAGGAACTTAAAATATGGAATATAATTTAGTGAGGTGCCAAATTAAAATTTGACAAAATGTGCCCTAAGAATTCTTTTCTTCAAATACCAGCCTTTTCTAGTGGACCTGAACTCTGAGACTGCTTAATGAGTAGAATAGGTCACAAATGAGACCATGCCCATTTCCAGGATAAGGTCTTAAGAAACTGGAATCTTCCATTTCTCTCCTTGAGATAAGTCTCTCTTGGAAAAGATCTATTATGCCACAAGGGACCCTGGGAAAGGCCCTCATTGAGAAAAGCCAGGACACTAGCCCACTGCCCTCAGTGGACGTTTTGCATCACCCTGTTAGTCACATGGTGCGCCACCGTGGAAGAGTACACTTCCGCCATCCAAGAGGTCCCAGGGAGCACAGTCAGACTTACCCTAGCAAGGCCTACCTAGACTGTGATCAAACTTTTACTAAACCATGAGTATATTTTCCAGAAAGGTCATGAACTTCAAATATCCCATGTGATGAAATGAAATGATCAAAATCATCAAAATGATCCTCATTTTGATCATTAGCAAATCAGTGGATAGGAAGTATGCCGTTTTGTAAAAATGTTATACTTGAGATGAAATGATAATCAAGAGATGACAAAGTAGCCAAATAGGAAAGCCAAGTGAGCACTTGGGCACGGGGCCAGGATTTTCTTGGGAAACAGTTCTGCAGTCACCCAAATACATGAACGGATGGCCAGTGTGAAGTCTGTAGGACATAACACCAATAGCTTTTCACTGGGAATCAAGGTCTTAGGGCCCTGTGAAGGTGCTGTGTAAACCCAGTTCTGCACCAATGCAAGGTGAGGTCATTGCTATTACTTTTATTTCGATCATTATTCTCTTGGTGATTAGAGGGAATCTGACCAATCACTTTTGACTTTCTGGCTTCATTTTATGCTATCTGAAAATAAGGGGTTTATTTTTACTGATATAGTATAAACATCAGGAATGCAAATGTTAACAAGAACTGTACTAGGAATATCATTATCTTTTCTTCATTATTATTTACCTTCTAATAACTTTTGCTTTAAGTGAATTATAGAAATAATTGATAACAGAATAACCATTTCTTTCTTTTTTGTTATTTTCCCCCATATTTTATTGGTGCAGTATAATTGTACATAATGATGGAATCTCTTATTACATAGTCATGCATGCACACAATACAACGATATAATTTGGCTACCATAATTCCCCAGCTCCTCCCCTTCCCTCCCTCTTCCCCACCTTTTGGTCCCTTTCCTCTAGTGATCTCCTGTAGATTTCCATGAGACCAGCCCCCACCTTTTCCTTTTACCTCTATAGCTTCTGCATTTGAGAGAAAACATACATCACTTGACCTTCCGAGTTTCATTTATTTAGCTTAACATTATGATAATGCTCTCTAACTCCATCCATTTTCCTGCAAATGAATGAAACCCAGTTGAGTATGTATCCCATGTTGTCTCTGTCCACTCATCTGTTGATGGACACCTAGGCAGGTTCCATAGTTTGGCCATGTGAATTGTGCTGTTATAAACATGGGTATGGATGTATCTCTCTAGTATGATAACCTTAACTCTTCACGATAAATACCAAGAAGTGGTACTGCTCTGTCATACGTCCCATGCCTGTCCTTTTGAGGGACCTCCATACTGATTTCCATAGTGGTTGGACTAATTTACAGTCCTACCAACAATATAAAAGTGTTTCTTTTTTCTCCGTATCCTCTTCAGCATTTTGTTTTAATTTGTGGTTTTGGATGACTGCCACTCTGACTGGTGTGAGATGAAATCTCAGTGTAGTTTTGATTTGCATTTCCCTAATTGCTAATGATGTTGAACATTTTTTCATGGAGTTGATGGTCATTTGTACTTCTTCTTCTTCTTTTTTTTTTTTAAGAAGTGTCTGTTTACTTTGTTTGCCCATGTATTAATTGGGAATAGCCAGTTTCTTTATGTGGACTGCAGTGTTCTGTCTTTTCTCTGGAACTAACCATATTGAGACTAGCAGTTCAGTGATCAGAAGGAAAAGTCCATAAAATGTTTCTACTCTAAAAAATCACAGGGAATAAATTCAAGTTAGAACAGAATGTACACATTCATTAGAACCACATACATTTTTTATTTTGCTTTTATAAAATGTGCTGATATTTTCAAGTTCATTTGCCAGAATGAGAAGAAACTCAGTTTCTGGTCCATCTAGTATATGTGTCTTATCACCAACTAAGCTATGAAATTATATGCTCTTTGAAAGTTTAAAAGAACTTCAGGGAAGTATTCAATTATTCACATATTTATATGAGAAATTAAGTTTATGTTAAGAAATAGCCTGGGTACTTAGTAGCTAAACTCACATGGAATCGTCACTTCTCAAGCTCTCATTTGTTGGGAGGTCTTTCTCACTGGAGAGTGGGTGTGGTTTGGATGTACACAAAACTGAACCCCGGAGCCCTCTTGGGCCCTGATACCTTGGCTTTTGTGAGATCTCTTCCTCTTGAATGTGGGCAGAAGCTTTAATCCAGAGAGTATAGCCAAAGTGGTGGGAGGCCTTTCACTCCCTCCATGACTTGTCTAAGACTTCCCTTGACCACGAGATAGGCTGCAGCACAGGAGATGGGAGCAGATAGTGTCCTTGCGTGTGTGGTAGAAGTCAGCTCTGCCAAGCTGAGGGTGCTCACCTGGCAGGAACTGTATGAGGCCTCCAGCCACCTGGCACCCACGAGCTGAGGCCCTTGGGGTTACAGCCATAAGGAAATCAATCCTACCAGCACTGTTTTGTTGATCCATTCATGTTTGGATAGATATTTTGGTGGTCTCCAGCTTGCGACCATTATGAAGAGAACTCTTATGAATGTCTGCATGATTCTCTGCATGGACCTGTTTTAATGTGAGTAGACACTTGGAATAGGATGGCTAAGTCTTCTCTTACACTTACCTTTTGAACAATGTCTAACAGGTGTCTGAAGCAACTGTACCAGTTTACATTTGCACCAGCCGTGTGTGTGGGGTCGGTGCTGCAGGTGCTCTGTATGTGGCCAGTGCCTGGCAGGGGAGTTTTAGCTTTCTTACCCATTTGAGTGAGTGTACTTGGTTCACTTGCAACACTAGCTTTTGTAGCTACTCCATGAGATCTACATGAAAAAGGCTTCTTCTCCTTTTTTCAAAACTATACTCAGACTGTTTAAAAGCTGTTCAATAGAGACTTGGAGAGTAGAGGAACATTTTGGTTCAATGGATTTTTTCTTTATTATTTTCCCTGCTTACTATTTAATGCTTGCCTTTGTTGAGCCTTTGCGAGAATCAAAGCACTGTGCTCAGCTTCGTATAAAGCCTAGGAACTTTAAATCGACTGGAAGAAGATGAAGGTGCAGGACAGCATCTACCGTGTGACAGGTGGAGACAACTGCTTCAACAGTTACCTGCCGCATAGTCAGGAAGGTGCTATAAACTCTGGGAGCAGCTAGGTAACAGGGAAGTTGACAAACAGGAAGAATTAACAAGCACCCATTGGGTTCTGTCACTGCCCTTGGAAATGGACTCATGCAGCTATTGACTAAGCTAAAAATAACCCAACTTAGTTATATTCGAGAAACAAGAAATAATACAAGCAGCAGTTGCCCTTTTCTCTTCACAATGTGCTGGGCACCGCATGTGGGGACCAAAGTCGGGTGTTGCATCAAGTCCTCATCCCCACTGTAGGGAGGAGGTGCTAAGTCCACATTTTCCAGATGAGGAATGCTAAGTTTGGAATGAGTAAACGTGACCAGATTGAGAGTGTAGAGCTAGTAACTGGTAGAAACAGGCTGCAGTAGATTTGTGGACTTCAAAGCTCCTTCTCTTTGTCATTGTGGCCAATGGAGTTAAAAAGATAAAGAGAGGATGCAGGCCTCTGGGTACAGCTGCTTTAAAGACACTTCTGCTCTTGTGGTATTATATTCTGAGTATGAATTTCAAAATCATCTGAGTCCTTTAAGCTGAACTATATGGCTTTAAGTATTTGTGGAGTTATTCAAGAAAATATTTGAAATGCAGCACAATTGATGATAACATGAGAAAATTTGGTGGAAGAAAAGTTAAGTAAAATTAATTATAATAACTGCTTTCAAAAACTGTAAATAAGTGGGGTGTGGTGGTTCATGCCCATAATTTCAGTGACTCAAGAGGATGAGGCAGGAGGATTGCAAGTTTAACAAGCAACTTAACAAGCAACTTAACAAGACCCCATCTCCAAATTTAAAAATAAATAAATAAATAAAAGGGCTGGAGGTGTAGCTCATGGCTAAGCACCCCTGGGTTTAATCCCTGGTATCAAAAAAGAAAAAAAATGTAATGCCAAGACTTTATATTAACATTATAGAAAAAGGGATTTGAAATTTTTTAAGCAGAAATGGATATGTTGACACATGAAAAGTAGAGTGTAGACTTATTTAGGTAATTTGAGAAAATATCCTTTTGTCTATCTGGAGCTTAAATTATATTCTACATCATGCTTTTCTGTGGATGGTGACATTAGTCAGGAACCTCACCAAATGCCTTTTCTGTTACTTTTCCACTGACTGGTTCCAACAACTGGGGGGACCTGTGGATGCAGAGGCTGCCTCTGTCAGCACCTTCTTAGATCTTGGAGGTCAGCAGTGCTAAGGCTTTGATTGAGGTTGTTTCTCCCTGGAGATCTGGGACATAGCTACTCAGACAAACTACTGTGTTCATGCAGTAGCCAAAATGATGCTTCAATACTAAAAATAAAATAGTGCTTTTTGGTAAGAATTTAGAAATTTTTTTTTAGTATACCTCAGGGTTGGCAAACTTTTCCCATAATGAGCCTGACAGCAAATATAGCAGGTCAGGAAGTCTGCGCTGCAGCAACTCAGTTCTGCCCATGAGCCATGAATGCAGCCTTACGCCATATGTGGCCATGTGCCAATAAACTGGATTTATGGACACTGAAATTTGAATTTCACTTAATTTTTCAAGTGCCATGAAATATTACTCTTCTGTTTATGCTTTTCAACCATTTGGATATGTGAATACATTTTTTTTTAGCTCAAGGGCTATACAAAATGAGACACTGGGCTGATTTGGCTAGCAGGCCATAGTTTGTTCACCTCTGGTATAGTGGCAACGTTTGACAACTTTCTGCTATGATGACAAATATCTTAGATAAATCAAATTAGAAAGAGAAAAGGTTTGTTGGGCCCAGTTGTGGAAGTTTCCATCTATGACCAGTCGGCCCTGTGACTTTGGGCCTATGGGGGCACCTCATGGTGGGGGTGTGTGGCAGAGTAAATCATTCACCTCATGGCCAGGAGTGGAGGAAAAAAGAGAGACTCAGGGTTCCACAGTCCCCTTCAAGGGCACACCCTAATTACCTAAGACCTCCCACTCCATCCCACTTATCACATTGCCCACCACCTCCCCACGGCACCTAGTCAGGGATGAAGCGTTTACATGCAAGCCTTTGGGGCATTTAAAAATCTAAACTATATCTTTCTATGATTCTCTAGATTTGGGAGATGAATTCATTTTGGATTCTTTTGTTGACATGTTATAATCTTAAATTCCCTTCTACCACCATGTAATTTACGGTCTCTTTAAACTTTTAATCTAAAAACCCTTCTTACCCCTGCACAAAAACTATTAATTATAAATGCTTTGGTCATGCATTAAAACAGAATGTGCAATGATCATTAAAATTTTATACTTTCTAAAATTAGAAAGGCTAAAAGTTAAGTCTGCTGTGCCATGACACATCTTCCTGAGACACCTGTTTCTGTTTTCAGGTAGATGGGACATTCCCACAGTAGAGTGGGTGGCACAGAGAGACCAGCCTGTGTTTAGCCAAGTTGAGCTCCTGAGCTCCTGCATTCGCAGCGTCCTACTTAGTTTTGTTACTTTTTGTGTTGTGGTTTGAGATCAGTTAGGAAACTGTGGCTGAGTTTTCTATGATATCTCTGCACAGCCTAAGGATTTGTGAGCTCCTGTAGCATTTTATATGACAATTCTAAGAATTGTATAAATGTTTCAATTGCTGTTTGGGCACTGAAAATTAAGATCTGAAAAATAATTATCTGTGTCATACACAGATAATCTCATTTACTCCTAGCCTCTGAGGCAGGAAAGGAACTCCAACTGGGTAGCAAAACATAAATGGAACCTCACTCCTGCCCACGCTTATTCCTGCTCCTTTTTAGCCGCCATGTTGGGTTTTCTTTCTCAACTGCACATGCTGAGTTGTCCAGAAGAAACCACTGTGTGCCCAAGAAAGCACTGCCATCTCACGTATGACAGGGTTAGCCACAGTGAAACCGATTTCTTTTAAACCTAGGGATTTGCCAGACAAAGTGGTGCACACCTGTTATCTCAGAGGCTCAGGAAGCTGAGACAGGAGAATTGCAAGTTCAAATCCAGCCTCAGCAACTTAGCAAGGTCCTAAGCAACTTGGGGAGATCCTGTCTCTAAATAAAATATTTTTTTAAAGGGCTAGGGATATGGCTCAGAGTTTAAGTGCTCCTGGATTCAATCCCAGGTATCAATAAATAAATAAATCCAGGGATTTTCCAGACCTGCACGTGTGCTGTAGATTAGCGTGAAGTGCCATCAGCCTCGGTTTGAGAGCCAGAGCCTAGAAGGGCCATGTGTCCATAGAGTACTTTGTTTCCTCAAGAGGGATGGCATTGTCCCTGGACAGAAAGAAGGAACACGAGAAACTGCTCCTGTGGGTGCTGTCAGTAAACTTGAAGAGCGAAAAGAGAATGACCATCAATTTCACCCTGACCTATTTAAAAATGATTTGATAAGCTTACAAGGTTACCCCAAAACTACAATCAAGAAACAATACATTAAATGAGGACGTGAAAAGTAACCCTAACAAACCGAGTGTTTATTATGAGTTAGGCAGCATCGCTAGGGGTGATCCCTGACTTTGACTCGAAAGTTTTCCTAGTTGTCAAAAAGAGAGAGAGAGAGAGAGAGAGAGAGAGAGAGAGAGAGAGAGAGAGAGAGAGAGATCGGATGTAACCACTACCATCCGAGAAATGAGGATCAGAACAGATAAATAAGCAAGATGCCCTTTGGGTTGTTATTAGGTGTGATGTATGATGCAGGGGACTGAGTCACAGCTACATCTTTCCCCATTGGATTTCTCACTTTAAGCTACAAAACAAGACTGATGAATGTGCTGAGCTTCTAAGTATTATTGCTTCACTTCTCTTCTATTTCAAGAGGTCCCTCTGCCCAGGGGAGAGTAGGTACCAGGGATTGATCTCAGGGGCACAGGACCACTGAGCCACAACCCCAGCCCTATTTTTTTATTTTATTTAGAGACAGGGTCTTATTGAGTTGCTTAACGGCTCACTTTTGCTGAGGCTGGCTTTGAACTCGTGATCCTCCTGTCTCAGCCTCCTGAGCCATTGGGATTAAAGGCATACACCATTATACCCAGCAAGATGTTTATAATTTTTTAATTAAATAGATGTGTGTTTAAAAATCAAATATGTGGATGGCCCTATCATAAAACAACCACCTGTAAGATCAGAGTACCAGTCCCCTCCTTTGTTTGTTCCCCCCAGCTCTACCTTCACCTCCCCATCCTTAGAGTTTGGGTTTTACTTTTACATTGTCCCAGCCGAGCACCCTATGCATTTTCTCCCATAATCATGATTACAGTGTTCTGCTCTCACTAGTGTGACTCTAAGACTGAAAATAAAATGAGTGTGAACATTATCCCAATGACAGTGGGATCAGCAGATGAAATGGGGTTTTTAATTCTTGGTCACTGGCCCTAAGCACTGACCTCCTATGTGGCTGGGACAACATTCTCCTGATGACTAACTATGTGACACTGCATCATGAGCCCCAGGGCTGCTGCCCACCTCCAGACTCAGTGATTCACCAGAAGGACTTGCAAGATGGGGCGTGTAGTCACTGCACACGGCTGAGATTCCTCACGGCAAAAGGGCAAGAAGCAAAGTCTGTAAAGGGACAGTTCTAGGGGGAGATGCGGAGGAGCCACATGTCTCCAGCAGTCTCTCCTGGGGTCTCTCAGCAGGCTCTTATCCCTCCCACCACAGCTGCAATAGTGCAGAGGCTGTGCAGCCAGGGTTCTGTGGGGGCTGGTCGTGTGGGTGTCTTTGCCCAGCTTAGCAGAATTCCAGACACCCAGAAGGGAAGAGGTGTTGGGCATGAATCATATACTTTGTCCAAACAGCTTAGGTTCTGCAAACCACCCACATCACTAAGGGAATGGCAGGGACACTTGTGAGATCCAAGTTCCCAAATGCCATCTGAGGGCTGACCTTGGAAGCAAGGCTTTCTAACAACAGCAGAAGCTGGCCCACAGCAATTCCCTTCTGCATGCTTAGGTCCAGTCTAAGCAGGGGCTCTTGGGCCAATGAGCTGTGAATCAAAAAACCCACTGTGTTTGAGGTTCTGGTTAAAGTGCCACCACAGGATGGCTTAGGCACTGGGGTGGAGCTCAGCCTTCCTGCCCTTTCTCTAGAACAGTGCACACGTGTGTGCATGCATGTGTGGTGGTATGTGTGCATGTGCACATGTGTGCATGCATGCATGTGCTGGTGAAGGGGAGGGCAAGGCCATGCGGACTCTGCGTCCTTGCACACTTGCCCCGGCATCTTCTCTATTTTCTGCTGCAAGCTGGCGGGCTGCTCTGGGCTGATTCTGGAAGCAGGAATGATCCTCAGGCCAACTCATGACAATGAGTTTTGCTCCTCTGTTCAAACCTTCGTCCTCCTGGCCCTCACACCACCTCTGCAGAAAGCTCTTTCTTCTCTTCTCTATTCTTCCCATCACAGCTTTGGAGACAATGGCTCAGCTACTGACCCTGGCTCACTTCCAGGCTCACAAATGCGAGGCCAACAACACCTGCCTCTGGTGTCCTCAAGCTGTCATTCCAAACTCTGAGCACCCTTCCCAGCTCATTCTGTATCTCCTAGCACTGTCGGTCATTCTCCCGTGTAGTTGGTAATTAGGTTGGATGCAGAGTTTTAGGTTGAAAACCTTCCTCTCTGAGCTTTGAAGATATTGCTACAATTTTAAAATTCTATTTTGATTCTTTTTAAGTAGGTGATCTGATCTTTCCCTGTAGAGGATGATAGGAATTTTGTGGCTCCAGGTTCCCTCTGCCTCTCGTACGTCCCCAGTGGCACCCCCACCCCCCACCTCCATGTGCTCCTGTGGGGACAGAAGCTCATTCTCTGCCACAGCCTGTTGCACATCCCGAGAAGCATGGGACTCTGCCCTGACCATCACTTCTCCTGTGCTCATTGGTGCTCTGGGTTTACCTATTGCTAGTTCTTAAGCCTAGGTTAAATGTGCCTCAGGAGGGACAGGAGGTCAGTCGCTCTGTGTGCTCAACAGGCCAGCAGTGACAGGCAGTCTCCAGGGGCCTGCACACAATCCACATGTGTTGAATGCAGTCTTTTTGAGTGTGATATGTGTGCATATTTTCACTCAAAAGTCACCAATTAAAATTGTAATGACGTTAACCAAAGTTTTAACATTTTAAACAATTAAGTTTGTCAGTAGTGAGAGGACTCCTACCCCAAAGGATGCAGATTGCATTTTTATTTCCTTGTAACTTTTCCCTTTACAATCACTTAAATAGTTGTGCTCCTACTTTAATCCAGTTTTCTATTCCTTTCACCAAGTATATGGCTAATGAACAAGAACAACAAATTGTAGTTGCAGCATATTATTTAATTTAGCTGTGGATGTTTGTTTAGCTGTCTTTGGTGATTCGGGCTGTTCTGCTTCTCAGTATGATGTCCAGAAGATCCCTAAACAAAATGCATAGGCTCCTTCTGTTCTTAGTCTTTGGGGCCAGTATAGATTTCTCGAAATTTTGTCAAATTTAGTTAAAGACTTCTGATCGCATTGCTGGTTGCTTTCCAAGTCATGCATTAATCGACCCTGAGATTTCAGTTTACACCCTCTCTTCTGATTTCATAGACTCTTTCTGTCACTTAATCTTTGTTTCTTCAATCACCAGGAGACCCTGTTGAGGTGCCCTCTGTGTCAGGTTCTCTCCAGTTTCTGGATGCTGCCGTGACTGGCATGGACCAAGTCTGCCCTTGTGTGTCCCTTGTTCAGTGGGGCACAGACAGTCATCACTCTGGCCATTCCACTTTAGTGACAGCTGCTGTGAAGCAGAGGGACAGATGTAGAGTACATATAGGCAAAGAGTAGGACAGATGGAGAGGATGGGCCGCGCTCGGGGATGGTCGTCCTAATAAGGCAGTAGTTTAAAGAGGGCCCTGGAGGAAGTGTGGGAATGGGAAATGAACGTGTTTGGCACCATCAACAAATGCAGCCTTAGAATATTTATGATGACAGATTTGACCTGGTACACCCCAGGAAGCATCTGGAGAGGCCCCACAGTATCTGTAGACCACAGTCTGCAGATCACTGCACTACACACTTACTACACTGCATCTAATAATAGAAACAGAAAGACTTTGGAAAATGTACCTGGGAGTACATGTGTGTTACACTCTGTGTTGTTTTTTTCTTGAAGGGTCCATCTTGCTGGGATGATGTCTTAATTCCAAATCGAATGAGTGGCAAATGCCAATCTCCAGGCTGCCCTGGGACCAGAGCGGTAAGTACCTGGTCACATTAATTATCTTTAAAACAAGAAAATGATGGCATCTTTTATATTTACTAAGAAATTAGACTCAAGGCCGAACGTGCCAGCTGAGTTTTCTTCCATCTGATAATGCTCACTGGAAGTCACCTGATACTCCAGTGTGTCAATGACACTCACCAAACTCGCCTTGCCCTTGCCTCCCAGTACTACTTTCCTAGTGACGCAGCCTCTTGGAGTGACATGTAAAACAAGCCGCTTTTCTTCTGCTCTCACATCACAGCCATCCACACAGACTTGTGTGACCTGAAGAGGTGGGGCTTTCTCCCCACCAGCAAGCAGTGGTTCTGCAGCAGCAGACACCAGCAAGGACTTAATTCTGCTCTGCCACCATTTGCCTTGCTGCAGGGCCAGACCCCAGACTCCCTGGTTGTTGACCTGTGCTTCTGACCAACCAGCTATGAACGAGGAGCCCCACAATCCCCTGCTCTGGGTTCAGTTAATTTGCTAGGACAATGCACAGGACTCGGGAAAATACTGATTTTTTTCTGTTCACTGGTTAAAAGATGCAGCTGCAGAGATGCCTGAGGCGAGGTAAAGGGAGGAAGAAGGGCAGAGCTTCCATGTCCTCTGCAGGCTTGCCACCCTCCAGCTATCGGCAAACTCTCTGAACCCCGTCCTTTTGAGTTTTCATGGAGGCTTCATTATGTAGGCATGACCGGCCAAGGGCTGGGCGCTGGTGATCAGCTTAACCTTCTGCTCCTCTCTCCTCCCTTGAGTTTGCTGGTGCTAAAAATTCCCAGCCGGTAATCCGGCCTGGGTTTCCTGTGGCAGGACTCACCCGCTACCCAGGGGCTGCCAGCCACTAGTGTGTTCCCAGGAACGCAAGAACAAAAAGCAGCAAACAAAACCCCAAAGAAGCCACCTGTCACCTTGCAAAGTCCCAGGACTTTAGGAGTCACATGCCAGGAATCGGGGCAAAGACCAAATACATGCTTCATAGTATCATTGGCTCGACATTGAAATGTGCCAATCCAGACTTGGTACAAAGGGATATGCAGAATAGATAAAGAAGAGCCACAGAAGACAGCCAGCTCAGAGCCTAACAAAGAAAAAGAGCAAAGATATAAAGTTAATCTCCCCCCCCCATGCTGTGGTATTTTATATTTACATCCATGTCATTCAAATGATTCCCCCTTTGCTTTATCTCTTCCTATCTGTCTTTGGCAGCTTTCTGGCAGAGTGGTCTGTTAGAAAATGTAGTAGGGTGCCCAGGTACGGAACTGAATTCCTATCCTCTCTTCTTCTTTGCAAGTGCAGGTTGTACATTTCACACACGGCAGATGGTTCTTGAAAGACACCCCAAACTCTGACATTATTTTAAAAATGATTTTATTATTGCGGTCAAGTTTATCATTTATATAATGTTACAATTTTACCTCAGAAACTCTGTGTCCATTATAATCTGGCTGTTTTTATTTCCTGAGCTCTAAGTACTGTTTGGGTGCCAACACAAACAGGGTGCTAGTTCACAACCTGTCACAGTCAGCTGGCAGCTCATACTAAGGAACAAAATCTGTCAATAGCAACAGGTACAGCATTGGAGCTGGGATCATTAGCTGAGCCTCCTCTTGCTGATCTGAGAGATGACTACAAGGGTACCAAGCCAGCCTCGATCAGCAGTCACATTCCCCAGCAGACGGGCTGGGACCATGAGTAGATTCTTATTAATGCAAACCCTGAAGAAAGAAATCCTGATGACATATATGTCATTCACACACAACAAAGCACAATCTAGTCTTGTGAGTTTCCTACTGAGTTGCAATTAAAATGCACATATTTTATAGGGCAGAATTTTTAAACAATAGTTAAATATATGTATAGGTACACACACACACACACATATATATATATATATATATATATATACACATGTACACAAACACACCACATATGATATACATGATATGTATAATAATTACATTACATACAGTAATTTCATGCTTACATACACATAACTTTCCATCTATCCACTCATCCACCCACCCGTCCTCTAGTGCCATGTGGTCTTCATCTTTATAGTCATGTGCTGTCCTTTGAAAATCTACTTCAATCATTGACCGACTGCCTTATCCATAGCAGAATAGAAAATCCTGCATCTCTAAGGAATTTATCTTCAAATCAGTCAAAGGGGAAAGCTTTGCTGGGTGGCGTTGAAGATCATGTTCTTCTTGTTGAATGTTTAGCTTACCTTGGTTATCGATTGGGTATAAATTAAGTTACACTGCAAGTCTGTTTCTGACAGTGTAGTCAGTGGACATCCCTAAAAGCCTTGCAGTTCATATCACAGGAAAAACTACTGGATTTAATCATAAACATGCACTTTTAAAAGAATAACTGTGTTAACTTGGCGATGGAAAGTTCATTTGCCAGCAATTGAGAAAAAACTGGGCTGTAGAGAAGAAATCGAATGAGCTAGTGTTCTGGGGCAACTACTGGCCACTGGGGGTGGACACTGGAGCAGACAGTGGCACGAGGGCCTGACCAGGCAGCAAGTTAGAAACAAGGGCTCAGAAGGCACTACCTCATTGGAGAGAGCAGTGGGTAGGCCTGGGCTTTCTCTTGCTCTGGGTAAAGCAGAAAATATCATCTGGAAGAATTATCATCTTTTCCTGAGTTTGGGGCAAATATTCACTCCTCTGTACGGCACAGAAAGTGCTAAGTCATGAGATAGCAGTGCCAGACCCTGGGCTGAAATGAGCCCACACCCTCCCAGGGGACCTGTACTTAAAATGAGGTTCCAAATAATCCCTTCAGATAATTTCAGGCAAAGCATGAACTAATAATGAGAAAAATCACGATAAGCCATCAGGAATGAGAACAGGAGGCTCGACCCTGAAAAAATGCACAGATTGAGGCCTGGGGCAGCTCAGCAGTAGAGCACTTGCCCAGCACACGCAAGGCCCTGAGTCTGACCCCCAGCACAGAAAAAATAAAAAAATATGGAAATTGCAATTATCAGGGAGAGAATAAGAGTGTGATTAATATATTTTTAAAAATTATATGTAGCAAATTGTTAAAAAATAAAGGACTGTCAGAAATACCCAGAGTACACACATACACACATGAAATATAGAATTGAAAATTAGAATACCTGTCAAAAAAATGTACTAAATAAGCTAACCTGTAAAGAAAACATGGGCAAAAAGAGAAATTAGAACTTAAATTTGAAATTTGATATGAAAAATCAAAAATGCAACCCCAAATCTTTAAAGATAAAAAAGAAGTTAAAAAGACAGAATATAGAAGTTTCAAATATTTTTTAGGTTTCCAAAAAGAAAAATAATAGAATGATATTATCTAAAGAAATAATAAAGTAAAACTTTCTATGATTTTTAAGACTTGAGAATCCCAACTAATTCTATGCAGCTTAAATAAAATGAAAGCCTCATCTGAATGAAACACCGAAACTACAGATTGTAAAAGTCAAATAGAAATTTCTAAAAGCAGTTAGAATAAGACATTTTCTACACAGGAATGACAATTCAACTGATAGTTAATTAATTAGAATCAACATTGGAAGACAAATGATAGAGAACAATATTCTCAAAATATGTAAAAAAATAAATGCTAAGTTAAAATTGTATTTTAGCAAAATCTTTCAAGAAGGAAGGTCAAGACCAACTATAAAAAAAAATTGTTTTCAGTAAAACTTGAAATTTTACTTTTGTCTGCATGTTACTTAATTGTTTAATAAAATATTTTTAAAAGGAATAAATATGATCCTAAAATAAAAGCCTGGAATTTGAGAAGGAATGATTTATAGGCAGTGGGTGAATCTAAAGGAAACATAACAGTAAATACAATAATCTTTCAGTTATAGGGATATTTATAATGTCCCTGTGGACACCTTTGCCCAGGAGCTAGAACATAGGTAAAGCATTCTAGGATTTTTTTTTCCCAACCAAAAAGCAAAGGTACTGATTTTTAAAAGTATTTTTTTTACTGTTTAAATATTCCTGGCAGCTTTATTTGTATCAGGCAAACTGGAAACAACTGACACGTCCAACAGTAAGTGAGCCATAAACTGCTTCATCCACACAGCAGAGTAGAAAGACCCTGGGCACACCCACGTCCTGGGCAGGTCTCAAAATAAGCACACATAAGGGAAGACACCAGATAGGAAGGGTGGACCTCACTTATGTGGAATTCTAGAGGATGTGTACAGTGTACAGTGATGGGAAATCAGTGGGTGCCTAGGGATGGGGTTGAGGGAAGCAGGAGCCTGGGGAAGGGGTTAAGGCCCCGGGAGTCTGTAGGGATGGTAAGTTACTCATTATCTTAATTATGATGTTGGCTGAATGATTATTTCTGTATGACGAAACTCACCAAGTAGGCGTGTGTGTGTGTGTGCGGACATATTTGGTTCAGTGACCCTCTATTAGAACATCAGTGTTGGGTACCTGCTACTGGTTCCCTCTCACCCCTGGAGAGTTCTGTTTCTGTTCTTCCCACTTGAGTAAATCCTACTCCTTTCACTCTTGCAAAAAAGAAAAAGTCAGTGCCAACATTTATAAAATCAGCACCAAGACCCCTCTCCCTGGGTGCCAACAAGCCCCCAGGGTGAAATGTGATGGCGATAGGTTTTATGGAAAAGAGTGGACCAGGCCTTGGCTCCAGGATAAGATCACAGCTGCCGTACACACGTGCTCCATGAAGAAAGGAGACTTTGCCCAGAAGCTTCCAGCAGATGCCTTGAGTCTCAGACCAGGTCAGCTTCACACCTGACTCAGTCACAGGGACGGGAGAGACAACGCACAGGCCACAGGCAACCTGGACAGAAGGCTTCAAGCAGCTGAGGCTCATGGGGGCTCCTGAGGGTGTGGTGCTCAGGGGGTGGAGTTGGTCATGCCAGCAGGCTTCTTTAAGAGACTGCCATGGTTCCCCTCTTGGGTTGAGCGTGGTTTTCCTGAGCAGGACCGTGGAGGCCGCTGGAGGACCCCACCTGTGCTCCTGCCCAGAATTCTCCAATGCACACTCTGTCTGAGCATGGCTGAACTTACCCTTGGCTGTGCTTGGGGACCCCCCAGCACCAGAGCTTTGTGGTGACAATTCAAGGTTCCACTGGAGGCTTTCCCATGTCCAGAGTGTCCACAGGTGTGCCTGGTATGAACATGGAGTGATGGGTGAGGCTGGGACGATGGCTGAGGGTTTCCCGCACCAGCTGCCCTCACCAGGCTGCCCTTGGTGTGGAAGGAGTAGGAGCTTCCCACACCACCTCCGCCCTGAAGTCCCTCTGCACTGTGGCCTTCACCACCTAGAGACTCAGAGCTATGACTCAGGACTCCCTCGTCTTCCCTGCACTTGGGGCTTTTCTTTGTTTAGAAGTTTCTGGTGCCACCTGAGGGGGGATTATTTATTTATTTATTTATTGTACTGGGAATTGAACCTGGTGCTTCACCACTGAACTACCTCCATAGTCCTTTGTGATAGAGGATGATTCTCCCCAAAGGCCTTTCAACCCCCTGAACGTTTGGTTTGAAGTTGGGCCTGTCTTGTCTTGGCTCAATTCCAGTCCCAACGGACCAGCACTGGGGCCCCTCACCATGCTCCATGGATGACCACATGAGTCAGAACTTCGAGCCCCAGGGAGGGCCCAAGGGCAGAGCTCACCAGTGCACAGCACAGTAGATCCCTTGTGCCCTGTGGAGGAAAGCCCCAAGCCTCTGGAAGAAGGCCCCTCTTGTCCCCAGAGAGGCACTCAACAGCGTCCTGAAGGGTCATGGGCCCTCACCATAGCCTTCCTCAGAACCGCAGGCTGGGAGCCTCCTCACAGCAGTTCCTGGCCAGTCATCTTCTCAGTCTAGTCATTTTAACATGAAACATTTAATTTTGGGGGGCTGGGGGGCAGGGTACCAGGGATTGAACTCGGGGGCGCCTGACCACTGAGCCACATCCCCAGTCCTATTTTGTGTTTGATTTAGAGACAGGGTCTCACTGAGTTGCTTAGCACCTCACTTTTGCTGAGGCTGGCTTTGAACTTGTGATTCTCCTGTCCAGCCTCCTGAGCTGCTGGGATTGCAGACATGCACCATGGTGCCCCAGGAAACATTTAATCTTTAAATTAGAGATGAAACTAAAATTTCCAAGATAACCATCCGAGGGACTGAAGTAAAACACAGAATGTCTGATCAGTAGAGGAAGAGCAATGGGGCAGGAAATGAGAGAATAAAATGTAGGAAAACAGGACAGAGAAGTGGCACACACAAAACGAGAGTCATGAAGCCCATAACAGCAATGGAATGGAATAGAAATGCCAGAGGCCATGCAGACAGAGCTCCTCGGGCTGAGTTAAAGTCAGATGTACCTGGTGGGCCCTTTGGCACATGCCTGGAATCCCAGAGACTGGGGGTGGGGGCTGAGTCAGGAAGATCACAGGATCAGAGCCAGCTTCTGCAACTGAGTGAGACCCTGCCTCAAAATAAAAAATAAAAAGGGCTGGGGATGTGACTCAGTGACTGAGCATCCCTGGGTCCAATCCCTAGTACCAAAAAAAAAAAAAAAGGACACACCTAACACAGGAGAACAAAACATTGAGAGTAAAAGAATGGAAACTGCTGTTTCGGGCAAGTATTAATAAAGGATGCTGTTAAAACCATATTAACTGCATAAAAACAAGATTGTAATTGAAAAAGAATTGCTAAAATTGAGATTTCTGCATTTTGATAAAAGGTTCAATAATCTAAGAAGACATAGCTCTTGAAAAATGTCTGACCTTAGTAACACAAGCTCCACATCTATCAAGGACATTGTCAGGATTTACAGATTACAGGGACAGACATACCCAACGAAGGGAGAGAGTGAGGAAACTCAGGACTCCAGCAGACCTGGAAAGACGCCCCAGTGAGCGGTGATGCAGGAGCAGGCACCCAGGACCCAGGATGCCTTTTCACAGTTCACTGGGAACAGCTCAACAACCGGTCCTGCTCCAGACATGAGGGATTTAAATTCCACTAACAGAACTAGGGAAATTTCTATGTGGAATTGTGACTCTGAGCCAATAAAAGACTGAAATGGACGCATGGACCAAACAACAATGAAAATATACCACCTGTCAGAGACTTCGGCAGCAGCTCAACCAGTATTTAGGCAGATGATTTAGGAACATAGACACTTTATAAAACAAGAGATAAAATCATTTAAACATACCCAGTTGTTTTTTCTCCCATTGTCTAATGAACACTAAAGAAATGTTTGTAACATAGAGGGATTGAAGTCCGCACCCTTCTGAACTTCACCTGTGCGAGAGCCAGCAGGAGCTCAGCCTTAGTGTGAGATGCTCATTTCCTTCACCAGGCTCCAAAAGCCATTATGCTAGAGTGCTGGGTCACAGTGCAGCTAAATCTACATCATGACTACGGTATTCTCTGAAGTCTTCCTGTCCTGTTTATTTCTTCAGGAGATGAGGCAATGCAGATTTTGAAGTAATTTATCATCTTAAATTTTCAGAGTATTATTAATTTTGACAGTATTTTGGACACTGTATGATACATTCTTATAAACCCTTAATTTCTGTCTCTTGAACAAAATATCTATATACTTAAAATTCAAAAGAGCAGAGTCCCTAATCTATTTTTAATTAATATTTATACACAGTCTACCTAGATCACCTTAAGGAGCAGTAAAATTTAACCTTGCTTTTTAAAGTACAAATATAAACTTGACCCTAACTACACTTTAGACACAGCAGTCTGAACCTAGTTGAGCTTTACACTAATCGCTGCTATTTTAGGAAGGGGCATAGCATCAATTCTGAGAGGCATCTTACCTTTTTATAAAACGAGTTCTTGTCAGCTCAAAGGGCATATGCTTGAGATTCCAGAGGGACACAATCAGTTAGGATTTTCTCTAGCACTGAAATTCATTTGACTTTGGATATGGCATAAAACTGAAACTTTTCTGCACCAACTTTTGTCTCCTATTTCACCGGCAATACCTTAATCAGTTAAGATGTCATCTGAGTTTGTGACTCATATGCCTCACTTGCACACACACACAGGCTGAGGCAAGCCCAGAAGGCCTGCGTCTGAGCATTACTTCTGAGTTCCACGTCATAATTCCTGAAAGTGAGACTCTGGTCCTCACAAGGACCTCTGCCTTCAGGGGTGCTTTTGTGGAGATGAGATGCTTGTTGGTCAACTGTGAGAACACTGCCTTCCCCTCACACTGACAAACGGATGGTGGCATTTAGGAAAAGGAAGATTCCCTAGGATAGAAAAATAAAATCTGAATTATCTCTTCAAAGTAATAAATGACCAAGTTTATTTTCAAATTCTCTTGAGGGGTATTGGTTTCACTACTTAGCAGTCTATAATATACATTATGTTTTATAGCTTTGATATGTAAGATTTACCTGGAATCCTGTATTAAAATTGTATAGTAGTATTTGTTTCAGGTTTTTATGTGAGTTAAATTTTTATATATCAAGCATTATTTTTTTATCAGAAACAGTCAAGTAGGACCTTTTAAAATAGCTGTGAGATTTATGTGAAATGAAATTAGATGCTTGAAACTATCCCTTAAACTGTAGAAAATAAAATAATTACTAAACTCAGTATAAAAGTGGAGAGTTTTCATCTTATTCAATTTATTTCTTGTATTTTTTCCCACTGGGTTCAGTATACGTCACCTGAACGTTAATCTCAGGAAAAGTTAATATTCATGGTCTGTAGCTCTGATTTCGTTTTCTTGGGAGAGGCTGACTAAAACACAATGGCAGATAAGGGTCCCCCAGTACTGAACAATTTTGATTTATAAGTCATTTGCATATTTTATGTCCAAAAGTTTCTTACCAATGTTTTTGTTTGAGCAGATTTCCATCCTCACAGGGATCTGTGTTTCTCTTGGTTGTTTTCATTGTTGTTGGGACTTCATTAGAACCTCACAAAAGGAGATGGGATTTCTCAGGATGGTTTCCTGTGTAGAATACACGTTCTTGTTTTCTAAGTATTTCATAATGATGAAAGGTTGATTTTGTTTTGTTTTTTAACAAAGACCTTGGGTTGGCCGAGAAGCCTAGGACGTTACACGTGACAGCCTGTGTTTGTGCAGCATGGGAGGTGTGCACGCCTGTATTTGTGTTGCAGAAGCCCATGGGCACCCTCAGGAAGGGACAGTGGTGCACGTATCTGTTCAGGCAACCCGGCTCTTGGGGCTTCCCAGGCCTCCGATGTCAGAGGGCTGCAGGGTGCCTGCACCTGGAGGGTGGGGAGGGAGAACAGGTGCCCACGTTCTGCCCTGTAGTTTGAAGACAAATGTTTGCTGTGTCCTTACACTGTTCTCTCTGGTCATATTTTCTTAATTCTAAATAAAATTGAATTGTGAAAGCTTTGAAGTCAAACTCAGATTATGATTGAATGGTGTCTAAGCGTGACAAAATATTCTCTGTTGTCTGACATGCAATTTGGGTGACAAACTAGAAACTTCTTATAGCATTTTTCAAAAACCGATCAAGTACTCAGACCCAAGGACAGCTCATTTCTAGACCAAGTTTTGAGTACTGAATGTGAAAAAGTTTCTTGTGCTGCTTTGAATTGTTGAGGTTGAAATTAGAAGATGCATTTTTTTGATAAAATTAGTTAAAATTTTGCAAATTTGAGTAAAAATCCAAATTTTGTTTATATAAGAAAATGTGTAGTCTACTGGGAAAAAGGATCAACATTTAAGGATGCTAGAGAAATCAAGGTAGTTTTAAGAACTGACAGTATTTGTGAGATTCTGAAGTTAAACTTAATTCAGTTTTCCTTTTCTGTGACAACCCCCTTTTTAAATCTGGGCTCTTTTAGAACTTAGAGCAAAATTAAATCAGAAAACTTCTTCTCCCAAGCAGCAGTAAAGACTTTTGATATTAAAAAACAAAAAAAAAAAAAAAAACAATCTTCACGGAAAGGAGATGGAGTCCCAGAACCCATGCATGTTCAGCTGAGTGACTCCAGGGACAAGGTAGCTAGAACCCACTCTGTCTACACACAGGGCAAAGCTCGGCTCACTGTCTTTCAAGCAATGAGCAGTTTCTGTAATATATTTTATAAATGTTGAAAGTAATTCTTGCTTCTCCATTTCAGAAAACTCCAAATCCAAGTGAATCATAAGTTGGTTTTTTTTACACTTGATGGTTTGTGCATCTCACTTCTGTAGCTTATATCTTATTTTGTATACAGTAGGAAAAAAACATTCAAATTACCATAAAAATGTTTAAATATGAGGATTTTAGAAACATTTATTAATTTCAGAGGCTTCAAAAGCTTTTTAAAATTTTTTTTTATTTTTCCATAAATGATTCCAAAACTTGGTACGTCAGTAAGAGGATGTATTCAAGTTTCCATTACATCTTAGACAAGGGCTCAGACAACCAAGAAAGGGCAAAGGGATTTATCATGATTATGCAGAAAAAGGGGTCCTTCCAGACCTTAGGTTTTAGGTAAGGGAAGAAGATCTATCTGTCTACCAGGAAAGATGACAATTGGTGTAAAAAAGATGAAATAGATTTATGCACAGAATTCTGAGAACTGGAACAAAGAAAGATCAAACATCGCTGTGAACATCACCCAATGCTTCAGTTGGGATGGTACATGGGACCTCAGTGGAAACCCAGGGAGCAGGGACTGGAGGCCACTGAGACAGCCTCGAGGCAGAGACAAGAGGCTAATGGAGTGAGGCGAACAGAGGGAAGATGGGAGAGTAATGGGGCAAGAGAATGAGGCCTGCTTCTTGGCCAGGAAACAGCCCCCTGATCCTTGAAGCAGGTGATTGATGACTGAGGAGGCCGCACTTCATCATGCCATGATGGCGGCCATTAAGGAGCTATCTTTTCGCTCACTCAGGTCAAGTCAGCTCTTAATAAGTTATCAAATGCCACATGAAATTTACTTTTTAAGATATATATTGGGGGGGGGGAAAAAAGCAAAAAGTCTAGTTTAGCAAACTTGAGATTGAGAATGGAAAATTTAGGCATTCGGAAGACCAAATCGAAACACATTTCACACGCGGCTGACCACATGTGGAGAAACTCAACCTCCACGAATGTTTCCTGGGAAACAGACTTAGTGGGGGACTCATGCCCCCTGAACTTCCGAAGTAGGTGATTATCATCACCCTCAATTCTCAGAGTTTGGGAAAACACACTCAGTAATGATCATGGTACCTGAGTATTTTTATTTAGGTGAAGGGAAGATTTTTATGTTTAAGGATTGGAAAAAGCAAAATATAATTTGCAAAAATTTGTGTCTTTTCATTAAAAGACACGTAGTTAATTCTCATTCCACAGTGCCTTATCGTATTAGTCACTTTGGAGAAAATAGACTGACCTCCAGGAACCAGAAATCTAGCAGAAAAGACTTTACAGAAAGGAGCATCATTCAGATTCAGCAGGGCGAGTACAAGATTCACTGAGCATTGCTTCCGTGTCAGCACCAGGGACAGAAAAATGAATATTTCATTCACTGGTTTGGAAAACCTCAAAGTGGGGTCAGACATGTAAGCAAAAGGTGATTTTACGATGAACTGTGTTAATAATGATGGCTGTGAAGGAGGTACAAGGACTTCCTGTGTGAACAGAACAGAGGAGATAAGCAGACTGGTACATCTCAAGTGCCATGAGATAAGCACAAAGTGCTTCTCAGGGTTCAGAGAGGGAAAGTCCCTTAATAGAGGCAGCAGAGAAGGTTTCTTGCAGAAGGCAGTCCTGCGGGAGGGAGGTGGAGTGTCTACGGTGGCCATGTTGGCACCGTTGGGGAAACACTCTGGGCTGTAGGAAATGAAGATAATAACGGAACAGAAAATCCAGGCCCACTCATCCCACGGATTCCTGTTGGCTGCCTGCTCTCTGCCGGGCAGGCTTCTGGGCTCCCAAGTGTTCCCGTGGTGCTCTGCTCACTCCTGATAGCATGGGACTTGTCAAGAGGAAGATGAAATAGGAAAGTACAAGATGTTCAGGGAACAAGGTGGGAAACTGCTGGAATGTCCCTGCTACTGGGAAAATCAAAGCTAGAGTTGAGATGCACAGGCCTGGTCAGCACTGGCCAGCTGACAGTGAAGAGTCGGCCCCCGGAGGGCTCTGGCCAGGGCCCAGGAGTGGAGGGAGCTGCTCTGGAGAAATCTTGGGGATTGAGTGGTCAGTCTCCTTGGTGTTCTTGGTTTGTGCACTTGTAAATAGAGGAGTATTGCCATCAGTGAAACAATCTCTCCATGCCCAAGTCTGGGAATTTTGAAGGCTAAGAGAGCAGATGGGCTGGGTGGGTGGAGCGATGCTCTGAGGAGCAAAGACAAAAAGGAGGAACTTGGAGAGGACAGGAAGAGATGACTTGTCCATGATCCTTTCTGCCCTCCTCGAATCCCTGGCGAAGTGTGGTGAAGGTCAGTGAGAATGGCAGTGAACATGAGTCCTCCGTGTAGACCTCCGAGAAGGGCCACACTCCTCCTGTGTTCACCGGGTCACGGAGAGCAGCCGTGCGGCTGGTGGCTGGCATAACGGTTCAGCTCATTCCAGTATGTTCCTCGGTGGGCATCTCCCTAGTGGTTGACGGAGAACCATCTCTATGGGCTGCTCTCCGTCATCTGCAGTGGCCAGCAGTGGCTCTCCAGTGGATAGGGCTTCCCTTCCTCCTTCCCACTACTCCCTGTGCCCACCTCACTGGAAACCCCAGGATCTTTTCAAACCATTGGTAAGGAAAGAAAACAGGTTACTGTCTGATATAGACTCTGAGAATCCACCCCTCCTTCAGGATAACTGAGTCGGCTGTACCACCATGCTGATCAGCTGGAGGAGCTGATAGGGTCTGACGAGATTCGGGGGTGCCTTCTTTTCCACATCTTCATGGCTCCTTCTCTTGGACAGCTCCCAACTAAGTGGGCCTTTCCCAAAAGTAATAAGGTGTTCATGCCTGCATGGTTATTCGACAATGTCTGCAAATTCTTTAATACTACTTTTACCAAGAGCTGGATTCTAATCCCCCTCACCTTGGAGTTGGGCCAGTGTTAGGGACAGTTAAAGTGAGATAATAACAAAAGGGAAAGGAACGTCTGTCTATCTTCCCCTCCTCCGGGAAGGTACTGGAGGAGCCCTTATCCAACATTGCAGATGCCCACATTACCTGCAGAGACTGTCCTGGGGGGACCATATACAGAGGACACTGGGAAATGGAAAGATGACTGAGGAACCCGGTGTTCAGCTTCCTGCAGTGTCAGTCCTTTCACTGGTGGCTGCCATTTGTGTGAACAGGGAAGTTTTCCACAACTCAGCTCCCAACTTATGAGCTCCCTCAGATTTTGCCAAGTGGAACAGAGACAAGCGGTCCCACCAAATCCGACTTAAACCACAGCTTTGTCGTGATAGCAAGTGTTTAAAAAACGGAGGCACTAACTTTGGTGTGTTTGTCACACAGCAGTGGATGCGTCGGACACCCTCCACAGCATCCTGCATGATCACGCAGCTACCCAAGCCACTAGGCACTGTCATCTACCTGCTACAGTTGCATAGATGCAAATTAGAAATCAGACAATGATTTGGTGATCAAGGCATCAGGGTAGAATTCTATAAACCAGGAGCAAGTTCATTCAGGATGAACCAGAACAGTTTAAAGTGTGGACAGCATCAGATGGACGATTACAAACATTTTCAAGTCAACTTCCCCACTCTTCAGTTACCAGATGCACCCCCTGGTCAAGCCTGAGGAACTACCATGCTGCTCATCAGATGTGATCCTATCATGTTGACCTGAAGTTAGACATGGCCTCTAAGATTCTGTACATTTTCTCAAGTTGCCATCAATGACATATTTACAAATGACTTACCCAACAGCTTATTTTATAGTAGTCACACTTTTACAAACTGCTTAGCATGTAATCTCTTGCACTAGAGTTTGAGCAATGGAGTCTCAGAGACTTGGTTTGGACTCTTGCTCTGATACATGTGGCCTGCTGGCCTGGGGCCAAAGCTTTGCACCCCTGTCAGTTGCCTTTATGTGAAGTGAAGATGTTATTTTGAGGATTAACTCTGATGACGGACATAAAGTGCTTGCCTACAGTCTTTATTGTGAAGGATAGTAATAGTCCTATATATAACTACATAAATTATAGTTAATGTTACCTTCGTTGTTATTATAATGTGTTGACTTTTGCTAGGTTGATTTCAAAAGGAAATCAAGGACTCAAGGACCACAGATAATTTATTATAATGCCTATCCAGTGAACTGCCATTTCTATGAATAACACAAAGTATTCAAATTGATAAAGTTGCTCTTACAATAAGTTAGTACTAAACTGTAACATCTGTAGTTCCTTAAATAAACATGTACTCCATTTGCATTTTATATAATGCATGATTGTGACATAGATAAAATTCTTTTATACAAGCTGATCTGGAAGAAAAATAACACAATGATAATGGGTTTAGGAAAAGTATTATCACTGATGTTTATTTTTTTGAGAACCATGTGCCACTACAATTATTGCAATAATTCCACACATTTTTAAATGTCACACTAGAAGTGTAATTTAATGCTATTACACCTCATTTTCATTGAATTCATTATTCTCATGATAAATATTGCATTTTCTGGTTATAAGAATGAAATGTTGGTTGGAAAGATATTAGCCAGCATACTTTCCATAAAGAGGGAACACCCATCTTGCTCACTCCTCACTGCTGACACTGGGTGTGTATTCCTCCAAGGTGTGTGTCTGTGCACATGACCAGATGCACACTTTTTAAAAGAAATGTGATCATATCCACATGTTGCATCTTTGACCTCACACGCTGTGCTCATGTAGAGGTCTATGTGGTGGGTCCTACTGCAGTGTGGGCAAGCAACTCCCTGTTGATGAGTCTTTGGGCTCCTCCCCATTTCCCTACAAAAGCAGCACTCAACAATCTTCCTCATGTCCGTCTCCAACTTACTGGTCACATCTTAAGACTATGATCTGGAGCAGATTGAGGCAGAGGTGTTTTATGTTTAATTTTTTTTTTTTATGCTCTTAGTTCTGAACGGCCCTCTGCTAAGTTGGCTCCGTTTCTCCTCTGCCCAAAACTCTGTGAACAGTTTCTTGGCATTCTCTACTGCTAGATGCTTTTATTCTTTCAGTGTTTTTAAATTACCGATGTGAAATAGGAAATCTCAGGTTCATTACCCTTCTCCAATCATTGAAAGAAGTCTTTATTACTCACTAGTGTGGTCATTTCTTTATAACTGCAATTAGAAACATTTCTTTTTGTGACCCTTTATGCATCACATATGTAGGAAAGATTTTTTTTTTTTACCATTAAGTAGCATCATCTACATGTCCTATATGGAATTATAGAAGCTGTGAATTTTGATGTAGTTGTAAGCATTGACTTCTTTATGGGGTTACACCTTTTGACTCTATCATTTTAGCAGGATCTTCTCTACACTTAAGATCGTTACAGATATTTACAAAAATATTTTCTAGTTATTTTAATAGTTTTATACTTTTAGACATTTAAATACTTGATGCATGTAGACTTTATTTTCAGTGTGAAAGGATTCTTATGAATCTAATTTTACTTATTTATACCCCCCTGCAAAATTTACGAATTGTTTTTCTGCACCATTTGTTGAGTTAAAAGCATATTTCCCCATTGGTTGAAGGGGATCACAGGCTCTCCCAATATTCACTTTGTGTCTAGATTTCATGCTGCTGCATTCATTTTCTTATCCTGCCTCCAAAGCCACATCACCTTGCACACTCTGACACACAACCCTATGACATTCAATAACTACCACAGTCACTTATCTAAATTGCTGTCACTTTTCCTTTGTAATTTGCAGAGTTTATTTCTCCACATGATATGGAATATTGTCTAAATTTTGAACATGAAATAGATATACTTCTGATATATGTGTTAAGCATATCATCATGGAGAAGTGGAGTTCAGAGAGAACGTATCTTATACATAAATTATATAGTGGCAAACCATATCTCATTTTTAAATTTCTGATCTGTGTTTAGAAAAATTCAGTGTCACTGAAATTAATTGTCTAGCATTTAATTATACACATAGTGAAGGCTGTTGGCTGTATTCTTGGGTGACTAGCAATTCCATGCTGCTAAACCATAACTCAATGATAAGAGGTCAACATCCCATTCTGATCTTTACTTGTCTTTCCCTGACAAGCCAGAGTCTTGGGTATAAACTGGAAAACTACCGTTCTTTGGATAACAAAGTTGCACTAAGTTTCAATATTTTATTTTTGGGGGGTATCAAGGATTGGACCAGGGGCATGTAACCACTGAGCCACATCCCCAGCCCTTTTTATTTTATTTTTTAATTTTGAGACAGGGTCTTGCTAAATTGCTTAGATATTCTCTAAGTTTCTGAGGCTGGCTTTGAACTTGCATTTAATTATACACAGGGCTAACAGGCATGCACTGCCATGCCCACCTATAGTAAGTTTCAATTTTAATGAAGTATTGCAAATCAGTTGTCTTAAAGTAGTTTTTGTTTTAAGTTATTCTGTTTGACTTACAACATTACTCTAAGAGAAATTAAATGTTAAAAAAAAACAGTACTGCAGTGCACTTTATCATTGCTAATTCTTCTAAGTCTAATATGTTCTTCTGTCCCTCTCCTGAGTACCATCCTATAATCTTCTTAAATAGATAGAACTTTCTAGAAAGGCAGATATGCCTAATGTAAAATAATAATTTAAAAGAAACATGCTTGTTTTTGGTATTTTCTACCTTTTGGGGGATCAATTTACTGAGGCAGAGATTATGGCTTCAAAAGCATCAGAACAAGAAAAACTGAGGTTCAGTTACTTTGCAAGCACTACTAGTGTGTGACCTTGAACACAATCTTCATTTCTTCACTTTTAGAATTGGAATGATGATAATGTCTGATAGGGTTGTGCTGAGCACTTCATTAGGTGACAAACATGTAAAACACCATACGAGGCGATAATGCATAGCCTCTTTTTAAATTATCATGTTGTATAAGAATAACTGCCAAAATTAAGAGGCTATGTGAAGCTTAAAAATAACTTATGTTGCTTTTTGGCTTTTATTTTTTATATTTTTCAAATGTATGACCCTGTATTTCTGGACATTGCTTATACCGTGTGTATTGATTGCTTTAGGGCCAGTTACACTGAAGTTTCCACGTGGCGTATGTAACATCTTCTAGGGCTACCTCAGAGTTCAAAGGATGCTGTTTTTATTTTGACTGTATTGATTTATGCCTCAAAAAATATCTGTTGAGTGTGGAGACATAATTCCAGATTCTGGAGGAAAGGAAGTAAACAAGACAGAGACAGGAGGAAAGCATAGGGAGAAACTTTCAATGGGTGAAGAACATTGTTTCAACTGATGCGACATTTTTCAAAATAAATTAATAATTTATTTTCTGATAAATTATTAACAGAAAGGATTTCTAAGAAAAAAATTCAATCAATTAAAAATCATCTTTTAACTATAAGAGCACCTGTGGGACCTCTCAACGCTGACGTTGGTCCCACTTAACTCCTTAAAGGAATGTGACCAGGTGACCTGTAAGATGATGTTTTAGGGCTGGAGGATCTTCAAAATTTCTTCAAACTTCAAATATTAGTTATGTATATTCCTTCTATAAAAAAAACTTCTCAGTTATAACTAAAAACACAAATATAAAATAAAGAATACATTGTAAATTACAGATCATAAATTGTGTTATTCTATCGGTGTTGTGCATTCCTTGATAGCACAGCACATTTTAGGGTTTCATGCATCTAGCAAGTAGAGGATAAAGCTTAAAAAAACAAACAACAACAACAAAAAAACTTCCTCTCCCAATTTCCTATTGTTCTAATTCCAAGTGTTTAAGACTGAAGATACCCATAAATGTCTTCATGGAAGAGCTATTCCAGAAGGATGAAAGCCAGTCAGGTTTCTGAGTGATCAGCACCTGTCCCAGACTCCAGTACACTCAAATATGACCAGGGTCAGCACCTGTGGAATGTTGTAAAGGTGACGGAGGGGAGGTAAGTCAGGTCATCAGGATCAGGGGACCTGGACACCCCTGTCCGGGATGCAAGAGGCCGGAAGCTGGAGCAGGACGCAGGGGCAGGGTCTCGGGGCAGCCTCTCTTGCCCAGCAGACAGGATGTCATGGAGGGTCTGGAAATCAGGGCTCCCTTTGCTTTGCCCACCCCATCTTGTCAGATTCTGACCGGTAGCATAGGGAGTGTGACCCGGGTGCCCAGGGAGAACAGCTTCTCATTCTGCACCAACTGGGGCCTCCTGGGGCTTTGGAGACACTGGCCATCCCTCAGCTGAGAGGAGGACAGGGTAGCACTCCTGTGCCATGCTCTGTGACAACCGCACTGTGCACAGACGTCTCTCAGCCCTGATTCCTTCATCGGGAGGGGGACAGTCATGCAAGATCTTTGAAGGAAGAAACCAAGTAACCACAGAGAAGACTCCCCACATTTAATAGCTTTAAGTGTGAACTTACTGTGTTCTGTCCAGAGGTGGGGCAAATTGGCCTGTGTTCCCAGTGGCCCTCAAATATATGCCAGTGGAAGGAAATTTGTCTCAATATTTGATTATGTTTCTGTTTTCTCTTGATTTTTCAAAGTGTTCTCTTCTGCCTTCCTGTCTTCCATGGAATCTCTTTTCTGTAGGACAAGCAGGTATTGCTTGCATGGAAATATGCAAAAGTGGGTGATCTTAGCACCATTTTGCCCTGTTTTGCCCAGTGGCCTTAAGATATCACTCATTGTTATTATCAGAAATAAAATCTTCAAAAGAAGGATATGGAGCCACAGTGGAAATTAAAATTGAACACATTGTTCAAGACGAGTGATGTACGTTGTAAGGGAGATGAATACAGGTTGTTCAAGTCAACTTTTCGATTAGCCCTGAACTCTGAGCCACTTATCCTGACTGCTACAGCAACCCAAAGCCTTGTGCTAAGTCAGGTAACATTGATGAGGCTGATGTGCTTTTCCATAGCAGAAGGGAAATCAGAGTGAATAGCTTTGAATTTAGAAAGTGGCTCAGGTTCCTGGAACATCCCTTTACTCACAGTTAGCAGGAGTCAGTCTCAGCTACCTGGGCAGGGACTTCTCCTGGCATATGTACTTTTTCTGTTACCTGGTTTTGTATTGCCTTGCAACGTGTAGCAATCAAGAAGAGAGGTGGCTCTCTTTAGCTGCCTGCTGAAGGTAATCTTATTTCCTACATCAGCATGTTTGAGAATAAGTGTGATCCTAAATTCTACCCTTCCCCCAAGAGAGGAAGAAGGGTAAGATGTTACGAGGGATATGGGGGGGTCAGGTTCCTTCCATCATATCCATCCAGTACCCGCCATGCCCACAGCAACATAGACAATGTTCCCACATTATTCGAAACATGCAGTCTAATTTGGAAGACAAGCTAACATATCTCCCTGTAACTAATGTCATCATTTTATTGAAAATGCAAGAACTCAGAAGGGTGCATGCAGAAGGAAACTGAATTGCTTCTCAGCATTCCCAGATCATCCTAGGATTGTTCTTCTCAGGCCATGTAAGAATTTGGATGAATTCCTTAACTGTGCTGATCATTTTTAGGTACTAAAATGTACAGTGTTTTTCCAGGGTCACTCATTTAAATCAAACGTCTTCCTCTCTCACAGCTCTGTCGTTCCTCAGGGTAGGAGACCTGCTGTGGTTTCTTTCTATTTCTTTTTCTTACTTGGCATCATTTCTCTTCTGTTCACTCCTTAGTTGACCTCTCCAACTGGGGGCTCACAGGGGTGGGATGGGGAGAAGTAAGGATCAGAAGAATATTCATGAGCCGCACACTGGGGATCTGCTCCTAGCAGGGATCTCTTTTCTTGCCTTTAGATGTTTTGCTGCCTCCCCAGGAGGGTGCGTAACCACCTGCATATCAACAGATTCCAGGGCCTCTAACTCCTGAGTTTCCCCCAAAAGCCTCCTTGCTCCTGGTTCTGCCTTGTGGCTGTGAGTCCTGGTATGGGATCCCCTCTTTCTTCCTCCTCAGTGGCTAGCACTCCTGGTCTCAGGCTCTGAGCCAGGTTCTGAGACGGTAGAAACAGCCACACCTGACTGGAATGGAGTTAGGCTGGATGCAGGAGCTTCATGGTGGCTGTGTGGTGAAGGAGGTGGCAACAGCTGTGTTGTAGTGAGTGGAGGAAGTGGCAGGCTGACTAGGCGTTACCTCTCAGTGGGAGTCTGAACGCAGCCACATGGGAAGGGCATGGAGAAGACAGGGCAGTGCAGATGAAATACTCCAAGGACCTGCGGGGGTGCAGGAGAGCCGCTGGGTGGGGAGGCTGGCATGAGGCCTTGGTGTGCGACAGTGGTGATGCCCTGGGTGGGGAGGCTGGCATGAGGCCTTGGTGTGCGACAGTGGTGATGCCCTGGGTGGGGAGGCTGGCATGAGGCCTTGGTGTGCAGATAGTGGTGATGCCCTGGGGTGTCACAAGAGCCCACTGATAGGTCATGGAGATATCTGACCTGTGCTGACCTGCAGGTGACACAGCAGTAGGAGACACCCCATCAGGGCCCCTCCCTCCAGCACCCATAACTGTAGCGGGGTCCGTGAGCTGCTGAGCTAAGGCACCCGCCTGGTGTGTTCTATAGAAGGCGCGCCATATGCACAGGGTTGGGGGCACATGTGCGGCAGGCCTTGGCAGGGAAGGGTCGAGCAGGGCTCCTGCCCATGTAAGGGCCAAAGGAAGCTTGGCTGCAGGACAGGGAGGGGCTACATGGGAAGGAAAACAGGTGCAGGGCGCTGAGATTTGTCAGGGTGGCAGGAGGAAGAGCGCAGAAGGAAAGCAGGAGGCAGACCCTGGGTGGGCCTGGCTGCTTCAGGAATGTCGGGGGAGTCCTTTATCAGGGGCACAAGGATGGCTGGGTAAGCTCCAGGCCCTGGGGAGACGCGGGCAGCAGGGAGGGTGCCGGGCACTACAAGCCGTCCCCTGCTCTAGACCAAGCCCGGGCTGGCCCTGGCTCGTTTGTCACACTTCCAGTGGTCCTTGTGGGACAGGAGTTAGGGTAGACAAAGTGTAGGTGAGACGACGTCTTACATGCATCTTAGGGTCAATGCCACGACATGGACATGCAAGGACCACCACACAACATAAATGACCTCCAAGATAGCTGCGGACAGTTAAGGAAATACAAGATCTTATGGCTGTCAGTGGGGAGAAGTGGACAAAGTCAAGGTTGAGAATAAAGGGTGAGGCCAAGCAGAGCCGGAGGAGCCCGTCCTCAGGAGCATCTGCAGACTGGAAGCTGCTGGAATACGTTGGCCAGAGCGTGTGCTCAGGAGCAAAGAGTAACGTCCAAGGAGAAGGGGGCGTGTAAGCCAGCCGGCCAGACATTGAGAGTGTTCACGGACCACACGCGTGCTCACAGCATGGCTGCCTGTGGGGAGTTGGAGCCGCATCCCTCAACTGCAGGGATTTCCCTTCCCAGTGGATTAGAAACCAAACAACAACCTTGGCGCAAAGTCCTTGATAGAAAGTGTTTGATGTTACTTGTCCCCATTTCCTTTCTGCAGAGTGTAACCTAGTTTTCCATGAAAGTATCTCTGAGATAGAATCTCCTGGAAAGAGAATTTCTACATGCCACTAGTTGAGGTGGGGGTGGAGGGTGGGTTTGTTCTAGCGAGGTCCCTGAGGCTCTGGCAGTGCTGGGAGCTACCAGACAAGGCAGGGCAAGTGACCGTGTACCACAGGTTCTGATGTCTTTGGGTTCACATCCAGTCACTCTAGTGGTTGGTGTCAGAACTATAAAGGTGGACCTCTGATCCAGCTGAATTTCTTGTCATTCTATCCTATCACTTAAAAACGAATTCTAAACATCACCATGGTACCCCTCTGGGCCTCACCAGGTAGCTAATCTGATGTGCCGTACAGCGACCCTCCCTTTGATTCCCACATTGTCTCCGCCATGTTCCTTTTCTCCTGCCATGACCAGCTCCCCCTGGGGACATCCACTCTGGCCTGTCACCTTGAAGCCAGTAAAGGAGCTACCCTCCTGGCTTTGTTAATGGCCCCCATGT
This sequence comes from Marmota monax, assembly GCF_021218885.2. Taxonomy (NCBI): domain Eukaryota; kingdom Metazoa; phylum Chordata; class Mammalia; order Rodentia; family Sciuridae; genus Marmota; species Marmota monax. Next base: position 6,206,746 of record NW_026692848.1, read on the forward strand.
GAAGACAGCAACCTCTGCCGTGCGGGGACAAGTTCCTAATGCTGAAGCCCCTGGGGCCAAGAGGTGCCAGGCTCTGCTGCGCAGTAGGACCATCTCCCTCCTCAGTTCACCTCCCATTTTGGCCAGTGCCCTAAAGCAATAATACTCGTGCACAGCTTTCCTCAGAGTCTCTCAAAGAAGAAGTTCTTTCATTTCTTATCTACTTACTGCTTATTTCCTAAAAAGCAGCTTTTGAGGCCCAGAAGTTTCCATACATTTCTCCCCAGGAACACACAGCATCTAGGGCCTGGGGCTTTCTTCTTCAAAAGAGAGATAATCTGCACAGATGTACCTTGCTGTTTCTCCCTCCACATTACCCCAAACCCCTCCATTTCAGAGCAGGGCCTGTGCTTTCATTTGGTATTAAAATGTCCATTTAGATACTTTGACACAAAACACTGGACTACTTGTTCCAGAGGGGAATTTAAGCCTCTATGTGGTAGTAGATAGAAAAAGAGTGCGGTTTTTAAGTAGCAGTTGTTTTAACTTCTACTTATCAGGTTAAAAATAACACTGCAGAGTAGACCCACGTTTTAGATAAACGTATCCACAACCGACCAAGGTTTTTAACACCTGACTCTGCTGGAGAAGCACAGAGGAGTCCTCAGGAAAGTCCCCTGGGAAGCCCGACGACAGGGAGCCTTGGTGTTTCTGATCGTTTTTCTTTCTGTTCTTCAGAATCTGGGTCAGAAGAATTATTTAGAGTATCTCTCTTTTTCCTTCTTGTATTTTGACGCTGGAGACTGAATATGGGGTCCTGCATGTGCGCAGGAGCACTGTACCTCTGAGCCACCCCAGAGCCACCTTTCCTGTGTGATGGTATTTTTTCTGTTACCATAGTGATGTGGGAAATTATAGGAAAGCAAAAACATCTGGTGTGTCTGTGACACACACCAAGTGAAGACATCTTTTGTCCCCCCCGCCCCTCCCTTGACTGCTATCTCCCTTCCCTCCACACACGTGTTAAGCACCTGGTCTATACCAGTGACCATGCTAAGGTCCAGGAACACAGAAATCAACATGGCACATTCCCCCAATGGGTAGTTAGTGCCTTATGGAAAGATGGGCTTATAAAAATGTCGACTCTAATAACACACAGGCTTATATGGAATACTCTGGAAACACCAGCTGAAGCTTAGCTCTAGACCCGTGGCCATCAGAAGACCTCATAGAGGAAGGGGCTTGAGCTTACCCTTGAAGAAATTACCCTTTCTTTAGTTTTCCGACAGGGTAAAAATGTCCCTTTTCTATTCCACTTATGCCTGCGTACCATTTTCTACCTAAGAGTATACTGAGGTTTTTCCGTACTGGAAATGAGAGTGATTTTCTGGCAGAATAAATAACCAGAGGAAACTTAAACATGGTTGTTTCCTGGGGAAGTTTCAGAGCATCACTGATGGTTTGTGATTGTCACTTTGAAGCATGTCAAAATTAATATAGTTAAACTGTGTACAGATTAGGATTTCCAAAAGCAGGAGAGCCTTAGACTGAATTCATGTAAAATGTGAAGACTAGAAACACAGTCAACTTGCTGATTCGGAAGGATAGTGCTTGGTCTTGAGCACAGTGAGTGAGTGGGCACAGGGAGAGCACTTGCCGAGGCTCACTCCACAGATGCTCTGAAGCCAGAGGCCCAAGTGGGAATCCCAGCTCTAGACTGTAGCAAGCTGCATGACCATGGCCTGAATAGTTTATCTCTCTATTTTGATTTTGTCATCCATAACCAGGAGTTCGAGATGGTAGTTAGCTGATGGGTTTGCCATCGTGGTCAGATAAGAGAATGCTGTAAGAACCATCCATACCACTTAAAACAATTATATTTTGGTAAGCTTGAGTTTCTTGTTCTATGTACTTACATATACCTGTCCATCACCAAATACTTTGAAGTTGTGACATAACCAAAATTAAAATGTTTAGACTATCAGCTGCTTCCAACTTCATCAACTACTCCATGACATTCAAATAAAAACTTTTTCAATATCATCTCTAAGAGAATTTGTTATATTTACATTTTGCTATATAACAGCTGAAGAATGACATGACACCCAGGTAATGCAACAAAGCAAAATTATGAGGAAATAATAATATAAACATAGGACTGTACATTTTATATTTATCTTAGAGTTTAATACAATATAAAGTCATTACATTGTAATTCCATCTACTTATTTAGGTTTTTTTTTAATGGTAGAGAGAAAAACACTTTTTTTTTTTTAGTACTAATGATTGAACCCAGGGACACTTAATCTCTGAGCCACATCCCCACCTCTTTTATTTATTTATTTATTTTTTATTTTGAGACAGGACCTCACTAAGTTGATGAGAGTCTCTCTGATTTGCCGAGGCTGACTCTGAACTTGTGATCCTCCTGCCACGGCCTCCCCAGTTACTAAAATTATAGGCATGAGCCACCATGCCCAGCAAAATGCTCATTTTTAAAAATATTTCCATCTCTGCAGTACCTGTATCTTGTTAATGCTAAATGCAAATGCAGGGTTTGCCACCGTCTCATCCACAGGTGGTGAAGGTGCTGGTCCCACCGCTGCCTGTGGCACTCCCCTGCAGTGTTCTGCCAGCCAGGCGGCTCTTCATTATTCTCACAAGCTCTAACACAGGTTGCAAAGGCAGATGTGCTTTCTGGGTTGCTTATACTGAGCCAAAGCTGAGCCAAACCACTTGTGATTTTTAATAAGTGAGGTTATTTAGCATATGTGGAATCACAGATTAAAGGTGTGTTGTAGTCTGTAGTGCTAACAAAGCGTGCACAGAGAACTGCCCAAGCATTCGTTGGTGTAAAGATATCCAAAGCTTCAAAAGTGCTCTTCAGCTAGGTCTTGTCACTGCTCAGCAGATTAATTGCACATCAGTTCAATAAGCCATAAGTGTTCTGGAGTGATCACAGTACATCATCCCAGCGATCTGTGGATAGCAGCCTCCTGAGACTTGCTTGACGTGCACCTTTCATTCCATCTCTTGCAGCAAGAGGATGCACCCAGGCATGCCCAAGCCGGAAGCACTTCACTTCCCTTCAAAGTGTTCTTTAAGCCCATGTCTTCTGTGGTCCTGGAGATCATGATGACATTCGGACGGCTGTGGCACTTATTATGTACTCATTGACCATACAGTCGTCCAGGACTCAATGGAAAGGTGCATCAGGAAGAAACTTAAGCCAAGACTTCACACTTGAAAGCTTAAATGGTGAAGAGACTTGTTGGTTTCCATATAGCTCATTTTTCTCTATAAAAGTATATGTTAACATAGAATCTTGGCCCTAAGGATCACGGTTCTGATAACAGAATAAGTACCAAAATATCTTGGTACTTCATCCCAAAATGTTGAATGAGCAGTAAACAATTTAAATATGGTTGATCACTATAGTAGCTAAAAGTACATGATGCACAAGAATTTGTTATATTTACATTTTGCTATATAACAGCTGAAGAACGACGTGACACCCAGGTAATGCAACAAAGCAAAATTATGAGGAAATAATAATATAAACATAGGACTATACATTTTATATTTATCTTAGAGTTTAATACAATATAAAGTCATTACATTGTAATTCCATTTACTTATCTAGGTTTTTTTTTATGGTAGAGAGTTATTCTCAAAATATTTTCATGCTTTCAGGAGAAAACAAATCCTTGTACATAAGGAATATTAGGGACCCTTATGAAAAGTTGAAGAAAGTTATAAATCACTGGAGTGATCAGTTTACATACTCTAGTTTTCCATATTAAGTATAAATTGTTCATGTCACCTTGTAAAAGCAAGGCTATAAGTGCTTAATTACCAATAAGCACTGAAATAATACAGATGCTTTGGTTTGGTTTGTGATTCAGACTCTTCAGGTAATCTGGAAGCGGCTCTCCTCATCACGGGTCACAGTAGTCCACTTTCCCCACGTGTCCAGAGATATCAGCACTAGCCAATTGTGTTCTGCCTACAGTTGAGCCCTTAAAGTCTGATGTCAGCCTCTGAAGGTTCCTGTGACCCCTGTTGCTCAGCTCTGTTCCAGATCTTTCCCCAGGGCCATGTGCTCCCTGCAGAGACAACCAGCTCACACCACAGGTGCCTCCAGGGAGCAAGGGGCTCTCCCCAGAGGCCTCCATCTGCATGCTGGGTATTGGTGTATTTTAAGATGAATGCAACTCGCCTAGTAGAAAGCAAACTGAAAAGGAAGAGTTGAGTGAGTGAAAGGTTACTATGAAATCTGAGAGCCTATGGTCTCTGGCTGTAACAGGCAAAGTTTGAGAAAATGATGAATTTGATTTCTTTAAAAGGCATCTTTTACCATGATGGAGAAAATATCTGAATTAATTAGACACCAAAGCCAGTGCTGTTGGGTCTCTACTGATCAAAATGACATTTCTTGTGAAGAAGCATCGCATCAGATGTTATAACAAATGGGTTCTCCAATAATCTTGAAATATGTGATTATATTTTTAATTGTCAAAATGTTCAGTATCATGTTGAAAGTATTGATTTTTGCATCATTTGGTCTAAATTAGATGTTTTCACAATATTTATGACAAGACAATTATGTATGCCATGCCTGCAGTGCTTCATATCCATCCTGCTATCCCTCCGTTGCCATGTGTTCTTGAGGGAATCATAAACAGGAATGAGAAGTGAGGACCACTTTCTTATTTGGGGGCCCTGGGCCCAGTGATCCACGCCTGGCTCTGGTCAAGGCTAGGTTGAAGTAGAGGCCTGGTTAGGCCTGAGGCCAAAGACCACCTTCAGGGTTTCAGCTGGTATAAGTTGTAATCTCAGGGCTGTTATCACCAGTGACCAGCTGTGAGGAGACTACTCCAGGTAACCTGTGTGACCTCCCAATACTCCACTTCTTATTGGTTCCCCTAACAATAAACATGGCCCAAATAATGAACCAAGCATTGGCCATTGTGTTAGTCCTCTCCCCTTTCCAAGACGGGCGATGAAGGAGGTTGGACAGGGGCAGGCAGGGGAGCTCAGGAGTCCAATATACTCGACTGTCGAGAACAGGAGGAATAAGTGAAGAGTGTGTTTTCCAAGGGAGAGGCTGGGGCTCCAGGTGCAGCAACATTTGGCGTGGAAGGAGGGTGATGGAAAAGTAGTCAGGGGCCCCCGACTCGTCTGTGTTATGATGAATATGTTACTCACATAAATCAGATTCCCATGCACGACACATGTGACTTGGTAAAGAATGGTAAAGCACAGACCTGTCACCTTTGCTGTGGATTCACTTACAAAACAAACAAACAAACATGAATTAGTCCCACCTTTTTATTTCTTTGGCAGGGAATGGCCCCATAACATAAAACTGACTTTCATAAAATATCAGTAAATTTGAAATGCCAGATGGAGACCTTCATCTTGACAGTTTTGAACTGTTCTTTTCCATTTCAGAGGCTCAGAATGAATACTTATCTTGTCAGTTTATGCTCTATTGTACAAAGGCTCTGTTTTGTGTAAACGAACGTCAGTCAATTTAGAACAAATTGATTTCCCTCTCTAAGAATGAAATATCCTATCTTGCAAGCAGATACTTTCCATGAATGTGTCATTTACATTTGATTTCTGACCTCAGCCTCCTCTATTGATTGCAATGTATAAGTATTCATACTTTCAGTCTGGAGATGTGAACATTTTCTGCTTACTATTTTCTCACCCAAGGACTTTCCTATATTACGGTCTTTATACTCGAACAACTCCCCAATTCTTGCAGCTCGAATCATATAAAATACATTGCAATTTGCTTCAATTTCAGAGAGTAGCAGGGTGAGCAGTTAAAGGTGATAGGGGAGAAAGGAAGGAAGAGGAATGCGTTGCAAGCAGACTTCAGAAAGGAGAACGTAGCTGACAGTCTGCAGCTTACAAATGCCACTCTTGAAAATTGGGCTGACTGAAACCGGACCTCGGAGGCAAGACTGGAACAGCCCTGGATCCAGCTGGTCTTGCATTTCTCTCTAAAAGCTTGGATTGCTACAGTGCTTTCCCTTTGCAAGTACCTTTGATTTATCTCTTTTTTCCTGAGTGATCATCACCCTTAGCCCATGCCTTGTTATTGCAGGAGAGGGAGAAAGAATAATCTATAATCTCAAGGAAGCTTCCCCACCTAGCAAAGAGTGAAGCTCGGTGGAGCACTTGTTGTGTGAGATCTTTTCTCCATGGACATAATTTGGTGATTTGTTAACGTAAAATCGTAGAACCCACAGTCAGCAAAATCCCACCTACTGCTTCACTAGTGGGAATGCTTGCCAAGAAAAAAAAAATCGGAACAGTGGGCTTCCTTTTTAAAGGATTGATTATAAAAATCCCTGTTCTAGAAATCAAGCTGCAGGTTTACTCAAGATAATATGTTTTAAGATGTGTATTTTCTACAACACCATGAATGAGTTATCTTCCAATAATATCAACATTTATACACACAAGGTCATTGGAGTCAAAAAATATTGGATACATCCTAGGAGATGCCTCAATCCATGAGGGAACAAACCTTTGATGGGCTACCCCACAGTAGAGAAAAGAGATGATTAACACCTCTACATACCCAGATCTCTACCCTAAATTTTAGGGTAGTTTTTAGAGCATATTGCTAAGTGAGAAAAAAAAAGCAAAATACAAACAACAACAACAACAACAACAAAAACACCTATTGGATTGCCACTGTGTAGGAATGAAGAGGAATTTATCTGCTGGCAAAGAGAGCTAAGCTGTCAGGTATCAGACTAGCCAATGAAAGCAGCAACCTGTTAAGGAAAGAGGGGGCCTTTAGTCACTCAGGGCAGTGGTCTAAGGGATGCTTTCGGGAGCACCAGGATTCCCCTCTATTCCATCGCCCCTCATGAAACAGCACCCTGATGGAGAGTTAGTGGATCTATAGGGTGTCAGGGTCATCTCACTTTTTTTTTTTATCAGCAAGTTAAGAAGATTCATTGCCAATTCAGGCTTCAAATAAGCTGGCATGTGGGGCTGTCCATGGTTCAGAAAGATATCACAGCACAACAGAGCAGTGGAAAGATCCAGGCAGCCTGACCTAGCATGCACCTTCTCTTCATCAGATCTCTGCTGCACAAGGCAGCTGCTGGAGGGGCCAGTTCTTCAGCATCAGTCTCCCACCTGAAGGGGCTCCAGTGCTGGAGCAGGTAGCCTCAAGACCCATGCAGGTCACTGCTGAGAGGCTACCTGGACCTCTTCCAGCACTGGCAGATCTCCTTGGGGCCAGCCACTATGGATTTGGCCCCATGGAGGGAGAAATGGTGCTAGAGGAGTTGTCGTGACAGTTGTATCTTAGAGGTTGCAAACTGGCCATCTGCCGCAGTCCAGCTGCAGCAAAATAACCGGGGGTGGGGGGGTGGGGTGACGAGCAACTTGGGTAGATTGATACAGCAGGAGAGGGAGCCGTTTACTGTAGGACAGGAGGGGTATTTATACATTCCACACAGCTTTTCTAATTAACATAAACTAGATACAGAAGTCAACCAATAAGAAATCTCCACACTTAATGGCTCTCTGGCGTTACTTCACAAACCACTCCCTCTGGCAAAATGCCAGGCGCCATCCAGACTTGTTTACAGACCTTAACAGCCATCCATGGGCCAGATTTCCCCAGAAAAGTACATTTGGCCATTTCGGCCCCAACAGTGTATAAAAAAGAACAAGTAGTTGGCAATACATAAAAATTGTAAAATTTCATTTTTAAAAATCTGCATTTTTGGCCTCCAAAGGGGAAAAAATGTGACTATCTGGCATTTCTGGACCCAGAACACTTTTATATAGCACTCATTGGCTAGACTGCAACTGCCCCTTATGGACTGAAGTACATCCTCCATTACATCATATTTCCAACTACAGACTGGAGCTCAGCTGCCTTATATCAGTGCAGTTATTATTATTATTTTTGTATAGTATGAGGAGTGCTCATTGTTCCATGGCATACATTATCTTTATCCAGTAAGGAAAAGTGGAGGTCACACCTGGAAGCAGAATGTTTCTAGTGCTCCTTCTTGCTCACGGATGTCTCTTGCTTGGCCCTGAAGCCACCAGAATTGGTGACTGATGGTAAACACCTACAGCATTCCTAAAATAACTCCTGCAAAGGAACCGCAACACATACACCCTGCCTCTCCAGGACACACTCTGCCCAGTGTCAGTTAGGCAAACCTAGACAAGAATGCAAAATTAATTATAGAAGTTAATGGAGGGACAGATGGAGATCAATTACTTCAGCCCCTTTACTATAGGAGGGGCTTGGAGTAGGATGAAAAATATTAATACCCTGAACTCTGCTTTTCACTTAGTGACAAAAGAGAAAGTTAAAAAGGTGGTGGCCAAGACTGGGTCACTCTGAATTTAAATCCCCAAATAATGTTGGTTTCCTCTCCTTGACTGTTTTGGAAATAAAAGAAGCTCTTAGAAAGTTATCTGGGTAGGGAGGAGAGGGATGTGGCTAGCCCACAGACATCCTGGGCTCTAGGAAAACTGCCGCGCTCACCCTCCCTTAGTTCAGAGCTGCTTGTCCCAGTTTGAAATGTAAGTGGCACTTGAGGACATTCAGTGAGGGCAGCGGAATCATCACAGAACAGGGCTGAAGACAGGCAGAGAGTCAGAAGTGGGCCTTGGCAAACAGGACGAAGGAAGACAAAGGCCTTCCCTCTATCCCTTCATTCTGCTGTGGCTGCTGCCACTTTATTTGCCCTTTAGAGATGCAGAGACCTTGACACGGCCCAGACGCTTCCCACCACTGCTCAGGATGCTGTGGGGTTTCTGGTGCTGAGCCAGCTGGGAGGCTCAGGTCAGGCATTGTGAATCACTCTTGGGCAGCAAGTAGGTGCCTTCCTTGAAGGGACAGTGACAGGGAAGTCCATAGGTGTTCAGAGGCTCTGGGCAGGCTCCCCAGGGGGAATCACAGTGTTAAGCACATCACAGAAGTCTTCGTAGGTCAGCTGCCAAGCTGCTCCACACGTGGGATCTTGACCCAGAAGCCAGCCCCTTCCTTCTCCACCGTTAATTCTACCTTCTGAGGCGAAGTCAGGGGACACTGGTCTTGCCCTCGACACTGACAGTCACATTCCCAGGAACGACAATGGGATCAGGTTCCAACATCAGGCTTTTGATCATAGCAGGGTCCTTCCCTTCATCACAGTTATCCCAGGAAAAGCCACCAAGCTGGGGGCAGCGGTTTAGGACTGAGCGCCCCGGCAGCAGGGCCGGCAAGAAGCAAGCCCAGGAAGATGGAAGCGGAATGCGCATCAAGGGATGCATGTGAAGGGTGGATCCGCGCGAGTTCACCTCACTTTTGAGGGTACTTCCCAAACGTTCTGGCCATTCTCTGGCCCCCAGACCAGTGGAGGGCTCAGAGTCGACTAAGTCAAATGCAGCATGTGCTCAGGGTTCAGAGGGGCCTGGGGCAGACCCCAGCCTGAGGGCTCAGGGAGAGACCTAGAACGAACCCTCCAGGGCCAGGGGTGAACGTATGGGAAGAGGTGACCAGCCAGGGGCTCCCAGTCCCCGCTGAGCTCTCGTCACAGATGGCCGCGCACGGCTGCGTGCTGAGCTGGGAGGGAGGCATCTCCAGGCCTCTCAGGTAGGGGCTTTCACTGCGGATTACAGTTGGCCTGGAAAATGCACACACGGGTTTTAACCAGGAGCCGGCTCCTCAGAAATGAGAAAACACGCAGTGTCTGCGTTGTTTTTATAAAGGAAAGGGGAAGAATGAGCTGTAGGCACGTGGGATTGATGACCTCTGGGGAGAGTCATGACCAGGCATGGGTGGGGTCCGGAGAGCGCCTCGTCTCGGAATAGGTCTTCTGTGTGACTTTGGGTTTTGGCCTTTGGAACCATGTGAAAGTTTATTTATTTATTTATTTTTTTTTTAAAGAAATAAACACAGAGAAGAGAATAAAGCTAAAATAAATTGTAGATACAAACAAACTTCATGTCATTTCAAATGAATAATACAGCACAGGGGAACGGGAAGTTACCAAATAATTTTCAGCACGAGAACTCTTTACTATGAAGTCAAAATAACTGTAAAAGTGAACTTAGTAGTTTTGTCTTTTGTCCTGGCTGGGTTATCAGTTAACTCTTTTCTGTGTATTTCTAAATATCTAATATTGAGGGGTAATTGGAGCCAAATTTCTTACCACCACAGAAAGAAGCTGCAAGCCTTGAAAGGGGGTCTAGAACCGACTCGGCGCCTGGTTGGAATCCGTGGTCTCTGGGAACTCGGGCTGTCCACAGGAACCCGGGTGGTCATGATATCTTTGCATTAACACACAGAAGTGGATTGGATTTCTGAGGGTCAAGAAGCGGCAACCTGGCAGTAGGAAGGAGCCCCCAGAACGTAGACAGTAGTTTCCTGACACTCTCACCACCCAACACACCAGATTCCATGGAGAGGGGAGGGCTCTGGGCTTCAGGCAGCCAAGGTACCACAGAGCCTGTTCCTAAGAGGAAGGGAGATGCTTGCAGCAGTGAAAAGGCTGTGATGGTTGGGATCTGGAATGTCCCCAGAGGCTCATGTGTTGAAGACTTGGTCCCAGCTGGTGGGGCTACTGGGCGGTGGTGGACCCTTTAGGAGGTGGGGCCCAGTTGGAAGAGTGGGTCACTGGAGGCTGCCTTTGAAAGCATATTTTTTTCATTGTCCCCACCTCTCTCTCTGCCTGCTATCCACTATGAAGTGAGCTCCTTTGCTGTGTTCCACTCTTCCACCATGATGTAATGCCTCATCATAAGCCCGGAAACAATGGAGGGGGCAGCCATGAACTGAAACCTCTGAAACTCTGAGCCAAAATAAATTTTTCCTCCTTTCAGTTGTTTATCTCAAGTATTTTGTCATAGTACTGAAATGCAGACTAACACAAAACATGTAGGATCTGGCTTCAAGGAGCTCCCTTTGTGCCGCAGTCTGGCTGGGCACAAAATAACCAGGCCACCACACCGCCTTGTAGATACAAACAGCAATTCTTTATTTCCGACCTCTCACCGGCACTCTACACACGCGTTCTGGGGAAAATCACACCTCCACCGGGCTCTGCATCCCAAATACTCTCTGAATCCCCCTAGAACTCAACTGGGAACTCAAGGAGCGGGCACCTGAGGCAGCAGGATACACCCTATTCCCAGCAGGATCCGTCCTAAACCTGGATCCACCCCAAACCCGGATCCGCCCTAATCCCTGAGCAAGGTCACCTTTCAAATCAAAACTCTCAAACATCCATGCAATGTCACTGGAAATGACCTGAATCCAAGGCAAGCCCATTTCCACAATGGAGAGTCCTCCCTCTAAGCCACATTGGGTAGGCTGACAAGGAAATTGCCATGCGTCATTCCTACTTGGCTATGGCTTTCAGCACCTTTGGCTAGACCTAGGAGAATATGAACATCAAAACAAATAATGGAATTTATAACCAATAGATATTAACCCAGGAAAAAAATAGCAATCCATGTGTGCTTACTGACATAAATTAATAAATGAATAAATGGTTCTCTTCCTTTCAGTAAAATTCCAAAAGCATATAAAATAATACATTTTGAAAAATCGTAATTTACTAATCATCATACTAATAATTGATTCAGGCAGGGATAATCAATAGATGCTAACATGGAAGGACATTTGCATAGCCTTACATGTTTCATCCAAAAGTACTTATTCACGAGAGAGAAAAATAGTCACCATATAGTGAGGACACCTGGCAGAGACCACAGAACCAGACGACTCAAGTTGAAATATTGGGACAACCAATGGCATGCATCTTCTGAAAAGAAGCATTAGACCAACCCAGATTGAGGGGCGTCCTCACAAAAATTGGCCTATACCCAACAGAAAATGTCAAGATCATGAAAGAAGAAAACAGACTAAGGAACTGGTTCAGGTCCCAGGACACTGAAAGGACATGAGCAAATAAGACCCCCGTCCCTGGTTGAAATTTGGGACTAGCCTATTGTTTAGCTTATAAATGGACATTATCAATTACTGATGTAATTGATATGATTTACAAATAAGAATCAGATTTAATTAATTAGATACAAGTTTTCTACCAACATTTCCTGATTTTGATAACAGTGTTTTAAGTAGGAGAATTTTCTTATCAGCATGTAGGAATTAAACACATCAACATTTTAAAAACATTCCTCATCATAACTAGAAGGATTTTATTTCACTGCTCAGACCCTAGTGTGCCCAGGGAGGGTGATTTTTTATCTTTAGTGTGTATTAAAAAGGCTTAGAAGGAATCCCCGAGTTTGTGTTACGGCTTCGGCTTTTCTTCCTTGTGGAAACTGACATATCTTTTTTCCTCCTTTCTTGGCTTAAATTATTACAGAATAGTGGTGCCGTGGTGGTGGGTTTATTTTCATTTGGCTGAAACCTCTAGAATGAAGGATGTTTCCTGGCTTATGAAATGTGATTGTTTCTGTGCAGTGATCTTCTCAGGGTGAGTGGCTCCGATTTCCATTTTCTCCAATTTTCATTTCCAAATTCCCATTTGCCTTCCAGGTTTGAGTGGAGCCAACCCAGTGTTTCACCTCTTTATGATCCTCTTTATGTAGTTTATTTTGTTCCTGAACTGCAGAAATATTTTAAGGTTATCCAGATTTCTTGGTTTCTTAAAGATTGTTAAAGCTTTTTCTACTCTAGTCATATTACTTTATCTTTGCTGATAAAATTCTCAAGAATCATAAGGCTAAGTAAAGAACATTCCTATCACAAAGCCAGCATCTTTATTCCCAGAGAGTCCCTGGCATCTTTTTCTCATGTTCTATGCTCTTAGGATTTATTTTCCTATTTCTTCTTTGCAGTCCCACTGTCTATTTCCCTTTATTTTAAACTGGGTAGTGTTCCATTCAGAATATTATTCACTATCCAGGGAAGACTGATGGACGTCACTGATTGTGATAGCCTTAACCTCTCCAGCTTTTATCTGGGGGCCGTTAATCCCCGGGCTTTGTTCAGATTCCTGCTAGAACTTGTTTGCTTGGAAATGCTGGTATAAAATCGACCCTAAACAGCAGGCTTTGTCTGCATTGTGCAGTTATCAGCCATGGCTGGGAACTTAGTGAGTCCTAGGAATATGAACCTCCTACTATTTCTCCATTTTATTCTATAGCTCCCAGTTGACCCAACGGACACGAGGCCCATGTGGCCCATGCAGGTGAGCCTCCAGACGGCAGAAGGCAGGTGGGAAGGTGGAGGTGAGTCTGAAGGACACATGACAGATGCCCAGGAGATAGAGCTGCCAAGTGCACATTTCTCTCTGTCACCAATGGTGCCAAGTTTCCAGACACACACGTGTTCCTTCTATCCCTGATTTCTGAGCTTCTACCGGCTCTCAAGAATTCACAAGAATTTCCATGGTTAACTTTGTAGTTCTGCCTCCCTACATTCCTTCAAAAGAAACTCAATTTTATGGTCTTAGACAATCCGGCTATGCCTCCTTCCCTTTGTAGTTTTTTCAGTTGAACTTCACTTTTCACTCTAGTATCTTGCTAAAGTGTGAGGGATCTCCCACAGCGAGATCTGAAATATATCCACAGCTGTAATTTTCAAACCCAGGTTGTGTGTGAAAGCCTTTCATTTGGCAATCTCAGAGTGCCGCGGAGATAGAGCACCTGGGTGTTGGGGATGTATACTGAGTCTGGTTTTTTAAAAGGTATTCAAAATTTAGTGTTTGTGGAATGAGGTTATTACAGAGAACTCGGGATAGCTGTAAATCCAAATTGATTTGGAACCGTACCGCATGCCTCTGGGAAAAGCTCAGCCATTTCCCTGACTCCCAATATCATATCATTAAGGTAGCAATGCTGTCTGCCAGAACTCGTTGTGATGAGCAGATGGATTACTAATATTTTGTTGATTGATTTCTTACTCAGCTCTGCCATAAAACTTAATTGATGATTCTGCCGTCAACAGTTTTAGTAGTGCCCATTGAGTCTAGACTTGGAGACCCTGCAGACGCCTGCTGTCGGGCCTGGAGTGTCACGTTCAGTTTTCACCGCCATTTCACTTTGTTTCCATGATCTCTTTTCATTTCAGATATATTTCATTTTTGGAAATATATTCTCAAAACGTCCCTATCAGCACGTGTCAGACTATAAAATCACCCTCTGATATGCTGAGACTTCTCCCAATACCTTTGATTTCTTTCCTGAATTGTGTAGCTGTGAGGCTTCTGTCGGTTGTCTTATTCTTGCTGTTGTGATCCTGGAATATTTTCTCTGCATTCTTAGAATGAAGAACAACCCCCACAGCCGTTCTCTAACGGGATACAGTTGCACGTCTGTCCCTGCACCTGGTCCTCGTTACAGCTGACCACTCGGCCCTGTCCTACATTCTGAGACTAGACGTATCTCTGTAAAAGCACAGTCCTTCATTTAATATGAAGAATGAATCAGAGCAACCTTGCCTTTCGGTAAAAGTCAAAAACATTTTTTAAATGCTCATTTTCTACTGCCCTAAATAAGTAAAATATTTGGCTGTTGGTTGAGCGTGTACTTCCCATTCATTTTTCATTCACTCGGCCATTCACGGTTCATTTGTTTGTGTGTGTGTGTGTGTGTGTGTGTGTAGCCTGTCAGGATTTTAAGTTCCAGAAACACAGTGGTGAACACGAGCAGGTCATCGCCCTCCAATGGAACCACACAGTCGGGTGTTCCCGGGCTGACCTGCAACACGCAGCGCCCACAGACCATGCTGAGAACTTGCCTGAGCTTTCCAAGTGGGATGGAGAGCTGGAGAGGAGGAAGTAGGGGAGGAGTGTAATTTGGGTGAAATTGTTAAATGTTGAATCTGCTTTATGTTCCTGAAGGACTCATCTTACTGAAACTGGGGCAAGCATCGATTTATTGCATATGATTTTGTTCCATTTTGTTTTAAATTCCCATAATTGTTGATGGTGCTCTCAGTTTACTCAGTGACCATTTGTTGACTGCTGGGCTAGGAATGATGCTAAGGGATGGAAAACTAGACAGGAGAAATAGACATTAGACAGAATAAAATCACACAGATAAATATTTCATTTTATCTTTAATGTTTAAAAGGAAAGTCCTGTGCATTTGATAGCGATTCTAAGAGAAATGCACTCACCTAATTTTGTTCAAATAGGACAGCTATGTTTTAATATGCATTTAACTTTATTAAATTCGGTAATGTCATTGTGAGCACAAAACACAAATACATATTGACTATCCCTTTATGTTATTTTAATTTCATACTTTAGAATTTTGTAGTAATGGACTCATGTTTTGGAATTAAATGGATTTAGAAAACTGAAGTAGTGCTTCTCGTCACCATCTTCTAATCCTTCCATCTGGCCCCAGTCTGCAGAGTTAAGGGGTCGGGTGGGTCTATTAGCCGCGCCCGGCTGTTCTGTATCTCCGCTGCTTTCAACTAAGCTGGAAAAGTAAACTGAGCCCAAGGAGCTTTTATCCCGGACAAGGCCTTTCTTCTCTCTAGCCAGGGGCGCTGTTGGCAGTGGGCGGGCGCCGGCTGTCACACTCACACAGAAAGCAAACGAAAGCTCAAGAGTTTTCTTTCTCTCCCCCCCTCCTCCCTGTTTCCCAGCAATCTGACACTCTGGGGGGCGGGAGGAGGATGCAGAGAGCGCTGAGGAGAGCTTCTTTGACTCTGTTCCCCCAGAGCTCCTCTCCTGCTGAAGGAAATGAAGGGTCAACTCGAGTTTCAGTGCCATGTACAGTGCCTTGCTCTCCATCGCACCTGCCTTACTAGTCAGTGTTTCTTACCATCTTTATTATTACTTCATGAGACTCTTCTTAAAAGTCCCCACTCTGGATACCTTTCATGGCACCTCCACCTTGACCTACACTTTTTCGCCTTTATTATAAATTAAGGGTCAAATGCAGACCAAACTGAAAGCCTCCCAAACCAGAGATCTTATCTTGGAAGAAGCACATATTCCAAACAGCTGCCTGTTCTCTTTTTAATCTAATGGTACCTATTATTTAATATTAAGTTTAGCTTGATGTCTTGGAGAACCTTTATATTTCCCAGGTGAATTCTGTGACTTCAAAAGCTGGTACCCTGAGATTCGTTCACTTTCGCTGCTCTTCAATACAGATCTTCCTTGTCCCCAGAGACAAGTGGCATGTTTCTACTGAGAGCGAGATGTATATTTTGAGTTGCTTGCAAAATAATCAATACCGATTCAAATAAAACGATGTCTTACACATTTTCCTAAAATTTGATTTATTCCATTGACTCCAACATCAAGAATATTTCTATGAAATTTACTTTTCATTCACAATCATCCCAAGTCTGAGAAGCCGCTTATGAAGCAGACAGACCAACAGCCCATGCTAGGAAGTCACTGCTCCTCCCTGGGCAGAGGACTGCGGTGCGTCCCAGGGGTTCTGGGGTGCAGTCCAAGTGCTCTGAGCCCAGCAGCTCACAGCTTCTTTCTGGAGCTGCTATTTTTGCACAGACACTTTCAGGAATGTTTAGTGCTCTGGTTGTGTTCATATCACCTCCAAGACCTTTAGGAGTTTGTTAACTGCTACCTCAACAATAAATGTTCATTATCCTCAGGAAATAATGAAGCACTAAATCCCAATGTCACCTGCTGGCCATACAGGTCTGTGGCATTCTCTCTGGCCAACTTCTCATGTTAAGTGACAGCGGCCCTGCATACTTGGGGCCTGCACAGAAATTGCCACCTGGTGAGAGGGCCCCGAAGTCCTCCTTACTTGCTTCTGTCTAGGCCTGCACTCGCCTGCTTCCGTGGTTATAAAGAGAAAGCAGGGGAGTGAGGGCCAACCCTGGGGAAGGCTGATCCTTGTCATTACGTATGATCTGAGAATACCTTGAATTGATAGAAGCAGTAAAAGCAGTGTGGTATGTATGTGTGTGTGTGTGTGTGTGTGTGTGTGTATATATATATATATATATATATATATATTTTTTTTTTTTTTTTACATGCATGTCAAGCTGGATTTTTGAATTTTTTTTCTTTTTAGTTATAGATAGACACAATACCTTCATTTGATTTATTTATGTGGTGCTGAGGATCGAACCTGATGCCTCACACATGCGAGGCAGGCGCTCCACCACTGCGCCCCAGACCCAGCCCAAGCTGGATCCTTAACAATTAATATTATTAAAGTGTCAGTCTTCTTCCATCAAGATGGTGAGTTTGGGGAGATTTACCCTTTGTCATCCAGAAACGAGCAAAAAATATTAAGAGTGATTCTCAAGAAACCAGCAGCAGAGGGCAGTGATTCCGAGAGATGGGGAGAATGAGGGAGCCGGCTGGCCCGGCTCAGGGCCTTCAGGGTCCGCAGGATGCACCAGGAAGGAGTTTCCCAGGCGGGGTCCAGCAGAATCCCTGAATAGAAGTGAGAAATGTGAGATTTGGGGAGACCACAGACACTGGAGCTGGACGGTCTAATGGGAAGAGAAAAGGTACCCAGACAGGGATGTGGTAAGACTTATCTGAAAGGACTAGAGGGACAGTATGGAGCTCTCACGAGGACTGGTGATGCTACTTCTTCCCACCAGCCACCTGGAAAATTCCTAATGAATCGAGTGTCCGCTAGAAGACACAGAAAGGCCTTCCTCAGTAGCAGGGAGTATTTTTTTTTCCCCAAACTAAATGCTTTTCTGAACCCAATTACCAAATATTAAAAATCAAGACCCTAAAGGATAAAGTTATTACCAAATAAATAGTTACATTGCAACACAAAGTCTAAGAATGATTCTTGGAATACAAAAATAGTTAATACCCAACCAGACAAAATACACAATGTCTAGCATCTAATCAAATATTATAAGTCATGCAAAGAGGCGAAATTATAATAACCAATAATGAAGAGAAAAATTAATCAAAAACTAGAACTGATAATAGATATTAGAATCATTATGCAAGGAAATTAATAATAGCCATTATAATTGTGTTCTGTTTGTTCAGAGAGCTTAGAAGAGACATGGAAGATACAAAGCAGACAGACAGTGGACTCTTGTGAGGAAAACAACAATATATGAGATTAGTGGGTGTTATGGTTCAGCTGTGGTGTCTCCCGAAAGCTCACCTGTATGACAACGTAAGAAGCTGTAGAGAAGAAATGATTGGGTATAGGCTTAGCATAATTAGTGAGTTAAGCCCTGAGGAGATTAACTGAAGGGGTAGGGTGTGGCCAGAGGAGGTGGGAATTAGGGCGTGGCCTTGGTATATATATTTGTATCTGGCAAGTACTGTCTCTCTTTATGCTTTCTGATGTGAGCTGCTGCCCTCTGGAACTGTGATAAACCGTTCCTCCG
The DNA here is from genome assembly GCF_021218885.2 of Marmota monax. Classification (NCBI taxonomy): domain Eukaryota; kingdom Metazoa; phylum Chordata; class Mammalia; order Rodentia; family Sciuridae; genus Marmota; species Marmota monax. The sequence continues at coordinate 6,225,044 of NW_026692848.1, forward strand.
TCCAGTTGTTCTGGTCAGATCCTCTAGTCACAGCAGCAAAAAAGCTGACTAAAACAGTGATATTCGACTCTACAGAAGATTAGTGAACTGAAAAACATAGCACTAGGAACTATCCAAATGGAAACTCAGTCAACACATTTTTAAATGGGGAAGAACATCAGTGAACTGTGGGGCAAGTTCAAGAAGCTTATAGCTTGTATATATGTAGTTAAAGTACCTGGGGGTGGTGGGAGAGGAGGAGAAGAGATACAGAGAAGAGGAAGAAAATGGCCGGAAGTGTTTCAGTGACATGAAGAAACAACACCAAGCACAGGGTAACACAGTGCTTATGCAATTTGTTTTAAAAAAATGTTTAAAAGCATCCAAAGAAAGCAGGAACTATTTATAAAGATGAAGACGAAAATAAGGGTGAGAGATTTCTTATAGGAAAAAACACAAAAGAGAAGACAGTTGACAGCTTTAAAGAACTGACAGAAAAAAAATTCTTCAGCCTAGAAATTTATATGAAGCAAAAGTCAATTTCAAAAGTAAACGTGAAACAGAATTTGTGAGATATACAAAAGCTGAAAGAATTCATAGCCAGAAGAGCTACAACACAGTTGAACGTAAAGGAGGTTCTCAAGACAGAAGGAGAGTTGTACCAGTTGGACACATAGGAGTAAAGTGTATCAGAAATGATCACTACACAATCGAACACGTAAGATTTTTAATTACTTCATCAGTGTAATAAATAACCGATTGTTTAGATAAAAATGAAAGAATGCATTTCAGGGTTTATACCATATATAAAAATTTGTGAGAACTAGAGTGTTAATCTGGGTATTCAAAAAATAGAAAGTTCTTAGAAGCTCTTGTACTGTATGAGAAGTGGTGGGATATTACTTTAAAATAGTTAACGATGTATAGTATTATGTGCATGATACTCACTAAGCAATCACTAAAATAGTAAAGAGCTATGGCTGGTAATCAAGGAAGAGGGCATGGAGTCCCCCAAATAGTTAACACAACAAAAAAGCAGAAAAAGGTGATAAAAGAGGACTTGGAATAAGCTGAGTGGAAGAGCACTTGCCTACTGTGTGAGGCTCGACCTCTACTACCATGGCCGTGGAGAACAGTAAAGGGCAACAAAAAATATGTGAGATAGATAGAAAATAACTTGTAATATGATAGATGATAGATTTAAATTAAATCATATGAAATATAATTCAATATAAATCTTGAGGATACCCCAAATTAATACAGAGATTTTTAGTTTGAATAAAAAAGCAAGACTCAATTATATGTTGCCTATAATAAACCCACTTTTAAAACAAGTATTTCAAATACATTGAAATGGATGAAAAAAGGTGTACCATGATAACATTAACTTTAAAAATCTGTACTGGCTAGGCTAATAACAGATAAATAGGTCTCAGCGCAAATAATATTATAAAGACAGTATTATCATAACAATAAAGGGTTGGTGCATAAAAGGAACCTAATAATTCTAAATGTTTACATATCTAAGAACAGAGTTTCAACATAGTTGAAGTGAAAACTGATAGATTTGCCAGGATGGAGACATAAATTCACAATTACAGTAAGATCTCAATATACCTATATCAAACTGGAACACATAAACAGAAAATTAGTAAGAATATAGAAGATTTGAACTATATTACTATATTATATTTGAATAAAGTTCAAGTAATTGACATTTACAGAATATTCTACCTAACAACAGCAGAATATTCATTCTTTTCAAGTGTACATGGAATATTTATCATGATAGTCTATATTATGGGACAACCTAAGTTTTTGTTCAATATGTGAATAGATAATAAATTGTGGCATATTCATACAATGAAACAGTAATCTGCAATGAAAATATATGAATAACCTGGATCAGAAATGAAAAGTTTCATCAGGAATAAAATCAAAAAAGACTTGTTGAATTCAACAGCACCACCTGTAAACTAGGTATGATTGATATCTGTATTCTGCTTCTACCAACAACAGAAGAAAACACATTCTTCCCAAGTTAACATGGATTATTCACCAACATAGACCATATTATGAACCATAAAAGAGATCTTAAGACATTTTATAAAATGGAAATCGCAATATTTACTCTTAGGCTACATTGGAATTAAATTGGAAATCAATAACAGAATGATGGAAAATCCAAAAGACTTGGAATCTTAACAACAAACTTCTAAATAGCAAAGAAGGAATCTTGAGTGATTTTTAATTGATTTTTTAAAAAATAAATGACAGCGGAATGCATTACAATTCTTATTACTCATATACAGCACAAATTTTTCATATCTCTGATTGTATATAAAGTATGTTGACACCAATCCATGTCTTCATACATGTACTTTGGATAATGATGTCTATCACATTCCACCATTCTTGCTAATCCTCTGCCCCCTCCCTTTCCCTCCCACCCCTCTGCTGTATCTAGTATTCATCTATTCCTCCCATGCTCCCCCTCCCTACCCCACTATGAGTCAGCCTCCTTATATCAGAGAACACATTCGGCATTTTTTTTGGTGGTGGGGGTGGGGGGATTGGCTAACTTCACTTAGCATTATCTTCTCCAACACCATCATTTACCTGCAAATGCCATGATTTTATTTTCTTTTATTGCTGAGTAAAATTCCATTGTGTATATATACCACAGGGTTTTTTTTTATCCATTTATCCACTGAGGGGCATCTAGGTTGGCTCCACAGTTTAGCTATTGTGAATTGTGCTGCTATAAACATTGATGTGGCTGTGTCCCTGTAGTATGCTGATTTTAAGTCTTTTGGGTATAAACCAAGGAGAGGGATAGCTGGGTCAAATAGTGGTTCCATTCCAAGCTTTCCAAAGAATTTCCATAGTGCTTCCCATATTGGCTGCACCAATTTGCAGTCCCACACTTATTGTTGTTTGTCTTCATAATAGCTGCCATTCCGATTGGAGTTTTGATTTGCATTTCTCTAATTGCTAGAGATGATGAACATTTTTCCATGTATTTGTTGATTGAGTGATTTTGAGCTAAATGAAAATGAAATACAGTTTATCAGTACTTGTGGGACATAGTTTAAGCAATACTGGAAGTAAATGTGTAGCCTTGGATTCATACATTAGAAGAAGAAACACCTAAAATCAATTAGTAAATTGACCCTGTAGAAGAAGAGGGCGAAATTAAATTCAAAATCAGGACATAAATATCAAAATTTACAGCAGAAATCAATGAAATTAAAAATGGGAAATCAATAGGAAAAAAACAGTGAAACTAAACTATGGTTCTTTGAGAAGATGAATAAAGTCAATCTGCCTCTGGCCAGCTCAAGGAAGAAAAGATGACACAATTTACTACTAACAGAAATGAAAGAAGGGACATAACTACAGATCTCATGGACATTGCAACAATAAGAAAGGATATCATGAATAATTCTATGTCTTTGAATTTAATAACCTAGATGAAATGGACCAAACTGCTAAAATTCACAGAAGAAGAAATAGACAAATAGATGATGCATTAAAGAAATTTAATAAATGCTCAGGAATCTTTCAAAAAAGAAAGCACCAGGCCAAGGTGGATTTACTGGTGAATTTTCTCAAATACTTAAGGAAAGTGTAATACCAGTTGTCTACAATCTTTTTCAGAAGATGAAAGTTGAGGGAATTTTCCTAATTTATTTTATGAGTCCAGTATTGCCCTATTACAAAAACTAGACAAATATAAGAAAAGTGTTGACCAACATCTTTCATGAACTTAAATGAAAAATTCCTAAATGAAATATTAGCACATCAAATTCAACAATGTATTTAAAAGAATAAAACATAACCAACAGGCATTATTCCAGATACGCAAGGTCGTTCCACATTTGCAGATCAATTAATGTAATATTATATCAATAGACTAAAGAAGATGCACATCATTATGTCAGTAGATGCAGAAACAGTTTTTGACAGAATCCAACAACCATTCATGACTAAAAAAAAGAAAAGAAGAAGATTCTCAGCAGATAAGGATAGTGGGAAACTTCCTTAGATTGATAAGAATATCTACCAAGATAACTACAGCCAACATCACACTCAGTGGTGAGAAATTAGAGGTTTTCCCACTGAGATCAGGAACAAGGCAAAACTTCCGCTCTCACTACTTCCTTTCAGTGTTTTACTGGAAGTCTTAGCTAATTCAAGAAGCCAACAGCAAAATGGAATGAAAGATATAAAATTAGGAACAAAGAAATAAAACTGCCTTTGTTCACAAAAGACATGGTTGTGTATGCAGAAAATGCAAAATGACAAAAACCCTGTAACTTATAAGCAATTATAGCAGGGTTTCAGGACACAAGATTAATGTACAAAAGTCAATCACTTTATTGTACATCAGCAATGAACAACTGGAATTTGAATTTAAGAACCCAATATCTTTTACATTAACTATTCTCCTCAATGCAATATTTGGATCTAAATATAACAAAATATGTAAAAAGGTCTATGGAAGAAAAATAAAAAGACTGTTGAAAGAAATTTAGCATGGAATATGTGAGGGAAATATTGCATGTTTGTGGATGGGAAGAGTCAACATTGCCAAAATGTCAATTCTTCCCTATTCAATCTATAGATTCAATGTAATCGCAACTGTGGGTATGAACAAATGGATCCTCAGGTTTATTTGAAAAGTTAAACAAACAATCAAAAGACAAAACAGAATAACCAACACCATATTCAAGAAGGACAAGATTACCCCATGTCAAGGCTTCCAAAACGCTACAGTAAATCAAAACAGTATGATAATGAAAAAAGAATAGGTGGCTAGAAGAAGGGAACATAGTAACAGAGTAGAGAATCCAGAAATATACCCCATGAGTATAGTCAAATGATCTTTTAGGAAGGGACAAAGGTAATACAATAAAGGAAAAAGAGTCTTTTTAGCAAATGATGCTACAACAGGTAGATATCCACAAGCAAAAGGAAAAAAAAAGAAGGAAAAAAATATTCTAGGCATTGATTTTATACCCTTCATAAAAATTAACACAAAGCAGATCATAGTCCTAAATGTAAAATGCAAAACTTTAACACTTAATATTGGAGAAATTCTAAGTGATGTGGGTATGTTGGTGATGTTTTAGATATAACACTAAAGACATCATCTATGAAAGATGTAATCGATAAGGTGGACTCTACTAAAATCGAAAATTTCTTCTATGGGAAAGATACTGTCAAGAGAATGAGAAAACAGACTACAGACTTAGAAAAAAAGCTGTAAAATATGTATCTTATAAAGGACTGTTCAAAATACATGAAAAAACTTTTAAAATTCAATAATAAGAAAACAGCCTGGTTGAGAGTGGGCCAAAATTTGAATAGCCATCTCACAAAGAAGATGTACATGGTGAATCAATATGTGGAGAAATGCTCCACATGTTAGCTCATTGGGAAATGCTAATTAAAATAGCAAAATGAGGTCTCACTATATACGTATCAGAATGGCCCCGTCCAGAACACTGACACCACCAGTGGGAACTCTCTCACTGCTGATGGGAGTTCAAGGCAGCACAGCTACTTTGGAAGATAATCTGGCAGGTTTTATAAACTAAACATACCCTACCACACAATCCAGTAGTGGAACTCTTTGCTGAATGTCCACACAAAAACCTGCATATGGATGTCTTTAGCACATTATCCACAATAGCCCAAACCTGGAAGCAAAAAAAGTGTGGTACATTGACTCAGTGAAGTATGATTAATGCTAAAGTGATCTGAGCTATCAACCCGTGAGGAGACATACCGGAATCTTAAATGGGTATTACTGAGCTAAAGAAGGCCATCTCAAAAGCCTGCATGTTGCACGGTTGCACAAGTGTATGGCTTTCTGAACACCAAAACCATGGAGATGGGGAGATGAGCTGCAGTTGCCAGGAGATGGCAGGTGTGGAGGGATAAGCAGGTGGAGTGTGAAGGATTTTTAGGGCAGTTCACTTATTCTGTATGATATTTAAATGGTGGATACCTGTCATTACACATTGGTCCAAATCCATAGAATGTAAAACACCAGGGTGGACCCCAGTGTAAGCTCTAAATTTCAGGTGACAACATATCAATGTAAATTTATCAATTATAGAAAAAGTTTTACTCTAGTGAGGATGTCAACAGTAAGAAAGCTTGTACATACCGTGGGGAAGGGTGTTAGAGGGAAACTGTACTTACTACTCAATTTTTCTGTGAACCTCAAACATATCTAGAAAATGAAATCTATTTTAAAAACTTAAATAATAGTTTGGAAAGGTATCCTGCCTATTTATTTGGAAATAAAAATTGATATGTTTGATAGCATGGATGAATTTCAAAAGATTATGTTAAAGCATAAAAATTAGACCAAAAAAGTATAATAACAAGTAATTTTTATGTAGAATTCTAGAACACTCAAACTTATCTGTGGTTACAGGAAGTTGGTGAGTGGTTACCTGGGTATGGAATGAGGGGCAGGATGGAGGGACTACAGAGGGCCTAAGGAAACTGTGATGGTGATGGGAGACGTGTTCATTATCTGGATTGGGTGATGGGTGTGTACGTATGTCCTAGTGTCACTGCAGCAGTGACCAGTTGAGTCTAGTGTACCCTTGGGAGCACATGGCATTAGCAGCATCCCTTCACCCAGAGTGCCGATTATCTTCATTTAGACCGTTTCTTCTCCAGAAAGTTGGGTTAGTCAGCTTTCTGTCACCGTGACAAACACTGAGGGAAACAACTTGGAGAAAGAGGATTTATTTTGGCTCACAGCATCAGAGGTCTCCATCCGTGGTTGGCTGGCTCCAAGCAGAAACATCATGGTGGACAGGCCTGGGGGAGGAAAAGCTGCTCAGGTCATGGCGGCCAGGAAAGAGAGGAAGGGGCCCTGGAAAGATGTAATCCCCAAAGCCACACCCTCAGCGACCCACTGCCTCCATCTCGATCTGCCTCCCAACAGCCCATTCAGCTGCCAGTGGATTAAGCCACTCATGCTGCTGAAGCCGTCAGGATCCCATCATCTCACCTCTGAGCAGTATGCATGGCCCAGCATTGGGCTTTGGGGGACTTTCCAGGTCCAATCATAACAGCAGTTGATGCTGCTTTGGGTTTGTTGTTACTGCTGGGACTTCATAGCTCACCGTGGTGATGATTCTAGAAGGGAGGAACAGGGCTTGTAGGTATATCTTTTGTGGTGTGGGGGAGCTATGTATAATTTTGTGTTAAGAGTATGAAAAATCCTTCTTTACCCTTTCCTAAATCTGTAGAATCTACATATTTTTCTATCAAATGCTTTTAAGAGCACACACACAAAAACAACAACAACAACAACAACAACAACAACAACAAAACAGGATGGCTTTCTTTTTCAAAGGAGTGAAAAATGACGATGGTATTGTGAGGAAAATTACCCACGCACACATGCTCAATTCACACTCCTCGTCTTCGGAAACATCAATGGATGCCATAAATCTCTGATTTCTATAGTATGATTTCCCTGAAGATCCCATTTATATTGAGGCATTTTAGGGGGGAGAAAATATACTGGAAATTGACCCTTTGACAAATTTACACTGCAAGTATTTATAAAGAGATTGGATTTGTCTTGCACTGTATTTTATTCTCTTGAGACTTTACTGGAGTCCAGAAAATTCCTTTATACTTTCTGTCATTGAAAGTGTGAATAAATGCTGTTTTTAAGTACTGCAATCTCAGCATGGTGGGCAAACTCAGCTAATGAAATAACAGCCCTTGGTAGCAGAGGAGAAAGCTCTAACTAGAATAATCTAGAACTGAGTCCTGGCAGTACACACATAGTTTGATTTATCCTTCACACCAGACACACATAGATATTTGAGAAACAGAAAACATTTATTCATGTACAAATACATAGAGGTGCCGATGTGTATAGTAATGTATTAATAGTTCCCAGTTTCATAAAAGGAGATTCTAAGATATTGAGTATACAGGGCTCCGTGTCAATTATGGTTTACAGATACTTGAAGACTTCCGAATGAGCCATGATAAACTCACAATACCACATCAAATGTATGTGCACAAGGATTGGTGGGTTGGGGGCTGATAAATAGCTGAAAGTCATCAACTCATGATTTCATATCCAGAGGGTTTTCAGAAGTGCTATTAGTAATTACTTTCTTGTTTAATATTAGCTGGTAAAACTCATACTTCCCAAAAGTCCTTATAAAGAAAAGACAAGGCAAATAATATATTTAAAGGGTATTAAAATTACTGCATAAATGTTAATTTTTGCATTATTTTAATGTAATATACATGTTTCTGCATTTCCACATTATTGCTACATATTTTTAAATATTGTCAGCTTTATTGCTTTCCCAGGGTTATGAAGGTCATCAAAGCTCATCATTGCTTGGCACCCGTGTGTTCCTAGATTCAGGTCTGGCCAATTACGGGCAGGCATTTGGCCATTTTTGCACAGATGGGCTTATATATAACCAGCCAAGTAATGATATAGTCACTGAGCACCAGGTGTTGGTGATAAAAGGAATATTTGCAGCCAAATAATATTGACAACAGTGTCCAACTTGATTCTACTTGTGTATATTTTGGTTGGGGGAGGGTGTTTCCATCAGTAATATAGGCCTGAATAAGTTTTGGTTTCTTGAGAGGAAACTAGGTTTGCACAAGTCGCATAAGGAGAGGTTCTCCCTGGTCAGAGCAGAATAGCAGGTGCCTAATGTATGTAACTCAGTGTGTTCTGAGGAGCCCGACTGGCTGGAATGGTTTGAGAAGGGTAATGGAAACAACACCCAGCATTCTTCCCTGCAGGGACTCCGTCTAGCTGGCTGGTAACAAGCTAGGTGATTGGGGAGAGAGAGGACTTGTTCCTGCTATCAGGTCTTCAGTGCAGAAAGGGGCAGGGACACAGTACAACATCATGAAATATGGCCAGGTAGGTCAAAAAATGTAGCTAAAGCTCCTAGTTAGTGATAGGACCCCAGTGCCTGGTTGCCTTGCCTCCTGTTCTAAGTGGGAGGTCATAGTATATACCCAAGTCACATAAAATCAATATTGTCCTAGGCTTCTACTGCAACATGGTAATACTTTTTGTAGCAATCACTATGATTAATGAATATACAGGTATACGTTTATAATGAAAATAACTTCATCCAATCAAATGCACCGGCCAACAGAATGGAACGCATCTATGAAACAGGACACACCGTGTCCAGTGGGCTAGCCGCCCAGATCTCTGCTAATCACGGAGGGCATAGTACGTACTTGCTGTCATTCAGGAACGTAGGATGAGGCTTCTCCCTTTGTAAACTAGAACTGAGCTTCGTGGGTCACTGTAGCTGAGAGTGACCTGCTGATAGGAGTCCAATGTCAGAGGCACATCACGGTTGGCTTGTTTTTGGTGTGACTTCCTTTTGAAGCTTGATGATTTAGGTGCTTTTTCCAGGTTCATTATAAACAACTTTCCCCCCCAGCAAGTTTTATAACCTAACCATAAACAGCTCCTGCAGGCTAATGTTTGATATATGAAATCCTGGGAAAGACATTTTGGGGGGAGGCAGTTTGTCATACTTCCAATTTTCCCTTCAGACATACTGTCTAATGCCAAACAGTATTTTTAAATAGTATTGCATAAAAGTTCAAAATAGTAATACATATTAATGAAATCGTCTTAAATTTTATAACAAATTGATTTACTAAGTATCTGCTTTCCTTTATGTAATTAGCTGAGTATGACTCATACCAGGAATATATAAATTTGATTATTAAGAGGAGTTATAAATCGGATAAAGAAATTGAAAAAAAATGCAAATAAAATTTAATAGTCTGAGGTACCACTAGGAGTTAGTTATAGCATTATTTTCAATATTGACCACATTTTGACAAAGTGACCATAAAAGAACCATGTGTTCTGACACCAGCTCGTGCCCACTGCTGGCTTGAGGAGATGGGGGGTCCTTGCATTGGTCCAGAGCAGTGAGGGCCTGGCAACCAGACTGACGTCTAGCAGAGCCGTGGCAGGACATGGCAGAACAAGCCCACACTGGGCTTCGGCTGGCCACCGGGAAACTGTGGGTCCCAAGGTTTTCCTGTGCTTCTCTCCCTCCACTAGGCTCTGGACCTGGCTTCTCAGCTCCTCCCGTGCTCCCCTCTTACAGCCCTCCACAGTCTGCCTGGCCTCCTGGATGAAGCCCACCACCCCAAGGGCGCAGTCTCCCGGCTTCTCTCTGCTCTGGCTTGGCCCCTGTTTCCACCCTTGGACGACAGTGTCGGACCCACTCCGACTTCCTGTTACTGGCCTTCTGTGTTTTCTCTTCTTAATTCACCAGATCCTATGATACTGACTTGGATCGTTTGCCATTTGTTAAAGTAATTGTTAAAAATGTTTTTCAAGGACAGGTCTATTTATTGACCCTTTGCCTACGCCATAGTCTGCAGCATCCTTACATCCCCTTTCCCTCCTCTCCTGGCCACATCCAGCAGGACTTGATCTACCCAGCCCTCAGTAGTGGCCTCCCTGGCCAGAGCATCTCACTGCCTGGGATGGTTTGCTTTCATTTTGTTGGTGTTGACTGCCTTTCTTTTGAATATTTAAAAAGAGTGCATGTCTTTTGTAACAATTCAAACAAAAAGAAATATATAAAGAAGCTGATAGCTTCCTCTCCCCCCACTGTTTTCATTCCCCTAAAATAATTAATGTGAATTTTTTTCCTGTGAGTTCTTCTAGAAACTGTTCTGTACTCATTTAAAAAAAATCTATACTTCCATGGATTTTTTTTCTTTAAATGTTGTTAGCACTCTTTGTTCCATTATAACTATTTTTTTTCATAATAGCAGCTCCTAAATAAATCTCTCAAAATCGATACCCACACATAGACCAAATTTGGTCATTGTAATAGCTGCATAATATTCCATAGTACAATTATTGAGCAAAATTCTTTTGTTATTGTGTTTTTGTCCTACAAAGTACACTTGAGTAAAATCCTTGTATGTAAATTATTATATGTTGCTGCTGTTGTTTGTGTTAATAAGAAGAGCAAAAAAATGTGCATTTAAAAATTTCATCCATATTGATAGGGAGGCAGAAGTGCTTCCCCTAGCTCACATGGTCCCTAACACATCCCATTAGCCCAGCATCCTTCAGTTTTGATCAAGTCCCCTGGAAATGTTATTTCGTCTTTGCTTTTGATTAGCATTTCTCTGACTACCAGTGACTTTAAGCGTCTCTTCCTGTTACTGGTCTTTTTTGTTTTCTCTTCTTAATTTACCAAATCCTTTGATACTGACTTGGAACATTTGCCATTTGTTAAAATAATTGGTAAAGATACTTTTCAAGGATAGGTACATTGACCCTTTGTCTAGATAGATTCTGTAAACAAGTTCATCTCGTTGCAGAAATTCTTGAAATGCAGAACGTGTCCCCTACGTGGAGAGACTCGTTCAGCTTACGCCTTTGTAAAGCTCTCCCTCCACTCTTACCGCAAGGCTTGGTTTTGCGAATAGCCACCCGTGTTTCCCATCTAATATTTTAGTACACCTTTTGTTGTTTTAATAGTTACATATTTAAAACATCTAGAACTCTTCTCTGCAATGATGAATGACCAATGATTCACTCCAGCTACTGCTACACACTTGTTCCCACGCCACTCACCAGTAACCGTCTTGCCCACAGAAGACCCACCTTGTCATAACACAGGCTACATATACACTTACTGGTATTTCCAGACTCTGTCCTGTTCCACTTGCCTATTTAAATATTTTATGAAAATACTAGTTTTGTCTTATAATAGCTTACCACGTTCTGTCTTAGAAATTCTTATACATTTATTTATCATTTTATTTTTAAGTCATTATGTCTATTCTCCTCCCCCCACCCCAGAAAATAATTCTACCTGAGCTTCCAATATGACTTGCACCACAAATATTATACACTCGGAACACTTGTCTTCTCATGGATTCATCTTCATTTTTAAATACTCATCATAGGTCCTTTGCCTTTCTTATTGAGTAAATGCATTAATATTCTATAGCTCTTGTCAATATTAGGAATGAGACTATTTTTTTTTCTGTTCCACTTCTAACTGGATTTTGCTACTATGAAAAATATCAATTTTTATTATATGGTTTGCATCCCGCCACTTACGTTTTTATCATTAATTTTTGTTACTTTTCACTGAGTCTCTCTGCATTTTAGTTATGCCCTAATGTCATTTGGAAATGAAGATAAATCTGTCATTTTTCTAACCAGTGATGATAGGCATTGAGTTTTCTTACTGTGCAATGGATGATACCATCACTAGTGCCGATTATTATAACCTTTTGGCAAGTGACTTTATCAAATTCATGGTAGCTATTGCTACTAATGGATCTGATTTCTAAATGTTTTCAGAGAGTTTTATTAGGAATGGCTTAGAAGTTTGATGGAGTGACTTGGGTTTGCTGGTGGCATAATCGTATACATCTCCTCTGAGGATCTGGATTAGGTTGATGACATGTGAAGGATGAGGCCTCTTTGCACTTGACACAGACCCTAACCCTTCTTGCTTTTTAAGTGTGATCTTCCCTGCCTAGAAGGGCACCGTGTGTCCATTCGCTGCTTTTGGTTGTTTTGGGTCCTAGAGTGAGCACTCTCTGCCTGCTGTGTTGACCCTATTAATATCCTCAGTGCCTCAGAGATGATGCTCACTAGCTTTTCCTTGAAAAGCAGGAAAACGCGTTCACATTTTGAGACAATGTGGTTTTAAATTGCTGACATCTTATTTTTGTGTGTGTGTCATTATTCACGAGTTCTTTGGTATATAATTCACCTTTTAGTTGGCTTTATCGGCCTTTTAAACTAAACACACCAGTGTCTTCACATGAGTCAGGAAGTAGCTCTGTCGTGTCTTGTGATCTGCGTTTTGGGGGAAGCTTAGGAAGCCCCTGCTTTGACTCACACAGTGCTGCTGTTATTTCTTTGACTCTTCTCTCCGTCTAGGATTTACATATTGAACTCATGGCCTGAGCTCTTGTTTCATTCCATGAATAGGGTTCCTTTTCTGCCTCCCCCGACCCCCACTTTTGACATCTTAATTGAATTTTAAAATCTTAAACTGCATTCTCAAGATCCACGTTCTTGTTCTTGCTGTTTCCTTCAGAATTTTCTTTAGGTTAAAGGCCAAGCAGTTCTGACAGTGGAGCCAACAGGACTCCCCCTGCCCCAAACCCTTACTGTGGGCTGTGGGCTGTGGCCTCCTAGCAGTGGCTGGTGTCAGTCTAGGAAGCCTGTCCCCCGTGCCAGCTGTGCACATCGGTGCCATCTCTGGGACATGTTCAGGTCGTATTGTGTCGAGCCTGGCCAGGATGAGGGACGCTCACTCATATTTCCTTGCAGCCTTTATTTTTCCCACTCTTTTTGTGTACCTCTTGCCCACTGGACTGTGGGGTCCCTTAGGGTGAGACTGTCCTTCATCTTCATCTTCAGCACAGCATGCATTTCTCAAAACATTTAGGAGGGCGAGAGAGAAATAATTAACTTAATGGCACACTTGTGACCTCAAAAGCTTTGATTTTTCTCTCCTTTATCTCATGATAAAGGATAGATGTGGTATTAATCAATTTGACTCTGAAGTTGACCCTTCCATGGGAAATAACTAAGTGTACGTATAGATATCTTGCATAAATAGAATGGTTGCTTTTAATTCTTCCATTTACAATTGGTTCTACTAGCATATAATAAAAACATTCATTGTAACATTTATTTCCTGGTTTTATTCATCTTAGTTTTCCTGAAGGTCTACAGTTCTTAGGTGAACCTACAAATCACACTTTCTTTCTCTTCTAATGAAGAAATAAAGTAAATACAAAGAATGTGAGGAAGAGTAAATAAAGCCTCTCCGGTTTTGTCCAGAGTGGAGTGTTTATGGTTTTGTGTATGGCCTGCAATAAAGAAAGCAAGAATAAAGAGAAGCTCTAAATCCTACGTGCCAGAGAAACAAGGACTTTTGAGGAGAAAAAAGTTTAGATTTCAAGTCTAAAGTCATTTAAAATGTTTTAAAGCTAGAGTATTTTTTTATTGCTCAATATTTCTCTTTGCTTGTAGCCAAAAACAAGTTATATTATCATTTTTGTGAATCATTGCTACCAAAAGGTGTGTTTCTCTTGCACTTTCTGTGCCCAGGGTGGACAGTCTGCAGCCGCAGTTGCTGCATTTCTCAGACTCTGGCTGTGAGAGAAAAGTGACAGCGTCATTCTGCTGCCACCTGTGCCAGGGAGCCAGCCTGTTTTCCAAACAAGGAGCCCAGTGGATCCCAGAACAGCTCAGCAGTGAGGTTAAGGAGAGGTGCAGCCGAGGGAAAGAACAGAGCGAGCCTCTGTTCCCAGGGACAGGCCCGTAGGCTGCGGGCTTTCTCAGCAGTTGGTTACCCTGGGCCTGACCCCAGGGCCAAGAGAGTTCCCCCGGATCTTCCCTTCCTGCTCTTCAGATCTGTGGAGAGTGCCCATTCCCTCCCGACTTGCCCTGGAGAGGACGTCCACCAATCCTCGGTGCGCCTGAGTCCTGCAGACACGCAGTGACATCCACAAGGGCTTCAGCTGCCCGTGTGCAAGACTTCTCATCCAGAGCTGTGGAGCCAGGGAAGGCCTCCAGGGCGGTGACTCTGCAGGGGTAGTGAAGCTGAGACCCAAAGGACCCAAAGGACACTTGAGGGTTGGAAAGGCAAAAGGGGTACAGAAGGCAAGAGAAGGACAGACACCACTGAGGGAGAACCATGGGCCGGGGCCGTGGCCAGGGAGAGCAAAGCTCTTCAGGTCTTCACAGGGGCCGGGAGGGAGGACGGCAGGGGAGCTGTGACGGGGGAAGTTGGAAGGCTTCGAAGGCCTTGCTCTGGAAGACAATTAAGCAGGACTTGATTAAACAGCTTGCCAGCATGATTTGCCATTGTTGATTAGAATCACATTCTTTCTGCAATTTAGAAGTAAATATGAAATAACTGCCAGCTTCTAGAGAGTGCCTGGAAAATGCTAGGGGCAGAGCAGCTTGTCTAGGGATGGTGATCCATAGTGAATTTTCAGAATTATGACCTCCTCCTCAGTTCCTTGCAGATTACTGCCAGCTCACAGATACTTGTTTATGGAGTTTCTCTTGGAGGTCATATCGTGTAATGGAATAGAAAATAGGTGGTGGGAGATGACAAAAGGAAATTCTCTGTTTTAACAACAAAATATTTTAAGAGCTCATTTTATTTATCTGAGAACAAGAGCTGGAAAGCTTTGCCTAAACATGAAACTAGCAAATGTTATGGATGCCATTGTGTTCTTCCAGCGTTATGAGAGCACTTGAAACCTTTAACTTCTAAAGGAAATAAGGAACACCCACAACAACAAATATTATCTTTCCTGGTCTGGCTAGGCTACAAAATTGAGAGAGAACAGATCGGCTCAATTTGTCTATCAAGCACATGACATCACGTAAGGAAAGGCTTTTGTTTTGAGGTTAGACAGAAGTAACAATCCACAGACACTTTTGAAATAGGGATGGAAACCCAGGAGCCCAGGTACCACGCTGGTGTGACTCACTGGGCAACAGACATCGCACCTGAAGGAGAAAACTGACTGCCACATTGTGATCATTACAATGTGGGCTCATGGTTTTAGAGGTTCTCGTCCTTGATGGGGGAGACCCATTGCTTTCAGGGGTGCCAGACAACAACCGTGGGGAGTGTATGACAGAACACACCTGCTCACCTGAGAACAAGTGGCCAGGAAGCAAAAGCAGGAGGGGCCAGGGCCCCAGGATTCTGTTCAAGAACACACCTGTGATGACCTCAGGACCTCCCGGTAGGCCCCGCATCCTAAAGCTCCCGTCACCTCCCAGCAGTGCCCCTGGGGACCCGGCCTTTAACACATCGGGCTTTGGGAAGTGTTTAATATCCTAAATGTAGCACCTGAGCCTAGGTTATTCATTAGGAAAAGAGGCTCTTAGGAACCACTCGCTCCCTGCCAGGGAGCCCCTACAGAATGGAGTGGATGCAGTTTGGGTAATTTCCAGCAAGTTTGGAGTCACAGACCCTTCATGACTTGAAAGAACAAAATAGGAACAAGTAAGGAGATATTGCAACCATAGTCAAAGCACTTGCTTCGAAAAATTGGTAATTTTGCCCTGAAAAGCATGGATAGTTACACCAAGTGGGATAAATACAGACTTAAAATAACGTCACGCCAATTCATTTCCTGTTTTGCCATAAATAAAATTTAGTGCCAAAGTTTGAGGGGAGGAATAAAAATTTAGGTTTTCAAAGCCTCTGGATTATAGAATTCCATGGAATCCCATTTAAAAATACATTTGAAATATAATAATAGCCATAGTGATATAAAAATGACAGTGATGTTGGGCCTGGCACAGAAATGATAGTGGAGAGTCACGGGCTGGATCTCCATCCGCTGAAGACTTTCTGGTTTAGAATAGTTTGGCTTGCAATGTGCATGCATCTGAGGTATGTATTTGCTGTTGACCATGGAGGCCCTGGAGGAGGTGGACAGTCCTCTTGAAGGCCTTGGCTGTGGACTGGCAGTGGACGTGGTACAGACAGGCAGCCTCTGATAGCTCCGGCGCAGCAAGGGCGGACTCCGTTTTGTGTTCCTGTGAGTAGATTGATTTTCATTTTCCAGATAAACTCTGCACCTCATCTAAAGACTTTGCTCACATCTTATTAAGAAAAGACAAACTTATTATTGAACATGATAACAAACTCATTAACTTTCTAGATTTGATTTGTCAAAGTGGGTGTAACCTAATTTTAAAACTGGTATTGCTAAATTAACAAGGTCTGTAAGTATTACACAGCGTAACAAGTCACACAGTTATAGAAAAACTGATATGATGACCTGCTAGATTTATGCACCAAGTTCCTTTTGACACCACAGTGTGAGGCCTGAGACAGCACTCGAGTGCCAAGAACAAGTGGCGGTGGAGGGAGTGGAGGGGTCAGGCTGTATTTGGCTTGTTTTAACTTAGATAACACTAAAACTTTAATATTAACATTAATAATGGAAGTTCTTATTGGATAGTAAGTCAAAACTGGCCGGGGGGGTAGCTCAGTGAGTGGCACAGCATGTGCCTAGCATGTGTGAGATCCATGTTCAACCCCCAGTACCATCAAAAATAAAATAAAATACAATAAAATGAACTAACAGTTGTTTCTTGTGAAAGTATTTATATCCTGCCTGGGTAGGGGCAGATGCCTGGGTCTGTCAGAGACGATGATGACACTGACTCTCAGGGAATCTCCTTAGAAAACGGCAGTGGCCCATCTTGACAGGGTTGGTCCAGTTTAAACTCAGGACCTGGACGCGGTAGCTCGTTTTGCAGGGCGGTGTCTGAGTGCGCCGTGTTGAGATGGAGGCTAACAGAAAGCTGCACTAACAGCCGCGCTGACCCACAGACTGCATTTGCTGCTGTCCCACTGGGTGGCATTCAGGCCCTGCTGCCCCTCCGCTCTATCAGGCCAAGAGCAGATGCCATCTCCCAGACTGGCCTCGCCCAGGTTGGCAACAGAGGGAGGAGGATGCTGAAGCCTCATACATTCCTCTCTCTCCCCAGGGCCTGGCTCATCCCCTTCATTCTCCCAGCTCCCACAAACAGCCCCACCCCTGGGACTCAGCCTCTTGGCCTCCAGCCCCATGGCAGCTGTCCCTTGGGGGGCTAATGTGAGAGTGGCTTGCTTTACCTGTTAAGATCTCCTCTTCTTCTACACTTCACAGCGAGAGCTGAGCCCTGAGCCAGGCAAATGACCACATGTTAACCGTAATCCCAGTGGCCTGTAATCCTCAGCCAAGGAGGCTGAGGCAGGAGGATTGTGAGTTCAAAGCCAGCCTCAGCAATAGCGAGGCACTAAGTAACTCACTGAGATCCTGTCTCTATATAAAATGCAAAATAAGGCTGGGGATGTGGCTGGGGATGTGGTCGAGTGCCATGAATTCAACCCCCAGTATCCCTGGCAAAAAAGTAAAAGAAAAAAAAAAGGATTTGGAGGCCAAAATTCTTTGTAAAGATAAAGTCGTATTTTATATGGCAAGCTTAATTGTGAAACAGCATCTATGAAAACTTTTCACTGTAGGGTATTCAACGAAACCTATTAGAAGGTTCTGGGTAAATGAGCTATCAGGTCTTGCTCTTGCTCTTGGCTGGACTGTGGCGGGGACAAGCAGGGATTCCAGCCACTAACTGGGTGTTTTTACATCAATTTGGAACCCATCAAATAGTATCTAATGTTGACTGATCAGCGTTTTGTCCTGTCAGTTTCCACACATTTGTTTCCTGGTACTAATCTCATTTTCAGTTTGGGCTGGTTCTGGTTCATTTCTTTTGCTGTGGCTATAGTCCCCCTTTGTTTCTAAGGCAGTTCTTAGGAGTGGTGACAAAGTGACACAGTGCAGGGGCAGAAGAGAGCGACGTCCAGGAACTCTGAGACAGTTGAGCTTCCCTTCCTGGCTCCCCTCCTGGGGGACACCTTGATTTTTATGGGCGTGGCCTGATTGGAAGGCCAGGCCTCTGCTGTCTGGAAGGGAGAGGAGGTGAATTCACCCGGAAGCAACTGGGAGGGCTGTGGCGCCAGGACATGGGAAGGGTGTGCGTGTGGCTCAGGACTTCGGGAACACTTGCTGGATTGGGGATTCTTAATACTCATAAGGTGGAAAACACTTGCAGAGTGTTTAACAGTGTGCCTTTTATAAAGCCCGTTTTTTAAGGTGTTATTTTTCTCTGGCTTATTTTTTTTTAATAGCTTATACTATCACTTGAGAACAAAACAAAACTGACTAATTATTATCATGGATTTTTAGCTCTATAGCTGTGTTGTTCCCACCAGTGAGGATACGGATCCAGACAGAGCGAGCTCCAGTGTGAACAGCAGGCCCTGGTCAGGTGGAGGGATTCTTTTAATTTAATGGGGCCTTCTCCTTCTCCTTTTTTCCATAGCTGATGTAGCTGTGAGTTGGCATTTATAAGAGAAGGCTGGGCCCTCCACAGCTAGGAGTTCTGGATGGGCCCGTGTGGCACTGTCTTCCTGATGGATGGGGACATGGTCCTGCTGAGCCCAGAGCCTTCTGCTTCCCTAGGGCCCCAGAGGCAGCTTTGCTGGCCAACCCTGACACATGGGGACCAGATGCTTTGTGGGACACCTGCTGGGGGCTGCTGCCAGGACCTGAGGGGGGTGTCACCTTTCTGAGCAGCCTGCTGGGACCCAAGCTGAACAGGTCCTGGCTTTGGCTTCCAGAACAACGGGGAAAGACCAAAGGAAGGCACAGCTTCACGGTCCCCACAAAGAGTCCTGGAGCTGTCTGTGGGGTGGCACGACACCCCGTTGTGGGCACCTTGAGACACCCAAGGTGGGATTCCTCAGAAGACTCTGCTGACTCCTGTTGGGCTCTGCTGCTTATTCGCTTGCGTCATGTCAGGCATGGCTTGGAGAGTCCTGGTGCACTGATCGTACAGGAGAGGAAGGGACCACATCCCTCTGCCAGTGGCCTCTCAGGAAAGACATTTTTTTCTAGTGGGGGACAGTTCTCCATGGTCTGTCTTTCCTAATTCTGAGCAACAGGGAGATGGTCCTTTGTTTGGGGCCATCTTTTCAAGGAAAAGTAATGACTTTAGAAGAGAAAATCTCTCTCTCCAGAACAAAAGGCAGATTTGCTTATCATCCAGAATAATAAAGACCACAGCTCCCTTCAGGACAAAAGCAATGCCAGCTCACAGCTCCTTATAAACATCTGAGTTCCCCAAGCTCAAGCGCTCAGCCGCGAGGTCAAACCACAGCTGCACAAGGAGTCCCGTCTGCAGCCCTGCCCTGGGTGTCAGGGACTGCTTTCTGCTGTGCTGAGTTATGCAGTCCTTTCTCTCTGACCCTGCAGTCCCTCGTTTTCTGCAGGCATCTGTGATAATACTGTGGCAGATTAACTGTGGGGAGAAAGCTGGGCAAAACCTTGGATCCTTCACAGAGCTCACCAGTTACTCCAATACCACAGGAAACACTCCTTTCATTAAAAATGGTGGAGAGAGCACTGAAATTCACTGATAACACAGACATATTAAATATGCAGAGTTAGTATTTTGTATTTTAGTTTTGTAACACCCTATGAATTACTGGAATTTTCCAAATATCTCTAGTTTCTTACATCACTATCTATAAATATCCACCCCCCCAAATAGGGAGGATTTTGGATTTTATCTGGCTGAATTTTACTGGGTGTTAGAACAATTCATGATGTGTTAGCTGAACTTCTAACAGTAGTTTTCTGCAAGCTAAGAAAAAATATAAATACTTTTATTTATCTGTAGATGAAAAACATTCTCAATGGTCTAGTCAAGTCAGCCGTTTGGGAGGAATCACTTTAAGTTATGAGTTAGGATTCTTTTTACATCTGCAAAAAGCAGTTGTGCCTGGCTCAGTGTATCTCCTGGAGTCAGTCATGTCCTCCAGACTTTTTGTTAGGGTGGTCACGAATTGTTTTAACTTTTTTCCTTAGTACCCTTGAATTGGCCTTTGAAAGATTCGTAGCATTTCAAAAGATTGAGTGCAAAAGATGGTGTCCCATGTTCAGAAAAGAGAAACCAAAAAAAAAAAAAAAAACATCTCTCAGTGTGATTTCCATGCAGTTACAGGGCAGGGCCTGGACTCATGGGCAGGACTCAATGGACAGGCCTGCACCTGGGCTCTAGTGCTGACCCTGGGCATGCCCTCTAAGTCTAGAGAGACACTCTGCATACCCTCACCATGGGCTGAAGATTGCAGGTCGGGGAATCAGCTAATATCCCACTGCCCTGGGTAAGATAGGTTCCAGTTAACTAGCAGGATTCTCAAGACTTGTCATGAAGAATAGCTTGTCTTCTAGATACCTTATTTGGGGGCATATCTCTGTAAAATGGCTCACTCCAAAATTTTGGAGAACATCCAGTTTGGCCTGGGTTGTGGCATTATTTCAGATGTAGTAAGCAAGGTCTGCTGTAGCTGTGGTCTCTCGAGTGCATAAGTAGAGCTTATTCACCTTAACTCAAGGGCTCTCAAAGTTCATTTCCTTAAGCGGTAGGAGCAGCATCACCTGGCATCCTGTTAGCAGTGGGAATCCTTGACCCAACCCTAGAACTTAGAAAAACTGGAGGAGGAAGCAGCAATCTCTGCTTTAACCAGGACCTACTCCCTGCCCAAGTGATTCTGATGCACAGCAGAGTCTGAGAAGCATTGTATGTCAGAGGAGAATGAGGCTAGTTAGATTTTAAGAGAACAAATGAAGTGATGCTGTCCAGTGTGTAAGCAGAACATAACATTTATTAAATTAATATTTTAATTTTTCATTTATGAAAATATATATAACTTGTATCCTATACCAGGCACTGTTGCAAATACAAATAGAGCATTCCATTAGTTCTCATGATGGCTAAACTGTGGATCTCAGGCAAAGTCCATTTTGTGAATAAAGTTCATTAGTAGATATCTGCGCCCATTCATGTGCCTGTCTTCTACTGAAGCCTTTAGGCCAGGATGCTGAGTTAAATGCAACTAAGACATGGGGCCTACAGAGCCGACTGCATTTAAGATTTCACATCTGGGGCTTTCCATCAGTTCTCAGTCGCAGGTCTGGTGTGTAAGGGAAAGGACTCTCCACATTTCAGGTCGTTAAATACAGATGGAGTTAGTGGTGAGAGCAGTGTGCAGGGAGGCCATGCAGAGGTCTGACAGGAGGAAGGACAAGGCCCAGCCAAAGACTGCTGTGTGAATGCAGAGAAGGTTGAAAACCGACCTGCAAGTTAGAAAAGCAGGAAATGAAGGAAAATAAAAAAGAAAATTGTGGTTGAGGAGGGAGTTTTTATTGACTGAAAGAATGTGGCCTATATGCAAAGCCAAAATACAGGTGGAATTGCAGAAAGTGGCTGGGGAAGGAATGGAGACCAGAGACGCTAACGGGGTCATTCCCAGCTGCCTGGCACGGGCGCTGGACAGCAGGTCTCCCAGGGAATTCCAGGGTGCAGGCGTGGCAGAGAGGACGGGCTCCCAGTGAGGCTGGGAAGGGCCACGCCGCTCCCGGTACAGCCGGGCCTGCTCTAAGTCCACTGTCCTTGTGCGTGCGCTACATAGGGCTCTCTAGACTCCTTCCTCCACTCTACCTGCTAATGACCGGCTGCCACACCGCGGAGAAAGCCCTGGGTTTCCCTTTGGGGTGCTGGGGTACTTCTAGGCTTCACCTCTGTGTTACTGAGGGCAAATCACGTCAGCACCCAGAGTCTCCCTTTCCTCATTTGTGAGACGCTGTTTCCGGCTTCCTCCTGTATCCTGTTTTTCTTCAGGTTCACTCATTTTTGGCAGGCATCACTGAATAAGGGTGCCGAGTGTTTCCCCAGCTCCTGGCTTCATGAGCAGAAGATGCTGCTCTGAGCACATTCCTTCTAGGAGGGAATCGCTGACCCACTGAACGCCAGCCAAGGGCATTTCTTTCCCCCAAAGATCTGATACCGATTTATTCCTGACGCACACCTAGTGACAGATTTCTCCTCTCGCCCAAAGAGTTCACTTACTGTGGAAATGCTTAGAGAGGGGGAACTGGCCAGCTGGGATCCACGGGCCTGATCGTATTTCTCATTCTTTCAGGAATTTTTCTTCAAATGTGGAGCACACCCAACCTCCGACAAAGAAACCTCAGTAGCTCTGAACCTGATCACAACCAACAGCCGGGATATCTCCTGCATAACCTGCACGGACACCAGGTATGCCTTGAGAAGGGTGGCCCTCAGAGTCTTGCTCTCCCGGGGCCATCCTGCCCTGGACTGTGCTCAGCAGCCGCTGCCTCCTGGGGAGCCCCTGGTCTAGGCCCATGCTGCGGCCAACCTGGGTATACCCTAATGTGATGAAGCTCTTTAAAATTCCAGTTACCTGGTTTAATCAGTAGTCAAATAGGTCATCTCACCTCTGTTAGGACCCCATCTAAAAACAATTACAGTCTGCGTCACTTAAAATGTAAACTCATGCACTTGGGTACAAAATGTCACTCATCCACATCAGTGAGTTCCACAGGGAAATTAAATTCAGATGCTAACATTGGGAATGGAAGAACAATTTATGAACACCATTCATCCTTGGACTATATGATCCATACTTATATTAAAAATACCTTTTCTAAATGATTAGTTCAGCCAGATATTCATCTGTATTCATGTTTGAGCGTCACACACATTCATATGCCCAAAGTGAAATTGTGTAGCTAATTCTGGACCCAGTTGTTTCTAATCCCAGTGAATACAAGAAAAGAAAGAAAATTCGGATGTGGTATGAGAGCAGGAGAAAAACAAAAGGACTTGAATATAGCTTAGGAGCCAAGGTCAAAGTAGAGAACACTGAGTCTATTTAATCTGCAGAGTAAACAACGGAGGGTGGAATTCCTTCCTCTGTGCTCCTCAGATGCACAGAGTAAAAGAAACAGGCCCTGGACGTGTTCCTGAGGCTGGCGAAGAGGCTCAGAGGTGAGGGTGGAGACTGAGCTCTGATATCAGGGAGAAATTTTTAGTAAAAGCCAAGTGGATTTCTGAACAGAGTCAAAGAACTTTTGGTCTCATAGTTTTAAGCAGAACCATCTGTAACCCCTGGTCATCTTAATTGTTGCTGCTCACTGGCCTTTGGGACTGTACTACATGGCTTTTTAAAGTGACTTCATGATTAGTGGGTGTTACTATTCCTAGCATGGCATTTCTATTCTTTAATGATTTTACAGTGTTGACTAAAAGGAGCCTAAAGCCTTAACAACATCTGTTGAACAGACCTGTCTCCAAGAAGGAACACAACCAACGAGACAGGCTTTCCATTCTGCTGCCCGGCTAGCCTGCTGTGGCCGCAGCACTGCGACATCGCCTTCCACTGCCGCGTTCAGCTTCCCTGGGCAAGGGGAACGACTGCCCGTGGCCAGTGCTTTCAAAACGCAAGGCGCGAGGATGATGCGCCTGGTCTTTCAGGAAAGGCATTAGAAATTTTTAGAAATGAGAGCTCATCTGCTCCAATAGCGATTGGTAATTAAAACCACTGCAGTTTTTCAAGGGGAAAATTAAAAGCAGGTTTCTGGAAATCAGAGTGCTACCTCCAGCCAGTATGTCAGAACCTTCTGTTGGTGTTGACAATGGTGACACAGAAAGGCACACTGGGGATCATATCATCTGAGGAGGAGCACAGCCCTCCCAGCCTCCTGCTACTAAACTGATCCTGATATTAATAACTGGCAACAGCTTTTGAAGGAAGGAGGCCACCTCCCCGACACCCAGGGGACCACTGCTGGAAGAATCATATGGTTGCAGTAAAATTTTTATGTTATTACTTTGGGGTGATTTTGTGAATAGGAGCTACTCTACCCAGTGATTTAAGCGCATGTGTACATAAGAACAATTGAGTGAAGCCCCTGTGTCAGGAAGCAGAGGGGCTTCCTGTACTAGGGAAGATGGAGCACTTGGTGGACGTGGGAGTACAGATGTCACGGAAGCCGGCAGAAGAACTCTCTGTCTCTCTGGGTGTAGGTGGATGGTCCTTGTGGGTTTCTCCCTCCAGTAATGCTTTATGCTTTAACCTGGAAGTAATCACCTCACAACTATGAAAACAGGTTTAGAAATCACTGTAGACCAATGGTTAGGAAGATTGAGGTTTAATTCTTCCCAATTTCTTGATTATGCCAGAATATTTGTATGCATTCATGTTTGCAGGGTGTACTTGTACTGGATGTATAGTTCCGTATCTGGTTGTTTACATTTAAAGTGACATCATGATAAGTTTTGTCTGCTCTGAAATATTCCATAAAGGCAATTTTAAAAATGGTACCTAAGATTCTGTGATGGGAATATCCTGTTTCCCTACTATCGATTATTAGATGACTTCTATATTTTTTTTAAAAAATAATTAGGACTAAAATTCATACACTTTTACAGAAATCAATGCCTGCATGCTTTGAACATAAGCCTGCAGTTACAGGGATGGGATCCGTAAATGGTACTGAATGTTTATCCGTTTTTGATACGTATTGCTAATTTTCTTTCTAGAAACACTGCCCCATTTTAGAAAGTGATTGTCCATGTGAGGCTCCCTTCTGAGTCTCTTCAAGCACTGAGTATGTTTGTAGTTTTAATCTTTTCCCACTTGATAAAGGGAAGAAATGAAACAAATGTTTCATTTTAAAATTGGCACTAAAGAGATCAAGCATTTCTCATTTATCTATTTGCCCCCCCCCCCTTTTTTTGGTGAGAAAACAAGGCAAAACTTTCTCACTATATAAACTTAAGGAAGAAGTCTGATCTCAGCAATTATTTTCTCATTCACTAATTATAATGTCATGTGTCCTTTATTAATATAATCCTTATTGACTTTTGAATTTACTTAAATATATTCCTTTATTTTAAATGTTGTATCTTCCTGGAGATAAAAATAAAAAATCATAACAGATTTGAAAATATAAGTCTTTTCTTATATATATTTTATGATAAATTTTCTCAATTTTACATGTATATTAGTCATACATTGTTGATCAAGTTGGGCATATTCAACCTTAAAATAGATTAAATCCTAGTATAGTGTTATTTAATCTGTAAAGATCTTTCCTCTGTACCTCTTATCATTGTAATGCAAGATAAGAATTTCACTCTTGTGCTTTACAGACATATACTTTTGTATAAGAGACTTACATCACTTACATTTTCCTCTTAATAACAATTCAAAGAGCCCCACTACCACTTAGCCAACTTTTGACCCTAGAGAATATCATAATCTCTGTGCCTTCAGTTGGCATATAAAATCCAGGAATGTACATAGATAACCTCCTCCCAGGCTTTGTTTGGTTCCAAATCACCGCAGAAGGGAAGGATCAATTGCACTTGCCCCCTGCCTTGTAAACTGATGAGACCAGTGAGGGACTCACTTTTCCTTGGCCCTGGGCAGGTGCTGAGTTGAAGTCCACCAAATTGCACACACAAGGGAAGATGAATCAGACGGATGTGCAGGCCGTTGCTAGTTTGTATAGTTAAAACTTAATTCAGGCATGCAACTTGTGTCCCTTGAGTTTACATTTTTGATAAAATGTCCCCCTCTCTTTTAAAGAGCACAGTGAGCCTTTGGAGAAGGAGAGCAGCCTGGGTTTCCTGTGTGCGTGTAGCCGCCCCTGAGCCTGCGTCTCCTTGCCTCACAGTGCTTGCCCTCACAGTGCTGACCACTCCAGGTTGCCAGCTGATAGTCTCAGGTTTAAAGGTAACAATGCAGTGACCTGGACAAAAGGCAGGGACTGCAGCCAGACACGGGAAGCGTGGCGCCCGAAGGTGCAAGAAGCTGTACTGTTAGTATTTCCAAGGGAAATTGGGACAGAAACTTCTAGACGTCCCTGGGAATCGCATTTTGCCTCAGGAACAGCAGTATCAAGTCACATGAAACCAACATGGACAAAGAAACTTGTATTCTCTCCCTAAACCCTGTGTGAACCCTGGCGCTCACCCTGTGTCAGTGTCTTCAAGGGAAAACAGTGTTTCTGTTGCCTGTTTCTCACATTATAATTTCATTCTTTAAAAAGAATCTAAGTATAAAATGTGTCAACAAATACAATATAGAAAAATCACCATCATTTGGCAAGAAAGCAAAGCTCGCCCCTGCTCCTCCCCTGCGCTGCTCTCCCCAGGACTGGCTAATCTGCACTTTTCCCCCCTCTATTCATCATCCTTGCATTTACAAAGATGAAGGGAAACTAAAAAATGACCACGTTTGCACAGTCAGAATTTAACCTTCCAGAAACTTGCCTTAAAACCCAGTTCCCTGCAGGGCATTAAATCTAAGAAGGGATGCCACCCTGTGTCTTCCCTCAACTCTTCCAATAAGGACTGACATTTCTGATGTTGTTGTTTGGTAGAAATGGTTTTACAATCTTCTGGCCTTCAAATTTGTCTTAAAATAAAATTTTATTCATCTTATTGAGGCAACGCTGCCATAGATTGCAGACTTAAAAGATTTACTCGGACTTGGATATTAGCTCAGATTTCTCTCAGACCATTTGTACTTGCTCCCAGTACCCCGGGGGGAGGTCTCACTACAATCTGACTGTACTCTGGTATGTATTCATTTGTCACTTAACAAAGGGAGATAAGACTTGGGGATCTTAGTTATATTCTCTTCCAGTGCGTTCATTATGTCTTAAGCTGCTTCTGCCAACTCACATTTTAATTTTGATTATACAGTAGTTGTATTTCTTCGTGATTCAAAATGAAATTCTTTATGCATCTAATTTTTGACACATTGCAGAGAAATCTTAACCAATTTCACCCTTCTTTCTACCAACTTAACCCTTTCTTAATATTCTGTTGTTGGAGGAAAGCCACTAGTTTAATGTAGTCCTCAGATACTTAGGAGCAGAAGTGGAGATTGAGACTCATGTACATAGATTGTACCTGCAGTTTTAACATTGCCTTTGTCGGTAAGTGGCTTCATTTATATAGTGAAAATTTGTTGTAAGGGTTTGTGCTGCAGCACCAGGAGGCCTGGTTTGTGCACCCGGGGCTGTGTATTTCAACTAGTCACCCAAACAGGATGCACGTCAAACATACTGCACCATGCCAGGGGAAAAGAATACGTTTGTGTAAGTATGGGGAGGGCCTAGGATGTCCATTTGCCATAGCATCAAACAGAAAAGCAAATACTGTGATTTAACTGATGGATAATGGGACATTTATATCACAAGTAGAAGTATATTGTAGAGTAGAAGGGAAAAATCTTATAAGTTTAAGAAGAAAGAGGAAACTTCAAAGATAGGTCTTCTTGCTTCAAGCAGAAGCAAGGTTCATCTTGTATCCCACATGCATGGAGGTAAATTCCATCTACTTCTGCTATGACAGATTATTTCCTGGGAAAGTGTGACACATCTGAGTCTAATCCAGTCTTGACGGAAAACGTTCATGCCCCGTCCTTTGGATAAAGCCTTCCAAAAAGAATGAGAGATTTAAATATAGCGTTCGAAGATTCAAATGTAGCCCTTAATCACCTAGAAGTTTTTCATTACATTAATTTAAAATAATTTGGACTTGCATCCTACAGATGAAGAAATTGAGGCTAAGACATTTTAAAATTTGCATCAGTCCCTACCACAAAGAAGTTACTCAGTGAACCAACCAAAGTCTGCACCTTTGGCATTGTTTTTCTTCTCCTTGTGCTTCATTTCCCCAGCGTGGTCCTTGTTTTCTCTATACAGTCACAGGCAAGGCTGACTCTACGACTGGCCGATGGAGTCACATGTTGAAGGGAAAATGCAGCGATACAGTGAGACCCAGAGACAGGAAAAAGACAGACTTGCTACGGAGTGCCCCCATTTTGACAGTCCAGAAAGAGGTGAAAAAAACCGAGCTGCCTCCCAGTCTACTCTGCACCCTCACAGGCTGCTTGAAGGGCTGGAGCCAGGCTTGATGAGCTCACAAACACGACTGATCCCCAGTCAGTGGATGATTTAAATGTTTGCTGACTTGAAATAAAGCAAATCCGTTTCATACAGTGCATTGAAAAGAATGCAAGTTCTTTTTATTTAGAGTGCTCTCCTTTTTAAAACCCCTTCTGAATTTAATGGAATTTTCCTGAAGCCAGTTAAATAAAATGATAAATTAGAAATTCATGTAGAGCTTTTAGGAGCTATTACAAATAAGTGGGAAGGCCCAATTTTGAAATCTCAGCCGTAGCATATAGATGACTGAGCCGCAGTGTTTGGGGTCAGTTACTTATGAAAACATAGAAGAAATATTTTATCTGCATTGATACTTTGAAATGTGAGCCATGTCAGTTTTAATGTCAGTCAGTGACCTTCATTTCTCCTGCGGTGAACCCTGTAGATTTTAGATTGGAGCAGCCGCATCCACAGGGTTTCCTGGAGATGTTACAGGTGCTTGTGTGTGAAATTCATGTGCCTTACCTTTCATTCAACTGTCACTGTGGGTGCACAGCAGCACCCGCTGGCAAGAAGAGGGCAATATTGCAAATCCTCCTGGACCAATTTTGTACCTGTTAAGGTCAACCTTGCATGTTGTAACCGTCTGGATTTTAAGCAGTTCATTTTCTGCTGATGGATGTTAAAAAAGAAGCAGCTACCTTCCTGGAGCATCCAGCAGACTCTTGCTAGGATATTCTGGAAAGACAGGTTTTATTCTTAAGTTCTATATTCATTGGAAAGAAATGCCCACATAATCTTTAAGTAGCTGCTTCTTACTCAGAAAACTTTGGCATGGTTTGTGCATTTATTTTTAATTACAATTTTATCCACATAATTAGCAATTGATGATGAACTAGGGGAGGGGATGGAGTTATTTTCCATTGCAAATAATATTCGTGCCAATTCATACCTTCAGGTAGAAATTTTAAACTGCTCGGGAATTTTTTTAGTGATTAAAAGTGATATAATCTGCCTTGCTTTCTGTAAACATCCCATGCATAACTATTATTTCCTATGTCAGTTAGAATTGAATATTTGCAGACTTGTCCTTTGTGGCTTCCACAGCTTATAGAGCTATTTGCAGCAAACTAAGTGACGGTCTCAAAAACATGAAGTGCAAAGTTATTTACTGAAGCATGGTGTGCTGAATCTGTTCCTTGTTAACTTGACAAATTCTACATTATAGAAAACACAGCCCTGCATCTCACATGTACTAGCAGTGGAACTTTGAGGGTTTCTGTCCCAGGTGTGGGTTTTTACAACACCAGGACTGCTGCTCTGTCCTGAGAGTCCTTATACTCCAATAGCCACATATTAATGTGCAGCAGTGTGCACAGGGACACAGCAGCGTCCTGTGATGTAGTATCCTGGGCAGAGCTATTGTATGTGGCCATCGGAGCTCTTTAACCCTCCTCTACCAGCAAAGATGCTGCTCAAGTCAATCCATCTGTGCGTTCAGCAGATATTTATTGTTCCCTTCTGTGGCTCCAGAAAATATTCCAGGTGCTTCTGGCTGAGATAAAGCACTGCATCTCTGAGGGTTGCTGGGAAACAGGGGACAAGCTCTCCTCCAGTAGCAGAGGGTGTCGTGGAACTGGAGAGCTCAGGCCTGGAGGAAAGCGGTAACACCTCTGATCATTTTCAGTGTACCATTGCTGCAGAGCAAGGGCCAAAGTTCATTTCTTTAGGCCAGATCTTCTTGTTTTACTTGGCCAACACAGAATTTAGAAGAAAATATGTATGCATGAGAAGAACATGCCCATTTGCAAACTCTCTGTTCTTTGTCACCCCAGAAGCTAGATGTAACCCAAACCATCCAACACAACTTCTGTCTCTGCTGAAGGGCCTCCTCCCTGCTTATTACCCTGGGAAGAAGAGACCAGGACCCCAAAGTCAAGTTGTGACAAGTAGTACTGTCATTGTAGATCTCCACATCAGGCTGCATTGGCTGAACCTGGACAGAGGAGTGACTGGAGGGATGTTTTCATGTGGGCTCAGTCCAGACCACACAGATGCCAGGCTAAACTGACATACAGTCCATGAAGCTAGGGTAGGCCCCCACATTGTTAATGATTTCTATTCTTCTTAGCATTTGTGAGATATTTTGCATATATCTTGACCTTCACTTTGCCTCCCAGTGGAGAATGCTATGCCCATTTTATAGATGAGAAAAAAAATAAGGTACAAAGAGATTGTTTCCTAATTTGCTGAAAGTCACATTGCTCTTAAAAGAGGGTAAAAAGGGAGGTCAGTATTAGATCCAGTGCTAATCCTGACCCCCAAACCCATGCCTTTAATCATGCTGTTTGCCTTAGGAAGATATTAATTGCCTCAAAAATGACATCTGTTTTGAAAAGAAAGGAATTATAGTGGAAAACAGAAGTGGAGTAAAGAGAAACATTTTAAGACATAAGCTTAAATGTTGAAGGAATGGCTGTGGAATTGTTGTCTTGGTTTCCTTGGGATTAAGGGCCCTCCTGCTTAGTAAGCCAGGTGCAGAGCCAGGAGTAAGGGATCATTGCACTGGGGTCTCTGTGGAGATGGCTCCTGCCCCTCAGAGGAGGCCTGGTATGCGCTTCGGCTGCTCAACTCAAGGCTACCACTCACAGATCCTTTGCTGATGAGTGGGGGGAGCAGGGGGGGAGTTCCTTGTACAGAAATGAGGGGATGCTTATGGAACCATGGGCAGCAGTAAGAGGTGCCAGACAGGAGGTGGTGGCCACCATGGCAGTGGTCACCAGGGACACCCAGATCCTCTTCATTCTTCAGTGAGAATCCCTAATGACAAAGTGAACTATACTTCTTTGTTCTTGAGCCACAGTTGGAAAAGCAAGCTGCCTACCAGGTAAGGAGAAGTTGGTATTGGTGTTGGTGTGTTCACAGACTGACCTTGATCCCCTGTTCTGCCAAAGACACTTTATGCCCAACAGGATGAATTGACTTTCTATCCCCAACAAATGGCAGTCCTCCATCATTCCTGCCCAACTAATGTCTCTAATCCTCATTCCACAGCAGTCAGCAAAGCACTTAAAACTTGTCTCTTGCATCTTGCTTCTGCTGGTGGAGACTTTTCCACTGTGTTACTCTCACAAATACAGAAGTGTGTAGACACCATTAATTCAAGGGTTATTTACAGACATGGATTACTATGTAAGTGGCTTTGAGTCATCCCTCAATCCTCATGTGATTCATCCCTGTAAGTGGAAGATGACCAACTCTCCACTTCACCCTCCTTCCCCTTTCAATGTCCTATATTTTTCACAGTTAAGAGTTTTATATCCTTTTAGTTTGCTACCAATGACCTTCCCAATACCTGGTGCACAGGTAGCATGCGGTTGAGAAGGCCACCTCTGAAGACAGACAGTGTGGGTGCATGATTTGTCCCCAGCATTTCTCCTCTTTGTGCAGATAATAAGACACCTTCCTCTCATCTGTGCTGTGGCATTGTGAGGACTAAGTGGGTCCACACAGAGAACACACTTAGAAAACTGTTTCGTGTCACATATATGTAGCTGAACAGAGAGCCCAGGTAGCATGCCTGGCCTTACAAGCCCAACTTCAACTGGTGCTGGCACAAGTTACAAATTCAGATGCCTCAGACTTGGGGACCACAGGCCAAAGGTCTGCGATA
Organism: Marmota monax; assembly: GCF_021218885.2. NCBI lineage: Eukaryota > Metazoa > Chordata > Mammalia > Rodentia > Sciuridae > Marmota > Marmota monax. The sequence continues at coordinate 6,257,109 of NW_026692848.1, forward strand.
AACAGGAAGCAACACAGTAGGTCACCCCAGGATGGGGTCACAGGAATCCACCTTCCCCCGCTGGAATCACTGCCACCTCAGTGTCTGATTTGGGGCAAATCAGTCACTCGGACCTCAATTCCTAAATTTATTTTATTCCTGAGGTGGTGTTAAGATCAAATAATTTATGTGAACAGACTTTGAAAATGTTAGCTCTCTACACAAATGTAACATCAGTTACAATGATTATTATCATTATTCTTTTCATCTTGAGAAACATATGTCATAAACAGTTCTTTTTAGAAATGAGACATTTTTCCAGATGGCAGTATCTAGCCCTGTGCGCCAGCCAAGAGGAAATATTTTGAGTGAGGAGGGGCCAGGTTCCTGAAAGCAAATACATTTTAATATTAATGGGAGGAATAATGTGGGTACATCACTGTATAAAACAATGGTGAAAGAAATTGGACCTTGGATGACCCAAATGTATTTGGGAAAGATAAGACTTCCTTAACAGGATCACTGTAGAAGTTTTGTAGAGTTTAACTTCTTAGGTGCTGTAGAAGCTTAGATAAGGGACATGATGTGGGTTAAGTTTTCCAGAAGTATAAACTGAGACCGATGTTGGCGTGTAAGATTTCTAACTTACTCACTGGAGACCAAGGCCCAGGGAAGAGGGCAGCCCAGGATTGGTAGAGAAACAGGACCACTGTGGTGAGCCACCTGGACTCAGCGTGGCCTGCCTGGCATCCTGGTCGTTTCTGCCTTGTGCAGTCTCTTGGCGTGGCTGCCCAGGCAAGGGGCTGAACATCATCCACACACCACAGAAAGTCCTTCTTTGAAATGGGATCTGGGTGGCACCTCTGCATCTCCTACAGGGCACCTTGGCAAGGGGCATTTAAAGAACCAGAGAACCCAGAAAATGGTGATCAGGGCAGGATTAGAAGGTGGAGAGCACAGTAGGTATTTCTAGCTGAGAGGAAACAACAAAAATAATCATATATGATTAGTGATGGATCTAATGCAGAAGGAAATTATTCCATTCAATGAAATAATACACATTTCAAAAGGAAAAATAGTCAGATTCAGCTGCCTTATTAATGAACCACCACTGCTATACAACATTGCTATACAATGTTGTATAGCAGTGCAAAGACCTGCAAGAGGAAAACAAAGTTTTAATATTTTTTACTAACAACATGATGATGTAAATTTCTTTTGTTATAAGATTCACAAGATAATAAAGTTTTTAGTTTGTTAGAAAATTAAGATATATTTCAATATAAATGATCCCTTTAAAAATAGAAACATCATAAGCATAATCAAATGGTCAGACTAAACTTTAAAGAAAAATTAGGGAATAAACTTCAAAAGTTAGTTTCATATTTCACAAGCATTAGCAGAGATGAATAATTCAGCATGTCTTTTAAGAAATGTAATTGTTTCTATAAAAATTCGCCCATAATACAAATAATCCACAATGTCACAGATAAATTACTCCAGCACAAACTGTTAATACCAGTTTTTAAAGTGAATCTCGGCATCATATAGGATTGTGCATTTTAGCTATCCAGGAACTTGATATCCAATGTGAACAACTGGGCTTTGTGAACTTGGTTGAGCTCTGGGCATGTAGAATTACTTTTACTGTCAAGTAGACTTTTTAGATTCTGTTTCTATGCCTGGTTTTAAAAGCTATTGTATTTGCTCTGAGATCATTTCAAAGGTGGATTTCAAATAACTTCCAAATAACTACCATTGACTAGGATAGGTAATCCTCACCCAGGAAGAGCAGGTGGGTTCAGTTGACTCACAGAGTCCAGTTAGAGCTGGACCTAAGCAGCAGGGTGCAGAAGGCCCCCCGATGCTCCCTGCCAAGCTGTAGTCCATTGCTCACTTTGCTTCTTGCTGGTCCCTGACACTGACACTGTCAGAAGGGGGCAAGGCAGAACAGAAAGCAAGATGTTGAGATCCAGCCTGAACTTGCCTCTGAGCTGGTCATTTACCACAGCTCCCTCTCTGTCAAGTAAAGCTGATATTACCCACTTCACAGGAAGGCCAGGGGTGCGGTGAGAGCTAAAATCCACCCTAACCTTCAGAACCTGCCGGGTTCTTCATATGTTAATGTCAGTTAAGGCTTCCTGCCCAGGTCCTCTGCTGTGCCAGCATGTTACACACATGGTGCTGTCTCCCTCCAGTTCGGTCCTGCAAAGACACACGTGGTGATGGCCAGCCTGACCAATGTGGTGTTGGAGGTCTCTGATGTCCTCACCATGGAAGGCAACCAACATGCCTCTGAGCTGCGCCCAGCGCAACTGGCTGATGTTCTTCCTGCAAGTGCTGAACTACTGAGTCATAGCTTTCCAAGAAAACATGCCTTCACATCGTTAAGATGATATCTGCTGTAGTGTTGTGGGGACACACGAGGCAAGGCACCGAAGACAGCAGGAAACAGTTTTATTTGGCTGCAGCCAGGCTCAGAGGGCACAGCTTCTGCTGTAATCAATCAATCCCCTGAACCCCGAGTTCAGGGAGTTTCAGAACTTTATACCCAGCATGTAAGGGGAGGGGCTCAGAAGTTCACAGGCTGCAGAAGTTCACACAAAAGCAGGTTTTTCTTTCACTGTTTTGGGAAAGTTAACCCTTCAAAGACAACACCTGAGAAGAGGAGAGCTTCTTCTCCCCTTTCTTTCCTCCCCCTGCCAGCTGTTACCATGGAGTCCAGTTGGTAAAACTTATCTTAAAAATATAGATGACTCTGTGAAGCCCAGCTCAAGGCAAGAGACCTTGCTTGCACATTTCTACAAACTACTATACTGGATATGTGTGTGAAAAACTAGTAAGGGGGTGTCCAGTGTTGAGAGCCACAGCCGAAGGGGCCCCAGCAAACTTCCAGCTGCCAGCAAACTTCCAGCTGCCGGCTGATGATTGGCTCACAGCGGCCCCAGCAACATCTAGCTGATTGGCTCCTCTGCGGTGATGCTCATTGGGCTGTTTCCCTGCCCTTTCAGACCACGGAGCTGCTCATTGGGGGACTTTTTTGGCTCCGCCCATGTGACCCAGCCAATCGGCCTCAAGAGCAGGAGGATTGTGGGAGGTGGAGAGAAGCCGGTGGGAGAGAGAGGCTTGTGGGAAGCCGGTGGTGGCAGTTGAGGCTCTGAGGGTTTTTCCTGAGAGGCTGTTTTGTTTGGCGTGTGTGGTTCTAAAAATAAAGTTAGTTTCTTTTGACAAGTGGCTCCTGATTGTGCCCAGCCAGACTGCGGCATTTGGTGGCCCGTACGGGGATTAGTTGCCACTCCTAGGCCTCGAAGCGTTTGAGTGGCTTGTTGTAATGGCCAATGTTTTGGCCATTCTTGACGAGAGATGATGCTAAGGTCTGCACCTGTATCCAGTAGCCCATTAAATTCATGTCCTTGAATATTTAGTTTTAGCATGGGGCAAGAATATAAATTTAAAGAAAGCATAGCCCAATCTACACCTGTGGAGCCTAATCCCTTGGAACCTCTTTCTACAGTACGACTGGAAAATTTATCATGTAGGCTGGGTATTATTAGTAACTGTGCTATTCTATCTCCTGGTGAAATTACTGATATACCCTTTGGAGAACTGGCTATAATTTTTATTTCACCTTCATAATCGGGATCAATTACCCCAGGACTTATCATAAGTCCTTTTAGAGTAGAAGAGCTGCGTCCCAATAATAAGCCTACTGTTCCTTTGGGAAGAGGTCCTTTCACCCCTGTGGGAATGATTTGAACTCCCATCTCTGGAGTTAGTACTGCTCTGGCGGAGGTGCAGATGTCCAACCCTGCGCTCCCTCTGGTTTGTCTGATGAGGGATCTGATGGACGATGAGGGAACATTGGCCATTACAACAAGCCACTCAAACGCTTCGAGGCCTAGGAGTGGCAACTAATCCCCGTACGGGCCACCAAATGCCGCAGTCTGGCTGGGCACAATCAGGAGCCACTTGTCAAAAGAAACTAACTTTATTTTTAGAACCACACACGCCAAACAAAACAGCCTCTCAGGAAAAACCCTCAGAGCCTCAACTGCCACCACCGGCTTCCCACAAGCCTCTCTCTCCCACCGGCTTCTCTCCACCTCCCACAATCCTCCTGCTCTTGAGGCCGATTGGCTGGGTCACATGGGCGGAGCCAAAAAAGTCCCCCAATGAGCAGCTCCGTGGTCTGAAAGGGCAGGGAAACAGCCCAATGAGCATCACCGCAGAGGAGCCAATCAGCTAGATGTTGCTGGGGCCGCTGTGAGCCAATCATCAGCCAGCAGCTGGAAGTTTGCTGGCAGCTGAAAGTTTGCTGGGGCCCCTTCGGCTGTGGCTCTCAACAGTCCAGCACCTGGAGTGCTGGTATCTTCTCAGCCAGTGGCCAAGTAAACAGGTCGACATGAAAATAGGAAGTTTATGGGCTGGGGATGTGGCTCAAGCAGTAGCGTGCTCGCCTGGCCTGCGTGCGGCCCGGGTTCGATCCTCAGCACCACATACAAACAAAGATGTTGTGTCCACCGAAAAAACTGAAAAATAAAATATTAAAAAAATTCTCTCTCTCTCTCTCTCTTTCTCTCTCTCTTAAAATAATAGGAAGTTTATGTACCATGAACTCTTTTGCTAATAGTCTTAAAATCAGCCATGGTGAAGATTTCTGGAAAATCCCAGTTAAGACTTTTCTATGGAGAAAGGGGGTGCCACTTCAGTAGGTCTATTATAGGCAACTATTATTAAGAATTTATTTTGGTGGAACCCTAGGAGTGAGGTGGTTCCATGACACACATTGGTTTTCACGTGGCTGTCATGTTCAGCTCTAATCTGGCTTTCTGGAATGATATTTTTGGCTATTGCAACTCCAAGTCCATATGGAGAGAGATTTTAACTCAGGAAATTAAAAAAAAAAAAGAAAAGAAAAAAAGAAATTTTAGTCTTTGAACCTTTTCTTTTCTCTACTCCTTACTAAATTATATATAGGGGAAAATAACTTTCTATTTATCTTGAAGACCTGGCTAAGTCAAGATAGAGTTATTTTACATAAATATATTGGAAGGCTTCCCTTGAAGAGCCCTGTCCTCCCTGGTCCGATGGTTATCTGCACCACCCCACACTGACTGACAGAGAGGTGGCAGACTGCAGTCTTCTCTCCTCCCCCAGTCTCTCACCATGTCTGATTCTCTTATTTGCCAGTTTCCATCTGTATTTGTCTTAGAGCATGGGGGATTTGCCTTGGAATCGCTCAGTGGTGTTCTGGGGACACCAACCAAATCAGCCTTTGGTGAGCACTTACCAGAGACCAGACTGTAGTCAAGAGCTGGGCGCAGTGTGGGCTTCACCACCAGGGGCTCTAGCTGTCTCCTTCCCAGGGCGAGGTCCCCACCCTCTCTGAACTTAAAGTGGTGGTGAAAATTGAAGGTCACCCTTGAACAGTCAAAACGTGTTCAGATTTTGTCTCTGACTTGTTAACTGAAGGAATACTTTGAAGTTAAGTATTTATTGGTCTTGGCTTTTCTTATTCTGTTCTCCAAACTCACATCAACCCAGGTTCTAGGAAGCATAACTAAAGAGGATGTAATCTTATTACTCTGACTGGGGTGCCGTCCTCTGAATCCCAGGCATTGTTGTCTGATGAAACTCTTTGTAAACAAGCTCTTCTTTAGCTGGTTGATTTGAATATTTTTCCCTAGGAGAACAGTAATGTTTTAAGGCCAGTTCTATACTTTCTATGAATATAGTTGTGACAATGAAAAATGTAGTGGACATTCTGTGCAACCCTGTTTTCCTTTCTTTTGTATTTCTTCCTTCCCTTCCTCCCTCCCCCCCCTTCCTTCATTCATTCCTTTCATCGTTGTTATCTGACACAGAATGAGGCAAGAATCTGTAGGTAGGACATCTTTAAGTGGTAGGCCAGTGGTTTTCCACTAGGGATAGTTCCTCCCTACACTGGGACATATGTCAATGTCCAGAGACATTTCTGGTGGCCAGCACTGGTGAGGGGGGGAGTTTGCTGATCTCCCAGCTATGCCCAGGAGCGCTCCCGCCCCTCCCCACGCTTATCGCCTGGCCCCACATTCCAACAGTGAGCACCCAGTTTCCTAAAGCCACGTCCTCTGCTCTCTCTGTCCCCAGGTTCAGGGTACAGAGATCCTAGATGGATGGGGAAGTATGGCTGACCAGACCCTGACCGTCTAAGACAGGACACTCTTTTCCTATGCAGCCTTCCACCTCTCCTATTCCCCTGCGTCGCTTCATAGTCTGAGTGCAAGTGAACTCAGTGAAGAGCTTCACACGGCTTGTGACTGCCTTGCCCTTCACACTGAGCCCTGGGCTAGCTCTTGCCACTGGGTTTTGATAGACTAAGGAAGAAAACCTGGCTGAGGCAGCATCAGGAAACAAGGTTCTCGGGGTCAGGCGGGTGGTGGTCAGGGGCATGCACTGTAGGGGTGAGGCTGGGTCTGCTTGAGCAGAGATAAACCATTCTGAAAGTCATTTTCCAGGACCAACAAAATGGAATTCAGTTCTATACTTTAAATAAATTCTGAAAACTCCCATCAGGCTTAAAAGGTGTTGCCCTTTGAGTTTATAGGTACTCACTGGATCTCTGCTCTTCGGTAGACATGAATTCCTAACTCAACAAAGAACAGCAAGGAGCTTGCCGTTGTCTAATAAAACAGTCTTAAAAGTCATCTAGTTTCACTCTGGAAAAATGCCCCACTGTTATGTGTCAGTGAGATTCCAGAAATATTGTGGTGTTTTAAATTCTATTTGGTAATTTTGGGCAGAGTGAGTCATTTCTACAGAAAGCCGTGAGAATGGAGTAGGAAAAAACTAAGCAAAAAAAGGGCCTCATTAAACAGCATCCTGTAGTTCACATCCCTTCTTAGTGCAGGGTCCCAGGCCACGGGTGACGTGGAACGCAGAGCGTCAGTGACATCGCAGCATTCTGGCTGAAAGCTGGTCCTCACCAGGATTATAACGAGGGTCCAGTCTTCAGTGGAACTGACGAATAAGTCCCTGGGCAGGGAGACGGCACACAGTCGTGGGAGCCGCCTGTCTCCAGGAGCTCAGCCCCCACAGATTGGAGGAGCCCAGTTGTTGCCACACGTGGCTGCAGAGATTACCATCCACGCTTGCGGCTGCTGGAAGCTTCGCGGATTGTGAGCAGAATGTGTGCTGCGCGTGAGCTCTGCCAACCACGTTGCCTCCACAGTGCACAGAGAACCCCGTGGGGCTGGCCCTGCTGTCCTCAGTCCTCACCCAAGTCACCGAGGCTTAATGGGAGGAGGCTGGCAACTAATCCAGTGTCCACACTAATACGTTACCCTGGGTCCTGCTGCCCGGGACTTCACAGTGCCTTGTTACTACTGGGTGGTCTAGGAGAGACCCTACGCAGGCACAAGAGGCTCAGGTGCAGGTGAAATTGCCGTCTTGTTACGTAGTCCTGATGATGTTCGTGTAATGCTCTGATGTATGAAATCCAAATACACACATGTGGAATTTTATTTTAGTTTTAAATAGCACAAATTTATTCTTCGTTCCAGAAGCGAGGATTTGGAAATCGAGATGTTGACAGGGTTACCCCTGTCCAGGTCTTCTAGAGGGCCCTGACATTCCTTGACTTGTGTCGGATCACTCCCAGTTTTTACCTCCATTATTATATGGTCTTCCCCTCTGTGTTTTCTTCTCTTTTTATAAAGAAAGTTGTCAATGGACGTAGGGTCGATTCTAGTTCAAGATGAACTCCTTTAAAGTTCCTCAACTACATCTGCAAATGTTTCCAATTAAGTTCACATTCACATTTTCTATATGGGTATTGACAGGGCAGAGAGCTACATTCAATCCAATAAAGTAGCTAAGTGTACGTAAGAAGTAATCCCAAGGTAAACAATACCTTTACCTTTATCTAGTATAAATATGTACTTAACAGCATCATTCATGATAGCTAGAAAGTACAAACAACCCAAATAGTCATCAACTGAATAACAGATAAACAACACTTTGCATATCCATATTATGAAGTGTTATTCAGCTAATAAAAAAGAATTAAGTAGTAATATATGCTTACCATGGAAGAGGAATCAGGAGCCTCTCTTCATTCTGTTGCTAATATCACAGCTACTATCCCAACATATTTTTTCTTCTTTTCCATACTTTTATTGCTGTATCACATCTGTACCTAATGATGGGATTTGCCGTGACATACTGTCCATGCACACAATATAATAGCATTCCTCAGTACTTCCCTTCCCTCCCTGCTTCCTCCACTCTACTCTATCTCCCTTTGATTTTCATGAGACACTGCCCCACACACCATCACCTTCCTTTTCCTTTTCCTCTCTAGCTCCCACATAGGACAGATAACATACAATCTTTGACCTTCTGAATTTGGTTAATTTAGCTTAATGTTCTTGAGTTCCATCCATTTTCCTGCATATGACACAATTTCATTTTTCCTTATGGCTGAATAACACTCCATTGTGTGTATACCTCACATTTTCTTTATCCATTCATCCACTGATGGACACCTGGGCTGGTTCCATAGTTTGGCTATTGTGAATTGTGCTGCTATAAACATGGGTATGCATGTATTATTGTAGGGACAGACGAGGCAAGGCACTGAAGGCAGCAGGAAACAGTTTTATTTGGCTGCAGCCAGCTTCAGAGGACACCGCTTTGCTGTAATCAATCAATCCCCTGAAACCCGAGTTCAGGGAGTTTCAGATTTTTATCCCCAGCGTGTAAGGGGAGGGGCTCAGCAGTTCCCAGTCTGCAGAAGTTCACACAAAAGCAGGTTTTTCTTTCACTGTTCTTGGCAAGTTAACCCTTTAAGGAAACATCTGAGAAGGGGAGAGCTTCTTCTCTTTCTTTCCTCCCCTGCCAGCTGTTACCATGGAGCCCAATTGGTAACTTCTCTTCTCTTAGGAATTTAGACATCGCTGTGAAGCCCAGCTCAAGGTCAGGGGCCTTGTTTGCACATTTTTACAAAGTACTATACTGGATACATGTTTGTGAGAAACTAATAAGGGGGTATCTAGCACCCCGATTTCTTCCCAGCCAGTGGCCAAGTAAAACAGGGCAACACGAAAATAGGAAGTTTATCTACATTGAACTCTTTTGCAGAGACTGTTTTGCTGACAGTCCTAACATCAGCCATGGTGAAGATTTCTGGAGAAGCCCAGTTAAGATATTTGTGTGTGTGTGTGTGTGTGTGTAGAAATGGGGTATCACTACAGTATCAGTGTAATAAGATGACTTTAAATCTTCAGGGTAAATACTGAGAAATGGCATAGCTGGGTCACATGGTGGTTCCATGCCTAGTCTTTTGAGGAAACTTCATAACTGATTTCCACATTGGTTGTACCAATTTACAATCCCACTGACAGTGTAAAAGTGTTCCTGTTCCTCCACATCCTCTCCAGCATTCGTTTTTGTTTGTTCTTGATGACTGCCATTCTGACTGGGGTGAGATGATAGTTTTTGGCTTTTATTTTCTTTTCCTTTGCTAATCCCGTTGAACATTTTCTCATCCATTTTGGCCATTTGTATTTCTTCTTTTTAAAGTGTCTGTTTATTTCATTTGCTTATTTATTAATTGGGTTATTTGGGGATTTGGAGTTATCTGAATTCTTCATGTAGTCTAGATATTAATCCTTTGTCACAAAAGCACGTGACTATTTCTCCCATTGTCTAGGTTCTGTCTTTACATTCTTGATTGTTTCCTTTGCTGTGCAGAAGCTTTTTAATTTGTTTTCATCTCATTTATTAACTCTTGGCATTTTTTATCTGAACTTCAGTGGTCCTACTGAGATTGCTGTGGCCTGTGCCTATATGCTGGAGTGTGGACCCTGGGTTTTCTTCCAGTTGCTGCATAGTTTCTGGTCTAATTTCTAGGTCTTTGATGCAGGGTGAAAGTCTTATGCTAGGTGAGAGATAAAGGTCTAGTTTTATTCTTCCTCATAGGGATGACCATTGTTCCCAATACTATTTGTTTATAAAGGCTGTCTTTTCTCCAGTGTATGTCTTTGGCACCTTGCCAAGGAGCAAATGTCTACAGACATGTGGCTCTGTCTCTGTCTTCTATTCTGTATCACTGGTCTGTGTGTCTGTTTATGACAGTGCCCTGCAGAACACGTGTGGGAGTTCACGCACTGGCGTCCCATCCTGCCTGCTCTCCTTTGACCTGAACATTGGATTTTGTGCTTTTCATAAGTGGCACCTCTCCATGGCAGTCCCCACAGGGCTGGCCCTAACAGGTAGGCAGAAACCTGTCTGGGCTACTGGTTGTTGGGCCAGTTGATGGCTGTCTTCTGTCCTGATTCTGAGGCTGATTTCTAGATAAACTGGCTGTATTGATTCTTGTGTGAATTACTTATTTTGACTCCCCCACCCAACTGTTGGCTATTATTTGGTTTTTAAAAAACATTGGAAGATTTCTTTGTGTCAGGAATGCTATCACTTTTCCATACATTCAGTAATAAGTGTAAGTACCTCCCCGTTTATTGTCCCTCTTTTACTCTCTTTTGAGTGTTTTTCATACCAAGTGTTAGATTTCTATGTCGTCAGTGGTCGGTGGTTTTGAATTTCCTGCTTCAATGGGAATTTCTTTACCAATACTAGGTCATCAACTCACTTACACGTGTGGTATTCTCACAGTGTAACAGTCCGTTGTTTCAACCTGGGTCCTTTGATCTAAGGACCGGTGTTGAGCATGCTGAAAAGATCCACTTTATCATAGTCATCATCATCATCACTGTATGAATTGTTCTAACACTGTTTATCAAGCCACTTAACATCTCATTAATTCAAAATGCTGTCTCATTGATCTAAAGTCACACATGATTTTGTGTCTAAAATCTGTCTCTTCTAAGGACCCCTGCAAGATTGCACATTCATTCCATTACCTACTATAGTTTTAAATAAATTGTAAAATTTGGTTGGAAAAGTTCTCTTGGTTGCCAAAGTTCTCTTGGTTGCCATCATTTTCATAACCTTTTTGGCTATTGCACTATCAATGTTCTTTCAAGACAAATTAAATGAGCACGTTCATGTCCTGAAGATCAGCACAACAGAGGACCCCCTTGAATGCTCTGGTCCACCCCCTGGTGGCTTGTGCCACCATTACCCAGGTTAAATTGAACCCTATTTTCAATCTAACATCATTTTTAACTTACAAAGATCAAACTCCAACATTTTTGTGAACTGAGGGATGCTGTTTCAATGGTTTTCGAGATCTTGCAATTACAGATTTGGGTGCGTGGAAGCTATTTGAGAGGCATCACAATTTGTCTTTCTCCTACCCACAGAGATACAACCCAGCTGAACCAGGGAGAGAGGAGGAGCCAGCTTTTCAATACCTTTAGGTATGGAGCACAGCAATATCACATCACAAGCTCTGCTCTGGGCTGACCTTGAGTGTCCTCCAAACCAAATGACAGTGTTTCTACTTTGAGACACCCTCTTGAGCAACCTGCTGGGGACTTTCTTTCAAAGACTAATTTCCAGAATCTCTGGCTAAAGAGGGAAGGTTAATAGTACAGGGAGCTTGTTTACAGGCCATTAGAAACAATTAGCACGTTGCTGAGATTAAAAGCAGTGCTCAGGAATGTTGGAGGGCCTAGAGAGGAGCCCTAAACATCTATTTTTAGCACCTAATTAAATCAGGCTAAGAGATCCCCATCCTCTATGCTAGACTGTTTCATATTTTAATTATCGGGAAATTCTTAATTTCCTCCAGCTAAATTCTGCCTCTGGTAACTTAAAGTTATAGTAATTTAAAACTCTATACATGGATTCATAGGAACAAATTTGTAGACGACAGCATAACCTTCCTTAGATCGGTTGTTTCAACCCCTGTATCTTTCCTTTTAAACTTTTTTTTCTTAATACTCCAATTTCTCCATGATTTCCCTTCCCTCCTTAAAAACGTATCTTTTGTTCCAATTTCGCTGTTGTCCTGGACGTCCTAGGCCAGGCCAGCCACATGGTTTTTGTCTCCGTGGGGACTCCTCTGCCTTCTTCTGGAACATCTCCCTCTCCATGCTGGGCTCTTGAACTCTTGGATTACACAGTGCAATCTCGTGTTTTCTAGTGTTGTAGGGACAGACGAGGCAAGGCACCGAAAACAGCAGGAAACAGTGTTATTTGGCTGCAGCCAGGTTCAGAGGGCACAGCCTTTGCTGTAATCAATCAATCCCCTGAACCCCGAGTTCAGGGAGTTTCAGAGTTTTATACCCAGATGTAAGGGGAGGGGCTCAGAAGTTCACAGTCTGCAGAAGTTCACATATAGCAGCTTTTTCTTTCACTGTTCTGGGCAAGTTAACCCTTTAAGGACAACATCTGAGAAGGGGAGAGCTTCTTCTCCCCTTTCTTTCCTCCCCCTGCCAGCTGTTACCATGGAGTCCAGTTGGTAAAACTTATCTTAAAAATATAGATGACTCTGTGAAGCCCAGCTCAAGGCCAGAGGCCTTGTTTGCACATTTCTACAAACTACTGTACTGAATACATGTTTGTGATAAACTAGTAAGGGGGTGTCCAGCACCTGGAGTGCTGATTTCTTCCTGGCCAGTGGCCAAGTAAGAGAGGGCAACACGAAAATAGGAAGTTTATCTTCATTGAACTCTTTTGCAGAGACTCTTTTGCTGACAGCCCTAATGTCAGCCATGGGGAAGGTTTCTGGAGAAGCCCAGTTAAGACTTCTCTGTGGAGAAAGGAGGTGCCACTACCCTAGAAGTCTTCCAAGCCTTCTCCATTTTGTACTGAGATCTCATTCCTTTTGTGTGAGTTCTCAAGTGTCTCCCCAGTGCTGGGTCCACAGTCAGTATGCCTCTCCTGTTCCTGTGGAGCCACACGTACCCACAAAGAACTTGTTGGGTTGAATTTGGTTTTGTAACCATTTCTTTTTTTCTCTATTCACTTCAAAGAAAAAGTTTCATATACAGTGTGGTCCATTCATGTGTTCTATGCTGTATGTTGCACACGGATGTTGACCAGTTTCTAGTCCAATAAATTTAATAAAAGAAAAAGCTACAGACCTTAACACCCTAATTGGAGCACACTCATGCCTGCTGCTGTCTCCCTCAAGTTCTTTGAGCAAGTTGTGCTCCCTTATACCACAGGATCCTGGTACATGCTGTTTTCTTCACCTCTAGAACTGTTCAGATCTTCCCCAACCTAAATCTACTTCCATTCCACAATTTTGCCTAACGAGGGGAAGCTTTGCCGAGAGTCTGGCTGCCAGGGACCCTTGGCACCAATGTGTGTAACCCACTGACTGCTAAGTATTTTCCTCCAAAGCTGTGGCCTCAGAAAACATGGGGGTGGAGCCTTCTTGTAAAATCAGGGGTAGGTTGTCAGGCTGGTGAGCTGCTGGTCATTCCTGGAAGAGGACCCAGGTACCAAATCACAGAGCATTAGCCCCCTTGGCCTAGGTGGTGTGGGGAGCAAGTTGGGGTTTCCCCACAGCAAAGTGCAAGTGGACAAGGGCTTGGGGACACACTTACAAAGGGTTGAATTGTCACTTCATCACTTTGTCATGGGGGATCACGAGTGAGGAGGAGGCAGAACTTCTGCCGGGTGTCATCCTGGGTGGAAGTGCCCAGCTGAGGTCCATCCTGGTCTGTTTGGAAAAACCCAAGGGGCCACGTCAGGTTGCCTGTGCACAGCCAGCTCCACGCTGGGCTGCTTCCCTCTGATCCCCGTGCTCCTGGGAACACGTCCTTCAGGTGTAGAGTGGGCTGGGCCTGGTGAGAACTCTGGGGCAAGTGCACAGAGCTTCACGTGTCCCTTCCTGCTTCCTGGGAATTGCACAGATGATGCCAAACTGACGGCCAGAGAGACCTGGGTTGAGAGGCCAACCTTCCTGTGAAAGCCTTCCTCTCACCTATTGTCACTGACATAGATCTGTGTCCAGGTCACTACTCCTCTCCAGCCACAGGGACTTCATTTCTGCTCCCAAGTGGGCACCTAAGCTCTGTGCAGCTCAGGGCCTTTGCACAACTCCACACTGCGAAATCCAAACTCACCTCTGCGCAGCGCACTCCCACCGGGCGCTCTGGTCTTTGCTTCTATTTCCTCCCCACAGAGAGGCAAGGATGCCTGCACCTGTACAGCCTCTCACCTCCTCCTTTACTTTTCTTTCATGTCTCAAAACAATTTTATATTCCACTTTAATCTCTGGATCCCAGGGTTGAAGTGTGTTGGCCCTAGAGAGCTGAACTGTATCCTGGCACTTGGCAGCAGTGAGTGGCAGGAGCAGCTATTCAGTGAATCTCTGCTGAGTGAAGGTCACGAGTCCATCATGGACCTCAAACAGCTGCTGGGAGGGATTGTAGAAACTGCATCTGGAGATACCCAGTAAGATCAGAAAAAGACACCTGCTCTGAGACGGTGGTGTAGGCAGCTCCTCCCGTGTGGCTTCAGACTCTAGCAGCAGGTGTGCAAGGTAAGGGCGAGTAGGGGAGGGCAAGTCAAATATTGATAAATACTTTGGGGGGTGTGTGTGATGCTGAGGATTGAACCCAGGGCCTTGTGCATTTGAGGCAAGCACCCTACCAACCGAGCTATATCTCCAGCCTAAATATAGATAAATACAGGGACATTTTAAATCTACTAAGGCAGCTCATTTTTTAAAATAATTTTATATTAAGTCATCTTTTGATAAGAAAAATACCATTTCAAAACTGAAAAATCATGCTATATCTCACAATTTCACAGACATTTCTTTCCTTCTTGTAAATCAGTTCTAGCTCCTGTTTAATGCAGGAGGCACCATCCGGTCCTATGACAGGCACCAGCATTCTGTTGTGTCCTATGCCAGACACACCTCCCGGGGTCTGCTCTGAGGATGCCTGAGCTATGACTCTCTGCGCTCTGGTACTCAGGGCCGGCAGGTGAAGGAGGGACTCTTGGAGGTGCAGGAAGTTGGGGCAGCCTCCCAGGATCAGGGCACACTTGCCTGAATGGATGGCATAAGATGTCCTTGTTGTCAGTCATTTGGAAACAGCAATGTCCCGAGACGGGGTAAGAAGATCAGCGGTCCTTAAGGTGTGTGACCAGTCCAAGCCCCAAATAAACACCACCATATGGAACTCCTATTAGTTTTTCTTTTCTGTATTTCTAAGCAAATAGAGTTAAAATGTATTCTTCCCTCCTTTTAGTGCATACCAACAAGTAGATCATTCTAATTCTTCTGGAACGTTTGTGTCCTTATGATTATAAAAAGAACTGTAGGTATGCATATGCACAAGTACAGGCTGTATAGTTGACATGTAAGTGTGTGTATAAACATTTTCCCACACATGAGATGCTTGAGCACTTGCACACATGAGCACATGGGCTCACCTTTGTATACACATGCACACACGTGCATCTTCAGAAACACAAGGGTCACAGGAGTCACTCTTAGACAGATGAGGTCTACATCATGTTCAGCAATTTGGATCTTCCCCTTCCTTTGTGACGTTTTCAGTTGAACAAAGTATGTGGTTGGCCTTTCCAGAAGGATCTATAGAAGTGCCTCCTTCCCTGCCGAGCGAGGCTGGGACCCGCAGCAGCACAGGGCATCTTTGCACATGGCTAGGATTTCCAAAGAACAGACTCCCCAGAAGACTCTGAGCCAAAAGATGGCTGAATTCTAAGATCATGCTGAGAAAGAGGAGTCTGCTTTTTGGTGGAGCTCACAAGGACAGGATGGCCTTCACCGTGAGGCACCCATCCCAGCCCAGGCAAGTGCTTTCTGAGGCTCTCTCAGTGTCACCAGGAAGAGCTGAAATACTGTTAAGTTTCCTCTTTAGCAGGGAAGTGTATTTGTGTATGCTGTGAAGAGCCAGAATTATTTTTATTTTTTTTAATGATCTGAGCCAAGCTACCACTTTGCCTAACAGCTCCTCCATGTAAATAAATTAAAGACATCCCCAGAAGCATCCCAAATAGGACACTTCATCATTTCCAGCCACTTTATGCTGCAACAGAATGATGCTTCTCCTCAGCAACTGGCCTCTATTGAAAGACCAAGAGTTCTCTGCAGTCTTTGAGGCAGACAAAAGTCCTACTTGTATATTTAGGGGGGAAAATGTGATTTCTACCCCTTTAGTTAACAAATATTTATTAAGAATTTATTCACTAAGTAATTTATAAATATTATAAAGAATAAGAGTGACAGAAACTAGATCTTTACCCCAAGGAATTTGTCATTGCCCTAAGGAATTTATAGGAGGAATAATACAGAGACATTAAAACATGTTTCTATAGGTACTTGGCAGGACAGTGGGAGATAAACATAGTAAAGGAAGGCTCATCCATTCTGGCGGCTTGAAACCAAGGCGTGACAAATGTCATGAGTATAGCCATGTTTCTCTGGTATCATAAAGAGGAGGACTGTCACATCTAGCTCAGAGGTGGATATGCATCTTGGAGGAGGCCTAGAGTCAGGGGACTGTGACGGTGGGGTGGAGGGAAGGCGCCATCGGTGGTGGCGGAGAGTGAACAGAGGTGAAGAAGCTGGTGACAGGTGGGTGTGTAGGCCAGGCTGGCTGGAACTCGGTGGTCGTGAGAGAGGAGCTGGGGACAAATGGCAAGGTAGGCTGGTGCCAGGTGCCAGCAGGCTTCAAGTGCAGCCTGAGGAGCCTGTTCCGGTGGGTGATGGGAGCTCCTGGGACTGGGGTAGCCAGAGTGACCGTTTGTCCTCTGGGTGTCAGGGAGACGAACGTGCGGGGTGGCGTTCCAGATGGACCATGATGGTGACTCAGGAAGCATTGCGTGTGTCTCTGTTAGGTTGGAGGCAGCCCTTTAGAGGTCACGCGTGGCCTTTCCCACGGCCATCAGGGTCGTAGCTGTAAGAACGTGAGACAGTTTTCTAATGAAGACCCGGGTTCTAGCTACTGGATAACTGGAATTAAATCCAGAGATGTCACAAACCACGAAATGCACTGCTAAAGCCCCCACCTCCTGCACCTGGGTACAGGGAGGGCAGAGGACGTGACATCAGCTCTACATTGACCTCATAGGTGAGGCCAGTCCTGGGACCATCTGAAGGGAGGCTGGAGGAGGCTCATCGTGTGGACCGTGGGACGGTGAAGGTCTCCGGGGCAGCGGTGGAGGAGGAGCTAGGTCTCAGCGGGGGCAGGCCTTGGAGAGCAGAGCCGTGGTCCACTCTCTGTTCCATGTGGAGGTGGGCTGCAGTCGTGGTCCCCATGTGGTCTGAGGGCGGCCTGTGAGTTTCTGCTCTAGATGAGAGCCCAGGCCTTCATCTCTCCCGGCTTTGGGAGGCCAGGCGAGGTCAGGGAAGTGGTGAACCCTGTGGCAGGGACGCCCTGGCGCAGGCTCTTGGTGGCTACTGAGGACCAAAGGCTGCACAGCCACTTAAAAGCTGTATTCCTGTCCTCACCGTTTAGAGTTGTATGTCAAGGGTGACAGACTGTGAGCGTGTCACGCAGATGCTGCTTTGCTGCCCTTTACTCCTACTGTGCTCCTGGGGTAGCTTCTGCCCAGGACAGGGCTCTGGGATCCCCTAGAATACACTGCTCAGCACCTGTCTCCTCTCTGCCTCGACGACTCCTGGGGGTGCCTTGCTCGGGGGCCGCAGGGGGCTTCCACCACAGAGACCAGCAGGGCCACCAAGAGGCCTCTTCACCTGGAGACAGCCAGTGGAGGAGGAAGAGGAAACACTTGTCCTACGCAGTGTGGCCATTTGCTCTCCCGCAGTTCCTACCTGCACCATGTTCCGGGCAGTTCAGGCACCTGTTAATGACAACGCTGCTCAACCTCAATCCAGTTCAGGCACCTGTTAATGACATCGCTGCTCAACCTCAATCCAGGCCCTGCTTCTCCATCAGGAAACGGTGACTTAGTGTCCATGAGCCTGTGGATAGGCCGCCTTCTCTCTCTCTCTCTCTCTCTCTCTCTCTCTCTCTGTTAACTCATCTCTAAAGTTGATGGGATCAAGTGGCCTTTCTCTGGTGCCCAGCCTGATCTCTGAACCTTGATGCTGGTGGCTCCGCAATCTGATACCTACAGACATGTCCCGGGTCTGATTCTAGAACACGGAAACTTCCAGGTGGATGCGTTGTCATCTCATTTTATTCCGTGGTTACCAGACCTGTGGGCATCTTTACCTGCTCGGGCCACAGGATCTGTGCAGGGCCTCAGTCTGTGCCATCCATCCCGGGGTTTGGTGGTAGCATAGCTCTTTCTTCTCGCCTCACTAGGATACATGAAAAAATAATTCTGGGTGTGGGAATAGGAGACTCATTACTTCTGGTAGTTATTTTGAAAGACTTCTGACTGGGCCTCCAATAATGGAGACTTCCCCCCCACATTTCAGTTTCTCACATGGTTTTTTAAGTATTTATATTCATGGGCTTTAAAGTCAATCTTGATATTTTCCACCGTTATGGTTCTAAACTCTAAATGGATTACACTGACAATACAGACAAATTTAATCTTCTTCATATATATCTTGAGGATAAGAGGTCAACAAGGAAACATGTTTCTCTCCTCTTCTACAGATAAAAATGCAAAGTGCTCATTTCCTTTGAAGTTGGTAAATACAGCCTATTTTCTATGTTCTTTTTAGCATTAAGTAGGCCACTGTGATCCAGCAGGACTTAACCCTTCAGAGTCTCTGTGCGGCTAAGGAAAAATGTGGCTTTTTGAAAACTGTGTTCTTATTACTTATACGTGATAGTAGACTATATTCTGACATCGTGTACGTATAGAGAGTGGAACTTCTCACTCTTCTGGTTGTACATGGTGTGGAATTACGTTGGTTGTGTGATCATGTGTGCACACAGGATAGTAATGTCAACTCATTCTACTGTCTTTCCTATTCTCATTTCACCTCCCTTCTCTTTATTTCCCTTTGTCTAATCCAAAGTACTTCTGTTCTTCCCTACACCCTTATGAGTTAGCTTATGAGTTAGCATCTGAATATCAGAGGAAAACCTTTGGCCTTTGGTTTTAGGGATTGGATATTTCACTTAGCATGATATTCTCCAGTTTCATCCATTTACTGGCATCTACCATAATTTCATTCTTTAGAGCTGATATTCCACTGTGTATATATACCAGATTTTCTCTATCCATTCATCTGTTGAAAGGCACCTAGGTTCCATAGCTCAACTATTGTGAATTATATATAACATTGCTATAAACATTGATATGGCTATGTCGCTGTAATCTGCTGATTTTAAGTCCTCTGGGTATAAATGGACTATGTTCCTGAGCTGCTGTCTTAGCCACACTTTTGCCATCTGCGAAGAGCTTGGTGACAACCTTCTTACTGGACTCTATGCTTGATGGCAAGACACAGGCCCAGTCTCTGCTGTGAGGGGTTAATGATTAGGGACAATGGCCCCCGCGGGTATCGAAGTGGAGGGATTCAGAGAGCACAGAGAAAGGAGCCTGGACTTCAAAATACCAGGGAGTCTGCGATGGCCCCAGGAAGGAGGCGGGACAGAAAGCCACTCCCTGGTATTCAGTTTCCAGCCCTGCGCCAGGCCCTGGGGAGGGTGGTGTGAGGGAGGCCTGTGGTCCAAACGCCCTGCGGATGAGCCAGGAAAGTCCTCCTCATCCCTAGCTGCAGTTCTAGAGACAAGTTTGGAATGATATCAACGTACAGATTATGGGTAAGAGAACGTGGGGGATGGGGGGCACTCCAGCAGTGTGACCTCCATTCCTGCAGTCTGAGGACCCAGCCCTGGTTCCCACTACTGAAAACCTCTTTAAAATAGAATGGTCTTTTGTGACATTGCATTAAATCGTTATATTCCTCCAAATACATTATCCCTGGGCTTTCACACATCTAAAGATACGTGTTCATTTGTGCATTTGTAAAAATGAGGTAGATAAAAATGAGATAAATGACAAGTATCATTTTCCTCCTTTACTAACTGAGTCCTTGGCATAAAAAAAGTCAATAGATGGATGAGTGACAGCCCCATAGAGTTTTGTAGTTTGTTCATTTGTTCCCCCGACATAATCACTTCCTTCCTCCTGCCACCTTCATAAAGGAGGCAAGATATTGGCAGGAACATTTTAATATGTCTATAAAAGGCTGATGGACAGTGGATTTAATGGAAATCTTCAAGTTCACTCTTGAGGTTAATAAGCCTAAAATATCTTAAAACTAAATTAAAGCACTTTGCGCCTTAAGAAGGCATTAAATACAGTTTGATGGCATTTTAGCTGACTCTAGAAGTAAGTAGCCGTCCTTTGGCAAAAAGTGCCATTTGCGACCCAGATAAGAACAAAGATTTCTTGTCCTCCCTGCATGTGTCTTAGGAAGAAAACCGTCTTCACTAATCATCACCCTTGCAGATGTCTATTTTAAATTTTTGCCTCAAAATGCCTTCTGGAGGGTGCTCCAGCTCTTCTTCCTGGCTACTCTGAAAGGAGTGTGTGCTGTGTTTTTATTATGGGTGCCTGACGTAAATTGCCCTGTCTCATTCTAGATGATAGTTTCAACCTTAATGTCTCTGAATAAATGCCGGGAACAATCGACTCTCATTTACTTTGTTGCTGCAAAGGTGTTCATATTTCTTGATCAGATCTCTTGAGCCTTTCCGTTTCCAGTAACTACAATGAGAGCAATTTGCAATTCCAATGTCATACACTATATCTGAATTGAAACAAAAGGAAGCATCTAAGAAAAAAACCTTGCTGAGTGGAGTCATTTTAAATGCCTTTAGCTCTAGTGAGTTTTTTGGTGAAAATAGCAATAAAATGCTCTACCTCCTCCCAGAGGTCCCTATTGTTGTATCAGGAATAAAAATAATCTATAACTGTAACGACTGCAAATGGGCTGCAGGAAGTTGGGCAGGTCCAGGGCCGCACTTGAGGTTGTCTGTAATGTGCATGGGAACATGTCTGGGTTTCCGCTTCCCACGCTGGTGCCCTCTCACGCTCGAGTAAAGACATGTTCATCAGCCAAACGCTCAAGCTGAGGCTCACCCGCTGTTTCTCTCTGGCTCTTGCCTTTTATCCTGGCCCCTCTTCCCATCTCTTTACCGCGATGCCCTCAGCCTGTCAGGCAGTCGGTGACCTCCTGCTGTTCCCTCCTGTGGTCCACCCAGGTGGCCTGGTGGACTGCGGGGCACCTGCAGGGAGGGCCCTGGACGCCAGCAACAGAGAGCAGCAAAGGGGGCTGCGGCCCTGGAGCCTTCGGCAGCACAGAGGCCCCGGGTGGGCTGCACAGGGAGAAGGCCAGCGGCCCAGGGCTCCGCCTGCCTCCCTGCCTCAAGGAGCAGAGACGCCTGGCTCCGAACCGCCCCTTTCCAGCCCTTTAGGATCTGAGATGACGACCTGTGGTCACAAAGCCAAGTTCATTTCTGTTTATTACAGTGTCTGGAGCGGGGGCCACAGAAACCCTACAGCAGCTCAGCCCCTGAGGAGCAAAAAGCCTAGCGTATGTC
The DNA here is from genome assembly GCF_021218885.2 of Marmota monax. NCBI lineage: Eukaryota > Metazoa > Chordata > Mammalia > Rodentia > Sciuridae > Marmota > Marmota monax. Next base: position 6,278,495 of record NW_026692848.1, read on the forward strand.
GTCAGGGCCTTCATGTTCGCTGGTTCTGGAACTGCCAGGCAAGCCCAGTATGAACAGAAATGCAGGATTCTTTTCTGGGATTTTGTCCCATTTTTATTTTGAAAACTTTCAACCTTAAAAACAAGTTGAGCGAATGCTACATTGTAGAGCCACACACCTCCACCACCCAGGTCCACCGGCTTTCCACGACTTTCCTTTTTGACCTTAGAGTTGAGCCTGTGGCCTCCAGTTTGCTGAGCCCGTGCTCTACCTCTGAGCTGCACCCCAGCCCAGCGCTCCACGGTTCATCTCTCTCATTTGCTGCACCCGTCTCCTTCCCCTTCTCCACCAACACGCACGCGCACGCACACACACACACACACAGACACACACACACACATGCACACCGCCCGCGCACGTGCGCACACATTTGTACCTTTTCTTTTATATCCTCTGGAAATCGTTGTCAGACATGGGGATACTTCTCTCCTCAACACTTCAGCAAGTCTGACCTCAGAACTAACGCCATTATTTGGCCCTATGAGACCATTTTCACCCCTGAGAAATTTGTTATGTAATAATTCCATCTAAAATATAATCCACATTAAAATGCCTCATTTGTTTCCAAATTATCTTTGATACATGCCATTCTTTTCTTATTCTAGTTCCCAAAGGATTCTGAGTTGAAGTTGGCAGATATTCCTATTGGTTATCTTTCAAAATCAAAATCAGTGCTCTGATATTGACTTTTGGAAGTCATCGAAAGTATAAATCCTTAAAAAGACAAAGCCACAAATCTCATACAAATATAAAATAAATGCATGTCAAAGACTTTAACTTCCCTTCAAGGGAAACCAGTAAGATGCTAAAAATCAGTTCAAAGGAAAACTCTAAGAGCAAACACCCGGGACAAACAGGGAAGCTTCAATGTGTATGATGATTAACCCAGACCAGCTATTAAGCAAGGAGGAATCACATTTCTAAGCAACAAAATTTATTTGCATCTCTATTGACACATAATTTGCATTAATTTCTAAGTTTTAAAATAACCCAAGCACAATGGCAGTGCACATGTATTGACTCAGTGACAGGAATCCCTGGACAGGCCCAGCATTCCACAATACCCAGGAATCTCTTTTTGTTTCTATGTCAAAGTCTCACAATTTTCCTGTCTCCCCAATTGATGATTATAATAATCTAAAAAATATTAATGATCACAAAAGGCTGGTTTCATCAGGTTTATCATGATTGCTTGCCCAGGTGTGGCAGGCACATGAACTCTCTGTACAAGTCTCCTTGATTTGACTTCTTACCTGTGGAACACCCAATGTATCCATTAGGCCCCAAGATGACTCTATCTGGGAGTTTTCTTGGGGAATTTGAACAGATATTTAAAGCCTCTCTTGTTTGCCCTTCCATGACTACAGAACTAAGCTCAAGACACCTTCTGACAGGTGTCACTTGTATAACTTGTGGACTTGAGTGAGTTCTTCTCTTGAAGTCCTAGAAATGTGTTAGGGTTCCTAGTATGGAGCAGGGGACCTGCCTTACCCTCTGTAGCCTGGAGCCCAGGGCCAGGTGACACTTCAGCCTCTCCAGGAGGGAACCCAGGCAGAACCCATCATTTTCCTTGGAAGGAGACTGTCAGCCCTGATTTCACAAGAATCATTCTTGGGCATAGGCTATGGGTCAGTTATAAAGCCACATGGTCACACACACAGAGGATTGACGATTACATCAGCCATATTATAAACAAATGATCAGAATAACTGTTTTTCGTCAGTCCTAAGTAATGACTCTGTGGAATCCTAGTTTATCGGTCTGCTTTCTTTTTTTAATCGTTATTTTTCTAGTTATGTAGAACACCAGGATACACCCTGACATAATCACAAAACGTGGGCCACAGCCCGCTCCAATGCAGACCCCAGCTCCCCCCCCGCCCCACTGTGCTGACCTCTCTCTGCTACACCAATCCCTCGTTGATCCATCTACAGAGCTTTCCTCTGTTTTGATAAAGTTTCCTCCCTTTCTTTCCTTTCCTCTGTCTCTCTCTTTATTATCCCACCCCCCTTATTTGCATCGGCTTCCACATATCAGAGAAAATATCTGACCTTTGACTTTGAGGGTCTGTCTTATTTCACTTAGCAGGATAGTCTCCACTTTCATCCATTTTACTGGCCAATGACATGATGTCATTTTTCTTTATGGCTGAGTATATTCCATGGTGTCTCTATACCACCTTTTCTTTATCCATTCATCTGTTGCTGGGCACCGAGGTCGGCTCCATGGCTTGGCTAATGTGAATTGTGCTGTTACAAACACTGATACGGCTGTATTACTGTGGTATGCTTATGTTAAATCTTTTGGATATATTCTGAGGAGTGGGATAGCTGGGTCACATGGTGGTTCCACAAATGCCTAGAGACATATGACCTGCCTGGATTGAACTGTGAGGATATAGAAAGCTTGAAACAGATCCATATCAAGTGATGAAATAGAAGCAGCTAACAAAAGCCTTCCAACAAAGCAAAGCCCAGGACCAGATAGACTGTCAGCCAGGTTCTACAGACCTGTACAGAAGCAGCGATACCAGCGTTCCTCAGATTACTGCACGAAACAGGAAAGGACGGAACGCTGCCAAAGCAATCCTGAGAAGCCAGCATCACCCTGATACCGAAACCAAAGACACCGAGGAAAGGAGACTAAGGCCAACGTCCTTGATGAGCAAAGACGCAAGCATCCTTAATAAAATATTGCCAAACTGCACACAAAAACACATTAAAAAGATGGTGCAGCATGATCAAGTGAGTTTCATCCCAGGGATTCAAGTTTGGTTCAACATATGGATATCAGTAAGTGAAATTCATCACACCAGTAGACTTAAGGACAAGATTCACGTGATTATCTCAATAGACACAGAAAAAGCATTTGACAGAGTACAGCACCCATGCATGTCTTAAAAACTCGAGAAACTAGGGATATAAAGAACTTACCTCAACATTGTAAAGACTTCATGCGACACACTCAAGGCCAACGTGATACTGAATGGAGAAAATCTGAAAGCATTTCCTCTAAAAACAGGAACAAGACAAGGATGCCCACTGTCACCACTCCTAATGAACAGAGTCCTTGAAACTCCAGCCAGAGCAACTAGGCAAGAGAAAAAAAGTAAATGGGAATGAGTAGGAAAAGAAGAGCTCAAATTATGGGCTGATTTCATCAGAGTCCTGGAAAGCTGGGCCCAGCGACTTGTGCCTATAATCCCACCCACAGGGGACACTGAAGCCTAAGGGTTTCTGAGCACTCACACGTTGGAAGCCGGTACCCAGTGATAGTTGTTTGGACAAGCTGAGAGTTCCTGGAATAGTACTTTTCCAAAACTCTCTGAGACTCTTTGGTGAAGCATACAGTGGGATGTGCACTTCGTAGCAGAGCTCTAGGAAACGTCGAAATCAGAGGTGGGGATGGGTGACCAAGACTCAGAGGCAGGCATCGTCACTCTAACCCACCAGTCAGCGTGGGTCACGCACTTTTTATTCTGCATAAGTTAACACCATTGTTTTCCACGGTAGTGAGTACAGAGAGTGGACAGAAAGAACACTGGGAAGTCTCTGGGGCTGTCCACAAAGCATGCTGCTTCTGAGACATTTGTAGAGTGAATCTCACCAACATAACCTGGGGAGGCGAGGCTTCCTTCAGATCTGAAAATCCTTCCTGTGAGGCTCTTCAAATAATAACGCATGCCACAGACCTAACTATTTCCAGCATCTCTCTGCTTCTAAGGTGGAAGAACCAACCTTCATGGTTGTCCAGGGCCTTCGGGAAGCCTTAAAGATGGTTAGGTAGAAAAAAACTGAGACTTGGATTTTCTTTTTTCTTTTGAATTTTGGGGGGTGTAAATCAAGGGTTGTCTGAGGAGACTGGTCACTGGGTGAATGTGGGCTCATGAACGATAGAAGAAAACTCGCTTCCTAGGGTGGCGACACTGCATATTGAAAACACAGAGGGTGAGCCTCACAACGAGTCCTAGCTCTTCCTTAAGTGAGGAAACATCGTTCTTTTTTCTTAAGTAAAAATGGGCACAATAAAGTCCTGAGACACAGAGAATCAGTCTGATAGACACAGACTCTGCGTCCTGGGCAGGCTAGAAGGCCGAGGCCGTGCCGGCGTGGAGGGGATGTTCATGCTGCAGGTCAGTCCGTCCTGGTGGGCTGAGGCACAGTCAGCCATGGAGCAGGCCCTGGGACCCAACCGCATCATCTTTGCCCACATTCCAACATGGCTCAAGCTTCTTTGTAGACACTGGCATCCTAAACCAAGGCAGATAAAATCCACTCTCCAACAGTGGTCCTTCATTCTTGGAAGAAACTGACAATTTAATTGAGCACAAAGTATAGTCCAAAGGTTCCTGTAGTTCCTGAAATGTTTTCAGGGGACCCACGAGGTCAAAGTGATCTTCTTAACAATAACTGAGCCACAATCCCAGCCCCAATAAGAAAACATTTTTAATCCGATACATTTTAAGTGTTGAGGTTAATTTGTTTTCTGTGAATTTCAGGAATTTCAGCTTATATAAGCACTTATTTATCTATATAAACATGATCAGAAAAGAGCTCTTTTATCCTGTAAGAGACATTGTCATCTAACTCATCAACCCCTCCAGAAACAGGAAGTCCCACCCTCCTAGACACAGAGCTCAGCCTTCAGCCGCACACTTCCACTGTCCGTCAAGGGAGAACCTGAAAAACCAAACACCAAAGAGCCAAACCCTGACCCCCCAGAGGGCACAGAATTCTTGATTGACTTAGAATCAGTGAACCAATAAAGAAAAACAGAGTGAATTTTTTGTTATCTGCCACCCAGCAGAGGGTAGATCTCTGCTCTCCCTCCCCAGGAAGCACCAAGTAGTTAAGCTGTAAAGCCAGGTTCTCAATCACCTCAGCCACCCCTGTGGGAAGAACTCACTAGCTACCTGAGTGAAAAAGAAAACTCAAACTCTAAGAAGAAAAGGCATTTCAGAAACAGGCAGCAAAGCTGAAGTTGTGTTCCCCCTTGGGGTTCACTTTTGAAGACAAGAAAAGCCGTGCCCAAGGTCACACCTCCCCTAGGGTGCACTCCAGCCACTCCGCTTACCTGGACTGTTAAGGGCAATCCACTGGACATCCTGGTGGGTGATCTCCAAAACCAAGATAAATTAAATCTCAAAAGTAGTTAAGATCACGACTCCCAAACAAATAGAAAATGAACATATAACAAACATTTTGTTTAACTCATTAAGTAACAAGGAACCAGTAAGTTATTAAAAATCTATGCAAATGAGAATCCGAAGAACAGAAACATGCATACACCATCAAGCATGCTGAAAGAATTTGGTGAGTAGATACAAACTGGCATGTTGGGGCTAAGCTCTGAAGACCAGTTGTGCATGCCCAGGCAAAATACACATACATGTACAGGCAAGGGTCGTTGTCTTGCCACCAAGTATATATCCTGGTGGCTTCCGCATCCCTGGTATTTTTCTCTTGGTCTGAGCAGAGAGTTCTGCATCCCCCACTGGGCCAGGCTATTGACTACAATTGGAAAGCATTTGGAAGCTTTTACGGAATCATGTAACTAGAGAAAGTGGTATAGGCTGTTCACTGTCCCATTAAACCCCGTGATAACCTTGTCTTCAAGGAAGGAAGTATTATTCTTTCCTTTTCATGCTCTGTAACTTCCTAATTGGAGGAAACGAAATCACTCCATTCTCTTGAAATCACAGTTTCATGGTAATCCCTTCTCTAACATTTTATTAAATATATGCTGATAACCATGACTACTGGAATCTCTCTGCCTTCCCAAGGGAAAGGTACAAATAACCTGTAAGCACTCATCGTCATTCACACTCTGTAATTATAAAATATCACTCAACATCGTGTTTCTTCCCAAACTCAGAGGTGCTCTTCCCTGGGATTTCTGTCAGGAAGTCTTGGTGACCCCTGTGAAGATGCCTTCTCATTCTGAAATAACTCGGTGACATGACATAACCTTTGACCTCGGCTTGCATGTGACAGTCCCTCAATGTTTTAAAGAAGTGTGTTTCATCTCAATATTTGGATCCATGGTGCTCAGCATCCTGGGTGCCCTCTGACGTGTCGTGAAGATGAGGTTTTGTCTTGTCTTCAGGTGGAGTTACCTACCCCTCCGTCCGTCCCCATAGGTCTGTTTCTGACTGTGTGGGTGAGTTCTCTATGTCCCTCTCCTTCACCGTTATTCCCTTGTGCCCAGGGGGAGTATTCCAGGCTGTGTCTGCTGAGCACCCCACACAGCACCCAGTGTCTGCTGGGGCGCAGGGGCTCCTCAGCTGAGGTCCACATGTTCCAGCAGACAGAAAACAAGGGTCACAGGCAGAGCAGGGTGAGGTGCTCTGACCTGGGACTCTGAGCTGGAACTCCTTGCTTTGCAAAGGTAGCAGTTTGCATGACCACTTTTGCCTTGGTCCATACCACTGTGAGCCACCAGCTACTCTCCCAAGTTCCAGAAGCTCTGTGATAGCCTCCGTGCATTCACTGCTTCTGTCTGAGGGCCTGAACGCCTGGCCTGCAGTGCGTTTAGAGCCATATCCAAGTGTCTGGGGTCGCGCTTCTTATTTTTCACCTAGTTCTACAGGAAGTCACTCACCCTGACCTCGGCTTGACCTAATGAGGATAGTAATTAATTAATGAGGATAGTAATTCCTCATTACCTGGGGAATCAAACGAGGGCTTGTCTGTGAAAGTGATAATGCCTCAGGAAGGCTAGATGGCGACAGGAAGGCAGTAGTGACAGTGACATCTTTACCTGGAGCCTGCCCTTGAGAGCAGCAAGGTCCTTGTCACAGCTTGACCAGCATCACCCGCCCACAGGCCCCCTTCCTCTTTCCCAAATCTGACTTTTGACCGCAGCTATCACCTCCGAGGGCGGGTTGTGGCCTCTGTTGACTGGGCCTAGATGGAGACTGGCCTGCTAGGACCTTCCAGGGACGTACCACTCCAGGGCCGCACTGTGACCACACACATCCGTGATTCCTTCACTCAGTTAGTGCTTTTATTAGCTTTCTCTATCTGCTTAACAAGTTTCCACAAAATCATTGGCTTAAAGTGATGTGGACGTATCACCTAATAGTTCTGTAGTCCTAAGTCGAGCTGTTTCCTGAGTTCTCTTCCCTCTGGAAGACTTCAGGGAGCATCTCTTTCCTGCCTACTTCAGTGTCTAGACACTGCCCAGGACCCTTAGCTCTGGACCTTTCCATCTCCACAGCCAGCAGTGGCCAACATGGCCTTCCGCACGTTGCGCCCGACACTGACCATCCCGGTAGGCATTCTGCCCGTGAGATCACAGGGTGCCTCCTGGGTGGTTCAGGTTGCTCTCTTTGGAAGGCCAGCTGACAGCAACCTCAAATCCATCTGCAACCTCCGTTCCTTCTTGTCATGGGAAGTTACAAGTGAGCAGGTGTCTGGGATTGGGACATAGCCATCACTGCAGCCATTATTCTGCCTAAGACAGAGTCAGTCTCTTATGATGATTCACCAAGGCGTGTGAGTCTCCACCGTGTGCAGGAGCGTCAGCATCACAAGGTGGTGCTCAACCATGTTGCTGAAGGGAAAACACTTGCTGTCCTGAGAACTGCGATGCGAGGTAGATTGCTAAATTCTATGCACCTTTGATCCCTTTTGACCCCAGTGTCCTCCCCAGCCTGCGTCTGGGGAGCCGTCTTTTCTCATTTTGCTCTGCACATGGAACACCATTCCTAATGCTTACCTCAGGCACTTTCTGGACACTGTTTATTATTACATGCAAAATGAAGTCACGGTTTGTTTCATTTCATTAATAAAATATTAACTTTTGAAATTGTGTAGGTTACAAGATAATGTGGCCATCATTCATCCAGCCTGATTTCATCCACCCCCGCAGCTGGGTAAGCAGGCACCCGGGCCTGGAGCTGCCCGGCTCACACAGCTCCTGCCTGGGCAGGAGTGGAGCCCAGGCCTCCTCCGCCCAGTGTGCCCAGCCGGACCACGGGGTTCGGGAAGCTCCAGCTATGTCGCTGGAGATTTCTCATCTTGCTGAAAGTGGAATTTGCATAAGGCAAAGGAAATGCCTTCCTGTGGATTCAATCCCAGTCACCTGTCCCATAACTTCTAGGAAGTATTTTGAGTCATCTTTCAGGTGACATTCATATCATAAAATTAACCATTTTGGAGTTAAGAATCCAGCAACACTGACTATATTCCCAGTGTTGCACAACTTTACTACTTCTGTCCCATTTCAAAATATTTCCAACATCCCCAAACGAAACCCCATACCCAATGAGCAGTTCCTCCCGTCTGTCCCCCAGCCTCTGGCAATCACGAAGCTCCTTTCTGTACTTTAGATTTGCCTATTCTGAGTAAGTCACATATCAGGATCGTGTAGTATTTGTTTCTATGGGTTTGGCTTTTCTTTTTCTTTTTTTTTCACTTAGCCTAATGTTTATCATAGGTTCATCCATATTATTTCACCTATCAGTACTTTGTTACTTTTTATGCTCAAACAATATGCTACCACATGTACGTACCACATTTTGTTTACCCATTCATCTACCGATGGACATTTGGGCTATTTCTACCTTGTGGCTACTATAAATACTGCTGCTAGAGCATTTGTATACACACGTTTGAGTCCTGAATTTTTACTACTGTGGAGAATATTCATAGGCATGGACTTGCTGGGAACAAGGTAATTCTCTTTCACTTGCAGAGGTGCATGAGCCTCTTCCTCGTGTTAGATCCAAGACAAGTTTTTGGGAAACTCTTTGATTTCAAAGGCCGAGGAGGGTCAAATGTTCTGAAAAATGGGTAGATCATAGTCTTGCTACTCAGGCTTTATGTACCCTTCGGTCTTCCACGACACACCCTGTGTTTGTTCGTATGTTAAAGGCAAAAGACTAACACCCACTTCATAGGCCAGTTGTTAGAATTCAAGGAAATCCTGTGTGGACACCACACTGCTGGGCCTGGTGGGTAGGGAGCCCTCCCCCGGGGGAGTTGTGCAGTGACCACTCTGCTGTCCATCTCAACTCGCCCTGCCCCAAGTCCATGTGGAATCACTTAACATCTGATCATTTATGTTTGCTTACTACTGTAGGGCTGAAATACATATTAATTTATTTATGCTTAAATTCTGTAGAAAAAAAAATGAGGATTTTCTGAAGCTAAGAAATATTAAGTCCCCGTCTCTCCTGGACCTCCACCCAGGGAACCGCACAGGGACTCAGCTTGATCAACAGGGGTTACCTTTCAAAGCTCCGTCTGTTCCCCCGAGTACTCTGGACTTTTAATCATCATGAATTATTGACATTTCCACTCATCTTCTCAAATATTAATTCTAAGTGCCTCCGTCACTTCATGCTGGTGAAGCGAATGTCATACTGAGGTGGCTTAGAAACAACAGCAATTTATCTCTCACAGTTCTGAGGCTGGACACTGAGACCCGGCAGCCAGCAGGTTGGAGGTGCAGGGAGGGCCCCTCCCTGGCTGCTGCCGTCTACTCCCCACTGTGTCTTTGTGTGGCAGAAGGGTCCTGCCTTTATAATCCTGTCCACATAGACCCACCGGCATGGCCTGATCGCCAGCCAGAGGCCCCACCTCCAAACCCCACCACTTGGGTGTCAGGGCTCCTGTTCGCTCAGTCCCCAGCAGGGAGCTGACTTACACGGTGGCCCGCGACTCCTTCCCCCAACAGCGATGTGCATTCTGTCCTATCCTTAAAGTCCCCATTAACATCATCGGGTACTTGAGTTTAAACAGCTGCAGTGAGGTATTTACTCTCATTCTCTCCATCTTCTTCAAGTGTTTTTACTTCAATAGCCACATTCAGACTCTCCCTACCCATTCCCAAAACAGATGAAATTTTTGTCTAGATTGGATTCTTTAAACAGAAGTCTTTTTAAAATTTCTCTTTAAAAATATGTCTATTCTGTTTAAAAGCTTAGCGTATTTCCCCTGGGCATTGTCAGACCACGATTTAATTGATAAAAATGGAATCCATTATCACCTTTCTTTTGTTATCTTTGATTTCCTTTTATTATAGTTATAAAGGTAACATTTACCCCTTAAGTTGATGTCATGTTTGCTTTATTCTTATTAATTCTCACATTGTTATAAAAACATTTTAGAGAGAATTGCTAAGTACTGGTTAACATGCAGTCATTATCAATCTGTAAAGCCATCCTCATTGTATGTTTATTTTTTCCTACTTAAAATGTGTTCATTAAGTTGAAACACACAGAATGCTTAGTTTTAATTTTCTGCCTACCAGTCTTGAACCAGGTGGGCTTTAGAATTGAATGCTCTCAAACGTCAAAACCTTTGATGTCCAAATATGAATTATTATCTTTTGAAAAGGAGCAGCAAAAGTTTGGAGGGGCTTTCTCTGAAGAGTAGGTGTATTTGCTTCTGCAGGAAGATGGAGGGTCTGCTGCCTTAACAGTGCACACTGCCTCCTGCGAGTGTCTTATGTGGAAAGACAAGATTGGTCTTGTTGGACTTTGAGTGCCTTTCAAAGAAACCTCCTATGCTTTCACTTAAAGTGTGTTCTCGCCCCTGCATCCAGGACTACCATGGAACAGAGCCCAGTCCTGACACACACTAAAGTTGGACATTCCTCAAATTTTGCATGTAGCTGACATGGGGACCTTGGGGCCCTGGAGGGGTCCTCTGCAGGGTTGCCAGGCCCTAGGGGAGTTTCCAAGAGGGGGCTGGTGTTGTAAGGACACACCTGCTGCAGCTTCCAAACACACATGTCCCTTACACACTCAGTACCAAGCTATTTCCTCGGTGCCTCGTGTTTACAGTGTGTCCCAGGTCTAGGGGACAGGTTCAAGCAAAGGTTCCCTGACCTCCTGCAGGGTAAGTGACCTGGGACAGAAAGAGCTCAATCCTACAACCACAATGGGCAATAAAACTGAAAGGATGAGACCAGATACAAAGGAAGTATACATTCAACTACAAGACCAGGACATTCCACCGGTTCTTGATGGGCGTATTCTAGGTGTGAAAGCATTTGTTCTCTTTAGGATTTCCTACTAGACTCCAGCAGCCCCCTCCTTCAGGGTCCTCCTACAGCCAACAGCCAGGAAAGGCAGCTCTGTGTCGTCCCGAATGTTAACTCTTTATATAGAGGCAGGTTCCCTGTGACTTCTGTTAGCCCAATTGATTTTAAGAAGTCCCTAAAATAGATTACAGAACTGATGCAGCTCGCACTGTAGCATTCACTTGCTGAGTGATTTAGAGAACGCTATTTGACCTGGATTCAGCCTGTTTTCTTAATTTTAAGTTGGAAATCATAAATATGAATCTCAAAAAAGTGTAGTGGTACATGACTATAATCCCAGCAACTCTGGAGGCTGAGGCAGGAGGATAGAAAGTTGAAGGCCAACCTCTGCAATTTATCAAGACCTTGTCTCAAAATAGATTAAAAAGGGCTGAGGCTAAGACTCAGTGGTAGAGCCCTTGACTGGCATGGACGAGGCCCTGGCTTCAATCCCCAGCACCATAAAAACAAAAAGAAAAAGAGTTTTGTGGGGCAGAAAGGAGAGATCTAAAAACACTAGCAGGGTTTCTGGCACATGGTGAGTGCTTCGTGAGGGGAAGCTGCTGTCGTCATCGGGCAGGAGAAAGGTGTCTTCCGCGTGGTTGGTTTAGTTTTTCTTTTTCCAAATTTTATTCCTATAAATAATTTATATTATGAGTGAGTTTAAAAGTTGGGGAGAATGCTTGAACTCTGTGAATGACTTAATGGTATTTTAATGCATTTTATTACAAGTCACTGAAACTTAGATGAATAAAAGTAAAGTGCATCCTCTCTAATAACAATCGTCCGCAAGCAGGAGTTTCTAAGGGATTGTTAAAGAACATCTCTCTTGGGTTGGGGTTGTGGCTCAGCGGTAGAGCGCTCACCTCGCATGTGCAAGAGCCTGGGTTCGATCCTCAGCATAAAAATAAATGAATAAAATTAAGGTATTGTGTCCAACTACAACTAAAAAATAAAGTTAAAAGAAAAAAACATCTCTCTAAATTCAGACATTCTGTTCTTTTCAAATTGAAAAAGGATCACTTCATATTAGCTCATCATGTAGATTATTGTATGTTTGCATTGTACAGGGCAGAAATTTGTATAATTCTGCTACATGAAAAGTAATCTCTCTATGAGGAAAATTGGAGAGTGTTTTCATTTATAAAATGAAAACAGGGTTCATTTTTATCATATTTGATATGTTTTCCCTTGGATTCACTGGGAAACATGTGACCTTGAGTGCAGTCTCGATACTTGACCTTGAGGGTGTCTTGACGCTTGACGCTTGACCTTGAAGGCAATCTTGACACTGGACCTTGGGGGCAGTTTTGACACTTGACCTTGAGGCAGTCTTGACACTTGACCTTGAGGGCAGTCTTGACACTGGACCTCAACGGTGACTCTTGACACTGGAACTTGACAGTGATACCTCGTGGACTTCGGTCACACCTGTGCCGCCCCGGCCTGCCTGAGGTCCCTGCCTGTGGGTGTTCCTGCCCTCTTGTTTACACACGTGGTGCTTTCACAGTTTACACTTTCTCTGAAATGGATTGTCTCATCTTCCTGCCTGTTAACTCTGTTTAAAAACAAATTTAACATTGAATTTAATGCTGAAGAGATGGTGAGAAGCTGACTGCTCAGAAGAATTAATTCCCTCATGTTTTTTTTTTTTTTTAACAGCTTGAAAATCAGCCTTCTTAAAGTTTAACGCTGCATGCAAATCACTGTGCTGGGCGTTTGGGTGCTTCTGAGCCCCAAAGGGAGAGTCTCGTGCTCTGCCCTTAACCTCTCTGGCCTTCCCCTGAAAAATCAATTGCTAGACTAGTTTGGGGAAATCGTTTTGGTTATTAGACCATCTGAATCCCAGAAATCCATGTATATGTTCAAAAAGTATTTATTAAAACATTACCACGTCAGGTACTTTGCTTACACGAGTCGAATAAGTCAGGTTTAGTCACAGTTTCAAAGGCTTTAAACACAAACCAGGAGAAAATACTTCCAATCCATTGGGGTAGGTGGTTTTAGAGAGGAAGTACAAGACAAGTGAGCACAGGCAGGGCTGCACGTTGACATGTGAGGGTCAGGAGCCTTCTGGGGAGGGTGAGGCGAAGGCAGTGGCAGTGGCAGCAATGCTGGTCAGAGGAGGTGGGTGTGGGATGCACACTTCTTCCCAGCACTGCTGGGCTCTCCCCCTAACGTAGACAGCTTTCGCTTCTCAGCAACCCCACAAGACAGTCCCAGCTCTTCTGTTCCCACCTGATAAAGCAGGAGTCTGAGCCACAGACAGTTGAGTGACCGTCCCAGAGTCCCACACTATGAAGTGGCAGAATCTGAATTCAAATCCAGACACGGACTCAATAGAAAATTACCTGAGGGAAGAACAGAGTCGAAAAGTTTTTGAAAGCATTTGGGAACTGCACATAGGAAGGAATGAGAGGGCAGAAGGCACAGCCAGGAGCAAGGCTCAGAACTCAACAGGCAGAGGGTGTTGATCCAGCAGGAAAGAGGAAGCCAGTTGGGCGGGGCAGGGAGGGGCAGAACATGAGGGTCTTGCGAGTTACCTTAAGAATGTGTACAAGCAGAATTCAGTCATCCTACCATGGGCATGTTACCAGAGGGCTTTCTCTTATAAGGTATTGAAGTATTTGGGGGATAAGTCATCATGTCTGCAACCTTTAAACATATGGAAAATATCCAGCAGCAGTGTTGTACATGATAAAAGTCATTTATACACACACAGGCGTTCACACGGAGAGTGTGGGCCAATCTCACAAAATCAGCAGCAAGTGAGGAACCCAGGTGAAGGACGATTCCCTGCACTATTTTTATAACTTTTGGGTAAATCTGAAACTTTTCCCAAATAAAAATTAAAAGAAGAGGAAGAAGCCTGCACTTTATTCAGAGTGTGACGAGATCCGCCGGATGGAGGATTTTTAACTCATCAGTGAGCAGTGGAGTTTGCCTGAGAAGAGGTGGGGAGGCTGGTAGGACCAGGAGCAGGCAGGCCAGCTGGGAGGAGACCCTGGTGGTTCAGCCCCGATGCCGCCAGACTGGCAGGGGGTCGCCCTGGGGAGGAGAGTGGGAGATGAGGGCGATGCCCAGAGGTGGCTGCAGTAGGAAAACAGAATTGGCCAGCATCACCAGCTCGCAATACTGGCCGTCGGCTCTAGTTGGGAAGGGCAGACTTAGTCGGATGACATTTTTGTCATAGTCAAGTGAATCAAGATTGCCGTACAATCCAAGATGTGTGAGAATTAAACACACCTTCAATCTCCAAAACCTCCTCTTTATTTTTGGTCTACGGCTGGCCTCTTTATTCTTAATTTCTTTGTAATGTCCAGAATTAATATTATCATATAGTTTATACTGTACATAATCATGTGTTCTTCAGAACTTCTCCATGTCGACCTACAATGCTGACATGTTATTCCATTTACTTTTGTGGTTACTTCATGTACCTATACCACACCTCCAAAAAGAGTCTATGAGATTCTGGCTCAGGATAGGAAAAGAGGGGTGTCTGCATGTATACATGTGAGTGCATACACATACATGTGTGTACAGATGGCCCTCGACTTGCAGCGTGCTGATAAACCCATGCCAAGTTGAACCGGGTGGTAAAATCCCCAGGCTGCGGCACATCCTAGCAACTCAGTCCCCCCTAGACTATTGGCTGGGGCGGGGCTTCATGCCAGCATCATGGAAGTGCATCATGCCACAGCTGCTAGCTCAAGAAAAGACCAAAATTTGAAGTCTAGTGCCTACTGAAGGCAAATAGATTTTGCAACACCGTGAAGTTAAAAAATGAAAAGTCAAACCTGGTAAGTCAGGAACTGTTTAAACGCATGCAGGCGTATTTTTTTCACCCCTTAACAAATTACAGTCTAATATGAGAGAAAGAGAAGGAATCCGGCGTTTGTTTGCATGCCCTGTGAGACGTGATAGACATCTGTTTTGCATACTGGGCAAAACAATGGCTAAATCGGAATACAAATAAGGCAGCTGAGGAGGGGCATATAGAGGGGTCAGAGAAATCTTTTGCAAAGCCATGGACTTAATGTGAATTTTTAAAGGCAAGAAAGAAATAGCTAGCAAAAAGACAGGAGGTGAAGCCTCCTGTAGAGGTTGACACTCTGCTAAATTCTCCTCATTTGCAAGTGGAGGGTTTATTAGAGACTCTTTTGGTGGAATCCTGAGTGACAACAAAATGTTAATGCGCATTACTTGCCTTATTGTATGTAACTGATGATTTTCTGGGCTTTTTAAACAGGACTCAGAATTAGAGGAGGGATTCCCTCTTGTTACCAGAAGCTCAGCCATCGTTCCCTGGATTCAGGCAATCGAGGCTGACATCTGCCTTGTAGCACCGGGAGATTGCACTCTCTGTTGGTAATTGCGATGCTGCTCTACAAGAGAGGTTGAGAAGTTCCTTGTATCTGCTTTCATTTTAGTTGTCACATTATCTCACGCTACTTGTGTTCCTACTAAGAATTGGGAGTGACTTGGGATGAGGTTTCACAAAGTTTCAGTAGGTGACAGTGGCACACGCCACCACCCTAGAGCATCATGCATGAAGCAGAAGGTTGTGCCGGGCATTAAAAACCCACGCCGACCACCCTTACCGAGGAGCACAAGAGCCTGCTTTCTTGACATTTTCTGTGTCTGTGTCACTGCCTACGCAGCCACACTGTCCCACATGGCTCTTGAATCTCCCTTGTGCTTTTTACCAAGCATTTGCTCTCTGGAATGGTTTCCTGCAGGTTGCTCACTGGCTGACCACGGGTCTGGCCCTCACTTTACGTGGTAGACCTACACCCGGAGCACTTGCCAGGATTTCTCGGTGGCTTGGAGACATGACAATGCTCTCTGTTCTGATCACATAACAAGAACACCTGGGACCTCTGCCATCTGGAGCAAGCTGTGCTGAGCTTCCCAAAAGGAAGCCTCCCGGATGCCTTCCCAGGCTTCTAGGAGAAAGACACAGCCATTACTGCATAATTAAGGAACGCTGATTTATTTATTTTTAAAGTAAAACCATGACAATTTGTGAACATATACAAGAGCTCACAAATCACAAGTTTATAGCTTAATGAATCCTGATAGCTTTATTGGGGTGTAATTTACTCATCATGCAAATCACCCAGTGTAGGCGTACAGTTGATCATTTCTTATAAATACGTGCACCACCATCACCACCGTCCAGTTTTGTTTTATTTTTTCTCTTTCCACATTTTTCATTGGTGCATTCGAGTTCTGCACAATGGTGGGATTTGTTGTTACACCTTCATTCATGCACACAATATAACAACAGAATTTAGCCAATGTCACTCCCCAGTACTCTCCCCCTCCTCCCCCTCCTCCCCACTTTTGGTCCCTCTCCTCCACTGATCTCCGGTTGACCTTCTGCCCCAACCCTGCCTTTCTTTTCCTTCCTCCTCTCCAGTGTACACATGGGAGAAAACATGATCCTTGACCTTCTGAGTTTGATTTATTTTGCTAAACAAGATAGTCTCTAATTTCATCCATTTTCCTGCAAATGAGATAATTTCATTTTTCTTTATAGCTGAATAAAACTCCATTGTGTATTTATACTACATTTTCTTCATCCATTCATCCATTGACAGACACCTCGGCTGGTTCCGTAGTTTGGCTGTTGCGAGTCGGGTTGCTATAAACATGGGTGTGCACGTATCACCTGATTGTTAATGATGTTGGAGGTTTTTTTCTTATATTTGTTGGCTGTTTGTATTTTTTCCTTGTAGAAGTGTCTGTTCAATTCATTTGCCCATTTATTAACTGGGTTATTTGATTTTTTTGGTGTTAAGTTTTTTGAGTTCTTTATATATTCTGGATATCAATCCTCTGTCAGAAGAATGGCTAGCAAAGACTTTCTCCCATTCTCCAGGTTTTCTCTTCACAATCTCATTTGTTTCCTTTTCCAGAAGCTTTTACATTTGAAGCCCTCCCATTCATTAACTCTTGGCATTATTTCCTGCATTCTAAGGGCCCTGTTTAGGAAGTCACTTCCTGTGCCTGTGTGCTTGAGTGTTGCCCCCTGGTTTTCTTCTAGGAGTTCCATAATTTCTAGTGCAATACCCAGGTCTGATCCACCTTGAGCTGACTTTTGTGCAGGGTGAGACAGAAAGGTCTAGTTTCACTCTTCTACATAGGGTGTATGGTTTTGATATGAAGTGTCCCCAAAATGCTCATGTGTGAGATAATGCAAGAGACGTTAAAGGTGAAATGATTGGGTTTGAGGCCTGAACCTTACCTGTGCATTAATCCACTGATAGAGATGAACCACAGGCAGGTCGGTGCGGCTGGAGGGAGTGAGTCATTGGGGTGTGCCTTTGGGGCTTGTGTTGTCTGCAGAGAGCAGAACTCTCTTTCTCTGCTTCCTGGTGCCCTGTTCCCAATTGCTTTGCTCCACCACACTCTTGTGCCATGATGTTCTGCCACACCTCACACCCCAAGGAGTGGACCCGGTGGTGTGTGGACTGAGACCTCTGAAACTGTGAGCCTCCAATAAAATTTTCCTCCTTAAAATTGTTCTGGTCATAGCAGAAAAAAAAAATAGAACCAGGGATAACCAGTTTTCCATTTGTTAAAAGTCTGTCTTCCCTCCAATGTGTGTTTTTGGCACCTTCGTCAAGGATCGGATGACTCTAACTGTGTGGATTTGTCTCTGTCTTCTGTTCTACACCATCAGTTTATGGGTCTGTTTTTATGTCAATACCGTGCAGTTTTTGTTCCTATAGCTCTGAGTATAACTTGAAGTCAGGTATTGTGGTGCCTCCAGCATTGCTTTTTTGGGCTTAGGATTTCGTTGGCTATCCTGGTTTTTTTATGCTTCCAAATAAATTCTAGGACCATTTGTTTTTTCTAGTTCTGGGAAGAATGTCATTGGTATTTTGATGGGGATTGCATTGAATCTGTATCTTGCTTATGGCCATTTTAACAATATTAATTCTATCTATGAACATGGAAGGTCTTTCCACCTTCTGAGGTTTCCTTCAATTACTTTCTTCTATGGTTTTCACTACAGGGGTCTTTAACTTCCTTGGTTAAATTTATTCCTAGGTAATTTTGGTTTTGAAGCTTCTGTGAATGGAATAGTTTTCCCGATTTCTGTCTTAGCAGATTTATAATTTTATAGAAAAGCTATTCATTTTTTTGTATGATGGTTTTGTAACGTGCTACTTTGACAAATTTGTTCATTAGCTCTCACGGTCTTTTGGTGGAGTTTATGGACCTATAAACATAGGTTCATATCATCTGAAAATGCGGATAATCTGACTACTTCCTTTCCAACTTTCATCTCTCTCAGTTCCTTCTCCAGCCCAACTACTCTGGTTGAAATTTCTAGCACTATGTTCATCTTGAGGAGTGGGAAAAGTGGACACCCTTGTTCTGTTCCAGGTTTTAAAGGAGCTGCTTTCAATTCCCCCTTAACTATGAGCTTGCATTTTGGTTCTTCATATATATAGCCTTTTTTTTTTTTTTGGTACCAGTGATTGAACTCAGAGGCACGAGACCACTGAGGCACATCCCCAGCCCTGTTTTGTATTTTATTTAGAGACCAGTCTCACTGAGTTGCTCAGCACCTTGCTTTTGCTGAGGCTGACTTTGAACTCAGGATCCTTCTGCCTCAGTCTCCCGAGCTGCTGGGATTACAGGCGTGTTCCAGGGTGCCCGGCCTTTTTGATGTTGAGGTAGGTTCCTTTTATCCCTAGTTTCTTCATTGTTCTTATTATGAATGGCTGCTTAATTCTGTCAAAGGCCTTCTCTGCATCTACTGAGATATAGAGTAAGTGATTTTTGTCTTTAATTCTGTTAATGTGATGAATTACATTTATTGATGTGCATGTATTAAACCATCTTGAATCTCTGGGATAAAACCAACTTGGTATTGATGTACAAATTTCTTAATATGATCTTGAACACAACTTGATAATATTTCATTAAAAATTTTGCATCTTGGTTTGTCAGGGACATTGGTCTGTAGTTTTCTTTCCTTGATGTGTCCTCATCTGGTTTTGGTATGAACAATCCAGTTTTATAATAGCTCTGTCACCCTATGCGTTAAGATACCCTCCTGGTCACCTTCAGCTGAGGCAACTGCTGATCTCTCTGATTAAAGAGATTTGCCCTTTTTTTATATATATATACCTGCCATATAAGTGGAGCCAGATGAGGTATAGTCTTCTGTCTAGCTTAGTTCCCTCGGTGTAATCTTGAGGTATTAAAAAAAAAAATCAATGCATGGAAAATTCTTGTTGATGATCAAACTTCCTTATTACTGATATGACGTATTTTTGTGTCCTTCACCACTTGATAGGCATCTGTACATTGTTATGGGTTGTGCTATGTGCGCTGCAGACACTCCTCTAAGCAGGACCCATAGGAGGGGAATTGCTAGGCCCGTGTTCTGTGTTTCACATTTGAAGAAACGCTGGGATGCTTTCCATGGCTGTGACATTTTAGGTGGGACTCTGGGTTTCTCTGCATCTTTGCCAACACTTGGTATTGTCAACTTCTTTATTACAGTCACTCTGTGTCTGTATACATGACACACAGTCGTCGCTTACTGTGGTTCTAACTTGCATCTCTGTAGTCCTATCAAGCCTCTTTCTCAATGCATATTAGCCAGTTGTATATACCTTGTTTAGTGACAAGTCTATGCAAGTCCTATGCCTTCTTGTGGCATTTTGTTAGTCACTCCGTGCACTGGAATGTTTGCAATGCTCTAGAATTCTGGTTGTCATTCCTTTGAACTAAAAGAACTCATTCCATTGAGTTCTGAGCACATTGCATCTTGCGGGTTAGAGAGAGAATACGTCAAGATCCTGTAACCTGGGAGATACGCATATGAAATGCAATGTTTGGCATAGCAAATAAATTTCTAAATGCAGCTTCTGAAATCAAAACTATCATTGTTCTCCCAGCTGAGTCTCTGTGTTCTTGTGTGTATTCATTGATGATTCACGGTTTAAAAAGCATAAAAACCACCAGTCTCATAAGAGATCAGGCTGAATCTCCCCTGCAACTTTTCCGTGAGTAAGTACTTAGTGTTAATTATGATTAAAACAATAACTCTTTAACAAAGCATCAGTCACCTAGATTAATCAGCTGCTTTCCAGGCAGGCGCCTCCTGGGCTCCCAAGGGCTTTCATCAGCAAACTGTAGTAATGATGCTGTTTTGCCCAGTGCCATTGTTTCTGCAGTAAATATGCGAATTGATTACCCATGAGCCCAGGTCGGGATGTACCTTTGTTTTGCTTTATTCTTTATTATGTTAGGAATCCTACACAGCAGGGGGCTGGTATCCACTGCAGAGTCACCTTGGGACTTCTAATATGGAAATCTAAATGAATTCTTTGTTGCTGTAAATTACAAACAGAACAACAGCAGCTAGCTTCTGCACTTATAAATATGTATGTCCTCCCCACCAATGAAATTATGGTGAAGGATAGATCAAAGTGAATTAGCACCTGTCAAGGAAATTTGATAGGTCGTTCTGCACTATAATTTTATTCCCCTTTCTTCCAAGTGTGACATAATAGCCAGAGCCTGCTTCTAGCTCTCCTTTACCCATCGTGGTTAACAACAGACCGAATGTGGAAATGCTTCGCCTGGTACATTACTCCTATGCAGCAGGGGGCAAATTGAAAAATAAATTTTTACAATCAAATCAAGTCTGACTGTGTTTCGACTCTGAATATTGCTTAGTATTTGTGGCTACTTTAATATAATGCTGCTGTGTACCTAAGTGTTGCGAGAATTTGTTGTCTCTAGATCTCTAAGGCTTTCATAAGAAGCTTCCAAAGCCCTAACCATCTATTCACTTGGCCACACGCTTTCCAGGAGGCCGCGAGAGCTGTGAGAACTGCACCCCCATCACCACCTATTGTTCCCTTGGGAAATAATGCTGAGAGACCATCCAACAAAATCATACCAGCACCACAGAGATGGACACCAAAGTTGCTTTTGAAATGTTACAGATTTTCTTCATTATTATTAAAAAAGGGAGAATCCAAAATATATGGCAAAAATTGGAGTGAAGATGATAAAAACTTAAAGACTAACACAGTGTTATAAGATTGGTGTTATTCAGCAATGAAGGGGTAAGGAAAGGGACCACGCCAAAGACAAAGAACACCATAGATATTTGCAAGTTAAAGTGAAGAGAGTAGAAAGACAGAGAAGAGGAATAGTAGGTGAGAAATAAAGGGCCAATTTTAGGCTAAGGGAGACACATCTGGAGAACAGGACCCTTGCAGGCTTTCCTTGACCGCATCTCTCACGTCTCCACCACTGACAACCTCCAAAATTCAAATGTAATCCTGCTAGTCATGTAGAGAATAGTTTTCTACTTAATGTCTTAAATTTTATTTCCTTATTTTTTGTCTTTAATTTGGCTCTGATATCAGTCATTGGCCTTATCCATTGCACACTTACTACAATTCTGAATATTTTGCTATCTTCATTTAATTATATGTGAGATTTACTATCTTTTAAATGGCCCCATGATCTTCATCATCTCATGAGATTTTGCTCACTGGCTAGATCCCTAGGATCTTTCCTGTGTTCTTTTGGTTCCTTAGGGCCTGAAACACCAATGTCAACTTAATCTTCACATTAGATTTTTCTTGGCCTTTCAGAAGTCAGTGTTAACGATCTTTGCACATTTGGTATCCAAGGCTCCATTTAGGTGTCCCTTTTCTTTCCTATCCTTATTCTTTCTCTCTCAATTATACTTAATGCTATTGTTTTTTAAAGTAAAGGATGGATATTTTTTTTTTTTGCCAGTTGAGATAAGTGGAAAGAACCTGATGTATGTGAGTGGTAACTTCCACCACGACTCAGAGTCACCATCATCCTCTGGTTTGCAATGGAGGATTTGTGTTCGTGTACTGCTGGAGCTCTGGTTGGACAGGGACTCCCTTTCGCATGCACACACTCTGTCCTCCTCTGTCAACAGTGAATATCCATACTGTTGAACTACATGGCAATGTGTATTTGGATGTTTTGTAATTTTATTCATTCACACATTCCAGAGTGTTTTCCAGATGAAAATGCTAAATTCGGCTCTCCTATCAGTTGTATTAGTTTGTGTGAACAGTGGCCTGCTGAGATCCACAAACTGATTGGCATGCCTACTTAGTACACGGTGTGGTGTGGGTAATGAAAATGTTCCAGTTCCATAAGATTTTCAAGGTCTGCTTGCCTCAGACCATGTTTTGGATTTGGTCTGTCACACATGCGTAACAGAGATCAATCACAGTTCTCACATTTACAAAGGATGACACAAAAGATATTAAGAAATCTAACACTTTGATGTAAAGGCTTGCAATTTTTTCATAGGAAAATTAAAAATCTATTTTGGTTTTCAAGTCCTTAAAAACATGACAGAATAAGTGTATTGAAGTGAAGCTTGAGAGTGAGTGTGATTCTGTTAGAACATCAAATAATAAGAATAAGGTATTCTTTCATGAAACACCTTTCAGGTTCAGGAAAATTAATCTACAAAGGTCAAAAGAACTTTTTAAAGTGAGATGATTGTGAGTGATGTCTCTTCCTTTTTTCCCATCTGGATTCAGAGCCTGGCTGTCTGAGAATGCCCAGGGTTCCTTAGGCAATTCTTAGAGACCACACTGCCCCTTAGACAGGTCTACCGCAGGTGGGGCCACTGTGGGAGAAGGACATCGTGCCTCTCCTGCTCATGAGTGAGAGTCTGTGTCTGGCTACAGGTATTAACAGCAGGATCAGAACCGGCTCGGACAACATGCTCTTCTTTTTCTCCTAGAAAAATAGACTTCTTCCAAATCCTCCAACCCGGGAGCCTCTCCAACCCGGGAGCTCAGGTGTGTGTTTGCCCAGCCTCCCTGACATAAGGCCATGTACATACATGAGGCCAAAGTGTAGGCCAAGATGGATGGTGGTAGCCCTGTGTTCTGTGCCCAGGGAGCAGCAAAGCTCTTGACACAAATGACTTTGAAGCACTTCACTATTTTTCTTTTCTTAATAAAAGTTATACATTTTACATCCCCAAAACCTCCAGGAGTACAGATGGTGTAGAGGGAGAACTCCATCTCCCTCATTCCCTCTGCACACACATGGCCCAGCGTCAGAACTCCCAACCCTCAGAGGCAATCACCATTAATGGCTTCTGTGTGGACTTAGAAATTCATCATAGAAGTATGCAGACCAGCAAAACTGTAATGTATTGTGCTTATATTTTTTTCATAAAAGGTCACTAACAGATAGATTCCTAGAATACCTTCTGCAACTTGGTTGGTTTGTCTGTTTTCACACTTTGCCAACATCTGCTCATCTTCTTAGCTTGGTATATATAGTTCTATTTTATTCTTATGACTGGCTGCACAGTATTACTTTGTATTAAAGTTCTCATGGGTGGATACATAGTATTTCCAGTACTTAAGAAATCCACA
Organism: Marmota monax; assembly: GCF_021218885.2. NCBI lineage: Eukaryota > Metazoa > Chordata > Mammalia > Rodentia > Sciuridae > Marmota > Marmota monax. The sequence goes on from NW_026692848.1 coordinate 6,301,999, forward strand.
AATGATGTTTGATGAACATCATTGTTTGTGTCTTAGTGGGCTTTGCTGCCATAACAAAATACTATAGATTGAGTGATTTGAACAACAGAACTTTATTTTTTCACAGCTTTGGGGCCTTGAAAGTCCAGATCAAGGTGCAGCAGGTTTGAGGACTGGAGAGGGCTCTTTTCCTGGACAGTTGCCTCCCTGCTCTGTCCTCAGTGACAGTAGGGACCAAGGACACTAATCCCATCAAGGAATCCCCACCCCCCCATGACCTCTTATAAACCTACCATCTCCCAAAGACCCTCCTCCAGCCACCACCACATTGAGTTACAGTCACAGTGTGTGAATTTTAGGTGAATACAAGCATTCCATCCATAGCAGCTCAGACATTTTGCCTTCTTCAGTAAATACTATTAGACATTATTCAAAGTTAGATTGCTGAGTCAAATAATAACTACATCCACTTTTAATAAACACTGATAAAATGATTTCAACAAGTAGTTGGCAAGAGTTCAGTTATAGCTTCACATCATCTACACACTGCTTATTGCTAAGCTTTTTATTTTATTTTATTTATTGCTAAGCTTTTATACTTTCTGATCCAATAGGCAAGTAATGGGATCTCATATAACAAATGATTATTGACCACTTGTGACTTTGTCTTTGAATTACCTTGTGAAATCCTTATTGGCTTATGAGATCTTTTACATATTTAAAAAAAATTAGTCTCTTAGCATATGTATTGTTTGCATTTTTACCAGTTTTTCTTTTGAGTTTGACTCTTGGGGCATTCTGGTTATCAGTTGTGATGTAACAAATTAGTCCATGTCTTAAAAAGAATCTCTTTTGTTACTTATCAAAATTCTGAGGGCTATGAATTTGGGCAGCGCACAGTGGGGACAATGAGACCCTACTGGTCGATACCACTGGGGCTGAGGCCTCTCCAGTGGAGTGTTGGTCCAGATGTGCAGAGTTCAGCTAGGAAGCTGGGTGGCGGGATGGGACACACCCTGGGGCTGGGTGCTTGAACCCTCTGGGTTCCTTGTTTCCTCTGTGTGGACTCCAGGACCCTCTGCCCACATGTCCTTTCACCATGCTGTCCCCTGCAGGGCCACAGAACATCACAGCTCAAGGTTCCACTAGTGCCAGAGCAAGCCCTACCAGGACTCTTGAGGCTCCTGGCTGAAGTATCTGCCAAACGCTCTGGGTTCAGACAAGGCCCAGGCCAGCTCAAACCTAAGAGGAGAGGGCAAGTCCCACATTTTTCCAGGTGTGATTCATTGTCGACCAGTGAAACAGACCACCAGGATCTACTTCTGGTTTGGTTTTGTTGCCTCAGGAATATTTTACAGTTTTTCTGGGTAGTAAGGTATCTTCGCCTCCTTCACAGCTTCTTCTAATTTTTAATTTTTAATGTCAGCAAAGAAAGGACTTCACCACGATGAAATTATGAAATGTTGTATCCATTGTTTCTTACAATACATTTTTGATGTTTTGATTTTTCACACTTGAGTTTATTTTATTTGAATTCACTTTCTTTTTAAAGGAATACAATAGGAATCTAAGTTAAATTTTGCTTTTTAAAAATCTGTTCTAACACTCACTCCCCACTTATCTAAAGTACTATCATTATTATGCACTGAAGTTCAAATTGCCATGTATTTATTTCCATAGTTTCTATTTGCTATTCTCCTCCAATTTCCTTGCAGCAACAATAACATCTAGTCTATACATCTAGCTCTTACAAATAGCACGTGTGTGTGTGTGTGTGTGTGTATGTGTTCTGAGGTCCTTAGAAAACCGAGGGACATTATGCAACATTGTGCGGCTTCAGATGGGCAAAAGGTGGCTCTCGACAGAGGTGGGATGTCTAGGTGGGCCCAGAATTTCAAGAGGAAAAATGGCCAAACCAGTATAACTGCAGGGGTCACTGCATCCTTCTCCACAGGAGGTGGGAAGAGGACTAAGCCCATTGGAAATAGTGGAATAAGATCTGAGTTCTATGTGGTGGGCTCACGTGAGTTGCTTGGTCTCCCACTGAGGTGGTTCTCCGTGCACCCACAGAGAGCAAGAGGCCCCAAAGCCGGAGCCTGCTCACCCCTCGGTAGGCCAGAGAACTGAGTGGAGGACCACACCTGGCCCTGTGGCCTGCCCTCTTATTTCCTGGCCCGACTCTGTCTCCTGGAGAGGTCTCTTAGCCAAGGCAAGGTTGTGCCCCACCCCAACCCACCCCAAGTGCAGAACTTGCTGTTGGTGTTGATGCTGAAGCTGAAAGCCAGCAAAGGAGAGGGAAGTCCTGAGACATTGCTTTCAACGTGGAATTCTGTGCCTATCCAAGTTTTTAGCAAGCTCATAAACAAGTAAGGAAACATCCAGACCCGTGGGATCCAGAAACCTTACCTCCCATGCACCTTTTCTGAAAATACTCTTTCTGTGATCTGGACTGCAGCAAAAGAACAGGGAGGACAGCGAAGTAGAAGAGAAGAGCAATCCACAGTGATCAAAACAAATTCCCAGAGGGAGAAGGGCTGAAAACGTGCTCCATAACGAGTAACATGAAGCCCACCATGAAGGGAACCAGAGACTTTAGAGAATTCCAGAAAGACAGCCCGGTGGCAGACCTGAGAAGCAAGGAGACACACCAGAGCAATCGATTGGTGGGACGTGAGGGAGCAGGAGGAGCCCAGTGATGGGGAGGAGGCCTGTGCTTCTCCTGTCATTGAAAAGGAAGTTGTCTGACTCCAGAGAAGCTAAATGGGTGCTAGACATCTGTCCATCTGTGAATCAAAAAGACCAAGACACTGAGAATTGGGAAAAAGAATCACTTGGTGTAAGCTTTGGGAAATTCCCCATTGAGTGACCAAGCTTTAGTGACACAGGGTGGGACCCTAGCTTAAGGTTCAGCCAGTGGGTACAACTCACTGGGACCAGGAATGCCTTTGCTTTGTGAATGTTTGTGACAACATCCAGAGTCCCCCAGAAGGCCAAGCGTGCGTTCTTGGATGGTACAGCACAAAATGTGGACATTGCAGATAAGAAAGTGTAAAAATCAAGGAAAGGCTGAAGAAGGAGGGGAAATGGAGGGAGGAGAGGCGAAGAAACCTTGCAGGCCCTCTGCTCTTCACCTTACACAATGGCGACTCAGGATAGAACCAAATTCCGTGGACTGAGATGTAGGTAAGTCTTAAAAATAAGGGTCTGTTTAAGATAAAACATAGGTCAACGTAAGAACTAAAAGTTCAAATGTCAATGGAAAATCAGGAGGGGAAGGGCAGGGGAGCAGGGCCAGCTTAGAGAAAGAAATGACTGAAAACCACAAGTGTGTCCCACCAAGTGCCCACTGGGACGAGAAGCACAATGTGGGCGTGAGCAGGCTCCTGTCTCCAACTTCCCAGAGCCAGGTACCGGGCGCTGGGCAATTCCTGACATCTGCCTTTATGTTTGTCTTCTTATTTACCTATTAACAGTTCCCTGAGGGTGGGAAGCCAGAAGCGGGGTACAAAAGATTCACATCCTCCCTGTTAAATATGAGAATGAGCCAGAGCCCAAAATTTCGATATCCCATCCTGGTGCACACAGGTCTCAGAGACGGGGTATTTTTATTCCACATTTTTATTGTTGCAGTATAGTGGTGCATAATGGTGGGATCCATTGCTACATCTTCATACATACACACAATCTATCCATAAAGTTTGGCCAATATCCCTCCCCCTCACTTCCACTGCCCTCCCTTCCTTGCACTTCTCTTTCCTCTACTGATCTCCCTGTGATTTTTGTGAGATCCACCCACTTCTTTCTTTTCTTTTTTCCTTTCTAGCTTCTGCATATGAGAGAAAACATACATCCCTTGACCTTCTGGGTTTAAATTATTTCATCTAACATAATGGTCTCTAGTTCCCTCCATTTTCCTGCAAATGACATAATTTCATTTTTCTTTATGGCTGAATAAAACTCCATTGTGTATATGTGCCACATTTTCTCTATCCATTCCTTGTTGACAGATACCTAGCCTGGTTCCGTAGTTTGGCTATTGTGAATTGTGCTGCTGTAAACATGGGAATACAGGTATTGCTACAGTATGTTGACTTTGATTCTTCAGAATAAACACCGAGGAGTGCTATAGCTGGGTCATATGGAGGCCCCATGCCTAGACTTTTGAGGGCCCCCCATACTGATTTCCATAGGGGTTGTACTAATTTACAATCCCACCAACAGTGTATGAGTGTTCCTTTTTTTCCACATCCTCTCCAGAATCTATCATTGTTTGTATTCTTGATGGCTGCCATTCTGACTGGTGTGAGATGAAATCTCAGTATAATTTTGATTTGCATTTCCCTAATTGCTAATGATGTTGAACATTTTTTTCATGTAGAGATAGGTGTTTATTCTGACAGCATTAGTGTTTTTCTTAGCATTGTGTCTCAGTGTCATTTTTTCCTACATCAGAAATATGAATATATACCAGTGACTCTAAACTACTCATGGCCTAAATAAATCCAATAATTTCAGATGAATGAGAATGGTATGAAATATTTAGGGCATTTTAATGTATTTGGGTTAGAATTGCTGCTTAATCATGAAACAATTTAACAAGATTACACACCAGCCCTCTTTTGAGTTTTAATCGGAGGTCACGTTTGAAGGTCAGTGTCTTCTCTGTTGCTTGGTGATATTTTGACATGGTCAGAGTGGTCACACTGGACTGTGTGCTGGGTACATGGCAAGGAAAGCACCTTAGAACATCACTGGACAGAGGTGACTTACCTCTAGGCCACTGGGGTTTGGGGAAATGCGCAGTCTGGCTGGGCACAATTCAGGAGCCACTTGTCAAAAGAAACGAAATTTATTTTTAGAACACACACACCGCACCACACAGCTCTTCAGGAAAACCTTCAGAGCCCAACTGCCACCACCAGGTTCCCACAAGCCTCTCCACCTCCCCCACTCCTCCTGCTCTTGAGGCCAATTGGCTGGGTCGCGTGGGCGGAGCCAAAAAAAGTCCCCCAATGAGCAGCTCCGTGGTCTGAAAGGGCGGGGAAACAACCCAGTGAGCATCACCACAGAGGAGCCAATCGGTTGGCAGCTAGAAGTTTGCTGGGGCCGCTGTGAGCCAATCATCAGCTGGCAGCTGGAAGTTTGTGGCAGCTAGAAGTTTGCTGGGGCCCCTTTGGCAGTGGCTCTCAACATCTCCCCCTCTCTGTTTAAACAACAAGCATGAGGCTTAGGGACCGTGCCTGCCTTAGGTTGCCCAATACTACATATGGTCCTTACCCGTCATCAGATGAGCCTCCTGTCTTAGGTTGGTACCATTGCAATTAGATCTTACCCGTCATTGACTACTGGTCCAGCATACAGCCACACTTGTGGATGGGTCTTTGTACCAGCAGGGGGGTGAGGTTCTTTGCCTCACCTCTGTTGGCCACCAAATTTTAGCTGAACAACCATCACAAGCAGAAGGGAGGAGGATAAACCAAGCCAATTGACGGCTCCTTTTGGAAAAATTGTACCACCGATGACACCATCAGCAAAAATACCCCAACACTACCACAAGTCACTGCACCAACAGATAGTTCGTAATGCATATAAGTGAGTTCACAATGCATACAAGTGATACATAGTCCAGGCAAGTTCTGCAAGCAGTTCAGTGATAGCTATTGCAGAAGCTGTAGATTGGTTTTATCTTTGTCTTCACCAGCACTGGGATGAAGATAGGAATTCTGGCAATAATGACTAAAAAAAAAAATATGTAACATTCCAGAAGACACTGAAAGAAAACAATTTTCTTAACAATTTACATTATCTTGAACAGAATTATTAAATATAATGAAAAGGAAAGGTAAAAGTAAATAAACAGATCTGTTAACCTCCTTTTATGTTCACATATTAAAACAATCCTCAACAGCTGTTTACCCAATTTAAAATTAAACCATTTAAATCATGTGAATAAGAAAAAAAATATTTGGATCCATTTTTCATGAGCGCTCATCATATATGATATATGGACATACGTACATACAAACATACAACACAAAACACAAGTGTGCACACATAATATAATACATACAACACATAACATAATAGTAAAGGCCTTATAACTTTTTACAGGTGAAATCCCCATTGCAATGTTTAAAAATTCTATAGTCAAAAAATAGAACTGATCAGCAAAACATTAACCTAGGTCTGTATGAGCTCAAAAAACAAAATAGAACTTCGTGATGTGGGAAAGGGCAATAATAAAATAGATATTGAAAAAAGCATCCTGGTTCTGTCACAGATGTAAGGGTAGCCAAACTGGAGTTCTGGGTATCAGCTGTTATGGATTTGGGCCAAATTATCTTATTTTTGGTCTGTAGAAATCGCTTTAGTTAATCTCTCTGGAATCCAAATCAGCTGCTGTTCTCCCTGTGGAAACACACAAACAGACCCCTGACTCCAGACAATCACTGGATCAGGACCTTTCCATTGTCCTGTTAGAATTTCCTTCCAAAGTACCTTGGGCTTATGTACATTTTTTGGATACATATGCCTTTCCACAACACTAAGCCCTGATGAATCCAAATTTTAAAAGTTTAGAGTAAAAAGGGTTATTTTAAGTTTATCTTTGGAGAATATATACCCCTTCCCAATTCCCTCTTTTTGCTTTAATAAGTACATTTTAATAGTTTGATGAGCTCTTTCAACTATGCCTTTCCCTGTGGATTGTATGGGATTCCTGTTATATGAATAATGCCAAATGATGAGCAAAATTGTTTAAAAGAGGTAGAAGTATAACCAGGGGCATTATCTGTTTTTAACTGTTTTGGAACACCCACAGTGGCAAAATTTTGTAAGCAATGAGCTATATTATCTTTAGTTTTTTCTCCGGCATGAAGGGAGCCCATCAAAAATCCAGAAGAAGTATCAACTATAACATGCAAATATTTTAATTTTCCAAATTCTGGAAAGTGTGTGACGTCCATCTGCCAAATATGGTTAGGTATCAGTCCTCTAGGATTGACTCCAAGATTAACTTGTGGTAAAAAGGTCACACAATTTTGACATTGTTTTATTATTTGTCTAGCTTGTTCCTTAGTTATTTTAAAACACTTTTGTAAAGTATTAGCACTGACATGGAACTTTTTATGAAAATTTGTAGCTTCTTCTAGTGTAGAGACAATATATATGTCATGTGTAGTTTTATCTGCTAAATCATTGCCCAAACTAAGGGCTCCAGGCACTCCTGTATGTGCCCTGATATGTCCTATAAAGAATGGATCTTTTCTGTCCCAGATTAGACTTTGTATAGTGGAAAGCAAAGAGAAAACAGTAGAGGAAGGGGAAATCCTACCAGCATCTTCAAGGGATATTATAGCATTAACTATATACTGACTATCGGAAAATAAATTGAATACAGAATCTTTAAACATCACAAAGGCTTGTAAAACTGCATTAAGCTCTACCTTTTGAGCTGATTGTTTGGGTACTAAAAATGTAAAAGTTTGATCAGGTGTAACTATTGCTGCTGTACCATTATTTGACCCATCAGTGAATATATTTGGAGCATTCATGATAGGTGTTTTTCTTGTCATTTTTGGAAAAATTACAGGATGCAATGACCAAAAAGACAATAAAGGATTAGATGGTAAGTGGTTATCAAATGAAACATTAGATTTGCACATGATTATTGCCCAAGTATTTAACTCATTAGCTAACTCATCAATTTGATTCATAGTATATGGAGTAATAATTTTATTGGGAGAAATTCCAAACACTCCCTTTGCTGCTTTTATTCCTTTGAGTATTAATTGTCCTACAGCCTCAGGATACCTGGTAAGAATAGTATTAGGAGAATAAGATAAATGTATCCATAATAATGGACCTTCTTGCCAAAATACTCCTGTAGGAATATTTTTTGTTGGTAGTACAATAAATAATAAAGGCAAACTTATATCAATTCTATCCAAATACATATTTTCCATATATGTTTCAATGATTTTTAATGCCTTTCTTGCTTCAGGCGTTAACATTCGGGGTGAATTTGGATCTGATGGACCTTTTAGGATATCAAATAAAGGTCCCAACTTCTCCTGTTGGTATGCCTAGATAAGGCCTTATCCAATTTATGTCTCCTAATAACTTTTGAAAGTCGTTAAGTGATTTGAGTTGATCTACTCGTATTTGAATTTTTGGTGGACGGACCATGGTTGAGGATAATAGAACTCCTAAATAATTAATTGGAAAATTTAATTGTACTTTATCTATTGCTATCTCTAGATTATAATTTTTTAATAAGTTTGTAAGTGTGGCATAACATTCTAGCAATGTGTTTTTATCTTTGTGTGCTAATAATACATCATCCATATAGTGAAATATTTGTAGTTCAGGATTTTGATTTCTAAGTGGCTGGATTACTTTGTTAACATAAATTCGACACATAGTTGGGCTGTTAGCCATCCCTTGAGGGAGTACTTTCCATTCATATCTCTGATATGATAGTAAATGCAAAACATGGACTATCCTGAGGATGAATTGGAATTGAAAAAAAAATCTTTAATATCTATAACTAAAACATACCAGGTTTTTGGCAAAGCAGACAATTGAGGAATCCCTGATTGAGCAGGTCCCATAATAACCATCTCATTATTAATGGCTCTTAAATCTTGCAATAATCTCCATTTACCAGATTTCTTTTTGATGACAAAAATGGGAGTATTATGGGGAGATACAGAAGGTTGTATATGTCCTTCCGCTAATTGTTGTTTGACCATGTCATGGGCTGCTTGTATCTTTTCTTTAGTCAGGGGCCACTGAGGAACCCATACTGGTCTTTCTGATTTCCAAGTAATTTTTATTGTGTCAGTGACCCCTTCTGAAAATCCAACCCATGTCTGTCCATTCCTTGATCTATTTGTATTGGTGCTGCTATACCTTGTTCTTGTTCTTCTAATCTTTTTTCTTTTCTAAAACCTTGTCTCGCCCTAATAGTGGGTTTATTTTGATTGATGTTATTTGTTAATGTCAAACCTAATTGATCTAGGACATCTCATCCCCATAAATTTACGGGAAGATGATCCAATACATATGGCTGTACAGTTCCTCCACATCCTTCAGGATCCTTCCAATCTAATACCATTGCACTTCTATGGGGATTAGTTGCTACTCCTAGGCCTCGAAGCGTTTGAGTGGCTTGTTGTAATGGCCAATGTTTTGGCCATTCTTGACGAGAGATGATGCTAAGGTCTGCACCTGTATCCAGTAGCCCATTAAATTCATGTCCTTGAATATTTAGTTTTAGCATGGGGCAAGAATCTAAATTTAAAGAAAGCATAGCCCAATCTACACCTGTGGAGCCTAATCCCCTGGAACCTCTTTCTACAGTACGATTGGAAAATTTATCATGTAGGTTGGGTATTATTAGTAACTGTGCTATTCTATCTCCTGGTGAAATTACTGATATACCCTTTGGAGAACTGGCTATAATTTTTATTTCACCTTCATAATCGGGATCAATTATCATAAGTCCTTTTAGAGTAGAAGAACTGCATCCCAATAATAAGCCTACTGTTCCTTTGGGAAGAGGTCCTTTTACCCCTGTGGGAATGATTTGAACTCCCATCTCTGGAGTTAGTACTGCTCTGGCGGAGGCGCAGATGTCCACAACCCTGCGCTCCCTCTGGTTCGTCTGATGAGAGATCTGATGAACAATGTGTCATGGGCACTACCCTGATGGGGTTGCTGGGTTCCTCCAGTGCTCCGTATATTTGTGGTTTTGGGCCCCGGAGCATTGGGCCCCTCTGTCCATTTTTTGGCAACGGAGCCCGATGCCTTTCTCCACGATATCGTGGATAAACACCTGGTCCTTGTTCGTTTTTTGATAATGGAGTATCCTCTATGGTGGTTTGAGAACGGCATTCATTAGCCCACTGTCTCCCTCTACAGCATCGTTGGCAAATACCTGGTATTCTACTCCTTTGATATCTAGTTTTGTTAAACCCTCCTCCTATGGGGCAATTCCTTTTAAAATGTCCTGTTTGTTCACAATTGTAGCATGTTTTTGGCCTGGCATATAAAACCTGTTGTACTGCAGCTGCCACGACTTGCCCTTGTTCATTAATGTCTCTATATAATTTAATATATGTGTTTAAATCTTCATGTTTCCATCGTCTAATGATATCTCTGCACCAATGATTCGCTTGCTCATAAGCCAATTGTTTTATTAATGGCATTGCTTATTCTGTATTCCCAAAAACTCTGGTAGCTGTTTGAATAAGCCTATCTACAAATTCAGCGGTAAGGTTCATTAGTTCCTTGTATTACCTTAGATAATTGACCTTGTAAACCTCCATGTCCTTGTAAAGTCTTCCATGCCCTAACCGCAACTACAGCAATTTGTAAGTATATACCAGGATCATATGCAATTTGTTGCTGCTGATCCTCATAAGGTCCCTTTCCTAACAACATATCTAGATTTCTCTGAGGATAACCAGATGCTGCATTTCGCCTAGCCGACTCCTTGCAAAATTCCTCATTGGCAACCTTCCATAACAGGTATTGTCCTCCATTTAGCACAGCCTTACACATATTAGCCCAATCTGCTAGTGTCATGTTCAAGTTGGTAATGGATTCAACCATGCTTACAGTGAAGGGTGCTTGAGGACCATAGGTTGTTACAGCCTCTTTTAGCTGCTTCACTGTTTTGAAATTTAAAGCATGGTGAATTCGCTGCCCTCCTGCCTGCTCAAATACAGGGCATGTTAATATTTGAGATCCTGTCTCAGGATCCCATCTATCAACTGTGGGGGTTGGGGGCCTCCCAGCATATGGAGGTGGCGCTGTTGGTTGGACACTTACGCCCTCTGGTGATAGAAAGGTGTTAGTAGCAGTCTCCTGTAGAGGTGGTGCTGTTGGTTGGACACTTACGCCCTCTGGTGATAGAAAGGTGTTAGTAGCAGTCTCCTGTAGAGGTGGTGCTGTTGGTTGGACACTTACACCCCCTGGTGATAGAAAGGTGTTAGTAGCAGTCTCCTGTTGTAACTTTTCCCCTGATGGCTTTTTCTGCTCTAAACTTTCTTCCTCTGTCTGACTAGCTCGAGAAACCTTCTCTTTTACTTGAATCTTTTCCTCTGTCTGACTAACTTGAGAGACCTTCTCTTTTACTTGAATCGATATGTCTTCTCCTTCCTCTACCATTGTCTGGACTGAAGGCTTTGGACTAAGCAAACAAGATACGAATGTCCACAATGGCAATGTGCCAACTGGCAGAGTCCCTGGGCATTTCTTTTCTATTCTTTTTAAATCTTCACCATGATGGTTCCATTGTGATATATTTAACAACTCCTCCTTAAAAAGCCGTGGGCTACATTTTTGTATTGTATCAACGTATGCCCTGACTGTTCTTGATTTTATTGAGATGCCTCCTTCCTCTAATAATTTACTTAACACTCTTTCGGTTTGTTTTTTACTAATTTCTGATCCCATATTTCTACTATAATACAACCCAACAAGATGACACCAAACAAAACCGAGACAGAATGGAACAACACAAAATCATTATATCAGCCTTTCTATCCTCCTGAAATGTCCATCCATCCTTTCTCCCTATCTGTTCCTCAGATGTGAGTGGTTTTTCTTCCGTCTCACTCATCTCCAGGGACAGGCAACTTAAAACAAAAGTGAAGCAAAACAAAAGAAGAATCTTAAAATGGCTACCCATCCTCTCGCCCTGCCCTCAGGGGCGAGCAGTTTACCTTATCACTTACCCTCAGTCGCTCCCCATGCAGGCCACCAAATGCTGCAGTCTGGCTGGGCACAATTCAGGAGCCACTTGTCAAAAGAAACGAACTTTATTTTTAGAACACACACACACCGCACCACACAGCTCCTCAGGAAAAACCCTCAGAGCCCAACTGCCACCACCAGCTTCCCACAAGCCTCTCAACCTCCCCTACTCCTCCTGCTCTTGAGGCCAATTGGCTGGGTTGCATGGGCGGAGCCAAAAAAAGTCCCCCAATGAGCAGCTCCGTGGTCTGAAAGGGCAGGGAAACAGCCCAATGAGCATCACCGCAGAGGAGCCAATCAGTTGGCAGCTAGAAGTTTGCTGGGGCCGCTGTGAGCCAATCATCAGCTGGCAGTTGGAAGTTGGCTGGGGCCCCTTTGGCTGGGGCCACTGTGAGCCAATCATCAGCTGGCAGCTGGTGCTGGCAGCTGGAAGTTTGCTGGGGCCCCTTCGGCTGTGGCTGTCAACAGGGAAATACTCATAAACGCCTTTTGCTTCTGAAGTCAAAGCAAGAATCTGCTGCGGATATTCTGCGGGGAAGTGGAAGTAGAGAAATCTGCCCCTGTGGTTGAGGAAAAAGCAGTGTTCAGGAGAGAAGCCTCTGTGTCGCTTTGCATGCTCTAATCCCTCCCTCAGTGTGCTGGCTGGGGTCAGCTGCAGGTCCATCCCTCCACCAGGCCAGCTTCCTCCAGGAAAACTGCTCCCCCTGCCGCTGAGGCCCTCCCTGAGCAGCACCTTAACCACTTCCTGGAAGGAGGCCCCCCTCTTTTCAATCGTGCCTTTCTATGGTAAGAAGCATAAAAGTGCTCAGTTGTGGCCCAGTGGTAGTTGGCCTGCCTGGGTTCCTTGCCAGCACCTCAGAAATAATAAATAGCATGAAAGTGTTAAGTATTTCCTGGCCAAGAAGAATTTGCAAAATGTGTAATCAAAGTCGTTCATGTGGCTGTTTTTTTTATCTTTTGGGGGAAGGTGGGGGACAGGTCTGGTGATTTCACCCAGAGCACTTACCACTGCACCAAATCCCCAGCCCTTTTTGTTTTTTTATTCTGAGACAGGATCTCAGGAAGTTGCTTAGAGCCTTGCTAAGTTGATGACGCTGGCTTTGAATTTGTAATCCTCCTGCCTCTGCCTCCAGAGCTGCAGGGATTACAGGTGTGTACCACCACGCTCAGCAGTATTTGTTTAAAGAAAAAAGAAAACTTCTTCTTCCTATCCCCCTCTCTGTTTAAGCCAGGCCCTCTGTGTGGTGAGCATTCAGCTGAGTGCTATTGTTTCTGTATAAAAAATTAGACCAAAAATTACTTATGGGAAGAATGGAATGCAGTATTTGAGGACTGGACCATCTCAGGTGTGTTGTCTGAGAAGCTTTGTGGTATGCCACGGTGTGAGCATTTGATGCTGGGATGTGGCTCTTGTGGCAGAGCAGATGGCCTGCTTGGTCCGACTCCCTGGAGATAGCCATTCCTCACTGTGGTTGGATTTCCTTCATCTGAAAGTCTAAGAGTTTTGTAAGGATTTTTTAAAAGCACAAAGTGCTGGGAGCCATTAGCCAAGTAGGTATGACAATTTCCTTGCCAGCGTACCCCATGTTGCTGACATGTTGCAGTGACATTGAATGTAAGTGACCTTGCTCAAGGACCAAGGCAGATTAGGGTGTTCCCGGTTTTAAGATAATAGTGTTTAGGGCGTTCCCGGTTTAGGTTCCAGGTTTAAGGTTTAAGATTATTCCTGCTGGGAATAGGGCGTATCCTGCTGCCTGAGTTCCCCTTGAGTTCTCACGGGATTCAGACAGTATATTTTGGAGATAGAAGCCCAGTGGAGGTGAATTTGGGAGAGAGTGTGGATTTGGGAAGAGAACGTGGATTTCCCCAGAATGTGATTGTAGACGGCTGGTGTGAGTTCGGGAATAAAGAGTTGCTGTTTGAATCTACAAGCTGTGTGGTGGCTCGTGATTGTGTGCCCAGCTAGATTGCGGCATTTGTGCCCAGCCAGACTGCGGCATTTGGTGGCCCGTACGGGGAACTTCTGAAGCTTAGAGGTAAGTGAAATTTCTCACCCTTGAGGAAGAGAGAAAGAATGGGTGAACATTTCAAAAAACAATGTGTTATTGTTTTGATTTATTTTGTTTTTATTTCAAGTTGCCTGTTCCTAGAACTTTCTCAGGCAAACTGGGGAAAATGGTTGACTCAAGGTTTGAAGTTGTTCGCCTCCGAGCAAGATAAATTGTTAGAGGAAGAAGGCACCCCAGTAAGACCAAGAACAATTAGGGCATATGTTGATACAATACAAAAATGTAGCCCATGGCTTTTTAAAGACAAGTTATTAAGTATATCAATGGGACCATCATGGTATCCTGTAGAAGGATTTTTCTTCAACAAGAAAGAGATGGCTAGTTCTGTTTACTACACTTGTTTAAGATCTTGGTTTTTACAGACATCTGATTAATTTACAAAGCTAAAGTGTTAAAATATCAGCCACTAAATATGAAATCAAGTACTCTTTACTTATTAAGTTCCATAAGGTAATATATTTAAACATTATGTGTGTTTTCATAAATTGGTGAATGGAAAAAGTTTAATATTGCTTTGTGTCTGTGTCTTTGCTAAAACAAGGTTACTAAGTGTTAAGATTCTATCATGTGTAATTTATATACAAAGAGTAGAAAAATTTTCAGTTGGGTTTCAATTATAGTATTATAGTATCATAAAAAACATGAAAGTCTTTCATCTTATTAAAGTGGAGTAATTTGTCTAAATCAGAAATTTTATAAGGGTTGTTTCAAAATGTGAATTTATAAAAAGGGTTAATGGCTAACAGTCCAACTATGTGTCAAATATATGTTAACAAAGCAATCCAGCCACTTAGAAATCAAAATCCTGAACTACAAATATTTCACTATATGGCTGTATAGTTCCTTCACATCCTTCAGGATGCTTCCAATCTAATATCATAGAACTTCTATGGGGATTAGTCGCCACTCCTAGGCCTCGAAGCGTTTGAGTGGCTTGTTGTAATGGCCAATGTTTTGGCCATTCTTGACGAGATATGATGCTAAGGTCAGCTCCTGTGTCCAGTAGTCCATTAAACTCATGACCTTGAATATTTAGTTTTAGCATTGGGCGAGAATCTAAATTTAAAGACAACATAGCCCAATCTACACCTGTGGAGCCTAATCCCCTGGAACCTCTTTCTACACTATGACTAGGAAATTTATTATGTAGGCTGGGTATTATTAACAACTGTGCTATTCTATCTCCAGGTGAAATTACTGATATACCTCTTGGAGAACTAGCTATAATTTTTATTTCACCTACATAATCGGGATCAATTACCCCAGGACTTATCATAAGTCCTTTTAATGTAGATGAACTACGTCCCAGTAATAAGCCTACTGTTCCTTGGGGAAGAGGTCCTTTTACTCCTGTGGGAATGATTTGAACTCCCATCTCTGGAGTTAATGCCGCAGTCAGGCTGGGCACAAATGCCGCAATCTAGCTGGGCACACAATCACGAGCCACCACACAGCTTGTAGATTCAAACAGCAACTCTTTATTCCCGAACTCACACCAGCCGTCTACAATCACATTCTGGGGAAATCCACGTTCTCTTCCCAAATCCACACTCTCTCCCAAATTCACCTCCACTGGGCTTCTATCTCCAAAATATACTGTCTGAATCCCGTGAGAACTCAAGGGGAACTCAGGCAGCAGGATACGCCCTATTCCCAGCAGGAATAATCTTAAACCTTAAACCTGGAACCTAAACCGGGAACGCCCTAAACACTATTATCTTAAAACCGGGAACACCCTAATCTGCCTTGGTCCTTGAGCAAGGTCACTTACATTCAATGTCACTGCAACATGTCAGCAACATGGGGTACGCTGGCAAGGAAATTGTCATACCTACTTGGCTAATGGCTCCCAGCAACAAAGCTGCATGTTATTTTTGTTTTGTTCCCAAGACTTCCCTCAGAGTGATATTAACAACAGTTTTAGGAAGTAATCTTGTAATTACCTTTGTAAACCCAGATTTGTGTAATATTTTGTAATTCTCATCATGATGCACTGGAAGGTGTTTCTCTCTGGCTTCTTTTTTGGAAGTTTCTCATTTTCAGCCTGATCTGTATGATGTGTGGCTTTCCCTGGGCTTCTCCACTTCACATTATCCTCATGGCCCCTGACCCACATGCAGGTGGAGGACATCCACGCTGACCAGGCCTTGCAGGCACAAGGACCACTGTGAGGCCAGCTGTCCATCTCCAGAGATTGTGGCAAGGAGGCTCCAGTTTCCTACATCCTTGCCCTTGACATCATTTTGAGATTTGCCATCAATCTGAGGTCACCTGGCACACATTGGGTTGGTAATCTTTTGGGGTCTGTCTCACCCTGCCCAGTTGTGCTAAGGTAGAGGGGTAGGTTGCAGATAGGCAGAGAAAGTGCCCAGGGACAGCATGAGAGACATTATTTAATGGGGAAAGCTTATATGATATCAGTGACTGCTCCAAGAAGAGTTTGGTTGTGATGCGGTGCCCCCAGCCCTGTGGTGCTTTGTGAAGCAGCTCATCTTCTCCCTCACAGTGTTTGGTCCAGTGGTGGCTGGCTGATGAGTGACACTTAAGCTTTGCACGGTGCCCTTAGTTCTGCACTTATCTCCACTCCAACACGTAAGGCTGCAGAAGCAGTGATGTCACCAGCATTAGCTTGCTTATCTGCTTATATGACTAGCATCCCAAGGAGCAGCTGCCCTGATATGCACTCCAGAAAGTCGTTATTTTACAGACATCATCAACTTTCCTTGTTCCCAGTGTGCATAAGAGCAAGTCAGTGTCCTTCCAGATAATATTGTATATGGACTTTTGGGCCCAGTCTTGCTCTCATTGTAACCTTGAGTAGGTTTTGAGGAAACAGAAAGGGGCATTCAAAGACAGGGTGGTTTACTGTCCCCTTTGCATTAGGGGTAAGATAGGGTCTTTTAGACATTTTTCCCAGCCATTTTGCTAGACTCCCCTTCAGTTCAAATTACAAAAGAGCCCTAAGAATACATCTGCAATAGCCATTGGGCCACTTCCTTAGTTCTCTCAAAATTAAAGGTATTGCTGCTTGCAGGGAGGGGGGGAATTCTCAACTAATTGAACTGTGTTTTAACTATTATTCCAGAAACATGGAAAACTGACAAAATCCAACATGTCACTTTATAAGTTTTACCTATCCAGATAGATTTGCACAGTACTAAAATGACATTCCTCTCTCAGCAACTTTGGCCTTGAAAAACACCCGTTTAGTAATCAGGTGCGTGACCCAACTTAGTCACAGCGTTCTTAGATAAACTTCGACTATGATGAGCACAAGCTGTTTGCAGCTCCATCTCCTCACCTTCAAGATGAATATAGTTGTACAATTCTCTCCATTTTGGAGAATTGCCGTGAGGGATATATAACATAATGCAGCTGAAGATAATCTGAGCAGCTTAAAGCAACATCCAAGTGGAAGTGGAATGCATACATATTATTGGTTGTGGTACCTTCATGATTCCCCAGAACCCATGATCCAATTCCCCTCTGCTTATATGCATTGGGAGTCTTTTCATTTCAAGGGCATAAAACTTTTTCAAGTACGATGCTTTTGTAATCCAGAGAGTTCACTATGCCAAACTAATCTGATTACTCATTAAGATTTATTTGTAATATTTTAGGTTTACAGATTTAAATGGAGAATTGGCAAATATAAGACGCTTAAAGTATCAATTACAAGCATGAATTATAAGGCTTTTACTCTACCATGGAAAATTTGCTTTTCTACAAGTTGGTTTTTTATATTCATCCTTCTCAAAAATCAATAATCAGAGGTTTGTTCTTGATTTAATTGAAGACATAGCAGATGATAAAAGCTTTGTTTATAAAACTAAAAGACATTTTATATGCTATGAACAGCAAAAGTTATCAGAGAAACAAAAAATGAGAACTTCTAAACCAAAATGTGGTAGGGAAGCAAAATTAATTTTTAACAACTGCCACATAGAGTATCTGCATCTGTTATTTATCACCTAAAATTGTATCAATTTGGTAATCTAATCAACCAAACAATTATTTTCTCTCATATCAATAAAACACAATTCTCTTCCTATAATGGGCCTGAGATGGAGAAAATGCCTTGATAGGGTCAGATGAGAAGAACTAGGGAACACCTGCTCCTGAGGTAGCATTCTTCACTTCTAAATTTAAATAAAAAGGGCTACAGATGGGAGTACATGCAGCAAGTGTGACCTTCAGCCTGAACAAAGACAGGGATGCAGTATTGACCTCTGCTGTCCCTACAGACAGCTGTCTGGGTGCTTTTAGGCTGAGAGGTAGAGGTAGATACTGACAAGATCATCCAGAGAAGAAAGGTAGAAAAGGTCAGGAACACTCAGAAATGATCATCATCATTGATAAGTTCTGGGATCATTTTCTTCTCCTTCAGTCCTGCCCTGCACTAGAGACTGCCCCACCATGAGCTAGTCACTGTGGTGGTGCTTGCTGAGTACCATAATGGTGGATTTTTACTCAATTCT
The DNA here is from genome assembly GCF_021218885.2 of Marmota monax. NCBI lineage: Eukaryota > Metazoa > Chordata > Mammalia > Rodentia > Sciuridae > Marmota > Marmota monax. The sequence goes on from NW_026692848.1 coordinate 6,320,288, forward strand.
ATGAACACTATATTATCTAGAAGTAGAACATAACCAGAAAATAGATCCAGTGGAATGATTTTTTTTAACTATACCAAAGTAAATTTCAGCATCAGGAATTGAGAGATGGAGAAAGGAAGAGAATCCAAATCCACAGGCAAGAATGCAATAATAAACCCTCTCCCCAATGCCAAACAGTGGAAACACCATCTTGTAGACACTTAAAAAACCTTGGTTCTATGAAAATCTGGCTGCATTACCATGCCCCTCCTCACCCCCAAATAGCTTTCCCTGTTTCCCTTACCTATTGCTAGGTGACAAACCATCTGAGAGCTTGGCTAGTGTGGGCAGCAAGATGTTAATATGTTGCAGCCATGTAGGTAATAGATTTGGGCAGAGCTCAGCTGGGTGGTTGTCTACCCAGCACTGGCTGAGGTTGTCTGCTCTGCTGGAGAGAGCCTCACATGTCTGGCATTGGAGGAAGAGGAGATGGAGGGTGGATTTCACTCTAGTTATGGATGGGAGACCAGCACATGGCCTTTCCTGGTGGGTCGTGGGTGAGGACATGCAGAGAGGCTGTTCCAAGAGACAGGATGTGGAAGCTGCCAGTTTTAAGCTGGGGCCTGAAATGAACAGAGCATTACTTCACGGTTTCCTGAAGGGAAAAGTGGTCACAGGCAGAGGTGCCACCTCTTGATGTGAGGAGGGTAGAGGATTCATGATCACTTTAATCCTTCCATGAGGATTCTCTCCTAATAAATCATACAGCTCTATTTCCGTCCTTTTGTGAGTATTCTTTGCTCCCCACCCCACCCCCATATCCGGTGCCATCACACTGGCCCTGCTGCATCTCCACCTTACTCTCCCCTCAGGACTCTGAGTAGTTTTCACTTCCTGTTGGTGACATGGTGATGTCCATTCCCTGGACGTGCTCACTTCCCATCATCCAGACTGATTGTAGCCCATCCTCCGGTTCATCTGGACCATTCCCCCTTTTCCTTCATTGTTCAACTTCTCCAAGAAACCTTGCTTCAAACCCCACCCTTTGCCCCACTGTGTCCTCCAGCATTTAGTATTTATTCAACAAATATTTATTGAGGCACCAGGAGGTACCCAGCTAACTATGGGGGAAGAAGCACAAGCCGGTAGGTCGCTGGGCACCTTGCTCATCTCAGAAGCTGCTGTAGGTATCGCCTGGTTCTGCTTTAGATTCTCCATTACCTCCACACACTACCTTAGCATACAGCAGGCTGATCCCTAGCAAGTGACCTGTGCTAGCAGTGCATTCATTTTCTCCTGCCTACCCTTCAGCTCTCCTCTGCAAACTCCAGAGCAGAAGGGAAAAGAGAAAAATTGCCTGGCTCAGTGAAGTTGGAGGGAGGTTTCATCAGAGTGTTTAATAGCTGAGGTCAGAATTCAATTTTGAATTTTCCTGCTGTGACAGTTAAATGCAAGGCCTTATATTACCATTTCTCTTTCATTTTTCTCAACTATATTTTACTGGAAAGTTTTTCCACTGGTTATGAAAGCCACTGAAACAAAGAAAAAACAGGTTTTTTTTTAATAGAACCAAATAAGTGGTCTATTAAATATCATTATAACAGTATAAAGAGAGGTCTTACCTTTGGAGAAAATATTTATTGCCCTTTCAAATTTTGGGGTTGCTTCATAGTCTCCATCTTCAATGTTGCTGGAATGAGCACTGAGTTGGACTTTTGGACAGAAAAAAATAACATCAGCATTGAATACAGTTGTAAATAATGGGGCACATTTATCCCACAGTCTTGACATTTTATTTAGTTATTTTTATATTTTGCTTAGTTTTTATTCTAATTTGTTATATATGACATCAAAATGCATTACAATTCATATGCCACATATAGAGCACATTTTTTTCATATCTCTGGTTGTATATAAAGTCTTCATACCTGTACTTAGGGTAATGATATCTTTCTCATTCCACCATCTCTTTTACCCCATGCCTCCTCTCTTCCCCTCCCACTCCTTTGCCCTGTCTAGAGTTCATCTAATACTCCCATGTTCTCCCTCCCAACCCCACTATGAATCAGCCTCCTTATATCAGAAAAAACATTCAGTATTTGGTTTTTTGGGATTTGCTAAAGTCACTTAGTATTATCTTCTCCAACTCCATCCATTTACTTGCAAATGCCATTTTATTCTCTTTAATTGCTGAGCAATATTCTATTGTGTGTATATGCCACATTTTCTTTATTCATTCATCTACTGAAGTGCATCTAGGTTGGTTCCACAATTTCACTAATGTGAGTTGTGCTGCTATAAACATTGGTGTGGCTGTGTCCCTGTAGTATGCTATTTTTAAGTCCTTCAGGTATAGACTGAGGAGAGGGATAGCTGGCTCAAATGGTGGTTCCATAGACAGCTTTCCAAAGTATCTCCATACTGCTTTCCATATTGGCTGCACCAATTTACAGTCCCACCAGCAATGTATGAGTGTGCTTTTTTCCCCACATCCTCACCAACAATTATTGCTTTTGTTCTTAAGAGCTGCCATTCCGACTAGAGTGAGATAAAATCTTAGAGTAGTTTTTATTTGCATTTTTCTAATTGCTAGAGATGTTGAACATTTTTTCATGTATTTGTTGATTGATTGTATATCATCTTCTTAGAGGTGTCTGTTCAGTTCCTTGACCCAGTTTATTGATTGGACAATTTGTTTTTTTGGTATTTATCTTTTTGAGTTCTTTATATACCCTAGAGATAAGTGGTCTGATGCGGGAGTGGTAAAAATTTGCTCCCAAAATGTAGGGTCTCTATTCACCTGATTATTTCTTTTGCTGAGAAGCTTTTTATTTTGAATCCATCCCATTTATTGATTCTTGGTTTTAATTCTGTGCCATAGGAGTATTATTAAGGAAGTTGGGGCCTAATCCCACACGATGGAGATTTGGGCCTACTTTTTCTTCTAATAGGTGCAGTGTCTCTGGTTTAATTCTAGGTCCTTGATTTACCTTGAGTTGAGTTTTGTGCATGGCGAGAGATAGATGTTTAATTTCATTTTTGTTGCATATGGATTTCCAGTTTTCCCAGCACCATTTGTTGAAGAGGCTGTCTTTTCTCCAATGTGTGATTTTGGCGCATGGGTCTAATGCAAGATAACCGTAATTACGTGGGTTAGTCTCTGTGTCCTCTATTCTGTACTATTGGTCTACCAATCTGTTTTGGTGCCAATACCATGCTGTTTTGTCACTATTGCTCTGGTATAAGGATGTCACCTGCTTCAGTCTTCTTGCTAAGGATTGCTTTGGCTATTCTGCATCTCTTATTTTTCCAGATGAAATTCACACAGTTATGTCATTTTAATGTTTCCTCTAATTATTTAAAAATGAGCAGAACAACATAGGAAGCTAACCCTTACAAGAACCTGTTCACAAGCACATTCAGGAGAGATCCCAAGGAACTTTTTCCACTTGAAAGGTGTTTCAATCAGCTTTATCACTGCTGGGGCCAAAAGTCCTAACAAGAACAATTAGAGGAGGAAAAGTTTATTTGGGGGCTTAAGGGTTCAGAAGTCTCAGACCATAGAGAGCTAGCTCCAGTCCTCAGGGCTCGAGGTGAGGCAGAACATCATGGTGGAAGATTGTGGTGGAGGAAAGCAGCTGGGAATGTGGAACTAGGAAGAGAGACAGAGTGCTCCTCTTCACAGAACAAAATATATACCCCAGGGACCCACCTCCTCCAGCCACACCCTACCGCCCTACAGTCACCAGCCACTTAATCCCTTTCAGCGGATGAATGAACACACGGTTGAGGCTCTAGTAACCAATCGGTTTAACTCTTCAACCTTCTTGCATTGTCTCACACATGAGCGTTCGGGGGACAGCTCCTATTGAAACCATAAGAGAAGGGAAATTTGAAAAGGCTTGGAAAAAGCATAACTTCACCAAGGACACAAAAACCAGAATATCAACGGTGAGACCATCAGTATTTTCTAGACACAGAAGAAAGGGAGGAGCAAAACCAGATTCAGGAACATGAAGAACTTAAGATGCTGAGGTCCAAGTGAGACGTTGACAAGAGATGGACCTTGGAAAGCCGGGCAGGTGGCATAGTGAGGGTAGGTTCAGCTCTCACCTTGATGAGTTTGGTTTTAGTTAAGAAAAAATGGAACAGTGCTGAAAATCTTTTTTGGGAAAGTGTGGACAGGTTTCCCCACGCCATATGTCCTCTGCCCTGGAGTCCAGAGATTGTCAGGAGAACACCGTGGTCACCATAGTGTCCTAAGAAAGCAGTAATAAGAGGAGGGAGACTTGGGAATGCCATCGGGGCAGTGGCCACAGAAGGAGCCCTGTGTTCGTGGCAGGACTGCTGGGTGGAGGGGTTGACAGGGGAGCAGGTGAGAGAGGGAGCTCAGTGTCAGAGGAGTCTCCTCCGTGGAGCGAGAACCTGCGGCTGATGTGAGAAACACGCTCACCTGTCCCAGCACAAAACCAGGGCCCGGGAGAAACACGTACAGAGAAAGCGAGGCTCTCATGACAGTTTGCAAGATTGGGTGCCCTCGTGGGTTGAAGAGTTGTTCATGTTGCGCAGAGCCCCTGTCACAGATGTTGAACTCATCACCGGACTCGCTTCCATCAAGACAGAAAAGAGCCAGATTCAGACATTTTTAAGTTGAAAACACATTTGTCAACCTTTAGTCAAGAAGACTGATTTTTTAAATTTAAAACACACACACACACACACACACACCAGCACTCAGTCCCCTCCCCCAGTTCCTCATTGGCTGAGCACCATGGGGTGCACAGTCTCCCCAATGTCCCCTAGGTTTTACTGCCTCCTATTGGGTTATTTAAGGAAATCTACTTTTAGCTGTTCGCACTGCCCTTTATTTTCTTGTGGCAGGAAAATCTTTTGGGGGTGAATGCATTGTGACACATACGCAGCTTCCTTACCTAAGTTACTATTTCTGTTTTTTTTTTCTTTTACATATTCATATTTTTTAGTTGTCGGTGGACCTTTATTTTATTTATTTATATGTGGTGCTGAGAATCAAACCCAGTGCCTCACACATGCCAGGCAAGCATTCTACCACTGAGCCGCAGCCCCAGCCCCTAAGACAGTATTTCTTAGCAGAGAGATTTCTATCTGTTGGGTCAGGCCGACGCCTTCCCCCACCTCCTGTTTTTCAAGGAGCAGTTCGTGTACATGGACTTTGGATTTCCCACATCCACAAGCTGTGGTGCTATTGTGGGAATTAACTGCTTGTAATTTTCCATTCTGCTCTATTTCTCCTCTGGCTGCCTTTCTTACGTCCCAATTTTACATTTAAGCCTGAGTACTGAATTCTGAAAATAGACCACCAGACTTTCAATTTCTCACAGTTGAGAACACAGGAAAAGGTCACAGAGTTTAGAGCAAACAAATCTCACCATTGGTAGCACACAAAACAGCTGGGGATAGGAATAGGATCAATGATGAATATGGATTTAATAAGTTCATTCAGAAGTTATTGTGCTCTCCTTTGAACCACATCGTGTGCTAAAAAGTCTGGCAATGCAGAGATGACTTACACAGTCTTTCTAGGAGGATACAGAGAAATTTTGAGAGAAAGACATGAAATATCTTAAGCAAATATCAGAATCAGGCCAACAGAACCCAAAAGACACAGCTCCTTTTAAACTGTTCAATTGTTATTTCTAGCTCACCTGTGACCAGCTTTGGACTTGATGATCAACACCATCAAACCTTCATTGAGCTGTGATTGGCCAAGCATGGCATGTTGTGTTTTGGAGGTTTTTGATTGTTTAGTCTGCACAGAAACTCTGTGAGGTAGACACTGCTGACTAGTCTGTATTTCACACCTGGAAACCGAGGCTCCAATAGCTCCACATCACTCATGGACAGCACCTCTGCCCCTTCTCCCAACAGTGACAGCAGTGGGGTAGTAAGCATGCAGAAGGTGCCTGAGCCTGACGCCCAGGGTCTGCTGTGCGCCACATCCTCTTTGTTCCTGACAGCTCGCAGATGTGGGCCGGCGTCTTTCTAAGGGAAACAGTGCTCACTGGACTGCCCTGGGAATAAGCCCGGCACTAACCTCCCAAACTCTGCGCTTTCCTGGCTAAGCTGATCACTGCTGTGTCAATATTATATTCTATATGTCGACTGGTAAGGTCCACAATAAAATCCTGATGACTGGGATTATCTGTACCTAAGCTTGGAACTAAGTGAGTGTGCCTTTGGATTTAACACTATTAAAGGGGAATATAGAAAAACATGTCTTCATTAAGCACCTTTAAGAGAAAATGTTGGTTTTTACCACCAGATATATTCCCCCAGAGCCTTAAACTGATGATCAGTTTCACTAAATCACCGTTATTTTAGGAATGTTAAAATTAAAAGCAAGTATTTAGGGGGCTGGTGTTGTGGCTCAGTGGTAGAGCGCTCACCTAGCACATGCAAGGCCCTGGGTTTGATCCTCAGCACCACATAAAAGTAAATGAATAAAATAAAGGTATTGTGTCCATCAATCTCCCGAGGTCCAGCTGAGCTCTTAACCCACCCTTGCTCTGCTGCAGACTGCAGCTTCTCTCTACCAAGAGCCTTAATTAGCTATAACTGCCTCCTCACAGGTGGTTCACGCTCTTTAAGTCTTTTGTGAAAAACCCAGATGACATTGGAGTGAAGATGTCTCCGTTTCCTTCCCGGTGGATAGGTGTGTGACTGCAACGTGGAGCCATTGCAAATTCAGCAGGAACACTGAGAGTTCCCATATATTGGGAAAAGAGGCTGACATGAGGACATTTGGGAAAGAAACTTGTGGTTTCCCTCAAGCTTACAAGACCACAGAGCCTCATGTTTAGGAGAATAGATATGGAGCAAAATCCCTCCCATTCTTACCTTTGGTATCTGATTTTAGACCTGCCCTGAGCAAAAGAAAATTGGAGGATGGGAAAGAAAATACCATTGGTGCCTTGCTGTAACCTCTCATCACAAAAGGTGCTCTTTTAGTTTGAAAAGATAAGTCACTTTTATAGTAAGATTGTTTTGAATGGCTCAGGCTGCACCTCATATTCCCTTGGGGCGTTGCTGAACCCAGTTGTGACACCATCAGCAAAAGAGAAATAGCAAAGCAAACATGAATCTGGGTCCTGGACCTCTGGAGGAACAACCACTTCCCTTGCTTCTCAGCAGGACCGAGTTCCAACTCCTGCAGCCATAAAACTCTTCTGGTAGCATTTTAAGGGCTTTTAAAAAAATGTCCCTCACAATATGTTCTATTGCATCGGTGATTGTTATTGTTGTTATTTCTCACTCTGTAGCTGGATAGAAATCTCCCTTGGGAGATGCTGAGAATGGATTGAGGGGCACCAGCCATACATCCTGCCACAGTGGCGAGGACTGCCGACTGGCGTTCCTGGGTGGCAGTGTTCCTCCCCCTGGGGAGGCGCAGGTTCTGACCCTGGCGGCAGAGCACGGGGGAGTGGAACCAAGTGAGCTGAGAAATAGCCTCGTGGAAAACTGTATTCCAAAACCATCATTTCCCAGTAGTTTGTAGATTGGTTCACAAGGCTTTTGAATTCTGTTCCTCCCATGAGTCTCAGCGTTAGCAGAGAGCAAGACTCTTCCCAGGGTAAGTCCTGACCGGGTTGTCACCTTCTGGTATAGACAGCTAAGGGGAAAGTGGAGATCACCCGCTGACTGAGCACCATGTGGAGCCGGCACCAGCACCCCCCACAGCGCCTCCTCAGTCTGGGGACGCCCTGTGGATGCTCTTGATCTTCAGCTCCCAGTCTCCAACTCAGTGAGCTTTTCTCAATGTGTGGCATGGATTAAATCACTGTATTTGGATAAAATGTACTCCTGCCCTGACCCAAACAAAAGCACTAGGTGTTGATAAATTTGGCTACATATAAAAATTTTCCATATTATTAAAAATTAAATGTTAGCTCATCTGTACCTGGTCTCCTGGATCACCTACTTGTGACAAGACAACTTGGCACATGCTGCATTTTTATTACCCAATCCTGTGGCACAAACTTCCGTGGACTTGATGGAGTGCAATCAGTTTTTAGGGCACTGCCACACACACACACTCAAGAACAAATCTGAGGCTCTTCCATCTGGTCAGGGCACCCATCATCGTGCAGAGTCCTCGGCCCCCGGTGGGGATGGCACTGTTCTTCCCTGCAGCATTGTGTCCTTACTGGTGACTGCCTGGATGACCCCGGCTCAGGCCTTGGAGAGGGACAGTGCCTCCCAAATTCCTTAGAGCACTGCTAACAGAAGCATATTCTCAGTTTTACAACACTTTACTGAAGATTTAGAGGTAGCAGAAGTCATCCATACAGAAAAATAATTAACAAATTGCAGTTTCCAATATAGAATGCCAAAACCCTTCAGTGTAACATTTCCTGCTTCAAACAAAGTTCAGGGGCTCTTCACACATAAAACCTCCTTGTCAAATTAAGGCTAAATTCTTTTTTTTTTTCCCTGTTTCATTCTTAGTTCAATGATACATTATTTGCCTTTTTAAAAATGATCTGGTTCCTAAACATTTTTAGACTCCCTGCCCCAGACAGTCTATACTCTTGACCTCATCTCAATTGTGGACAGTTTGGGAGCCCTACATCATACAGTGTGTGATGGTGGCCCCCCCAACTCAGTGCTGGAGTCTGAGAAGGATTAAGCTCTGCCTCATCCTGAAGGAAAAGAAGGAAGTTTACCAGCGGAAATGAGACTGTCAATGAGAAGAGGGAGTCCTTCAGGAGTAAATCTGATTTGAAAACATGCTATCTTAGGAAGCCTCTTTAAGAGATAGGAAGTAAGATAAGTCTCAGAATACTTTAAAATGATTTTCATAGGATTTGAAAGAGCAAATCACCTTGTTGCTTTATACCACTCCAGGGAGCTGGCAGCATGAAAGAGTTTGGGAACTGAGGGCCTGATAGGGGACTGCTGCTGACCCCACAGGTCTTCCTGAGAGGCCCAGGGACCCCGACTGCTGTTCAAGCACACATAGCTTTAGACATATACTTACTGATTGTTTGATTTTTTTGGTTTAAAATTTTTATTGCATTTTATTTGAAGCTTCTTGGCAATAAGAATAATACATCCTTTACAAATATCCTTTACAAATAGTTGGGAGCTCTATATTCTCATCAGCTCTATATTAGCTATTCTAATTAGCTTTATATTCTCCCAGGCCTTTTGCACTATCTCTGTAACAGAGTTCTGAGTGGGTAAGTTCATGTTTGATAAATGTATTCTTCACACTCCTTGTAAAAGTCTTTAAAGTGTCTTACATTCTATGGTTCATTTTTATTTCATTGTCCTGTTGAATTTTAGCACACATGCAAGTTAGTGTGATCCCGTCACAACCAGGACTCTGAGAACATCCTGCACCCTGCACCCATGCTCCATCCCCACGGCCTCCCCAAGGCCTTCACTCCTGGCACTAGGCAGGCCAGCTCCCCTCTGGACAGCTCTGTCTTCTTCGGAGTGTCAGCGACGGAGCCACATAGCAGCACCTTGAGTCTTGCTTCTTTGACTTGCTGCAGTGCCTCTGAGTTCACCCACCTGATGTGTATCCATGGTCTGATGCCTTTCACTGACCAGTAGTGTCCGCTGGGCTAGCGCCGCAGCAGACTAAGATATCTGGTCTCTGGTTCTTGGTTCATGAAGAAGGCTGCTTTAGCATTCATGTGTAGGGATTTTATGCAAACAAAGGTCCTCATTTCTTGTCTTTTTCAGAATTTAGTTATTTTGTCTACCCTTCCATCTTAAAATGTTTTTCTGTGACCTTCAAATATCCCATCCTCCAAGTCTCTGAATTCATGATTGTTGGATGGATTCTTCTTTTCACCTAGTAATATATTTTGTAAATTTTTATACTCCTATTTCTTCTATTTTTTTCTTGCCATTCTTATCTCCAAGTAAGATTTTATATAAATAAGCTACAAATTGAGGTTCTTGTGTTTCAATTCACATGCATCAGTGAGAACCTAACTTCTAGTGTTCCCACGTTTGATGTCTCTTAGGCAGGCACAGGGCAGGGTGTGAGCGTCATTCCCCATGTTTGGGAGGATCCACCACAGTTACCATGAAGAAGGAGTCCAGCAAAAGGAACGAGGAAGCAGGAAGCCAACACAGGGAAAGCCAGGAACTGAGCACAAGTGGGATCAGGGCACAACAGAAGAGAGCAGGGCCAGTGTTTCACAGTGACTGAGGGTGAAGGAATGTCCAGGTAAGGTCACTGGAGCTGAGGGCAGGGCCTGCTGACCGCAGCATGCTCGAGCAGGGTGGACGCTGTGGTCTAGCTGCTGTAATGTCAGGCCCCCACTGGTGGTTCCCAGCTGTCACCATGTACCCGGTTTAATTGGGAAAAAAATTTTGAAATCCCATCGCCCATGCCCAGTCGGTTTTGGGTGGGGTCAGAGCAACTCCTAGGGATTAAAAATCATTGCTGTATAGTGTGACCATAAAGGGGGGTGGATTGAAAGGAAGGAAAGACCATTCTCTGTGAGGAGAAAAAGGGATTGAGGTCAATCTTGGTGAACGAATGCTTTACAACGGTATCAAAGTCATAAAGGTTGCTAACAGAAGTAGGATTGGAGGGTAAGAAAACAGTCTTGGAGCTACCCAGGAGGTTGTGAAGCAGGTGAGGAGAAGGCGAGATCTGACAGCCAGCTGCCACACATTCTCATGGCAGAGGTCACCAACTCATGAAATACTTCCCCAAAGGCAAAGAAGTCAGCGCCTACTGACCCACAAAGCAGATGTTTGGATCACATCTCCCAATTAGGCAAAGATTATTTTTAAATTTGAGAAATAATTCTTTCTGTTGAAGTCAAAAAATTTTAGAAAGTGGGTCATTATTACATTTTTTAACTACAGGCTCAAAATTTACTGAAAATACTCACCTAAAAGATTTTAAAATAGAGTATATACTTATTTCCAAGCTCTTTAAATTGGTACATATATGAGTGTTTCTATAACTGATCCATTTTTTAAAAAACAATCATAAAACAATGGATATATTTCGAATATCTGTTTTTAAAGTGTTTGCTCCAAAGTCCAATTTTCTTTGGGGGGAAAAAGAGTATTTCTCTACCTAGTAAAACTGCTTCTACTATAATGAGACAAAATAACTGGGTTTGCCTTGTTCTATACTGTCTGCTAGGGTGATTTCTGCTGGTATTTGATATCACAGGAAAGGCCCCATTCATATCCCTTGGCACTTTTATGCAAGTTTTTAAAAACTACTCTTTTATTAAGATCTTGCTATCTGCTGGAAAATTATTTCTCAAATAAAGATATTTAAATCAATTATAAATCATATAATGCAAATGGTCTACCTAAAATCGTTAGTGTATGACCTATGCAATCAAACCTGATTACCTTGAAAATATTAGCAAACTTAAAAATGAGTAACTCTGAGTTTCACAAAAGACTACTTTCAAGGTTTATATCACGTATTAAGCCCTATTAAGTGGTCTAATAAGTTTCATAGCCACTCCTAATGTCATTCAAAGTAGTGGGGAAAATTCTGCTACATTATAGAAGTTTTATTTTAATAATTAACTGTCACTGATACAGTTGCCGTTTTCACCTCTGGCTTTGTATCTTTCCTCAACATCCTACCTATAAATCTTGAACAAAGTCTCATCATTACATCACTAACTTTGTAACCATTTTTTTTTCAAATCCTTTTCTCTTATGAAGACGACTAGTCCATAAGTGGTTGGAATCACCCACACAACCATCAAATATCATTCTTTAATCCAAAACAGTTGGCTTAAAAAACAAGTTTTTCATGTACTTCATTACTGGAAAAGAATATTAAAAAATACTATAATCTGACACCTATGAGAAACATGTGTCCAACATTATAGCAAACCTACTGTATTGTACTCATTCCGACATTTGCTGCTTCAAGTTTTAAGTAGTAATTTATATAGACCTCTCAACAGCAATTTTTGACAAAAACATACATTGTAGTCTTTTAACATGTTATTTTAGTGTATGATCTATTTTTGTTGTAATAGGAAGAAAGTTTTACTAATGTATATAGCTTTTCTTCTTTCATTATTATGGAACAAAGAAAAATGCAAAAGAGACTTCTAAAGTTGTCCTGTTAAAAATCTAATAATTTTAGAGTACCAAGATATAGATCACATAATTTAGAATTTTATAGAAGATTTTTTCACGTGTTGAATGCTTAGCCTTTAAAAGTGTTGCTAATAATAGAATTCATCGTGTTGCTTCCATAGAAGTCATAGCTAAAATCTCTAAGCTCTTTATTCCCTTAGATTGAGATTTATCATTGAAAATGGATGTTAATCTGTTTCATATGATCATCATTTATCTGCTTTTTAATATATTGGTTGTGACTTTTGCCAGGGCTTTGCACGTGCTAGGCAAGAGCTGCCCCCCCCCTCCCCCAGAGCAGCAGGTTGGTTCTTTATCATTTTAAGTTGAACGTTACTCACCGTTTTTTTTCACATGATGATGTGACACGGGATGACACACGTGAATCAGGACTGGCCCAGCGGTCTCCTCTCTTGCTCAGTGGTGCCGACACCATTCCTGTCGGTGCAGTTTCCGTAGCTCCCCTGCAGGAACCCCTGGGGGCTCTTGTGGGAAGGTGCTTCCCGTTACACCTGGAGCCCATGGGCCTTCAGTGCTGCAGGTGGAGACCTCACGAGACACCACGACAGTTGGAAGGAAAGCAGACTTGCCGTGATGGAGGCACCCTCGCCACGTCCCCTGGGGTGGGAGTCCCATCCTGGTGCTCTGCACAGGATGAAGCACACTCTGCATGAGGGAGCAGGGTCCATCCGTGAGGAGAATAGTAGTAATTCTTAATTCCATTTTGTTTTCAAATCAAAGGAATTTTAGGAATAGATATTCTCCTAATTCTTGTGACATCCCAGTGACTTGATTGGGAGAACATCAGCTCAGCTCACAGGAGGGCTCCAGGGTTCTTATCACAGGATGGACAGCCAAACTGTCAGTGAAGCCCCCTTTATCATATGGATGAATCCAAGTGGAAGCCAGGGTCTCTGGGGTCCAGACTGGCACATCTTCTTCTGGCTCAGGCTTTAGAATTCCCAGGGCATCTGAAAGCAGCAGGTCTGGATGCAATTGTTCTGGGCGTGGCCTAAGCACATGCATTTCTACTGAGCTTCAGATTAACACACAGGCTGGTCTAGAACCAGGGCAGAAGTGGCAGAAGTCTAAACAAGCTGTCTATGAAAGGCTTAGAACTTTGCAAGTAAAGTTTTATTGGAACACAGCCAACTCATTCAGTTTGGGACTTTCTAGTACTAGTTGTGGCTGCAGTGGTAGAGCTGAGTAGTTGTGACCATGACCTTGTGACCTGCAAATTTTAAGTATATTATCTGACCCTTCCCATAAAATCTTTGCTGACCTGACACTTATGATAATGAGTGTTTGTTTCATGTGTAGATCCACAGGTGGATAACCATCTACCTAGTTTAATTTGAATATTACAGATTTAGAGGTGAGGGAGCTAATTGCATTCAATTACACTATGGGCTAAATTATAAGACTATTCTCTTATAAGTAGATTTATGACTTCAGTGAAATCAGAAATTATAGAAAGCAGAAGAGCAAAAACAAATTACTTATAAAACCCATTCATATTGAAATATTAGAATTATGATAAAGCCGTGCATCCAAGTTGCCCATCTGGCACTTAAGACCACACACACGGTAAGGTGAAGGAATGAGTCACTCGAGCAGAATCATATTAAATACACCAGAGTCTGATTTAATATCTTTCTCTTGCTAAATATATCACAGTAGAATTTTAAAATGAAACTAAGCTGCAGAATGAAATTCAGCTCTAAGTAGTGGTCTGCTGTGTATTGTCATAGGTCTTGAAATTTCATTTCTAAGCTATGTAAACTGACAGACCTGCTTAAGCAGCAGAATTAGTTGACAAGAGTCATCTTCACAGAAACCGTTAGAAACATGCCCATGCACTTAAACACATGCTCCCTTTGTGTTGTGGATTTTTTCAAGAGACTCTCAAACACCTTGGTTCATACACAGTGAAAGGTTACCCCTTGAAGGAAGCACATCTGGAAAGAAGTCAATTCATTCTTATTACTAGCCAATTAATATTATATTTAACGTCCCCGACTGTTCATGCTGTCATTTGGACAACAGCAACAAATCATTTTATCATTCTCCGTGTGTTATTGGTGTTCTCTGGTTACTGCTTGCAGCAGAGTGGGTGACTCCTCTGTGGTGTGTGGATTGGCCTTTGTGTTTCCAGTGCATGCTTAAAGTTCAGGAAATATATCTTATTTAATAATGCTTCCCCATCAAGAGCATATGTTCAATCTTTTGGCTAAATATTAAGTTTCGGTTGTTTATTTTCTCTCTCACACCCCCTGTCTCACCTCTCCTCCATCTCCATCCCTACCTCCCTATCTACATCATCATTTTTTAAATTAATTTATTTTTTACTTATATATGACAGCAGAATGCATTACAATTCTTATTACACATAGAGAGCACATTTTTTATATCTCTGGTCATATGCACAGTATATTCACACCAATTCGTGTCTTCATACTTGTACTTTGGATAATAATGATCATCACATTCCACCATTACTGATAACTCCATGCCCCCTCCCTTCCCCTCCAACCCCTCTGCCCTATCTAGAGTTCATCTGTTCCTCCCATGCTCCCGCTCCCTATTCCTCTATGAATCAAACTCCTTATATCAAAGAAAACATTTGGCATTTGGTTTTCTGGGATTGGATAATTTCACTTGGCATTATCTTCCTGAACTTCATCCAGTTACCTGCAAATGCCATTATTTTATTCTCTTTCATTGCTGAGTAATATTCCATTGTGTATATATGCCACATTTTTAAATCCATTCATCTACTGAAGGGCATTTGGTTGGTTCCACAGTTTAGCTATTGTGATACATCATCAGTTTTAAGGAATGGTTTAAAGATATACAGACACCTATCCACAGTTGTTTATTTATTGAACCTTACTCTTCAGTCTTCATATAGTTTTGCTTTGGTGCAAGCAGGAGAGAACACTGACAGAGCAATTGACCTTGAGGACCCTCAAGGGTTCTCCAAACTCAGGCTCCCCCAAAGATGGGATGGCTGGTAATAGGTAGGGAAGGGGGAGGAGCAGGAGCTCTGGGGAGCACTGTCCAGTAGGAAAGATGGAGGAAGGATGAGGAAGCCTGTGCCCTGAGTCACTGGTGCCCTGACCTCCTGCCCCAGGGAGGCCACACTGCCTGCCCCACCCTGTCCTTGTGTTCATGACTCTGACATCAGACACTGTGCCCTTTGACCTCCTGGGACATTGCCAGTCCGAAGGTGCAGAACAAAAGATCACACCTTACGACGTACAATCAGTGTGTGGTACGGACGATGACATAATTAGAGAGCCAAGATGCTAAGATGATCTTCTGAAGCCCAGAGAGAGAGATGTCTGTCTTGTTTAATTTTACACCTGCTGATTCTATCCTAGAATTAAGGCAATCAAGTAGGCTCTATATAGCTATTATAAATGAATTATCTGATAACTCTATGGATGCTCATCTACCTACCAGCAATATTCAAATTTTAAAGCATGGTGGGTTGGAAGGGAAGTCAGGGCCAGCTTCAGACCCCCAGCACTGCATTCTCACCACTCCTGTACTAGCCAGTCACCTACCCCACTCGCTCGTCAGCATCATAAAAAAGAGGCCCTTGGCCATGCCCTCCACAGCATCTTGCAAACCTGCGGGCAAGGGGATCCCCTGCCAGAAACAAAGGAGCAATGACTTTACATTATCCGTGTCCCCTTGATCTTTCTTTACAGCTCTCTTGTTACTGTTCAGTGGGCCTATTGTCCTTAGTCCTCACCATACAATATTGTTGGGAGGCAGTAATGAGGTACTGTAAGCATGGAGTCTATAAAACATAACCTTCAATTGCATTTCAATTTTCCAAGAGACAGTAGGTATCATTTTCCCTTTTTGTGAGTTGTGGATCTTAAGAACCTCATAGACTTATATTTTTGCAAAGCTTTTCCCTTTTGTCCTGGCTTCTTACCTAGTGCAGGAAGGAAGCCATATCTGCAGGTACATTCACAGAATCTGGCCCTGTAGGACAGCTGTGGATGAGGCTGCCAGGAACCACCAAGCACCACTCTGGGAAGCACAGTAGATGAGGGGTGGACCAGCTCTCCCAAGTCAGCTTCTCATTTTTTGATGCTTGGAATACTCCCCCTCTGCACCACCTTTCCTACAAATACAAAGGGTGGGGGTTCCTACTCCTCTAAAAACAATACAATTACTGCTTGCAATCCTGTATTGAGTCCCAGCACCTGCATCTGTTTTCACAGCTGCCTGACTGCCAATGCATCTCCAAATTGAGATCGTTTGGGATGCCAGATGCGCTCATGACATCTGTTTCTAGCGAAGTTTGTGTCAAGTTCTTAACAGAATTTTGCAGAAGCTTAGGAATAAAGGGCAAATGATGTGCAGGGGCATCAGTGAGGCCTGTTTTCTACTGTTTGCATGTACTTTTAGTGCAGTTTAGTGCATTTCTGTAAGTGTAAAAAGAAAATCCATAGAACTGGTTTTCTCTATTCAAAGTACTGTTGAAGTAACTCATCAGGGGATACGTAGAGAAAAGATCTTGCAAGTTCTTGCAGTCCTGAAAATCTGGATGAATCTGAGGGTTGTTCTGGTGTGCTCCAGGAACAAGTGTCCTGATCCTTTTGGGTGCCCTGAAAGCACCGGTGAGGCTTCTTTCCTTTTCTGTGATGACCGAGGACTCTTCAACAGAAGCAAAGGGAGGAGGGGGGATAGTTTCCAGGAAACGAGTCTTCTCATGGCACTCCAGGCTGGGGTAAAATGGGCCACCTCCTGGGCAGAAGGGAGCCCAGTGGATGCCCTGCCTGCACCATCCCTCCTGACAGCCAGAGCTCTGCCCCAGTAGTGTGGCCATGGTCGCACTTTCTGGGAATATGTGTAAGATAATGTTCTGGTGTCCAACCTGCCAAGAAGAGCGTCTTCATGCTGGCATGATATGGGGGAACCAGAGGCAGAGAAGTTGTATTTCTGGTTATATAAATTACCTATCTACTCACATTTTCTAAAATGAAGACAAATATATGTAAATAACAGGCTGGACACCCTACGAAGACTATGATTACATCTCTCAATGGTAGGGAGCTTTCCAGTTATGCTCTCTGTGTACATGTCTAAAAATGTCATTATGGAAGGATGTCCAGAAATGGAAATTTCTGCATTTCAGCACACACTGTCTAACAGAAGCACACACACCATGTGCACATGCCATGTGGCACAAAGAATTTTTTCATGAATGATTTTTGTACTGAAGTATAAAATATTGAAATCATTGTCTGTTAGCATTTTTAATAAGATATTTTAGAAATAGCAATATCTACATATCACATTCCCATGAATGTGTTCTCCTAAATTGAAACATGAAAAGAACACAAATATGATATGTTTCAATCCCAAGCTACTGTGGATGTTGCTCTTAGAATCAGAAGCCAAGCCTCTCCCCCGAGGAACCATATATTTTGACAGAATCTCCTTTATTACGTGCATTTTCATCTCCCTCTCGTGTGCATAAGCCTAAAATGGGGAAAACAGAAGAAAATGGCATGCTGTTGCTAAGTGGATATCCTACAGATTTAAAACAAAAAAGAAAAGCTTTAAAATAGAGTGTAATTATGTAAAATGGTCTGATTTTACTCTGATTATCTAAAATAGGAATTAGAAGGTTGAAAATGAACAAGAGTCTATAATGATAATTTTCAAAATGTGTTTTCAGAGAACTGAGTTTGTAACTCTTAAAAAGTCCATTCTTCTCTTTCATAAGCCCTTTCACACCACCTGGCAGGAAAGACTGGCTCTGCATTCCATAGTGGGATCAGAGTGACCGTGCACGATCCTCTGGCCTGGCGATGTCCAGTCTGCTTCAATGTCATTCACTTGTCTGCCTGGAGAGTTGATGATATGGCAAAATATTCTCAGTCCTCAACCCATGTTTTACTCCAGGGCAATCAGAGCATGGTCTTGGTCTGTTGTGAGATAGCTCAGGTTATTAACAGTGATCACTACTAATGTGGCTTAGTGGAGCATCACTTAGGGAGTGTTGAAAGATACAGAATCTGAACAGAAGCACC
The DNA here is from genome assembly GCF_021218885.2 of Marmota monax. NCBI lineage: Eukaryota > Metazoa > Chordata > Mammalia > Rodentia > Sciuridae > Marmota > Marmota monax. The sequence goes on from NW_026692848.1 coordinate 6,338,452, forward strand.
AGTAATATGGATTCAGTATGGCCTGGAGTACAGACCCCTAGACAGAAAAAAAAAATATATGGGGTGGGGGGAGGCAGAAAGAAGAGAGAGAGAAGGAGAGAATAGAGAATACCAGGCATTGGTGAGAATGGAGTCACTGGAACTCCGAGACCCTACCAGGGGAGGTACAAAGGGATCCAACAAACCAGGACTTACATCTTCCAAAGCTGAACAGGCTAATGTCTGTGACCTCACAATTCCACTCATAGAAACCCATCCACATCCTCACCAAGAAAATGCACAAGAATGTTCATAGGGGCTCCATTCACAATAGCCAAAGAATGGGACCATCTCAGACATGTTCATCAATAGCAGGACAGACAATACAATACAGTGTGTTTGTCCTTTAGGTTACTATGCAGCGGGACTGGTTCCGTGGGTATGTGACTTGTATTGCACAGGGCCTCAGGCTGAAAGTTCTCTGTGCTAGGTTTAATGCTCTCTTGTTGCCATCTGGTGACTCCTAATTTTTTAAAAAACATTTTTTTAGTTGTCAATAAGCTTTATTTTTTTAATTTACATGCAGTGCTGAGAATTGAACCCAGTGCCTCACTCATGCTAAGCAAGCACTATACCACTGAGCCACCATCCCAATCCTAATTTCTAATTTTTTGAAGAAAAGGGCCTGCATTTTCATTTCACATGGAGCCTTGCAAACTCATAGATGGTCCTATTATCCACTCAATGCTGCATGAACAATGTTAACCACAAAATAGTATGTATTATATGATTTCAAAATGAAGGAAAAAATACCCTTCAGTGCTAGAAATCAGGGTACTGGTTGGCTTTTAGGTAAGAAGGATAGTGATAGCGAGGGGTCACAAAGAAGCTTCTGTAGTGCTGGTAATAGGTCAATTTTTGACCTAGTTGCTGGGTATATAGGTGGGTTCCCATTTTGAAATTTTATTAGCAGAACACTGTGACTGGTAAATGTTTCAGTGTGGATGTTATACTTCAATAGCAAATTCTACTTAAAAACAACAAAAAAGCTTCTTTCTTACTCATTTTTTTTTGGGGGGGGGTTGGGTATAGGAGTTTGAACTCAGGGATACTCAACCACGGAGCCACATCCCCAGCCCTGTTTTGTCTTTTATTTAGAAACAGGGTCTAACTGAGATGCGTAGCCTTGCTTTTGCTGAGGCTAACTTTGAACTCGTGATCTTCCTGTTTCAGCCTCCTGAGCTCCTGGGATCACAGGCGATGCCACCACACCCAGCCTTCCTTACTGATTTTGACATGGGAGCCGATTAGAGCACCAAGTCTGTCTAATTGTGCCGCAGTCCAGCTGCAGCAAACTAACCGGGGGGTGACGAACAACTTGTGAACGTTGATACAGCAGGAGTAGGAGCCATTTACTGCAGGACAGGAGCAGTATTTATACATTCCACACAGCTTATCTAATTAGCATAAACTAGATACATCAGTCAACCAATAAGGAATCTCTAGACTTAATGGCTGCTTTTGTTACTTCTCAAACCACTCCCTCTGGCATTTTGCCAGGCACCATCTAGACTTGTTTACGAACTCTAACATTCCCCTGGCAAAATGCCAGGTGTTATTTTTGACTTGTTTACAGACTCTAACATTTTCCCCTTTTGTTTAATTTAAATAACGACCATAGTGGTTTTTACAAAAACACCATAAATAACCTGTTACAAACAGAAAGGAAGGATACAAAATGTCACAATACCAAGCCATTCCATGGCTCCATGTAAGAAGCCCTTGGAAAAATTTTACCAGCAATGACACCATTTGCAAAGATAGATTAACTTACAGTCCAGGTAAATCACAGTCCAGGTAAGTTCTGCAGGCAGCTAGCTTAAATCACAGTCCAGGTAAGTTCTGCAGGCAGCTAGCTTAAATCACAGTCCAGGTAAGTTCTGCAGGCAGCTAGCTTGATCCGAAGTCTCGTCCGTTTCTCAGCCGAAATCTCGTCCGGTTCTCAGCAACACTGGAAATTCTTCCACCTTGGTCTTTACCGGCACTGGGACGAAGGCAGGAACTCCGGATGGCTAAAGAAAATCCTATAGCATTCTACTAAGAAAACAACCTTCTGAACAATTTAGTACATTATCTCAAGATTTTTACATTTGAAATAAGCCTTAATAGTGTTCATTACTCATTAGCTTCCAGGTGTGGGAGAACCATTGTAGCTTAGTTATTGGCATTGAAAATGACCAAACATCAGGGACACCAGTAGTGTCTTCTGCGGCTATAGCGTCCCGGGTAGCCCCAGATGGCCCTGGGGAGAGTCCCGGACTCAAACTGCTACTGGGCACAGGGAGCAAGAGCCTGCGAGACTGTGCCTCCAAGTCAGGTCTAGATTTGGGTTTGGGCTCTCGGTAGTAGAAGAGCCGGCTCCCCGGCCAGGAGGCAGGGAAGGGCCAGTTGCCGTCGCCTCTTGGAAAATCCTTGCTGCGCTGTGACCGGCTTGCACACTCAGCAGCCGCCTCTCCGCTTCACGCACCCTCCGGTAACGAAAAGTATTTAGTAATAGCCTTTTGCTGCAACTTTTTTTCTGATAATCCTTCTTCTGAACTTTCTTTTTCTTTCTGACTAGAGTTCTTGGGCTTCCATCAACACATGCCCTAACTATTCTTGGTTCCACTGGGGTGCCTTCTTCCCTTAGTAATTTACTTCTTACCCCTTCCATATTTTCATCACAAAGACAATACAATACACTGAGACAAAACAAGACACAAACATACTGTATCAATCTTCTCCATTTTCTCGAAATGGCCATTTTTCCTCTCGCCCTATCTGCCTAGGGACGAGCAGATTGCTCCCGTCCTATCTATGGACGGGCAGCTTTTTTTCGTCACTTACCCCCGAGTGTCCCGGGGCTCCCCGTAACGGGCCACCATCTGCCACAGTCTGTCTGGCTGCAGCAAAATAACCGGGGGGTGACGAATAACTTGTGTATGTTGATACAGCAGGAGTAGGAGCCATTTACTGCAGGACAGGAGCAGTATTTATACATTCCACACAGCTTATCTAATTAGCATAAACTAGATACATCAGTCAACCAATAAGGAATCTCTAGACTTAATGGCTGCTTTTGTTACTTCTCAAACCACTCCCTCTGGCATTTTGCCAGGCACCATCTAGACTTGTTTACGAACTCTAACATTCCCCTGGCAAAATGCCAGGTGTTATTTTTGACTTGTTTACAGACTCTAACATAATTGGAAAATAGGTTTCATTTAGACACAGACAAGATGAGAGAGTTTGTGGCCGTCTCAAACTTGTCCTTCTCCACTTCTAGAACACATCTCAAAGTTCACACTAGTGGGCTCAGCTGCATCAGTTTTGTATAAAATGGGCTTTTTTTTTTTTTAGCCCATTCTCTCATTAATAGCCACCCCTGTACGTGAGAGAGATATATATCCACATGAGGAGATTGACCAACATTAACAGGCCTGTCCGCCCCTCATCCATTCTGAGCAAACTGCCAAAGTGCTGCAAATTCTCTCCTCAGTCATTTTCAATTAAATTTTTATTAAAATGTAATTTCTGGGATCTTTATTAGCCTTTAGTCCTGCTTAAAATTGTTCACCATGAGGTCACTAAATGGTGAAATTCTGGATGGGGTCCTGGGTGCTGGAGAGAGTGGCTAAAAGCTAAGAGACCCTGGAACATGGGCCACTTCATAGGAGAGTGAAGCTGTCCTCCCAAGAGGGGGCCCAGAGAGGAGGAAGAGAGGCTGGGACCACAGGGAGGAGCATCAGCCAGATCTGGGTTGACTCACTGTTTCCTCCTCTATCAAGTCACCAGGGTGGGCACTGGAATCCAGAATGAAGGCTCGGGGAAGGATGGGGCTTGAGAGGAGTCCCCACACAAGTGGGAGGGTTGAGGCGGCAGGCTGGATTCCAACACTGACCACCTGCATCCCTCATAAGGGTCAATACATACGATTATACACATGACCCAGTGCCTCAGGATGGATTCCCTCAATTTCAAACTAGAATTCTGAGGTAGCCAATAAAAGATTGCAATGAAAGTATTTCAAAAAGAATTGGATTTCAATGGACTCTTGAAGTCTTGCATTGACTGTGAAAAATTTCAATGATCCCCAGCTGGTATTTTTTCAAAAAGAGGGAAGGATTTTTAGCAATGATCAATGTGAACAGTTATTGCACCAAGCTTAAAATATTCCATAGATACTGACTTTCAGAAAATCCAACCATGATACAAACACAGAAAATTAATAATAGAAAATAAAAGTGAGAATATAATAAAATTCTGAACATGTTCAAAATGATCAGAGCTTGACCTAGAGTTATATTAGATACTACACATTTTTAATAAGTAGTAAGCATGAGGGAAATTATTGATATATTTAAATGCAAAAGTCCTGAAAAGTCATCAATATCAGATCAAGGATGATGGTAGATGCTAAGAAATACATTTCATCCGGAAAAATCCAGTGTAAAAATCAATTTGGCATAAAAGGGAGCAACAGTGGCAATCCATTTCAATTTGTTTGAAAGCCTTTCAGGTAGGAAAAGCAACACGAAGATGCATGGATCTCAGTGTATCTGTAGGTCCTTTTCCCCTTTGACAGGTCTCACTAACTAGGAGTATAGGTCTCAGGTCACACAACCCTGGGGAGGGCCAGAGTCACTGGTTAAATAATCAACCCACTGAACATTTCCTAGTGTCCTACCAGGACCCAAATGCTCCTGAGTGGGCTGCCAATGGGAGATGTCAAGTTCCTGTCCTTCCACTTGCCAACCGGTCCCTGCAGTCACGTTCCCTCTGAGCACATAGGTGAATGGGGGCAATGATACCCGTGGCATTGAGACGTGGGGGTCCCAGGTAAAATCACAAAATCCCTCATATCTTGAAAGATACATATGGTATGTCACCTGTCCCCACTGAACAGGACGGCCACTTTTGTGATGACTTGGTGCTGCTCGTTGCTGTGGCCGTAACATCAAGCAGAGCTCCTCTCTACTCTGGGGTAGTCAGCCAGTGGGCAGATGCTGATGAGAAGATGTTAGTAAAGAAAAGAGGTGTTTTTAAAATCCTGCAGGCATTGCTTCAATGTGTAAAATAATTACAAGTCCTCCGAGAAATCTTCCAATCTTATAGTAAAGTGAAGGTCTATGGCAGAGGAAAAGGAGGATGGGAAAAATTAGGGGAAATAAGAACCTTTCTCTACGAGGGCTGTTCTTTTTCTATGAAGATGTTTTCCTTTTTTTTTTTAACACTATCAGAGTGGCTCATGTTTGATATGAAGCAGATACTAGTGAAGGTTCTCTCCTCCGTTCCTCAGATGTCTCAGGTACAGCTGGCGTTGTGTTTACAAGCCTATCCAGCAACGTGGGGGTTAAGGGCTGGTTCCTGGGCTGCTGTTTCTCCCGCAGGACCGCAAGGTGGTTCATGCTCACATGGTTTCCAAATGGTCCACAGTGTAACTGCCTCCCCGCATCTGCCTTAGGATGAGCCATGTTCCCAACGTGAAGGGGGCGAGCTCCTGGGCCCAGGAGAGGCGTTTCCTACAGAGAAGCGGGTCTGGGGAGGCCTCGGAGGTGGATCCCAGGATGCTGTGCTGCTTTGACGAAGGATGATCTCTAAATGGGACAGGGGTTGGGGTGGGAGTTTGGGGGAGTCAGCACAGGATTTATGGAGAACTTGCTTTCCTCTCGTTCTGAATTGCAGCTGATTCATTTTATCGACCACCCTTCGCCGAGGCGTTGCCCTCCCAGGATGATGTCACAAAAGGCCCACTTCCTACCAGCGGTGTGCTCGGCACTTCTAGGTGTTTTGATAAGGGAGTTGCTGTGATTTTTTTAGAACCATCAGTTCACAATTTGACTGAAGCTTGTGAAGGTTTCTTGTTAACCCTCGGGAAACGAAGTATTTGAGACACTAAGACAGGTGAAAAATGAAGGCGGGCACCTTCCGTCCTAGGAGGGGAGTGTAGAGGGTGGGCTGCCCCAGAGAAGAGTGCGGCAGTGGGCTAAGGTGCCATCACTCCATTCCACGCCCAGTCCTAGGATGCTGGAGGAAGGGACCGGGGCAAGGCAGGGAGACCAAGGAGCAGCCACTGCCAAGTGTGGCTGATGGCTCCATACCAGGGGCTGTGGGTTGAGCTCCTGAGTACCAGAATGTGCCCTGTGGTATGGGGCCAGGTGAGCCAGCCCAGGAGACTGAGTGATAGAGTTGTTAGGTGAAGCCGGCCAGAGCCCAGGCAGGCCTGAGGACAAGAGGATCTCATGGGCACGCAGATGTGTCTGACACAAGGGGCATGAGATGGGGTCGTAGCAGACTTGCTATTTGATGCAGTGGACAAAATGTGAGCAATATGGAGAGAGGCATATGCCCCACACAGTCCCTGGAGATACTGAATCCTGCTTAGCTAGCAGCAGCTCGGGCATTCAAAGGCCTGACATGCATCACCAGGATGAGCTACTTGCCTAGTTGACTCATCCTCTCCCTTTTTTCAGGGCTACTGGAGGGGACAGCTCCCACTCACCCTGCTCACATGATGCCACCATCTGATGTCTGTCCCCCAGCTGTGCTGTGTAGGTCCCTGTGTACTCATCATTGCCTGGCATGGCACTGCACATTTGTGGATATTTATTCTCTTTCCTCCACTAGAATGTAAGCCAAAGGGGGCCAGGAGCTACGTCTTGAGCCAGAGGACAAATGTTCAATGAAGGTCACAGAAATCTTTGAATGTGTAACAATGAAGATCCATTTGATGTTTCTCTGAAAACTCAATCAGACAATCACGAAAGGGCCAGATGAGGCTCTGCACACAGGAGGTGGTCAGTGCACACCTGAGTCCCCCACCCTCACCCCCATGTGTGCCCCACGTGTGGTTGGACTTTCCAGGATCAGTGTAGTTAAGTATTCTCAGCGTAGACTACACCAGCAGGAAGCACACACTTCCCAGGGGAAGATTTCCTACCCGTATGCACAGCAGGGAAAAATAGATACGCATCTTACACTCTATATAGTAGCCGCCAAATAAATGCCTTCAGATGTACACACTTTTGTGTCAAAGCCAATGTGCAGAAAGCTTTCTATAAACTGCAAGGAAAAGGGCGCTGGCCCATTTCATCCTCCAGGCCACAAAAGGATCCCTGGAAATATCTCATTTTCCTCTGCAGAGTCTAACATTGTAAAATGTGCCACGTTTTATTGCACTTTTTAAAGGATAATACAATATCATATTTGCAAATGAGGTTGAAATAGTGTGTAAGAACCATGTCCCTCAGTGTTAAGCATTTGCTTTGGTTTTAGAATGGCTAAAGCCATGGTCACACAGTTTACGCCCCAAAGGACCTTTCTAGATAAACCCCAAATTAGTGCAAAGTAGGATTACGTCTTCGAATGTTTTTGATTACTGTACCGAAAGTCTCATATGGTTTTTCTTTGTCAGAGATTTTTTTTTTTTAGGGGCCATCCCACTGGAAATGAGATTACCAGACCTCTAAAGAGATAAAATAATTATCCTTCCATGGTAGTATGTTTTCCAAAAAGGAAATGATTAAAATATCTTCCAGGAAAACCGATAGCTTTTGAAAACTCCAGAAATGATCTATACGCTTTTAAATGTAGCTCTGGAAGTCAGAGGGGAGAAGTTCCTAATGGTAATCTATAATTTGTAGTGATCACACCACCAAAGCATCTGGCTCTGCATGGATACATTCATGTTTTGTTACAAATTACACCTATTTTTCTTTCACGGAGTCTGATGCAATCTCTCTGACTGCTGCTACTCATGTCCCGAGGTCAGGGTCTGATTCTGTCTTTAAAGCAGAATGATGCCTCTTTCCTATGTTTTCCCCTCAGTCATAATGGAAAGCAGGATGCACCACCATTTCTCTGGCAGAGCTCTGCCATCTGGGCTTGGATTCTCCAGAACAGTGCTTTTCCACGGAGCATCTTCCCGCACTGTATTGGCCTTCCAGGACGGGAAAGGAAGCACTGCCAGCTCCCCAGGCCAAGGCAGAGGGAAGTGGCCTGTGGGGACAGACCTGGACCCAAAGTCACTTCTGCTGAGCTCCTCGTCAGCTCAGTGGGGCCTGTAGGCCTGTCCCTTTGTCCCCTCTGATGAGAATGTCAAGTGCCTTGCTCTCTGTGTCCTGAGCAAAGGAGGGACCTGTCCACCTACGGGGAGGCTGTGGCCAGCTGGCTGTCCCTACCTCATTACTTGGCCTGGTGCTAGCCCAGAGGCTGTGGGCTCACAGACCGGGCAGCAGGGGCAGGTGTGGGTTGGTCTAAGTCCAGGGTAGTTTCTCAGGCCACTTGGTGGAGAGGGAGGTGTTTGTCAGAGAGATGTGTGTCTTCCTCGGGCCTGTAGTTTCCATGTCAGCTGTCTGTCTTTCCCTCTCATCTCCCCCTTCTCTGGCTTTTGCCGCAGCCCTTTGAGTTTTAAGGGTGTGTGATTACTTGGGCTCTCAGTCCATCGCCCAAGGAGACCTCTCTTCCGTGTTCTTCCCCCCGCCTCTCACTCAGGCAGTCCAGCTCCCCAGGTTCTCCAGGCCCTCAGAAGCATCCTCCTTAATGAGACCTGTCAGCAGTGTTTACTGTGAGAATTAAAGAAGAGATCCATGGAAACATTTAGCCCTGTCCCTGGCACATAATGTACTATCAATAATTAATCATTATTAATTAATAATTAATTTCTTATTGCCTTTTCTTCACAGGCCAGCAGGGCTTTCAAATAGCTCTGTTGCTATCATTTCTCTGCAATTATTATAAAATATTGATAGCCCTCTGATCATGAAACATTTAAGATATTCTTTTCTTGGTTGAGAAGTAAATAAAGCATGCTTAAACTAACCCTGGTGATTCTGGCTCATGCCAACAAAAGGAAACAGTGGCATAAATCTAAAAACAATCAACACGAGATAATTATGTGATGTGTATTGGATTTGGGAATTGTGAGATGGCATGATGACAAGGTTTTTTATCTAGCTGTGTTTTGCATGGCCCAGGACTCAAGTAGTTCACATGCCAACTTCATGTGGGGTTAAAGGACACAGAACACAATCTCCTTTATCCAGTAAAGCACAGTGCTTGCAATTGTGTCCTAATTTGGCAATAAAGCATGTGCTGTGCTGTGGGCCGTCTTTCTTGTCACTTTCCTTGTGCCACTTGTCTTCCCAATCGCTTGAGCGCTGGACTCCCTGATGTCAGGCCAATGCCCCCAAATTAGAGAGAACCTCCAACATAGCCAGTTGGTGTTTAGTTTTGCTTTGTTTCAACAGGATACATGCTCAATATCTATTCATTTATTGATTGAGCAAAAAAGGAAGGAACTGGGTAATAAAATGGGCTAAAATCAAATTCAAAAACAGAATTAATCCCTTACAGGTATCCTCCTCTGTACCACTCAGCCTTCCTGGCACAGAGTGGTTTAAGAACCACCCTGTCTCTACCTACTCTCAGAAACTTGCAGACCTGCCCTAGCTTCCAGACTGTGGTCTGACAGTAAGTGAGTTGGCAGGAACGCGAATGGGCGAGGAGGGCCGAGGAGCTCTAGCCATGGAGGCTCGTCCCCAGCTCCATGGGGCTTGGTGACTGGGAAGACAGAGGAGGGGTAGGGTCCAAGGTGAAGCAGTGGGCTGAGCAGGGGGAGATGTTATTCTGGGGTAGGGGCCGTGTACTGTGGCTTGAAGCAAGGTTGGGGGAGCCTTGGAAACAGAACAGAGATCCTGAAGTCCATTTCTTCTTGGGCCTCATCTTCATCAACCCATGTAGCACAAGGGCTCTTACAAACGTGCATGTTGACCATTTTTTAACATTTTCTATTTCATAGAATATTCTACTCTGAAAAATATAAAAAAAAAAATGTGGTTCAGTTTCAGTGAACTCCATGCTGTTATTTATAGACTATTTATTATGGAATTTATGGGGTATGTGAATGCTGAACTGTAAAATTCAAGAAAGTGTAATCATAATTATATCTCACTATAAAATACAGTGTGTCGGCCACTACATCTAATCACTGGGGTCCAGGGCCTGCGGCAAGGGCCCAGTTCTGCCATGTACCTTTCATGACACGAGAGGGAGGTCACCTGCAGCCAAATGGCCTTTCCACCTTTGGACTTCTCTGCTGCATGATTTATATTTTAGTTTGATTTAACATTTCTTAGCTTCTTTCAAAATGTAAGCTTGCTGATGAGATGCTACACATCATTGACAGGCGAAGCTGTGCTTTTCCACAAACACCCAGTGCTTTGCAGACAATTCAGAGCAGAGTTTTTAGTTGTAGCAGTGACTTCCCATCTGAAGATGCCTTTGTGACTGTGTATGACATAGTGAAACAATAATAAACCAGGGAGAAGAGGACTGTCATGGACGAGGATACGATTGCCTTAATGGCGAAATGATCTTAGAGATCTTAAAATCTTTTTCCCATTATTTAAGTGAAAAGTTGGTATTAAAGACATTAAGGTACTTTTTTTCCCCCAGGAGAGTTCCAGATAAACAGACTAGTGCCTGGTTTCTTGGCTTTGACTTTTGTCACTTTGGTGCCAGGCATCTATGATCTGTGTGTGAGATCAACCTGAATAGAATCACTGTCCCCACCTTTGACTTGTATTCCCATCTCTCATGTCTCTAAATATGATGGAACCTGCTTTTCTGTGACCAGGGGTCAGTAAATTAAGGTTCTCAGGCTAAACATGAACAGCCACCTCTTTTTGTATAGCCCAGGGCCTAATAATATATTTTATGTTTTTAAAAAGATTATAAAAATGTTTTTAAAGAGTAATATTTTGTGATATGTGAAAATTGTTTGAAATTCCATTTTGGGTCCTATAAATAAAATTTCACCAGAGAAGCTTAGAGTGAGAGTTTGCAAGGAGACGTGCGGCCTTCCCACTCTCTGGCCTTTTCTAGACAGTTTGCAGAAAGAATGAAAATGCTACACTAAGAAGAAAAGATGTCTGTGAGATTTCTACCATCTCGGCTTGGCTTGAGAGCTGGCTAGTCAGCGCTCAATCCAGACCTTTCAAATAAAGGCTGCTGCCTGACACAGTCCATCCATGGCCAAGGCTGGATCATACCAGAGACTCTGTCAGGTGGGCACCAGTGCTAACTGTGGATCTGCCCCCACCTGGAAGGGGACCCCAGCCCACCCTCTAGCCAGCTCCAGCTCCAGAGAGCAGGGCTCCGGCGGGCTGTCTGAGACTGTGCGCCCCTTCCAGAGGGTGTGGTTCCAGAGCTGTTGGCTGCTCTTGGCCCAGCCCCGCCTGCACCCACCACAGCACCACAGTGGAAGGGCGTGCTTAAGAGATGGGGATTGCTGGATTCTTCTCTGGCCCTCACACCCCGCCCTCCACACAGCTTTCCCACGGTGAGCGGAGGCGGTAGTGAGGACAGTGTCTTGAGTCCCTGGTGCTGCTGGCACTGGGGTGTGATGACAGAGCAGTTACCACAAACACACCGTCTTCCTTGACACTGATGGCAAATAGCGTGCTCAATTTAAAAAGCCACTTCAGTAAATATTTTCCTGAACTCAGTTTTGCTGAAGAGGAGGACTCTGTTATATAACATGTGGCTCAGGAAAGGAGACACTCTTGTTTAACATAAATTATTTTCATAGTTTTTGAACTAAATTAATTCTTTTCATGTTTTCCAGTCCTGAGCAGATTGTTCATTAAAAAACTTATCCATGGCAATGCACAACTTTTTTTTTCTTTTTCAAAGTCAACAAATGGTGACAATAAGCAGGAAAGGAGAAGTTTTTATCAAACAGGTATTCTTTTAATCTTGTGAAGTAATCTTTTCTATTCTTCTCTGTCTTAGAGATTAGATGTTCTTTGTGATGATTTTTTTTTTTACAGGAAACAACATCACAAAAATAGATGGCATAATTGCAAGCAAATGATTTTCACCCTACATCTCAAGTCTCTATATTTTAATTGATGTTTTCTCACTTGGAGATACTCTGTTGGTAAAGCAAGCACAGAGGCACCTGATTCTTCCGACTTTCACATACAGGTCAAAATCAGTTTGTTCTGTGTTTTAGTCAGCTTTTTTTTTTTTTTTTTTTTTTTGTTGCTGTGACTTAAAGGACCCAACCAGAACAATTGTAGAGGAGGAAAGGTTTATCTAGGGCTTCAGGGGTCTCAGTCCATAGAAGGACACTCCCTTCCTTGGGGCTTGGGGTCAGGCAGAATATCATGGAGGAAGAGTGTGGCAGAGGGAAGCAACTCACATGATGATCAGGAAGCCAGGAGACTCCACTCCACAGATACAAATATATACCCCAAACCATGCCCCCAGTTCCCACCTCCTCCAGCCACAGCCCACCACCTCAGTTACCACTCAGCTAATCCCTATCAGGGGATTAATTCACTGATTGGGTTAAGACTCTCACCACCCAGTCATTTCTCCTCTGAACCTTCTTGCATTGTCTCACACGTGAGCTTTTGGGGAACATCTCACATCCTAACCCTAACATTCTGGATCATAATGTTAAGAGTCTGAGAAGATGCGGCTGTGATGTGTCTTCCTATTTTATAAGGGAGCTATTTCCCTAACAGACAGTGCTCCCAGGATGAGAGGGAACCATTCTTGCCACCAACAAAAAGAACATTTCACCCAGGAGACAGCTGTTCCAGGCTCACTCTGGAACAGAAAGCTCCTGGGCTCCATTAGGACTTAGGAAAGAAGGAAGACCAGGGCGTTCAGCAGATAGAAGTCTCTGGGCCATGCCAGCCTCCACCACCAGAACACCTTGAACTGCCCACCACGCAGCTATGTGCCTCTGAGCATGTCCAGTTTCTTTCCACACAAGGTTAGATGTGCTACTGCAGTCTAAATTTTTAGAGTTGTGACAATGACTTCGAACTTGACACTGTTTGATAGTTTTTGGCTATAAATATGGAACCTATGTTAAATATTAAGAGGAATTCTATTTCTATTCCATAACCTCATTGCAACCAGAAATTTCAGGAACTGTTCTTGTGCACATGTCCTCCTGTGTCTTTTACGAGATTATCAGAATAGATATCAGAACCCTTCGGGGTTCTTGGTGAGACACTGAAACGAAAGAAACCAAGGCTAAAATCTTTCACTTGTGACCAATTTTTCAAAAGCCATCAACTGCCTTGTCAATATTCCTTGGAATGGCAAACCCTTCTGATTCTGTTCCGTTGTCGGTACCTGCACTGTGTATGGGGAAACTTAAGTCTGAGAAGGAACGAGGGCAAATACACTTTTAACCTTCAGTTCAGGAGCTCCAGATCCCAGCCATTGGAGTCTTGCTGACTACTGAGCATGCACCAGCTTGGTGTGGGGCTGCCGCCGCTGATGGCTGGTCCCCACGTAAGGCTTATTTCAGTGTTAAGATCAGGGACGATTTGCTTCTCTGTGAAGTCGTGTCTTCTCCTTTGTAACTCCACACCTTGGCCATGGACCCAAGCTCACTTGAAGTGACAATTACTCAAGTGACACTTGGGTTACTGTTAATAATCTGGACAGGAGAGGCTACTCTAGACATAGAAATGGCAGTATTAATAACGTACTGGTGTTATTTTTTAATAAGTAGCTAGAACTGCTTTGAAATGACACTCTGCTTATGTGATCTGTAGCTAAAACTTCTAAGATGAGACTGGTACATTTCACGGGTATAGACACATGTGCATACACATACACTCAAAAACAGCATAGATCTGCTAGATTGAAAATGTGTGCAATTTGAAAAATGTCTGACTTGACAGGAAAAGAGACTAGCTCACCCTCCTTCAGAAATAGGACACTATTAAACAGTGAGTGGACCATGTCTCATCCAAAAGTTGGCAAAACGATCCATGAACCAAATCCAGCCCACCACATTTCTGTACATAGATCTTTGATGGAAGGCACCCTGTTCATACATGTTGTATATTGCAGCAGAGTTGAGTGCTTTGACAGAGAATGCGTGGCCCCCAAAGCCAAATACTTACTGTCTGATCCTTTACAGAAAATCTGTCAACCTTGGGTCTAAGCAGATGCACATTAGTATTGGCAGTGACCCTGAGGACAATCTGGCCTTTAGGAAGAAATGTTTTCCAGAATTCATATAAACTTCATTATTTTTGTGATTGGGAGCTTCTTATTGTCTTTCACAGGGAAAAATGAAGAAAGGAGAGACAGGTGAGCAACTGTGATGTTCCAAAAAAGAAAAAAAAATGATCGAGAGTTCTAGAAGATGATTTTTGAATCATAAGACACCTAGAGAGCCTCTAGGGAGGGAGGGAGTGTATTTTAAAACATGTCCAATGCCCTGTTTTACTAGTTGTACTCATCATTTACTACAAGAAGGATGTGTGTCCTCTAATAAATTAAATATGGCATCATGAATCTGTGTGCAAGGTTCAAACACGCACTGAGTCGAACTACAGAGAGCATCTGCCAGCTGCATTTCCCGGTTCAGATGAAGCCGAGGAATATGCCTCCCATCCTCTGCCAATCTGAAGATCACCGCCCACAAAGCTTTGGTGGACAGTTGGTGAGCAGCTCACAGGATGAGCGATGATGGTGATCTGGTACAGAGGGTGCTGTAGACTTTTAAGCTCATTACAATAAGAAATGCATTTTTAAAATGCCAAAAACAACCGCTGGTGTATGAGCAAAGAAAGGAGTTTTAGGCAAGAAAAGTGGTGTGACTTGCGAGGTTGCAGAGCCAGTGGGGAGTCACCAGACTCAGAGCTCTGACCCCAAACCTGTGCTCCTTTCCTTTGTCTACTGCCTTCCTGGGGATTATGAGAACTGGAGTGTGATTATAGGTCGCATGGTGTGAGAGGGTGGGAGAACCAACCAGATGGTGGTCCCATTTGTTACACCCCAATCACACTGAGTTGATGGATTGTTCTGGAGGGACCTGGTAGCTCTATAACACTGCAGGTTCTCAATATTGAACAGAGCGTATATCTTTATTTAATCAAATCCACCTTGAGGTTTTTTTAATGGAATTTTGCTATTTTTGATAAGTTCTCTGTTGGTTCTGTTGGAATGTGTACAGATGAGCTTGTCATTTTCAATGATAATTTTTTTTGTTTCTATTTCATCATAATTCCCATATATTTTTTATTTTCTGATTCCCTTCTTATTTCATTTTTCAGGGCACTTAGTAACATATCCAGTAGAAGTGATATTAAATATTCTTGTTTAATATTAAAGGAAATTGGTCTGTTTCTTCATTAAGTATACATTTTTTTCTAAGGAAAGGGGATGATTTTAAAAGATAGGCTTTAATTGGGTTAAGGGAGTTCTCTTCCTGGTTGTGTCTGAGAAAACAGACAGAGAGAACTTGACCCGTGTATTAATGCCTTCTCAGCATCTTTCACAGTAGCAGGATGATTTCCTCCTGTTGACTTTCAATTTGATGATCTACTCCTCTGCTCTAGAGGTGGTCTGAATGTGCCCCCCCCCACACCCACACCCGGGGTTCCTATGTTGAGCCTAAAGCCCATGGTGACATATTAAGAGGGTGGGAACTAATCTGACAGTAGTTTTCAGAGTGAGGACTCTGGGAGGTGATGGGGGTCAGATAAGGTCAGGAGGGTGCCGTCCCCGACTTTGAATCCCAGTGGCATCATAAGAAGAGAGCAGGAGACCAGAGGAGGCACACACACTCCGTCCCTTGCCACGCAATGCCCTCGCTGCTGCAGGACTGCCGGCAGGAAGGCCATCACCAGAGGTGGGCTTTCCACCTGGAGCCAGAATCCTAGGCACGATAAACCACTCTTCTTTCTCATGAGATAGCTTTTGTAGTGGCAAAAAATGGGCTGAGACGACTACATAGATTTTCCATGTTAAACTATCATGACACCCTTTGGATAAACCCTATTTGACTCTCTCTCTTTTTTAATGTGCACTTTATTCAGTTGGATAATATTTATTAAGGATTTTCACATCTATATTTCTACGTGAAATTGGCCCTTAATTTTCATTTCTTACATTGTTCTTATCCTGTTGGGTATCAAGGTGATATCAGTCTTATTAAATAAGTTAGGTTGCTTTTATTATTTGAAGCAACTTGTGTAAAATAAGGATTATCTGTTAAATCTTATTATAATTGGAAAAAATCCAATAAAAACAGTGTAAGAAAAGAAAGTCATGTTTGAGATTACACTGTAAAATGATGTCAGTAAAGGAGCAGAACAATGAAAACAATAATGGAGACTCTCCTGCAGCCCAGATAGGGACCTGGCAGCGTGTGTCCCTGTGTCCACAAAGGGTGGTGAGTTCTATGAATTCACAGCAAGTAAACTCATGAGTGGTTTTAGACTGAAGAAGTAACTTTTAATATTGTTATGATCCTTACCCAAATTCTACAGGAAGAAGAAAGCAATAAACGAGATTTGAGAATGAGAGAGGGTGGAATTATACATGATGATGGGGTCCTTTTTTTTACATACATGTATATACCTTTATTTTATTTATTTTTATGTGGTACTGGGGATTGAACCCAGGGCCTCACATGTGCTAGGCAAGCACTCTACCGCTGAGCCACAATCCCAGCCCCGAGGGATCTGTTTTGACACAGTCATACATGCATGGAATATAATTTGCTCCATTTCAAGTCCCCAGTGCCTCCTCTTTCCATCCCCTCCGGCCCCCCACCCCATTCCCCTTCCTTTACTGGTCTTCTTTCTATATGTTTATACAATAGGGGATTAATCCAGAATTATAGAGAACTAAAAAACCTTAACACCAACAACATAATAATAACCCAATCAGTAAATGGGCCAAAGAACAAAACACATATTTCTCAAGAGAAAATATAAATGACCAACAAATACATTAAAAAAAATGTTCAACATCCCTAATTATCATTGAAGTGCAAATGAAAACTACCTTGAGACTTCATCTCACTCCAGTTAGAATGGCAATCATCAAGAAAATGAAGAATAATAAACACTAGTGGGGATGTGGGAGAAAAGATACATTTGTACATTATTAACGGGACTGCAAATTAGTACAACCACTGAGGAAAGCAGTGGGGGCTTCCTGAAAAGGAACGGAACCTTCCTGTGACCCAGCTACCCTCCCTGGTATTTATCCAAAAGAACTAAAGGCAGTGAAATCAGTCATGGAGACTCTCACTGAGGCAGCATACATAGTGGTACAGGCGCATCGATGATTACTCAGCACAATTCACAATAGCCAAGTCATGGAACCAGCTCAGGTACCCACCAACAGATGGATGGAGAAAGAAAATTCAGTATATATAACAAGGGAGTTTTATGCAGTCATTTTAAAAAAATGAAATGATGTCATTTGCAGGAAAATGGATGGAACTGAAGAACATCATGCTAACCCAGACTCAGACGTCAAGTGCCAGATGTCTTCTCTCATATGAGGAAGCTAGAGCAAAACAGAGGGAAAAGGGGAATGTTGATCCCAGGAAAATAGAAGGGAGATCAGTGGAGGGGAGGGAGGAATGGGAAAAGGGAGGAGCTGAGAGTGAAACTGGCCCTACCTGCTATGAATTACCACGGTGACATCCACCTTTATATTAATAAGGCATCTGTGTCTTTACCAAGCTCCTCCACGGTTCTCCATCCAGCCACAGGACACTGGCTCTGGCTCATTGGTTTCAAGAGGGAAACAGTCACAGGAATGAGCCCTTCCCAAGGCTGTGATGGCATTCCAGAAAGCTGCCAGTCACGGGCGTCTCCCATCTCAGCCTTGCCCTGGTGGCTCCCTAGCTGGAGGACTGCCTGCCTGCCAAATACAGCCACCTGGTTATTGGGCACTGCAGGGACACAAAGCTCCACTCTTTTGGGGTTTGTCTGTCATGTGGGTTCTTCCTGCCCAGCACTTCGCCAACGTGCATCAGCAGGGTTTCTCCTTTTCTCTCAGTCATTACAGTTTCAAAACATTGGTCCTTTTGTGCCCATTGCCATGAGGCTGTGTCCCGTGTCGCCACTGGAGCATCTTGACTATTCTGCACAGCAGGTGGGCACAGTGGGATTGATAATGTCTGTGTAAGAATTTTAGAGTTGAGGATTAAAACCCATCGACTTTTAGTGGGTTGACTAAAACTCAGTGCTTCTCTTCCCATGACGCTGTGTGATATGGATGCTTACAAGTAAAGGGCTTCCTATATCATGAAATGGTATTTGGAAAGCTTCTAGGATCTTAAGCGACCAAAGTCGTTTTAGTTCTCCAGAAAAAAAATCCCAGGTAACCGATTGCTGGTATCCCCTCCATGAAATAGAGCCATGTCACGTGCTATGGCTTCAACGTGGTGCAGGATCCAAGTCTGCAGTACACTTGGGACAAAAGCAAAAGTTAATACTTAAGTAGTTTTTAGTGAATATTGACTTGAAAAAGCTATAGCCAAATATGTCATTGTTCAAGCTTATTTTCAACAGGTCTTCCTTTTGGCATTTTATGATCCCTCTAAACTTTCTTTATAATGTTAGCAGACCGGTGGTGGCAATGCAGACCCGTCGTCCTTAACTCCTTCTTGTGAGTATCACTTGAACTAAAGAAACAAGATTCAGAAAAACACATTCTCTAAATATAAACCAGAATCAAATCACATAAGAAAGTAAAATTGTTTTCACTAAAAGATTACATTACATCAGAGCTTATAAATCTCACACAATATTGCTATATTAATACAAAATTTATAATCTCCACCTGCTATCTTCCAACTTTCAATTCTTAAGCTTTTCCACAATAAAATAAATTCTCTTTGCTACTAAAATGGACAGCACTTCTCCATCAAATATACATTGTTTTAGGAAAATACAAGTTTCACATAAAACTGACGCAAAACCTAACAATGGCCATGGTGTGTCTCCCCCCTGTGTCCCTGCTGTGTCTGTGCTGCCCCTCTGCCTCGCCTCTTTCTCTGGTTCCCTGTTTGCTGACCTCCACGGCCTGACCAGTGCTCAGTTAACTGCATTTGACCAACAAGCAAAGCTACCCTTTCTCTAGTTTTCCAAGCAGATGTTTCTAATTAATTCCAGAGCTACTCCTTATTTTAAAATTACTTTTCCTTTTTATTCCATGCCACTTGCAAGGCATTTTGTGATAGGTTGACAAACATTCAGAGGTCTTATGTGTGTGTTTGATATTTCTGCAGAAAATCGAGATGGTTTTAGGACAGGAGTCCATATCTATCTACCAGACTGTTACTTCTGCTGCAAATCCTCATCCGACATGCCTTGAAGCCTTGAATTGTGTGTTTGAGGGTCTTCTACCTTGAAAGCCCAGCACTCTGCTTTCTGCTCCCGCTGACCTTCTGGACTGATATTATGTGACTGTGTTTTCTGCTTTCTCTCTTCGGAAGCTTTAATTCCTGCTGTAATTATCATCTCTCTCACAGTAAGGTTAAAGGCATGTTACTTGTGCATGTTATTATACAGGTATGATTCTTGAAAAGCTTCTGAAAGACGGTTATTGTCTTGGTTTATTTGGGGCTGCTATAGCAGAACACCACAGACTGGGCAATTTTTAATAAGCAGAAATTTATCTGGCTCACAGTTCTGGAGATTGAGAAGCCCAAGACTTAGCAGCCACAGCTGATGAGGGCTTCTTATTTCATGGTCACCTGTTGGCAGGCATCATAGGCGGGGGCAGGCTCATCCTTTTATATATTTAATCAAGTGGTTTTTTTTTTGTTTTTTTTTTAAGAGAAACCTTACCAGTTCTCAATGTCCAGTATCTGTAATGGCTCAAGTGGGTAGGAGCCTCATTCCTCCAGCTCAGCCAGGGTGAAGGAGGATGGTGGGTGGCATCTTCTTATTCCTGAGAGAGCTTGTGTCTACCGCTCATTCCAGGCACAGGACTGTGCTGGGGTGTGGGCCTATTGCAGTATCAGTGGCTAATGGCTATATAATTCTTAGCTACACAGGGAACTTTTCAGCGTAAAAGGGCTGCTATTAACACAGGTTCCTAGGTATCACTGAGGGATTGGTTCCAGGACCCCCATGGATACCAAAACCCCATGTGCTAAAGTCCCTCATGTTAAGCGGCACAGAGTTTGCCTATAACCTGTCCACATCGTCATAGCCTTTAAATCATTTCTAGATAACGTACATTACCAACTTCAGCATAAATTTTATGTAGAAGTTGCCATGCCCTGTGATTCAGGGAAGAGTAGTAACGAAGAGAAAGTGTGTAACCGTTCAGTACAGATGCAATTGTTAGAAATTATTTTGCATCTGTAACTGGTTGAATGTACGGATGCTGAATCTTGGATCTGAGAGCCAACTGTATCTACGCCGAGATGCTGATATAAATCTGGACTGTTCTAAGCACATCGGAATTCAGAATTGTGTACCCATCTCAGACTTGCCTTTCTCAAGTTAACTTGCTCTGAGTTTCTTTGCTTTCTTTCCTAAATTATAAGGACTAAAGGAGAACACAAAACTCGAATTGAAATTTGGTGAATGTCAGAGACAGAATGTACCAGACAAGTGAGGAGATAATTTTCTTTGTTATTAAAATGGAGAGAACGTTCCTAACCAGAGAAGTCTCAAAGGACGGAAGGGCCCCTGTGGCTAGAAGAGTCAGCTGTGACCCTGAAATCAGAGAAAATCAAGAAGGATGGAGGTGGGCTCCTCTCCAGAGTGGAGGCTGCTGGGCCTCAGGAAACAAAAGACAAAGTGAAGACAGAAATCTACTTCTTTTATATTAGTTGAGTACAAAAGAAAGAAAGAAAAAAATACAGCAAATTGTAGAATAGATGCAATTAGTCTAAATTATAGAGATCAGACAATTGCAAGTAGAAATAAACAGGAAACATTTTAAAATCTATCAACACCTATGACAACAAAAAATAATTGGAGACCTCAAAATACTGACATGTACAACAGATGCAACTGTGATTATCCACCATGGCCCTGGCAGGACAACTCACATGGCCTAGGAGGAGCCTTGGGGTCTGGGCAATATGGAAACCCAGAAAAAATGAACTAATAAATAAAAAGGACGAGAAGGAAGAGGTGGAGCAAAGGAGGAGCATCCAGTCTTCAGTTCTGTGGGCGGGCAGCCCCAGGAAGTCTAGCGCCTCATCTGTGACAGCCTTAAGGACCAGGAGCAGGGAGGAGTCCTCTTGCCCTGGAGCTTGGCCTCAGTTCCTTCAGAAGCCAGAACCTGCCTGCTTGAAATACCTGCAGCACCGAGGACCCTCAGTGCCCTGGCCAGGCAGTCCCAGCAGGGGTGCCAGATGCAGAATTGCAGTCTTACAGGATTTGGTGACTCTTCCGTCCCGTTTCCCTCCCTGACATCTGCAGCTTAGGGCACACACGTATCATATCACGAATCCTCTATGGTCTGGAAGATCCAGACGCACCAAAACCATTAAAAGCGAGACCTATTTATGGATAATGTATGATGTTCTTTTGCTTTGAAACCCTCTTGGCTTCTATTAGCATAATCAGGGGCTAGTTCAGACTCCCCAGGGAGGGGCTACTGGGATTTTTTTTCTCTCACATTACATGTAAGACATATCCTTTTGGGAAAAACTGAGACATAGCTCTAAAAGACATACATAGAGATGAAGTTGATTTGATCAAACTGAATCAGATGAGGTAAGAAGAAAATAATTGACTGGTTTATATATCGCCCAGGTTAAACAGATAACATTCAGAATGAAAAATTCTGATTTTTTTTCTGTGATGATAAGAGAATGCATTGTGTGATGATACAAAGGTACAGAAAGCCTTTTTGATGTTATGTCAAATGTATCCGGATATCTGTGGGATCAAATCATATAAATTATTGAAAATACGGAATTAATCTTTCCATATTTTAAAGAGAACCAAAGGAAGAAGTAAGGCAAGAGAGGCAGTTACTGTCTTGATCTCTATGCACACTGTCACGTCTGGGGAGATGGCGCCTCAGGTCCCGTGAGATCAAGGCTGCGGCAGCCTGGGTGACCTCCGGTGATAAATAGTTTGCCCACTTGTAAAAAAGGTGAGAGACCCAATTTTACCTGCTGCTGACCAGCGAGGCCCCCGCGCTCTGGAACCCATCCCCTCTGGGACTCCAGAGGGCAGAGCAGCCGGCACCCTCGGCCACGGGCAGCTTTTGGGTCTCAGCAGAGTTTCTCTTCCAGGCTCCTACCTGGGCCGCAGCTCTTATGGAGGGACGTAGACTCCGAGCAGGGAGGAAGCTGTCCCCAACTGCATGCTCAGGGTTCGAGATGTCATCTGCCTTGTGACAGACTACACATATTTGTTGATCAATCAGCGATTAATTTTGACATCTTTAACTCTTCTCAGTGAGACCCTCCCTGATTCCATTTTTCGGATCCTACTGTTGCCTAAAAGGCCGTTTCTAAGGCTGTAACTGGAAAACTAAGAAGAAGGACAAAGACTGGAGACCTAAAAAGGTGCCCATAAAATGCCCAGAGGCTGAGTGTCATCGTGGGGTCCTAATGCTACCCAAGGTTTAGAATCCCTTTAATCAGAAGGGGAAGTAGTTACCTTCCTCCTCTGGAGGTAGACCTCGGAGGAGGAGGAGAGGGGGCTGTTCACACCCCCTCTGCCTGGGGAAGCGGGACAGTCTCCTTCCAGACCATCTGCAGCTTCTGCTTGTCTACAAAAGTGCCCACCCAGTGCCTACTTGGTGACCGGCGACTCCTGGGCCTTTCTCTGAGAGCTTAATGACAACGTCAAAGCCACTATTCAAACGGCCGAGAGACCCCAGCACCGCTGCATGCAGAATCTCCTCAGGGCCTCCGAGAAAACCGTCGTCCCTGCTGGCTGTAAGTAATTTGGGGTGCTAAGAAGTGAATAATTACAGAAACTGGGTTTTCATCCTCCAAAACCGGGTGCCAATCAGTCCGCCAACACAGGGGCAATCGCAGCGAGGGACTTCCTTTTCCTAGATGAAGGATTGATAAAGCAGCACCAAAATCTGTAGGCACAAGACACGAGGGCCCCGCCCATCCCCCCAGTTTGTCTTTCACTTTGTGAATAAGCAGCAGCCTCAGGTGAGCTCCTGTGAGCAGGATCCTTAGATGACAGCGATGACGCAATCTGGGGACATGTTTTCCTCGCTGGCAACAGTAGATCTTATGTGAGCTGAGTGCTGCCCAGGTCAGCCAAGGGCGAGAGTGCTCCCTGCCTGACACTGAGCAGGTGCTCTGTAAATACTGAATGAATGAATGAACGAATGATCGAACCTGTTGAAAAAAGGAGAATAATAGTTATCTCCCGAGGGCTGTGGAGAAATTCTAAGCTAATCTCCATAGAACACTTGGCAGAATGCCCCGCCCAGGGTGAATGCAGTATAGCTGCTGCTGTTCTTGTTATTCCTAAGAACCCCTGAGGACAGACTCTCAAGGACTTACATATGACTTACAGGATTCTGAGTAGGAAGGGTGAGAAATTAGGGAACTTGTTTCCTACTGTAACTCTGCATTATACATCTTATCATAATTATAATACTTTCATTCACATAGAACAGATATTAAGGAAGTAATGATTCTTCTTTCATTTAAAGTGTAAAATAACAGTTTGAGAGCTTATCTTTATTTTTTATTGGGTGGGAAAGTTTGGGTCAAGTTCAATGAGATGCAAGAAAAGCTCTTAAAATCTACTCTTAACCTGTTTCTACTCAAGTTTTCCACTTATTCAAACTGATGTGGACAATCTGAGTGTGTGCCTGTATGTGCATGTGTGCATGGGGGAATGAAGCCTGGGATACCCAACCAATGAGCCATATTCCCACCCCTTTTTATTTTTTATTTTGAGACAAGGCCTTGCTAAATTGCAGAGGCTGGCCTCAAATTGCAGTCCTCCTGCCTCAGCCTCCTGAGTTTTAGGGGTTACAGACATGCACCACTGCACCCATTCTGATGTTGATAATCTGAAATGGAGCCTGCACACTGCATCCACAGAACCCACAGAACTCTGAGTGTAGCCAGAGCCTTTGGCAGTGGGTGAGGCAGAGGGTGGTGCGCACCGGCTGCCTCT
Organism: Marmota monax; assembly: GCF_021218885.2. Taxonomy (NCBI): domain Eukaryota; kingdom Metazoa; phylum Chordata; class Mammalia; order Rodentia; family Sciuridae; genus Marmota; species Marmota monax. The sequence goes on from NW_026692848.1 coordinate 6,362,388, forward strand.
TCTGTCACACATCAGAGTCGGATCCTGGGTCTGTTTATGAAAGTTCCATTGTGCAGAAAGAGCTGGGAGATGGGGAGCAATGCCTGTAAATGAGGGCAGTACAGGTTCATTTACTGAGATGTGTATTTCTTTAATGTCACCATGGAAGCCAAGTTTCACTTGGCTGCTGGGGTCTGGTTTTCCCATTACTGGTAGAGAATTTCACTGTCCCTAGCCATGAAAACATTGGGGTGACTTCTGGCTCTGTCCTCCTTGTAATTTCCTCCTCTGCACACTGGATTTTGGAAGCTCGGGGCCTGGGAGAACATTTCCCTGCTGGCAACACTGTTGGCAGAAGGAGTCACGTGGTCTGTTGGAATTCTTGCTGATTTGTTCCTCATGGATGTCTGGGGGATGGTCCCGTGGTTTTCTCAGAATTATGTTCCTGCTTCCCAAACAATCTTGCCTCATGTCACACAAAGCGATTGACGTTTATAGGGTGTACTAGGGAAAGTAACACTGCTGTTGCACCCCACCAGCCCAGGGGCCAGGGGCTCTGGCGGCTCTGCCCACACACCGCAGCCCCAAGGCCCCAGGGAACTGATTTCTTGGACCCTAGGTTCAGCAACTCAGCCACAATCCTATTTTAATGTTTACAAGCTTATTGATTTTCAATCAGAGAGAAGTAGGTTAAATTTTGACTCTCTTATTTATTAAGCTTGTGATCTGTTTTTTTTTTAAATATTTTAGTTGTAGATGGGCACAATGTCTTTGTTTTATTTATTTTATGTGGTGCTGAGGATCGAACCAGTGCCTCACACATGCTAGGCAAGCGCTCTACCACTGAGCCCCAGCCCCAGCCCTAAGCTTCTGATCTCCACCAAGTGATCTTTTTTCTAAGCCTCAGTTTTCTCATTTACTTGAGCGCCGCCCCCTAGGTTTGTTCTTATGTAAAATGCTCACCAGGAATAAGCTCTCTGCCAACGTTAGTTCTCATCACTATCATTCTCCACCACATTACCCTTCATCATCTTTTTGTAATGTTAGTCACAAAAATAATGATAGACTTGCTGCGTGAAACAGCACATGCCCGTAGTTCCAGCAACCTGGGAGACCAGGACAGGAGGATCACAAGCTCAAAGCCAGCCTCAGCAACTTGGTGAGACCCTATCTCCAACTAAAAATAAAAATGGCTAGGCATGTGGCTCAGTGGTAAAGCATCCCTGGGTTCAATCCCTGTAATAATAATAATAATAATAATAATAATAATAATAATAATAATACCAGTAATAATGATTATCATTACTGTTTTAGCCAGGCTAACTCAGGTGCCACTTCCACGCCTCTCTTCAGCCCCCCCACCCCCACCCCCACCCCCGGGGAGCCTGCAGGTCTGTGGCCTGATGGTTCTACTCCTCGGGGTGAGTTCTGTCCTGACAGGTTGGCTTCCATCACTCCTGTTCTTGTGTTTCCTCAACTTCTGACTTTGAAAGCAAGAGTCAGTGCAAGGTCAGCAGCTTGAGTTCCTTGTCTGGTGCTGTCCCAAGCTGGAGCCGCTAACCACATGTAGTTGTATCCATTTGCTCAGGAATTAATTAACATTCAGTGAGGTAGCGGCTCAGGTCCCCTGCTGGGCTTCAGCAGCTGCAAGTGGCCAGTGGCTGTGCCATGCCCGGAGCAGAGGCAGGCCATTTCTGTTAAGGCAGGACATTCTGTGGCCAGCTCTGTACAAGACCTGCTGGTGGCTCTTCAGTCCTGGAGCCCTAGAGGGTCAAGGCCAGCTTTGCCGCCCGCTGGCTCACTCTTTCCTTAGGGGTGGACTGTTCCTTGGAGAGGGATATCCTGCTGCACCCACCGACATCCATTTTCTCTGTCGCTGCTGTCATGATTTCTTTCAGCTAGGTGACAAAGGAGAGGTTGTTGCCACTGTCATAAGCAAGGGATGCATTTTGAAAGATCTTTTTCTCCCTAAAATTTAATATTCCTTGGGCTCATTTTGCCCTGTGCTTATTAAAGGGGATGGAGTCAGAACCGCAGACCAAGCGCCCCACTCTCATGCTGCCTGGGAGTCACTGAGATCCTGGCTCGTTATCTTCCCTGTTCACTATTCGAATCTCCCTGTTCCCCCAGCCTCAGGCCGTTTAAACCCGACTCCACTGAGAGGGTGGGGCCCTGTGCTTTTGAGCCTCAGGCAGGGTACCATCTCCACACCTCCCTGTTCCCAACTGAGCACCAGGGGTGGGGAGGAGACGCCCCAGATCCAAGCTGAGTGTGAAGGAGGCAGGGACACAAGCCCAGCTGTCCTTCAGAGTGATCCAGACATCCCCAGGGAAGACGGATTCCAAAAAGGCGAGATAAGAGGGAGAATGTTCTTCTCCAAGTGACAATAGAAATAAGAAAGGCCTGAGAGGGGCCAGCGACTAAATGCAGCTACTGTGAAGGGATAAGCTGGCTGGGGTCAGACAAGGGGAGAAGGAGGCAGACGCCAGGGGCCGTGATTTGGAGGCTGGGCAGCAGGGAGAGTAACAGCCTCTAGTTGGAAGGAACGTCGTGGTCGTAGAGAAGAGCTGGTTTCAGGCTATACTGCAAAGTTTGGTTTGGGGCCTGGATGGGGGGCTTAAATTATGCCACCCTCTTAAATTTTTCTGAGTATAAATTATTAACCCTTATTAACCTTCTCTTTATACTCCCTTACCTGGGCAAAACCAATTTAAACACAGTAGCAACCTGTCCCTCAGACCCCTTTCTCTGAGGCTCTCCCATCCGTCACACACACCACTCCTCGGTAGATTGAAGATGAAAGTGAATTTCACTAAAGGAAGTAGCTGACAAGACACAGAACCCACTTTGGCAGAAAACTTAACATTCAGCCTCAATCCACAGAAACTGTCAAATAAGAATGTGCATCAGCAGGAAGAATAAAGAGGAGGAGGAGGAGTCCTCAGTGGGCCGGATTCAAGGGGAGAATTTGAGAGCCAGAGAAATGCTCTCTCCTGACTATGGTTCTGATTTTCAATCTGGATCACCCAGGAAACACTTTGCTGTGATTTATTTCCTTGTGTTTGAAACGAGAATTTTGGCTTAGAGATGTTCTCAAAGCCAATTAATAAATATAGCACAAGGACAAATGTGTGTGCTATTTGCATCTCATGGTAAGGAATGAGGAAAGAAACTCAGTCCGTGTTAAAAGTTATCCAGAGCCCTTTTGAAAGAATGGTGAGCAGACTCCAATTACAACAGGACAGAGTTGGATATTTATAATCGAGGATCAGAGGGAGGCAGGCGGGGGTCAGTGGGTGGAAAATCACTAGAGGCTCAGACAATCCTTGGCCAACCGACCCAGCAGACTCTTGCTGAAGGCAGGCCAGGGGACAGACATCAGCAGGAGATGGCGGAGCATGAGGAACACGAACTGCTCTCAAGGGTGACCACCAACAGGGCTGGGCCCCCACCAAACCAGCTCCAGAGGCTTTCTGCTAAACTCGTGAGATGTCAGGGTGGATGAGGGAGTCCATGAGTGAAGGCCCGGGTTGAAAGAGGATGGAGAGGAGCTAGTCAAGAGAGAGAGACAGAGAGAGAGAGAGAGACTGTCATTGGGAGCCCTTGAAACTTGCCTCTCCCCTCCTCCTCTCAGCCCTGTTGCTGTGAACTGTCACTGAGCTTCCTGGGGACTTCCTTGTGGGTTCCTGGGGACAGGACATTACACCTGTGCTGTCGGTCTTCCAGATGGGCCTACCAGTTTGCAGCTGGCCAGAGAGGCTGCTCCCTGGACCATCCAGCAGCTGCTCTCTAGCTGTTGTTGTGACATTGCGCCAACCCCAACCCTAACACCAAGACAGCCCACTCGTTAACCAGGATGCCCACCCCCCCCACCACCCCACCACCCCCCCCCTGCCAGCGGCAGAGCCAGCCACTCCTCCCCAGCTACACGGTCTACACTTTCCATTAAATGCCTTCCTGTGGGGCCCCGGGGTGATATTGGGTGACCTGGGATAGAGGAAGAGGCATCTGGCCATTGGTGGGCAGAGCCTTCCACGTTCCTGGGCAGAACCGGAGAGGGCCGTCCACCCTGCACCTGCCAGCTGCCGGCAAGCAGCTCCCGGCCTCTGCGGGCTGAGCCTGTGGATGATCGAAGGTTTCTTTTGTAGGAATGTCATCAGATAACCTGATAAAAACAAAATTGAATCTGTCAGATTTTGATGCCAGAGTTTGAAATATTGCTAAAGCTCCCTAAAACTGTCACTGCTAATAAGATTTTATAATAGAATATGTTGTGTGTATTTGCACACCACTCCCCACTCTGAGCCTTCTGACTCTCTTTTCTGTGTTCTTCTGGAAATGGGACCAGTGGCTGATTGGCTGGGCCATCCCCCACCCCCTTGGTATCCAGGCTGCCTGCGCTGAATGCAGAAGGTCTGAAAGTGTTGGAGTGGATTTCTGAAGTCAGAGGACATTCCTGAAAGACTGAGAGACCGGGAAACCTGGGAACTTCGTAGACAGAGGGACAGGCCTCTTCCAGAGTTCCTTCAGGGAAACTGAGGCAGCACGATGGCCCTCCTCAAACTCCGATTCTGCGATCAAGTCAAAGACTTCAGACATGTCCCTCAGAGTAGGAGGCATGGTTTATTAGAAAGAATGGGAAAGGGGGAAATGGGACACTCTCAAGGGACAGAGTGGGTCCTCTAGGAGGAGAGGGACAGTGTGACTCTCCTGTCCTCCAGTTTTACTGAGGTTCCAGGGAGGTTTCCAGAGAGTCCTGCCCTGGGCCACTTCTTCACTTCTGACCGACAGCAGGATGACATCAGACTTTCAATTTCCCACTGCCATGACAACTCTGGGTCACTTTGGCCCATGCTGATCACTTCCAATTGGAACCTCGTCCTACATAGTTTATGGTCAGAGGGAATCATCTCATCTCTCTGAATTTTGGGATCTGGTCTATGTAAGTTTACAAAAGTCTCCCCCTTCAGGGTAACTTGGTTCCCCCTTATGGACATTTTTTGGGACCTGTGTTCTCCTGTAAATAACAGGTAGTTTGATGAGAAATGTGAGTTATCTTGTCCACTTAAGCCAGGCAGGGCTGCAGGTTAATTGCTTCTTGGAAAAGAAAGCATGTCACTGTCAGCAAGTGGACCAGTTAATAGAATTTACTCCCGTACCCCGCACTCCCCCGCTCACGCCTGTCCCCTCTCAGCTGGGAAATGTGTTGTTCAAGGCACACCACCTCCCAGCGAGTGAGGGGCCCCTCTGCCCTATTTGTGGGTAAAGCTGAGTTTTCAGAATGGCCCTGGTCTTAGGAGAATCGGAAGTAATTCTCCAGAGTTTGGGCCATGACTTTGGACAGATTCTGCAGTGAGAACTGTAGTAAGACCCTAGTGGCAGCAGGTTTCTAAGAACGCAATGAGTCAGAGCGTGGAAGCCATTGACGGGGGCGTGGCCCGGGTACAGACCCCAGGGTGCAGCTGCCCTGGCAGCCCCAGCACCGTGCGGGCACCCCTGCTGACGGGAGCGGCAGAGACACAGAGGGCAGGGCCCCCCCACCTGCTGTCCTGGGCGAGGGGACGTGCCTCTGCATTGCTCCTGACAGGTGCAGTGTCCTGTCATTGTCAGGATCAGCAGCGACAGGAAGTCCCAAGATGCTTGCTGCTGAAGAAGCACCATTAGCAGCCCTCCTTGATCCAGAAACACGGAAAAAAAAAAGTTTTCCGAATTACTACCTCCCAGGACTTCATGCAGTGCCAATTACAGCAGCCACCTGGGATGCAACTCTCCTTCCTCAGGTTTAGTCCCATGTGGACAAACTGACCTTCACCGTGGTTTTGCCAAACATTGCACAAAATCTCTCCTCACCATTAACTTCCTATTATCCAGAATCTGTCCCTGGAGAACTGCAATTACTGATCATTTGCCACCCTTCCCTTTCAGTTTATTCATTGGTTCGGATTTTATTTTTTTTATTTTATTTTTTTTAGTAATTTAAAAGAAAGAAAGAAAGAAGGCACCCAAGAAATCAAGAAGTTCATCCATTGCAGTCCTAGAGCGGCCCATGCTGAGCCTGGGCAGGAAGTCCACAGGACCAAAGACTTAATTACAGGAGCCAAAGTTTGATTGGAATTGTAAATTTTCTGTTGCTGCCTGATCTCAGTCTCCCTCTGAGTGAACTGAATTGTAAAGCACAGACGCGCTGCACTTGTGGACAGTAGCCCCACCTAGGGGCCGAAGTCGGGGTTTCCTCTCCTCTGTGTTTTCTTCAGTGCTGGTTCACTCCCGGCCCATTAGGGAGAGGAAGAGAGAATTCCCAGATTTGCAGACAAATTTTCCGTCGGTCTGTCTGGACTCCTGAGACATGTGAGGACAGTGTGATTTGGCCCTGAGGGCAGGAGGCAGCCAAGTGTCACAGGACACATTCTCCCATAGGGCATCACTGAAAAACCAGCAGCCAGTGGTCCCCCCTTCACCTAGGACCCTTGTCCCAGGTGCCAGGGAGTCAGCTTTACATGTGAGCCACCAGGCCACAGGGGTGAGTGGAGACAGAGGACTGGCAGAGAACCCCAGTCTTGCCGGGTGAGCCAAATGCATGAGGGTGCCACCCTGCCTTGCAGGCACTGTGGCTGCCTTAGCTTTAACCCTGGGGGCCTCGCATGGCTGCACTGTGTCTGCTCAGGAGCAGGGAACGACCAAGAATTGGAGACTGAGTCACCTTTCTGACTAGAAAAATGCTAGAATGAGGTGGAGTGGGAGCCTGGCCAGATGGGGGAGGTGCTTCCAGTCTGGCGACTGGACTGCAGATTTCAGTTTCCTCCTATTTTCTGCCTCCCATTTACATGAGCTTGCTCTCGGTTTTTATTCCACAGAGAATTCCTGGAGAGACATGTGATAATTATAATCGTCTCTGTTATGCACTTAGAAAATCACAATTCACAATAACGAGAAGGTTTAAAAAGCATCTGTTTATTAAAGGGAACCCTGTTCTAGCTCCATCCAAGTTCACCGAACTCTCGTTCACGCCTTACTTAGTATGAGGTGATAAAATTGAAAATTGATGGCAAGTAGGAGGCCAGATTTAATCCAGGCCTCTCAAGCTGACAATTTTAACTGAATTATGCATGGCAATTTCCTCTCATCCGGAGCAAGCGATGCTGGGTGGAAGGCACAGCCGGGTGGGGACTCCCTGCAACTGTCGGCCTCACAGAGCCTCCGGGAAGTAGACCTCGGATTCCGGGGACCCGGGCCAGGGTTCAAAGGGAAGAGGCCGGCTCCGACTGAATGCACCAGGGCTCCAGAAATGACTGCCCTGATTTAGCACCACTGAAGCTGGTGTGGAGAGGCCTCCTGGGCACTGCCTCCTACACACCAGGAGGCAAGCCAGAGCCTCTTCAGAGAGGAGCCCAGATGAGCTCACAGCCTCACCCCCTGAGAAAGACCAAAGCCCCTCATTTGCATGGCAAAAAGGCAGTGGAAATGCCAACAGAGGCATTTGCTGGCAGGCAACCAGACAGTACCAGAAAACACTGGGTGTTCAACTGAAAATACCTCTCCGTGGGCAGCTCAGCACCTGCAGACACCGCACACCCCACACGCTCTCTGAGCTCTGTGACAGAAACTCCCACCAGCAGCAGTTGGTGTGTACACAAGCCCAGACTCAGCAAGACACAGGTCCCCACCCAGGAAAACCAAATAAAAGGGATTCTGTGTGTGTGGCTTCAAAGTGTGTCCCCTCTGCCAGCACACTGGCTCAGTCACAGTGCATCACCTCTGCCGGCATCTACACAGTGGCTTAATCACAGACCAAGGCAAAGGTTAAATGTCTGTCACCCCCCCACACACACTGTTGAGGACCCAGTGCCTGCATCTGGTCCTGGCACGTCTGTCCTCTGTGCGCAAGGCTGGGCTGCAGGCGGGCGCTGTGGAGCAGGCCTGTGGATGCCGCCAGCGCGTTGGGCCTTACATCACTGTCGTATTAGTCTAAGCAGAATAGAGCAGATTGTTTATTTTGGTTGAGCTTCGCTTCAGGCTGTAACATCAGATGTAACTCCCAGAGTGACAAATTCCAATCGCAATGTCACAGATTAAACAAGAGCGAGGCAGAGCTGGGGTGAGCTTGTTTCCCCAGGGGACATGCAGCAGGGCTCTGTCTGGATGTGTGTGCTCAAGTGTCCCTGCCCCAGGCAGCCCGCCTCCCCTCCTTAGAGTGGGTTCCCTCTGCCCACACCAAGCCATGGTAGTCATACCTTCCTACGGGGTTAATAAGCCAGGTCTTTAATTTCTTTGAAAATAGTAATTAAAGATGATTCCTCCTTTTCCTTAGAGCATATTTAACTTCTTTCATATTTCGTATTTTACAAAATCCACTAAGTGTTGCTCAATATCATGGAACTCCAGCAGGGAGAAAGAATTAGTGCAAATCCTAAGTGGCAGACATGCCTTGGAGTGACTTGGCCACAGGGGGCATCGGTGACACCCAGGGAGTATGGGCTCAGTCTCTGCCTGCTGAGGGGGGGCTGCAGGGACAGGCACACCCAGGGTGTGCCAGGAGCCAGCTCATAATCATCCTTCCACTTGGGAATAGGATTTCCTCTGAACATGCTCACTGCATGACTCCCAGCAGGGCGGCTATGGTTCCCTGGGACCCATTCCATGGCACCCACCACTGACCTCAGCCTGTGAGCTTGTGTTACCTGAAAGCCTTCAAACTGTCTGTGTGCAGGCACCATCGTCCTTATTTCTCAAGAAACTCCCTCCATCTCAGTCCGTGTAAAGCCATTTGCAGAGTGCACCGTCCCGGTGAAACACTCCGGAGCTGAAGCCAACTCATTAGCAGTGAGCATGTTCAGAGGAAATCCTATTCCCAGGTGGAAGGATGATTATAAGGGATCTAATCTTGTTGAAGTTATTATTCAAACTGAGCATCAGTTTATTACATTTTCCCAAACAAGTTATGGATAAGAACTTGTTAAATAATAACGATGCCTAATTTTCATGAGCTATTTTGAAACTGTGGAAAGCAGGGCTGTGCATGCTAATTTTTCTCCTGCAAATGAGGTGTGGTCTCTCCTGAAGCCTCAGATGCCTCATCTGCAGGTTTTCCCAGGGGCCTGGTACTGGCCTTCCAGCAGTAAAGGAGGAGGGCGTGGGGCGGAGGGTGTTATTTGGCTGTGCAGATGCACCAGGAGGAAGATTTGGATTAACACTTTGAATTTATGTAGCGAACTCTCTGCTGAGAAGTCAGTGCATCAGTGTGTAAGGCGGTGTAGAAGCATCCCTCCAAACCTGGGCAGTGTCATTGTTCCAGTTGAATGGACAGAGAAGCAGACGTGGCCACTCCTCTGCATGTGCCTGGCCCCTGACAGCCCAGTGCCTGCTCTCAAGTGATGCATCATGCAGCCTTCTGGGGTTGGGGCGGTGTCTACCCACAATGCTCTTTTTTTTTTTAACCTCTAGTATTTGATCATTTTCAAAGTCCAGGGCAATATGTTTTCTAATTACCTGCTTTCCTGCGGATTTAGAACCATAGCTCCAGAAACAAATGGTGAACCACGAACCCCTTTAAGTTCTAGGTTTATTATGAAGTATGTTTCTCAAATAAAGAGTCTAAAGTGCCAGTAGGAGACCCCAGGGCCCCCACACAGGAACAGGACTGGTCTGTCTCTGCCCGTCCACGCAGCCCACCCCCCCCTTCTGTAGTCTGAGCAGATGTGTCCTGGCCACTGCACTAGGTGCTGGCCTCTGCACACCGTGGCTTAATTTTCCATAAATTGAGTGAACAGCTGCAGAGTCACCTGATTCCTCTTCTCCATGGCCAGGCAACAAACCCTTACCCCGTATGCTCACTCCATCTCACCTACCAAAATCAGGGTGAGTCACAGAAGGCTGCCGCTGATGGAGAGTTCTGGTACATTAGTACCAGTGACACAGATAAGAGAATGTCAAGATTAGGGCCACTAGAAAATGCTGACGGAACCCAGAACAGTAGAGGGTTTCAGCTTTAGCCTGTGAGTCAAAGCCTTTCTCCTGCCTTTTAGCACCTCCCAGTCCAGCCTCCTGCCCCTTCTTAAAAGAGTCTTTCTAAAGTAGAAGTCAGAAAGGTTAGGAAATAGCTCACCCCTCAGGGCTGTGACAGGGGACAGGAGGGAGTCATTTGGCTTCACAGAGGGGCTGTGTCTGCACAGAGCAGGGCTGAGGAAGCGCAGCTGGAGACCCCAGAGCTCGGGGGCCACTAGACAGAAGCTCTTGGAGCTGGGAACCACCTTAGCCTTCTGGCTTTATGAGACATTTCCTGTGCTCCCAGATCAATTGTAGGAGGGCAGCATCTGAGGGTTGGCAGGGGTCAATTCATCTCCAGGCCCCTTAGTTTGGTGTCAGACTGGAACTCAGTAGATGACACATTGTCTGAAATGAACTATTCTTGTACACCATGCTGTGTGACCTTGGGCAAGTATGTCCATCTCTTCAAACTTTCCTTCTGATGGCCCACGTGTAAAGCAGCGATAATAATAACCGTGCCTCTGGCATGGTGGGTCTCCATGGTGGGTGTGGAGGGAGAGATGAAGCTTCCCCCTCCCTCATCACCACCCACCCCTCAGCAGGACATAGGGCAATGTTGGAGACACTTCTGACTGCCACGAGAGGGAAGATACTGCTGGCATTGAGTGGGTAGTGGGCAGGGATGCTGCTAAGTGTTCCACAGTGCATACCTGGCCCACAGCAAAGGATCATGGGGCCTACTGCCAATGGTGCTTGGGTTGAGACATCATCACTAGGGTGACGTGTTCCTGTGGCACACCATGTGGATGAAGGACCAGAGGAGCTTGGAGCCTGCCTCTGAATACAACTGGAGTGATCTCTGATGCTGACCTTCAGATGTCTAAGTGGCAGCACTGTTATTCTCATGCTTCCTTGCAACGCAGTACTCACCTGAAAATACTGGCAACGAGACAGACCAAATTATGTCACATGCGTGAACATAGATGGCGGGATGAATCTCACTTTCACCCATGATCCAATGCACTAATAAAATACTTGAAAAAAGCCAAGTACTAAAAAAATATGTGTTCTGTGGCTTTCCATAAAGCTCTTTGATCTTGAATTTTAAAATACAGGTTGAGATTCCCTAACTCCGAAATCCAAAAATCAGAAATACTCCAAAATCTGAAACTTCTGAGTGCTGATGGGCTGCAAATATGCCCAAATTGGAAAAGCTCTAAAATCCGAAGCACTCTGGTCCCAAGCATTTCAGATAAGGGACAAGGCACACCCGATAAACATTTGGAACTTTCATAAATACGCCCTTTTGCAAAATTGGTTCCTAACTGAAAAGTGTGGGAGGAGTTGAGAACGTGACAGCGTCACTTGAAAAAGAACCATTGTGTACATCCAGTGACCCAGCCCTGTCCTGGCTGCTGTCCCGTGAGTCAAAAGGCATCTAATTCATCAGTGTGTCCAATTGGACAAGGAAGTTCTACAGGGAAGAAAATTCTAAATGGGAACAGATTAGAGGCTGCAACTGGACCTCAGGGTAAAGGGGACATTCCAAGGGAGTCTCTAGGGCTCTCTGCATGTGACACGGCTGCTCCTGCTTCCAGACGCCTTCTCTGAGGAGACATGGACCAGGGACGGCTGCAGACCTGGGCTGTGCTGGAGAGGGCTGTGGCAAGCCTTTCCCCTGCTTTCATTTTCTGTTCCTCCCTCCTCCCTCCCTCCCTCCCTCCCTGGGCCTCTGTCACTTGAGGGTTCTGAACAGGGTACCAAGCCAGCTGACACTGACCACACACCATGATTAAAGCAATGCACACAGATTAGACTTCATTCCCACTTAGGTTTGCCATGGTGAGACTGGAGAGTCAAAGTCCAAAAACCAGAGTGGAAAGAGGATTCCGCTTCGCAGGCCCAGAGCCGCCCTCTCATGCCAAGCCCTGGAGGTCAGAGCTGATTACTTCAAAGTGCACTTACTTGAAAAGCAGAGCCGATGCTAGGAAAATCAGGGACCCAATGGAGCCTGGGGTTTTCTCCTGTTAGTCCCTGCTTCAAGGTGGCCTTGCAGACAGAAGCAGAATGACGCTCTTTCTTCCTTCAGTGCATGTTGATTGCGAGCTGGAGGTGTAAGGAGGGAGGGGAAGATCTGTAAGCAACTGGCATGTCACACTCACTTAGAAATACACCTGGACAAGGAGCAGCCCCGCATCCAGCCAACCCCGCCTGGCGATGGCCAGTTCTTAACACAAGGCTCCCTTTTGATTTCAGTGTGTTTGGTTCTAGTGCTGTGAGTGAGAGCTGTGGGCCACCTCTGTATCTCTCTAGCTCTTTGAATCTCTTGGCTAGAACTAGTTCCAAGGAGGCTGAGCACATGGATTCAGCACTCTCATGGGGCCACTCGTCCCTTCTTTGGGTTTGCAGATCATATTATGGTTTGCAGAGCAATCGTTTCCTGATGACCAAAAGGAGGCTGGGGAAGGGGACGAACCGGAATCCACACTCAGACGTGTCTGCTCTTGCTTCCTTGGTCTCGTGCTGTGGTAAGGGAACAGGGTCACAGGAGCAGGGATTGTGGCCTTGTGTGTCAGGAACGTTCCAGGATGCTTTACTTTTTCCTTGATGTTCTGAATATTTTTAGAAGGAGTAGAGGACCAAGCTGAGGAGTGTGGTTTTCCCCTGTAGGAAGCAGAGGGGCATTTAAGTCAACACTTATGATTTCCTGTTTATTACAGTGTTACTCATAAGACTCAAGATATGGAATCAGCCTGTATGTGCTTCAACAGATGAATTTTTTAAAAATGTGGTCTAAACACAGTGGAATACCATTCAGCCTTGAAAAGGGAAATCCTGTCACACGTGGTGATGCAGACGAGCCTGGATAACATTATGCCAAGGGAAACAGCCAGGCACAGCAAAGCTTGGGCCATGTGGTCTCCTGTGTGGGCTGAATAGAAAGGAAGACACCAGAGGCTGGGTTGGGGAAGGGGGACATGTGGTCAAAGAGCACAAACATCAGACAGCAGGACTAAGTTCAAGAGGTGCGGTGTACCAAGTGGTGACTCCAGTTCATGACAACAGAATGTGTGCTCCAGCACTGCACAGAGGAGATCTTAAGTGTTCTCACCATAAAAACAACAACAACAACAACAACAACAAAAACATAAATACATGTGGTCGTGCACAGACTAATCAGCTGTACTCAGCCATTCCACAGTAAATACACACATCACTTGTCAAAATGTCGTGTGTACGTCATATAAATAGTTTTTATTTAACAACTAAAAGATAAGCGTTCTTAAAAGGGGGGGCGGGGAATGCCTTGGATCAAGTAGCAGTGTCCCAGGGCAGCCCAGCCATCAATCAGTCAGGGCGAGTGACCTGTAGGGGTGGAGAGGAGCATTAGAGGCTCTGGCCCTGCCAGCCTGGGGACAGTGCCTGCCCCTACCACGGAGCATGGCTTTGAGGAATCGCTTCACATTGCCAAGCTGTGGCTGCCCTGCCCTAGGAAATGGTAAAGTACAGCCTGTAGGATTACTGCGAGGCCCAGAGGAGAACCCGGTGGTGGGGACAGCATCCCAGTATGGCCACAGCAGGCGCCAGTGCGTTCTCCCGTCCCTGACCCAGCTGAGTGCCAGACCCATGGCCCATGCAGACTGTCGCATTCCCACCCTTAGTCTGGGACTGGCAGCACAATGCCAAGGGGCACACAGAGGCCCGACAACTGGGAGACCTCAAACACAGGGCCCGAGCTCTGATGGCCCGACCTGAGTCTCTGCCTCCGTGTGCGCTGAGGACTTGGGCCACAGGGCTCTGCCTCCTTTCTCCCCCTGAGGTGAGCTGCAGGACACAAGGCTTGGTGGAGAGGCTGTGCCCAGCATCCACCCAGAGGCTGTGTCCTGAGACTGACTTCCTGGACCTACCTGGCAGGTGGCAGTGGCACCAGCCAGGCCCTCCCAGAGAGCTCGGGAGATCAGTTCCGTTTCCCATCAGCACCGCGTGGTCCCCTGATCTGTCAGACCACTGGGACAGAGGCCCCCAGAGGAGAGTAAAAACTGCCGAGAGCCTCCATGTGTTAAAACACCTCCCAGGGAAAGGAAACCGGTCAGGAAACTCATTGTGACATTGCAGGCGGCTCAGAGGGGGGCCTGGCAGGAGCTCCTCCGTGGGATGGGACGCTCGCTGCTGCAAAGTTCTACTCTCCTTCCATGTCCTCTCAGTCCCCCCGCCTGTCATCACGAGAAGCAGCAAGTTAGACAGAGGGGTGGCGTGGGCTGACAACTGAGGAGGGGCAGGGCCAGCCTTACAGCAGGAACGCAGTGGAGGGAGGGAGGCCAGTCAGCCTCCAGGAGGCCGCCCCAGCTCCGTACTCCCAAGGGATCGGTGTGTCCTGGCCCATCGTCATTCCTCACGAGGACCCTGAACCACAGAAGTGCATGTGCTCTACCCGCGGGAAGAGGAGTCATGTTGGGGACTTCCAGAGAGTGGGGGAAGTAGTGGGGAAGAGAGGTGGAGGAGGTTGGTATAGCGCCGCATGTAGTCAGCTGGGGGACACATCCTGTGTTCCAGGACACAGGAGCATGCACATAGTCATCCCAGGAACACCCTAACCATCTCCAGACAGCCAGAGAGAGGGCTTTGCATATAACAGAACCGGTGGAAGTCTGAGGTGGTGACTGTGTCCTGACGTGACCCCTGCCCAGTGTGTCTATGAGTCCAAACACCCTTTGTATCTCAAGAACAACAAACACACGTCAAAAAAAACATTCACTCAGAAATAAAGTTAAAAATATTTAAATGTTTCCATAAGGTTCTTCATTTTCTGGAAGCACCAGAAGAAAAATGGGAAATTAACCAGCAACATAATGCGCAGGAGAGCTTCATGGAGGCCCGGCTGAGCGCAGTTAAGTCATATGAGGAGGGCAACGGATGGCTCAGAGTCGTGGGTAAACAGGGTCTGACTGGAAAGGGTCTTCCTATTGGTCCATGTTCTTACTCTCAGAACACGACTTGATTCCCAAAGGTCTCGAGTAGGTCCAGTTACTACACTGGGAGGCTAGTGGCGAACAAAACCCAGCACCATTTCAAATGATGGAGCAGAACAGTGGCATTGGGGAAAGGAACAGAAAGTTGGTACCCCTGGTGTCCGTCAGCAACGCTGCTAAGTAAGTGTGCAAACAGAATTCTGTCCTTTTACTCACTGATTTGAGCAAACAGGCTGCAAATTTGAAACGGCACATTGACTGAGATGAATAGGAGACTCTAATCTCTAGACCAGCTTGATTACAGTTTTAAAAATTAAGTGACAACGTTACATGGACCTGTTGTCCTCTGAGTCCCTGTCTGCCCAGATTCTTAGATACATATCTTTCTACAGCCTCTGCCAGTTGCCTTTCCATCTGGAAACCTCCCTTCCCTGGTCTGAAAGTGCCACCTGAGAGTGCACATTGTGTGCATGGCCTGCACATTACATGCACCCCTTCAGTAGTCAACTAGTACTCGCCGTGGTTAAGGGTGGGTGAGAAGAAGGTGGGGTCAATATGATGTGTTAGTTATAGAAAACAGTTTGGCCATCGAATATATGTGATTTAATGGCGCTCAGAAGCATGTGGCTCATTCTGAACACTTGGTAGGCCTCCAAGTTCATTAGGTGCCTGTGAATTCCAAGCTTGTTCCTTAATAGGGGCATACCTGGATGTGGGATCACCCCCTGATGGTGGGCTCCAGATGTCAATCAAGGTCCCACACCTGGGTTACTGTGTCTCCCTGTTTGGGGGAGCCTGCCTTCTTGCCTAACCCTCTCTAAAGCTTGCTATGTGTGTCCGTTCCTGCGTGCCTCTGCGTTTAATTGGCGCTGTCAGAAAGGCCCAGAAAATGTATTTAATGTCTTTGGGAAAGGAAGTTATGGGTTAAGGCTTGTGCCAGATTCAATCTTTGTTTTGGCATGATTTGAAAATGTGTGTTGCGGCCATCTGTCTGGAATTGACTGGGTGGAACAAGGAGGCTGGCCCCGCGTCTGAGACAGGGTGGTGACCACATTTCATTGGAGAAAATCGCAGTGAGCAAAACATGGGTGCAGGATACACAGATTGAACTGTTAGGGACCTTCACTCCTGCATCTGCACAGTAATGGGTTTTCTGCAAGGATGAGCAGGAATCCTTTACTTTTTTCTATATTCACAGTCTGTGTAAGTCTGTGTGTTTAAACGAATGCATGTGTTGCATGCTTATCCAGCTTAACCCACAGTCTTCCTTATCAAAATGGAGTCCATTTTTATTATTTTTTTTCGTTTCAAGTAAATATTTTTTTTGTTAATATAATTTTCTTTATTTGAATTTTGTCTTAAGTATGATTTTTTTCCTCTCTTTTCAATGACTTCCACTCTGTGTTCCTTGGGTTGAGTTTCAGAGCAGGGACACGAGGTCCTTCGTCAAGGCCAGGGCGTGGTGGGGAGAATGGCTCAGTCACCGTCCACCCAGCCCCCTGTAGGGAGCAGAGCCCAGGGCAAGAATGAGAGTCCAGGTGGTTAAGTGGAAATGCTCAGCATGTCAATGGCTTCACTGTGGCCGGCAGCTCCAGGAGCCACCAAGAGGCACAGTCGGTCTATTAGCAGGAGTGCTCCCATGGCACAGAGCTCTTCTAGGGAAGACACGACAGCATGACACGAGCGCGTGGCTCTTCCTTCAGTAGGCAGAGAGAAGGAGCACTGCATGCGCCCCAACCGCCCGTCCGTGGTTACCAGGGCCAGGCTGTGCCCGCTGTGCCCGTGGAGAGCTGATGCTGCTGCACGGCCAGGTAGCAGCACCGGATTTTTTTACAACTACACCGGGAGCCAAGTCCCCATGCCCAGGAGGTGGACATTTCACCCAAGCTCAGAAGGAGAGTGAAGCGCTGTGCCAAATGGGGCCCTTCTGTGGGCCAAGGTCTGGGGACCTTCAAGACGTGGAGAAAGTCAGATCTCTTAGGAGTTCAACAGAGGCACTCCCCGCAAAGGTGGCAAGGAGGGGACCAGGCTGAAGGAGACTGGAAACACCAGGGTGGCCAAGGGGACCTGAGAAAGTGCTTGAGCAGGGAAAGGTCCCAACTGCGCTGGTCCATGGTTACACCAGCAGGTGCCTTCTTTAAGAAAAACAGTGTCAAACTATTATTATAATCTGGAGTTAGAAGATAAACTTTAAGGATTTCAAATTTTTAAGAGTCAACAGATGCTACAAAAATCATACTTGTAGAAAAACAGCCCAGCGTTTAAGTTTGGTTGTTGCCTGATGGCACTGTGATACCTGCTTCCCTTTTTCCTGTCCGATGTCCTCGTCATAGAGCGATGATTTTTGTAGTATCACTTTCTATAGGAAAAATAGATAATTTGGTCTTCTTAGCATAGTCAATGACAATTTATTTTTTCTTACTGATGGTTTGGAAAAGTAGCTTTCAGACTTATAAATTCTCATTAGATATAAGAAGTTTTAGGTTTGTTTTCAAGTTTGAGGAAATTTATAGACATCTTCCTTTATCTATGGTCTGTAAAAGTGCAAAGTGTTAATGAGATAAGAAGCAAGATAAGTGGATGAACCGGCAGGACCCATCAAAGAATGTGTCTTTCGTATGTTCCTTGTGAATCTTGGTCTGAGAGGGTGTATAGTGTCCAATCAGCAAGGCTTTCCATCTTGTCCCAACCTGGCCCGTGAGCCTTCCTCTCACACAACTGACAGATAACTAAAGGGACTGTCATTGTTACTTCTAGTTACTGACAGAGAAATAAATGTAGGGCTTTGGCCCAGGAAATGGAGTGCCTGCCCCTGCAGCTGTGCCCCCACTGTGTGCCGTCTCATCTACAGCCCAGGTTCCTCCGTGTCCACCTGTTGTCCGAGGCAGTGAGACCTGACCTGTCACATTAGGGCATGAAACCTGCGGCTCGTCATAGGCACCCTGTAGGATTGCTAAGGTCTCTTCAAACGCAGAGTCCTGGCAACTTTTATGTCAAGTGGTTCCCAGTGAAAAGAGAAAAAAGTGTCTCTGGTATATATTGATTGTGTACAGCAGGTCATCAAGTATGTTCTTGTCCAAATGAACTTGGTGTGACAAGTTAGTGGGTGGGAATGGCGTCCTCTGCTGATTGCGGACACATCTAATGATCAGAGGAGCTACCGACAGGCCAGTGTCAGATCCCTCAATTTCCAGCTTCACTCCCCCCCACATCCCCTCTGCCTCTGGTACTGGGTGCCATGCCCTAACTCTGATCCTGCATCGTCATGCTTTTGGTGGGCAGCTCTGTGGTAGGGGGTCGGGAAGGCATCTTATATGAAATTCCTGAAAAGAAGTTGATTCTATACAGAAATAACCATAAGCTCCGTGCATACACCTCGCCAACTGTAACCCAGCTTAAACTCCCCTTTGCTAAGTCCCCCAAATGTCCACTGCCACTCTAAGGCCACCGACTGTAGGCGGAGTCTACCAGACTCAGTGCTGGAGTAGAGGGGGACACCTGTCCTAAACCAAGGCGGTGAAAGCACTTTTTCACATTTTCTGATCTGTGACCCTGTGAACATGTCACTCCTCCCCCTGGGCTAGGGCCAAGCCTGTGCGAGGTAAGAGCTGAGCTGCAGCTTAGGTGGCTCACGGGGCACCAGCTCTGTGCACCGGCAGAGCATGCACCTAGATATATGCAGCAGCATCATGAATCCTGATGCAGCAAACATGGCTGTCATGGGGTCCCCTCAAGTTCAAAAGCTTGGAATTTTGAGATTATTTCTCATTGAAGCAAAACTGTAACTGCATTCTTCCAGCCAATAGAAGCAAGAAGTTGTTGTTTTTTTTTCTGTACTGAAAATGAGAGGGGAAAAACATCATCTCCAAGGATAAGATTAATATCAAATATCTAACATTGTATATGGATAGACAAAAGGTGTGTGTGTGTGTGTGTGTGTGTGTTGTGTATCCCTTTGACCATTTGGGTTCACCTAGTAACTATGATGTACCTTTTCTCCCTAACACATACAAGTACTGCCTTTGGGAAAAGATTGGGAAGAGTAATGAGTTATTAAGCTGCAGTATGAATGGATAAGTAGATATTATTTAACTTATTTCATGGTTGTCTGATGGCAGAGACAGGAAGTTCTACCCAGATTGTATAATGAACTGATTTGAGAAACAAAAAAAATGGGGAAAAAAATGGCAAAAAGTATTTTATGAACTAAGGTTAGGTTAAAATGCAGACAATAGAAAAAGTGCAATAAAAGGGGCTTAAAAAGAAAACACTTGATTCTCAAACAATGTCCAGAACTAGGGGTCCAGGGAATGTAAGGCAGCTTCTTAACCATCATGATGGCTGAGAACCCTCTGTTCTGTAGCTCTAATGTCTTTATTTATGGTCCAAGATGGATCAAGCTCCAACGATCATGTCTACACTCCATCCAAAAGGAAAGATATGCACTCTTCCTGTAAAAATGCTCTCTGGAATTAGCAAGCTTTCTTTTCTTCTCTTCTTTCTCTTCTGTTTGTTGGCCAGCATTTAATCAAGTGAGTATATTTAATTTTATAAGAAGCTAAGAAATGAGGTTGTCATCATGCATGACCAGGTGCTCCATTAAAAACTAGGGTATTTTTACTAAATAGAAATGGATATTAGGGACCATTAATGATCTCAGGTCTAGATATAAATAGGAGATTCTCGATATAAATATAAAAGCCCAAACAATTAACTAGTTAACTAGAAAGTTAACTCTCTAGTAATTTTTAAAGCATAAACTAATAGAAAATATTTCTCAGTTGTCAAAAATGAAGCAGAAAAAAAAAACGATTCTGTCAAGGCTGCAGGGGTCCAGGATCCTGTGTGCCATTTTGAAGGGTGTGAAATGGTGGGGACGGTTAGGATGATTTTACAGCACGTGTGAAAGGAACACACCATAGCTGCTTTTTAAAAGTCGCACCCAGAGTCCAGAAGTGTAATCAATGCAATGTTGTTCATAATAGTGAAAATACAGATTAAAAATAAATGTTTTCTTTTAATTTCGGGTTATGTTAAGTGAGAATTTTTACAGCTATAGACTTCTAACAAGACACTGATAAGAATAAAATATATGCACTGGCTTGGAAATACCTCCTGGGATAGACCAATATGCACACCATCATTTTATTATACCTTTTAAAATCATGTATTTAAATATTCTCTAAACTCCCTACTGGTGTCTGTGGGTGTACAGATGAAGGGGGGAAGACTGGGTAGGTTTGGGGATTCTTGGTAAACAGGAACATTCGTTTTTCTGCTTTACATAATATCTATTATTTATATTTTTATAAGAAGTATTTCCTTTTATTTTTAATTTTTTTAGATAGCAATGATTGTTCTTATATCTGCTATCTTTTACTGTTATTAGCAGTTAGGGGTTTTTCTAGGTGTTTCCTAGCTGCACAAACATATGTGAGTGTGTCTGTGTTTCTGCATTGCTGTATTAACAAGATAGAATCATTCTGCATAGAGAGTTTGTATCTAATTTTAAGTTTATTACTTCGTATCATGTTGGGAGCATTTTCCTAAGGAATTCACATTTCAAAACTTTATTTTAATGTTTTTCTTCACACAGAGACTATTTTGAGTTTAAATGCTTCCAATTCTTGAAAATTTGTTTGCAATGTTTAAATCAACTAAATATTCATAAATAATAATCCCTTATATATTTAATAAATCATTTATAAAAAAATAAATATTTTAAAATTATTTTCAGTGAACATCTTCATACAAAATTTTGGCTTATTCTCTGCTTAGTTCTCAGAAGAGAATGCTAGAAACAGAGTGTTGTGTTAAAAGTTGTGAACAAACTGCTCCCCGGTTTGCTTTCAGGAAGATATGCTGGTTTTCATCCCCACTGGTGAAGCCTGTGGGAACCTGACTCACCAGAACTCACCACTATTAGATGTTTTGTTTTTAGAAAGCTTGGAAATGTGCAAGGCAAAGGATATATTATTGTTAAATAAGTTCAAATTGCAATTAACCATGAAGTTGAATAGTTTGAAGTACTTACTAGGATAGGTCTGCTAATGCTGTTGTCCTATTTTCTATGGCTGTATAGTAGCATTTTTACTGAGTTGTAAGAGCTCTTTACATATTGAGGATAATTAATGTTCAATGTTATTTGTTGCTGATATCTCCTTAGGTTTTAATTTGCCCAGTTACTTCTGTGCTGCTTTGGGCATGAAGCAACTCTTAACAATTTTTAATAAGTCACTCATTGTTGTATTTAAAAATCTTTTCTGAACACATGCTGTATATCTGGTACTGTGCGTGATGATGAGACTTTGGTGGTAAATAAGTTTTTGTATCTTTTCTTTGAAATTAATTTTAAAGTAGTACAGGCATTGTCTCAGAAAGGTATGTTTGAGCGCAGAGCAAGTAATTTTTAATATACCCTATTATACTGATATCCTCAGAGTAATTTCTGTAATTATATGCTGTGCATATATTTTAATATTTTTTTAATTTGGGAAGTCTATTGTCGGGATACAAGGGATGTTTATGAGTTTATACCAAAATTTTGTATGAAGATGTTCATTGAAAATAACAAATCTTTCTTGTTGCTATTTTTATGCCCATTACTTTTAAAGGGTACCGTGGCTGTGTTATTATACCTCCTTTGTCCCCTTTGCTTTGAACAACCAAAGACTCTGGGAGAATAGAAATCTTCATTTATAATATCACTGAGTTGATACCTAGGTGTGGACCATCATTTTTTAATGAAGTGTACATTCTCAAGAGTAAAACCCCAGGAAATTGAGGGCCTTGAGAAGTTAGGCAGAGATGCTGTTAATTGAATGTGTTCAGGCTGAATCAGAGCATTAGGTGGCAGGCCTGTTGTAACAGAGGCTCCAGCCTTCGCTGGCTCCCATCCCCTCCTGTGCAGCCCTGGGGCCTTCCTGCACCCTCTGAAGTCGTCTGGTCTCCCACAGTTGTTGATGCTCCAGGAAGCAGGTGGGAACAAGTAAGTGTGCCGGCGTCCCACACCCGGCTTTTGGTCTTCCACCTTCTGGCCACTTGAAGGAAATACACATCGTTGCTGGTGTGTTGCCTTCTGTGAAGTTGGTTTTCCTTACCGTCCACTAACCTTGCCACTTGCTGAATTCTGTTTACAAGTGAATAGGACGCCCATTTGTTTGTTTGAGACACGTCAGCAAACCCCAGCAAGGTCCTATTTCTGAGTCTCCTGGGCAACTTCCCTATCAAAACATATCCCTGCGCTTCCATCTGTAGACTGTTCTTTGTGGAGAATTGGACCTGGACTTTCAGCAGAGCTGGGAACTGCCCACACAG
Organism: Marmota monax; assembly: GCF_021218885.2. NCBI lineage: Eukaryota > Metazoa > Chordata > Mammalia > Rodentia > Sciuridae > Marmota > Marmota monax. The sequence continues at coordinate 6,384,638 of NW_026692848.1, forward strand.
CTGTCCATCACCTCTTTGCTCTCCCTGCACAATCTGATCAGGTTCAGCTACACCCAGTGCTCCTGCATTTCTGCATCATTCACTGAAATTAAAAGATGTCTCTTGATTACAATTTCAACTTAGCCTTCCCTGGGGCCAGTGCTGGTCTCGGTTCCCAGAGGCCTTCTGCTGTGGGCTCTGGAAGGGATGATTAGGTACCTTATCAGAGCCCCCCGTCATTGCATCCGGGGTCTGCTAGGACAGCAGTGGGGGTTGATGATCCAGACCCTCCTCTGTGTTTTCTGAAGTCCTGGTCAGTGAAGCTGCTTTTGAAGCTATTACACTGAGGAAATTAAAAATGAGATTTCTCATACTACAGAAGCGCTGTTGTCACTGTGACCATGTGATCAAAGTCAAAGTGGCTTTTTTTGTTGTTATAACTTAGCCCATATAAACCCAATAAAAAATGTATAGTCAAGACTTTTGGATTTTAGTAACAAGTTAACAGTTAAGAGAGAGAGAGAGAGAGAGAGAGAGAGAGAGACAAAGGAAGGAGCACTGTAGTCTTGAAAAGCTTTATTTTACCAGATAGGGCTATTTAAAAACACAATGACAAAATTTTCCACTTTCAACATTATTTAATAAAAGGAAGGCATTTTGACATGAAAAATAGGAAATGCAGTCTCCAAATAAAGGATTTTTTTTTCAATTGGAAAAAATCATCTTTGGTACTAGTCACTGGTGAGAGCTAGGCAGGCGGTCTATCCTGGGGACGGGTGGGAGCACCCGGCCGTGCAGTGAGGGGAGTCTTCTGGGCCCAGGGTGAGACGGGGATTCACCACCACTTAGAGCCTCTTAAGATTGAAACAGATGACGCCCAGAGTCCATCTGAAGTCGGTGAATACACAGAGCATATCGATTTTTTTTCCCCTATTAGTTTTCTTCAGAAGTGCTAGTGGTGGGGCACCAGGAGTTTCTAATGTGATTCCAGATTAATCCTCTTTCAATGCACTGGGAGCACATTTCAAAGACTGAATTGATCAGATCCTCTGACCCTGTCTCCCCGGCAAATCAAAGCAGAAATTACAATAACAAAACATCAAGAACCATGTGTGTGTGTGTGTATGAAAGAGACAGAGGGACAGAGAGAGGACAGTTAAAGCCTGAAGCCAAGACTGTATTTCTTCTGTCATCTTTTGCCGGGAGGGAACTGACCCAGGTCAGGTGCCCCCTTTGGGAGGTCAGGATTCAGGTGTGCACAGGGTTCTCCTCGTGGACAGCCCTGTTGCCGCTGGGACATCTGCAGCAGCGTGCTTCCCAGTGAAACACGGCGACAGTGGGGGATTAAGAAAGCCCCCACCTGTGGACAGAGCCAGACCACACTGAGATTGAGAAACCTTGCTCAGGAAGCCACTGCATTCCTAGATCTTTTTCTGCCAATCACATTTTTCATTGAGATATAATTAGCATATGATGGAGCACACATATTGAAAGTGTGACACGTGTTCACACCAGTGAGACTGCCACAGTGCATGACATCCCGTCACCCCCAGAGGGTCCTCACTCTCCCTCCCACCCCCATTGCCCCACCAGCCCCCAGGCAGCTCTGATCTGCTGTCACTATAGACTAGCTTCCACTTTTTAGGATATTTTATCAATGGCATCAAACAGTATGTATCTTATTTTTCTTTCACACTGCATAATTATTTGAAGATCTGTCCCTGCTGCTGCATGTATCAATAGCTGTTCCTTTCTATTGCTGAATAGTATTCCAGGCGTGGACATGCCACAGTTGGCTTGTCCACTCAATGCTTGGAGAGCTACCAACGTCCAGTTTGGGGCTGTCCAACACGGCTGCTGTGAACACTGTGTACAAGTTTGTGAGTGAGCATAGGCTTTCCTTCCCATGGGCTAGGGATTCAGGAGCAGAGCAGCTGGCTCTTATATCAGGTGTATGTTCATTTTTTAAAAAACGGCTGATCCATTTCCCAAAGTTCAATCCTGTTTCCAGCAGTAGCTGGACACGCAGGTGACCTGAGCATTCCTCTGCATTCCGCTGCTTCTGAGCCTCTCTCCTCTCCCCACTCGGTCCTCAGCCTCCCCTCCTCGTCCTCCCTGCCTGTCCTCCCTGCTGCTCAGGGTGTCTCCTCTGTCCTGCCTCCCGCCAAGCATCTCCCACGTGTCCCTCGCTGAACCAGGGCCTGCAGACTCCCTTCGCACTCTGCTCGCGGGTCCTGCCTCTGTGGACCTTGCCCTTCGTTTCGTGTTGAAAACCCTGGTTGCCCACATCGTGTCCAGATTGTGGGGCTGTTTCAGGCAGGAGGGTAAACCCGCGCCTGTGACTGCATCTGGGGATCTGATAAGGCAGTTTTAGAAGGTGATTAAGGAATTAATTGGATACTTAGAAGCCAATAAGTCAAACACTGGAGGAGAAGAGTCATCTGTTTAATATTAGGTGAAGAGTCTATAAAAGAATGGTAGCATCTCTTTATATAGCAGATTCAACAGAGCATTTTTAGAAAAACACTTTTTTAAATTCAATGTACAATGCCTTTGGTTATAAAAAGCTCGTTGAAAAACATAGCAGTATTCATTTCATACATATGAAAATTGATATTCGAAGTGTCAGTAGACTGTTCTAGAGTCATATGCAATAAGGGCTGCCATGGCACAGTCTCCCAGCGCTTTTCTGCACAGATTTGTGGCTCTACCCTGCCTGCGATAGAAGGTCCAGGTCCAGGGCTCTTTCTTTCTCGTGGATGAGAAGGCCGGAGAGGAGCTTGCCAGGCAGGAGAGGTCTTGCCAGGCAGGTGGCTAGGACCTTCCCGCAGACCGCCGCTCCCCGTGACCTAGGGAGACTGGCCACTGGTGGCACTAGGATTCATCAGAGGCGGGGCCAGGGACGTCCTGGGGCTCACAACCAGGTGACCACAAGTGCAGACAGTCCCACTGCCTCTCCTCCTCGCTACCGAAACGTGGAATAGGACTGTCTGCATGTAACACTGAGTGGCCTTCCAAGGACAGCCCCATCCCCACAGCTGCTCTGAGTCTCCCGACCGTGCGCTTCAGCCACCTTCACAGCTGACTCGTGGCTGATAGGCACTTCTGCCCAAAGCTTCCTCTGATGTCTTCTTCAGGTAGCCTCTGATCCTGAGCTCAACGGGAGGGACGGGGAGTGACTCTGCTAAGAGCATCTTTCCTTCGGCATCTCTCTTCTCAGGAAGAGGCTGAGCCTGGCATACTGGGCCCTATGGTGGCACCTATTCAAATCGTTCAGAACCTGCTAATCTGATTAAAACCACACCTCTTCACTTCCCCACAGTCCAGGGCTTCATGGTCTCCATGTCCTGTGTCCTTGTCAGTACTTGCTACTATCAGACTTTCAATTTTAGACACTTAGGTAGGAGTGTGCGTGGCTTTAGTTTGCTTCTTCTATGTGCCACGATGTTTGTGTCTTTTCATGGATGTGTTTGATATTCAGGTGTCCTCTTTCCACTTTTAAATAGTGTCTATTTAAATCTTTTATCCATTTATTTATTTATTTACTTACTTACTTACTTACTTACCATTGAGATGTAAGAACTCTTTACATATGTTCTCAGCCCGAGTTCACGAATCGTGGCTCACGGGTATTTCCTGCCAGTCTGCAGCTTGCCTTTTTCTCTTCTGAATGGTGCCTTTTGACAACATTTTCTAAATTGGAATTTTGATGAACTCCAATTGACCCATTTCTTCACTTTCCTCCTTCCCTTTGCTGGACCCTTATCTGGAAGCCAGCCTTGCCCACGTTCTGAAGGCAGTTTCTCTTGCTCCCTCCCTCAGTTGCCGCGGTGCCTCTGCAGCAGGTCTTGGACCCGTTTTCTGTCAGCGCTGTGTTTGGTGGGGTGTGACAGACGACGGTTTATTGCGGTCGCTGATGTTGCACATGTGTGTCCCGCTGCCCCAGCACTGGACTGAACAACCAGCCCTCTCTGGGGATCGCCCAGCGTCTCCCTCAGACTGTGCTCTGCTGCTGACCTGGTGACTGCAGCTCTGATGACTAACACCTTCATTTACCAGGTTAACTAGAAGACTTTGAGGTTTTTGAGCACTTGAACTGCAGTTGCTACTTGGAAATGTTATTAAAATCCCAGTCAAACTTTCTCATCCGTAGGTTGTCATTTGTTGGGTTGTGCCCTGGATTAGAGCAAATCAGGAGGTTCAAGGCCTCCAAATTTGTTTCATTTTTCAGAATCATTTTGGCTAATGCAGACCATTTTATTTGCATATAAAATGGGAAACCTATAATTGGTTTGTCTGTTTCTACAAGTCTTGCTAAGGTTTCTGAAGGACTTGCGTCGACTCTCTAGATGACCAGCTTCACAGGCGTTCTTCCCTCTTCCCAGGACCCGCTCCCTCTGCCCTACCCAGGGAGCTCCTGCGCCTCCTCAAGGACTTGGGGCAGATGCCTCCCCTGGGGAGCCTCCCTCAGATCTGCTCCTGAAGTCAAGTGCTGGTTACCTGCACTGTGTCTCCACCACGGCACATAGCTCCTGGAACTAGAACGTTAAGGGCAATCAGACATTTTATTCTTTGATTTTCTAATGCCTAGTGTATAGTACATACCACATGCTTAATAATTATCTGTCAGATGAATCAAGCAATGGATACATGAGTATTGTGAATATTCAAGTTTAGCACCTGTAATTTAATTTGAATAGCTGTTACAGAGGTGGTCATTTATTCCTAGACAATCAGCAGCTATGCCTTGATCCAGGGGAGATTCAACTTCCAACAAATGCCTGATGCTTTCTATTTCCAAAAAAAGAAATTGTCATGTGGGTATGAAATGGTAGAATGGTGAACCTTGTCTAGCATCTCCCCTTGCCTCTGAGTTTTAAGAATTCCATATTAGCCTAGTATTCTAGTCTATCATAATCCATTCTTATTCTTAGACAAAAATAAGTGTGTATGTGTGTTAGTTTGCTCATGCTGCCATAAGAAAATGCCACAGAACAGGTGGCTTAAATAGCAGAAATTCATTTCCTGCAGTTCTGCAATCTGGAGTCTAGGATCAGGGCATCGGTAGAGTTGGTTTCTCATGAGGCCTCTCACCTTTGCTTCCAGGTGTCTGTTTCTTCAATATCTCTGCATCCTAATCTCTTCTTATGAGGTTACAGGTCACATTGGATCAGTGGCCAGGCATCTGATCTTATGTAACCTTAACTACTTCTTTAACAGCCCACCTGCAAATACAGTCACATTCTGACATTCCGGGGATTACATTTTCAACCATTTGGAGGTATGCAATTCAGTCTGTGACAATATGTATATCTGACTTTACACACACATAATAAGAAGTTGGCTATTATGCTTTATGTTTTTAGTTTTCCAAAGACAATACATGAAAAGTTATTATGTGCTATGTAATATTAAATTCCAAAAGTAGATGTTTTTCTTAAAAAGGAACTTTGTTTCTTGGGACATTGAGCTATAAAGCAGCTTAGATGACTGGTCTGGCTTTGCCATTTAATTTCAAGAGCACAGATGGAGCCAGTAATTCTAAAAACCTTTGTATCTCAACCCAGATTCTCCAGTTTAAATAAGCAGATATATTTTACACACACACACACACTCCTAGCTGTGCATGCCTTCTCAGCACTGATTGAGGGCCTATTATTTCCATTTCCCTCTAGTGAAGTCTGCACATGGTTTGCTGATGTAAGGATTCACAATAACAGAGCGTGTCTTGTTCTAGTATCCTCAATGTGCTACTTGGTTAATTAAACATAAGCCTCACAAAACCATACTGGGAAAGACATGAAAAAATTATTAGTACCCTTTATTTCTGCTAGAGATTAGACTATTTTTAAAGTTTAAATAACACTTATTAAGCAAATCAAACTAATGACTAAAACCTTTTGGAAATCTGTAGCTACTGTCCCCCTTAGGGCTGGATGGAGCTCAGACTGGAAGCCAAGCTGGCTGCTCTGCAGATGGGGTCAGAAGATTCCTTAGCATTTGCAAAAGTATTGAGTGATCTCAATGGAGCCTATGTGGACTTCTTTATGTTGAATATCAACCATCTCTCAGTCATGGTCTCTTGAGGAAGGGTCTGTTTTCTGTTTTCAAACAAAATCCTTCATGATGTCCAAGCACACATTCAAATGCATGGTGGGAGATGAGTAGTATTTAATTTGACATTTAGGCCCAAGGTCAGTGGCTGATCTAGTCTTGCATCCTGCTCTGGAGTCCTGTGTCCCCAGAATCAGGAGCATGGAGCGCCTGCTCCAGGGTAGCGTGCCCCGGCATACAGTCGCACCCGTCTGAACTCTTCTTGTTAGAGAAACGAGAGAAATGGCATGGTCTCCCTGTGTGCCTGCCTGGGTGAGTTTCTCTGCCAAGCAGAGAACCCCCTGAGCCCAGAGTCCAGAGAAGTCTGAGAAGGAGAAATGGGAGGTTTGGGGAGTCAAGTTGGAGTTTGAATATGATCCCTGAGTGCGCGAACAGGGCTGGCCAGGGAGGTAAGCAACAGCCTCCTTGGGTCATCTGCTGTAAGTGGCAAGCTGCTGGCTCCTCGGCACCCAGCTGCCCTGGCCATACGTAAGTGCCCCAGATGAGGTTATGTTGTGCGCAGGGGAAACAGGTTTTGATTTATCCCTGGAATCCTGGTTAGGAAGTGAACAGAAAGCATTCATTCTGGAGTCACTTTTGATCAGCCCTGGGCTCCCTGGCAGGCCCGCGCAGGTGCATGGCTGCTGGGAAAGCTCTCCCAGACCTGGCTCAGGAGAGGCCTTTCTCCAGGGAAAGAGTTGGCCACGAGAGCTGCCAGCGGCAGATGCAGCACCCAGCCCAGCAGGCCCCTCAGGCGAGTGTGCCGCCCACGCGTCCTCAGGGGCAGCAGAGAGAACAGCATCTGTCCCAGGTGGGCCTGAGATGGAAGCCCCCCCGCCCTGCTTCACACGACAGCTGTTTGTTCTTGAATAAAGCACATTTCGACACACCAAGGGATCCTCTTCCCACACTCTGGGAAACAGTAGGAGCCTTTCCACACTGGAGAGGGGACGGAGCTGGAGAAGCAGCGAGTAGGCCCGCGACCGTGCAGGGCTGCTGCAGCCCTGGGGGCCGGTGGAAGGGTGCAGCCCTTGCAACAGGAGAGTGCAGACAGGAAGCTGTGCGTGGTGTGTGTGTGTGTGTGTGTGTGTGTGTGTGTGCGCGCGCGCATGCGCAAGTGTGGGTGTGTACCAGAAAAGCCCCAGGAGGAAGGCTCCCTAGTGAGACCTCCATGGCACCCTCAGAAGAGCACCTGGATCTGCTGAGGTCCATGAGGACGGGGACTGGTGAAGCTCAGCATCTGTCATGCAGCTCTGAAGTGAGCCCAGGGTCAACACAGGGAACGGAGGACCAGCAGCCTCCAGCTGGGGCCAGGGAGGGATTGGTTGACTCAGGAAGACGACTGCAAAGTCCCGGCTGTGAGCAAAGACACACTGCCCTCCAGTCACCAGCAGTGGCCCACATGAGACCCTGCGTTCGTATTCTTGGGAGTCAAAGTGGAGATGTGGGCCACACAACATCCTGGATTCTCGTGCTTGGGAGCTGAGAGCCGTGGTCTGTCTGGTGCCGAACCACCTGTCACCTCCTGCAAGGTTTTTTTTTTCTGTAGCCAAGAGTCTTACTTTCTTCTGTGCACAGGTGGAAAGCCCTGGGGGTGTACCCATGTGGAGAACACAGGCCGGGCAGTCTGAGGACCTGATTTGGCCCTTCTGCCCTAGGAGAGCTAAGGGACAGTCAGCACTGCTCAGGGTCATAGTCTCTAGAACTCTTAGCCGAGTGCTGGAAGCTGTGGGAAACCTTACAAAGCTTCTGCTGTTCTAACTCCAGACCAGTGAGGTGTAGGGAGACCGACCTCAGGCACAACAAGCGCAGCTCAGTCCTACTTAAATACAGTCACAGGCAATTTCTCAAGTTGCCAGCCTTATCCACAAGTCTCTCCAGCCCCCAGAATTTGCTTCCAACCTTCCCAAGTGACCTCTCCTTCTGCCTGGGGGTCTGGCCTCAGCAGTGGAGGGGAGAGAGAGGCCACAGGCAGATTGACAGTCCTGGCAGACTCCAGCACGGAGGCCGCGGGCCCCTGCCCCAGCCCTTCCTGGAGACCTGTTAGTGGAGGTTCCTCTGAAAGTCCTCTTCTGGAACCGAAAGGCGTGCGATGCCCCTCCAGGTCAGCGGTCGTGCTGGCCATCGCCGAGTCCCACTCCCTGTCTCCCAGATCCGTCCAGGCCTCCGTGTCTCCCTCCCTGCTCCCCCTCACAGCCCTTGCCCCGGACCGTGGCAGGTGCTCAGGTTTCCTTCATCCCTTCTTTGCTGAAATGCAGCCCTGGCTCTGAGGTGCCCGTGCAGTTGCCATGGCAGCGTCTGTGTTACTGCTGCAACAGCCATGGCTCAGACTGGATGCTGGTCATCTGTGCTCTGACGTCCCCTCTGGCAGGCCCCCTTCTGACCTGGGCAGTGTCCTGCGCTGCTCTGCTCTGGGCTCCCTTCCTGCCTTTCACTGAACCGGCGCCCAGCCGAGCCTTCTCTGGTCGCAGGTGTTTGCTCCCTGTGCAAGCCCCTCTGCACCAAGCTCCTGCTGGGTGCCTGGTGCTCAGGATGTGACAGTGGGTGAAGTTCCCTCCCCTGGTGGAGTTCCATTCTGGCAATAAAAGGCTGACAGGAAGCCAGACGTGTAACAAACGGCTGGACTCTGTGGACGTGGCGGCCACCAACTGTGATGACCCTCGCGGCCTCCTGGGGCTCATGGTGGTTCTCACTCATGCGTCTCTGCTGCTCCTGGTTCAGCCTCCTGGGCCTCACTCACCCGGGCTCGGCAGTGGCTGTGCCCAGCTTGCTCTGTGCACCCATCATGCCTGACCCAGCGGCTCCCCAGCACGGGTCTTCTCACGCTGAAAGACAGGACGGAAGAGAACAGCCTCACTGCACCAGAACCCCCTGGGCCTGACACACCACACCCGCCAGCAGCCTCTGGGCAAAGCAGGAGAGGCCAACTGCGCTCCCCCTCCAGGGTCCTGGCTGGGCCCAACCATGGAACTGACAGAAGGTGGATGAACCCGAGGAAAACACACAGATTAATAAGCTTCATCAGGAGCTGAAGACCCAGAGAAGTGGTGACCCCTGCAGGTTTTCCTATCAGGTTGAAGAAAGGGCACCTGGGGAGACAGCTCAGCCCCACATGGAGGCTGCGGGAGAGACGTCGTCCTGGCAGGTCTCCTGCGCAGGGCCCTCTGCCATGACTGGCCATCGGGCAGGGCTTCTGTGGTGCAGGGAGGGCATTTCACACGGGAGCTGCTTCCCTTTCTTCCAGAAAGGAAAGCAAAGATGAGAATGCCCTTCCTTCACAGATGGGTTTTCAGGGGCCATTGTCCCCAAGCAATCCTCCTGCCGAAGTGGCGTAGTTGGGGTGACTCACTCTGCCACTCTTCAAAGCTCATGGCTCAGCCTCCACCCAGGAGTGGGGAAGGACTCCAGCTTATAGTGGGAGGAGGGGCCAGCCCCCTGGCAAGTGGGGACAGTGACGCAAATTGAGTGCAGAAGGTGATAAATGTTGAGGGGAGAGAGACTCAAACAGCACATGGGAATTGGGACGCGGGGTGGGGGGTGTCTGCAGCTTTTCCTGAGGTGGTCGGGGAGGGGCTCAAGGTGGAGAAGACAGCTGAAGGAAGAGCTGCAGGAAGCTGGGGTGTGACTCTGGGGAAGTCTGGGCAAAGGCCCTGAGGCAGGTGTGCAGGGGGGTTTGAGCCCTCTGGGGCTGCACTGCAGCGGTTGGAAGCGGAGGAGGAGGTGAGGGTCTGAGAAGAGGCCGTGTGGCAGGACGGAGGATGGAGCAAGGCATCTGTGCAGACAGGGCTCCTTCTGAGTGACGGGGGAGTCTTGCAGAGGTGAGTGGAGGAGGTAAAAGTTACCAGGTTAGAGAACGACGACCGCCTCCCGGGAGCCTTCACTGTGATGGAGGTGTGGGGGTGGGGCTGTTCCCTGTCCCCTCCCCATCTGTGCAACTCTTGGTGACACTGTTTCCTACTGCTTGCTGCTGACGGGCATCCTCTGCCTTTTGAATCTGCGAGTCCAATGAAGAGACAGTTCCCGTCTGGTCCGTCACTCAGTTCTCAGCGCGGCCGCTGGCTGGTTGAAGCAGGGAAAGCTGGCAGTACCCACCGTGGCAGGCAGATTCCCGTGGGGTCAAGACGGAGAGGGGTCCTTTTCTAACATCTCAGGTTCCCTGGACCTGGGCGGGGGATTCCTCCTGGAGGCTCAGTGACGCAGGCCCCTCCCTGTGTACTCAGAGCAACAGGAGTGGCCCCGCCTACACCGTGGGGAGGGGACAGCTGAGTGGGATGTGAGTGAAGTTTCAAACAGGCCAGGCCACCTCAGTGGCCAACATCATATCATCTAATAGCGCAGAGTGATGGCAGGTCCTGGGTGCGACTGAGTCACTGCTCAGACACCCCCCCACACACACCAGCAGGTGCGTTTGGCAGGCGCACCGTAGCAGTATTAGAAGAGGGAGGCTGCCTTGTGTTCCTGGCTCAGTAAGTTAAAACCCCTTAATTGAACCCATTGCATGTCGGTGTTCCTGGGGTCTCCCCTGGACAGATCCTCTCCTAATCTGCCTCCTGTCCACAGAGCCCCAAGTACTCCCCTAGCTGTGAGGACATCTCCCGGCTGATGGCTCTAGAACAGCTCCCAGCTCCTACCTCGCACCTGAGTTCAGGAAGCATGAACAGAACTGATTGCTGCACATATTCCCTTGGGCAGCCCAGGGGCCCCGCCGCCTTGGACAGTCCAGTGACAAGACAGGAAGACCCAGGTCCCAGTCCTGCTACTCCTCCAGTTGTCCCCAGTGCCCACTGTCAACCAAGACCACGTCATGATGGGCTGAAGGACTCGGTGGCTCCTGAGCAGTCAGCTCTGGGCCCACTCTGCCCCTTGCTGGCTGTGGGACCTGGCGTTCAGAAGTCTCGGGCCTCCACTCCCCGCATGTCCTGAGTGGTAGGCTGTTCCCTGCTGTTGGTGGGGGAGAGGGATTCCTTTAGAACTTCTCTGCACAGGCCCATTTGGAGACAATGAGATACAGAGAGAAACAGGGGAGTGGGCCCTGCCCCCCACGGCCATGAGAGTGCAGCAGATTAAAGTGAGCAGTGCCAAGAAGGCCCCTGGCAGGAACCTGGCACACAGCGGTGCTCAGTGATTCTTCCAAAGAGAGGCCAGGCATCATGCCCGAGACCCTCTGTTCAGGTTAATGGCTCTCTCTTTCTTCATGGTCTGACTTCTTAAATACCTGATGTCTTCAATTTTCTCTCCCTCTCCAGCATCAACACTTTGTTTGAAGGTAGAGTCCCACAGCTTCACAGGTCTCTATGGGCCCGCGTTGCCCGGGATGCATTGTCAGAGACAGCAGGGTCCTCACCCTGCCCGGTCTGTGCCAACTCTGTGCCCACCACCACTACTGGGGGAGATCCATCAATGTTGGTTGAATGAAAAAGGAATATGGTTTTAAAATTGTATTTTGAATGAAAGTGGAATATGGTTTTAAAATTGTATGAATGCACTTAACTATTACCAGGCTCATCATATACTTTGGGCCCTAAGCAAAGCCCTTGAATTAAATTTGTTTACAAAGCACCAGAAAGACTCCATTTCCATTGAAAAGTAATTTGAAAGCTGTGGATTTTATAACAATGTTCTCATGAGTTTGGGGACATGATCTTGAAAGTTGTTAAAAGTGGAAAAAGCTACATGAGTTAGAAGAAAAGAAAAAGAGCTGGTAGGAGATATGAAAGGCTCTATTGTCCCTGACACATCGGCACCCTATCCGTATCCCTCCCTCCCCACCACTGCCGTCTAGCCACCTCTTTTCTTACTAAGGTACCATAGCAATGTCCAGAAGTCTCCCAAATGGTAAGCCATGTTGATCACAAGGAGTGAAGTTTTAAACATAAATGCTATTATTATCACATCTGTACTTAAAATCTTATATTGAGCCTGGCATGGTGGCACACACCTGTAATCCAGCGGTTCAGGAGGCAGAGGCAGGAGGATCATGAGTTCAAAGCCAACCTCAGCAAAAGTGAGGCGCTAAGCAACTCAGTGAGACCCTGTCTCTAAATAAAATACGAAATAGGGCTGGGGATGTGGCTCAGTGGTCAAGTGCTCCTGAGTTCAATCCTTGGTACACCCCTGCTTCCCCAAAAATCTCACATTGACTTGCCTTTAGGTCATTACCCAAAAACCAAATTCCCTAGCATATCTGAAAGTCCTCATGGCTACCCCGCCTCCTCAGATGTCAACTTGCTCTCCTGCCCCCTTGGTCACTGTGACCCCACATGCCAACTCTTATTTTTTTCTTCAGAGATGCCCAGGTGTTCCTGCCCAAGGGCCTTTGCCTGCTTGTTCCTCCCCCTGGAACCCTCTTGCATCAGACTGTGGGCAGCTCGCATTCAGGAATCAAGGTGATGACCCCTCAGGCCTTCCCAGACCAGCCAGTGGGTAGCAGCCCACCGCGGATGCCACATGACTCTGTTTGGCCTTCTGACCCTCACTTTTCTCTAGCTAGTATCTGTATCTCTAGCTAGTGTCTTCCAAATGGAGGGACCAGGGACCCTGAGGCCTAGACAGTGCCTGGTCTATGGCGGGCACTCAGTGAATTTTTGTTCACTAAGGGAAACAATATGTCCTGGTTCTATTCCCTCTTTTCAAGTCCTCGTCCCTTTTCCTCTCCATCGGTCAGAGTCATAAGCACTGGATACTGTCCACTCTAGAGCTAGCTTAATCAAAAGAGATGACCTGAATAGGGGATGATGGTGATTTCAGGCCTGAAAAGTAGTTTTAATGGCTAAACTCAAAGCCAATACTCTACCGAGTTCCTGTTGGCTGTTGGCTTTTTCTTCACCCCTGTTCATTCTTAGCCATTCAGTCATTGGGGATTCATCCATGAGTTGGGGATTCACACAGAACATACACACTTTCTGAATGTCAGCCATAGGCCAGGCACTGGGGATACCAAAGGACAGCCCTTGTGTTTGTGGGTCCAACACCTCGAGCAGGAATAAGCAGACGCCTTCTTTGAAGGGCTGCTCAGTGGGCAGCTTAGAATTGTAGGCCACCCAGGCCTGTCCCGCACCTCAGTTCTGCTATTACACCCAGAGGCAACCACAGACAGTAAGTCACGCGGCTGTTCCAGCTCAGCTTTGCTTTACCAAAACAGGCTGCAGGCCAGATATGGGCCCCAGCCCCAGTTCCCTGGCCTCTGGTCTGGAGAGAATGCAGACAATTCAACACATGAACAAATCGTGGCTACCGTGTACAGGAGCACAGAGCAGGGCCGGGCAGCCCTCCTCCATCTATGCCGTTCTTCCAACAGGTGTGACTGGCCCCAGTGACCAGTTGACCTGGATGAAAGAAAGCAGAGCTTTAAAATTAAATTAGAGTTTTGGGTGTAGCTGAGCAGTAGAACAGGTGCTTACCATGCACAAGGCCCTGGGTTTGATTCCCAGCACTGCAGCCATTGAGTAAATGAGTGAGTGGGTGAATGAATGAATTTTAATAAAATTTTAAGTGTTAAAAGTTATTTAATGTATGTTGTGAGTTGTTTTGTATCATTATACCTGTTCTGATTAATCTTAGATATTCTGGATCAGGACCATGTATTCTGGATCAAGGCTTCCCTCTCAGCACATCTAGCAAAGAGGGAAATTCCCAGAAGTTCTCTGGCTAACCCTTGCAAGCGACGTGCGTGTTAGCTCACGGGGTCATAGAAAGCTTGAATCCTAAATAGGATCTATCTTTTACACAGAATTTCTGGTAAGGCTTAAGTTCCACTGGCTTTGGGTAAAGAAGACATATGATCTTCTAAATTGAAAGTAACAAAACCTCTGTATCCAAAGGCTCTCGCCAGGTTGTCATATCCAACCTGATCATTTCACAAATCCTCATGTCACAGAAAGAGCGGTCTCACACCACCCTCCCCAGGATTCTCCCCTGACCTCGGGCTGCTGATGATTGGACAGGCAGTCAAGTCTGCACCAGTTCTTGGGATGATACATGAATTTATCTGAATTTGCATTATGATGCTATACTGATTTTAATTATGTTAGGGAACTATTTTGGAATGTCATGTCCTGCTTTTCTAGCTATCTGTAAACCGAACTAAATTGGAAAAATAACTTTATCTACTATTCTCCACAAATTCTTCCATTATATTAAAAATTCAAATGTTGAATCCATCTAACTATATTACAGAAATGTCACGATAACTTCTGTTCTGATGTTTTCGTTCTGGAACTCCTATGATGTCAGCAATTGTTTAGGAAGGTTCTTTGTTTCAACCTACTCTATTTCAGAAGATCTGGTTCCTAAGTGATTCTCTGATAAAAGAGGTAAAAGATCCAGCATCCTATTAGCATTCGTTCACTCATTTTAAGAATGAACGCCAGACCAATATGAAATCATCTGTGCAAGGTTTTTGTGAGCTGGCAGCAAAATATGTATCTTTTTATAACCACTCTGTGTCTGCAATAATTTCTTATGTTAAATAGCTCCTAACATTCACAGCCACTGGACTGATTCTGAGCACATTAATATTTCCTGTCATGAGATTTGGGGATACACCAGAACAATTTATTTCACAGTGGGGTTCTTATCTAAACAAGATCTGTCTTCATATCTTTCTCAATTTAGCAGAATGCTTTTGCAGTGGATCTGGGCATTATCTGCTTCTAGCTATTTTTCACAGAGGAAAAAACAATGACAAGATATGCGCATGAGTTAGTATGCGCTACAGACAGGATCTCCAACAGCTAAATAGTTGTGCCACACAGTAGCTCTATGCAAATGATATGACCCAGAAATGATTTTATGTTAAATCTACCTTCAGCTTTTTTGAGCTGTATGTATTGACAGTTTCAGTAGAAGGTGGTGTCCTGAGACTAGTTGTGATGTACTTGAACACATAATTTTGAGGATCCTTGAGAAAAACATTTATTAATGAGAAGATAGCAAGGTGTTAGGATGGCTTTTTAATGAAATGCACTTTTCTCCCAAGAACTCTGGAATTTTTAGTTTCATTTCTTACATGCGAAAGCTTCATTTCTTATATGCAAAAACTTATATGATTTACCCGCTATTTTAATTCTTTATCAGCATCTGTTCAGTAGTATAAATGCCTTAGCAAGAAAAGTAGGGATGTTAGTGTTAAACCAAATCATTGTCACGAGTTACCAGCAAAGAGGACTGACCACTTGGCTTTTAAGTTGCTTTAGAAAAAGAAAAAAAGCTTATTTTGTATTTCTAACATTTATGGTTATATTGCAATGTTTACAGCCTACCCCTTCAAGAAGTTAATGGGTTATGTTTGAGTTCAACCTGCCAACAGTAATTATATTCGGAAATACAATGCATATGCTAAGCTAAAGTCAAGTAAAGATCTTCCAAGATTGAAATCATCTAGAGGAGATTAATTACCCATTAACTCCCTCTGCAACCATGGCTTACATTTTTATTTCGCATAGTCTACTTGTTGTCAGTGACTCCAAATGTTATAAATAATAGGACCCAATGTTAGCCCATTTGAAGCATTGTGAAACCTAAAACAGACCAGTATGTGACTTGTGGAAGCAATAGCCTTGCTTTTTAATCTCACTGTTTATTTGTGGAGGAGTTTGGAACTTCGACAAGGTTCAGGGTGTGAACTACAGAGGGTGGGGCTCCCTGACGGTGTCACCTGCCTTATTCCATTAGCTGCTTTCATGTATTTTCATCCATTTTTTTTTTGGCCAGGCAAACATACTTCTGTCTTTTAGGCTGTAGCTCATGTTTTCCTGCCTGGCTGACGTCCGGTTTCAATGCCTCCCACGAGTTCTCTGGACTTGGTTTCCTCAGGGTTGGTCCAACCTCCTGGAGGGCAGCACTGCCCACTTCTCCACAGGAACCTGCACCGGAGCCTCCCAGCCGGTATGTGGTTCCTTGGGTCTGGAGACCAGCCTGGGTTCACAAAGCTGGAGGAGGACACTGCATATGGCCTGTAATAAAATGCCAAGCCAAGTACAAAAGCAATGACCTCTGGGTTTCTGTAGGCATTGCAGTGATCAGTGTTTGTGGGAAGCTGCTGGAGGAGGCCAGACTCCAGCTCACCCTGAAAGCTTCTGGAAAATGAAGACAAGAACACCAGTGCACATAGGGATGGAGGAGAAGGGAAACGCAGAGACCAGACTGGCCTGAGAAATGCATAAGATTTGTGAATGGAAAAGTGGAGCCGCATTTTGTGGGGGTGGTACAGCTTGTAGAGAGCTCCAAAAGGTGGCAGAAAGGCTGGGTCCTGAGTTCAGTGGCATTGGGTAACTAGTTCATATTTGAGGAGCAAAGGCTGCCATGACAAAAACCACCCTAGAACAGTGTTTCCAGGTGATGCTGATTGGATTGAGCCTGAGGCTGAGGCTTGGAGGCAGGAGGTGGGGACAGGCAGGATGCTGTGGCCAGGTGAGTCTGGAGAGCTCACCTACACCAGCACTCGGGAGCCTCACCCTGTGCTCGGGAAAGCACTATGTTTTTGCCACTGTCTTTACCCAAGAAATTTTGTAGCCCCTATTTTACAGGTGCTCTCAAAATCAGCAAGTAAACATTGAAAAGAAATATGTCTGAAACAGAAAAAGCAGCTGCTACTTGAAGTTTTCCTATTTCCTTCATGGCAGCATGTGGAACATATCAGCAGCGATGTAGCTAATTTAATAGGGAGCTTTTAAGTAAAGCCCTAAGATCCACAAGCAAATACCACAAGATGCATAAAGCCAAGTTGTTTCCCAGGAATAAAGTTGCACATTAGTGACAGGGGAGTTTACTGAGAATTGAGGGCAGATATCAGTGGAATCAAACTTTGGAACAAACGCTGAGGTTAGAAAGTCTCTTAAATGTAATAACATTTAGTGCCACAGATGGGAAATCAGACCACTGAATAAAGATTTAAGGTGAAAAGAAAATTTTAGGAGAAGAGATGCTGACATATAGATTTGGAATGTCCCCAAAGGGCCCCTGTGTTGATGGCTTGGTCCTCAGGTTGTCTCTGTTGGAAGCGGGTAAAGCATTTAAGAAGCAGGACCTGGCAGGAGGGCTTAGGCCATTGGGGGTACGCCTTCAACAGGAATGTGGGGACCTTGGCCCTTATTTCTTCCTCTCTTTTGTTTCTTGATCATCAGGAGGTGAATAGGCTTCCTGCGCCACCTATACCCACCATGACGTATTGTGCCACTCGAGACCCAAAGCAACAGAGCTAATTGGCCATGAACTTCCAAACCTAAGAGCCAAAATTAAACCTTCCTCTTTGTAAGTTGACATGTAATTTGTTCCAGTAATGGAAAGCTGACTGACTTATAGACAGAGAGGCTGTCTTTTCTTAATCCTTTCTAACACATTTATAATGTCACTTTATAAAATATTTCCCCAAATCCTTTATAAACGAGAGAAGATATTTACTTTTTTCAGCATTTTCTCTCTCCATGTCCTGGAAGCACTGAGACATGAGCTTTCTTTGGACTCCATCCTCCAGCCCCAGAGAGAGATAAGTGATCTCTAAATTCATCTTGAGGGTAGCACTTACCACCATGAGAGAATTATTTAAAAGCCCTGTAGGATTGTGACCTCCTGAGGGCAGAGACCATCCTTGTCTATTCTTATGGGATGGTAACATAACAATGGCATATGGTGACGGTTCTACTGGCAGAGTGGTTAAGTGGAAAATGTAGATGTAATGAGTGTGTAACTTGGTATACTGTCTGTACTCAATACTGGGATTTCTGCAAGGAAGCTCAGAGGACCAAAGCAAACCTTTTTGTGGAGCAGAGAGGCCTGGATGAAGGATCAGAATATGTGCAGAGGAAGCAAGAAGAAATTGGAAGGGGTGGTTAATGAGCTTGTTCAGAGTCTGCCAGTGCCTTACCAGGACTCCAGCTCCAAGCACACTAATGGGCAAATGAACTGACTTCAGGATTTTAAACTTGGCTGCTGGGAGGAATTTTGAAGGTCACTCAACTGTTGAAGCCTATTTTAATTTCTGAAAGTCGAGTCTATCAATTAGTGTCTTGGACCAGAGGCCCCTCCAGTGACGGGATTGCTCACTTGGCTACCTCGAATAATGAACTCATATGACACATGTGCTAAAGTGCCATCTCCGGCTGTCTGTAGGCAAGCGCTTCGGGGAGACTTCTTTGCCAGTTGTGCATTTAGGCAGTGTGTAGGTGATTTTGCTAAATGCAGGTTACATTACAATGCATTGCATTTCTGATATTTCAGTTATTTTTGTTTGTTTGTTTATAAGCTCTAACAGGGATTTGAAGTGACAGTTGTTAAGAAGGTGAATTCAAGTTATTTAGTGGGGTAGCTTTTCTTCTCTGATTATTTTTATCTAACCAAATATTTTATTAAATTCCCACGAGTCATAGTTCTTCATGTACAGAGAATTTGTGCAGAGCTTTGAAAAATTGCTAACTGGGGCATAACATCTATGTTAGTGTTGCACAAACTAAATACAGCAAAATCAACATGTGAATTTTCAAGGGTCAAGTGTTAGCTACATTGAAAGATTTTCTCCTACAAGTAAAAAAAGTTTATTCCTCAAGGGATTTTTTTCCTTAAAAGTTTAATTCATTTTTGCATTGCTTTTCAGGTGATTTTAATATGCTATGTGATAGTATTGCTTCCTTTGCACTTTCACTATTCACTGGGGCGGGTGAAGAAACCAGCTGCAACATTTTCCCTCTGTACTTTATAATATCTGTCTTCTCTTGACTTCAAGTATTTTATCCATCTCCATGCATTAGAATTCTGATCCTCCTTAAAATGCCACTCATTACTCGCATGAATTCTTCTATGATCTGCTATCTAAATGTGACTTCTTCCTCTGAACCTGCATTAGTAAATACTATTATGTAACAAATTTTCCTACAACTTAGTGGCTCAAGAAAACAGTGAATATTATCTTCACTCCCAGCGAGTCAAGAATTTGGGAGGGCTTAGCTAGATGGTACTTGCTCCAGGTAACTCACGAAGTCATAGTCGGGAGGTCATCTTTAGGCTTGCCCAGAGTTGGAGGATCTACTTTAAATAGGTTTCACTTAAGTGGCTGCCAAGTTGGTGTTGGCTGTGGGCTGGAGGCCCAGCTGTTCACGTGCAGACTTCCCCAGGCGGCTGCTTGAGTTTCTCACAAGGTGGCCGCCCACAGTCCTGGGGCCCCACAATGTATGGGAGAAAACAGACGAGATCTGGTGTCTTTTCTGATGTCGTCCTGAAGTCACAGGTAGTCATTTCTGCACTCTTCCTGTCATACACAGATCAACCTACTCCACATAGAAAGAAACTACCTGGGAGGCAAGGGTCATGGGCGAACATCTTGGAGGCTGCTTAACAGCCAACATTTTCTGCATCTCCAACATAACTTAAAATACCGTTCCCTATGTTACAACTGTTTGTGTCCTTCTCCTGCCCACTCCGCCAGCTTAAGATTTCCTTGAAAACTTGGAGTTGCTCCTTATCTTCACGTATCTCAACATTGCTAGCACAGTGCTCTCAGCGTATGTAACATTAATGGGAAGCTGGTGCCACAGCCTCTCTCATAATGAGTACAAATGAAGATGTGCTCGCAGGGAAGAATTGGATGCACCGAGACAGAGAAGCAGATGGGAGGGGGGATCACAAATGAGGTAGAAAGCAGACGAAACTGCACGTTAGGAAATAAATATGAACACATTAATGTCATTTTGCAGATACTAGAGGTCTGATTTTATCAGAGTTTACATGTTGGAATACTGCACAACAATATTACTTTGTGTAATGTACAGGATTAGCTTGCCATTATTTTTTAAATAAAAACTCTTTCAGTTACACTTAATATTCAGTGAACAAAGGGTTTTTGGATTATTTCTTTAATAAAAACAGAGAAAGCATTGCTTACAAATAACTTTCCCGTTATGTTAAGCAAGGCATTTATAATTCTTTCTGCATGTGATTGAGAACTCTATTTAACCTTTAATAACTTCTCTATAACCTGGCTCATCCAGGTAAAATCATTTCTAGATTGATCAATTAACATTTACCCATAATTTGAGCAAAGGGCACAGAGGAATGTTGGGAAGAACGAAAGACCCAAGAGAGTAAGTCCTGGCAGAGCCTCCTCAAAACGCCCACGTCCATCTTTTCGTTCCATCCCTGGAGCCACTGCCACATCTAGTCCAGCTCCTTGGCCACTCAGGTCTCAATTGCCAACACGGCCTCCAAGTGCTTCTCACCACTGCCAGCCTCTCTCCCTCCGAACTCTCTCAGAGTGAAGACTCAACTAACACGTCACTCCCTTGCCATGTTCGAAAACTGTCTTCGTCCTCTGGACGGCCGTGACAAAGCACCAAGAACGGGGCAGCTCACTCCTCCAGATCTTGATGTCAGGAAGTTCAAGATCCAGGTACCGGCAGGTTGCGGGTAGAGAACCTGCTCCCTGCTCCGAGGTGGGCCCTCTCCCTGTCCTCTCCCTGTCACAGGGTGCGAGGCTGAGGAGCCCTCGGGGGCCTCTTCATCCAGGCATTTGCGACTCCTGCGGTCTCCACCCTCATGGCTGACAGCTCCTCAAGCCCCTCCCCAGTCCTGTGATTTCAGCACGTGAATTTAGAGGGACGCAGCATCCAGACCAGGGCAGAACCTTCAGAGCGTCCCGCAGACTGGGTGGGCCTCACGTCAGCCCCAGCCCGCTCCTGGCCAGTCTGCGGGGTCCTCAGCCCTTCTGTCTCCTGTCCCACTCTGCTCCTTTCACTGAGCTCACCTGGTTGATGTGCGGTTCAGAGCCTCCTCCCCATGCCCATGTCCCCTGCTGCCCAGAAACCACAGTTCTGACTCAGAACCAATCAGCTCAGCTTTGCTATGGGGCCATCCCGAGGCGACAGTCTCCTGTCTCCTGACATCTCTGCCGCCACAGTCTGTGGTGACATATCACTCCTGGTATACCTGTCCCTTGGGCATCTCGTGTCCCTAGACTGTGGCCAGGCTTGTGTGTTGTCCAGAGCCTACTCCAAGGGTACTTAGCAGGCACTGGAGTTCACAGGAGGCTCTGGTCCGCACAGGTCTGAGTGCCTCGTTAGCCAGAGTAAATGCTCAATAAGCCACTGAGTGAGCAGCATCAACGGGAGCAGAGAAGCTGGGAATATAGACAGGGATTACAAAACAGTGTCCATTCATCCATGCACCAGGGTGTTCAGGGACTTTGGCTACTCAGGGTCGTGTGCTCAGCTGTCTCACGAGGCCTGGTTCTTGAAAGGGCTGCACGTGTGTGGTCTCCATGGATTCATTCCTTTCATTTAACATTGGTCACTAAGGTAGGAACACTTTACAGACGAGTGAGGCCAATGTGTGACACTCATGCAGGGTGAACGGTGGAGTGACACGGAGGAGTGACGCAGGGAAGAACCTCGGGCTCCAGAGAAAGCTGATTGGGGATTGCTAGTCTTGAACCGGCCCCAGGTTCAGCATTTGGGACCGAGTGGAGAGCGCAGTATCGTGCTACAGGAAACGATGGGGAAGAGCATCGGCCTAAGAGGGAAAGAACTAGAAGAAAGAACTAGACCAGAGAGGGCAGGTGCAGAGAAAGCAGGTAGACAGCAGGAAGGACGTTTATCTTCGGAGGATGGAAACTTACACGTGAAGTTCCTAGCAAGTCGCCTGAGCCAGCGGGGTGCTCGTGGATCCCAGCCATTCCCCTCTCCTCCTGACCTAGCACTTGAGCGCTTGTGTGCACCCCCAGCCTTGAAATGACCCTCAGCCTGTCACTTATTTTCCCAGATGATTAATCCTGTAAACTTTTTGTGTCATGTTTATCCTCACCTAACTTTTCAAAATTACTAGGAATATCCTTAATAAGAAATAACAGTGTTATATCAAAGAATTCAGCTGACTGATAATCCCATGTGAAATGCAGACATTTACTACCTTACCATGCTCCAGTTACCTATGATGAACAGATATCTTGCCTATATTTCTACTTACATGGGTGTATCACCACACATACACTTACCTCTCTCTCTCCTGTGTGCACAGACACGTTGGCCATGCGCAGACAGGGACACACAGTGAGAATTCCTGGGTCACTCTCTGTCACCTTTGACCTCCTGCCTGTGCAGATTTTTCCTCACGGTTCCTGTTGTCAGTGACTCTAGGCTCCCAAGGCTGCATGCCACACCCTGAGTCTTGGTCGTGACTCCTTTCTGGTGTGTTAAATGACTCCCGCGTCCTCACTGGCAGCACTGACCACGTCTCTGTGCCCCATCACGTCTCACTAGTAAACCATTGCGACCGTTTACCCCATTTCTTATTCAGGGTCGGCATCGCCTGAAGCCCCTCCGAGGCCCACTTGTCGTGGTGGTGAGGGTTACTGAGGCTAGCTGCTGCGTGAGTGAATCCTGCAGGGTCCCAAGTCCTGGCCTTGGGTACTTCCCAGCCTTAACTGCCGCCTTTGTCCACCTGACACCAGAGTTTCTGAGGGGCCCCCAGACGCCTCGTGGGTTCTTCCTGGCCCCAGGTGAGGCTGCAGCTTTTCTTCTTCCTGGTGGTTAGGGTCCACCACCAGCCAGTTTGGTGAATTTCCCTCCCTGCCTCTGCCTCAGTTCAGGGAGGATGAAGAGGACAGGGGCAGCTGTAGTTCAATTTTGAGCAGGACTCCTCCTGTGTCCCTTGGAGGACATGCTTACCCCTGGGAGCTGTGCCTCTGGGCCACGGCCTCTCATTGCCTGGCGCTTCGTTCTCAGAGGTGGAAGGGGTGAGAGGGCTGATACGTCAGCTATTTTAGAAGGCGTGTGTTTGTAGGCCCCACACTTGGCCTCTGAAACGTCCCCTGGTGGGGGCCCTGAGCTGTGTGGGTCTCTCTCCCACAGTGGCCTCCCGTGTGGTTACCCTTCCTTGCTAATCTGGTGCAAACAGCATGGCACTGCTCAGGAGCAGGTCGGGGGTGAGTGGCGTGGATGGTCTAGTGTGTCGGGCCTTGTGTAACTGAAGGGAACTGGGAATGTGTGCTGCTGTCATCCCCTACGAGAAGGAAGGAGAAGAGCCATGTGCTAGACCAGGGCTGCGTACCTCAGACCTTGGTATCCGTGCCCCCGTCACTGCGGCAGTGGGTTGGCTGCTCTGATTTTACAAGTTTTCTTTTTATTTCCTCCCATCTCTATGCTTTCTGCAAATGTTCTAATATTTTCTCCAGAATTTCTCTGTGCTGATAGTAAAACAGGGGCCTATAAGGCTCAGTCAGCCACGTGACCAAAAGTGAAGTGGAGACCATTTTGCACCCAGCTTAGCTGTGACGGGAAGGTAGCCTGCAGCAGCTTCATGGGGTCCCTGGGTGGATCCAGGATGGCCGTGCATTGCACACAGGGGACTTAGGTTGGACACAGGAAAGCGTTGTTTTATTGTCTTCAAAGGGGAGTCGTAGGAGGGAGAAGGTCAAAAGTCCAGCGCAATCGATGCCTAATAACCCACGGCTCTGGAGATGGAAATGGAGGTCCTGAAAGGACTTTTCATAGGTTCAGAGAGGGGACATGGGGACATGTGTAAACCCACCCAAGGCCTCTGTTCAGGTGTAGTGAGTGGCTCTCAGATCCACAGCATCAACCTGACAAGGGGCATTTCTCCACCTGGGTTTGTGTTAGACATTGCTTTGAAATAAGTGAGATAACAGAATTTTGAAAATTTATTTTAATTGTTAAGAAATTATCTTCTATGATATTAATATTTAATATCATTTTTCTAGAGAAAAAGCTTTTGTGTAGAGTTCTGATAGCTGCTTAGAACTGAGTATGAAGTAAACATGTTTTGTATTTTTTAAAATCATTACATGGGGAATAGGCTTATCTAAATTGAATCCAGAACTTTCTTACTGCTACAATTGCCTCAGAACTGATCTCAATTTAATAGATTCATTTTGTCTCCTTTTTTGACACAAACACAGGTGGCTCATTTGTAAGCAAAGCTTCATAGTTTTCAGGAGATCTGTTTTCCCGTGAGGTATTTTAAGGAGATACAAAACTTTAGGATTTGTATGTATTGATTTATTAGTAATCTTCTAACCATAATTGCAGAAGTTGAATATTTGGATAGGATGTAGGTGGCAGAATAGACAAAACCTTGAAATAGAAAAATGCCTGTTGCATGATCTCTTATTTCCAACGTCTGCTTTTCTATTTGCCAGTGAGAAGCGAGTGACAGCTGCCTCTACCTCCTCTGGTGCAATTGAAATTTTCCTTTGACTTTGGGGAAGTTCAGATTTTATACTTCATTGTAACTCAATTCACAGGGCATTTATGTGAAACCTCACAAGGCCTAACGCTATGAGGATATTGTTGTAACAGACACAGCGTCCACTTGCAAGGGGCTCACAGTCCGTGGGATGAGAAACACCTTGATACCCTGAGGTCATCACAGGTCAAGAGAAGCAGACGCCATGGTGGGTGGATTGGGTAGGTTAAATGGGAATTATGAATCAGGAGAGACTTCTAGAAAGAGATCCGAGTCAAGCTCAGGTCTGAACTACTGAATCCGAGTCAAGCTCAGGTCTGAACTACTGATTGGTAGATGCACTGATAGAGAAACCTAATGCTGAGGGACCGATGGCCTAGGCAGTCCATAGAGCTCCTCTATTGGCTCCCACGAGGGGGCTCCGAAGCCCAGGTCCTGGCACAGAGCACGCCCTAAGCCCCCAGTGGGATTGCAGACAGGGTCATGAAGCACGCGTTTCCTGTCTGCCACTGGAGGCACCCCAAGAAACCCCTTCCCTATCCATATACAGGAGCCCTGTCCTGGTTTTCCAGTGCACCCACCGCCACGTGATCTGCCTAGACTGCTTCCACCTCTACTGCGTGACCAGGCTCAACGACCGGCAGTTCCTCCATGACCCTCAGCTCGGCTACTCCCTGCCGTGTGTGGGTAAGTCTGGCTCTTTATTTGTTCCATTTTAATACTAATTAAGAAGAGACGTATGACCATTGATACAAAACTCTCTTAGACATAGCTGGTGCTAAGATCTAGGTTGAAATTTTCAATTTGATCATTTCTGGATAAGAAACATTAGTGGATGGATCATGAAAGATGTAAGACCCCAGGGGACTGTGTAGGATGAGAGAAAACATAACGTGCTAAAAGGCATTGAGATAAATTGGAAAATATTATTCAGCCAAGGTTCAGAGTTTGTCTGTGGTTTCGACTGACACTGCCAGTCCTGGATTTGTTACCCTGGATCTAGAACAGTATCATCCAAAGATTTAAGTTGTATGCCCTAGCACTAAAAGTGTCAAACACACACACACACACAGTGTAGGTGAAAGAACCTACGTGCAAAAGAAATTAAAGGAGAACTGGTTCAAGCTGAGCTATTTAATATTTAATATTAATATTTAATATTTAATATTGAAGGCATTTTTACCCCCTTTCCCTGCACTGTGTGATTTTCACAGCTCTCATTCCTAGTTGTGACGTTCCTGTGACATGCAGTGAGCCACTTTGAGGGCTACGGTGCAGGGGCATCAGGTACATGCAGTGTTGTTCAAATACCACCCTCTAGTTTTAAACTCCTTCACCATCAGAATACCCTATCTCCACAAAGCCATCACCCCTTGCCCCTCGCCCCAGCCTCTGGCCATCACTGCTGGGCTTTTTGTCTCCACGGACTTGCCCATTGTGGATATTTTCTAAGAAGGAAACCACACAGTATGTGACCTCTGGTCTGCCTTATTTCACCTGGCATAGGCAACTGAGGATCAATCATCTCATGGCACGTGTCGATGCCACTCCTTTTCATAGCTGAGTAATAGTCTGTCGTCCACAATTTGTTCACCCTTTGACCTGCTGATGGGCCCTCATGTTGTGTCCCACTAGACACTTACGAGTAATGCTACCAGGAACATTTGTGTGTGAGGTTCTGCATGGACTCACTTGTGCACTTCCCACAGGTGTATCCTAGAAGCAGAAATCTGTGCTTAGCCTTTTCTAGAACATTCAACTCTTCGCAGTTGTTTTGCCCTTTTGCATGGATGACAGTGGTGCCCAGGGTTCCCTCTGCTCCATATCCTCAGTGGCACTGGTTCTTGTCTTGCTGTGTGTTACAAGGCCCCTGTGAGTGTGGAGCAGGATCCTGTGGTGGATTTGGATTTTATTTAAGGGCAGTAATGTTGAGGATCTTCTCATGTACCGGTTTGCCATTTATACATTGCTTCCCATGGATGTCTGTTCAAGGCATTTGCTCATTTTTAAATAGGATGGTCGTCTTTTTCTTGAGGTGTGAGAGTTCTTTACATATTCTGCATTCAAGACCATATCAGATTTATGGTTTGCAAATGTTTCTCCCATTCTATAGGTTTTCGCTTTCCTGATAACGTTCTTTAATGAAAAAAAAGTTTCAAATTTTGATAAAGTCCATTTTTTTTGTTTTATTTTGTTGCTTTGGTATCAGTAATAATCCATTGCTATATCTGAAATGATGAATATTTTTCCTGTTTTCTTCTAACATTTGCCTCATATATGAGGTCATGGATCCATTTTGAGTTAATTTTTGTATATGGAGTGTGATAGGTGTTGCTACCTACTGATTATATATTTTAATGGCTATAATATAATTAATCATGCCTCACTGGTTTTGAAAATTATAGTTTGAAACTATGATACCTTGATTCAATGGTTGAGCTTTAAGTTCAATTTATTTCAGTACTTAATTTTAATGTCAATCATAGCATGCATATATCTATATCTATACTTCAAAATAATTTAGAAATCCAAATGGAAGATGCTGATAGCAATGTAGGCTTTAGGAGTCATAGGGTTCATTTTCTAAGGATATCTATTAACAATACAGTGCTTTATATTGAGTCTCATAATGTGTTAGAAAAGCTCATTGAAAGGATTTGTGTTTTTATATTTTTAACAAAAGCATTCAAAAGCCAAAAAGCAATCATGTGTAGGTTGGAAAACTCTTGTTTCTAATATTTTTAGGAAGGCAATTGTGTCCTGGTAGATCCTGCTCTCCATTAAACCGTGTACTGGACGCATCTCTAAACAGCCTTCTCAAGACTCCTGTACACACTCAAGACGCTTTTAAAAATAGTCCATGTCTGTTTTAGCCAGCTTTTTCATTGCTGTGAGTAAAAGATCTGACCAGCACAACTGTAAAGGAGGAAAAGTGTATTTAAGGGCTCCTGGTTGCAGAGGTCTTAGTCCACCGGAGGCCGGCTCTATTCCCTGGGCTAGAGGCGAGGCTGAACAACGTGGCTAAAGAGGGTGACAGAGGGAAGCAGCTCACATGATGATCAGGAAGCAGAGAGAGACTTCACTGGTCAGATACATATATGTACCCCAAAGCCACACCCCAGTTCCCTCCTCCTCCAGCCACACCCACCAATTCAGTTACCACTCAGTTAATCCCTGTCAGGGGATTAATTCACTGATTGGGGTAAGAGTCTCAGAACCCAATCATTTCTCCTCTAAACCTTCTTTCATTGCCTCACAAGTGAGCTTTTGGGGGACACCTCACATCCAAACCATAACAATGTCTCACTCATCCTTAAAATATCGACCTTTTTGTTATAGAAAAATTTCAAACCCAAAAACTTAAAGAAAAAAACACCACAGTGAGCCCCTGTGTCTTTGGCCAGGTGGTGCAAGTTTCTCAGGAGCTCCGGTTTCCCTCAGGTCAGTCTTTGTGCCCGCCTGGGGTACTCACTCGACTAGGCTGGTTGCTCTTTTGTACCTAGTTCAAAAAGCAAGGAGACATGCATATGTCTTTTGAGTGCAAACCATTAGTTACGTGGACTTTTTCACTTCAATTTCAGGCTTGTGGAATTTTTGTTTTTAAATCACCAATATTACAAACATTGCTTTCTACCTTGGCAAAAAAAAAAAAAAAAAAAAAAAAACTCCTATTACTGAGTGATATCAACAGAGTTATTCATACATTTTCCTCCACCTCCTTTTTCCCCTCTGTAGTGTAAATTATTTTCTAGAGATCACTCCTGAGTAGTGCGTGGGTATGTTCTCCATCTTTCAGAACACAGCATCACTGAAATCCAGTGTGTAGGTCACTGCATTGTTGAGGTTCTCCTTTTGTTATCACAAATGTTGCTACAGCTATAGTCTGTGTGCACCTGTATTCTCATACTGTTGTCACAGTACCATTGAGATGGACTCTCAACAATGGGGATACTGTATCAATGGGAAAATGTCTGTCTATTTTAATGGCTCCAGTTTGGTGGGGGGTGGGCCCTGGGGCCCCACCCTGGCAAGGCGAGTCCTCTCTCCGGAGCCACCCGGCCCCACTTTACTGTTTCCAGATTCCCTCCTGAGAGCGGGAGCTTCCCTACCCGCTGCAACGCCTGGGAGCCGCAGGCCCTCGGCCGCCTCTGCGAGGCGGGAGGTGGAGAGCTTCAGCATCTTTTCCGGGTTATATATTTGAGAAATGAGATTCCATGTTGCTTTTCATTTCTTTTTTTGAGTCAGGTTGAGCAGCTTTTCCTATGCTTCGATCTCTTTGCACTTCTTTTTCTCAGTCAATTTAAAGCATCACCTTTTCTTTGAGGAACAGGCCAGTGGACATTTTCTTCAGGAGGATGCCTCCCTGGTATCCTGCCCTGCTGACCACAGCAAAGGTTGGGAAGTCGGGTTACGCTTGTCTTTGTAAAGAATATGGGCAGATTCGCTTTAATTTTGCTAGATGTTTGCCACCAAGTAACTTATAACCACTGTGAGAAAACTGGGTCTGGTTAGGCTCGGCCTCATTAAAATGTGTTTTGTAGATTTTGTTGTATTTTAGTCAGGTTTTAAATACCTTTTCATAAATTATTTTATTTTTCATTGACCATGTCACCAACGTCCTTAGGATCTGGTGGACTCACAGGTGAATTTCTTTGTTTCTCCTTCGCTCTGTTTTAGTGTTTCTGAGCATGGCTGCCTATGCTGGTCATTTAGACACAGCATTCCTAGACACTTTTATTTTTGAAAGTGCCTCCTGCTATTGAGAATTTAGGTATTTGTCTATTTCGCTATTTAAAAAGAATGGAGCAAATAAGGGCAGGGGGACAGATCTGAAGCCAGGGGGCGCTGTGCAGCGTGGTGAGCCACGCTCCTGCCCAGTGCTGCCCATGCATGCTTCCTTCCAACCGTGCTCTAATACACCTCCAAAGTGCTCGCTTGTGAGAAAACAGAGTTTGGTCTGTAGCGGCATTGTTCTTCATGGCTCATTTTAGCCTTTTAAAAATTTTACTGTGGCTTCAATTATAAATGTTTCGCCATGTTATGTTTAAGGAGACTTTCAAATGGCATAGACTATTTTTTTTTAATTTTGCAAAAGCAAGTTGGATTATCATTAGTGTTAGCTCAGCAGAGATGCGCTCTTGCTTTCTTCTTGCTTTGTTCTTATAATGAACTGAAACGTGATGGCCCTGCCCTCTGCTCAGCCCCCATCGCAGGGCCACTGTCCTCCATTCAGGGTCTCTTCAAGGACGGTGCACCACATGGTCAGTGTTGCTGACCTTCTACTTGGGCTTACATTGTTGGTTCTACCTTTAATAATTTGTGGATTATTCCTAAGTCATCACCTGTTTTACAGAGCTAGTTTGGTTTATATGCAATAGTTTATCCGTCATGCCTGTAGCCAACCACAGGGCATCTGCTGAAGGGTAACTGTCAGGTCAGGGCCGGGGCCTCAGACTGTGATGAGAGTCTTAGGTATTTGTCTATTTCGCTATTTAAAAAGAATGGAGCAAATAAGGGCTGCAGGACACACCAAGGGAATCATCTGAGATACAGACCTCAGAAGGACACGAGACGTTCCCAGCATCTCTCGGCCTGTGCATCAAGTCTTCATGAGGCCTAATTGTTTTCCTATTTTAAGTGACAGCTTTGTAAGTCCTGCTATTGCTCCATAAACCAGTGAGTCATTTGCCTCTCTTGAGGTGCACGCAGAGCCTCAGAGAAACCTCATTCAAATCCTTGCTCGCATCATAACGAGGGCGAAGTACCCAGCCTTGGTGTGTCTTGGGCTTATTTTAGGTATCAGGAGATATGATTTTATTAGTTGTATGAATCCATTAAAATAATGTCTTATAAAATGTCCTTAAGTTAGTGCTGAAGAGAGTAAGCATTCCACAAACACTGGCTTTTGTTATTTTGATTGTCATTTAAACATGCATTCCCATATATATCTAATGTGTGTGCTCATGTCTGCAGCTATGTGGGTATTCACAGAGAAACATGTATTTGCACATATTTAACTGGAGGCTAGTTTTTGCTATAACTCAATTCACAAATCCACTAATTATCACACATTATTCACTTATCCATCTATCTGATTATGTCTTTTCTTGGTTTATTTGACTTCACTTTGGTTTACTGAATGTAGAACAAGACATGTTAAAAAAATAGTAAAACTGAATTAGAAAATCAAAGCTTATCAAATTATAAACCAAAACAATGATTGTCAGAACGGATTGAAAGCACTTGCCACAGTCTTGTGCCATGGTGAGAATAATGGAAGGTGACATCAGCGTCTATGAATCTTGTAAATAAAATGCATTAATAACTTGTGTAGAAAGCTTTAAAAGGGAGGGCTAATTCCACAAAGGAACTCAGAGTGCATTGAAAGGGCAGCTTTCTGGAGCCTTCCCCCACCCCTACCACCCCCCACCCCCGGGAGGCTTTGAAATCTGGGCCAGATCTGCTGTCGGATGCAGCAAGGTGGGCATGTGGCTGCTCTGGCGAATCTTGGTGTCACCGATGTTTCCTCGAAGGCTCTTCACCGACCTCAGCAATCTAACCATGTAAAACTCCTGCATCTCACAGGCCAGATCCCAGTGCTGTCTTTGGTTTCTGGAAGATTAGGAGGGGACCTTGTGATGTCTCTGAACAGGGTTGGAGATATCACCATCCCAGCTTAAAATGCCTGGCCAACTTTTTTTTAGGCCCCTGTGAGGGCTACTAGTCATTTTTAGAATATAGTTCCTCCAAAAATATTATAGCAAGATCTACTTATGTATTTAGGGGCCTTACCCCTGAAGTCAGAGATTCCTTTCAAAGACAAATTTCCTACCTGACCACAGAGGTGAGTTTCTCTGGTACTGGAATCACAGTCTAAATCCACTCCTTGACTTTTCTGGCCTTAGAGGTCTGAAGGAAGCCTGGAAATGGGGCAGACTCGGTGGTGAATACTTTTGTGAGTTTTCTTGGTGGCTATGCTCCTGTTTTGGCATTGGCTGAGGGACTTTCTGATCCCCTGAGTTGAAATAAGTCATCATCTGCTGCACGGAAAGATAAAGGGAGAGGCAGCTGTTCGGCGCAGGCAATGTTCTGGAATGTTCCTCCTTCCCTTGGGAGATGGAGCCGTTTACCCTCCCCTCCTCTCTTTCCTGCCCCCATCCACCCAGGACAGCCCTTTCCCCACCCAGCACTCCTTATTCAGTGTCTCTTCCTTTATAAGGAAATAATTTTTAAAAACATGAGACCAGCTTCTGGGACAATTACTCAATATCCAAAAATAGAGGATACAAGGAGAATTAGCAAATGATTTTCTAAATTACACTGGTCCCACAATAGCCACAGAGTAATGTGTGTACATATGTATGTGTGCATGTATGTATGTATGTATGTATGTATATTGCTAAATGATCCATATCCCAAATGGCCTGTTAATCATGTCTGCAAACACTCATTTCTAAACAAATATCTAATACTTATTATTACCAAAACATACATAATTAGATTTTGTTTGTTTGTTTTTTTGTTTGTTTTCCACCAATCTACCTTTTGGGGGTCTTTTAATGTTCATGAGCTAAACACCTTCAAAGCTCAATTGTAGACATTTACCTCTTCGAGGTATGGCTTGTCAACAATGAACCAATCTTTTTTATTGACAAATTTTTTATGATGACAATAACTGGTTTAAAATTCCTTCCAAGTATAAGCTCTGCTCTCCTAGTGTGAACTCCTCATTAGACCAGACACTTTATGATACTTTCTAAAGATGGGATGCTGAATTTTATTTCCCCAAGAGTCACGATGAGCAATGATTATAGCCATCCTGAGTGCTCCCTGTTCCTGAGATGCCATTCTTGGTGCGTACATGTCTATGTCCATCTAATCTCTGCAAAGCTTTATTGGAGTGGACAGTGTTATTCTTCCCATCTTCCAAAGGAGGAATTGAGCCACATAAAAGTTAATTAAGTTGCACATCACAGTGCAGCTAGTAAGTTACAGAGCTGGAGTACAAAGCAGACAGCTGGGGCTCTACTGCTTATGCTGTTTATGGTTCTGTGAATTCTTGAACCTGCAACAACAAAGCAAGATATCTTAGGAAGTTCCCTGGAAAAGAAGATCAAAAGAAGACTATCTCTGATGTTTAGCACTGTTCCTTATTTAAGCCAGCTGCACACCTGAAAAGGAGGTATTGTTATTCCTGTTTTACAGAGAAAGGAGTCCAGTCTCAGGGTAGGTCACAAAGTAACCCAGAAGCAGCTGAAGCCAGAGCCCCATGTTCCCACCACTTGGCCACCCTGCTTCCTGCTAGGGGTTGATTCTCAAACCCAAATGCATGTTTCACTCATGTGGAAGGTTTAAAGATCTCCATGCCCAGGCTGGGCTTTGGGACAATTAAATAATAACCACTCATGCTGGGCGTCAATGTTTGCTAAAGTCCCCAGGCTTAAGTCTGAGAATTACTGCAGGGGTGAGCCTTCTATTAAAAAAAAAAAAAGCAGTTATTTTCAAGGTGAGAATTAGCATCAGTAAGTGGAAAACTGCTCCCTCTGCCGAGGTCTATTTTGTCTGTGAGTGATTTGGTTGGATACCCCCTGCACAGGTCTTTCAGCAAATGCTGACCAAGTTGAAAACAAGATTGTCAAACATAGGCCAAACAGCCTATTTCCAGAACCTCTGATAAGACTTTGTATAAATGTATGGGCTTTGGGGAAACTTCTTCATTTTTCTGAAATATTTGCTGACTCTCTGCTGCACCTGCTATTATTAGACTTTGGTGCTGGGAGTTATTTTGAAATGCCAAATGATCCTCTCTACCTGCTCTCGAAACCAAGTGTCTCTCACTAACTTAGTGGAACTTCATAAATTTAGGTTGATTTGGTTTGGAATGGTGCTGTAGAATCATATGAAGTCTAGGCATAGAGTGCTACTCTCATCTGTTCTGAGCCCTGATAAAACACATTTTCTGTACCTTCAGGGTGACAGGCAGTGACTCCACCCTCATTTGGTATTGCCACCAGTGCTGTCCAAGTGCATCCGCTCTGGGGTATTTTGTTGCTGTTCTTGCTGATTTTCTAATTTTTTTTCCTTTTTTACTTTTCTTCTCTTAAGTCACTTTTTGTATAATTACAGTTTTCATCTAATTTTAAATGGAATTTCCTTTCCATCGAGTATCTCCACTCACCAACTACAGTCCATCAGGGTGGTCGTTGTCTTTACTAAGCAATATTGCAGCAGGAGAGAGGTAGTTATAGACTTTGGGAGGTACTAAAATATCCCCAATGCCTGAAAAGTCAAAAATCCTGAGTTCCAGATACCTATTTGGGGAGCTAAGTATAAAGACAATATGATTTATTGTATTTTGTCTTGTAAACATAGTTGTCCCAGATACACACACACAAAAATCAAGTCAATATAATCCCTAAAACCATATCAGAAAAGTAGAGAAATATATTAAAAGAAGACTTACCAAAGAAGATATGCAAGTGGTCAATACATATAATAGAAGTTTAATATAGTTATTTGCTAAAACTAATTTAAAGCATTTTGTCGGGTGCAGTGGAACATGCCTCTAATCCCAGGAACTTGGGAGGCTGAGGCAGGAGGATGGCAAGTTCAATGCCAGCCTTAGCAACTTAGTGAGGTTCTAAATAACTTAGTGAGACCCTGTTTCAAAATAAAATATAAAAAGGGCTGGGGATGTGGCTTAGTGGTTATGTGTCTCTAGGTTCAATCCTGGTAGCAAAATAAATCAAACATAAAATATAAAGTGATGGATGCACATTCTAAGAGAATATAAATTCATATGTTTTCAAGATGCAATTTGGCAATTCATATCATAAGCTTTAAAATAATAACAAACTCCCTAGAGGCCTATCCACATCACATTCACTTTGCATCTGTCTGTGTCTCTCTGAAATGTGCGGCCCCCACTCTTCAGAGCTCCTACATCTCGTGTAAGTAATAGTTTGCATGAGAAGATGGCTCCAGGATCGAAAGCAGGATTTAAATCCCTGAAGTGCTTGTGGTCCAAAGACAGTGCTCTTTCTGCCTCAGAATGAATTGAAATTAAATCAAACTTCCTAATTTTCTGAAGTTAATGATGGACTCTTCTGTTTTATTTTGGGGGGTGATTTAGCAATTTTGGTAATTTTTCTTTGATTTCGATGTGTCAGGAGACATAAAGACAGAGTAGTGACCTAATTTCTCCAACCAGAGGGACCCTGAAATTGCAATGCCTCCACACAGTCGAGCTTTATTTCTGATAGTGTTGTGGCCCCGTGTGGGTTGGCTGTGGGGCTCTGCTCCGCCCGCTCATTCAGGGACCCAGGCTGAGACTTCCACCATCTAGCGGTTCTGTCGTCCTCAGTGGCCTTGGTCCCTGTGTGTCCCATTCATGGGGCCAGGTGGCTTGGGAGATCAAGCCCTGCTCCACGCTGGAGAGGGATCAGAGACCAGGGCCACAGAGGGAGCCCATCACTCCTTCCCACACTGCTGAGAGCAGAACCACGGCCCAGCTAGCCACAGAGCGTGGAGGGGAGGGGTGGGAGGCAGGGTCTGGGGCGCCCAGGAGGAAAAGCAAACAGGACTCAAGCACACAGTCCTGACGCTGGTGGGGGGTGGGGAAAGCAGAGTTTATTGATGGTTCTCCGGCTTTCTTCTGCTGGCCTGCAACAGCAGCCACTCAGTCACGTCCCTTCATTATAAGGAGTGACTGGTACATGGACAAGGACCAGAAAAAGAGCTGTAAGACAGAATCAATGGTGTCCCCAAGCCCATTCCAACTAGGTCGACAAGGCCCTGTCTGCTCAGGTACCCATCTGGCCGTGGAATTGCTGCCTTTATGGAATCCTGCTTCCAAGGCGCCAGGGATTTCACTTTGGTTTGAGGCATGTGCATCTTCAGTGAGTTGGAAGGCAGAGGGGGCCAGGTCCACGGAGGCAGGCACAGCACTGTGGCTCTCTTGGCCTTTAGGAGGAGCCCCATGTCCAGCGGACCTCACCCGGTTCTTCCTGTGCTTGAATTTCTGCTTTCCAAATGGACTTGTTTCTTCTTTTCTTGTGTCCTATTAAATAGCTAAAAATAAAAGTCTTTAAAAGATCATTCTACCTTTGTTTTATAAGGGCAAAAGTAAACCAGTTTCAAGTCTGATTTCATTGCTCATCCAAGGAGAGCTGGGAGGAGGTGGAGGGGCTGAACACAGCTACAGGAGTGGCCTGGAGCAGCTACCTGCAGGCTTTGGCCTGCTTATTAAAAGTGTACATCCAAGCTCCTTCCCCTGCCCTGTGGCCGTCAGCACAATTTTTGCATCCATGCTTTCTACATCAGGACAGAGGGAGCTCTCCTGAGGCAGGAAGGATTATAACAGTAAATGAATATTAATTGACCTTTAAGTGTATCATTTTAAGTAGTTGGATGTAGTCTGAAATTTATGGTGAGCCACCGCATGCCCACACAGCGGTGCTGCAAATGCATTGTGGAGGTAAGGACTTGTACCATGACCGAGAGCCTGGAGAGGGCTACCAGAGCACACCTACAGCCCACAGCCTCAGGTGACCTCCCCGTCACAGCCTCCTCCCTCCTGCCTTGGTGCATCCATCACCTGACCCCTCTTCATGGGGTCACCACCTATGAGCACATCCCTACATAAAACCAGGATTCACCTGCGCTTAACTTTCCAACGTTGCCTGGAGGAGTTCACCAAACCTCCCTCTCCAGAAGCCTGTGAGGAGTGGTAGTACCACTAACAAGACTCTCCGAAGGCAGAACACATTATTCCAACATTTCAGTTTGCATTCTTCTTTTTTTTTTTACATATATTTTTGTTCATTGAACTGAATGATGGCTCTGTGTATGTTTATCTCCCTCATCTCAGTTGTCAGCAGGTAGGAAAGTAATCTAACATATTTTTCCTTAGTTAAATTTCAAGGGCACAATCAGAAGTATGAAAGCAAACCAGTGATCATGAATAGCTGCTCAGGCGACAAGATGGTTTTATTGTAATTTGGCAAGAATCAGAGTCCGTGTTGTGGTTATGAAGTTTAAATGCACAGTTTAAGGCAGTGCAGTGGCCCATGCCTGTGATTCCAGCACATGGGAGGCTCAGGCAAGAGGGTCACAAGTTCGAGGCCAGTCTCAGTAGCTTAACAAGACTTCCTCGATTAGTGAGGCCCTGTGTCAAAAAGAAAAAAAAGAGCCAGGGGATGTGGCTCAGTGATAAAGCAAACCTGGGTTGAATTCCCTTTGCCAAAAGAAAATGAAGAGGCACAGTTCGCTTCCTGTATTAAATATCCTTCATTTGTCAGTGTTGCAAGCATTCAACCAAGAGCTTCACACTGGGTTTTGTGGGGGGTCCCACCTCAGCTTGTCCCGTGTTTAGAATCAGAGCGTTCTGATCTCAGAGAACCACCCAAACAGACTGAGTCAGCACAGCTAGAAAGATGCTTGGCTGTGTGCAATGTCAGACCCACGCTCTAGGCCTGAGTGAGGAAGGGAGGCATGCTGTGTGTTCCCAGGTGACAGGCTCTTGCAGCAGGTCTGTCTGTAGCCTCCAGGTCAAGACGATTAGCTTTGAGACAGAAGTTGGATTTTAAATCCACAGTTCCCGACTCGGAGGTTGGTTTGTTGATTGTTCTGGTGGTAGATTGTGTTCTGATCACATCGCCGCCGCCATCAGCAACACCCTCCGAGAGCGTGTTTCAGAGCCTGCTGGTGTGCTTCAGAACTCGGCGTTCCGTTGGCCATTTACACACACACACACACACACACACGCTCTCAGTAACTGCGACGGGGCCCTATTCCTCAGTGTGTGCTGTCTTGCATTAATGAGACTCCATGCATGGAAATTGGTATGAGCTGGTGACCTCCAACTATCTTTGAAATAATTAATAATGTGCTTAGAGGGGTTGATTTACATATTTATGAGAGTGGAGACCATTTGGTTCCTAAGCAGGACAGTGAAAAAGTTTGATGTTTTGAATGCAGACCAATTTAGCTGGAGGAGGAGGGGTTTAACTTTCTAATGTCAACCTGGAAATAAATACATGACCCCCGCTCCCAGTCATTACGCTGTGTGTTTCCAGTAAGATCGGAAGGCCTTCCAGGCTCTCCTCTATAGTCTAACTGATTCTACTCAGGAGTTTGGAAAAATCATGTCTTATATTTTCTGCT
The DNA here is from genome assembly GCF_021218885.2 of Marmota monax. Classification (NCBI taxonomy): domain Eukaryota; kingdom Metazoa; phylum Chordata; class Mammalia; order Rodentia; family Sciuridae; genus Marmota; species Marmota monax. Next base: position 6,422,060 of record NW_026692848.1, read on the forward strand.
TTTTGAAACTTTACCAGCTATCATTTTTGTTGAAATTATTTACTGTTAGAGGAAAATGCTGTCGGAGACAGAGTGGGAACAGGAAGAGGAATGCGGACGACGTTCAGGGACTTCAGGACGGGGCCCTGTCTTGCCGGAGGTTGTTCTTAGCCTCTCTCTCCCTTCTCCCCTCCAGGGGCACTAAGAGTTCTTTCTAAGGCTTATGTGTAAGGATACTCTTGTAACTGGTCACTGCATTAGTTGGCTTAGGCCTTTAGAATAAAAACAGACAAGGTGGCTGAAACCATAGGAATCTACCTTCTCACAGGGTGCAGGCCACAGGCCCAAGATCAAGGTGCCAGCAGGTTGGCTCCTCGGAGGGCTCTCTCAGGGCTTGTGGAGGGCTGTCTTCTCCCTGTATCTGCCAGGGTCCGCCCTCTGTGGGCTCTTCTTGCAAGAACAGGGGTCACATGGGCTAGGGGCCCACCCAAACAATCTCACTTTACCTTAGTGACCCCTTAAAGGCCTGTTATCTAAATACAGCCACACTTTGAGGCCCTGGGATCAGAATGTCTACAGATGAAATTCGGGAGGAACATGGGTCAGCCATCTTCTAGATTCTGAAATAGTTTTCAAATATTAAGTGCCTCCAAATTCGGAGGGGGTCAATTTTACCAGAACCCTGTATGTATTCTGCTCTCCTTGGTTTGACTACCTCGTCCTCCTTCCCCCTATTGGTGTGGGCTGGCTTCCCACGCACCGATACCATGTGCCCAAGAAATACAGGGGCCTTCTGCCAAGTCTCTGATTGCAGCACCTGACTCACTGGTGAGCATTGCAAGGAGGACCCTTTTTATTTCCATCCTTTCCAAAAGTAAAAATCCAGTGATCTTGCTTGGCGGGGGTTGGGGGCGGTTAGGGGAATGTGCAGTCACATCGTGGGTTTTGGTTCTCCAGGATGGATTATCAGGATCTGGAGCCTCTGAAAAAAGATTTTAGTGTTGTTGTGGTGGCTGTTTAATAGACCAAATTGCTATAAGCAGCAGAGCCCAGATGTAACAGCACAGCCGCGATTGGAGTCAGTCTTGTTCAGGGTGGGCGGTTCAGCTGGGTGGGTGTTATCTTCCAAGCAGTGTTTCCCATCGGGCCTTGCTCATACCTTCGTGGTCAAGCCTCATCCCACATGGAGTGTCCATCTGGAAGAGGGGGAAGAAACTGTCAGTGAGTCATCCTGCGAACGGTACATACCTCTGATTCCTTAAACTAGGGCACGGTCACTTGGCCACACCTGCCTGAAAGGGAGCCGGGCAACGTGGTCTAGATTAAGGCCGGGGATACAGAGAAGAGAAGGATTTAGGTCAACACTTGGATTCCTCTGGGGTCTTTGTAGCTCAGATTGCACGTGGCAAACTTGGTTACACATTCACCAATCAGGTCTGTGGGCCAAAGGCAGACTTTTTAGTCAGAGGCACTGATTCAGTTACAAGCCTGCTCTGCTGGATGTGCTGATTTCCTCAGTTTGCAATGGAAGTAATTCAAAGATATTTTAATCAGATTATATGTAAAAATGACTGGCACAGTTTCCGGCACCTAATAGATATGACAGCTTCTCAGGTGCTAGCAATCACATACGCCAGGTTCAGAATGAATTCTAGAACGTTATGATTCACATGGGAAACCAGAATCTGCAGCTTGGGTTTAATTGACATTTTGTAGTTAAAAGTGAAAATCTAATTTTCTTCTTGACATTGTCTGTATCAATACACTGATAAATTGTGGAAATAATTAATTCCTTTGAACCAGGCATTAACATTATAGGAAGTATAAAATGTTATATAAATGTTAGATTGTAAAAACAAAACCTTGGAAGTTACTGATTGGAGTTCTTATTAGAATTCTTAAATTAGATATACACTACATGACCAGATTCACCAAACTTCCTGGGATGGAAAGGGACATGTGGGAATATCAATAGTCACCCTGAGGGGTCATCTATGGCTTGTGACTTCTCTTCTCTTGCTGGTAGCATTGGTAGGTTGCTTCAGCTGCATTGTGAGTAGAACTTCTAAGTGCTTTCTTGAACATTCTGTACTCTAAATGGCCTATCAGTGAGTGATGAGTGAGATTCCTTCATCTGCTTCTGGACCATAATCAAGTATAGTATTGAACAAATATGTCGTCTGAAATTTGCATCTCAGTGTTCTCAGAGAATCGAGAGGTTCATCAAAACAGCTGGCCTTTGGATTATCCAGCAAAGCCCAAGAAGAACACTTTACAACTCCTATCTCAATGTTCATATCATACTTTAAATCTTTTGTTTATATGTATGCATTCAAATGTACATAAAATAGCAGCAGTACTTGGGCACATACTCAATTTTCTTTTTCTTTTTCTTTTTTTTTTTTTTTTTGCTGATAGGTGGTTATCAATCAAAATTTAAGACCATTGATCTATACTTAAAAATTTTCACTGCTACCCACAGAAACATTTTATGTCAAGATGTGTAAACATATAAAGTATAGACTTACATGAACTGGGAAGAAAATCACAAAATAGTAATGTCACACTCTGATATTTTCAATTTTAATCTATTTCAGAAGCATTTGAATCATCCCAAACAGTTAAAACTTAGCCCTGTTTTTTAGAACCTTCAAAGGACAGAATAATTGTCTTAGGTTCTCACTTAGTATTTAGTTATTTAAAATAATAGGAATCCCTTTCCATCTAACTTTTAAGCATAACTCATGTCTTATTCTGTAGAAAAAAAATATTAACTAAACTAGATTTGAATAAAGTTGAAAAATAAAGTGATCCATTCATTCTTCCAGATCAGTCATTTTTTAAAAACTTAATAAAAACATCCTAACAGAAAACACATTTTGGATATACACTCATGATTTGGAATGCCACCACCAAGGACACAAATACAGGGATACTCTAGGGATAAACTCAAGGACAGGCACCCACCCCCATCACACCTGGGCATGCAGGTACCACCTTCCCCTGACAGACATTCAGAAGACCCCTCCTCTCTTCCCTCCTAACCCCCACCAGGATCATTTGGTTTCCACCTTTGGAACAGTGGCCTTTAAAGAGCTGTAGTTAAAAACTTATTAATAGCCTAAGTCCATGGCTCACTTGGCCATGTGTGAGTCCTGGCAAATCCCCTAGATGTGCTTATATGTTTATCAGAAATACATGGCTGCAGTTGCAGCTTTGTCTCTGAGTGACAGATTTTCTGCTTTGCTGGTCTTTCTAAGAGAAATGGTAACGGGTTGCCTGGGTTGTTCTTCGAGACCTGCAGCAAGATACATTCAGTAGTTAACATGTTCTCGGAACAGGATGACTACTGTAGAAATAGTCCCTAACTGTGAGTCACAAGACTGGCCCTGACTCTGCCCCCAATTAAACACCTTATTAATTTGGTGAGACTACTTACTAGATACCACATACCAGGGAGGCCTTTTGCACTTAAGCCTGATGATAGTTCAATATGGTTCAGATTGATGATCACATTTTGCAGGTGAGGAAACTCAGGGTCTCAGATGCTAAATCCAAACACAAGCCCCATGGGACTCTGAAGCTAATTTCCTCTCTTCACCTTTTATTCATGAAACTTTTATTTATTCATATGCCCAGGGCTTCTTTCACCTCAAAAATGCTGTGATCCTTGTCTGGTGGTCTCTAAACCAAGAGTTAACCATTTACTGCTTCTATGAAATTAATCAGCATCAGAGTGAATGAACACAGTGAAATCAATATGTGGAGAAACAGCCGCTAATGAGTGTGTAAAGAACAGGGCATCCCAGTCCCTCTGGGGTGTCTTCTGACTGGTGTTTATCTGACTGGGTCCCATGGAACCACAGGGAGGTGCTGTCCAGAAGTTGTGTCAAGCATTATTTTATGCTTAAAAGAGTGTGTGGCCTGACATGTGCAAAAGTTGTACCTGTTACAGAAACTAAGGGTCTCATTTCCGTATGTCACCAGGGTCACATTGGGCCAAAGAAGGGGAGGTCTATAGTCCCAAGTCATGACAGAAACTGTTTAAAGCAGTTTAGTTTTTTTTTTAATATTGTATTTTCTTTTTTGATAAATAAATGAAAGGACTAGGCATTTTATATTGTGAGTTAAGAGAGCATAATTGCAAAATGCCAAAGACCAAATTTTAATTGCTCTCTATAATTGCCATAGGAAAACTTATGCTTGTTACTGGGAAAAATGCTGTGTGGTAGAGAAGAAGAGAAGCCCCCAATATAATAGGACCAGAGCAAAGGAATCTTGGGCACATCACACTCAAAAATGGCTCAAAGCAATTTTTCTTTGGATTCCTTACTTCTTATTTGGATTTGAACATGCCCATTTTGGAGAGACTATTTACTTTCTGTTATTCACTTGAGTGAGATCAGTGATCCTGGAGAGGTTTTATTGTTCATGTATAACTAAGCAAGTAGTAAAAGTCTTCGGGCTTAGAGGGAGTAAGAGCTCTTGCTGGATGAAATAACACCACCATCATCAGAATTTATTCACCTAATATACCTCTTTAGAAGGTACCATTTCTGGAATTAGCTATTGTTCTGGGCTGTGTACAGCTTCTGTGGCTGTCATCGTATCAACAGAAGAAGTAACTACCTGTAAAGTGTGCTTAACTGTAGGTCCGTGCTAAGTGTAGCACACTGGGTATAAATCAGCAGCAGCCTAATTCAAACTTTATTTTCCAAAGCAAACCTCTAGGCTGCAATTTTGCTGTTCTTCTTTCTGATCTAAAAATAAAAATAAATCAAGGTAGAAAAACAGCCATAAAGCTGATAATGAGATTTGCAAGCAGCTAAGACATGATCTAAATCATCTGAAAACTTAGAAGTCCTACTGTTCACTTTCTTTTCTGCCCATAAGCTGGGAAACCCCAGGGCAGGGAAGGAAGCTCCCCCTTGCCTTGAATGAGAAGGTGGGTACAGGCACCTCACTGTCCCAGCCTACACCCCACGAAGTGGGAAGTGCTCCCATTAAAGCAGCACAGAAAATCGTGACATTTGGGGGGAATGAGAACAGTTAACAGAGATGTCCTGTTTACCAGCAAGACTGAAATGAGACCCGAGTAAATAATAAGCATTTCAGAAAATTACCCAATTACATATTTAACCACTCTAAGGCATTCTCGTCTCCAGGGAAAAATAGCATACATTTTACAAAATTGCTTGTAATTGTGAATTGTGTATTCGCCAAGGAACCTGGTGTGGTCGTAGGAGGCACATTTGTCAGAGCTTAGCAGTGGAGTCTTTTTTAAAAGGATTTTGAATATAAGAGAAAACATTTTCAGTGCTTTCCTGATGCCAATAAAATATGCATTTAAGAATACTTGACATACTCTTTAAGAAAAGAGTACAGAGCTATTTTGATGCCTGAGGAATTTAATACCAAGTACCTAGAATTGGGGGCATTAAGCCATTGTTTTAAGAACACATTTTCCTTCTGAGTCTGTAACTGCATTGTAGGGGATGGATTTTTGAGTTGCAGACACTAGTGATTCATATTACAGAAAGCACCCGAAGTCTGCTGTTTTTATTTCACTTAGCAATGCATAATTTCTGAATTCTTAAAATTTATACAAATAGTTTACAACAGTTTTCTCCAAACATGGAAGTAGACCTTGATTTTCAAACAAATAAGATATGGGGGTCACATTTTGGGAAAAGAGGTGAACTGCAGGTGGCACCTTACTGAACAATAAGGTGTGATTTATAGTATCTGAGCCAAATCAGACATGGGTGTAGGACCCTGTACATGTGCAGTGCCCCTGGAATAGGCAGATCTTATCACAATGTCCATTCTGCAGGAGGGTCTGCCTGCCTTGTTGCAGAAGAGATAAGCTCACCCCCCTCCCCGGGAGCTGACAGTTCAGGAGGGTTATCAAAAACCAAGCAGCGTGTGATTACTGATTTGGATGAAGTAGAAGTGGAGGAGGTGGACAGAACAGGGAAAGGAGCATCTTGAGATGAAATCTTGGGACAGGAAGAAGCAAAGTAAGCTGGAGGGATACAAAGAGACCAGCGTGGCTGAGGCAGAAGAGACTGGACAGGGAGCAGGCCCTGCAAGCCTGCACCCTGGGGTTGAGTGGAAACTTTGGTCTTTATTAAATACTCTAGAAGTCACTTGCTCAAAGTTTAAAGTAGGAAAGGTGGCAGGATCAGACATACATTTTCAAAAGAACTTTCCAGTGAAGGGAGGAGAAGAATGGAGGGAAGGTCCAGTGCTGGCCCTGGGGCTGCTGGCACTGGCTGTGGCAGAGAATCCCAAGTTATCCGCGGGCAGATAGGATAGACTGGTGAAGGGCAGATACGACAGACTGGTGAAGGGCAGATAGGATAGACTGGAACTGTTGGAAGGAAGAATCTTGGGCACATCACGTGGAAGGAAGGAAGGCAAGAGGGTGGTGTTGAAGACAACGCAGAGGTTTCTAGCTTCAGCCTGGGGTGGGTGAGCACTACAACAAATCACCCATGAAAAGATTCGCTTTCAGTACTTTAAGAAAATTATTGTTAAGATTCATTGGAATGAATGATGTTTGATCTAGTGAGTCTGGGCTGATAGTCAGATCATAACTTGCAAATGTTCATGAATAATGTTATAGAATCCCAAAATGGCCACCAGATTAGTTTGTATTCAATTTAATGGGGATAATACTGCACTTTCTGATGGAATGAAGTCCTGGGCCTGCTCTTGCTGCATCGGCTCTCATGCTGGGTTCAGCTCACCCTGCAGGCAAAGCAAGAAACATCAACAGAACTTCTGGTAGAGCTGCCATTCAGGACATTGGCCGCTAACACAGTCTCCTGTTTGTCAACTCGTGGGATGACTTTCTCTCTGCTCTAAGACTCTTCTTTAGGAACAAAACCATCTGAAGCTAATATAAGAAGAAGCGAGATTGCTTTCAAAGAGGCAGCTTTAACCCAAAGACCCCTTCTCGGTCTCCAGGCATCTGCCTTACCTGTCTGCTGCTTCCAACCCTTGCCATAGACCAGTCTCCTTTACCCTTCAACTGCAGAGCAGAGACATGCCCACATGGCTTGTAGGCTTAGAGAACACGTGACTTGGTCAGATGAGTCCCTTGGTTCAGAAATATTAAAACATTCACTTTGAAATACGGATTTTCCTGGACCATCCATATGCTTCCTGTGCTGTGGATAATATAATAGAGATCAGCATGTTTCCCATCTTGGCCACTGTGAAGCATATCTTCAGCATCGGTGGTATTGTGTGGCATACGGCTTCTCCATGCCTCCTTTAGTCTTTATCCTCAGTAATCTATTTCTTGTTCTTTCTATTTTGCAATAGCATTAATCTTATTGTGCTTGTATATACTTGTCTGGCTGTCTCAACTCCTTTCTGGAATGTGGCAAGAAAGAGGGATACATTATAAATACCATCTGATAATAGCAATAGAGTTTCTGGGTACCAGTGTGGTGGAGAACTCTCATGGCCTAGGATGTAGATGCTTTTCAAGCAGTGGGACATAAGGCACATGGAATCACGACATGTAGGCACTCGTTCCGTATGTGGTTATTTAAATCTAGATCTACCTTGCTTAAGATTATGCAGGATGAAAATTCATTTTCTCGTGATCATAGAGTGATGTGACCATGTTTCAGGACTCCATATTAGTGCAGGTTTAGAATGTTTCTACCGTCACAGGCATTACTGTTAACCCAGCGTCATGACGGATAGTTTGAAATTTGTTCACTGATCACTTGAAAATAAATTGCAGACTAAAAGGCCCAAACTTAACCTTTTGGTTCTTTCTGGGTTCACTTCCAATGCTTCTGCCTTTGAGTGTGCTTTCTGGCCTAGCTTTGTAGCCGTCAGCAGATGAGTCTTACTGTATATCTGAATTCTACAGGAACCTAAAATTCCAAATTCCCAGATCCTTCTACCCTGTCCACACAGATCTGGATTCTATTTCCCAACTAGTGGTCTAACTACTGCCCTGTGCCTCTGAAATCTCATCAGCCTCGTTCTCTCCCATTATCTTCCAGAGTGCTCCTGTGTGAGTGGCTTTGGATGTCTAATACTCACCCATAGACATTCTGGTTCCTTCTCTCAGTCATGGAATGCTCCTCCCAGCACCTGGGCTTACCCACTTCTCAACAGCTCCAGACACCTTGGTGTCTCTCCCCCAGGTTCCCCTCAACACCCTCATCTTCTGATGCATTTTGGAATCCTTACCTTTCCCTGGTATAAGTGGTTCCTGATATCTCCAATTAAAGTATAACACCTCAAAACAGCCTTTAAATCTTGTTCTTGCCTTGGGTGCCCTGTTTTTCCTAGAACCAACCTCAGGAAAAGTCCCTTCCTAACTATGTATTTCATGGAATTCCCAAAGTAGTGTAAGTCTTGGACCATAGTTAGTACCTCCAATTTCTGACTATAGCTCTGCTTCTAGCTCTGTGTAAGCTTGGGCCCTCTCTTTGCTATGCAGAATGGTTTCTTAATTTATAACATCAGGGGATTCAGATAATCTGTTGCTGACAGTCCTGCCAGATGAAAGTTCTGTATTTTCCTGAAGTCAGTCTTCTATTTTACTCTTGGGTCACTGTGTATCTTGATATGCAGCTCTTAGAAATTGATGAATTTAATTTTTACAGTTGATAAATGTAATGATTATCACTTAGCATGTGCACGTCTCGCTTTCCTTAGCCACCTTGCCAGGGGGGTCTTCTGTGAGGTTTTACTACATGCACAAATCCATTCACGCAGGCATGTGCCACCTTGGAATAAACCAGCTCAGCACACAGTGCAAATAACAGAGATGTAAAAGTAGACATCATTTCCTCTATCAGTGAGCTTCCAGTGTCATTTAGAAACAGACACATAAGAAAAGGACAATAATAATTGATTTATTAGAGGCAAATACCCACTATATTTTTGCATTGTATCAGAATATTTGCTACATCACAGAACCCTTGACTCATTCATGTCAATGATAACAGTTTGGATATAGGTACACATAGCTGAAAACCCACAAATATTAAAAAATATCAGCAGCATTTGATGTTCGATGCTTTTAAAGTATATATGCTTCTACTCTTGATGCTTTCGTGTTGAATTTTATTATCTTGAATCAAAGTACTAGAGCTGAAATTGAGAGGGAAGAAGATCTTTCTGATCTTTACAAGTGTTGTTGCATTATCTTTAATGTATCATTTCCTTTAAAATAAAATGTAAAAGTGCAATTCCAGAGCACAAGGGTATGTGTGGGTGTTGTCTAGTTGTCCTCTGGCTGTGGTGTGTGGTTGTCAAGATTGATGTGACTTGGTATGACATTGTGGCATCATTTTCAAATTCAGCTTCATCTTAGAATGTTCCAAATTAAAGTGTGAATGACACTCAAACTAATTAAATTGAGAAAAAGAGTATTCGTAAGTGAATGATGTAAATAGAAAATAAAGTTAGCAATTGGCATTATGACCACAGGATTTTTTTTCTTTAAAGAATGAGCTGTGTGGCCAAGGGGTAGATTTAGAGATAAGATTCCATTTGATTGACAAGCGTGATTTGTGATCCAATAACTTACATGGGGCCCTTATGCCTTGTTTACTCAAAGCACACAACATCCTTCAATCTTATCACAGCGCTTCTGTTGCCTTGGTGATTTATCAAATGTGCTGATTGGTCAAACTTTAGAAACCTGAATGCAGTTTAATGGTAGGTGCACATATTTCTAATTCCAGGAAACCCCCAAAATACACTTGAAAAGCCACTCATCGAGTCTGCAATGCTATGAGCATGGGCTGGGCAGCCTTTGACAGAAATGGGGTCATGTGAGCCGAATAACGGAAAGCCGCCTATCAGGGTCTGAGTTAAGGCAAATACATGGGAGTCAGTGAACAGAAAAGGGAAATTGAAATATAAGTCAGTAGCATAGACAATACAGCCAATAAAACAGGGGGAGTGAATGGTAAAAAGCTACCCTGCTACTAGGATTTATGGGATTGGTGAGCATCTTAGGTAGTACAGAAGGCACAAAGAATCTGGTTTTCAAAGTGAAAACAGCTGTTGCAGAGTGTCATTTCTAATGGCTTTGCAGTGCTTTCCGAAGTTCTTAGAAGAGCACCTGTGTGTAGCAGTGATGCCACCTTACAGTCCAAACACTCCAAGAAGCAGACTGGCCCAGGAAGCCCCCCAGGGTGCCCGGCGTGTGACAGGAATCTAGATATCAGTCACGGGGAAGGACACAAACAGGCCCTTGACATTTAGTTAAATGCTTGCCATCCTGACCGCGCGCAACCTTCAGGGCTCTTGGTGTCTTCTTTAATGAGCCATCTTTTACATGAATGAGCTTATTTATACATGAAGCCAGTTTGCTTCACACAGACTCCCAGAATTTTAGATTAGAATTAGGGTTAGGCTATAGGAGGGAAGAAAAGAAGGAAGAAAGGAAGGGTTCTTTTGGTCTTGTCATATGATAAAGGGATCTGAAGAAAGAATAATTTGAGGATTACAAAGAATAATTTGGGGAACAGTGAGCAGTGCAAATTCAAAGCTGATAGAAAAGTTTTCTTCAATAGAACGTTTAGCTTAACTGATCTACAGGAACCATGGTTTTGAAGTAAAAACCATTAGTTTTTTTTTTTTTATTTCTATGCCTTTAATCAGTTTCATCATATTTTATCACTTTGATTCCCTTCTTCATCAGTTTCAACCCAGCTGATTACTAATTTTCAATTGCTGCGAGTCCTTTTCAAGGTTCACATTTAAATTCCCTGGTGTTTTGTCTAGCACCACGCAGCCACCATCTGTGGGCAACAGAGGGCCAGGCACAGTTTCTCCGAGGAGAGAAGCGTCCTCTGGCTCAGCTGCGATGTGAGACATTCTGAACCAGCTGACCACCAGGAAATGGACTGCCAACAGAACCCCTAGTCCTGGTCAATGGAAGGGTGGACTGCGATGTCCTGGACGGAGAAGAGTTGTCACAGTAATGTTTTTATCATCATCACAATGACCCTGCAAACACTTCCACAGGCGCGGTGCTCCTTTATGTACTGCTGGTCTTTGTACTGTGGGCTCTGTGGGGGCAAGTGCGACCGTGGACTGAGAGTATTCCCCCAAATTAGTGTTGTCCTAAGCATGTACAGACTTTTCATGTCTTTGTTCCCTAAAAACACCCAGTATACTATCTGTTTATACACATTTACACTTATTAGATATTATAAGTAATCCGGAGATGATTTCAGGAATGCTAGAGGATGTGCACAGCTCATGTGCCAACACTATGCCATTTGATATAAGGACTTGAGTGTCCCAGATTTTGCAGCAGGTGTGGAACCAAGCCCCCTGCATGCCAGGGGACAGCAGTGCAGATTCATTCCTATGTGAGGAAGTGCTACCATAACTCTCTTTCGGCTAGGAATGAAATGTATGTTTTTTGCACACAACAGGAATATATATTCATAATCCTTCCATGCTGCTAATGAGTCCCCTTTGTGTTAACAGTTATCAATCTTTCCAACTTATCACAATTCCATGACTACCTGAGAGTGACTACGGTCCTGTCATCTAAGAGGTCACCAAGCAGAATGTCAGAGGTAGACACGCAGGGTTTTCTTTTTTTTTTCCTTCATACCATTATTTATTTATTTGCATAGATTTCTTCTTATTTAAAGGGTCCTGTGCTTTCTTTCACATGGGTACAGTGTATTGGTAAGAGTGTTGTCTGGGAGAACTATTGCAAGGAGTATAGATGATAAAAAGAATAAAAACTTTTCCCATCACGTAAGCTCCTTGATGGCAAGAAATTGGGCTTTCTTGTGACAACTGCGTCCCCAGCTACTTGAGAAGCTCCTTGTATACTATAGGTGTATAATATTATCACCAAACAAGAATAAAAACTTTAAGTCAGGTCACATGGTGAATAAAATATTTACATGTTTAGACTTTTGTCAGCCATACTCCTTGCTCTGAAAGGAAAAGAAAAGAGCCTTCCCTGTTAGGTCACTCTGTGGACAGTGGAACACTGGTGCAGTTTTTCCCCAGAGAAAGAGTCTTAGGCCAGACCCTGAGAAGGTGAGACATTTTCCCTACAATCTGGGGGAGAGGATGGCCCTCACATTAGGCTCTCTGGAAAGGACTCTGAGACACAGTAGAGAGGACAACATCATTCAGTGTCCAATGTACCTTTGGATCTACTGATCATTCCCTGTAAGTCACTGAAGCTTTATCTCCACCCCAAGTTCTATCTGCATTCCCAGTGACCAGTCTGAACCCCATGTGACCCCTATGCCCAGTGTTCCAGTGTTCACACAACTGGAAAGAGCTGAAGATTGTACACAATGGGGTTCACCCGTTTCACTTTAAATTCCTCATGAAATGTGCACTCAGCTCAGGGTCATATTGCTCCTCTCTGGCTAACCAATTTCCATGCTTCTACTCAACTCTTCAGAGCTTGACCTCTGCCCTCTGACCTCTCACAACCCATAACCTCTCTTGCCCTTGACACCTGCCCCATGACTGTACATGTCTATTCTTAATGTAAAATGAGAGCATGGGAGCCATCAAAAGGGACCTTTTCCTCTGACTCAGAGCCAGAGCTACACCTGCTTGACATCTGCACTTGACATCTTAGGCTCCTTCCCTTGCTCTGGCCGCCAGCCTGCCCTCCACTGGGTTGCTGGCTCCTGTACTTTCCTCCCCACTGAGGGATTTGCTTCTTCAAGCTTCTGCTCTCTGGCCTTGGCCAAGTCTCCTTCCCTAGCACATCTGCTCCTCCCTTTTACAATGTGCTCTACTTCTTTCATGCTCAGTGTTATGGCTTAGATGTGAGGTGTCCCCCCAAAACTCACATGCCAGACAATGCAGGAAGGTTTGGAGGAGAAATGATTGGATCACAGTCATGACCCAATCAGATGATTGATTCCTGATGGGATTAACTGGGTGGTGGCTGGATGCAGGTGGGATGTGGCTGGAGGAAGTGGTTCCTTGGGGGTGTGGTTGTGGGGCATATATTTTGTATCTGGAGAGTGGAGTTTACCTCTCTGTTTACTGATCATCGTGTGAGCTGCTTCTCTCTGCCACACTCTTCTGCCATGATGTTCAGCCTCACCTGGAGCCCAGAGGAATAGAGTTGGCCTTCTATGGACTGAGGCCTCTGATAAATTTTTCCTCCCCTGCGGTTGTTCTGGTTGGGTTCGGGCTTACTGAGCATTTTAGCCAGCAGTGGAATAGCTGGCTAAAACACTCAGTAAGCCAGCAGATGGACAAGTGACCAAATGGCAGACAAAAGCCATCCGTGAACCACACGGCCCCTGCCAATACCTGTTCGATTTCTTTATGCCTCTTTGAAGAACTCCTTCCAAGCCTGAGTGCCATATGCTGTCTCACTTATTCATCTCCCTTTCCGTCTTCTCCAATTCCAATCTGACTTTTGGTCCCTCTACTCCACAGAATATTTCACTGGATAAAACAAATGGCAACACCAATCCATCATGGTGATACCATTTTATGGAGTGCTTCCTGTGGGCTTCCATGTCCCCTTGCCCCCTTAGGGTTCTTCCTCTCCTGGTGGTGGCTGCTTCCAGGTCTTCTGAATTCACTTCTCTTCCTCCATCTGACTTCCACCTCGCAGACAGCTGCCTTTCCTCAGCACTGCCTCAAGTACCATTAATGTAGTCCTGACTTCAAGTTTTTACTCAGTTTCTGAGCCTCTGAATTTATATATACTAAGCTGACTCCTGGAGAACTGTACTCTGACTCTCAGAGGCATCTCGAACGTAGCTGGTCTCAAGTCCATCTTGATTTGTACCCCTCCCTCCCACACAGCCTCCAGACCTGACCCTCCAGCCCTGTGTGGAGTCAGGGAGACCATGGGCCGTGCCGACTCCAGAAGCCTGAGCAGGACTTCTGACTCCTCCCCGTCTGGTGTCTCAAATAACCTATCATAATTCCTGTGGATTCCTAGGCCCAAAGTTTCTCAAATACTGAGACTTATCCCCATCTCTGGGGAACCAACCAAATCCAAGCCTCTACCATGTGCTGCCTCAGCTAATGACACAATCTTATCAATGGCCTCGCTGCTTCCTCCCTGGGATACACTGTGATCCATTGGCCACACCCAAGCCAGGCAGTTTGCTCTCCCTAAATGCTCTCCTTAGGAAAAAATACAAGTTCTTCATAAAACTTACCAAGTCCCACAGGATCTGCCACCAACCTGGCCTCCTTTCTGAGGCTCCAGAGGCGGGCCCTATTCCAGTGCAGGGCCCTGGGTGTGCCTCCCTGCTACCTGGCCACTGCCTCTCCGTGCCTCTGCTGTGTGCCTAGCCTCATCTTATCCTTCAATTCTCAGTTTTAACAAGTCTCATAGCATAGACACACGAGCCAGATACCTTGTCAGAGCTTCCTGTTTTCTTCCTCTATACTCCTTATATAATTTACAGTTACTAATTCATTTGTTAGTCTATTTGATGTCATCACTCAGAATGCAGGAGCTATGTCCCTCTGCTCACAGCTGAATTCTTACTACTTCTCAGGGGCCTTTAGCCACACAGTAAGAGCCTGGCAAAGACAATCTGTAATATTTAATACATATAAATATCTGATAGCGTTTGGACTTTAGTATTTATGCTGCTATAATTCTTAACTTACAATCATGTCATTTTATGTTCTCACACATTTAAAGGCATCAACCTAATTTAAAACTTAAATATCAGCATAAAATTTACAGGTAATCATAAATTTGTAATGCAGTACAGATTTAGTGCTAGATAACAAACCTAGCCATTATTTGAATTTCAAAAATGGGAAGGCTTTAATATTTGATAGGCATTGAGTGTACAAAGCTATTCAGCTGGCTAATAGAATACGGCTGATAAGAAGCATGAGTGGAGCACCCTCCGTGACTTTCCCTGGGAGGAAGCAAACAGAAGAAGCCCTGCCTGAAAGATTTACTTATCTTCCCCCTGGTAGCAAGTGACCAGGTGAGGAGAGAAGACATTCTGGCAAGAAAACAGGCCTGCAGGAACGTGTGTTCTAAGCTACAGGATCCTCGTGGTTTGTAAGCTGGTTATATCAAACCTTTTTTACACATCCCACCCATATAAATCATCTGATATTGATGGCTTATCACCAATAGAATGAAAATGAGTACACATGATGCTTAAGGAGAATCATAGCAATGACCACCGTTAGCAAACCGCCTAATGTGTGCACATGAATTTCAGACTTCAGTAAAAGCCCATCAGAGAGTTTCTTCCATGGCTTCGCTGTATCCCAGGCACCTGTTTCTCTGACTAGTGAAACAGGACGCAGTCCCCTCCGACCTGCATGAGGAAGCACGTGCTCTACACAGAGCCTGCCTTGGCATTTCTATGGCCACGCCAGACTTCTCGATGCATCCATTAAATCAACTCAACAGGCAGAACTTTCCATCCTGACTTTGAAGATATGAACTCATTTATGGAGAAGAAAAAGCCACAGTGCCTCATTTATAGCTATTTAAAATCACCAGCTCTTCCAACGTATTAGTTTCAACAATTATTCAGAAATAGAAGTCAATTAGAAGTTCCAATAGAAAGCATGGAAGGAGATTTCCCTCAGGAGTAAATGTGCTACTTGGTCGTGTTGCTAAGTCAATTAAATTACAGCCCATATTTTGCCAAGATATAAAAACTTGCAACATGTCTACGTAATAAGAAAAAAGAATGGACTTACAAGTTAGGAGACAAAACAATTTTGTACTAACTTCGAAAAATAATTATATATAACTTCTGCTTGTGCTATTTTCATTAATATACTATTAATTTAAAATATGTCAGTCAAATTCTATTGCTTTGACGGGGCTGTCCTATGTTAGCGAAGGGAGGGCACACACAGGAGAGTATCAAGTGGGCATTTTAGACAAACAGCTAGAAAGAGTTGGTTTTTGAAAGACAAATTATTCATCTTTTTCTGTGGTTTTCTGGGAACATCCTGCTTGTCCCTTTTTGTAGGCAAGATGACTGGATGGGAGGCCTGGGAGCTCTTGGGTGTGAGCATTGCTGGCGGTGACAGAGCTGCACCCGTGAAGGGAGCCTGCAGGTCAGAGCCTCTCTGATCTCCATGATGCCACCCCAACTCCCTGCAGCTTCTCCTCAGAGTGCTCCAGAATGTTCCAGAGGGCTGAAAGCAAGGGACATTTTTTTTCTTTCGTGATGATAAAGTTTCTGGAAGATAGCCTACAAAACCCAATGCGCTTGATAAAACTTAAAATTGCTGAAGTCAGAGACTTTGGGGGAAATGTTAATGCATTAAACTATACAAGAAATCACCTCTGCTAATTAACAGTCCTGCAAATAATTACTTCCCTTCTTCATGAAAGCACTGGGATGATGTATAACTTAACACATAGAAATGATGCATAATCATGCATTCATGCACCTTAAAGGTGTATGATTACGTGTGCATGCATGTGTACATACAGACGTGCGCATACATGCATGCATACCAGTTAGCACATTGCTTGTTGCCCTGTGGTTTGTTTACAAGGAGATGTTGCCTGGCCCCTCCCTTCCCAGATTTTACAGTCTTGTCAGAGACAAGGGTGTGCCCTTGAGGTAGGTGTGACACAGGATGTGTTACCATGCACAGTTAGTGGACTTAGTGGAGTTAGAGTCAGACCTGGTGGAGTTAGTGGCTCATAACTAAGCTGAACTGCCTGCGGCTCCTTGGTCCTGAATGCCAACTGCACAGTCACCCACACCACAGTGCAGGGAATCCCTTCCCTGGCTCCTCCATACCCTCCTGGAAAACGTTGTCCAGCTGACATGGGCTGGTTTGCCTCATTGGGTCGGGTCACTGGAGCAATCCCATCGCCGCGGACAGGGGAGACCACATTTAGGCTTTTGGCTAAAAGGTACTTCAGCAGAGCCACCATCCCCTGACCCTCTGCTTCAGTGTTTGCAAGGAGACCTTCATGTCCCTTGTGCTGTCCTGGGAGGGGACTTCCTCCACGGGAGATGCCCCAGGAAGCAGTGGCGCCTGGCACTGCACACGCTGGGCGGCGCCTCCCTCCCAGCAGCCCCTCTGCGCCGCTGCCTCACCGAAGCGTCCTGCAGAAGATGACCCACTCTCAACGCCGCTCTCAACGGCCGGCGAGCAACCTTGGCGTGGACCAAGGGCGGAAGCTGGTGCTCACCCTCAGGAGCTGCCGGGTCTGGGGATGGGTGTAATTAGCACCTTTAAAAAGATGAACTGTTCTTTTGTTTGTTTTTTGTTTTTTCTGCACAGAAATCAAAGCGCGGATGGGGATGTCTTGCCAATGTTTTAACAAGATTGCGTTCTGTTCTGGGGAGCACAGCAAAGTTACAGTGTGAGTTCATTTTTATGTACACGCTTGTAGCACACAGAGAAATAAAAGAGAGTGATTCAGGAACAGCAAGAAGATAAAAGAATGAAAGAAGATGAATCTCCTACACTCTGCAGATGCATCTCTTACATTTACTGACAATTTTGAGTAAACATACTGCACCCATCATGAAAAAGTATAAAATATGAAATTTCTCCATGCCGCTGTGGGCTCCTTAAAGCTTATAAAAAACAGGCCACAGTGTCCCTGTGCTGTTGTTACAGAGGACACACAGACTGGGCAGGAGTGAGGGAAGCTCAAGCCTCCAGTGCTGGGGTCCCCTCCAGTGCTGGGGTCCCCTCCAGTGCTGGGGTCCCCTCCAGTGCTGGGGTCTGCCCAGTGAAGCCGGACCTCAGAGCCATGTGACAGGTCTAGAGGAAATGCCCTCTCGGATGAGAATGATATGTCCCAAAGAGAAACCCGCATAATGCATCTCACTCGGGTCCTGATCTTTTCTTACATTAGTTAAGGACCAGCGTTCAGTGCTGGGTGAGAACCGTGGAACTCGCATTAAGATGTGTTCCTTAACTCCGCAATCCCGGCAGTCATAGGAGACTTCCACCCAATTCCATTAAACTCTGGTACTCTGCTCAGTAAATAGCCATGAAAACACCATGGTACTTAGAGCAAATCCTCCGTCCCCTGCTAACACCTTATATTACAGCCGCCTAATTACCATGTTTTGCAGTAGCCTTGTGGGGCTTCCACAGGTAATTAGAGCTCCAGAGCTTTTCGGCAGTAATCCAGTAAGGACCTCTTAACTAGAAGGGATTATGGACTGCTAATATCGCCGTGCCCACGTGCTTCCTGCAGTTAATTGTTCCAATTAATATCTGGCTGCACTGTAGAATTCCATGCAGCTCCATGAACTGCGACAGTATGAGTTGGCTCTGAAGTGGGTACGTGGTCTTCAAGCCATCCTCTCCCTCTCCCGCTGCATCTCTGTCTCTCTGCAATTTTCTTTTCCCCAGTAATTGGCGTCCTGATGAAAGAAAAACCATGTCACTTCAATTACGCATTTTTTTTGTGTTGAACTCAGTGATTCATCTCTAGTTTCTCTTTAGGCAAGCAGGTGGACTTCTAACGTGGTTATACCCTGCATATCCCTCAAGACATCTCAGAAGAGAGGGACGGGGAGTCAATGACAATCTCTTCTTGTCACAGTTTTTACAAACACGTTCTAAGCAGCAAGACAGGGGCCTTATTGTTTCTATCTTGAGTCTTCAGAGTTCAGCACACAGCGTGTGCTCAATAAAAGTGCTCTCAATTAGCACACGTTTTTATTCTGCCAATGCTCTGGGTACAGCAAGCTCTTGGTAAATGTTCCCTGAATGTCTCGGCATCTCTTGCAGACATTTTTGTAATAATATGATAATGTTCATGAAATTCAAGCTTTAGGATTACAGTTATATTCATGGTTAAGGTCATTGTTAGAATAGTCACCTGTGTCAGCTTCAATATTAAGTACGCACAGATGTATTTCTCTGTATCTCTCTCTCTATGTCTCTCTATGCATCTAGACCTACGTAGGTGACACAGCAACATAGACATTTTACACAACCATCACAGCTTCCTTAGCCTACTGGCTGGTTTTCTCCATCCTGGTTTGCATTTCTGCATTTCGCTCTCCTCGTCTCTCTGAGTGTGTTTGAGCATTAGGCTTGGGGGGTTCTGGTGGGTCTCATGGACAAGGAAGGACTTGCCTTCCCGGCTGCTGCGAGGCCCACCACTCAGCCCCTCGGGACTCTCAGGTGATGAATTAGCAGTTCGCCTTGGAAAACTGGGACCAGGGCTCCCGTGGGAGGCAGGGAAGCAGGTGGGAGGCAGAGAGGCCCCAGGTCGTGGTGACGGGGGGCTTTGCCTCTTGGTGCTACTTCAGGAAATGCCTCAGCCTCTCTGTCCACGGTTCCACACAGAGGGCGGGGATAATGCCTCATTGTCCGAATCGTGCCTATGTGCCAGAAGGTTCCAAGGAACGCATCCCTCTTTGCATTTCAGCCCCACAATGTCTTGGCCTTTGGCATGGCCCCTCTCTGCTCCCCATGGGGCAGCATTGCTGAGGACCCCTGAGAAGGGGCTCAGCCACAGACATGGGGAGGCCTGCAAACGCACACCTGTCTCAGCTTTACCCATCGAGGCCTCGTGGGACACAGGCAGGGTGCCAGGAGCAGGCTTTGGGCCTGATGACTGGGAAAAGCACTTGCCTTGCCTGTTCTTCCTGTCAGCTGTGGTGGCGACATCAGTCACCAGCTCAACCTGGATCCCACCTGCAGCCCGCACTTGCCACCTGCCTTCACGGTGTCTGCCCTCTGACCTGGAAAGCACACTATATTGACACCTTCTTTTCCTTGTTGTATCCTTTCTACAGGGTGTCGGTGATATTTGCATCTGCTGAGATCTAGGTGGCTGAATATAGGGCCTTCCCAAGCATGGATCTAAACCTGTTTCCTTAGAAGAATTCCCATTTCCCTCCATCTTCCTTACTAGCCGCTCCCTGAGGCTCTTTCCTCACTTGTAGCCCTTCTTCCATGAAGCCCACCCTGATTTCACCTGTCTACACTGAGCATCCCCTCTGGAAACATGTACACAGCCCTATACCCCACTTCACTGTTCCAAGTCTCCCGGATGACACCATCATTGCACTTAGGTGAAGAAGCAGATCTTGCACAATGCCTGTGCCATTGCATATCATCTTCTCAGGGTCCTGTGTGAATTAAAGTGAGTACTGCATGAACAAGCTGAGCTTTGGAGTCAGACGACCCCAGCCATGTGAAATTAGGAACCCGCCTAGCTTTCCTGTGGATCCATTTTCTCATTGACAGACATCCTTTGGGAGCTCACTGAGGCACCTAAGTGCCGAGAGCAACGTCTGGCCTGTCACAGGAGCTGCTGCTGTCCTCCACGCCTCTAAAAGAGTCACTCCAACATCACTGACGGGCTCCTGTCGGCCCCAAGCTAGGCTTTCTGGTGCCAGGTGACCTTTTGGACTCACACTTCATTTAATCACTTGGTGGACCTTTACAATATGCCTGTGCCCACTTTGTTGTCAAAGCCAGGAGCTTTGGGTCGTGATGGAAACAAAATAAACTCTGGAGAGAGAGGAGTAAATGCTGCTGGGGTCAGTCCAGCTCTGTGGCCTTGGCCGTGTTCACTCTGCTCAACGTCTCCTGTTATTGGGCATCCTTACATCATTCCTGACTCATTAGGTGCTCTCTAGAGAACCTGAGAACTGGGACTAACTGCAGGGCTGGCCGCAGGTGTCTGCAGCAGGACTTCAAGGAGTGCAAGTTTTTATTTCAGAAACAGACCCTGTTGCTTCTCGGTGCAGTGTGGGGCTCTGCCCTCACTTTGATTGCTCACACAAGCTGTGTGTGAATTCAGTCATCCAGTCCGAGGCCATCTGCGCTGCAGGGTGGTTATATGCAAACGTCAGTGGGAAATCTGAAAGTCTCAGATACAAAATAAGCTTTGTAAATGTCACAGTTTGAGGAGTATTACCCCCCATTTGTAAAAAGAACTAAATAATTAACAAAATTAACTAAGCTGGAAACAGTGACTAGAGTGGTTTTCAAAAAATCAAGCATACATACCGATTTTAAAAGAATATAAACTACACTTTTATATGAACCCTGGAGCAGAAACCACATCCACCAAAGCACATGAGCCAGGTGTCAGATGAGAGGGCTTCCCAGTCCCTCCAGCTTGTCTCTCCAGGGGCCTCTAAAGTCAGGAGCAAAACTCCTGGCTCCGTGGAACCATTCCATAATTGCTGGCTTATAACAAAGAGGCAGCAAGAAAAAATACACGTGTGTAAATATTACATTCATCTTCTAGAGAACAAATCTGCAGTAGGCTTTGCTAGGCTTCTCAATGATTTATTTTGTTAGAACCATTGTCCAGAATGTCTTCCATTCAGAATTGCAACTGTCCCTTGGTATTCAGTGGGAATCGGTTCCAAGACCCACCTCCACTACCAAATTCCAAGGATGCTCTGGCCCTCATAGAAAGGTGTTTGCACACCCTCCCGTGTGCTTTATATCACTTATACCTAATGCAATGCAAACTCCACATAAATAGTACAGCACTGTGTTTTTCAGGGAATAATGACAAGAAAGAACAGTTGAGTACAAACACAATTTTAGAGGAATATTTTCTGTTGGCAGTTGTGTGAATCTGCAGATGTGGCCCCACAGGCCCAGAGAGCTGAGTGAATATTTCTGGTGAAACTCTTGGGCCTGAGCACACAGGTTACCTCCTGGTTCCCTTGCCATAATGCACCAGCCACACCTTCCTCACCATAGGCTGTGTCTGGCAGTGCCCCCTCAGTGGGGTCCTCTGAATAAGAGGGCCTTATGCTAGTGGGGTGGGGCAGAGGGAGGAGCACGGATTGAAAGCCTCAGTACGGAGAGAGGTAATGGCTCAATGGGAAATCTGGATAAGATGGAGGCAACCCAGCAGGGCGGAGGAGCAGGCGGGATGCTCCTGCCTGCTAAAATATGCATACCAAATCTAATCTGTGGGGAGAAAATTCCATTTAAACCAATAAGATAAAATTTATTTTTTCTAAAGATGTCTTACTATGGAGGCCATGAGGGACAGTCCTTACTGAGGTGTAAGTTCCAAGTGCTTATTAAATTGCACGCTCCAGGTGAACTTGGAGATCTTACCCTGACTATCCTACAGCAGAAACCAGGGAAGCCTCAGGACCACGGCCCCCCCTCTGCACCCCTGTGAGCTTTAGGGACAGTGGGGCCTCAGCCTCGGGACGAGGAATGCAAATCCTCTCTTCAGGTTCCTCACTGGGTGGCATCCAGCTGTCTCCTCTCCTACACAAACTGGGAAGGCAGGTGTGCCGCTGGCGGACGTGAGGGTCGGTGGGCACTGGAGAAGCCCAGGGGTACCCGAGAGGCAGCAGGGCAGGTGGCGTCTCGGAGTTTCTGGGTTTTTTTCTCAGAGAAGTGAAGGGGGTGAGCGAGGTGACCATGGACTTGAAACGCCTTGCGTATGGGAGAGGTGAGCCAAGGAATGATACCAGGTTCTTGCTTCCCACCTTGAGCTTGTGAGGACCCCGGAGGTCATGCAAGCGTGCACATAAAGATGACTAGGACGTTGTTCTACCAGGAGATGTTCAGTATGCTGCGAAAAAAGATGGGACCCAGGGTTTGCCTTGAGCCTCTTCTTGTAATTTGAGATGGTGTGAGGGATGACCTTCCCAAGGCCAAGAGGTCCAAGGATGTCAGTCTCCGTGTGTTCAACAGCACTGTGGACAAGGGTGAGCCACAGGGAGCTCGTACTGCTGGGGATGCTGGTGCCAGTAGTCCTACCAGGTCTGGGGGAGCTCAAAATGCCTCCGAGATGACAAGCACATGGTGGCCTCCCTGGGAAGATGGACAGACGCTCCTACCGGTCCTGCTGATGAGATGTTGTTGGGCCTGTACTCTGTCTCTGGGCTAATTTTGCCACAAGATGCTTGGATCCTCAGATTCCTGCCTCAATGTGAGACAGCCACTTTTGTGTGAATTCCTTTTGATTTTCTTACCCTATCTCTGAGATTTTTCATTTCAAATCTTGTTCCCTTTAGAGACTTCTGTTCCCAGACTTCATTTCTGTGGGCTTTTAATCAGGTCCTCAGAGAAACAATTAGATATTATGACCACAGAATAAATCCATGGAAATACCCTTACATGAATACAAGCAGTTGGAGAAATTGTGTAATTAGTTGACAGATTCCTTGAAACTTTTTGGAGTAGACAGACAGAGTTGCCTGAATGACCACAAGGATAATGTCAAAAGTTTGGAATCAGCTTGAAGCAAGTAGCAAAGGCTAAATTAAGAATGAAAATGTGTGACTATGGATACACTAGCAGATGTATTTGTCTGAGCTTGTAACAGTGGGTAGCCATCAATTATTTGTAAATCCACCCAGTTATTCCTAGAGTGGGCTTAGGAGAATTTAGAATTCCGAAAGGAAAGCCATAAAGGATTCAATTCAGTGGAGATAGACAATCCTGTGCATATGGAAAACACACCTTTTCCCTGGACCACGTATGCTACCATCTGTCTTTTGATGGACTTTGATCTTCCCTGTTTCACCAAAAGTTATTGCTCAGATAAATTCTTCTTCTTCCATGATCAGCAGGTCGACGGTCTCGATATGATCCCTGCATTTAGTGGGCTATCATGTTCAAGCCCACGACTGACCGTTGCCCACGCCCTCTACGGCAAAGCTGCCTGCCGCATCGTCAGCCATTCACTGTGGCTGTAGAACAGCAACCTGATTCAACTCCCACATCCAAGTGTCTAAATGTGTTCATCAATATTGCAAATGGCCCATTCAGAATTACCACTTGACGGAAGCAGTCCACTTCCACAGAGTAGTGCTGGCCTGGAGGTAGGCCTGTCTGGACCAGGTGATTAGAGACTGCCCAGGGTAAATCAGTCAGGGAAGACACAAGCAACAGAGTCCCGCAGTCCCAGGGAAAGTGAGTTAGGGCACCAAGCAGGAACGAGCTGAGGTTGGGCTCTGACTTCAGGCTGCGGAAGGCCAGGCCTGCATGGACACAGCTGTGGGACAGCAACCTGGGAGGGGATCATCCTTAGATTCTGGTGAAAGAGCAAGTGGAGAGCTCCAGTTCCAGGATTTATAAGACAGACTCAGGCATCCAGGTGCTATTTTTAATATTTCAAAAGCACTTAAAGGCAATAGTACACTTTCCTTTGAGAAGACTGCACAAAATTTAATTGAAATGTCAAGTTGCTTTGGGCAGAAATTTCATCAACTCAGTTTGATAACACTGGTTGACTCGGTCTGATCCAAAATCCTCATTAATAGATTGTGTCTTTGAGTTTGCAAAGAAGACAGAAGTACAGAAAGGAAAGCCAGAGAGGATGAAAAATAGAAAATTGTGCAAATACTATTTTTTATTTCCTTCACGCATGGTACTTTGGAAAAGTCATGAAAGGGAATCTTGGTGGGGAGAAGATTAAGTGACTCAGGAGACTTTCCTGTGAGCTGCATGCCTGGCCAGTACACCCATTCCATTTTTATGATATGCACATAAATTTCCTAATTTTATAAATGAAAGGCACTTAATGTATCCCTTTATTTATAATTAAAGAAATTCAGATGCAATAAGAACAAATGAGTTATCTTAAATTACTCTGGAGGGGTCCATCCTGGCCCATTGATGCCTCTTTATTTCCAGTGGGGGGTTTTACCGGTCCCACCTTATCTGAGAAAAACTATCTGCCTATTCCCTACTGTTTCACTATTATTATTATTACTAGTCACTTCTCTAACACTTGGAGGTCCCGTTAGAGTCTCTAGTCTAGGTACTTGTACAGGCACTGGCAAGATTAATCTTAGGCAGATTTACAGCTAATAAAATAGTTCCATGAGGCAGCACCCAAGTTTACCTCGGCTCTACCTGGGTGTTTGCAGCCCACCCGCTGAACCACTCCATCTGCAGTTCTGAGATGGATGTGGAGCTCTAAAACAGTCAATGCAAATCTTAGGAAACTGCACCCAGGAGGTCACAAGGAACCCCATGGCATCTGTCAACGCTGCACACTTGTTCTCACCTGCCCTGAGGTCCAAAGCTTTTGTGCACAAGCTGGTGGCACTGTGAGCCTTTGGTGCCTGGGCCTATGCCTGTGCTCAGAGACCCACTGTACCGTTTGCTGTGTTCCAGTAAAGACAGGAATGTGGTGCTATTTCCTTTCCCTCAAATTAGGGTTCAGATTTACAAAGCTAACCCTCTAACCACTAAGATAGAAGACATAAAGTATGAATTAAGATTATGGTGAGCAGAAAAGTGCATCTTAAAAATGCTCAGTCCTTCTTAGCATCTAATAATATAATCATCAATTTGCTCACATACACCTTCAAGTGATAGAAATGCTTCCTAGGTTAAATTCCTGAGAGAGACTCCTGCGTGATAACAAGTTGCTTCACCTTTATGGGAGAAGCCATGGTGTGACTTTACAGAGAAATAAAGACCTATTTTAGACTTTCTAAATAATGAAGAATAAGAAAGAGAGTCGGCTGCATTGTAAGAAAAATCTTCTTCCTAAATTCACTTTGGAATGAGCGGCGGAGCTCAGTTCTGCTGCTTTGATGCTGAATTTTTATCAACTGAAGCAAACCAGGTGTGGATACGCATTTTTCCATAAAACATTATTTATTTTAGAGGAATGCAAATAGGGTCTTTCTAAATTATAAAAGTAGTTTAAGGGCCATATTTGATATGTGACCTGTCAGCTGCAACACAGAGTGTCCGGAAATCTGAGTCCATGTCTGCTGGACTGACTTCGGGGATGTTTCTGTTTACAGTTTAAGACTTTGTCACTGAGCAGCTGCGAAATGCTGCTGGGCCTCACTGTTCCTTACCTTTAAAATGGGGATAATACCAGACTTACCTCGAAGGGCTGAGATAAGGTCTTAATGAGTCGATATATTTTAAGCACGTTGACTGCCAAAATGTAAGAGCTCAAAAATATCTCAGAGTCTCGTGGGCTCCTAGGCGCCCTTCAGATGTCTTCTCTCTCTCCACTGCAGCCGTGGCTCCTCATTCATATTCCCCTCTGCAGGGGCCTCACTGACCTCATGCCTTCTTCCTGACCCTCTCTAGAGGGCCATTTTCTGGTCAAGGGATGCAGCGATTGACATCATCCTGTAGCCTCCCCTGCCTTCCTGGTGAAGTCCAGATTACTTCACCAGATGCACCTGGCTCTCCTAGCCAGCCCTTCCCCTTTCTGTGCATTTGAACTTTGGCCTTTCACCCCCACTTCCAGTGTGTCTCCCAGAACTGACCCTGTCCTCCTCCCTTCTACACCATGCTACAGTAATTTCATAAATAAGGCCTCTTGTTCCCAGCAACACTCTGGCAGGGAGAGTAGACCCGTCCCCAGCCCCCTTGCCTTCCCCAAGGCCAACCCCTGGTATAGGGGTGAACAAGCAGCAGACCAACCACCTGAGCTGCCTCTCAGGAACAGTGGCCATCCAATGGCCATCGCAGTATTTGTCACCAGGTACCACGACCACTTAGTCCTGAGCACCTAAACCCCAGACCATCTGTTCTATGTACTTTCTCTCTTCTAATCTTTGCTGCTACTCAGCAAGATGCATACTACAATCTACATTTCTCAAATACATTAAAGAGTACACAGAAGTTAAATAAGTTGCCGAGATTATAAAACTATAAGCAGAGAGGCAAAGTTTCAGCAGATGTCTGTTATTGAAGAGCATTTCTGTTTGGTAATAAATCACAGGAATAAGTGTCTTGGCATTCAACTGTGAGTTCTTGGATAGGTGGGTTGTTGCCTTGCGCCGTGTGACCCTCACATCATGCAGGCTTAGACCTCAGTAAGTAATGGAATGAAGGAATGAACGAGTGAAAAATAAATATACAGATATATTTATTTTATCACCATGACTCTGGGGAAGGATGTGTTACCTTTCATTTACAAAACAAGTAGTCGAGAAATATTCACTGAGACCATTAATTATTATTATTTGTAAGAGGGACAATTAAAAAAGGAAGGATGCCTAACAGAGATCCAATTTTTCAAACTACTTACATACGGGAGGAGGCAGAGATGCAGAACGAGCACTAATAAGGGAGTGACTGCCGATTCTGCACGGGGGTCCAGCGTGATCCGTGCCCCCTTCCTTGAGTTTAGTATTTCCAATTTTAGTATTTCAAATTTCCCTAATTTGAAAACTGTATGTTATTTCCAAGAAAAGTCTATTTGCAAGTTTGGGTCTAATTGAAAAGAAAATATTACTGGTGATATCAATGTTCAGACCAATAATACTTCTTTCTCATAGGTATATCAACCTTGTGATATACGCAAACAGGAAAGGGACACATGAAACTTGGCAAAACCAGCAAAAATCGTCAGTGCAGTAGGCTGGTGGGAATGCCTTATCCAGGTTCCCCCGATGCCATTCGCTGGGAGGTGTATGGAGTTCACTGTGGTTTGTGAAACATCTAGTGAAAGCAGAAGTGCTTCTGAAAATTAGTATTTATTTTTTTAAAAAGTTTTCGATTCATTTTTAATTTATTCACAGAGTGGTGCAAACACCTATCACAGTCAACTATAGAACTTCTTCATCACCTAACAGCGAAGCCCTAGTTATCACCCCCCGTTGGCCTAACACCCTACATCTAAACACCCACTGACATACTTCTGTCTGTGTAGTTTGGATTTGGGGCATTTTATATAAGTAAAGTATGCGGCCTTCTGTCACTGTTTTCTCTCCCTTGGCATAGTGTTCTCAAGTTCATCCTTGTAGGTTTCCTTTCATTTTAGCCAGATGTTTGTGCTAGGTATAGAATTCTATTTTGACTATTTTTCCTTTTTAGTACTTTTAAAAGTGCTGCTTTGGTTTCCTGTCTCGTGTTGGTTGCCAACGAGGAATCTGCCGCCATTCTCATCTTTGCTCTTTTCTAGCATTAACATCCTACCTATGCTAAGAATGTTTACTTAAAATTTTAGGGAGATGAATCATGGTACTTGTTTTTCCTTGCTGCAGTGTAACAAAGTACCATGCACTTAAACAGGTATCAGTTGACCACCTCACGGTTTCCCCAACTCAGGAGGCCAGGCCTAGGCACACTGTGTACTCTGCTCAGGGAGGCTCTTGCTATCAGATCCATTTTTTTTTTTTTCATTTTTAACTAGCCTTTGAATCTGCCTTCACAGTCCTATGCAGATGGTGGTTCCACACAATGCAAATCTAAACATGTTCATATTATTTCTTATTGACTTTTATGAACATAATGAATAACCATGTTCTTGGATGACGATATTGCAGGTGGGAAAAGTTCTCTGGCCTGTAGCAGGAATAATGTGGGTTGATACTGCACTCTTCCCCGAGTGGTAATGGATAGAGCAAGCCAGGGGAAGAGGGGTTCACCTCCAATGTTATTTCCTTGTCCTAATCAAACTAGGTGACTATATTTGAATTAGGTCTGCAGTTTTGTTGGTGCAGTTGCTCTAATATCAACTCTAATTTTACTATTTTAGCATCATGACTAAGAGTTTCTTTATTATCAATGTATAGTACTTTTCCTGTTCAATAGTTTTGAAATGTTCCATGACCTTAAATACATTCTACAGGTAAAAGAAATCAGTAACAGCTCTTTTCCCAATCCATATGTAAAGAAAAGTTAAATGTATTTTGTCTCTTTCCAAATTCCCTATAATCTGCAGGGTGCATACAGAGGGAGAAGAAGGGGAAAAAAGAGTGTTTATCAGCTGGCTAGGGTGTGCCAGTCATTTTATATGCACCAGTCAACCCTCAGGGGACCTGGTGCCTGTGCTGTTTCACAGATGAGGAATTGGAACAGAGAACGCTTAAACAATTTGCCCAAATACAAAGTGAGAATATGTTTGGACTGAAATTGGAGCTTAAACTTGAAGATCTCTCAGGGCCTCTTAAGGAGCCACACAGTTCAATGACTAGTGATTGACAAGGCTTTGCTTAGAACCAGCACCCCAGTGATGTGGAAGGACAGGGACGCTCTCTGCCCACATTTTTGCCTGGTGTGTGTCATTTCTCATGAGCAGCATCGTGGCCTTCTGTTATTGTACATTACCAAGGAATTTTAGATGCTAAGAGAAATATTTCCGTTGAACTTTCAGAACTCATTTGTGAAAGTGACACTGGAGAAGAAATACAATACTGTACTAAGGAAGTATGTGGAATCCATGGTCATTGTTCCCCAAATCCAATCTAAAAAGTACTTTTGCTATTGAAATTATTTGCATGCATTATCCTGAGCACCTAACAACATGATTTTCTGTTTTCTTATGGACTTTGCATTGGCTGGGAAAAAAAAAAGTTTAGAAATATATGTTTTCATTTATTTTTAGGCTCCTTAAAATCTGCAAAAAGACTGAAATGCAATTCGGTATATATTGGTGAACATGGTTTGCACATGCATCAATGTATAGTACATTTCCTGTTCTATACAGATGATTTCTTTCATTGAAGGACAATGGAAAAGCTCTTGCAGGTGAACTTAGGATAAACTTGCCTCAGGCATTTGTTGTTGCAGGTAGGTGTATGTGTGTACAAGTGAATCTTCAGTGAAGGGAAAGTGGATTTCTGTGCTTATTAGAAGAGAAAAGAGTCTCTTCTCTGGAGACACACTTGAGGTTTAGCTGTGTGAGCACTTACTCTGTTTCTGTTATGCACTTTGGAAAATGTGCATCCTCCCCCAACAAATTCAGTACTCCAGAGGAATGTCACACCATCCACTGACCCCAAGTCACCTCTTTGGGAAGAAATGTTCCAGGTCTTGCCAGAGACACAAGGTTTTCTCCTCTGCATCAGCTCCAGCTGAGGGAAGCTGATCTTCTGGTGGTGGCACCTGCCCAGAGTTCCCCTCCCTTGGTATCCAGCTTACACCCCAAGGCACATTCTTTTACTTCAATTAAATTTGGACTTTTTCCTTACATACCTAGCAGAGGCAAAGTTTAACATATTTATGAAAACAATGTCACATATAGTCAGTGAATAATGCTAAATAAGTGTTGTATTCCCAATTTGATACAATCAATTTTTCTTCTCCTTCTACCTCCTCCTCCCCCCTTTCTTCTCCCTCTCCTCCTCCTCTTCTTCCTCCTTCTTCTTCCTCAGTGATGTTTACTGAGGAAATACTTTGGCCTCATTACTGTGCTATTGCTCCTCAGGGGGACCATGAGGGTAGCATTGGAGACCAGCATTTCTCCTCTAGAAAATTCCCACAGAGTAATTAACTTTGCACACGATCAACAAGTGAGGGTGGGCCAGACGTAGATTTGCAGGAGAACAGGTGGTCCAGACAATAGGAACAACCCGGGCTCCCTGAGGCTTCAATAGCGCCATGAAACTCTTACATCCTCAACTGTAGTGGCTGTACTGGATGTGAGGTATGCCTTTCTACCCAGCCATCACAGTTATTATGATACAATTTGTAAATATATTCTACATGTATATAGTCACAACAAAATTGTGCTCATGATTTGTCTTCAACGTTGATTTTAACTTATCTATTCATATCCAATGATTTTCTCAAATTGGTCCTCATTTCTAATTGTATTCCTCTTTCTCCAGCAATCTTTGTCTATCTTTGTAGAGTTTAATTTGAAGTCCATGCCATTCATTGTGTAGGTTTTCACACACATGGCTTCCGTTTAGAGTTCTTTATGGGGATCAGCCAGTTATATTTGCTAAAATCTTTAAACCTTTTATTAGATGAGCAAACACTCCAATGCACACACAGTAAGCATAACACAAAAAAATATGTTTAAGATGAACACATTTTTTACAAAAGTCTTTTTGCTTTAGGTTAAATTCAAAATAAATGAATTCATTTCACTTACAAAATCTTAGGCTGATTTCTAAACATATTAGATGCTAAGAAATGTTTATTGTAAACAGAGCGCTTTCCAAGTAGCAAGAAGGACACCATGAAGTGGGCCATGCTGATAATTCATGCTATTTTGTCTGTCCTTGGCCCACCAGATGGGTTCTGCCTCCTATATGATGCCCACTGTGTGTTAGTCTTCACCTGCAGACAGTTCCATCTTTTAATCTCCCCAAAAACAAAATGTATCTCAATGCAACAGCCTTAAAGTCTTCTTAGATTTTATCTTTAGCATATTCTACCATATTTAAAAAATATGTATATTTCAGCATTTTGTTATTAATCACAAATTCCTTTTGATGCACATCACATCTCAGTTGGACATCTCAGTGAGAATCAGGCTAGAGAAACATTGGATTTCCAAATTGGATCCATTGGAACAAGAAATGGGCCATGGTCTCAAATTACAAAATGCTCTAAGAATGCAAAGTTGCAGGATGTTTTAGAATTGCACATTCTTATACCTGGAGACATTTTCCCAGTACTTTTCATGTGATGATGGCTTTACTTAAAAATACAATTAACTACTGCTTTGCATATTTATAGAGGAAAAAGATCTTTTTTAATTATTAGGAAAGAATTTCTTTAAATGTAAAAGTTTCTTCCTTGAATTATTTTTGACCTTAGGTTTTATGTAAAGCTTAACTCCCTTTTGGTGTTACCTATGGTGTTATCAGAGCTGAGGTGTCTAAGGGTACAAAACAGTACAAAAGTCACCATGAATAATTAAAGCCTTCTCAATTAGGAAATAGTGTTACGAATTTTAGATGCTGAAAGTTGGATTTGAGAAGTACAGTAGCAAAGTAAATTATATTGTATAAGAAAAGGCAGGTAAAGGAAAAATAATTGTCAATATAATTCCTTCTATTTTTCCTGTTTATCTTTTGGGGGTATTAGAAGTATTTCAGAGGCTTTATATGTACATTGAGGTAAGCAATTATGTATCTGAGTTGGATGTTATATTGGTTTAATGCCCACAAACTCTAGAATCCCAGTTATTTTTCTTGTAGCAGAGGAACAATGTCGGAGGAGATTTATTAAGTCTACACTACTGCATATTTTTATTATGCAAAATGTCTTCCTGCTATTAGCCTTCTGCCTGGCTTGGCCTGTTTATTTTGTAGCAATTCCTATAGCTGGAAATTCACAAACTGCTTTTACCTCATGCCCCAGAAGGCTGTGCCCATCACCACAGGGTCAGAATCACCCCTCACCCCTCACCCATAAGGACGTTACCCCGAAAGAACACCCTGCAGGAGGTAAGGGAGCTCTGTTTTTATACCCTGATCATTTATTGGTTTTATGAATGTTTAAAACAATGTTTGTAATATTTTCCCCAAAAATTTGTGCAGAAAATGTTCGTTCTACTTCTCCTGAAGTATGATTTGCCTTTTAGTCAGGTCAGGGGAGAGGACAAAGTTCCTCTTCCTCTCATCCTGGTCAAATGCAGCCCTGGCAGAATCCCAAAGATGGGGGTGAGAGAAGCCACTGGGGCTCCGTCTTTCTGAGCGAAGTAGAGACTTGAGATAAGCTAGTTAAACAAAGAGCTACTGTCAGAGATCTCATACTGGGAGATGGTGACTTTCTGTAATTAAATTCTTGTATCTATGAGATATATTTTTCTTATATTTTGATAGGGGGGAAATCATTTTCTTAGCGCCACCTGGTGAATCCCAGGAGAAATTTAGAGATAAAAATTTTTTTTCCTATCTTTTATTACCTGCTAAGTACTGTCAAAACACTAGTCTTTATCTCTAGCTGTCTCTCTTTCTATGTCATCCATTTGAAATAATATTTTTCGTACATTTTGCTAGGGGGAAAACATTTTTAGTTCACCTGGTGAGTCCCAGAAATTTATAGATAGAAAAACTATTCCAGCACTTTTCAGTTCCTGCAAAGTCATGTCAAAACGCCAGGTCTTACCCCAGAGTGGGGAGACAGCACCTCTTACTCTTGCAAATTCCCATCAGTTTTGCAAAAATGAGGGACATTGGGGCATTTTCTTCTGGAGTGCCAGAGGGCCCAATTCCTTATTCATTTCACAATCTTTAAAATTCATATTTAAGAAAGTTATATGTTCAGGATCATTTTCTGAGGTATAGAAAATTATTCTTTTTAAAAAATTTTTTAGATGTTGATGGACCTTTGTTTTGTTCATTTATTTGTATGTGGTGCTGATAATCGAACCCAGGGCCTCACACAGGCTAGGCAAGCGCTCTGCCACTGAGCCACAACCCTAACCCCTAGAAAAGAATTCTTATTAAGAAAAAATCTTGCAACTCAGAGTAAATAGTAATATAGAGCAATAAATAAGCCAAATAAATCACAGGAAATAAAATAAAGCAAAGCATCTGTGTACGTCGAGAATGCCGGTCTCCTGGAAAGTGACAATTCCTTTACTAACGTCACAGCATCTGACACATTGCATGTGAAATACCCGGATGTGGAAGCTCAGGGAGGGAATCAACTCGCTCTCCCTTTGAAGTAGGTCCATCGATATAGGATGCCACCGTGGGCATGTCAAAAAGACCATAAATGGGGAGAACCGGGTAAGCAAGGCTGAAGACTTCCTCCGTGATCCATCAGATGCTCTTTCAATGGTCAGAAGTGCATGTTTGCATGTTTCTGCACTTGGTCTGCCCCCAGTGCATACTCTTATTGAAAGCAGTCCCCTCTCCAGTGAGAACATGAGGTCCCGTTATTCTAGGCTGAACCTCAGTGACCTGCACTGGGCGCTGCCGGAGGAGAAAGACAGAAGACTCTGCCCACTGGCTGCTGAGCGCGCCCTCTCCCGTCCTTCCCTGGGGCCTGCCGTCCTCAGCAGGACAGCCGTGGAGGACTAATGCATTCTCCCAGCAAGGGTTGGACAACTGAGGTATGAGATTGTCCCTTCCCTGCCTTTGTCCAGGACAGGAAAATAGGACTCCAGTTGTGGGGAAATTACCTATGGCTGGCAGCTCTGTCCACTTTCCAGACGTGATGGCCATCTGCAGCCACCTCTCCCTGCGTCACTCTGTGTGGCTCCCTCTCCTGGGGAGGGACATGATCCCATCGCTGTGTACCACAGAGGCCTGGATCCTTGAGTGCCCATGGTGAGAGGGGACTCCAGGAGGCAGGGCCACACACACCCTCTTGTTTTGACTTGGTGATGACATACATACAAGAGAGTCCCCTTTTCAGACATGGCCTACAGACATCACTGTTGAGAAGGGCCACGCAGAGCGCCAACTGCGGAAGAGCCTCACTTAACTGAGAAGAACCTGAACCTGACCTTGTCTTGTGGTCCGAGCTGGGAGAGCTGTCTGAGGCAGGGCATCTCTCTCCTTCTGTGTTTCCTTTATATTCATCTTTGTCTCACTATTACAGTTCTATGTCATGCCTTTTAATTTCTGGGACAATATTATCATTTTGAAAATGTGACCAATGTAAGTCTACTAAAAGTCTCTTAGCTAAACCAATTATTTGTGAATGATGAATTTATTGTCTCTCTTACAAACTGTATTCGGACAATGATTGGATACCTGGTAAAGATGAGGACAGGGGACAGTCCTTGGGAAGAGAAGCCAAAAGGGCAGGTTGAACTTATTAAGCACCTGCTGTGTGGCAGAGAACCCATGAGGTGCTTTGACATGTGTTGCTCCAGTAGCTTTATTCCAGAAGCAATTGAGTGGTCTCTATTATTATCCATATTTTCTCTATTTACTTACCTCTGTTTTCCTTTGGCCCTCAGAATTCCTATCAGCAAACAGTTTCCAGAAACGCTCTGAATGATATGACACATCTTTGAATCCACCAGAGTGCTATTTTTACATGGAATAAATGTCACTTCTATTATGTGAAGTGAACTAAATTTTATTTCAATCCCTCTCCACAGGAATGAGTGTCTCAGAGCACAGACCCAGATTTATAAGGTGCACATTGACTGAGCCTCACACTGCGGCACGCCCTCTGATTTGTGAAGTGAAGTTGATGCCCTCATTTCCCACTGCAGCCCACCTGCTTTCTTCTAGCATAACGGTCACTGAATGTGCTGAAATAAATGTGGAACATGTTTCACTCAAAAGGAGGAAACTCAGAGCTGCTGTAGTTAAGCTTCTGCTCTGACAGATCAAAGGAGGGAGAGCCGTCAGGGAGCAGAGGGACTCGGCGCTGTGGGTCTCAGGGTGCCAGGCACAGTGCTGGGAGCTTTGTCAAAATTCTGTCACTTAATGGTCATGTCAGCCCTGAAAATGAGGAGTTTGCTGTATTTTATGAGTGAGGAAGTTAAGAATTAAGGTTAATTGATCTTCCAGAGAATTCAGGGTCCAGAAGGACTCTAGGTACATCTAAAGTCCAGTGGGCTCATTTCTCCATAGCATATTGACCACTGCGGCCTGCCAAAACAGGCCAGGCAAGCCCTGCCGTTGTCAAGGTGGCTCCAGGGGTATTCCATGAACATTGGTGTTGTCTTGGTTAAGTTGTACCTTAAAAGATCAGGGCTCTGCCTGTCCCTTCAGCAACTTGTTTCTGCATCAGGATCTGGTGAACTAGACTGAGGTCACCTACCCATTGTTTATGATTGCAGAGAGCGAGGCTGGGAACTATCAGAACACTTAGGTTAAGCAAAAATTTTAATCTTCTGAATACTATTCACAAACCAACCTCAATTATTAATATTATCACTCAGACAATGGGCGGTGACTTCAACTACGCAGGACCTTCACCGGCATAGTTGGTCCCAGAGTTATAAAGTTGAAATCGTATCTCTGTGCAGCAGGCATGATAAACTTTGAAGCAAAACACAATCTAGTCTTTTAGTTCAGGCAGGATGAAAATGATTATAGACCTGGCATCCAGAAACCAAATGAATCAGGTGGCAGGGAAAACACAAGTCGAGCTTGGGCAAGTAAAACTTGAGCAGATGTTGAAAATGATCAGGCTTCAGATGAGTCGTGGAATCCCCAGATGCCCCACCCCGGAGCAAGGTCATTCCTGAGAGGACACTGCCTGTGCCAGTGCACAGAGGGACTCTTTGCAATGCAGTGGTACATCTGTCACTTGTAGCATGTCTTTAAACAAGTCCTTCTGCATTTGTACATACGTTTGCTTTCACATTTAGAAAGTCGCTATGTGCTTGGACCAAATTGCGAAATTCAACATCACCTTTAACCATTTAACCTGAAAGGGAGATGTTAGTTCCACAGCTGCCCCCTCCACAGTGGCAATGCTGGGGAGTGCAAATAGGGGTAGGTGAGGTCCCCACCCCTAGAAGTGCTGTTTCCCCAGTGTCCCTTGTAGGGAAATGTTGCTGTCAACCCTGCCACCCCACACTTCCTAGGAGAAGTAATCATAGTCTAAGGTAAAGTGCACGTGGAGGTGGGCTTTGATACAGCTGAGCCATGTTACTTCTCTCTGCCTTCCACCACGAGGGGTACAGGAAGGACAGTCTTCTGCTTAGCTAGACTGAAGGAGAAGCATCCTGGGCACATGGAGGAGAGGAAGGCCCAGGCCCAGGAAAGGCAGCCAGCCGTGGGGTTTTGGAGGACAGGAGTGTGCCCAGCCCCACGACTACACTTCATTATTTGGAGAGTATGAATCAGCATCAAGATGACTGAAGGCCCTGGTGGAGTGACAGACGTGGCTCCATGCAGGCCACGGGCCCTGCCTGCATGCACGAGAGGAAGCGTCTGTCCTTCAGTCTTTCTTACCATCCCTAAGTTTGAGCTTCAGCACCTGAAGCTGCCCCCAGACCATAGGTCTCCTGGCTCCAGCCACACAGTCCCTAGAGAGCCAACTCTCTGATGACAAGGCCAGCCTATGTGGTAGCTGCACCCCTTCACAGAAGCCATAGTTAGATACGATGATAAATTACAAAATAAACAAATGAATAAGAACTGGCTGAGTAAATCCATACCAAAGAGAATCTGCAGCCGAGAAAATGCTCTTCCCTAGGAGGGGGGACTCCAGCACTCCCTCCATGCCCTGTGCCTTAGAACCCTGGGAAAGCTGGGCACAGGCTGTGAACAAGGCACCGACAGGAAGCACAGATTACATGGCTTGGACACTCAGTAGCTGCTCAACCACAAGTAATCAGAGAAACTGAAATAACAATAAGAGACCTCTTCACCCATCAGATTATAAAAACATTTTTAAAGTTAGGAAAGTCAAATATTTCCCAGGGTTATGTGTTGAATTATAAATTTATACACCTCCTTTGAAGAGTAATTTGACTTAAATGTAATCACCCTATGATCCAACAATTCTTTTATTCACTTTGAGGAAAAGAAACATTTTCAAAAGAGGCATAAAGAAGGACGTTCATGGCGGAATCTCCTGTAACTGCGGAAAACAGGAGCATCCAAAATGCCCAGCAGTAAGAAGTGAATGGAGTCAGCCAAGGCGTGCACCTGCTGGGAATCTCGGCTCCAGGGGGCCCCAAGACTTGTGGGGCCAGAAACACTCAACAGGGCACACAGCCAGCCTCATTCCACATGAACAACACACAAAAGCCAGGACTCTGTTGACTGAGAAGTGACCTAGAGGACCACACCAAGCTGAAGTCCACCACCAGGGACCTCTGCCGGCTCCAGGGTGGGAGAAGAGAAGTGGGGTGATGGCAGAGGGGACTGGGAAGAGGAACTGTCAAGCTGCACCTCTCTGCGTGGGTAACACATACGTGTTAAAGCCTCTACATGAGTATTGACATATTCTATTATGTTCCCAAAGGCAGGGAAGAAAAGACAGTGAGATAAGAGGGACAAGCAACATTCACACAGTGTTGTCAAGGTTCCTCACTGACCTATGTGATAATGGGAAGCAGAAAAGAGAATAAAGTGTCCCCAGGAATGCTGAGCCCTGGGGACAGAGGTCCAGGCCTGACTAGACCCTTGGCCTGCAGATGGGTGTGAGCAGCACCCTGGACCCCAAGTGGTTGTGGCCAAGTATGTGTGTCCATGAGTAGGTATGTGTGTGTGTGTCTGTGAGTGTGTGTGAGTGTGAGTGTGTGCTCACATGTATCTGAGTGGGTATGTTTGAGTGAGATCATATGTCTGTGAGTGTGTGTGAATGTGGTTATGCATCTGCATGTACCTCTGTGTGTGTGTGTGCACACGCACGTGTGTGCTGGTTGACACCATCTTCTGTGGCCCAGCGCCCAGTAGGAGGTGTTGAATACACAGGCAGTCTCAGAGTTGGGTACGGTCAGGGCCCATGCTGAGCCATCCAGCCCTGAAGCCTGTGTTCTAGGAAGCAGAGGACGGAAACATCCAGGTTGAAATATAAGCTATCACATTGCATTCAATAGGGCATAATGACAGAAAGATCTGTGATTACAGGTGATCTGTCACCTTGTCATGTACACAGGCCATGAACCCGTTAATGAGGACTGTTTAGGGGAAAAAGGGGGAAATTTGATAAAGGCTTTCTGAGGGAGATGTTTAAAGAGCTAAAATCAGAGGGAAATCTCCCAAAAGTCAGAAGAGAAAGCCCAATGACCCCAGAGAAAAAAACCCAAATATCAAAATTTTCTTTTTAATAGAATGCATGACCCAACAATTCCTTATTCAGGAAATGTAGAGGACCTAATGTCAAGTTAAAAGAGTAAGAAAACATCATTTTATCTCATAACCAAATATTTTTAACACATGCAACATTCCATTATGCCCCAGATCTGTGGAATCAGGGAAGGTCCTGTGAGGACTGTGAATTGGACCAACCTTATACGGGAGTAATCAGCCAATATATTAAAACCCTTAATTTTTTCATACCTTTGGATGATCAAATGTATTTTTAGGAACTCACTCGAAGAAAATTATCAGATATGTAGCCAGAAATATGTTCATCATTGTTCTTGAGAGCATTGTTTATAGTTGTGACAGAGTGGATAACCGACTCAAGGTTGAACTTCAGGTTTGGAACTGACTAAATTATGATACAGTGTTATGATGAATAATCTGCCCTACCAAGACCTTTCTTGTAGATGAATACCCACTTGTATAAAATACAGCAGCTGAAATGATCTTGTGAAACAATACATGCATAATGAACCTAATTAGGTGAAAACCTATGCACACAAACATCTCGACCATGGTCTTTGTAAGCAGGCACACTGTGGGTATCTGGGCTTTGCTGTCACCCCAAATCTGCACACTCAGAAGAGGGGTTATGGTTCTGGTTTTGTTTTTCTGGGGTTGAAGGTGCAGGAAGGCTAAAGCTATTGCCTCAGGAGAGATCCAACTACACCTATTTTCCCAAAGGTTGAGGAGCCCTGCCTGTATCCCCAGAAGACGAGACTATAAAGGAAGGGACGATAACTTGGTGCTTTGAATAGATTCCATCCCTGTCATTGTGAGTGGGAAAAGAAGAGCTTCAGACCAAGGGCCTCTAAGGCCTTTATGGAATCACCTTTCAAAACTCCTCATTTCATCATAGCTGGACGTCAGGACAACAAAATTCCACATAAGATTTAAAGCTGAGATTTGCATGGAGCCCACCTCTGCCTGGGTGTTTGGGGTGATGATTTTTAAGTATTTTAACTCTTCTGATATTGATTAGTGGAGGTGACAGCATGTCCCAGGAGGCAGCAATGCCATGCCATGACACACGGCAGCAGATCCTGGTGGGTGGCATGATCATGCCCGCAATCCAGAGACCCAAGCCACAACCCAAAGGCCATGTGAGGAAAATCCATCCAGGTCTCCTTGTATCCCAAGGCTGCATGCAAACCTGGCCGAGAAGCCTTTTTTATCTTTCTTTTTAATAAGAAGTCAATGATCTTCACTTAGTCCTAGCAGTTTTAGGGCATTCCTTGTGTATTTGGGGTCTCCATTTTTAGCCAGGATAGTTGGCCACTGTCACACGCTGGCACTAGGAGTGCTTGGAGCAATGATGTGACACTGTCCTGCCAGAGAAACCATTTATGCTCTTGGTACACCTTATAGGTGCACAACCAAAGTGAATTTTAAAGTAGTAATACTTAAATTTCCTCTCTGTAGCTAATGAATCCACAAACAATACATTTTATAAATCAGCTAGTCGTATTTCTAGAGAGAGCTCTCCATTGGATACTTTAGTTGGATACAAAATCATATTTTAATTTCATATTTTTCTTACATTAAACATAACAACATCCACATTTTTTATTATTTCCAAAATGAGAAACTTTAACAAAATTGAAGGATCTCTGACCATATTTGAAATATCACTGAGCACTTTCACTTTATTCAATTTAAGTGTGTTATTCAACCACTTGGAAAAAAGAATTTATATCTTTCTTTCAGAAAATAAATCAAATCCAGGCCCAAAACCTTCAGTTAAAGCAGTCGGCCTGCGTTGTGTGGGGAGTAATAATGCAGAATGCTCTTGGAGTGGTCTGCTTTACTTTTCCTTTATTTACTTGCTTTGGAGCAACATTTGTTAAGATGTAAACTGTTACAAGGGCAAAATTTCTTCCCTTGCAGGAGAAATAACCAATACATAAAGGAAAAAGAATAGGGGTTTTACAAAGTGACTGTGAGAATAGACCAGCTTTGTGTAGAATTTCTCCATTTTGAAAACAAAGGGCATTGTTGATGACAGATGTTTTCTTCATCACTCTAACACATCTAAACACACAGACTGACTCTCAACACATTTAGTAAGTACTTACTGTCTGTTAAGACAGTTTTGCCTTATCTGTGTGATGGACGCCCGCTTCCCAGCTGAATCCCGGGCCGCCTATGCCGGGTGACGATTTACCTTTCTCTACCTGGGCTCTCCCAACACCTGTACAGGTGTGTTTGTGGGGCCTCCAGAAGCCCTTCTGGGGCAGACTCTAGTTCTAGTGCACACATGGGTACCAGCATGGAGTGTGAATCCAGGTGGCGTGCTTTTGGACTTCCCCAGCACCAGCCATGGGCGCCCTCTGTCTACACAAGAGTGGCTCGGCTGTTACTGGGTAGGACCGCTCTGCCTTAGCACACCTTAAGAGCCCTGCTTAGCATCTGGGGCGGTTATCTCTTGTTGGATGCTGCTACAGTTTTTAGTGTTTCATGGCTGCTCCTGTTCCTTGGCCTTGTTAGCGTTGTTAGTACACAGGCATCCAGAAGCTTTCTAATCTTGCAGTTGTGAACAGACCCCAGTCCTGATTATTGTCTCCAACTTTCCAATGGAATCTGGCAGTTCGCTCTGTTAGTTTGGTATTGCCACAGTCCTCACAGGACCAGGAAGCCGACCCAAGCGAAGGTGGAGCAAGTGAACAGAAAAAAGGCAGAGCAGAGCCGCTGATCGGCGTAGTGGGGTAGAGGGGCTCACAAGGCTCCCAGCCCTCCTGGTTGTGCCCGGACAGCCCTCCTGCCTCTCTCCTTCCCTCCCTTAGTGAGACCAGTGGGCAGCATCGTGTTAGTGCTTCTGATCATGACAGGGAACAAGTAAGTGAGTCCCATCCGACGGAGCACCCGGTAAACAGGCAGCTTAAACCATCAGTATTAGATGTAATTAGTTATGTTTCTGATTTTCAGAATTTATGTAGTTGACCTGAATTATGCCACGCTGTCTGTCGGTGAGCATTACTGCTCTGGCCGCATGTTGGAAGGCAGCCCTGCAGATGAGAAATGTTGTTGAGTGGTTGGGATGGAGACCCCGTGCCCTGCAATATTAGGAAGATTATGAGTATTTGAGGAGTTTTTTTTCCCTTTCTCTTTATGTTTTCCCTATTTTCTAATTTGTCTTCAATGATCATTTGGAACACAAGGGCAACTGGGTCAGGCTCACTGAGGACGGCCTCAGCTGGGGGAGGGCTCACAATGCAGGCGCTCACTTCTCTAGTTCACTTTTTCCCTGGGGGGCACTGCCGGAGCCCTTTTGCTGGTCCTCTGATCACAAGACTCAGAAGAGGCAGGAGAGTGGCTATTCTCACACTTTATTCCTGGGTCCTGAAGGCCCTGGCAGGTAGAGGCTTCTCTTAAGCTGCTGAACAGGAGGGGAGATTAGAAGTCTGCTGAGACCGTCACTGTCCACACCACCATTCAGGAAGAGTGGTAGATAAAATCACTTGCTGTGTGTTCAGCCTTACTGGTGGGTGCCTACCAAGGCCAGCCTGGAGCACTGAGATGGGCATCTCAGTGTGCCCGCTCCAGGGAATGAGGAGAACGACCTGGGGAAGGCCAGGCTTCCTGTAGCACATGCCTGGCCAGCTCTCACTGGGTGGATGAATTGTCTGTTCACGAAGCAGTTTTCTCAGTTCTGACACACACCACTATTCGTGTATTCAAAGAATACCTGTCATTCCTCTTCTGTGTGCACATTGTGGCGTGGGGTATAAGAAACGGGACCCACGTCCTCCCCTTTGGACTGCACAATCTCAACAGGGAAACTGTGTTCAGAGGAACCGTTAGGCCATGGTGTTCAGAGCCCCATCAGTCTGACACAGCTGCCCCGATGCCCAGGTCCCAGGGGCCTCTGTAGATACGGTGGATGCTGTTGAAGAAGGCCGTGAGCCACTTTCCCCCGCAGACAGCACTTGGCTTGGCTTCCAGGTCTGTCTTCTCATGTAAGAAAGCTGCCTCTGCCTTGTTGAGGTCCCGCTGTGGAGAGCAAAAACACACCATCTTGAAAACACACCTTCCAGGCTCTACAGGGAGCTCAAGCAAGTCATGAATTTAAAATGTTTGTACAATTGCTCAATTTTAGTAATCAGTGGCAAACAGAAGCAGCCTCTGGCCGCTGTGTCTTCCTGTGTCCTGCTGGGCACCAGTTCCGCCTCTCAGCATTCTCTGCACCATCAGGTGCCATCAGGCTGGCACTGTGACATTGAGGACCCCAGCAGGCCCTGCTTAGTGGAGAAGGCAGCCAGGAGGGGGCTGGGCTGGAGTGCAGAGGCAGGGGTGACCCCGGGCAGCCCCTCCCCCTTAGGACATCTGGTAAAGAGCCTCTCAGTCTACCCACAGGGTGAGCGTGGCTGGGACAAGAATTATTCAAATTTAACACTCCGTCCTTGACAGGAATACCAGCACTGACGTGCCAATACGAGAGGGGCGCAGGAAGGAGCCCACATGTCCTCGACTCAGACACTCCGGGAGGCAGGCCTCTCCCTCCACCTTCCTCCTTGAGCTCCTGCTCTCCCTGTCCTTGAGACCTCCCACTGGACTGGCATGTCAGAGCCCAGTGGACCTAGGGCCACACCTTGCTCCCACATGGGTCAACTCTGTTGACCTCACAGCCCTGCCTGGGTTTCTTGTCGTAGTGGTTTTATGTCTGTCCCAGCTGGCAGGTTGCACATGTCCCAGAGAAGCCGTGCCTCCAGCGTTGACTTGACTCCTTCCCCAGGCCAGCTGTATGCCACGCAGTCCTCTCCTGCCCAGTCAGGCGGCAGCAGCAGCCACAGGCCGGTCAGCCCCATGGTTACGAGTGTAACAACCCACTGTTCTCAGGTATGCTGAGTTGCTGAGCTAGAATGTTCCATAGGTTAGGAGCTTTACACGCATTTCACCTTATGCCACGTCAGTTTGTCAGGACAGGACCCTACTGCTAGGCGAGGAGCACCCACATTGTCATCTTGTCCTTCCCTGGCTCAGGAGCCCAAAATGTCCCCTGATGATAAGCCAAAGGCCTCTGCCCCCACCGAGGTCTTTCCATCTTCCATCAGATGCCCCCTGAGTCCTGCAAACTCCCTGGCCACTTCGTCATCCGGGCTGCCCCCTCTGTGTGGATTCTCTTTGCATGGTCTTGTTTCATCACTCTTGGTACAATATATTTCCTTAAAATTGCTCTCAGGCCTTTTCTTCCCAAGCAAGTAAAAATGCCTATGTGCATGGCCTGTACATTTGTTTCCCCCTCTATGGAGACACCTTGCACCTAAAATCCCCTAAGCATAGTAGGTACTCAGTATGCTTGTTGACACATGGGCTTGACATGGCATCTAGGTTTATTTATTTGTTTGGCAGCAAGAGGTCACAGAGCTCAGCCTCTGAGAGCATGTTTTGTTCCTAGTGCAGCACAGCCCTCGTTTTGAAGCTACCAGAAACAAACTGCCACCCACACATAAGGAAAAGGGATTGCTGTACATGCAGGGGAAAGATAAGTCAATAAAGAGCACTGTTGTTTTCAATGCAGCCCAGTTATATTTCATGCCAGTGGCATGTTGGGAATGAAGAGAAACAGCAGAGACCCAGGAAAAG
The DNA here is from genome assembly GCF_021218885.2 of Marmota monax. Classification (NCBI taxonomy): domain Eukaryota; kingdom Metazoa; phylum Chordata; class Mammalia; order Rodentia; family Sciuridae; genus Marmota; species Marmota monax. Next base: position 6,465,958 of record NW_026692848.1, read on the forward strand.
CCGCTACTCCTCCCCGTCTCCGCATTCTCCCTCAGCACCGACATCTGGTAAGAGGGTGTCACTCCAGCCACGATGATATAAAAAGAGCATCAGACACAAGGTTTCTTGTACCATCAGATCAGCACAGATTCCTTGGTGCTCTGAATTCCACCAGGATCCTGAGGCACAGCGATGCCCAGGGCCTGCAGGTGGGCTGGGAGAGAGTGTGTTAGGTGGACCCTACTTCAGAGCCCTGGATCTCTAGGCCAGATCGACTTTCCCAGGGAGCTTGTTAAAATGCAGATCACTGGCCCAGCCCAGTTTCCGATCAAGCCAGCCTAGGTGGGGCTCCGAACTGGTTCTAACAAATTCCTGGATGATGCTGATGCTGCTGGTACGAAGGTTTCGCTTTGAGAACTACGTCTCCGACGGCAGAGTAGGGGTGTGCAGGACAGCTTAGGAGGGCTGTCAGGTCCCAGACAGCCCCAGAAGCAGTGCTGTCAGCCCCAGCTGGTGTGACATGCACCAGTCAGCTGCGGTTCTACTGAGGGACAGCCAGCTGGACCCCACAGGAACCATGACAGGGTGACAGTGGGGCCTCTTTCAAAGAAGGAATAGTGGCAGCCCTGCTTTCCCAATAGCCGGCCCTTTCACTGAATTCCATAAAAACTTTGTGGGGACCCTTCCTCAAATGAACGCAAAACTATCCCTGTTCACCAAATCTATTCTAATGAAAAAAAAAATGGTCCTATTCATGTTGGAAAGGGATATCTATTCATTGAATAAAAATGGTAAACTATAGTGAAACAGAAGCAAGAGAACCAAGAAATTGACATAACCTCGCCATCCATAAAAGGCTGCTTTTGACATTTTGAGATTTTTCTGATCATCTCCACAGGATGGGGGACAAAGGGACTGGTCCTCTTGGGATTCCATTCATGCACCTCTCTGGTTCAAGTTCTCCCTTGCATGGGCAACCTCCTAATTTCAGGCAATGACAGGTCCCAGAGCTGCTCCACCTCCGAGGAGGCCCAGCCATAAACACCTCTCATGTGTGCATTTCACAGAGGGATCCCGGATGGGGACTGAGGGCATGTGCAGCTGCTGTCACTGGGCCTTAGCGCCGTCGGCTGCATGTCAGCCTAGGAATGGTGTCGGCTCCAGGTATTAACCTGTGTGAGGGAGAAATCTCGAGAGCAACGGGAAGGGCCAGAGATGCTCTATTTGAAACGAGTGGCCACTTGGAAGTTTGCTGTGTGAATCTAGCAACTCTGAAAACACCAGTTTCAAGGATGGAAAGACTGACATGCATCTTTGAGGTAATGACCAAAAGCCAACAGGCGCCTCCCTTGCTCCACCCGTCTTCATTCTCCCATGACGCACTCACCCATCTTTGTGGTCATTCAGGGAAAGTACTCTGAGGGGTGAAGGCGAATGGCCAAGCTGTCTCTGTTGTTCTCTTGCCGGTGGTTAAGGTGCTAAATTGCCGTGGTTCTGATTTGTGAAATGGGGTATATGGATACTCCCTGTTTTAGTCCATTGGTGCCAATATAACAAAATACCTAGAGTCTGGGGATTGTATAAAGAACAGAAGTTTCTTTCCTACAGCTCTGGAGGCTGGGAAGGCAGAGATGCAGGGGCCAGCATCGGGGTCCTGTGAGGGTGGCTCTCTTCTCCCAAGATGGTGCCTCGGTGTTACATCCTCATGTGGGGAGGGGTGGGCAAGAGCTGAAAGATTCCTGACGCCTCCTTCAGAAGGGCCTTGAATCCCCTGCTCACCTCCATTGACGGCATCTGAGTTTCAAAGGGCCTCATTTGAACCACGGCTCATCATGGCTGGAAGTCTTACAGGGAGCCCTGGGGCAGGTCTCCTCCTCTGCCCTCAGTGTCTGTGACTCACCTGACGGCAGTTGCTTGTCACCTGTCGTTAATATCGAATCTCGGTTTGCTCTGCTCAGATCATGCTTCTGTGGATCATTGTGCTACAAGCAGCCTGGTCCCTCTCTTTAAGAGCAAATAAGTGTGAACACATGGATGTGAACAGCATAGTGATGGAGGGCAGGGCCTTAAGAATAGCCAAAGAAGCATGCAAAGTCAGTCTGAGGAAGGGCTGTGGGATAATATGAAATAAAGCTGACCTCTGTCCCAGGCCCCTATCCAGAGCTGCTAAAGCCCCTGGAACTTTCCAGGGTCATAGGTGTTGTTCATGATGAGCCCCTTGATAACCCCAGTTATGCTGACAGGTGACTTAGGATGCCAGTGGCCAGGAAGACCAAGTGATGAGAGGATTCAAGACTTGGAACTTCCAGTCCCACTCACCACCTCTGTGCGGGGAGGATCAGTTCTACAGAAACTCTTGGCCATGAGTCCTGGTTGCTGGGCAAGTGGGGGAACTGAGGGGAAGGTGCCTGCAGAGAGGGCATAGAAGACCTGCACTACCCCTGAACTCTCCCCGGCCATCTCTTCATCTGATGTTCATCCCTACCCTTTAAAATGTCCTCTAGGATAGACCCATAAACCTCAATGTTTCCCCGGGTTCCATGAGCTACCCGAGCACATTAATCAAACCCAAAAGGGGTTTGTGGGAATCCTGGCTTATAGTCAGTTGGTCAGAGGTGCATATTGTTCCTGGCATTTGAGGAGGAACAGACTTGGGGTGCTGCTGAGCCCTCTACCTGTGGGACCCAACACTGTTTCCAGAGAAGTAGTATCAGAAAGTGGATCACAGGGGCCCAGTGGCTGAGTGCTGTAGAATTTCTTGGTTTATGGGGACACACACACACACACAAATACACACCTGGTCACAGAAATGTTCTGTGTTGACTCTGTGAGTAGAAAGAGAAAGAATGGCTTTTCCTTACTCCAGAGTGTGTATGGTGGTTTTGGAGAATCTGTTAGGTGCATCATTAGCTATTTGAGGTCTATCAAGAGAAGGAGTTCATCTATGTTGTTTCTTATGGAAGAACTTGGATTCGTATGGAAGTAAATGTAATAAGGAACAGATTGATATTGAAACATAAATAAGAAGCTCCCAGTCATTAGGTTTTATGAGAGTTTGAACGGACATGTTTCAGAAACATTGTAAAATGGATTCTAATATTGGAGGGAAAGTTGTCGTGGATGTTCTGTGAGGATTAGTAAGCCCTAGGATACAGCATGTACCCTTGTGCAGTATAAAATCATCCCATGCAGCGCCAGTTCATCCTGTTGTGTCTATTAGAATGATCTACTGGCTGATGATCTGTCGTCACTTTAAGTACCAGGAGTGGCTCAAAGCTGCTTGTCCTGTGAAAGGCTCTCCCCTGAGGCCCACATTTGACATACTCCCCCAAATCATTTTCTCACTTTCAACATCTGGTCTCCGTTACCATAACACTCACTTGGATATTATACCCTCCAACAACTTCTGTCTTCTAGATGCCTCCTTTCTCCCAATCTAAATTTATTGATGTTTGTCCAAACTTAGATGAAAACTTGTGATCTTAAGAAGTGAAGCCTTTTGCTTTCCACATCTGGTGACTCCTGCCATGTCCTTCACACTCACATAAAGAGAGCAGTATAATAGGAGTGGTGTAAAGGACCCGTTCATTCCTGTGTGTGTTAGCTAATGGGTAGTATGTAGATCAGCGTGTCTATTTTTACTTGAATGATGAGAATCCCGTGTTCTCCACGTGTGTGATCGTCACACTGCCTTCTCACACTTGCCTGTGCACTTTCCTATCTTCCTCGCAGTGGGCATACTTAAGGCAGGAAGCATATCTTTGATTTCCTTTGTTCTTGGGATGTTTTTCACTTTTTTCAACCCAAACAATGGTATATAATGAAAATTATCACGTGATGTTATTTCTATTTTCTGTGTTTTTTTAAAGTCCAAAAAGACAAATTTTCAATTTCTTGTTTGTCATTTAGTTCAATGGGAATAAAAAACAAGCCTTTCTTCGTATCTGCTACCTTTTAACAAGAGAAAGGACAGATTTCTGTAACTATGTCACAGTCAGGATTTGGAAATCGAGGCAATGTCCTGTTCCCGCCTTGACCTTTGCAGATGAGCTAGTGGTCAGCAGCTAGCTTGGCCTGCTGGAAGACCTGCTAGAACAGTTACACAGAAGGGGAGTGTGTCCGTAGGCATGCAGAGACTGCGCATTCTCAGGAGGTTTAGACTTTGATAGAACCACCATAGCAGTACCTGCACACACACACACACACACACACACATACACACACACACTCCACATCACACCTATATTCTTAGCTTGACACTGAGGACATCAAGAAGAAGAAAGGATATACAACTGTGAGTTTATTTTTAAAGAGAGAGTTATCTAGTTGTGTGTGTGTTTTTTTGGGTTTTTTTTTTTTTAGGATGAAGGGACAGAACAAATGGCAAGATTTCATGGGGAACTATTTCCTATCTTTGCTGCGGTTTTTTTCTTTTTAATCAGTGTTTATCATCTTGATATAACAGGCCAGTGTTCTGAACTGGGCTGCACTTCCTCCTGGTACCCACTTAATCAGGAGCCCACCCAGGAAGCGCAATGAGATCTAACAATCGCCATGAAGTGTTGACTGCTTTGTATGAATGACAACTTTGTTTAGAAGCAACTTTTCTGCTATATTTAACTTTCTACAAAATCTTTCCTTTTTAATTGTCTTATTACCAAGAGACAGTTAAGGCATCATGCTAATTTAGTGATTTTTAAATATTTTTAGAATGATTTTTATTCATTCATTGAAAATTTATCTTAATGTGTTGCATATAGGATCCCTTTAAAAGGCTTAGTGTATGGAGAACCTGTGATTGTTTTAGAAGATTTGAGATACAAAAGAGAGAAAATAAAATTCGATCAATTAGAGTGGTAACAGGTAACACATCTAGCTTCAAATGCATTCTGTTGTATTTGCTATTTATTCATATTACTGAATGTTATAATATTAGTTAATCTGGGTGCCTACCTTATTGGCTTGCAATCACCCTTTCAAAATGTAGCATTTGTGTGCTTAGAACAAATTTTGTCCTAGAGATTGGTTTGGGGTGGAGGATTCCACTGGACCTCTGGCACAGGTACCTCATAGCCATGGTCTTCTGGGGAAAGACAAGGAGTGTTTATATTCCCCTTTCTCTGAAGAACAAAACAAAAAGAGCTTTCATACACAATCATTTACATGTAATTTACTCAGATAAATTTATTTTAGAGCTGAAATAAAATATATGCTAACAAGCAGCTCAAATTCCAGTTATTTTGATTTCATTTTAAATAATTTAAATTGGAGCTGAGGGTGTAACTCACAGAGAAAGCACTGACCCCTAGCATGAGCAAGGCCCTGGATTCAATCCTCAGAACCACAAAGAAAAAAAAATATTTAAATTGTATTTCCAGTGAAGTGAGAAACTTTTAATGATCCTCACAAAGCAGTGCATATACAATAGTAGCAGATGCCACTTAATCCTATTGGATTACTATATTTAAATCACATGAGTAGCTCTTGTGGTATTTAAGAAATGCTTTTTTATTCATATCTGCCTCAACCTTTAAAACAAAGATGTCCAACAATGTAGCCACCAGTCACATTTAACTATTAATTCTAAATCTAAATTAATTAAAATGAAACAGAATTCATGTCAAGTGCTCAGTAGCCATACGTGGCTAGTGGCTGATGCTCGGGGCAGCACAGGGGTACAATATTTCCTTTAGTACTGAAATTCTTCACAAAGTGTCTTTATCCATTTCCTGCTGCTGTAATACCACAGACTGGGTCATTTATAATGAACCCAAATGCACTGGGCTCACAGTTCTGGAGGCTAGAAGGTCCCAGGTGTGACACCAGCATCTGGACAGGGCCGGCTTGCTGCATCATTCCAGGGCAGAGGGGTGTGCATAGATGCTAACAAAAGAGAGGGACAGGGAGAGGGAGAGGAAGGCAGGGAAGGGGCCAAAGTCATCCTATTTTTAGGACTCTCTCCTGCAATACCTATAGTAACATCTTTAGCGAACAGTTGCTTGATTTCATCTTTGCTATTCTCCCCTAACTGCTTTTGAAATTCTTTACCTGGCTAGCCTGGGAGTTTTCCAGTCTTTTCAGTCTGCTTCCCTCTTAATGTTAAATTCCAACATTAAGCCACTTCTCTCTTTTCTCATTTCACTGGAAGCATCCAAAGACGTCATGCCACTCCTTGATGCTTTGCTGCCTTTTTTCTCCTAAGTTTCACCTCCCAGAAAGCCCAAGGGAAGGGACACAGTTCAGCTGAGTCTTTGCCAGTTTAAAACAAGGAGGCCTTTATACAATCATAAAGCTTTTTGTTTGGGTTTGTTACTGTAGTTTGGAGTCTTTGTGTTCCGTGGTGCTGGGGACAGAACCAAGCCTTACTCATGCTAGACAGGTGCTCCACGCCAGCCCACAGGATGGCCTGTGCCAGTTTCCACACCTAGTCTTTCATTTCCACCCAAGACCTCATTGGAATTGCTTTTACTGTCCATATTTCCACCAACATTCAGATCACGGCTTCTTCAAAACCCCTAAGAAGACCAGGCTCCCCTGATGGCTCTCATCTCCCTCCAAGCCCCTGACGCTCTGTCCATGGCACCCTGGGTGTGTCCTATCCCACTTCTCCACACTCCCTCAGCCTCTGCCCATCACCCTGCTCCAGAGCTGCGTCCACACCCTCAGATACCTGCCACAGCAACAGTCCTGCTCTCGGTCCAACTGATGGTCTTACTCCACTGGAGCTGCAATAAACAGATGCCACAGGCTGGGCACTTCCTAAAGAGCATGTGCTTAGCTGTGGCCTGGAAAGGCCACGTTCAAGGGACCCACATCTGGCAAGGGGCTTCTTGCTGTGTCACTCCATGGCTAAAGGGCAAGAAGAGAGTGAACAAGCTCAAGAGATGGAACCACAGCCTGGAGCCCTTCTGTAATCAGCTTTAATCATTCGTGAGGGCAGAGTCCTCCTGACTGAACACCAGAACAGGCCCCACCCCCCATGCTGTTGCAGGGGATTCAGTTTCCAACATGTGGACTTTGGGGGTCACGTGCAAATCACAGCAGAGAGTGTTGCTGACGTGGCTCACCTCCCTGACCGCAGAGTCTGGTCTCCTGGCTGGAGAGTGCCCCTTCCCCATGCTACACTTGGCCCCTGCAGCACAGTAGCAGCATCTGTAGCTGTGGGGGCTGTAGAGACTCACTCCACGGCTGACAGGAACCTTGGGAAAGTCACTGCGTTGCCCGGAGGCTCAGTTTCTCTTTTCTAATAAAGTGAATAACTAATGACTAAATGAGCTAATGTATCACGGATAATCAAAAACGTAGAAAGAGCTTTTTATACACTCAGTATTATTGCTGTTACAGTTATTTTGAAAATGCTTATTGTAGGAATGGTTGAGTGAATGATGGTCTTAGTGCCACATCACTAAGTCCAGAAACCCCCCACAGAAACCTCCCATTATACATTATCTGTTTCTTTCTAAATCAAGCAAAATTAAACAAACTTAAGGGGAAAAAATTAGGTCATTACAGTAGAAATAAAATTAAAAGAAGAAAAATTGTATTATTTATAATATTTGGAATATTTTAATTTGTTTAAAAGTTAATATAACTCTACAAAATAAAATTATAAAATGCTACAGTAGAATATAAAACAGTTATCCTCTAAGCTTTACAACCAGATAGTAATTTTTAAGGATTTCTTTTTTAATTCACAAAACTTCTAAAACAAATCTCATATAGGCTCTGTGCACAATTTCATAGTCTCTTCTTCTCAATAAACATTGCACTATTAGAATTTTTCTATATAATTAGGAAGAACCATATTCATAACTAGAAACAGACATTTTTATAACCAATGCCAAGCATAATTTTAGACATTTAAAAAGTATTATGTCATTAAAAGAAGACAAAACAATCCAAAAAATTAGATGTCAAGTAGACAATTAGATTCTTATATTTGATTACTTAAATAATTTTCATGATCTCAAAGATGAATTTTATTTTTAATTGAGAAGATTTAGTCTGTAAATGTCTGAGCAAACAGCCTACAGAGCCCTTTCTGATTCCCTGGGAGTTTGGATCTGCTCATGAAGCCCCAGCTTTGGCAGAATAACTAAAGATCCTGACGAAGGTGAAGGATGAGAAGACCCATCTGTTGTCCTGTGGCACAATCATTAGAACGAAACTGAGACTCTCTTCTCAAAAGAGAGAAAAAATTCATACATTTAAAACTACCTATAAAATGTATAGTGGAAGCATAGCACACTGAAAATATCTCTAATCCACTAATATTTCAATGAGACTACTAAGAACAGTGAATTTTTTTATGCTAATTAAATGACTGCTGTTCAAAGCGTGACATTTTAAAACACCTGTTTAGTGTATTTGTTATGTTGAAAATGTAAAAATAACACTTTACTATAGAGCCTTTATGAGCCATCCATATGCCCCAATGTCCATATGGTCTTATAAATTTTGAAAGGCATTCTTTTCCTGTTGGAGAAAGACATGTTTCATTAACTCTCAAAGGGCCACTTACTTAGTGGCCATTGTTCTTTCACCTTACCTACCGACGTCTCCTTAATGCACAATGTGATGGACTCCACAGGTGGTGGTAGCAAAGACCCACTCAGAACCAATCTCCCTCTTTCTCTTCTGTCCGTGCAGATTTATTAAGCTTAAACACCTTCCATTTATTGCTAACATTAAAGTATGTAAATGACAAGTAACTAGTTTTCCAAGTGTTACTTTTTAAGTAGATGGTATAATATCCCACAGGAAATTCACCATAATATTGAAGTCAATATTTTTTAAACCTAAGCTATCTATATTCACTTTGTAGCTACCAAACATATGTATAAGACTAACAAGGAGATGGAAAAAAAATTAGGAGGTTTCTGAGAAATACATGACAATCATGATTTAGATGGTGAAAATTTCTATAATTGTTTTAAATATAACTTCTATAAAAATACAGTTTTTCTCATCTTTCTTAATTATTGTGAAATGACATTTAAGAATTGCTTCTCTGGCTGGTTTAATAGTTCTTTAAAGTGTAAGAACAGAGCAAGTGTCACCTGGAGTCCCACATAGATTCAGATCCTGCTTTTCTCTCATTTATTGATTCCTTCCCATGCACCTGCAAAGTCCTAGAACGGATGAGTAGGCCCCCACCGTGGCCATGGCAGCAAGGCCGGTGACAGCTGGACAACATGGTGGCATCGTATGAGAGGAGGGACCCCCAAAGGGTTATGGAGCACTTTGGTGGGCATGTGACCCGTGAAGACCAATCAATAACAGCCTCCCTCAACGAGGGAGCCCCAAGCTGAGTTCTGAAGGAGTAGGGTCCTGTGTGGGCAAAGGCAGGGGGTGCGAGGGAACACTCAGAGGGACACATTAGCCCACGGGCTGAAGTCCAGAACTGAGGCAGTGGCCGAGAGATGCAGTGACGGGAATCAGGCCAGGCTGGCAGGGACCCAGGGACAGATAGGCTGGTTTTAGATCCCGCCAGCTGGGCTCTGAGAAGCTTCCGAATGTGTGAAACAAAGGTGTCATCCACTGATCCATGGTGTGATAGGAGACCAGTGTGGAGAAGGACTCAAGGCACACAGACAGGACGGGGGTCCTCACTCCCCCTGAAGCAGTCCCACCCACCTGGGTCCATTCCTGAGACCATGTTCTGGTTCAGGAGACAGATTAGAATGCAGAAGCCTTTGAATTTGGAAGTTTGGGTGTTGTAATGTGATGACTGAGTTAGATGATGGCTGTCATGCACCAGGAGAGAGAAGTGGGGCTTCTTTAGATGCTGTCCCTCAAATGACCCTGTGGAAAGTCATCACATTACCCCAGAAATGACTGGCACAATTAAGAAAGGGTGATTATAATGGCAGACCATCGGGAGGTAGAAGTGAGGAGGGGGACAGAGAAGGAGAGGAGAGATGCCAGTCTGTGCACACTGAGGCAACCCGTTGCCAGCATGTGGGGTAGGCCAGAATCTTGGAGGTGTGGTTAGAATAATGGGCTACCTCACCCTGGTGAGGGCAGGGGGGGCATGATAAGAGGGTGTCCAGTGAGTGTTAGCAGGACCATGACATGATTGGAGCTGTGCATGAGCAATATCAATCAGGCCACGGAGGGACAGCTCAGCTGGCACCGTATGTACCGTGGCCACTGTAGAAATATGGAGCACAGGAATGGGAAAAGAAGTGGGTTGGCCACGTCTAATCCCCTCAGGTGTTCTCCATCTGTCCCTTTAGCTGGACAAGGTGGAAAGGGCTAGGGGCAGGAGACTTGCTGGGAACTTTACTTCTATTCAGTGCAGCCCATGCTCTAAGCACTTTTATTTCCATTTTACAGAGGAGAAAACTGGAGAGACAGAGAACTATTTTGTACCAAGTGCCTGCCATTTATTATTAGGAATTTTAAATCTCTTTTAATCTACCTAGTAACCCTTTGAGGCTCATGCAAATCCCTGTGAATAGGTCCAGTCATGTCATGATCCTGCTAACACTCAGGGTCTGGTGCTCAGGTGTGCTTGACGCCAAAGTCCCTTCACTATCAGCAGAATCCATGCCCTGCTGCAGGCCACCACTACCCAGGGAAATGGCAGTGCCTGGTCCACTGCCATTTGAACCCCAAGACAGTTCAATCAGAATTTTGGGGCTGGAGCCGCCAAATGGATATTTTTAGAAAGCACCCTGTTATTCTGAAGCACATGGAAAGGACACCACACTGCTGAGGGACCAAAGCCACCCTCTGGGGGCTGCGCGAAGAGGCCTGCTGCAGGAGGAAGAAGCATGGATCCCCAGGGTAACCAGATTCAGAGGCCGAACGAAAAAAGAGAAGCCTGGAAAGGTCTTCTTCTTCCAGGGCATGTTTGAAATGTTAGGTTTAGATAGAGAATGAGGGAACTTGAGGATGGACAGCCACCTGAGCCAGGCTGTGGGGGGACGTGAGGTTGGTGAGATGACAGGGCCATCCACCAAGGATGGGATAGCTCAGGCTGGTTCATGGGCTGAAGGTCCAACCCACTGGGAGGATGCAGCCATTCAACAAGTATTGACTGGCCTCAGGCTCTTCTAGACACCAAACCAAAGGGGAAAATGTACCTGTCCTGTGTCCTGCACTCTGGCCCATGGAGACTGACCAGAGCCACATGAATCAGGTAATATAGAGCTATGGGATTCATCCTGAGGCCCCCTCCCCATAGCTGGGAGCCTGTGAGATCAAAGCAAGTGTCATGTGCTGAGGTCGTGGAAATTTAGGATGAGGGATTGAGAGCTGAGAAGGTGTGACCCACTTCCACAAAGTGGGTCCATCCTTGGAGATTTTCCTGGAAAGATGGCGCTGGAGCAGAGACTGGCAGAGAGGATGAGGGAGTCACAGGCTGTAGGAGATAGCCCGCATACGTGGTATGCCATCTTGGATTTTCCACGTACCAGTCTCATTCCACGGAGAGATTAATGCTTGGCCCTGTGGCCAGCATGTGCTCTTGCTAGGACTTTTCCCCCAACCAGCCATGCAGTGGTTTCTCACTCTGTTTTTTTTTTTTTTTGTATTTCATTAATGGCTGGTGGTCCTGATCATTGTTCCATGTCCTTATTTGCCATCCTATCTCCTTTGAAGAAATGTCTGCTCAATTTTTTTATCCATTTTTGATTTGGGCTTGTTCATGTATTTGTTTTCTTACTATGGAAACTTCAGAGTTTTTTGCATTTTCTGTAAATAAGTCCTTTGGTAGGTACATGACTTGTAAATATTTTCTACCAGTCTGTAGTTTATCTTTTCATTCTGTCAATTGTATCTTTTGCAGAACAAAATATAACTATGATGAAATCCAGTTTATTACTTTTTTTCTTTATGACTTATGTTTTAATATCAGGACTAAGAAGGCTCTGATTAACCCCAGATCAGGAAGATTTTTTTCCTGTGTTTTCTTTTAAAAGTTTTACAGCATTTACATTTACATCTTGCATTTATTGTTTTATTGTGGTAAATTACATAAAGCATAAAACTTACCATTTCGATCATTTTAAGTATGCAGTTCGCCAGCACTGGTTGGCCACCATCACCACCACCATCTCCAGGACTTTCTTCACCTCCCCAGAAAGAAGCTCTGCACCCTTTACACAGCAGCTGCCAGTCATCCGGCCCCACTGCAGCCCTGAGAAGTGTGGCTTCGCTCTGTCCCTAGCTGTGCGGAGGGCAGGCACCTCCTGAGTGGAATCACGTAGGACCTGTCCTTCTGTGGCTGGCTTGTTTCACTTAGCTCAGTATCTAGGGTCCCCCAGCTGCCTCACTTGTCAAAGTCCCCTCCCCTAAGGGCTGCGCAGTGCTGCACCCTCTGGTGGCCACTGTTGGTTCACCCGTCCTGTTCATCATTGCGCACCTGGCTTGTGGCTTCCGTCTTGCATATTTTTTTTTTTTTAGTTGTAAACAGATACATACCTTTATTTTATTTATTTGTTTTTACACGGTGCTGAGGATGGAACCCAGGGTCTCACACAGGCAAGGCGAGCGCTCTGCTGCTGAGCCTAGCAGCCTCTAGGGTTGTGGTAAGATACTATTTTTGAAGTTCTAAACATTCGTTTTTTTTCACCAGTTTTGTTAGGCTTTCTGTCTTCTCTTTAGGCATCTTTTCTGTTACAGAACCTGATTTTCTTGTGTCTAGCAGTTAGGCATCTACATTTCTTTTTTTAAAGCTACCTTGAATAACTGGGAAAAAATGAAATATAGGTTCATTTTAAAAGATTACAGGTAACCAAATTATTTTGAAAAGATAAAAAGCCAGAACAGGCCAAGCACGGTGACAAATGCCTGTAATCCCATGGCTCAGGAGGCTGAGGCAGGAGGATCGCCAGTTCAAAGCCAGCCTCAGCAAAAGGGAGGCACTGAGCAACCCAGTGAGACCCTATCACTAAATAAAATACAAAAAAAGGTTGGGAATGTGGCTCAGTGGTCAAGTGCCCTGAGTTCAATCCCTGATATCCCTCCCAAAAAACCCAGAGCTATTCTCAATTAGTATCGAAATAAATCACAGCAAACTAAGTAAAAGAGTGTGTCACACTGACTTGGGCACTGTCCGTGGCATTCCCATGTGTAAGCAGCTCACCAGAAGATGCTCCCTACTGGGACCCTCAGAGAAAGTTCCCAGACATTCACTGTTCAGAGTTCCCAAAGGGTTTTTGAAATATGTTTTATTTATAAATAAATGTATATCTTGAAAGTAGAATAAAGACACTGACTTGAAATGTGTCTTGAAACGCTGACTTCTAAATGCATATGAATTACATACTCAGCAATTGTGCAGCTTCATTATTATTTATTTACCATGGAAAAAAATCGAGGCACATTTTTTATACACAAACCATATCAAGCAATACTAGTTAATACCTACACCTAAATTTTTAGCTAGTTATTAGGAATTGATTATGGCACTGAAGAGGATACAGTTTAATGATTTATAATTTTGTAGTAAGTTATAAAGAAAAAAACGATGGATGATGTGACTAGGGCCTAATCTATTTCCTATTGATATTCCTTATTTAAAAAGGTCTTGCTTTCAATACACGTTTTACCAGCAACCCATAACTGAGGTATAAAAAATCTACAGCTTTGTTTCTCCAGCTTCAGTTTGCTTATTACAAGAAGTTCAGAGGGAAGAAGTGTGACCGTGGGGACCTCCCCTTCTATTGCCCACAGATGGAAAGCAGGGAGTGACAGAAAATGGCCTTCAATATGGAAAAAGATGGTTGTGTTCCTCTGAGGCTGAGTATGTTTCTGTCTAATGCAAAGAGAGAACAGTTTCCCTGAGAGAGCAAATCGTAGGGACAGTTAGAATATCGGTGGCATTTACCGTGACATTTTTCTGCTTTGATTACTTTGATTTCCATCACCTTTCTTAACTTGTAGAGATCAACAGACACACTTACAGGAATGATGGGTCACTAGAAATTGTTCATAACAAATCTCACAGGTTTCTTTTTTCCATTTCCAGAAAAGAATGTGGTCTTTGGTAAGATATGCTCTATCTATACAGACAACTAAGACGAAGCGCCCAGCGGCCTTGGCCTCCACAGTTTGGAATCTACCCATCCTGTAGAATTTCTTTTAAAGTTCCAGGTGTGATCAGGTCTCCATTTTACTTTTGCTTGGCTGGGTTATGTACTAATACCAGGCTTGAGAAAACCACAGAGTGGATTGCAATTTCAATCTCATAATTTCCTTCTCTTAAACACTGCAGGAGAGAATTTCTTAGGGCACAAATGTCCTCCTTCGGTGTAAATGGGAGTTCAATAAGATCTGGCCCAGCGTTCGAATGTCTTATATCATGATCACAGGTCATAAACGAATGTTCTATTTGGCTTTCATTGGAAAAAATGACCTTAAATGGTTCTCTGGCTAGTGGAGAAATTTACAGTTGGGCCCTGTTTCAGCCCAACTGCACTGAAGTGGGAGGGAAGGTGGGAGAGGGGTCTGAGGAACTCAGGGAGCGTGAGATCTTAGAAGATGGTGCCAGCAATGACCCAGAGCCTACTGGTCCCGGAATAAGAGCCAAGGAAAAGAAAGCAGGCCCAGGTTACAGCCCCCTGAGTGCAGCCCAGGCCCAGCAACATGGTGTACAGTGGGGGTCTCTGAACCCCTATGACCAACACACAATTGTAGATGATGGAGGTAAGGGAAATTGAAGGACTGCGTAATTCTGAAATACTTCAATTGAAGTGTCTGCACATTTTGAGAATGTGCAATGTGTGAAGTTTCTGAGTGTGTGTACCCAGGTGAAATCTGTGAAATCACCTTCCCATTCAGAATAACAAGCATTTCCAACACTCCCAAGAGTTTCCGTGGTGGTGGTCCTCTTTAGAATCTCCTTTTTCCTAGACCTCCCTGCCTTCCCCCACCCACGGGCAACTACCCATGTGCCTTGGTGGATGACTTTGCATTTCCTAAACTTTTACATGAATGGAGGAACACGGCATGCACTCTTACCTCGGCCAGCTTCTTCCACTCCTCAAAATTAGAGTGACATATCCGTTATTTAGATTATATGGAAGTTATCCAAGTCGTAACACCTACCAATAGCATAGTTCATCCCTTTCTACTCACTCCACTGTATGGATGGATCAGTTCCTTATCCTTTGCTGCCAGTCTGTTGACTGTTGGTGGCTGTTTGGGTCATTTCCAGGTTAAGGATCTTAAAAATAAAACACTATTCATAGACAACACTATCTATAAGCGTACACTTTAAATTTTACTGGGTACAGAGTAGCCGGGTCATATGGTAAAATTTATGTTTAACTTTTTAGGAAATTGCTAAGCTATTTTGCAAAGTGGTTGTACCATTTTACATTTCCACTGCAGTAAAATGAGGATTCTCGTTCCTTCACACAACACCTGTCTGGTCTGTTTACATTTTAGCTGTCCTTGTAGGTAGATAGCAGTACAGACTGGTGGTCTTAATTAGCATTTTATTAATGAGTAATGATGTCAAGCGTCTTTTCCTGTTCTTATTTGCCACCATTGTGGATTTTTTGTTTCGTTTTGTTTGTTTTTTATGAAAGTGTCCATTCTACTTTTTTCCTTATTTGAAATAAACTCTTTATTATTGAGTTTTGGGTATTATTTCTATGTTCTGATTACATGTCCTTTATCATTTATATGGAAACGTTTTCTCTCAGTGGGTAGGTTGTCATTTTAGTCTTCTAACAGTGTCTTTCAAAGAACAGATGTTTTAATTTTGATGAATTCCAGTTTATCAATTTGTTCTTTTACGGGTCATGCTTTTCTGTCTTCTCGTAGAAGTTCTGTCATTTAGAGTTTTACTTTCAGGTCTATTATCCATTTTGTGCTAATTGGTATGAATCAAAGTTTACTTATTTGCATATGGGCATCAAATTATTCTAGCACTATTTGTTGAAAAGACTGTTGTTTCTCAACCGAAATGCCTTGTATCTTTGTCAAAAATCATTGTCCACAGATGTGAGTCTACTTATGAATTCTCACATCTCTTTATTGATCTTCTTGCCTATCACTGCACATGAAAACTGCATATTTTGATAACTATAGTTTTTCAGTAAGTCTTGAAAACAATTAGTGTTATCCAGATTTCTTTTAAAAGATTCATTCTAGGACTTTTGTGCTTCTACATAAACTTTGGTATCGTTTTGTCAGTTTCTAAAAAAAAATATAGGCAGTGGGGATTTTAATTGGGAGCATATGGAATCTATGGATTTTTGAAAAAAATGTCATTTTCCCAGTATTGATCCTTCTGACCCAATAATTAAGATAGCCTTTAATTTCTCCTAGGAGTGATTTAATGTCCTCGTTTGCTACTCTATCGCGTCATTTCTGACAGTTCACCAGGGGCTGTGCTTTCCTTTGTTTCACCTGAACTCCCTGCTATGATGTTTTGCCTCAACACAAGCCCAAAAAGCAATGGTGCCAAACAACCATGGAATGAAACCTCTGAAACCGTATGCCAAAATACAACTTTTCTCCTTAGGAGTTGATTATCTCAGGCCTTTTGTCACAGCAATGAAAAGCTGACTAACGTATCTCTGGCACTCCGTCCTGCAAACTCCTGCTTTGATCTTCACCCAGACATGCAGCTCCTCCTCCTTGACACAGGGAGTCTCCAGGTTCCACATGGGCCTCCCCTGCCTGTGCCACAGTCTGGAACCTCTCTCTCCAGGGAGCAAGCTGAGTAAGAAGGCTCAGCAATTCGCTCTGTCCCTACCTGAGCTATAGCAATCTTATAAACCATGGAACCATGGTATTATTATTTTTTCTTTTTTGGGGGAGGGGTTTGACTTATTTTCAGGAAGGAAAGTAAGTCTAGTTCCTGTTATTCCCTGTTGGTCAGAAGAAGCGGTCCAAGAGCACATCGTCTTAATTAAATTGGTAGAAATGAATAAGAACCTTGGTAGCAATAGAAGTACACTTCTGGACAGAGTCAGGTTTATGAAGGGAGCTTTGTAACATCCCCAAAGAGAATTTGACAAGACTGGATAGTTCAAGGCCCTTTTTCCTTACTGTTTTTATAAAACTGGTTCTTCCTAGTTATGCACAATGGTAGAATCTGTTTTGATAAAATTATGCAAGCATGGAATATATCTTATTCTAATTAGGACCCCTTTCTTGGGGGTGGGCAAGATGGTAGGGTTCACTGATGTGTGTTTTCACATGTTAGATTTATTCTGTCGTCTTTCCTATTCCCAACCTCTCCCTTATTTTCATTCCCCTTTGTCTAATCTGAACTTCTCTTCTTCCCCTCCCCTAAATTTCACTTTTAGCTGATTCATCATTAGAAATGCAAACGATTCATGGGTGTAATTTGGTATATTTGCTACTTTGCTGAATTCATTTATTATTTTATTCATTTATAAGTTTTAGAAGTTTCCTGTAGAGTTTTTTGGGTCTTCTAAATGTAGAATCATGTCTTTGGTAAACAGAGATAGTTTCGGCTCCTCTTTTTTCTTATTTATATCCCTTTAATTTCTTTCTTCTAATTGCTCTGCCTAGAGTTTCAAGGACTATGTTGAATAGAAGGAGTGACAGAGGACATCTCTGTCATGTTCCAGTTTTAGATGGAATGCTTTCAGTTTTTCTCTGTTGAGAATGATGTTGGGAGGAAGTTAGGTCACTGGGGACTTGCTCTTGAAGGGACCTTGGGACCCCAGCCCCTTCCTGTCTCTTTGCTCCCCATACACCAAGAGATGAGCAACTTTGTTTCACCTGCACTCCCTGCTCTGATGTTCTGCCTCAACACAAGCCCAAAAGCAATGGTGCCAAACAACCATGCACTGAAACCTTTTGTCATATTTAGCTTTTACAATGTTGAGGTATGATTCTTCTAGCCCTGGTCTTTCTAGTGTTATAAAGATGATTGGATGCTACATTTTGTCAAATGCTTTTTCTGCATCTATTGAGATAATCGTGTGGTTCTTGTCTTTAAGTCTATTTATGTGATGTATTACATTTATTGATTTCTATATGTTGAACCAGCCTTGCATCCCTGGGATGAACCCCACTTGATCATGGTGCACTATCTTTTTAATATGTTTTTATAATGTGATTTTCCAGTATTTTATTAAGAATTTTACATCTATGTTCATAGGGATATTGGTCTCAAGTTTTCTTTTCTATATGTGTCTTTGTCTGGTTTTGGTATCAGGATGATACTAGCTTCATAGAACAAGTTTGAAAGGGTTCCCTCCTTTTCCATTTCATGGAATAATTTGAGGAGGATGGGTGTCAGTTCTTCTTTAAAGGTCTAATCAGAGTTCAGCTGATGTTGATTATTATCTGTTTCATATTTATTTTGGTATTATTTTGTTCTTCTTTTTCTAGGGCTTTGAGATGTAATGTTAGATTATTTATTTGGTGTCTTTCTATTCTTTTAATGAATGAGCTCAATGCCATGAAGCTTCCTCTTAGAACAGCCCTCACAGTGTCCCAGAGGTTTTGATATGTTGTATCACTATTCTCCTTTATTTCTAAGTACTTTTATTTCACCCCTGATTTCTTATGCTATCCATTCATCATTCAATAGCGAATTATTTGGTTTCCAGTTGTTTGATAGTTTCTAATTTTTATCTTATTGTTGATTTCTAATCTTATTCCATTATGATCTGATAGTGTGCAGGGTATCATGTCCATTTTTTGTATTTTCTAGGAGTTTCCTTGTGGCCCAAAATGTGGTCTATTTTAGAGAATGTTCCATGTGCTGCTGTGAAGATATGTTCATATATTGATGGATAAATATTCTATACATGTCTGTTAAGTCTAGATTGTTGACTGTATTATTTTTAGTTCTGTAGCTTCTGTATTTAGTTTTTGTTTGGATGGTCTATATAGTGTGGAGAGAAGTGTGTTAAAGTTACCCAGTATTAGTGAGTTGTAGTCTGTTTGATTCTTGATATTGAGGAGGGTTTGATGTATGTAGCTGCCTATTATTTGGGGCATAAATAATTAAGACTATTATTTCTTCTTTTTATATGATTCACTTCAGGAGTATGAAATGGCCTTCTTTGTCTCTTCTGATTAACTTTGGTTTGAAGTCTACTTTGTCTGATATGAGGATAGAAACCCTGCTTGTTTACAAGGACTGTGTGAATGACATGTTTTTTTCCCATCCTTTTACCTGCAGTCTGTGGTGAGTCTCTGGAAGACAGCACATTGTTGGGTCTTGTTTTTTGATCCAATCTGCTAGTCTGTGTCTTTTGATTGATGGGTTTAAACCATTTACATTCAGTGTTATTATTGAAAGTGCTTTTTATTTCCTGTCATTTTGTTTTATTCTAGTCATTAAGTTGAATTAGATTCTACTTTGATTGAGTATTCTTCTAGTGCTGTTTTTCCCTCTGCTAGTTTTCACTTTTATTCTCCATTTCTTCTTCATGACATATTTTATTGAGTTTAGTTTGTAGTTCTGGCTTTCTGGTTGGCAATTCTTTCAACTTTTGTTTATCATGGAAGGTTTTTATTTCATCCTCAAATCTATAGCTTAATTGTGTTGTGTATAGTGTTCTTGGTTGGCATCCATTTTCTTTCAGAGCTTGGTGTATATTATTCCATGATCTCCTAGCTTTTGCCATCTGGGTTGAAAAATTGGCTGAGATCTGGACTGGTTTAACTCTCAATGTGACGAGTCATTTTTCTCTTGGTACTTTTAAAATTCTGTCCTTTTCCCCCATTCCTTTGGAGATCATATAACACTTTCTTTTCCTTGTTTCTGAGTTGAATTACAAAGCATTTCTATTAAAAACAATGCTCAAGTTAAATTCATGGGTGGGGGGTATACAGTATATTGATAAAGCAAATTGGAGATTTGGGGGAACTTGCTCATATTTTGTGGATGCATTATGCATTTGGAGTCCATAACCAAAAGGAACATGCAAACACTACATGCTTTCACTGAAATAGTGAGTGCCCGGACCCTGGACAGAAGCCAGCATTCATGTGTGTATAATGACGTTTCTCTGCTCCACATCCAACTGGGGCTGGCAGCACCTTGATATCCTTGAAGCCACAGAGACTTTCAAGGTATCCTGCTGCACTCTTTCCTCATGAGGCTCAGTACCCCCAGCCTGCTAGTTCCTTAGCACCAAGAGGCAAGAGAATCCTAATATCAGATGTGAAGTTTGGTCACTGTGGGCAGTTCTCCAACTGATATGACACATGAGCTGAATGTTTAGGAGGGACAAAGCTTTATGCTTCCTAAGCTGGGCTTCTGATACAGTGGCGTTATAAGGGTTGATGTTTGTAATCTCCACCTTTGGGTACAGAAGGAGAGCCAACAACACCACAGCATGCCCTTTACAATATCAGCTCTTATTTCTGGGCTCCCTGTGAATGGCTAAAAAGAGGGCTGCAAATCTCTCTGCAGCAATGAGGGGGCCATTACTTCTAAGAATCCCCTCTCCTCGTGGTCACTATGAACAAGGCCTCCCACAGTATTGCAGATCTAAACCTGACCTCTCTCAAAGTCCAATAAATTCATCTCTAATATCAACAACCCTTTATCTTTATTGTTGATCAGTTTGTTTCTCTGAACTGACAGTGTGTAAAATATACTTTGCCTACCCAGGACAGATCAGAAAAATTGAAATGTTTTTTTTTTTTCTCTCTGTTCTTTAATCTTTACAACCATAGATTGGCTAAATATTTGCTTCCAAACACATTTTCATTGACCATCATCTAGAAAAACTTAATTCACCATGATCATGAAGTTGAGACTGCTTTTTAATTAAACATCAGGAAGGCACAAATACTGAGACTCAATCCCTGGCATTTTCTAATGTAGGACAGTTGTCCATGTCAGAGTCGGTGTTCATGAAGACTGTTTCACATTTTTAGTTTTTGTGTTTATTCCTTTTTCCCAATTTTGTAGTTTTAAATGAATCCCTCCTAACAACCACTTTTGAAAACTGTTCCAAGAGCTCCTCTCCATCTCATGGACTCATAGGCTGCAATCCCATGCCCAATAACTTCAGTGAGGCGCAAGCTTAATTACTAAACATGCCAGTGTAAATCAGTATCAACCAGAGATTCTGATATGAGACATTAAATTAATTGTCATTAAGGAAATTAAATGAATCAATTAAAATGAGAATGCCTCAAGTTTCAAATACGTATTTAAAGATCTGCATATTTAAGATCTCTAAAAACAATGTGGAAAAAAACCACACAATACAAATATGTAGCTAGACTGCAGAGGGATAGTCTAACAGTATAATAGATCTCATAAATCAACAAATTCAAAGTAATTTATGATGGAGAAAGTAACACAAACACATAAAAATACCATACAGTTGAAACAAAAGTCAATTATTATCCATCCATCAAAGCAAATGTATACTGAGGATGTCAATTTGTGTAAGAGAACAGAGTTAATAGTATACATCTTATTATGTTGATATTTTTAAAATATTGAGCACATACTATAGAACAGGCACCGTATTTGTCATTTTATTTAAGTATTTCATTTAATTCTCACATAACTGTGAAGTTGGCATGATTATACCTGTTTGGTTTTTTTTTTTTTTGGTACCAGGGATTGAACCCAGGGGTGCCTAACCATTGAGCAACATCTTAGCCCTTTAGAGACAAGGCCTCACTAAGTGGCTCAGTGCCTCACTAAGTTGCAGAGGCTGGCTTTGAACTTGCAATCCTTCTGCCTCAGCCTCCGGAGCCACTGAGTTTACAGGTGTATGCCACTGCTCCCAGTGTGATTATGTCTATTTAACTGAAGACATGCTGGAGGTCCAGAGAGGTGGAGTGGCTTGACAATTCAGAAAGCTAGGGGCTGGGGGGAGAGTGGTGCTAACTATACCTTTCTTGAAGTTAAGAATTGGGATTGGCTTGTCATCTGGGGAAAAGCTAGGCAGAGAGTAGGAATTAACTGATGAGTAATTAGACAAAACTGAAATGAGGAGGGGTCTGCCAGGTCCCAAATCCTGTGCTCCTCAACTGTGTATGAAATGCTTACAGATACTGATTGAGCTTATAAATATTATTTTTTATAATAAAATCAGAAAGAAGTGCTGCATCAGTATGTATAGCATTAATTAGATCAATTTACCACACATGTTCATAACTATGCTCTGTGCTTCTGATATAATCTTAAAAGGAAATAAAACTTTAGTAAATGTAATCACATGCAAAATTGAACATCCCTTATTCAAAATGCTTAGGACTAGATCTTTCAGATTTTGGAGCCCTTTGGGGATTTTTTTCTTTTCTTTCTTTTTTTTTTAGAATATGTGCATAGACTTTACCAAGTAAGTATCCCTAATCAAAAACTCCCCAATCCAAAATACTTTGAAATCTGCAAATTGTTAAAAATTCATATCAGCACTCAAAATTTGGACTTCAGAGCATTTTGGATTCCAGATTTTTAAATTAGGAATGCTCTGCCCACATCCATATCTCTGTCTTCAGCTGTATGCTTGCACGAACATGCACACACATGTGCATAGATGCACACACATGCTCACACATGCACAGCACTAAAGCCATTACATACATAGAAAGGTCAACGTTACCCCCCAAGTTGCCCACTAAATATATTTTATTATCAAATAGCTTTACACCTTTGCAAAAGAAGCTAGGAATGTTTACATTTTGTGTTATTAAACCAGACACGTTGACTATTGAAAATCTGAAGTAATAAAATGAATGGTCTGGCCAAGTTCGACATTGTCTTTGGGGGTTTAAATAAATTGCAGGCTGCTTGACAGAGTTCTTCCCTTTCTTAAGTTAATAGAGTTTGGTTCCATAGTGTAGAAACTTTTAATATCTGGCTCAAATATTTTTAGCCTAAAAGCACAATGTCAGTCCCTGAGATGTTCATTTTGAATCAGGGCCCTGAAGAGCAGGGGCCTCATCACACTGGAAAAACAACTGGTTTCAAAATCGCATAATGCTTCATACCTTTTGTCGAACACCCTGTGGCCACCTTCAGCTTCGTGCCATAGCCTGGACTAGGCTTATGGCCATGAGCTGTGTCCCTCTTCTCTCATGAATGGGAAGAGGAAGGGGCATATACAGTGATGGTGGGTGTTCGTGCAGATGTGAGGCTACTCTGCTTTTATACATTTCCACCGAAGGGAATTCTGCAGCCTCCATCCATCACCAGGTCTCCTCCGTAATCAGAAAGGTGCTTCTCAGACCAGGCTATGGTTGAAGCTCACTCTTTCTGCTTTCATGGAAACAAAGAGCATCGAATCACTAACTTCTCTGTACTTTTCCTGTGCTCCAGGTTGACCATCTCATTCCCAGCCTTCTCTTCCCAAATTCTGGTCTCCCTTCTTTCTCTCCAGCAGCTGCTTCTATGGAGAGATCTCACATGTACTGGAAGAGATCTCCTCCCTACAAGGAAGTCCCTGCTGGAAATCGGTCTTTAAATTCCTTTTGAAGTGGCCCAAACTGTTCATTCCGTGGATTTAGGGCTCAAAAATGCAATGCCTTTGAGTCAGGTTGCCAGGTGAACTTGCCTTCACCCCACAGTGCAGGTGCCTGAGGTCTGGCGTCTGCTGAGAGCACGTTAAGTGGGGAGACAGCAAATGCCTCCACAGGGTGAGCACCAGGCTTATGACGTGTACAGAGGGCAAGGAAAGGGTTCAGAGGGGGAAAAAATCATTTTGACTCCTATATTGTTCCCAGATCATGAGATTAAAACCCTATGGGATCCGTTTTCTCTGTCCTTTGTTCATTACTTTAGAGAAAGCACCCTGATTTCAGTAAGTTGGAACCAATTTCTTTGGTTTCCAGAATGTTCTGCCTCCAGGGCCTTCCTGGGAGTTGTGCAGTTCCGTGTGGCCAGCAGAGGCAATCATGCTTTCCAACCCCATCCTCCCTGGACAAAGGCAGGGAGCGGTCAGGAGGACGTGTTGGCTGACTGGTCAATCTGTGGGCCTCTGACTGGGTCCGAGAGAGTCAGGTTTCACCTCGCGGTTTTCTAGAGCAGGCCAATGCCCGCACCCAGGAGGACCAGCGGAAGCTGAGTTACAGGGTGCGGCCTGGACATGTGCTGTGAGCGCTCGCCAGGAGATCCTGACACACCGTGGCACGTCGAGCACAAAGCGGCCAACCCACCCCACACGGCGTCTCCAACGCCGGTCCTCGTGGTCCTCGTGCCAGCCTCCAGGGAGGCCCTCACTCACTCAGTGCTCCTGGAGGAGTGTGAAATGCAAAGACTGAGTCCACGAATGGGTTCCTGGGCATCCACAGTGGGAATCGAGATGTTCCACCTGTGTCTAGGTCTTAGTGGAAACTGAATATCAGGACGCAGTGGACACGACACGATTCTCAGGGATTTCTTATTCAAGAAAAGTGGTGGGGGAAACCATATTTCTCTACAGCTAAATGTTTAAAAAATAGATAGTGGTTTTTGCTCAAATGGAGGGAAGCAGGGTTGTTTCATAGTAGTTTCAGGGTGCAGACTGTGTGCCTAATTGATTCAGAAACAAAAAAAAAACTCAAAAGGACGTTAATGTTCTGGATATTGTGCCACAATTAAAAAGTTAACAGGAAAAATTACGTGTCAGTCCTCTGACCAGTATTTCACTGGATTCTTCTGAAGTCAGACTCCTTAGACGGTTGCCCTGCCGATGGGTCACATCATGGTTCAGAGGCACAGGCTTTTATTGTCTTCCATATTACATTGAACAAGGCTTGTCCAGGGCTACAAACTCTCCACAGAAGCGATAGTGGGGTAAATGAAGAATGCTCAGTGATTTCTGTAACCTTTATATTTTGGTGGTGCTGGTGCTGAGTGCCGCGGGACTCCCTGTGTCTAGGGGCTGGGCCCAGCAGGGCTGTTGTCAGTGTGTTTCACAGAACGTGCACGGGGGTTCCAGCCAGGGTATTGTTCCCCTTCTGACTGTTGAGGATGTCCTTCACAGATGTGCAAGGACATTTACAAGGATTTCTAGGCTTCTCTGTCAGCTGCTGAGTGCCTGTGGCTAATCTAACAGTGATATATGGTAAATATTTTCTTTTTCCCTTGCAGAAAGAGGGCTTAGAGGTATTTCTATGCATTGATTGAGCACATCGGGCTAATATTTATTCATTCGAAACTTTGGAAATTGGCTGCACATCATTTAATAGCTGTGAACCAATTATAAGAAGTAATTATATGTAAGAATTTCCAAAAAATTAGGTCCAGGTTAGAAAACTTATCAGAAGGAGTTTAGTGATGATTAAATTGGGAAAAGCCTGAGTTGTTCATTATCTTATTAATGTTACACGAGATGTGGCTTTCCAATATTAGAAGCAAATGGGAGCGCTCCGTATAACGCTTCCCTGCAGGGTGAGGTTGAACCCTAGAGTCACCGCTCCCAAACTCCTGCAGTTAGTTTTAATTGTATGCATCTTTCAGCAGAGATGGATCATTTTGAATGTCTCCCCCTGAGAATTCAAATACAAAAAGGTGCCCCAAAGTTGCCAAGTTCCATTACTTGTTCCTCCCATCTTGAACTTGACTGAGTGACAAAGCCACAAGTGCATTTCCCTTAATTGACATTCGTAAGTACCCTTTAAGGCACTTGGTAAAGTAAAACACTACGATCCTGTAAGATGACTGTTGTTTTTTTTTTTTTAATTCGAAGACAAAAAGAAACATCTTTTGAAACAAACAAACAAAATCTATGTTTGCCAAGAGTGTTGGCACATACCTATAATCCCGAAGACTGGGAAGGCTGAGGCAGGAAGATTGCAAGTTCAAGAGCAGCCGCCGGTGCAACTTAGTGAGACCCTTTCTCAAAATAAGAAATAAGAAGGGGTGGGGATGTAGCTGAGAGGTAGAGCACCTCTGGGTTCAATCCCCAGCACCAAAAGAAAAGAAAGAAAAGTCTGTTGGCAGTGCCCTGTGAAGATCACATTTAAATGGCATCAATCATGACCAGTATTTAAATCATTAGGACTGGTTTTCCTTATGGTTTATAGACTCTTTAGATCATCCTTTTAGTGTGTGTGTTCTTTTCAGATTGTAAAGCAATGCTTATTTTTATGATCAGGAAAAACCACTTTTTTATAATCATAAATACATCAACTTAAAATCAAGGACAAAAATTACCAGAAGTGCTAAAGCCAGTTTCACTTTAAAATATGTAGCGATGTGTACTCACTTTTCTTCCTGAAGATTCTCACCTTTTCTCTTCCTGTGGTCATTAAGATGACAGCTTTTGCTTCTAACACTATATCCACAATTTCTCCCACAAAGATCCCCTTGAAAAGCAGACTGTTAAGACTTGCAAAACCTATCAGAACCATGGCCTGCTTATTGTTTCTGGCTTCTCTTTGAAATCATTCAAGTTTGAGAGCTGAGGAGAGGAACATGTGCTTATTTTAGCAAGAGAAAGTAATTATGTTCACAATACTCATTTCAGGGGCAATTATAGTCTGAGGGTTTAATATTACTTTTTTTAGTGTTTCTTTGAAAACAGTGTGTAAAAGGAAATTGTTTTGTGTTTTTGCTACGTTTTCTCCTCCTTGGTATTTAATTGTAAGACTCAAGTTCTTCTGGTTATTGTTCTCCTTAGAGCAAATGTACCCATCTATAGTGGTGCCACTGAAGCTCCCAGAGTGTGTCAGAGGCACGTCGGCCTTCAGTGCTCACCACACAGAACCTCTGCCCGCTCGTGGTTCAGGTGTCTCCATTGCCCTGATCCCTACAGAGTGTCCTCTGTTGACCTAGAGGGAGGAGAAAAATCTAGAAAGCTGGAGAGAGAATAAAAAGTGGGCACAGGCACTTATTCATCCACACACGGGCAAACCAAAACAATAAAGTATAGTGGCAGTGGGATCCCAGACTCTTTATTTGCAGCTCACCCACCTGCTGAAACTTACTTGTAACCCCACAGTGGAGCCTGTCCACACTCTCAGTTGTCATGGACATGTGCAGAGCTGAGGTGCTGTCTAGAGTTGCTAAGTGCCAGGGGACTGTGACGTGCCCCATGGAGGAAGCATGCGTTAGAGAGGTTTCCTTCAGGCCTGAGTGCTGTTGGCTCTGGGTTTAATGTTAACAAATCAACGCTGTGTGTTAAATAAAATGCCTTTAAACAGAAGCGCATGTGAAATAAGGCTAGGTATAGATGGGTGGATGAAATGTCACCAGAGGTCCACAGGATCTAACCCTGCTTAGTGTATGCCAAATCAGTGTTGGCAGTAGCTTTAGGTACCGCAACTACCATAAATGGTAAGAAGTATAAAAATTATATATCACATTTGTACACCATTTGAGTTTTAAAGAGTAGGTTTTGAAAATCAAAAGTTCAATAATCAATTTACAATTTAAATGTATCAGAGGTCCACTTTTAAGGACTAGCATGGTAAAAAATTTCACAAAATAATGTTCACCCTAAATCTTTCCTATCTGTTCTGAATATTCAAGTTTTCACCCTTCAAGTTCCCTTGCAGCATAGTAGATGTGTGTTAGCTATGCTGCTGTAGCCAGAGACAGTTTTAAATATAGGCTCCAGACAGCCTGCACCTGCGGGCTTCAAAAATATAGATGCTGAAAGGCCGGCTGTCCACGTTAAGTAGGTTCTTCTTTCTAGATAATGGTTATTTCAGTCCCAGCCTGTCTTGACCCCCCCAACTTCAGAAAAGCTTTAGAAGCACAACTTGTGGGTTGGATATATCCAGAGTTATAAGTAGAACTGGTCTGCACTAAGGCCTGGCCACGCTGCAAGGGTTGGCCAGACTAGGGAGCCAAGATCAGGCTGAGAAGCTGTTTATTCAGATCACTGAGCTCAGGAAGTGAGAGGTCAGGCTGTTGCCTACAAGGGATGCAGTCAGGGATTAAACTGTCTGGTAGAGAAGGTGGAGGTTTCCAAGATCCAGTTTAGGCCAAGTGAGAGATCAGGAGCAATAAGATGGATGGATGGGTGGACAGATGAAGGACAACTAGATGGATGAACAGACAGACAATAGAGATTTATTTTGAGGGATTGACTCACACGATTGTGGAGGATTAAAAGTCCGGCAACCCACCATCTGTAGGTGGGGGAACTGAGAGCCTTTCAGGTAATAGCACTCGTTCCAAGTCCAGTCAGAAGGAGTGTTGAGGACAGGAGACCCATGTCCCAGCTCACAACATCAGGCAGAGTGGATTCAGTGCCCCTCTGCCCTCAAAGGAGTGGATGTCACCACCCATCCTGGGAAGGACCATCGGCTGTACTGAGCCCATCAATTCAAGTGCTATTCTCTTCCGAAAACACCCTCACACACGTGATCTTCATCCAGACATGTGAGCAGCCCGTGATCCAGTCAAGTTGACATATGAAATTGTCACACAGTTCAGAGTGGACCAGCAGGTGAAGGGCCAAGTCTAGGAGAGCCACCCCTCTTCCGGTCTTGCTTAAGGACTCTAGGGTGCGGTCAGGAGGGAGCCGTGCCTGTTGGCCATGGAGGTGAGCCCAAGCCAACTCTGATTCTGGGCAACTGTAGATCCCCTGTTCCACTGGACACTGGAGTTCTCTGTGACCAGAGGGCAGGGAAGGTGACAAGGGCAAGCTGGCCTCACCCAGGACAGCCCTCCCTTGGTGGAAGGGAAGGAGCCCTGCAGTGCGAAGTCCTCCAGAGCATGTGGTGGCGCCAGGTGTGACAGGTGGTGTTTCCACACAGTGTGCTCTTCCTGTGGGGTCCACCCCAGGGTGTCCTCAGGGCCTCTGTTCCCTCCCTGGCTGCATGAGGAGACTAGAACAGGGGAAGATTTAGTCCTCCAATTCATTTAACTCTGAATTAAGTCTTGTATTCCTCAGAATTACTTACACATAAGAGAAAAAAAAAACCTTGACAAATGGCTAAGTTAGGTACAAAAACTGTTTATGTTTAAAAAGGATGTGTAACAAAAAGGTGTCTGAGCCAGGAATGCTTAACCAAGGACACATGGGTGTGCTGGGATGGTGAACAGGACACACCCAGTGTCCCATGACCCAGTGATTCCTTAGCACAGGAAATAATCGCCTTTTTTTTTTTTTCAGTTGTAGTTGGACACAATACCTTTATTTTATTTATTTATTTATTTTTATGCAGTGCTGAGGATCGAACCCAGGGCCCTGCACATGTTAGGCGATCACTCTACCACTGAGCCACAACCCCAGCTCTGGAAACAATAGCTTTTATTTAAAAAGGTTTTGACAGACTCCAGAGGATGCCGAATAGTCCAGACATTTGTAAAACTGACCTTTTTTTCAGAATTATTATATAACTTAAATGGCTGATCTAAGGCACAATTGTGTGTGTTAAGGTTAATCATTAGAAATAAAAAGTGTTAGCAGCACAATGAATTGACAAAGAGTACTACAGGAACAGTTGATTAAAACTGATACACAAACAATAACTTCAGGCCAGCCTCAAGGGGAGGGGGTCTAGATTTCCTTTTTTTATTTTTTATTTTTTTTGGTGAACGATTGAATTCTCTCCTTGATGCAAACGAACACCAAGGCAAAACCTAACACGTGGTGAATGCACTCTAGGGATTGTAAAGAGAGTGTGAATCAAATAGATGAAATCAGGAATGCTATATTAAAGTTCTAAGTTCTCTGCATAGGCTTTGCAGTCAAAGAAATAAAGTTAGAAAGCGATTAGTTTCAAACTTCCCCAGGTGACTCAGCCCAGCTCTGCCGTGCACTGGCGGCTGTAGGTGGAAGTGTTTCCTTGGAAGCAGAAGTTGCAGCTTCCATGCCTCCTTCCACATCAGGATCAAGAACTGGGAGGGCTGTGGTGGGGCGCCGTGGTGCAGCCCTGCGTCGCATGTGTGACACCCTGGGTTCTACCCCACACAGAAAAACACAAAGAATATTGTCGTGCCCCACAAGAGGAGCCGCTGTCCCTCCAGGATGTCTGCTTCTGACCTTGCCAGAGAGGATGGTCGAAAGCCCATCTGAGCCCATGTGCCTTCCCTGACTAGTGAAGGGCAGCAACAGGGTGGCTCTCCATTCACTTCCCTATTTCCTGCTTCACCAACTCACCTCGAACCCGTTGAGTATAGAGGTGCCCCTCTGGTTGGCCGATGTGCTTGCACGACCCAGAATAGTACCCAGCCATAAGAGACGCTCCGTAAAAACTTGCAGAAAGCAATCCGAAGAGCAGAAGCCACAGCAGCGTGTTTTTATGGTGGCAAATTTGAAGTTTGTAAATGATAAAATTTATGTTTTCAAAATGTTATGGTCTCATTTAAATATCTTGATGAATTTATGGGGCTTAGTAAACCTTTGATAGAACCTGTTTCTGGAATATCTGAACATAAGGGGATAGACTCCTCTGCTGCTCTGAGACCTGTCTTTCCATCATCCTCCCGTCTGGTCCTGTCACATGCTTTCCCCAGGGACAGGGGAAATCACCACGCCCTTGCTTCTGTCAGAAGAGCCAAGAGGCCGGCGTCCCCACGCAGTCCAGCCCCGGAGGGGAGAAGATCCAGTGTCCCTGAAGCGCTCAGGGGTGGTGTGCCCTGGTTTCCACCTGTGCTTCTGTCCCTTCATTAAGACCCGTTGCAGTTCACAGAAGAGCAGTGTGGTCGGGAGCGAGCAGAGCAGAGGGTGCAGGAAGGGCCTGTCGGGAGTGGAGCTCATTGCAGGAGTGGGAGTCGGGAGAAGAGTCTAAAATTTAGGTCAAAGGAGAAAGGATATAAAATATATTTTGTATGAGTTGAAGATACAGAATAAAAAGGTAAAATGTGAAAATAAAGAGATGGAGAGGAGTCTGAGGGAAGTGTATTATGAAACATTTTTTTTTAATTAAAATAGTACCCTTAATATTCTTCCAATTAAGTAATTGTAGTAGGATAGACGTCAACAGTGGCTAGATTCCCATTTCAAAAAACAGGCACCAGAAGACATCTGATGTTATAACCACCTATCATGAGCTCCAGGGAGAGGCAAATAGGCTTCAGGTACTTTAATGAGGATACACCTTATTTTGCTAATGCTTTGTTCATTCTTTATTAACTGGGATTGCCCGTTCCATGTCTACTACCCCAAACGTGCCTTCTGAATTCGATTCCATTCATGGCTACATATCTTCATTCTCTATGACACGCACATCATGGGAGCAGCTGGAAGAAACCCTCTCTGTAATCTGTGAGTCAACTTTGTCCAGGAGGAAATGAGCTGAGCGCCAAGTTACTGGGCCTCCAAGTCCATTCGCGGTGCCTGCTGATTGAGTGACGTGCGCAGCGTTGGGAACAGCAGCAGGGCTCCTGGGGGGAACCTTAGGAAGAGACCATGTGGACTGCTTTGTGGAGTCTATTAAGTACACTAAGGTCAAGAGAAGAACCCTAGCCAAGACAGAGGCAGACTTTCCATGTTCCTCTCAGAGAACATTATTCTGACTTAAGTGGAGCCTCATCCGCTGATGGGAACTAGTTTAAAGAAACCGGAAAGTCATGGCTACAGGCTCTGGAGGAGTTTTATACCAATCTAAGAAACTTATAATGCACTGTATAGGTCACTGGAAGCCACTGGGTAGATTAGACCCATTATAAGAAAACTCAGTAGCAATTTTTCTGTGATTTATGCTTTTTAATATTTATTCGGTGCCAAGAAAGTATAAAGACTTATAAAAGCATTGTAATGTATGCATAATTCCTGCCCAGAGGGTGTACAACCTGATCTATACAGATTAGTAGGACATGAACACATGCGAAGAGTGGGAGGCGAAACGAGGAAAGATATATACCATGTGTCAAGGCGCTCACCCTTTTATTCCATCTTCTGACGCTGCATGGAGAGCGACTAAACTATTGCCAAAGCCATGCAAAGTGCTCTAGGCATCCATTTATAAAAACAGGAATCAAAGGGTGATGTTGATGATTAAATGCTAATGACTAAACTCCCAGGTACTTCAAAGCTGATCACAAATTTCTCACGCTCTCAAATTTACTATTTTTTCATACAATAAAAGCCATTTAAAGAGAGAGAGAGAGAATTTTTTAATATTTATTTTTTAGTTTTCGGTGGACACAACATCTTTATTTTATTTTTATGTGGTGCTGAGGATCGAACCCAGTGCCCCGCACATGCCAGGCGAACGCATTACCACTTGAGCCACATCCCCAGCCCTTTAATAGGTATTTTAGGTATTTGTACTATATAGAATGAATATAAATACTGGGGCCATGATATATATATATATATATATATATATATATATATATATATATATAACATTATATATATATAACATAATATATAATGTATATTATATAATATATATACACACATATATATGTATATGTATATACATATACACACATACTGATAATGTATTCATGGTTTGTTCAATTTCTGAAGGGGTTTGCCCAGTGGGTCATTACTAATAAGAACACATGATCTGTCAAGTTTTCAAGCTGAGGTTGTGCTGACAGATTTTCTAAGATACTCTCTAGGAAGGTTGGGGACAGTGTACATCCACCATATAGTTGGTTCTGATACCACAGGAATCCTGAGAGGGTCTCAAGCACTTCTCTAGAGTGCTAAGGTCATCGCACAGAAGCAGCATTTGTGACTGCTAAGGATGTGCACAGTCCTTTATGTGAAGGTCATTCCATAGAGTGAACACAGGGCCTAATGGAGAGTTACCTCCAGATAGAAGAAGAATTTGCCTAGTCAGAGTACTGATAAGTCCATCAAAATTGATTGTCTTCTGATTAAAAAAAAAAAAGATTCTCTTCTTTCCAGTAAACAATGAAATTATTACCACTAGTCTTGAAAGCAATTTTTTTTTTCCATTTTCAAAGCCTTCTGGTCCCTAATGAAAGAATTTTAACTCACTTGTTAATCAACTAGATGCAGATACATTGTAAGTGATGCATGCATGGCCCTTCTGTTCTGGAAAGAAATTCATTTTTCAGATGTTTAATGATGCTTTTAGATCTTTAAAGTGCTGCATAGGAATAGTTGTATTTTTTAAAAAAAATAAGTGTTTTCTGACTGTTTTCATCATCTTTGCCTTGCTGTGACCAAAATACATGACAAGAACAACTTAGAAGTAGAAAAGTTTATTTTTGGCTCAAGGTATCAGAGGTCTCAGTCCATAGATGGCCAACTCCATTGTTCCAGGCCCAATGTGAGGCAGAACATCATGGCAGAAGAGCATCATGGAAGGAAGTTGTTCCCCTAATGGCAGCTAGGAAGCAGAGAGGAGAAGGGACCACATGACAGATGCTCCCTTCCCGAGCACACCCCAGTGACTTACCCCCTCCAGCCATGCCCCACCTACTTACAATTATCACCCAGTCAGTTCATTCAAACTTGGATGGACTTCTGAGCTTACAGCTATCAGATTTTAATCTTTTTCTTCTAAATATTCCCATACTAACACAGGAACTTTCAGGGAACAACCTCTTATCTTCTGGTCCCCAAAAGCTCATGTCCATCTCACAGTGCAAAATGCATTTAGTGCATCTCCAAGAGTTCCATAGTCTTAATGGTTTCAGTATTGCCACAACAGTGAAATCCAAAGTCTCCTCTGAGATTCAAAGTAAACTCTTATTATAAGTCCCTGTAAAACTCAAAAGCAAGTTACATATCTCCAATATACAGTGACACAGAGTAAACCCTCCCAATCCAAAAAAGGAAGAATAGCGCATAGAAAAAAAGAAATGGGGCCAAAGCAAGACCAAAACCCAACCATGCATCAAGGGCAAACATGTGTTGTAACTCCACATCCAGTTTCTAGAAACTTGGTGGCAAGATGTACTCTCTAAAGGGCGTTGGCAACCCCACCCACTCTGACCCTGCCACAGTTTGCCTTCCTTTGAAAATCCTAGTGGAAGCTTCGATGACCCCTTAACAATATCATCCTGCATTCCTGCAGAACCAGCACCACATGGATGATGCCAAGACCTGCAGCCAGCTCACTCAGGTCCTTGGTCCCCCATAATCATGGCTGCAGTGGGCTCTGAGTGCCTGAGTGGCTGAGCATGATGAAACAACATCCTAGCCTCCCCACCACTTTGTGAACAGGGTGCCCCAGGATCTACTCTCAAAGGATTTTGACTTCTAAATCCTTGTTTATGTAAGGATATCGTCTTCAAATTCTCAAGATGTCCTTGAGACACCTTTTCTATTGCCTCTGTGCCAAGTACTTAGCATCTCTTTACGGGCTATAATCTCTTTAACAAGCACATCATTCCTTTTTTCTTTCAAAATCAACTTTATTGAAGCACAATTTACACAAAATAAAAATGTGCTATTTAAAGTGTGTAGTGCAATGGTTTTTTACAATTCTGTGTGCCTGTGTAACCAGCACCACAATCAAGATCTAGAATATTTCCATCACCCAAAGTTTACAGATGGTCTCAGTTTACAGATGGCCGACCCCATTGCTCCAGAACCAAGGTGAAACAGCCCATCATGGCAGAAGAGCGTGGCAAAGGAAAGCTTCTGCCCTCGTAGCAGCTGGAAGCCAAGAGAGGAAGGGGCCTGGGGAAGACATGCGCTTCCTGGGCACACCCCCAGCAACCACCTCCTCCAGTCATGTCCCCTGTGCCTACGGTCACCACCTAGTTAGTGCATTCCAACTAGGATGAACTGATTAGGTTACAGCTCTTGGAATCCAATCATTTCACCTCTGAACATACCTGCATTCACACAGGAGCTTTTGAGGGACACCTCACATTCAAACCACAACAATGGCCTGAAATATAAAACTTTTAAAATAATTATGGTTTTTTTAATTTAAACTTTTATTTACCAAATTATTTTATTTTCCAAGTATTAGATAATTATTTTTTCTCTGATAAGGGTATAACAAACTTATTGGCACTAGAATAACGAGACACTATGCAAAGCTTTGAATATAATATTGTTTGTTTGAATAAAATTTTTGTTCATTTCTATCATGTAACAATTTCTTGGCCACTTGGTAAGAAAGCCTGAGTGTTGGGCTTTGGTTGATAG
Organism: Marmota monax; assembly: GCF_021218885.2. Lineage (NCBI taxonomy): Eukaryota > Metazoa > Chordata > Mammalia > Rodentia > Sciuridae > Marmota > Marmota monax. The sequence continues at coordinate 6,500,826 of NW_026692848.1, forward strand.
AAGCAAATGAGTGAACTTTCTCCTTATTAAATATTTTTTTAAATGTTTTCTCCAAGTTCACGTGGTCTTTAAATACTTGAATGCCAATTTCCACAGTTACCCAACATTGTGCATCCTACATCCTATTCCTAGAAAGAATGAGGAAAAAATTATTTTGAATGTATGTTTTTAAAAATACTTTAGAGTATATTCCTATCTAAATATGTTGTCCCCATCTCAAGAGTGAAACCTGGCTTCTCCCCTTTCTGTTTTTATGCAAGTAACTCAGTGATAGAAAATTGGAATAAAGCCTGTCCCCTGGGCCACATCCTTATTCCAGATCCCTGCACTCTCTCTCTCTTGACTGGCCACAACGGTCTCCCACCTGGTCCACTTGCCACCCTCTGTGTAGGCCAGCCCCTCCACTGCAGTGCTCTGGTTTCTTCCAGCGATGACAGCCTCCCCAGTCCCCACTCAGGTGGCTGTGAACCTGGTTGAAATCACAGCCATAAGTAATAATGTGAAGCTCACCTTCTGCCATTTGGAGAGTCCATTAGGGCATCTTTCCTGTGTTCTGTTGGCCTCTTCTGTCCAGCCAAACAGTGCATCTGCTCCTATATGAGGACTGGGCATTCAGGAGCCCAGAAACTGCCCTCCCAGGACCTGGCCCTGGGTGACAGAATACCTGAGCCCTTTGGGGAGTCAAGGCAAAGGGCCAGGAAAGAGGATAATGGAAAGAAGGACCCTCCCTCCCCTTTGTCCTATCTGTGGAAGGGGCCCCAGGGTTGCATGGCGCTCGCTGCTTGTCTTGTGAATTAGGAACCAATGGCTTTTTCCCACCTTGAGGTCTACTTTGAGGACTCAGCAGAGTCTGGGGAACAGGGAGGAAGAGAGATTTGAGCTGCACTACAGACTTCTGGGACAAGTCTCCTTTCTGAAAGTCAAAGCTCTGTGGCGGAGCACCCTGGACAGCTGTCCACCCTACACTGCATTTGGTGGAAAAACAGATCTTCCACCTGGATGTCAGAGTCTGCTGAACCTGGATCCCTGTAAATTAAGTCAAAGGCAAAGACAGTCACGCCACGTCCTCCCTAAAATCATTGCTATTCCTTGCTCCCCTGGGAATCCGAGGAAAATGCTATGAGCCAGCAGCCAAGGGTCAGATGTGAGATACTTTACATCCTACAGTTGTCATCTCGTGGAGATTCACAGCGGCTGTCCTGGGGAGACAACGTTGTCCCCTTATGGCAGCTGAGATAACTGAAGGACCAAGTGGTTAAGGACTTTCCCCTAGGCTCAAGGTCCATCCAGACACCTGCCAGTCTTGGCTATGTGGTACAAGGGTTGTTGTTTATTTTTTAATTTTTTTGTACTAGGGATTTAACCTAGGAGTTCTTCGCCACTGAGCTACACCCTCAGTCCTCTTTATTTGTTATTTTTGAGTCAGGGTCTCACTAAGTTGCTTAGGGCCTTGCTAAGTTGCTGAGGCTGGCCTTGAACTTGCCACCTCCTGCCTTGGCTTCCCGAGTTGCTGGGATTACAGACATGTGCCACTGCACCCAGCACAAGGATGGTTCTTTATCCTGTGGCCACATGTGTTCCTCCCTCCTCATTTCTCATCTGGCCTCCCTTCCCAGTAAGCATCCTCGGTTCCTTCCTGCAAAGCCAAGTGTTTTAGAATGAGGATCTCAGAAACAGCCAACAACCACCTCTAACGTCCGCCTCCTGAATGTCCACGCCCACCTTCATCTCTCTCCCCCGCAGGGTCAGTTCAAGGCAGCTGCTTCATGCAAAACCTCTCCCCATCTGGACTCTCACTCCTCTCTCTCTGTAGTCTGGTTCATTCCATCATCACAATGCATGTTTGGTGGGTACAAATTTTAAACCACAAGCATAAGTGGCAAGAACTGGGCTGGGGTGGTAGCTCAGTGGTAGAGTGCTCTCCTAGCATGCATGCATGAGGCACTGGGTTCGATCCTCAGCACCACATAAAAACAAACTAATATATCCACCTAAAACTAAAGATACAAAAATAAATAAATATTTTAAAAAATATATATGTGGCAAGAACTGCTACACTTCTTTAGTTTCTTAAAACCAAATGAAATAAGGCCCCAGGTTGACCAGGATTTCCTCTCTCAGTCATCCCAGGCTCTCTCCCTCCTGCACATCACCCAAGCATCAGGCTCCTGCGGTACCTGAAGAATCCCCAGATACTGATATATTCCAAGCCCCCGTGTTCCAAGGTGGTCCATGCTTCTGCTCTGTGCCAGCTGGAGCTGCCTTGTGGGCCCCATTCTGCAGCCTGGCCTCTGGCAGCCTGATCTCCCTTGACCTGAGGGGATTCCAGAGAGCTCCCTCCAGGACCTGCAGAACTCTGAGCCTTTCCTGGTCTTAGGGAATCTACTTAGTGACCTGTCTCTTGCTCTGAAAATCACCTGTTTCTCTCTCTCTCTCTCTCTCTCTCTCTCTCTCTCTCTCTCTCTCTCTCTCTCTCTCTCTCTCTCCAATCACCTCTAGGACTCCCAGAATGACCAGTGAATTTGAGCTTTCACACAGGTCAGGGGCGTGGCCATTGGTCACTGGGCACCTTTTGATTTTTGACAATTGGAACAAATATCCTCTGAGCCAGCACCAAAGGCGGGGCCACCATTTGGAAATGGAGAAAGAAGCTTCAGGTGACCCCAGCATGACTAGGGACACGATCCTGCCATGCTCGCCTACCCTCCCCACACAGGGGACCTGCGAGCTGTGTCCTGGGCCAGGGGCAGCTCTGCTTTGCAAGGTGCTCCATGGAGCACGGGGTGAGGAAAGCTTGGTCACCAGGTGATCTGCAGGTCAGACCATAAAAACAAAATCACCTAGCATAGGACCCCAGTGAGATGATGGCTACCCGAGTATTTAAAGCGAAATACATAAACGAGCATTTTGGGGAATCAGATACCATTTTAGACTTGTTGCTATTTATAGCCATTACAACATGAATAACATCAGTTTTTAATACTTTCCATTTTTCTGCTTCGTGGCTTTTTTGCAGTTTTGTTAAAAATCTTCATTTTGATTTCATATACTTTCACAAGGAAATTGCTCAGTATCTTTTTATTTTTATTTTTCAAAAAGAAAATAAAACTATCCCAGGATGTGTCCAGAGCCCAAGCAGGGTATACCAAGAGCCAGCAGTGGCAAGAGGGGGCTGCCCTGCTTCTGTCCCCTCCAGGATAGAAACGCTCTTCTAAGAAGGTGACTCCCCTTTGCACTCCAGTCTAATGACAGCTGAGATCTTAAATTAGCACATGCCATTTTAATGCTCACTGTAGCCCTCGACAGCATGCGCATCACATTAATCAAAGTGTCACCTTTTCCCATCAGTGAAGGGCACCCTTCACTTGGGCAGCTACTCGAGGACAGCAGCGGACCTGGGCCATTTGAAGGATGGTACAGGCATATACTGCCCCATACTGTGAGGATTTACAGTTGCTCGAGATAATGGTCCATATGGAGATATTTATTTGTTTATTAAAGCATGTTAACCTAGCTAGCAATTGGAAAATGGAACTGTTCAGCAGATTTATTTCCTGTAGTTTCCTGAGTCAGCCTAATTCATCACAAGTACTCAGTGCTCTAATTAAAGAGAAAGGGGGAAGTTTCTTTCACATCCTTCATGATGTGCCGATGCACTTCCATCTCTTGATCAAAAAGGTTATTTACAGCAGTATGATGCACTCCTAGGAAGTTTCCCAACAAGAAGGCCGACTGTATAGAGCTGTTGCATGTAACAATGAGCCGGTTCCACATTGAAAATATTCAAAAAACATGTTTCCATTTCTTAAAGAAGGGTATTATACTAAAGGCGTATTGTTAAAAACTGGGTCCCCAGTTTTTCTGGCACTTTTGCAATGTCTGGAGTCCTCTAGGTGGGCGTTTAAGACTTGAAACACCAGCGTGTCACAGAAGAGCCCAGGCAATAAACACTTCCGAGGCCACCCTGGAAGGGAGGGAGCACACTAGGACATTCTGACTTGAGGTCCAAGCGTGATTCTCCTCCTGAGGGTGGCTGCAGGGGTCAGTGCTGCAGGGGTCAGGGCTGAAGCTGTCCTGGGTGTTCCTGGCCCAGCTCAGCCCCCCTGAAGAGGACCCTGCTGGGATTTCCTCCAGGCCAGTTCTGAAAGCATCTTTAGCAGCCCTGGGAGATAAGCTCCACTGAGATGTATTTGCTTTGAAGCCATAAAACACTGCATTGCTCCTATGGGCATTGAATGGAAGTAGCTATTTATGATTACATCTGCCAGGCCCAAACCATCACCTGCTGAACCCCTGGGGTCTCTGTCCTGTGCGCAAGCTGGGAGTCAGTGAAGGGTAACTATGTGCACTGCAGCAGACCCTGTCATCTGGGGTTATGCCAGGGTCTTTGGTAAATTTATATTGTGTTGAAAGATGTGTGCATAAATGTGTGCAATGTGCATGTGTGTGTGTGTGTGTGCAATGCATAGGCATGTGTACTTCCTTCCCTCAAATACCTCATTGATTCACACTATATAAAGTTCTACTCAATCCCAGTGACTTGGAAGGCTGAGGCGGGAGGAGCACAAGTTCACGGCCAGCCTCAGCAACTTAGAAAGATTCTGTTTCAAAATAAAAAGGCCTGGGGATGAGGCTCAGTGGTTAAAAACCACCCAGATTTAAAAAAAAAAAAAAAAAAAAAAAAAAGTTCTACTCAGGGTCTCAGGATCAAGGGTCTCAGGAAGCAAGAAGATCATGAAATAAATGTACCCTTTATCCTTTCTTTGTACATTTCTACATTTCTTTCTAGGCTTGACTTTTTTGCTTTTAAATAAAAGTGGGCACTAACGTGATAAAAGGGATATGTAAAGGTTTTTCCTAGATGAATGGGGGGTTATGCCAGTGTCTTTGGTAAATTTATATTGTGTTGAAGGATGTGTGCATAAATGTGTGCAATGTGCATGTGTGTGTGTGTGTGTGTGTGTGCAATGCATAGGCATGTGTCCTTCCTGCTGAGCCCCTGGGGTCTCTGTCCTCTGCACAAGCTGGGAGTCAGTGAAGGGTAACTATGTGCACTGCAGCTTGACTTTGTACATTTCTTTGCTGAGCGGCCTTGTGTGGAGCATGGGGAGAAAAGTGAATCCTGCTCCTAAGCCCTGTGGCTGCTATCCTTCTTACTCTGTGCTAAGTGCTCCATGCTCATCTCACTGGTGTTTACAACAGCCTTGTAAATACGGGTATTATAGTTGTGCCCGTTTCATAGATGAAAAACCTGAGTCTCAGAGGGATGAAGGCATTGTCCAGCTGGTAGCAGCTAGGTCAGAATTAGGGTCTGCATCTGTCTCCAGAGTCTGGACCTTAACCACTCTGCAAGCCCAGGTGCTCTATTGAGAAATCAGTTATTTATGCTTCCTAACTTTCTAATGGGCCTATGGGTCAGTAAGAAAAAATATGATCTAGTAGTATAATTAATCGTAAATCTAGATAAATCACTTTTTAGCATAAATAAACATCTTTTATTTCTTGACTTCAAAGGCATTCTTAAAACAAAACTAATACCATTAAAAATAGAACTCTTTCACTTTTTGCTGTTTAAATAAATAATTTAGGTTTCAAAAGAATAAGCTATCCAGTGGGTCTTAAAACCAACATCCTTGATATTTAGATAGCCAAGACCACAACTCCATTCACTACAATTGAAAATCTGCATTCCCAGAGCAGCTGGGTTCACCTCTATAAAATATTGTTCTTGTTTGGTGGTTATTTGTCAGTCAGCGGATGAAAGGTTTTCATTTCCTATAAGAAACAGTTAACATGCTTTAAGTCAAGTGTCCAGCTGTTAGGAAAGCCTGGGACTGCAGAAAAGTCTCCTCACCACCTTCTCAGGTGTCCTGGGTTTAATGCTGGCCATGGAGGAATTTTTAAATCTTACCTTAGGATCACTAGCCCTCTGTTCAAAGTCAGAGACCTTTCTCAGTGAGTTCTTCAACATCAGCAACAGAAAGGACCACCCAACACGCAGAAAGGACTCACGCTCACACCCTCTGGTTGAGATGTCATAGCAGCAATCCTTCATGCTGCCACTTTACAGAAAGGACACTGAGGCCTGGAGATAAATGAGGGCCCATCCTGGGTTACACAGTGATGATGTGGACAACCTGGCTCTCAGGGTCGGCTCATCAGATCCATACTCCTGGTCTTTGTGATACCACGCGGGGTCATGACCTGCATAGCAGTCTTTCAGGATGCCCCTCCCCACTCCTGTCCTCACCAGACCCTTCTCCAAGGCTGAGAGTTCATTGTAGGAAACTAGTTTTCTCTTCTCTACCAGTCCTACTTTTCCAGATAAGAAGAGACATAATCTATTTGTATCACCCTTGGTTCCTGCATAACTCACCTAGAATTGTACTAATCTGTTTTCATCATTTTATCCAGGTGAAAATACCTTAATGAAAGGAATCTGGGGCATTTTATGATCTGCAAAATTGCAGGCATTGTTGCAAAATAGAGCATAGGAGCCAAAGCAAATATATATTCATTAAGGGATATTTGCAATTATAGTAAGCTGAATGGTTTTGTGCTCTCTGGTTGAACATGATAAAGGACTGCAGATTACTTTAGCATCATTTCAGACAAAGCTACTTAAAATACTAATTACACCACCAAGGAGATTTTCTTTCTCATCCCTGCAATCTGACAGAGCCATTTTTTTTTTCTGGAATGTTCTTCCCTGCCATCCAGAATTTAATCGGGAACACACTAAGTGAAGCCAGGGTTGACCAGTTGTCCCCTCCTGAACCAATTGGGACATGATTATGTGATCCAGATGACCTTACAAATCAGGTCCCCTTAGCACACGCCTGCCACCTTGAAACTCTTCCTGTGAAGAGCCACATAATAAATATCTTGGGCTTTGCAGGTTCTATAGTCTCTGTCACAGCTTCGCAACCATGCAGTTGAAGCAAAAGCAGCCCTAGATGCATGAACGAGTGGGGATGGAGCCCCGTAAGACTTATTCATGGGTGCTGCAACTGAATTTCATATAATTTCCACTTGTTACAAAAGAGTACCTATTTATTTATTTATTTTTTATTTGGCCTAACCATTTAAAAAGTGAAATCCATTCTCAGCTGCTGGGCCAGTGTGCTAACCACTTGGAGGCACTTTGGCCTTGGAGATGCCTGCTCTAGGGAATTGCCACTGGAGCTTTTATATCTTGATTCATTGATCTATTGTGGCCCAGGTTATACAAATGCACGTCTCTCAAAGAAATTTTTAAAGAGCCCTTGCTCCTGTGGAAGACCTCAGAGCATGCCCAGATGCTGCTGACTCAGGAGATGGTGTGGGCCAGGCCAGGACCAGAATTGTACCGAAGCCATTGTCAATACCAAGTGCTACCCATTAGTACTCAGAATGTTTCTTGGAAGTCACATAATTCAAGAAACTGGGAGAAGAGAATAATTCAAGGCTTAAGTAGAGCTCTTGCTAAATGTTGTTGTGCCCTGAAGCTGCTGGAATGACCTATGCAAACACTATTTACATTTCAAAGGCATTTTCAAATTGACTTTTATGGCTATTCTCCTAGGTGTTTTAAATACATGTAAAGCACAATCTTCACAAAAAGTCTTCTGTAGGAACTGTAAAATATTCTGTGTCTGTATTTCTAAAAGCCCTTTGTAACTCCTGTCTTAGGAGAAACACAGCATACAGGTCACACCACACGCACAGGAAGAAGTGAGCGGAGTAGCAGCTTAGGACATTTGAGTTGGAAATACAACAAGGAGAAAAAGACAAAATGGCCTGGGAAGCAGCAATCGAGCATAGAACGGGTGGACAAGGAGATGAGGAAGATTAATTCCTGCTGCTCAGCACCATTGCCTGTGAACTAGACACCTGTACCACCAGGAGTCAATTACGGCATTGCGGTTGGCTTTGCTGTTTTATTAGAGTTATTAAATTGCATGTTTCATAACAGAGGTCATTATCCTCTCTGTAAATGCTGCAGCTTGTTATTATCCTAAAGAATGCATTCGTTGCTTCGGTGCAAGGACACAAGAGCTCCTTTCTGTGTTTCCATGGAGACGACACCGGGATCTAGTACTGGGCACTGAGATATAACCTTCAACCATTGCAGCCAGGAGACACAGCCATGGTACATTTCCTCTCCGCTTACAGGTCACAAAACTTTATATCCAAATGGGGGGTTAGGTTTCATTTTTTAAAAATAACATTTATTGAGCACCAACTGTATTCAAGCATTGTGCTAACTTCTGGGAACTAAAAGACAACGGAGACATGCTTCAACTCCTCGGGGGTGTATGAATCCAGAAAAAGACATGTCTGCAGAGTGAAAAACAGAGCAAGCCTTGGTGCAGGCTCAGACTGTGTTTCCTACTAGGGCCAAAGTAATTGCAGGTGACTGGCACCAGAGCTAGTCAATAGCACAGCCTGGACAAAACACAGTGCCTGTCAGGAGCCTGGCCCACAGGTGGCTCCTGTCACTGCCTCTCCTTCCTCCCCTGGACTCTTTGTCACCCTTTGGCACTCTGTGATACTGGTCCCATGTGCTACTATGTGGAAAAGCAGCCTCTCACCCTTACACCAACTGGAGGCAGCCATGACTGTAGAGACTTTAGTTAATGCATGATATCCAAGATGCCACCGACTGTAGGATGCATGTGTGTGTGTGTGTGTGTAAATAAGTATGCATCTTAGAATTAATAATATGTGATCACTCTGGGAGTACATCTTTGAAGTGCCACCAACTGAAATCAACCTAATGGGGACTTCAGTGGCAACAGCAATGATCCACATGAGCACAAAAGGTCCTTGACTTATGACAGTTCAACTCAAGATCTTCCAACTTGATAGTGATGTGGGGTAATGTGTTCAGTAGAAAATTCATTTCTAATCTTGGGTTTTATCCTTTCCTGCCTGGAGATCTGATGTGAGATATCCCAGCAGGTCTGTGACCACGTGGATAAAGAAGCAGTAATTTACAGTGTGCCTCATCGACAGCATCGTCTGCACACTGCATTTTGTACTTTCAAATCCATGTCTACAAGACACCCCTCTATATGTGCACATGAGATAGTCAAGGTTTTTATGAGATAGGCTTTGTGTTAGGCTATTTTGCCCAACCACAGGCTAATGGGAGTGTTCTCGGCACATGTAAGGTAAAGTGAACTAAGTTACAACATCTGGTAGGTTAGGTGTAATACATGTATTTCAGCTCAATGCTCTTTCCAACTTAGGATAGGCTTGTCAGAACCTGACCCCCATCTGAAGTCAAGGAGAATCTATATAGTAATTTAAAATTTTGTTTACTTGAGCTTTTGGATTAAAAAATTTTAAAAAAAACCCTAAGTATAGCAAACCTACCCTTTGCCAGTGAAATCAAGTCTTGCTCAGGATAGTTTATCATGTGTGATAAGAAAGTGGTCCTCCTCACCTCCATGGACTCTGTGTAAAAGCTGTGTTCCTCCAGAGGTCAGTGCTCATCCCTTCTCCTCCCTTCTGCCCTCTTCTCTACCTGTACCCCCCCCCCACGTTACCTTGTCCTCTCTTTATTGATCCAAATGCTCACTATATGCTGATAACCCCAAAATCTGTATCTCTAGCTCCAACTTTGCCTGAAGTGCCAAAGTCAACCCCTGTGCATTCCTGACGGGCACCTCCTGCTCCACACTGCCTAAGGTGAATACATGATCCTTCTGTGCCAGTCTCCATCACCTCCCCAGGTGGACACCCCAGTGCTCAAGTCAAAAGCGTCACCTCATGTCCCCTTGACTCCTTCCTTCCTGTCGTACCACACACACTACTCTCGGCAAATCCTTCACAAACCCTTTAAAACACCTTCCAGCAAATGACCTCTGCTTCCGAGCCCAGTCACTGTGGGATTGTGCCTTGATTTTGGCAGCCGCCTTCCGGCTGATCTCCCATCTCCCAACCTCTGTGCGGCCTCTTCCTCCAGTCTGGAATTCCATCTGGTGCCAGAGTGGTCATTTCTTAAGTCAGATAATGAGCCTCCTCAAGCTCAAATACCTGCTATGGCTCCTCAGCGACTTCAAAATAAGTGGGTGCAAGGACACGGTGGCTGGCCCCTCTGTAGCCATTCTCCGAGGGCTCAAGTCTGTTCCCCGCAGGGTATCTGGGCCCCTCTGGATCTGTCTGGAAGGCTTTCCCAGGGTTCATCAGGCTCACCCCCTCACTTCATTTAGGCCTCTGCTCAAAAGTGACCTCATGGTAGTGGTCTCCTCTGAGGACCCTGGGTCCCCTACAGGCATTCCCTGCTCCCCACTCCACAGCATCAGCTCAGGGGACTGGCTCACGGGCTCTGGGCCTTTCCCTGAAGTGTGCATGTATCCTGACCTCTTGATCCTCATCAAGACCCTGTCCTCATGTCTCAGTCTTGCACCTCTCAGGCCCAGTAGAAGCTCCAAAAGTGGACAGCACCCCGAGTGAGTCACATGGCCAGGCTCCGTGTGTGGCTCATTGACCCCATTATCTTAGAGTTATGAAGGATCCGTTCAGTGGTGATCTTTCAGATAATCCACATTTCATTGGCATTTTGATTTTATGCTTGGTGGGTAGGAGACTCTTTGAATGTCTTTTAGAGTGATTTTAATTTTAGATGACTCTGAAATAGACCAGAAAGTCAAGAGTCCTAATGAAATAAGCTGCTTATAGATTAGTGCAGGAAAAGGCTTTATTTAATTTTAGTATTTTAGTATTTTTTGGTGGGGGAACTGGGAATTGAACTCGGGGATAGTCAACTACTGAGCAACATCCCCAGCCCGATTTTGTATTTTATTCAGAGACAGGGTCTCACTGAGTTGCTTAGCACCTTGCTTCTGCTGAGGCTGGCTTTGAACTCACAACCCTCCTGCCTTACCTCCGGAGCTGCAGGGATTACAGGCATCCCACCATGCCTGGTTTAATTTTAGTATTTTTAAATTGATAACGTGCTGGTATCTTTAAGATCAATATGAGCATCCCATATCCTACTTAAGTGACAGACTTGTTAAAACTAATTACGAAGAAGTCAATCTATATATTATTCATAGCTTTTGCAGTTTTGTTTAGACATTTTCTTAGGTATAAAGAGCTGTTGATCATCTAACATTCGAATTTTAAGACGGACGCGTGGCCAATTAATGGTGTAAGGGCCTTTTGTATTTGTTTTGGCTTGTTTTTCCTGTCAGAGTTATAATTTATACAGTTGGTTTATAAATGTTTTCTACACAGCTACGTCCCCTAATCTTCTCTCAGAAGTGACTATACAGCCTGGACTTGAGGGTTGTCAGGTGTCCCTCGGTACTCTGCAGGTTGATTAATGTATCAGCATGTCGGATTTATCTTCAAGAGCCACCCCAAGAGCTCAACCCAGCTCAGCCTAACTAACAAATGGGGACTGAGGTCGCCCGGAGCCCCAGTGGCTCCAACTCAGGAGTTCCGGGGATCTCACCATTTCCAAAACCATCAGCTGCACTGTGAGATAACAGAACTTTATGTTCGAGTTTCTTCTGAATCTGAGAAGAAAATGTTTCTAGAATAAAACTTACAGCAAGCAGGGTCCAAGGCCACTGAGGGACTAGGTGGTGGCATCCACTGAAGCAGGCCACAGTGTGAGTTCTTTGGTCTATACTACATTTTGTCTCCCTCTTCTCTTTCAATCTGTGATGGCATGCTCTGGGAAGAAAATGAACAGTGATCTCAAATGATAAGTGTAAGTGTGAGCTCTGAAGAACTGTGCGTGCTTTCCGGCTTCGCTCTTGGGGCTGTTCTTGGTTTGCACTGGCAGCCAGCTGGCCCTTCCCATCCGGGTCCTGGAGATGACAAACGTGAGGAACCCGTCCCAGCTGGTCACACCGGGGAGGTCGAATCCAAGTAGCCCGCACTCTGTTTCTTGTCTAGGAAGCATGGAGAGCAAGGAACAGATGACAGCAAGGTACAGGAGGCGTCATGACCTGGAGGAGTTCTTCAAGATGATGACATGGGCGGGCTGTGGGGGTCCATGCCACTCTTCCTTCTGTGTGAGATGCTGCAGCCCCGCCCCCATTAAGTGATGCTATTGGGAGACATTTCCCACTGAGACTAGCAATGTCAGTCTTCTATTAATATTTTTAGAAGAGTGCTTTGCTGATCCTTAATATGGATTTCTGGAAAATTCTGTGGGTTGTTGTGGTGTATGGCATTTCTGAAATAAAACATAAGTCCCTAGCCCCCCACGCAGTTATTCCACCTGTAACCAGCAGACCACCCCACCACCACACTTTTCACTTAGGGATTTATGTTTTACATAGAGTTGTCAGGAGCCAGGCGGCATCACTGGGGGAGGCTTTGGGAAGGAAAACAAAGACAAAACAGAAAAATTGGCAGTGTCCAATTTGGTGTCTGTTGAGGGTCCACTTCCTGATTCCTAGAGAGCATCTTTGCACTTTAACCTCACGTGGTGCAAGGGACAGAGGAGCTCTCTGGGGCCTTGTCATAAGGGCACTAGTTAGCCACCATAACATGCTGTGACAATCTTTCTGCTAAGGCATACTGAGCCCTAGTAATGTTGATTAACCCATCCATTGATCCATATTGACTGCCCTTCTCCTGTGTGCTAAATATCTATAAGAATAATGTGTGTTTTCCGTAAAATATAGACTATTGTCAACTATCCCTGTCCTTGCTCCAGTAGATCCCAGCTTCCTGCGCTGTCCAGACCCTAAGTGCATATGTAGAGAAGAACCAGTGGAGCCCCATTCCTTAGGTGATGGGCTTTACCCTTGTCCATCACCTCTTTCCATGCGTCATAATTAGTGACCCACAGACATGCCCGAATATGGAGATACCAGCAACTCAAGTGGGGTATCCATAGGCCACTTTTTACCACTCTCATGAATATGCTTTTTCATAATTGTTTGCGTTCCTAATAAGCATGTAATTTGCATATATCTAAAAGCATGTGTTGTTTCCTTTCTCCCCGAAATGAGAGCTGTACCCAGTTTCATGGGACTCTGGTTTTTGACAAAATGCATTTGTATTCAAGTCTTTTCTTTTTTCAAATAGCAATCTTGATTTCTTTAGAAACAAAAGAAATTATTTCTGGGCTCAAGGTCTTGATAGAAAGACTCATAATCTATTTTAGTAAGTGTCAGCACGTAATAACACACATATATTTACAGCTAGGTAAGCAAGACTTACAGCTATGAAATTCTTGAGCTACTTAAGCTAATGAGTTAGGACAGATTAAATTAGCAAAACATACATCATATTTTAGAGAACTCCATAAGTAACTTGTATTCCTCTAATCCTTATACTCATGTAGGAAACAGTAGGTCCCTGCAACATTTATTAGGAAAGACTAATACATTTTAATGCTTAACAGTATTTGATTGAAATGTTCCATAAATAAACTCTGCAAGTTTTTCCTCACTCTCTCATTCATTCTCTTTGATGAGTGCTATATTATCGAATTTGTGAGATGAAGAAAAGTTTGAATATTGTGGATCTAGCAAACTCTTAATGTTATGGTGTTGCAATCTATTGGCTTTTTGACATTTAAAATGAAATTTAAAGCATAAGGGTTGTTCAGTCACTTATCTAGCCACACATGGGCATTGATTGCCTAGTATATGCCATGAACCTGGAAGTTTTGAGGGATACAATGCATAAAACTCACCCTTGACCTCAAGGACCTTATCTTTAGCTGCCATTGTGTTACCACATAAGAGACCCTCTAACAGTCCCCTCCACAAGGAGTTCCAGTAATCTAGAGAGGAAAATAAACTTGGCCTCAAGGAGTAGAGAAGACATTGCAGGAAGATGAGTTGGGAGAGGGAGGAGGGAAGAAGAGAGGTCAGACCAGCCATGCAGAGTTCCTAGGATGGAGACAGATGCCCACCAGTGCCCTGGCAAGGGGATGGGGCCGAGGCCCTCAGGCCAGCGTGCATCTGTATGGATGATAGAAGGCTGGGCTGCCATGTGAAGTACCTGTGGCCTGTGCTGGGGATGGCAGATTTTATCCCGTCTTGCTGTGGAGTCCATACTTATGATGTAATAGTGGCCATGGTGATTTCTTAGGATAACATTTTTGTTATTGTTCTTTTTAGATGTACATGACAATAGAGTGTATTTTGACATAAACCATGGAGTATAACTTATTCTAATTAGGATCCCATTCTTGGGGTTGAACACGATGTAGATTTATACAGGTCGTGAATTCATATATGAACATAGCAAAGTTATGTCTGATATTTTCTACTGTCTTTCCTATTCTTACCACCCCTCCCTTCCCTCCATTCCCCTTTGTTTAATCCAGTGAACTTCTATTCTTCACCTCCACCATTATTGTGTGTTAGCATCTGCATATCAGAAAGAACACTCAGCCTTTAATTTTTGGCATTGGCTCATTTCACTTAGCATGATAGTCTCCAGTTCCATCCATTTATGAAATGCCATAGTTTCATTCTTCTTTATGGCTAATATTCCATTGTGTATATATACCACATTTCCTTTGTCCATTCATCTGTTGAAGATTAGTTCCATAGCTTGGCTATTGTGAGTTGAGCTACTGTAAACATTGATGTGGCCGTATCACTGTAGTATGCTGATTTTAAGTCCTTTTGGGTTTATGCCAAGGCGTGGGATAGCTGGGTCAAATGGTGGTTCCATTTTAAGGTTTCTGAAGAATCTCCATACTGCTTTCTAGAGTAGTCATACCAACTTGCAATCCCACCAGCAATGTGTAATATATGGGTGTACCTTTCTCCCCACATCTTCGCCAACATTTATTGTTACTTGTATTCTTGATAATTGCCATTCTGACTGGAATGAGATGAAACTTCAGTGTAGTTTTAATTTGCATTTCTCTAATTGCTAGAGATGTTGAACATTTGTATGTATTTGTTGACTGTATTTCTTCTTCTGCAAGGTACTTTTCAGTTCCTTTGTTACTAGGCTGATAACTGGTGCAAGTTTTCTGTATGGCACCTTGAGCTGGGCTTGGTAAAACTCAAGCACAATGCTCAAACAAGCTTACCAACAGCCCTGATGTGTCATGAGGGTTTGTTTCAGGTGTACCTTTCTGTGGGCCAGACCTTCCCGGGTCACTTGGGTCATAAGGAGACAGACATTTCAGAACACGTGAAACACACTAGCGAAGGGACTCGGGCATTGTCTTCTGCAGTCCTATAAACTGCGGCACAGTGGGGTCTTGAATGGTCCTCATGTGCTCTGCTCTCTCAAGGAAGTCATGGGGACAATGATGGAGAGGGGGCAAGGACCCAGCAGCTAAACCTCTTCCAGCAAAATTTGGGCCATTCCTAGGTATGCCAGGGAGCATTTTGCATCCTGAAAGACAACTTTCTTCCAGGCAGAAATCATGGACCCATGCTAGAATCCAATGGAATAGTCTCATGTTATTATTTTATTTAAATTTTTTAGTTGTAGATGAACACAATACCTTTATTTTATTTACTTATTTCTATGCGGTGCTAAGGAGGGAACCCCGTACCTCACACATGCTAGGCAAGTGCTGTACAACTGAGCTACAACCCCAGCCTATAGTCTTACATTATTTAGAACAGTAAAGCAATTTTTTTCTTTTTCTTTAATAAAATCTAAAAAAAAACATTTTAAAAGCAAACATAACTTCTAGGAAATTCAGACATTTCAAAGTAAATTTGCCAATTTTTCAAGTAGTTTGTATTCCAATATCTTACTTAAATTCAGTAATTAGTAGATACTAGTGTTCCCCAGAATTGTATGCATGTGTTAGAGGAACCAAAGGTCTCATGGAAGGTTTGTCCAGTGGTCTTTCAAAATGGGTAATATCATTTATTCTCTATTTCAGAAACAAAGGAATTTTAAGGTGAAGGCATAAAGGGCTGTGGGGCTGCCTACATGGGTAAAATTAGTAAGTGGCCCAGCTGGGGTGGAATTCAGACACTTTCATCTTCTGGGATCCACATGCCCCCCAGGAGGCTGGCCTGGGAGGAAGCCCAATCCGACAGCCATACTGGGTGTGGACTGCATCAGGCAGGTGCTCAACGAGGAGGGCAAGACCAGGGACTCTTAGGATGCTCATCGGCGGTGACCATGTCCTGGGGCTGCAGAAAGAGCACAGCAGTGTCCTGGTGTGGGTGTTTCACATTACAGATGTTCATGGATTTAGGTGGAAGAAGGTCTGCCTCACATTTTGTTATCTTGTCTCTGTTGAGTTTAAACACAATTCCTGAAGGTCAGAACTGCTGCCTTGACCTAAAGGGATTCATGATGAGGCCAGACCAGCAGCAGAAGCGCCCCAAGACCTTTTGAAATAGAGTGGACAAGGTTGGGGGGAAACTGGAAGCTGAGATCCAGGGAAAGGACGAGCCTTCCTTCCCACTTGGAGGCTAGCCACGGTCAGACGGCGGACTCCTGATGGAGTGCTGTGGCCCATTTGTGGGGGCAGAGGATGTCAGGTACTATTTCATGTCATCCACATGGACACATCCAGTTATGATGTAGTCATCAAAACACAAGAAAGCCAATAGAAAAA
Organism: Marmota monax; assembly: GCF_021218885.2. Taxonomy (NCBI): domain Eukaryota; kingdom Metazoa; phylum Chordata; class Mammalia; order Rodentia; family Sciuridae; genus Marmota; species Marmota monax. The sequence goes on from NW_026692848.1 coordinate 6,517,336, forward strand.
ATCCTTCCTTTCAAAGATGCTCATATATTGAGTTGGACATTCAACTCTAAAAATTAGCTTATCTGTGCTGTCCACATATAGGTTTGGTCTTTTGAAGCTTTTCAGAAGAAAATATAGCCTGATTCCAGACTTAGAAACACAGGTAATGTTAAAATATTAAATTATCTATTTAAATGATCTCATTATTTAGAAATTAAAACATGTTCTTATAACATTATAAATCTATAAATCTCTCCAGATTTATAGATTTTTAAGTTACTTCTTGTTGTTGTTTTAGTAAGTTTAACACTTTTCACCAGTTCTTTTGTTGGTTTTGTTTTAAATTAATTTAGTTGTCTTGAAACTCAAATGGAGATCTGCCCCAGTATTTGGGCGGTTCCTGGAGGCCTGGGCCCTCGGCATTGACAGGCTCCCTGTCATGCAAACCTTGGTTGTATCTGATGGCCGCAGTTTGACCTTCTGCTTTGGGCTTTCTTGTCATCTTTTTTAGTGCTCGACTGTGTGTTAAAGGATGCCCTTCTAAGGAGAGCTCTAAATAAGTGACAATTACTCCAATACATATGCGGCACTCAGGCAAGAGCCTGCCGTGTAGAAAGCCGGACCACAACCACTTGACTCTGTTGACAGGTGGGACACATCAGGCGCTCTTGCCTTTAATGCTGTCTCCCCACCGCTTTTCCCTTCTGTTTATTTTGCCCTGATTGTCTCGACTTGAGAATCTCAGCCGTGGGAAGGAGCTGAGATTCCTCAGAAATCGCCACCCCCCACTGTTGCTCTTCGGCAGTTCCCCACTGCTCATTGCAGAGGGACCTGGGTCCCTTCAACCCTTCCACAAGCTCCTGGTGAAGGCCAAGAAGCTCACTCCCAGGGGTGGCTTCCAGGGGCCTTCTGGAGTTGATGGGAAGGAGGGGTCTAGCAACGAGGAGAAGGGCCAGGTCCTAGAGCACAGTCAGCACAGGTCCTCAGCACTGCCTGAGCTCCAGGGCTGGGGTGGGGCCGAGGGTGCTGGAGGTCTTGCTGAGGGCTTCCCATCCTGAGCCGCCCACCCGAACTAGCCACTCCTCCATGTGCAGCTACTTGGCCTCCTTCAAGTGGGCTGCTTCCCATGCCCCTCTCCCCAGGGGTGGCCACAGGGAGCTCAGAGTCTCATGAGAAGGAGATAAAGAAAGAACAGAGAGGCTAAATATAACAGAATGTTATCATTTAACATCATGAATGAGATGAAATCATTTGACTTTTCATTTAAAGTACAATTTTTAAATGTATTAATCCAGTAGTAAGAAAAGAGCTGATATTTCTGACTCACTTGGAGATAAAACTTGCCCACCTAAGCTTTCAGCAGCAAGAACTATGAACTGAGACGAGGCTGTTTGTGTCCTTAATTCATCACACCAAGTATGACTATCCAGGTAGATTAATGTGTTGGATTAGACACTGTGCTGGGTCTTATGTTGCTGAGAGCCATAGCCAAGTAGGAATGGCATTTTTGGTTGAAAGGTGACCCTGCACAGGGATTAGGGTGGCTCCAGGTTTAGGGTGGATCCTGCTCGTTGAGTTCTCTCGGGGTTCTGAGAGTATTGGTACGCAGAGCCCGGTGAAGGGAGTGTATTTTTCCCAGAACGTGCGTGTAGAGTGCTGGTGAGAGTTCGGGAATAAAGAGTTGCTGTTGGAACCTACAAGTTTTTGTGGTGGCTCGGTTATTTTGTGCCCAGACAGACTGCGGCATTATGTAGCATTGGTGTGCAAAAGGTACCGCCTTTCTCCCTGGGATCTTGGGCCGGGATATGAGGCTGCATGGTCACTTTCTGATATTACTGTGGAAGGAACAGAGGCATTGGTGGTCAGGGCTTAGCCACTGTCAGGAGTGCTTGTTAGTGGATGGCAGTGGGCAGCCGCCTTGCCAACCACTGTGGAAACTGTCACCACCGGCCAGATGATCCACATACGTTCCAGGCTAATAGGCAGATAAACACACCACACCACACCAACCACAAAGCCCAACCCTTCTCACCCACCGCCACTGTGGACACTCCTGGAATGAAGTGAGTTGGCAATGGATCAGGAGCCAGTTAACTGTCAAAATGGTGCCCCCCCCCCGCCCCAAATCTGGGATATCACCAGCAGATACAATGCTGTCAGATGAAACTTCACTGCAAAGCAGAACATTCTTCCTCAGAACTACTGTTATTTGCATTTTGTTTTGAGCTTTTTAATCCCATCTCTTTGGCTTACCAAAGGATTTTTCAGTTTGGCCAATAACAACATTTTCATTTTCTTGATGCAGTTCTTTCATTATACTTTCATGCAAAATGTAATAATCATATTTTTAATAATCATATTTTAACAAAACAATGCACCACATTTATTCAGGACCTCTCTATCAAGCTCTGTTCGGGAGGTTGAAGTATAGCTATAACAAGTACAATGCCTCTGCCCTCAGAGAACTTGCACTTTGGGAATGAAAATGAACAATAGATTAACACAGAAGTAAACACACAGGAAATGGAGTACACACTATGGAAAAAGGAAAGTAGGCCTGAGGGTGTGTGGTGGGGGGGAGGGTGTTCTTGTGGTGAGGGAAGCTCTTCAGGGTAGATGATACAGGCGTGTCCATCCAAATGAGCCCGATGGACAGCCATGGACAGGCCTGAGGAGGGAAGTTCTGGGCAGAATGAACAAGAAGCTCTCCCTGTGGCCTGAGCAACCCCAGGGACTTGAACCTGGCAGAGCCGAGGGAGGGAGGAGAGTGGCTGGGAATGGGTTCCAGAAGTAGCAGGGCCCGGGTCAAGAACCGGGGGAGCTGGGCAAGGGTCTCGGCAGTTCCTTTCAGTGGGATGAGGAGGGGCTCTGTGTGGAGAACAGTCGGTGGGTGGATGAAGGCGACCACATGGAAGTCTGTCACAGAGATCCAGGTCAAGGGGACAGTGGCCTCCACCAAGGTGGCAGTGGCCGCTCCGAACACATGTGGGGAGTCTGGGTTAGGCCTGGAGTAGGATAAAGAGCAGAGTCCACCATGGCACCAGGGGACTGGGGGTGAGTCTCTAGAAGATCAGGCGTCCTTACAGGGAGAGAGGGAGGCCCTGGAGGAGCAGGTTGGGGGTCAAACTCAACAGTATAAGGTTTAGCATTTAAGCAGGATGGGGAAAGCAGATGGCTGCTCCCAGGACATCTGAGAACCAAGTCAGGACAAGGCCTCGTCAGCGACCAGGTGGAGTACGCAGGCAGGAGGACGCACGGAGCAGACGGCTGGCCAGAGCAGAGACGAGGCCTGAGGCCTGGTCCCAGGGCACTGGCCACCCAGCCTGCAAGAGGGGACCGGTCAGCAGAGGTGAGGGTGGCCAGGACTCCAGACACAGCAAGAGGACGTGCGGCCCTGCGGCCACCTTTAATGTCTGTTTTCTTCTTTTCACAGTGAAACTCTTTCATAAGAAATGGCTGGTGCTCGTCTATTTTTTTCCTTAAAAGTCTTCAGCTTCTCGTCTTTGATCTTCACAGAAATCACCTTTCAGTTTTTGATCAGTATCTTGTTTTTCCTTTGAAGTGTTTTTAGAACTACCCCATCCAGTGGAGCTTCGTGACCACCCTGATCAGCCCCAGCCCTCCCACTCCTAACTGAGCCTCTCTGTGTTCGTGACTCTTGCCTGTTGCCCAGCTGGTCTGAGCACCGCAGCCTTATTAGGCTTCCAAGCCACCTCTATCACCATGATTTCCTGTTTAAAATGGTTGCCACTTGATTCAAGACCAAACCATCCCATTCTAGCAGAGCAAAGCAAGGTTTGATGAGGCTACAGTGAGTAATATTCCTATATTTCTATTGATTAGTGGGTGAGATATTGAGGGAGGGATTCATACAGTATATGCTAGCATCAGGGCTAGGATGGGTGCAGCAGCACCACAGTACCATCCAGGGTCCCCCTAGTCACATCTCAACATCTGTGATGCTGGTAACAGCTGCAGCAGCTGCAGCCCCAAGGCTCATTAAGACCTCATTGTGTCACAGATACTTCCATTTACATACACTGTCTCATGTCATAGTTAAAAGAACTCTAAGAAGGTTTTTTTTTAAAAAAAACAACTGATAACCCTCTCTATTGAACTCTTGCTGTATGAGCTCACTAACCAAATGGATGTAGATAATAGCTCATGGTGAGTCTCACATCAAATATCTCACTGTCCACACTTGGAATGGAATACCTTTGGGTAATTGGTAATCTTTGGGTTGCTCTCTCTCTAAACAAGGACACAGGCTTAGAAATATTGCTCATCATTCCTCCAGATCACCCGGCCCATAACAGTGGGTTAGGACCAGGTCCCGTGACTCCGAGGCTGTCCTTTAGATCATACCTGTGCGCTCCTTCCCCCTGTCTCTGTCTGGCCTCCTTCAGCCTTCAGCCGCATGGCCACTTCCCCCAGCCTTCCCAAAGAGTCCTGGACAACTCATCCTGACTCCTGGCTGCAGAGCTCTGGGCCCAATGCTGTCTGTCTACTCCACACCTAAGGCTGTCCCGTGCCCTCCTAGAGGTCACCACACTTCTACCTCCTGACAACTTAGACAAGAAGACTATCCCCACCTACCACCCCTTGCAATCTTCATCATGGATCGTCTCTGGTTCTGCTTGTCAGACCTGAACCGTCTTACAGGTGTACACTGAGGGCCTCAGGTCCACTGAGTGCCAATCTTTTAGGTCTGTTGATCCCGGTTCCACTTAGAGTGCTGTTCTCACAGCGGGCCTCAGTCAGGCACTTAGCAAATCTATCTGGGCATATACAGCCTATGCTGGATTGCAAAAGTTCAAAATTAATTATGTGTAATTCCATTCCATTATGAGAGTCCGATGACTGCCTCTTTGTGGGGGCTTTTAACCCTTCATCTTGAGCATATTTCAGTGTAGAAGACACAAGAATCCTTACACATGAAGGTTGAAATCAACCAACATGTGGGGCATGTGCTGTGGGGCAGCTGGTGGGTGGGCACTCCCTGGGAGTCTAACCGCTCATCACCGAATGTGCTTGAGTCTCTTCCATGTCCTCTGAAAGTGGTTTCCAGATGGAGGGAATTCATGACTAAAGGAATGAATTGTCACATACAGAAATTCTAACTAACTGGATTAAAGAAAAGACCACCTTAAGAACAACCCCTGCTCTTGACACTCACGTCTCTTATTCGGTGGAATAAGTGTTTCACTGCTGTGCTGGAATATCTCATGGCCTTCCCCGTGGGCTTTCCCAACTCCTGTCCTTAGAGATTAGGTTTTGATAAAGCTTGGAACTCCTGAGACACCTATGGTTTCAAAGGTCCCCAGGGTCCATCTGTGATCATTTTCTGTATCAGTGGCTCTGATTTGTAAAACCTGTACCTATTGTAATTAAAAAGTGTGGCCTTTATCTAAATCCTGTGATAGTAATAAAAATCTAAGGTATCAGAGGCGCCTAGGAATCCCATATTGCGCTGCTCAGTGATGGTGGTGGTTAAAAACATACCCTAGCAGCTGACAGCTCTGCTGCTGGGCCTGGGAGGAGAAGACTAGAGGAAAGGACAAGGGAACTCATGTCTCTGTATTGACAGGTGACAAGATCTGTGTCACACTGGCCAATGTTTCCAGTGAATGGAGCAGGGCTGGTGAATAAGGAAGTCACTCCTCTTTGTTCAGGAGATATCAGGACTGCATTTCTGAAGAAAAAAAAAAAAACTAGGGTTCAGTACACACATGCCACAGTAAACTTCCTTTCCTTGTGCTGATGAAGGTCATCCCTCAGGGCAAAAGGAAAGGAGAGCCCTCTGTGATATGCCCCAGATTTGTGTGACATCCTTATAAATTGGGAGTGTACCCTTGTTGAATTCACACCTCAAGTTGTACTAGATGGGAAGCCAATCTGTGCCTAATGGCAAGTTAGGTTGGCAGCAAAGAGGAAGGGGGCGTATCTATCCAGTCCACAAAGCCAGGGTTCGGCAAGAACTGGGGTGGGGGGTTGTTAATGTGGAAGGTTTCAGAGCAGAGCTGTCTCCTCAGCAAAATAAACAGGTGCTTAGAGGGATTTAAAAAGTTAGTAATAAAAATCTAAAGCATCAGAGTATCAGGGGATGGCCAGATGGTGGCTAAGGGGCAGGTGATCGGCAGTTCACACCTGCAGGGCCTGGTGTGCGTCTCCGGAGACGGGCAGCAGGTGAGGAGCAGCGGCAGGCCACCTGGGAGCTGAACAGAAAGGCTTCCCAATCACATTTGCTGTTCTTCTTCTTCTTTTTTTTTTTTTTTTTTTTTTTTGGTGCTGGGAATTGGACTCAGGGGCACTTAAACACTAAGCCATACCCCCAGCCCTTCTGTGTATTTTATTTAGAGACAGAGTCTTGCTGAGTTGCTCATGACCTCCCGAGGTTGCTGAGGCTGGCTTTGAACTTTTGATCCTCCTGCCTCAACCTCCCCAGCCACAGGGATTACAAGCATGTGCCACTGTGCCTGGCACATTTGCTTTTAAAACACCGAGCATGTCCAGTCTGCAGAAGAGAGTGTAATGGGAGGAGCTACCAGAGAAGTCTGTCCCAGAGATGTCTGTGAGCCCTGCAGGCAAACTGAGGGGCTGGTTCTGTCTGAGGAGTGAGGGCTGTAAGAGAGGGAAGAATTAAGGGGATTCTCAGGTGTCTGGACTGGGTGACTGGATGGACACCAGGGCCCCTGAATCATGACTGAGCACAAGGAAACTAGCAGAGAACCATCACGAACTCAATTTTGGACTGAGTTTGTAGTTGTCTGAGAGATGTCTGAGGGGAAATGTCAAGTGTGCCCTTGGTATCTAGGTCGGAGAGGCTGTGACCAAATATTTGTTTGAGAGTTTACTGGTTCCAAGTACCATTCTGGGGTCAGGAATACAAAACTCATAAGGCCCTGCTTTCCACCAACCTCCACTGATATTTGTATCTCTTATTTGATCCTAATGCAATACTGTATGAGTACCTCAGACCATCCCAGCACATTCCTGGGGAGTCTGAGGGGCGAGAGGGTTAGCTGCTGGTGGGTATTTTGCAGGAGTTGAATTAGGGCCCTGGGGTTGAGAAACTATGGGCAGAGGCTGAGAGCTGCTTTCCACGTTCAGGGAAGCCTCTGTGACCCTCACCGGGTTCTGGAATCAGATGGAAGATCCAGACTAGAGGCAGAGATTTCGGAGGACTGAAATCTTTCCAGATTTAGAACGAGTGCTCTGCAGGCCTCCTCCCCAGGGCACACCCCAAACAACTCAGGGTGCTTGGGGATGCTGTAGAAGGGCTCCTTCCTGTGGCATCATTTGGTGAAGTTTGATAGCAGAGCTCCTGATGCTGCCTTCTGGGGCAGGCAGAAGGTCAAGGTCAAACACACAATCAGGGCATCAGTCCAAGGGCATGAAAAACTGGAATCTAAGACGGGGCAAGAAAGGAGCCCTGAGAGGCACAGATGAGGGCCGACGAGCAGTCAGGTGGTGGGAGGGTCTAGAAGAGATCCAAACGAGGCAGGGTCGCAGGTGCGGACTTCCTGTCCTCACGCCCATCCCTGAGTTTGTGGTCATTGACAGAATGTTTGGAAGAGTGGGTCATCTTTCAAAATGTCATGTGCCCACAGTGAATATGCAGAAGTCTAAAACATCCGAGGTGAAAAGCAGGCTCCGGAGCTGTCTGAGCTGCCCAGTCGGCGCTGCACCTCTGCCCGTCTAGAAAGCTGCAACAAAACCAGCTTATTCTGGAAGTGAACGAGCAGGTGCTCAGTTGCTCTTATTTGCACCACACATAAATCAAAACGCATGGCTGAAATATCTGTGCAAATATTTGCTTTCATGAGCTGCTGTTTTCTGCTCCTGCATTTCCTGAACCTGAGCAGGTAGATGTTTTCTAAGTAACTGCTGCTCCCCAGTGTGTCAGGCCAGGAAGGAAACCCAGGAAAAGCCCTGGTCCCAGCCCTGGCCTCTCCTGGTTTTCTGTCCCTCTCCCTCCCAAGTCTTCACCTCCTTCTCCAGAAAGGCCTCCCTCTCCTCCCCTGGGGGCTGTGCTATCTTCAGGGCTCCAGGGATTCAGGAATTGACATGTTTTTCAGAATAGCCAGAATATCAACTGGTTAATCTATATATTTGCCGGTAAGATCTGCTCATATGCAAAGGGAAAATAATGTAATTAATTTTAGCAAAATGTTTCTTTGGGTATAAAATATTGCTGAATTTCTGGTGACTCAATTTTGATTTTCTCATTTCTAATAATGTCTCTTATTTATTTCCCTCAATAACATTTGAGACAATTGGCCCACATTATTGGGGTTCTGTCACATGCCAGTCAGTGACAGAAGAACCCAGAGTGCGGCTGTGAGATCCCTCTCTGAAAGCACTGGCCAGCTTTTGGAGGCTTTCGGGAGGTTTCAGTTGCATAAGTTCAACTCCAGCCCTCTGCATCTTTCCCATGAACACACAAACAAAACAAAGTTTAAAGACACACACAATAAACAACAGATCGGTCAGACTGAAATCACTAGCCAGGGTCTGTACGGAGCACTCAGCAATGTGCCTCTCTGGTCTGTGTTGGAGGCTGACGGGGGAGGTGTGAGCTAGGTATTCCTCTCGATCTAAAGAGAACGTTGCAGTTGGCAAAGGGAAGCTTCTAGAAGAACCGCATGATATTCAGGACAGGAACCTGAGTGATATTTACTGGAAGCATTTTGATGTGTGGGTGGGGAGGGGTGCTGGGGGCGGCAGTTTTCATGGTAGGAGCACTCAGGGAATCTCCAGCACGGGGCCTGGCCTGTGCTGCCTCATGCAGCCGATACATACAACTTACAGAGCAAATGCTTCTAAAGAATTGGAGGGATTGTTGGTCCTCATCAGCCAACACTGATTCTGAGGCAAGGCGTGTAGCTGCAGTGAAGGACAGTGCTTACTCCCCTACAGATTGAGTTTAATGTCATCGGGGCATCTGTAGGCAGTTTGTAAAACTATGTCAAATTGATATGGAAAGTAAATCCATGTTTTATTACTTTAAATCACCTGGGCCTCTTTGGAAGTGTCACTTCAAGGACTTTCAAGTTTGCCACCTCCCCTTAACTTTCAGTAGCTGTTTTGTTAATATCGTTCAATAAGTAATCCACAAAGTCACAGAAGAGAATATCACAACATATTCTCTATGAGAACCTTGTATTTTTTCTAAACATCTCCATAAATAAGGTTTTTCTTACTCTATATTACTGTTCATCTGTTGTTTTAAAATTCCACTAATAAAGAGCTTGTTATTAACGTTCGTAATCCATTGTCACTGCCTATGCCTACATCTCAGGAACCTACACCATGCCTAAAGACAAACTGGAAAAATACTACAAGTATCATAAACCCCCCTATCTGGACACGAGGTAAAGATTTTGTTATATAAATTACAACAGTATATTCTAATTGGTGGGCCATCATTGATGATTGATAATTCGGTGATTATACTCTGCCACCTTTACCCATGGGGCATTAAATGACAAGTATCTTGGGACTCTGAGTTTTGTGACCATTCTTGACTTGTGTTTTCCTCTGACATTGATGCATTAGTCCTGTCTGTCACGATCCCGACTTTCTTTGATAAAAATAACCCTGTCATTAGACGTATATGTATAACAAAAACAGCATTTCCTGATGAATCTTACACTGTCCCCCTTTCACGCCATGAGTGACTGAGACGCCTTGGGTCCTTGTCTGCATAAATTAAACCGCTGCTGTGAAGCCTCACCCGTCAGCCCGATTGATTGTGCCAGGAGAACAAGTTGACTGTGGGTAGGGTAATAAATGAGGGATGAACGTGATTTGTAAATTAGCTGGAAAAAGATGCAAAGCGTCATGAATTCTGTACTTAAGAGGCATCCAGGGGCGTGAGTGCAAGGTGATGGGTGTCTTTTGGCTGCTCAGGTTCCTTTAGCCCCTGTGTGTTGATTCTGCTCTCCACCCTGGGTCTTCACTCAGAGCTCTTGGTAAATGTGTGTGATTTGCCCAAGAAACAAGTAAACAGAGATATCCAAAATCTTCTTTGACAAGAAAGCTTTTTTGCCAAGTTTAATTTAGAAAAGAATTTTAAAAGGCATGCCAACCTAGAAAAGCCAAGAGTTTCCTGAGTAACTGAAAAGCTCGCCCATGTTAGGGCCATTCTCTGGCGAGACCTTCCATTCTGTGCCCAGGATGGGATGCTGGTCAGGCACTCCTCCACTCCTCCCAACCACTGGAAAGAAAGAGGCGCTTGCAGACACAGCTGACAGTTTCCACCTCAGTAGCTGAAAAATAGCATCTCTCATATTAAATTCTGCATAAGAATTTCTTGGCCTTCTTTGTCAAATATGGACTCCTGAGCCTCACCCTCAGAGACTGACTCAGGAAGGGTCCACAGACTGGCCATCACCAGGAGGCTGAGCACCATGGGTCCCAGCCCCCATCAAAGATGTTCCTACTTGCTGGGACCATGAAGAATCCAGGTAATTAGTTGGGAGAGAGAAGGAGACATCAAGGGGGTGAAAGTGCCTTTGATTTACTTGTTTTGACCCCACTAATTGGAACCTAATTAGTACATTCCAAACACAGACATTAAGTATCTACTTATGTGATAAATCTTAGATGTATATATCTTAATTAAACCTAAATCTTTCTTCACATAGATAAGCATTAGATTTCCCTGTGATAATGAAGTCTTAATCCATTGTTTTCTTAAATGGAATCTATTTAAGAAATACATAGATCCGTGTGAAAATTTAACAAAAGTGTAGGTTATGAGGGACATGAAGGTGATTGAATATAATAAGAATATCATGTAATAAATTCAAAATTTTAAACAAACACAGAATAGAGCCCATCATTGGAATGAGCAAATAGCCATCAGTGGATGACAGAGAACTGAAGAGGCCGGGAAGGTGGGAGGTTCGTGCTCAGTTCCCTGTGCATTAGGAAACACTCTGCACTCCGGGTACCATGCTGGGGGCCAGGGCATGCACAGAGACCAAAGGCAAGGATTTCACAAGCTCCTAGGTCCACGAGATACGAGATACGCCAAAAGGCCATATTAAACTAGATTCAAAGTGAGGCCAAGGAAAGTGAGGCAATGTCTCTGCCTCTCTTTTCATCACCACCACCCCCAGATGTCATTTACAGTGTCTGGTGACATGAGTCTCTTTGTACATATATTGGTTAAAGTGCTGGGAAATGGGCAAAGAGAAACTGTATAAACACATGGAAACACTGTGCTGTCCATTCCGGCCCTAAGTACGCAAACATCCTTAAACTAAGAATGGCTACAGGACTAATCCATGCCCTAACACAGCCCTCCGTCTTCAGGTCTAGAAACTGAGCCATTTAATATTCTCTTCCTCCCTCTTCTTCTCTCTCTCTGAGAAAATCTTAAAGAATAATGAAAAGTGAACCATACCACTCCCTAGGACATAAATAAGTCATTATGCATCTGGACTGTAAAGGTCAGGAAGCCATGCAGGGTCAATGGATAGCTGTCCGTGTTCCACAATATTCAGAAAGACTGTAGGTTGGGACCACGTGGCCTCTGGGGATTGGTGTAACTAAGAGGCTTCTTCCTAGTGCACGCTAGCTGGCTGAACACTTCACCTCCATGTGGCTTGGGCTTCCTCCCAGTGTGGTGACTGAGTTCCAACATGGAAATCCCCAAGGAAGAGGGTGGCAGTTCATGTTTATGAACTTTGTCTCAAAAGCCACTGTATCATATCACTTCCTCCACATCCTGTTGAGTGAAGCAGTCACGAAGTTCTGCCTAGGTCCAAGGAGGGGACGTTGTCCCTGCAACTCAGTGGAGAAGGGTCAACGTGATATGGTGAGAAGAACCTTAGAACAAGTGATATCATGGCAAATGCCTTTGGAGAACTCAGTTGTCCACATTTTGGATCTAGCAATTTGGTCATTTCATTCATTCTCTTTTTTTAAAATTTTTTATTTGTTTTAATTAGTCATACATGACAGTAGAATGCACTTATATACTTTGATATATCGTACATAGATGGGATATAATTTCTCATTTTTCTGAGTGTGCGTATTGTAGAATCACATTGGTCATATTACAGACAGTAATAACGTCTGTTTCATTCTACTATCTTTCTTATCCTGGCATCCCCTGCCTTCCCCTCCTTTCACTTCCCTCTACCTAATCTAAGGCAGTGCTATTCTTTTGTTTTTTTTGCATTACAATTCTTAATACACATATATACCACAATTTCTGTATCTCTGTTTGCATTCTCTCTGGGGAAAAGCCTTAAAATTAAACTCAGAAGGTAAGAGAAAATACAAAAATTTCTCATTTTCTTCTAGTATGATATAGATCTATGCACCACATTTCTAAACCATTCTGAGCCCACTTATATATGCAGCTTACAGAAATGTGTCCCAAGTGCTCACAGCCATTAGGTAAAGTCAAACATTTTCCTCTTTTATTGTTTATACACTCATGTTGCAAACAAAAGAAATCCACACCATTTGGGTGTTTTCTCTAGGCAGGGAAAATATCTGCACTATGTCAAGTGCTTCATAACTATTGCATCATGACAACCCCGAGGTGAGGGTCGTGGGTCTGCAGGGAGCCCAGGGGCACCAGCCCCAAGCCTAGTCTGCTGGGGATGCCATCATCATAAGGAGACCACAGGAGAGAGATTCACTGTTGTGAGTCAGCTGGGTTTCTTTTATTTTCCTCCAATTTTGAGAAAATTTAGTTCTTGAACATGTTCTCAGCTTAGAACTGATTTCAGCCCATTTGACAAACCTAGCGATGCTTTTTAGTGACACTGTTTGATAATTCGATAATTGTAGGTGGTGCATTTAGCTACTTGTACACTCACAGATGGCTAATACAATCTTAAGAATCCCTGAAGGAAGTCATATATGTGGCTAAGGTCTGGAAGAAGGAGGAAAGCAGAAAATTTGATTTCTGAATTGATTGTTTTATTCCTGTGAGGCAGTGCATTTGATAGCTGGGCCTACTCTGGACGATTTTCCAAGTTCATAGTTTGTTCTCTGGCTGTGCTTTTGGCTCTAGAATATTCTGGCATACTCTGAAATGTGTTCTAGATTGAGCTTGAATGCTTAAATTTTCTACAAAGAATTATGCTTTTGATCTACTAGACCTGAGCCTAAGCTTGAATTGCAAATAGTAGTCTTCATGCAGTGAATTAAAAAGGCAAACGGAAGTTATCCCAGTGCGGAGAATGAACAGTGCATCACAGTTAAGGCAGGTGACTGGGGGTGGAGGAGATTTTCTATGGCTACTTACCAATACACACAGAACAACACTAATTATATGACGACCCATGCTGTAATGAAGACCCACCGAGTGGGTCCTCTGCACACCTGCAGAAGGTACACAGGCCTTGTAAACATGAGCTCCAGCGTGGTTCTCTGCTCTAGAGCTCACAACCCCTGACACTGAACTATCTATCCACTATACAGTGCAGCGGTGGGCAGGAGGGATCCATCTCAGCCAGCCCTGCCTGATGGGGCAAAGCTTTGTCTTCAAACTACTGAGCTCTAGGCTAAGGCTTTTACTGCATCCTCACTACATGAAAATACATTTTGTCCCATGGGAGATCTGCATGAGCTAAAATATAATAATAAGCTAAAACCACAATCGCTTTTTGCCCCTGACTTTGAAACAGAACTGGGTGGGCTTCCTAAAGATGTCGGCCTTTGTACCTGAGAAAAAAGCTTGGCTTTCTTCCCATGGATCAACTGGGTGGTGGAGCACCAGGAGTCTTCACAAGCCTGCGTTTCTACCCACCCTGAGCATCATACGGGTGATAAAACCCCAAAGTAAACAGAAAGATGAAAAAAGGAATGCTTATTGAATCGATTTTATTCCAGCAAATCACATTACATATTAAATTTCTTAGACGTGTGAAAATATCAAGATTTTTATTGCTCAGTTAATTATGTTCTTTGCATGCTAACTCTTACTTCTTAAAGAAGAGAAATGATCCAAAAGGATTAAAATTAAAACATAATTTTTTTCCTAATGCTAAAAGCGTTTCTGTGACATGATGTGCTTAACACTGAAGAAAATAAATAAAACGGAATTATATCCCAGGATAGGAAGATTTAGAACATTAGCAAACTCCCTCGTTTAGATGGCTAATATGTTCTTCTAAATGATATTTTGAGAATGCTTATATCAGCACACCCCAAATCTGAAAACTCTTCCTATTTATATTGACTGAGAAAATGCTGATGAGGAGCACATTCTCTGAATATGGGCTCATCCCCTGTTGCACTTTTAAACACAGACGGTCTGTGCTGCCACCAGGATTTCTTGTCATCTCTGCTCACTTGGTTCTGTCTTTAAGCATTCATTGATTCACAGGCACGACAACAAATGGCTGACGAGAGACCTTGGCCTTATTGGTGGCACCAGCATTGAAAGAGGAGGAGCAGAGACCCCTGCCTGTTATGAGAGATTCTGATTTCTACTCTGCCCTGTGGTCTGCCCTTACAGACACTCTCTTCTTTTGTTTTGTGTGTTGGACATAAGGTCTAGCATACACAGTCGGAAACAATCGCTACAAGGCTCCAAATGCAGATCCTTATAGATAAGGAGGTGTGATCCAGGTGAAGTGAACCATCCAGGGTCACATAACTAGCTGGGGACAATTCTAGGACACCAGCTCACAACCTAACCATTACCCTAGTTTCCACTACACCACATTAAGTGGTTAGCACAATTTCCTTCTCACATTCAGCGAGAAAGAAACACAACAGTGTTCAGTGTCTCCTATTTCCATTTGATGCCTCTGGTCTTATCACAATTCAGATCATCTATTTAATCCTAAATAAATCCTAATGAATGTACTTACTTTCCTATAGAGGAAAATTTTTGGTAAAACTTTCAGAAAGGTGTCCAGGATTCCAGAGCACCAGTGGAACTATCGATATATATTGTAGGGGACGAGAACTGAGGAAGTCTACAGACTCCAGACTCGAGATCCCACTCATGTGTGAGAATATGGTATCCCATCCTAATTCTGACTGTGCCTCGCCAATAAGAGCTATCTGCTAATGGACCAGTGGTTCGGAAGGCTGCTAAAGCACCCCATATGAGCCATGACCAGTATACTCCTGTACTCATCTGCCCCAGCACCACACACTTGGATGCTACCCTTCTGTAGCTATTTCCCTTCTCAAGTCTGTTCTTAATGGACACGTTGACATGATTTTATATGTGAAACTTCACACATAAAATGATATGGAGTGCTGTATCATTCTTTTGACCTTACATTCTTTGCCCACCTAATACAAAGTGGTAGACTCCTCATTGTGATTGCATTGATAACTCTAGGGAAGTCTTAATTAGGCAGCAACTCCATATGCACCCATGACTAGGGACACCAACCTCTGCCATGTGATACACTGAGTAAAAACTAAAATAGTTGAATGGGTATGAAAAGAATCAAATCAAACCACTTTATAGGATAATGCACTAAATAAGACCTTAATGAAAATTTTCACTTTTAAGTTGATGTTCTGAGAAGGTTGGTATAATTTTTCAGGAATTCAGAAATTTGGTCATATTATCATTTATCCTAATGGTTAAAGGAGACCAATACTTCAAACTGACCTCACCGAGCCTGCCTGGACACGCCTTTGTCAAGGGACATTTTAAGCTCAGGCTGACCAGTCGGATGGTGCCTGTAGGTGAACTTGAGCATCGGCATTCAGATGTTCCCTTCATTCTTTCCTGAGGGGGAGGGGGGCCTATTTATTGATGAAACCAGTCCTGAGATTTTTCCCTGAGTTATAAAAACGTCATCAGTTGGGTAGTTGGCACAATTTGGAGTGGAAACCCGGCATCGGAATGCGTGGGTGGCAGCCCCGGCTCTGCCTAATAGCCCTCGCCCAATAGTGGACAAGTTGGCTTCCTTCACCTCTCAGGGTTCCTCTTCTCATCAGTGCAAGAGCGAACATAAAACCCCACCTCCTTTACTTTCTTCATGGGATGATTACCGATTTAGAGGTTTGCTAGGATGGATTCCAGGTCTTCCCCCTCCCTCTGCTCCTGGTCTGACTGTATTAGTCGGAGTCTTTCAGCGGTCGGTAACAGAATCCAACCAAGGTTAATTCAGACAAACGATAGAGTTGTTCGTGCATCTGAGTGGGTGAGGGCAGCCCTGCTGTTGGCCTGCCTGGGTCCAGGTTCTTGAGTGAGGTCCTCTTGAAGACATTCCCTTCACTTAGCTTCCTTGACCCTGTCTTTATTGCTCTCACAAAGGCTCTGCTGGTAACAAAGATGACCACAGGTTGGTCCCAATGTATATTCCATGGCTTAGCCCAAATCACACATGTGAACCAAAGGTGTCACTAAGAGGCTTAGAGGTCTGATTGGCTTTTCTGTGGTCAGTGGCCCACTTAGACTTAGGAGATGGGGCAATCCTGCCCCTCCCTGCCCTGAATGGAAGGAAGTAAAGACAGGACAAAAGCCACACATCTACCACCTTTTCCTTATAAGTTAATTGGAGTCCATATATATTTTTTCTATTATAAAATTTTCAAAAAATGCCCTTGCCTACTATGTAACTCTGTCACATACAACATTTAACAAAGAGAGAAATACATTCTAAAAATGAAGTGTGTTTCTTTATGGACTGTCAATCTATGGCCAAGTGTCTGAACCTTACCCTGAGTTAATCTCTGTACCCAACTAACAGATAAGCTGAGGTAAGAAAACTGGCCTTCCCCAACCTAGAAGATTCCTGATGCCCACACACCTCTCATTATTCACAGGAAAGAATCAGAACCCATCTAAGAAGCTCTAGTTCTTTCCCTTTGTGATTTTAGAGAAGCCATGTTGGAGAAAAGATTGTCTCTTTCCTACAGGACTTATCAGTTGACACGGGAAGTAGCCAAAGCTTGTCAGTGGCTTCCTGCCAGTTCCTCCACAGGATGAACAGTGGTCCCCAAGAGATTAGGCAGGCTAAAGAAAAAAAAATAGTCACATGTCAACCAAACTGGCACCTAGTAGACATTCAGTTAGTGCCAATTTAACAAATTTGGAGAAAGTACACTAGGCATTACAGATAATTTTATAGATACCATTATGAAGGTGATTATTATTAGGGCCAATGTTTAAATTTACTTTTGGTTTCTGGGTTTTTGGTTTAGCTGAGTAAAAAAAAATTGGATCAGGAAAGAGATTAATCAAATGAAAGTAAGGGATCATAAACTCAAGAGTCAGGTAATTTTTGAGATGAGATCAATGTCCTTTTCCATCTGAATTCGTTATCCAAATTCAAAGACTGACTCATCCGAGCTATCAAGCCACGATTTTATGACATCTGCAGAGTGCCAAAATAAAGTAGGTCACAGACGTACTTTTTAATATCTGCCCACTGGCCTGTATCTAACACAAACTCAACTTTCTGAGTAGAGATGTCCACTTAGAGTATCTCTTTTTCCAAAAGTGAACACTATTGAGTTGGGGTTATCTAAGTTTAATAGAATGAAGAAGGTTCTCCAAGTAGTTGAGTGCAAAAGAGGCTCTCAGAGTCAACCAGCACCTCACACACTGTGGAATGCATCCCTAATGACCCCGGGCACGTGCCACATGGGAGACAGGGACTTTCAATGTTTCTGTGCCCTCCAACTTAAATGATGTTTCCACAGGTCAGTTGTGTTGTTTTCTAGGCCTGTTTTTTGCTAGTTGTGCTTAATATTCAATTTCTTAATTTAATTAAAAATCACGTAAGCCAATGAACCATCAATGCAAAGAAAATTGTTTCTACAAAAAGCCGAGTTGAGTGATTTACAAAGACTTAATAAGGCGTGTTTGTTAGAAGCTGTTTTGAATTATTTATATGTGGAATGGTTTTAAAAGTGGAAGACAAAATTCTAAACAATTCTAAGTTCTAAAAACTCTGAAAAATCAATTCTGCCTTCTGATTGCTTCACTACTGTCTTCATGTCCTTGTTCTACTTTAAAGAGATCCAAACTGGAAACTGTAGAAAAACTAATCATGGAAGAAGGATGACACTTCAGGAAGTGGACTCAGACTTTAAAAAATAGAAAAGGCTTTGATTCACCATCAAAATATTGCAACATGATTTATATTTACATGTTTCAAAATGAATGAAACGTCTGCCAGTTTTCTGATTAACCTACCAGATTCACCCTGCAGCAGGCAGCCCTGGGCCTGGGTTCTGCCTCTGCCTCAGAACCTCTGCCCTGACTTCTGTCCTGGAGTCCTCCCCTACCTGCCAGCCTGCCTCAGCCCTCTCAGAGCTGCCTTTGATACTGACCCTTAGGATCTGTCTTTCCTAAAACACTCGTGTCTGGAAACTTTCAAAAGTCTCCTTTGCTCTCCCTTTTTCTTTCCTGAAAGATGATAATTGTTTTCTCTACACCAGAAACCCCTTTTTACTCCCTAAACATCACAATAATTCCAGAAAGAGATCAGATTTTTATTAAGCAAGCACCCCAATCATTTTCTTGACCCACGCCCAAGGAACATAATCAGAAAAAAACATCCAAATATCTATATCTAATTTATATTTGTACTAATCCAAGTGGAATGTATTCTTGATCGTGAAAACTCATGTTTTAATTTGATGGCTGTACATTTATGGACAAAACTCATTCTCCATAGATGAAAATACTGAAACAAACAGAACAGACAGCAAGACTACTTTCTGGTGGATTTTCAAAACAGCTTGCAAAGATTCTTCTTATTTTTTTTTCACTTTCAATGGGCAGACCCTTCACTTTCAGTTCCACTACGTGAGATAACCTAGCCCAGCGTAGTTCACGGGGGGTGGGGAGTGGGGGTCCTTATTATTTTATGTCAGCCAGAAGTTTATAAACTTTTTGCTTAGGCAATTGGTTCTACACGTTCCAGAAAGTACGTAAAATCTTTATACTACAGCAGCTTCGGCATTATTGGGAAATGTTTGGTAATAGGCTGTGCTGATTGGTGGATCCAAAGCCTGCCTTGTGCAGAATCCGCGGTGATGGAATTGGAGGAGGGTTGGTACTGCCCTTCAGGATGGCATATGGCGCAGGAGGCATTTTAAAACACCACATGGCGCTTTCCCTTGGTGACACCTCTCGCCTTGGGCTGTGAGAGGATTCGGAAGGTAATGCGGAATTTCAGATACAATTACAATGGCTCCTTGGTGGGGCATCATCCCAAAGAGGGTCAGCTTTCTAGCCTGTTCTCTGAGTAAAGATTTTTGGAAGATCGTTGGTTATAAAGGTAATGTATCTGGATGGCCCACTTTAAACTTTATCCCTCAGAAAAACAATTTTCCTCAGCCAACCATGCTAATCTGAGAAATCTGTATGATCCCAGACAGTTCTACAAGCTATTTGTAGGGGCAGTTTGGGGAGGACACAGTTTGACCCTCTGTGCCACCAACTTGAATAATTTCCCCTCATTTGGTGTCTTTCTCCAAAGAAACCCTGATGACAGAGGCCATCAACTCAAGGCTGACCTCAGAATACATTCTTGTCCCTACCGCAAGGGTCCCAGTGTGTTCTATGAACTTTTGACTCTCAAGCTGGAGAGGCGGCCTGCTCTGGGAGCCAACATGTCTATGCTCCATGGCGCTCCGTGTGTAACCGCATACAGTTTAGACTAATTGGTGCTGATGATCACATCTGCTTGTACAACGTAGCTGAGCACAGAGAGTGCAGATCGCAAGCCTGCGTGTGCTTGGTGACTACCCTGGTGCACGCCTTGGGGACCACGTAAAATTAAAATGCTTCATAAAGTTTGGGCTCTTCACTTTATCTATGTGTATCTTCGAAGCTAATGAAGAGCGAGTTTGGAATGTAGATGGCTGTTTTCATTACGTGAAGCAAATCCAACTGATTCTAGGAATAAAAGGACCATCAACAAAATGGTAGAGGCAGGGAATAAAGTCAATTTTCATATGAATGTGAAGAATCAGGCTTTTGCATAATTTTACTGGGGAAAGGATTAAGAGGGTAGGAACAAATGGAAAGTGCAGACCAGAATCCACCTCCGGTCAGCCTGAGCGCAAGTCATTTGAGGCTCCCAGTCAGCAAGAAAAGAGCTTCAGATCTCTGAGGAGCGAAGCCCCTGGGGGCTTTCCAGAAGTTTCCAATCAAATAGCTGTAGCCAGTGACCCCTGGGGAAGAGCTGACCCGTCAGCCTTCTGAGTTGCCAGAGGAGCTCAGCCCACAGCCACCTGCAGAGTGTGGCTTGATGGGTGGGGCATGTGCCTCTCACAGCTGTGATTTCCAGTTCAAGGGGCCCAATAATCAGCCACCTTCTGTCGCCTGAGCTCTAACATCCAGACGGTGATGACTGCAGAAAGAAAACGAGAATACAACGAAGACCCACCTCGGTTGGCTGCACTGAGCTCCTCTTGAGTCCTGGTAGGACCAACACCACTACAAGCCTCTGTCTCCGTGGGGATGGGGGCGTCTCTGTCACATGCATTCCATGGAGATGCAGACCAGATTCAGGACAGGCAAATGGGCCAAGGATGAGAAGGAGACAGGGAAGACTACAGCCAGTCTCTGCTCCCAAATTGATCAACAAATACTCCTTCCGGCTCTTCTGGGGAAGAGGGGTTGAGGAGCGGGGAGAGACCAGGAGTGTTTCCACCACGGAGTGACCATCCAGGGGAGCGGTGAAGCCAGGCAGGAGATGCTGCTGCCCCCTAGTCCCCCTCCAGTGCCCCTCAGTTGCCATCTGCAGAGGAAAGTAGTCTTCATTTCTTTTTCACTTTGAAGAGTTTCTTTCTAAACTGTCAGTGTGCCCATCTGCCATGACTGAATGCTCATCTGACCATCTGACCACAGCACAGCTGTGGGGTTCAAGGCCCAGTTCCAGGAGTGCCTGGCGTAAGGCTTTGAGCAAGCCGCCCTCTGAGCCCCCATCTCATTTGTGAAATGGAGATATGTAGGTGGATTTGATTGCCAAAAACAATCAGAGGTGACCATCAATGAATTCTGCAGGTCTCAGTACAAATGTCAGGCTTCAGGGTCACTTGCAGTGACCATGAAAGAAAAGACATTGACCCCTAAGGGGAGAGGAAAAGAAGAGCAAGTACAAAAGTGGAGTTCCAGGAGTGCACCTAAAGCCACCTCTGCCTCTTGCTGGTTCAATGGCAGGCCTTGGGCAGGAGCCCGCTGCCAGCCACCGGTGATCCACTGTACTGGACTGGGCTAGCACCCTCAGGACCACACCCAGACTTTGCCTCAGTTTCTTCTCCAAGGAGGGAAACAGAGATTCAAACAGACTTAGGCCAATTCTAGGGCCTTCCCTTCCACACACCCTTAGGGGAGAGGAGAAATGAGTTCCGTTTTAGGTGCCTCTCCAGATACAGGGGGCAGAATCTCTGTCCTTGGTACCTAGGGGCCACTCTTAAGCTGTGCTCTAGAGCTAATAACAAATGCAGTATTGTCCTGCAGAGACCCCACTTGGCACTATGTGATGCAACTTAGAACGAGGCCCTCTGCTCACAGGCTCCTGGGGTTTTTCTTTTCTTTGGAGCCTGCAGACGTTAAATTATGTAGATACTTTCATTACTTTTTCTTGTCTTCCTCTTTTGCCACAGGAATAAAAACTCATTGTTCTTACATGATTTCGTCCTTGACAGTTCAATCACAGAAAATGTATTGCGGCCATTTGACATTTATTTATGATAATGAAATGGATCCCATTACATAATCTGCTCCATCCCAGTCCCTAGCATGCCCCAAGTTATACCTAGGATATTCAAATGGTGGCCCAGAAGTGCCGTGTCAGCTAGGCCAGGGGAACCTCAGAAGCATTTCATACATGAATGAATCAGTTTTAAAAACAAGACCCTCAGTAGGCCCACTCTGATTTCAGCATGAATTAGTGCTCTATAAATCACCTTACCCCTTCCACCAACACCTTGGGCTGTAGCTTCATTTCCTGTCTTTTATGAGGTCATGCTCTACCAGTCCCTCAGAGATGCTTGACGCTGCTGCCGTGGCTGATAAATTCTGATGAGCTGGTTTATGGGATGGCCTGGTACTTTTGGTAACCAGTGTTATTTTTCTACAAAATTTCATCTCAAATTAATGTGACCAGCATGACCAGGCAGGCAGTGCATCTCAAATGTCTTCACTGTTCTTGACCTTGGTCCTGTCACCCTTCCCTTTCCCCTTCCGTCTGTCAAATTGGAGCTTTAGCACATCCTAGGTGGATTTAGGACTTCTACACCTGTTGCTAACAAGCCTCCTTTTTAGTCTTGACTTTTGCCCTTTAGTGTGGCCATCATGCACAGGGGCATTCCAAACAAGGGACAAGAGGACTTCGCACTGTGCTTTCACTCTGGGGGACCAACCGGCACAGGGGTTCCTGGGTGTGTCCACTGAGGAGCTCAGTCCATTCTTACAGTCACATCAGCCCCACACAAATGATGTCCCCACCCAACAGCGGCATCTTCAAGGACAAGGGTATTCTCTTCATGGAGATCAGGCCCCACGTGTCTCCAAAGTGGACAGCCCCTCATGTCCCCCGCCCCACATCCCCTCTCCCAGCCTGTACATCAGGACTGGGCGACAGAGGTGTGTATTCTCCTTAGAAGCTTCCTTTAGACCATGAGCAGAGGCAGGGCCACTCCCTTGAGCTCCAAAAGAAGGTCAGTGAGAAGCCTCCTGAGGTGGCCTTGGGCTCTGCACAGCCCTCTTCACGATGGCCCCAGTGCCTGCAAGACCTAGTGGTGGGAGACTCCATCGCAGAGGGAGCACGGCTGCAGAGGATAGGAGAAGGGGGCAGAAGGGTGCTGGGCTGGAGGACGAATCCCTGGGCACTCAGGATGGAGAGGCGCCTGGCTGCACACTGAGCCCTTGGTGGCCACATCCCAGGTCTACCCAGTTTCCACTTCTGTACACATTCTGTGAGGTACCAAAAAGGCATCAGCACATTATTTTAACTTTAAATGAAGCTCTTGCAGGAATGTCCAGGAATGTGTGTGTCTTAAAGTGTTGACCTGTCCTAGGCCATCAGTCCCCCGGCAGTTTCAGCCTGGCATTTACCCTCCCCTTCCCCTATTTGGGAATTTCAGGGTCTCCTGTTTTCACCCCTTTTCTGCCTGAGCAGCTCTCGGTCTTCCTTCCATCAGGACCCTCCTCCATGAGAAAAAGCAACAAGATAAAACCGAACAGGCGGCTTTGCATAAAACCTGGTATTCTTTAAAATCAAATGCATCAGATTACACTCAAATGGAGTTGTTTGGCAAATTATTGACAAATGCCGGCACACCAATGTCCTCGTAATACTGATTGCCACTTAAATGCATAGGGACCGGGAAGGCACCTGATGGAGGGGTTTGGGTTTACTGGGACTTGTAATCAGCCCAGCAAAGCATTTTTGCTGGGGACCATCTGTCAGCCCATGTAAATAGGCTCTTTTGATAAGACCAGATGTTCCGGCAGCATTCACTGAGACGGGAGCCTACCTGTTCTTTGATTATAGGAAGTTATGGAAAGAAACCATTTCTGCTGCATTCCAAAATGATTTCTCTTTGGCTCTTAAATTTTCTGCTTGATGATTTTATTTTTTAAAATTTATTTATTTTTGCATCTTGTTTATCCCAGCATAAGGAAAAGAGCTCTGGAGCAGGAATCAGAGACCCACTTTCTCTTTCCTACCCGCCACAGCTGGGTTGGGTAACTTACCAATGACTATCGACCCTGGCATACCCTTGGTATCCCTTAGTATGCACTGATGTTTACAGATGAGTTTGTTCTTTTTGAGTTCTCCTTACCCTGTTGAGGCTCAGGAATATGGAAAACATCCTGAAATGAAAATCATCTACATTTACTAGGCCCAAAAGGGATACCCTTCAGGGCTGTCCAACTGCTCTTCTCTTTTGGAAAGCCCAGACCCAAAGGACAGCTAATCACCCTCAGGTCTGAATGACCCATGGCTCCCTATATCCTCATGCCCTCTTGAGAGGTGGAACAGAGCAGAAATCAAGAGCCATCTGACTTGCGGGAGGTCATGGAAACAGTGCTTACTGCTAGCTCTGATCCCTGCAGCCAGTGGCCTAACTTTGCTAGGATGGCATGTCTGGCCTGTAAGGTGGGAGAGCTGGCTAAGGGCTGAATGAGGTGCCCCAGGTAAAGAGCTCAACCTGTACACTGTACACAGGTGGATCAACACACAGTCCCCCTCCTGCAAGGTCCCACTCGACCTGAGAACCCCTCCCACAGCCAAGAGCGAGGCCTTCAAAGAGACCACTGGTGGGCAGAGCTCACTGCTCACAAGCTGGCTGGGCATGTCCGGGACTCTTGGTCCAGTGCATCCAGACCTGGAGGAGAAGGGGACAGTGGGCTCTGTTATCCTGCTCTACAGTGTCACCTTGTCACAGGCATCTGCTTCTCCATCCTCACTCACTGTGGTACATGATCCATGCCATCAGTAGTGAACTGCTGGTTCTAGTGGAGAAGGGGGTATCTGTGTGGCGTCTTAGGCTCTCTGAGTGATTAAGACCCCTCCCCCAGGTATGCACTTACACACATTTGCAGCACCCAGGTTGCACCCAGAGGAACTTTGATTCATCTGACAAAAGGAAGCTAGGGCAGGGGATGGGGGCTTCCATCCTCATGCCGTGAGAGCAGCTACCCCTCCACCTGCACCTTAATCCTCAATTCAGAATTTCAAGAGCACCAACACTGTCAACTGGATGAGCTCACACAGGCTCCATCCAAGCACTATAATCAAATCACAACACTTTGGAAACAAAAAGTAGAAAAGCACTTTTCTCTCTTTGGAGGAGATGCGAGGCAATGGAGGACAGTGGAGCTGGTGGCCTTGGGGACTCCCTAAACCAAGCTCCCTCATCCTTCCAGGAGCACTGAGCACCTGTAGCACCTCCTGCCATGCAGTGGGATGTGGCTTTTACCCAGTCCTGTGATAATCCTCCCAGTTCTCTACAGTGTCTGTTCAAAAGTCAGTAATGTTAATCTGTTTGATAGATTTCCAGAGATCACAGCCCTATTAAGCTGTTAGCTTAATGCACCTGACTTTTAGCAGCTGTCTGAAGGGTTCAATGTTACTAAAGGGAATATAGTATGAATTGAAATGGACTCTTTAGAACATTGTATCTTTAGGTACAACATCCCCAATTGGAAGGAAGAGGAAAACACACTAAGATAGACTAGAACCAGGAGAATAGATCTGCAAAGGCAGAGAAACTTGTTTGGCAATCAGAAAACAAATAAAATCAACTAAATCAACTCCTCTGTGTGTGTGTCAGTGTGTGTATGTATATGCACTTATCTGTAAGTACATGTGTGCACATTTGTTACCAAACGTATTATGCCTCTATATTTATGGAATAAATATTTCAGTTTTGATTTCTGTTACAAATAAATACAATATTGTTTGGACAGTAAAAACTGGGGTACAAATTTAATTGGTGAACCTTGGGTTTTATAGAGGAAGCCACTTAATGATCTGCAAAGCTTTAAATGGTTTATTGAATATTTAGAAACAGACAGATTTTTCCAGACAACTGGCTTTATTTTGACTTTCATTATTTCAAGGTGACTATAAAACAAAAGGGAAACTATTTTTTAATTTCTTTTTTTTTTTTTTAATTTTTTATTGTGGGTTGTTCAAAACATTACAAATTTCTTGACATATCATATTCCACACTTTGATTCTAGTGGGTTATGAACTCCCACCTTCACCCCATACACAGATTGCAGATTCACATCAGTTACACATCCATTGATTTACAAATTGCCATACTAGTGTCTGTTGTGCTCCGCTGCCTTCCCATCATCCACCCTCCCCCCTCCCCACCTCTCCCCTCCCCTCCCCTCCCCTCCTCTCTCTCTACCCCCTCCACTGTATAACCCTGAGGGTCTCCTTCCATTACCGTGCAATTTACCTTCTCTCTCCCTTTCCCTCCCACCTCTCATCCCTGTTAAATGTTAATCTTCTTCTCCTGTTCTTCGTCCCTACTCTGTTCTTAGTTACTTTCCTTATATCAAAGAAGACATTCGGCATTTGTTTTTTAGGGATTGGCTAGCTTCACTTAGCATAATCTGCTCTAATGCCATCCATTTCCCTGTAAATTCTATGATTTTGTCATTTTTTAATGCAGAGTAATACTCCATTGTGTATAAATGCCACATTTTTTTTATCCATTCGTCTATTGAAGGGCATCTAGGTTGGTTCCACAGTCTTGCTATTGTGAACTGTGCTGCTATGAACATCGATGTAGCAGTGTCCCTGTAGCATGCTCTTTTTAGGTCTTTAGGGAATAGACCAAGAAGGGGAATAGCTGGGTCAAATGGTGGCTCCATTCCCAGCTTTCCAAGAAATCTCCATACTGCTTTCCAAATTGGCTGCACCAATCTGCAGTCCCACCAGCAATGTACAAGTGTACCCTTTTCCCCACATCCTCGCCAGCACTTGTTGTTGTTTGACTTCCTAATGGCTGCCAATCTTACTGGAGTGAGATGGTATCTTAGGGTGGTTTTGATTTGCATTTCTCTGACAGCTAGAGATGTTGAGCATTTTTTCATGTACTTGTTGATTGACTGTATGTCCTCCTCGGTGAAGTGTCTGTTCAGGTCCTTGGCCCATTTGTTGATTGGGTTGTTTGTTCTCTTATTGTCTAATTTTTTGAGTTCTTTGTATACTCTGGATATTAGGGCTCTATCTGAAGTGTGAGGAGTAAAGATTTGTTCCCAGGATGTAGGCTCCCTATTTACCTCTCTTATTGTTTCTTTTGCTGAGAAAAAACTTCTTAGTTTGAGTAAGTCCCATTTGTTGATTGTAGTTATTAACTTTTGTGCTATGGGTGTCCTATTGAGGAATTTGGAGCCCGACCCCACCGACTGTAGATCGTAGCCAACTTTTTCTTCTATCAGACGGCGCGTCTCTGATTTGATATCAAGTTCCTTGATCCATTTTGAATTCACTTTTGTGCATGGCGAGAGAAAGGGATTCAGTTTCATTTTGTTGCATATGGATTTCCAGTTTTCCCAGCACCATTTGTTGAAGATGCTATCCTTCCTCCATTGCATGCTTTTAGCCCCTTTATCAAATATAAGATAGTTGTAGTTTTGTGGATTGGTTTCTGTGTCCTCTATTCTGTACCATTGGTCCACACGCCTGTTTTGGTACCAGTACCATGCTGTTTTTGTTACTATTGCTCTGTAGTATAGTTTGAAGTCTGGTATCGCTATACCGCCTGATTCACACTTCTTGCTTAGCATTGTTTTTGCTATTCTGGGTCTTTTATTTTTCCATATGAATTTCATGATTGCTTTCTCTATTTCTACAAGAAATGCCATTGGGATTTTGATTGGCATTGCATTAAACCTATAGAGAACTTTTGGTAATATCGCCATTTTGATGATGTTAGTTCTGCCTATCCATGAACAGGGTATATTTTTCCATCTTCTAAGATCTTCTTCTATTTCTCTCTTTAGGGTTCTGTAGTTTTCATTGTATAAGTCTTTCACCTCTTTTGTTAGGTTGATTCCCAAGTATTTTATTTTTTTTGAAGATATTTTGAATGGAGTGGTTGTCCTCATTTCCATTTCAGAGGATTTGTCGCTGATATACAGGAATGCCTTTGATTTATGCGTGTTGATTTTATATCCTGCCACTTTTCTGAATTCATTTATTAGCTCTAATAGTTTCTTTGTAGAGCCTTTTGGGTCTGCTAGATATAGAATCATATCATCTGCAAATAGTGATAATTTAATTTCTTCTTTTCCTATTTTTATGCCTTTAATTTCTTTCGTCTGTCTAATTGCTCTGGCCAGTGTTTCGAGAACTATGTTGAAGAGAAGTGGAGAGAGAGGGCATCCCTGTATTGTTCCAGATTTTAGAGGGAATGCCTTCAGTTTTTCTCCATTCAGAATGATGCTAGCCTGAGGCTTAGCATAGATTGCTTTTACAATATTGAGGTATGTTCCTGTTATCCCTAGTTTTTCTAGAGTTTTGAACATAAAGGGATGCTGTACTTTGTCAAATGCTTTTTCCGCATCTATCGAGATGATCATATGGTTCTTATTTTTAAGTCTATTGATGTGGTGAATAACATTTATTGATTTCCGTATATTGAACCAGCCTTGCATCCCAGGGATGAATCCTACTTGATCATGGTGTACAATTTTTTTTATATGTTTTTGTGTCCAATTCGCCAGAATTTTATTGAGGATTTTTGCATCTAGGTTCATTAGAGATATTGGTCTGTAGTTTTCTTTCTTTGAAGTGTCTTTGTCTGGTTTAGGTATCAGGGTGATGTTGGCCTCATAGAATGAATTTGGAAGTTCTCCCTCCTTTTCTATTTCCTGAAGTAGCTTGAAAAGTATTGGTATTAGTTCTTCTTTAAAGGTTTTGTAAAATTCTGCTGTATACCCATCGGGACCTGGGCTTTTCTTAGTTGGTAGTCTTTTGATGGTTTCTTCTATCTCCTCAATTGATATTGGTCTGTTTAGGTTTTCTATATCCTCCTGACTCAATCTGGGCAGATCATATGACTTAAGAAATTTATCTATGCCTTCACTATCTTCTAATTTATTGGAGTATAAGGATTCAAAATAGTTTTTGATTATCTTCTGTATTTCTGAAGTGTCTGTTGTGATATTGCCTTTTTCATCCCGTATGCTAGTAATTTGAGTTCTCTCTCTTCTTCTCTTCACTAGCATCGCTAAGGGTCTGTCGATTTTGTTTATTTTTTCAAAGAACCAACTTTTAATTTTGTCAATTTTTTCAATTGTTTCTTTTGTTTCGATTTCATTAATTTCAGCTCTGATTTTAATTATTTCTTGCCTTCTACTTCTTTTGCCGTTGTTTTGCTCTTCTTTTTCAAGGATTTTGAGATGAAGTATGAGATCATTTATTTGTTGGTTTTTTCTTTTTTTAAGGAATGAACTCCAAGCAATGAATTTTCCTCTTAGAACTGCTTTCAATGTGTCCCATAGATTCCGATATGTTGTGTCTGTGTTTTCATTTATCTCTAAGAATTTTTTAATTTCCTCCTTGATGTCTTCTATAACCCATTGATCATTCAGTAACCTATTGTTCATTCTCCAATTGATGTATGCTTTTTCCTTCCTTCTTTTATCGTTGATTTTCAGTTTCATTCCATTATGATCAGATAAGATGCATGGTAATATCTCTACTCCTTTATATTGTCTAAGAGTTGCCCTGTGACATAATATATGATCTATTTTTGAGAAGGATCCATGTGCTGCTGAGAAAAAAGTGTAACTGCTTGATGTTGGGTGGTATACTCTATATATGTCAATTAGGTCTAGGTTATTAATAGTGTTATTGAGTTCTATAGTTTCCTTATTCAACTTTTGTTTGGAAGATCTGTCCAGTGGCGAGAGAGGTGTGTTGAAGTCTCCCATGATTATGGTGTGGTGGTCTATTAGACTCTTGAACTTGAGAAGAGTTTGTTTGACGAACATAGCTGCACCATTGTTTGGGGCATAAATATTTATGATTGTTATGTCTTGTTGGTGTATGGTTCCCTTAAGCAGTATGTAGTGTCCCTCTTTATCTCTTTTGATTAACTTTGGCTTGAAATCTATTTTATTTGATATGAGTATGGACACGCCTGCTTGTTTCCGAAGTCCTTATGAGTGATATGATTTTTCCCAACCTTTCACCTTCAGCCTATGTATGTCTTTTCCTATCAAATGCGTCTCCTGTAGGCAGCATATTGTTGGGTCTTGTTTTGTGATCCATTCTACTAGCCTGTGTCTCTTAATTGGTGAGTTTAAGCCATTAACATTTAGGGTTATTATTGAGATATGGGTTGTTCTTCCAGCCATATTTGTTTATTTCTGTTACTAAACATTGTTTGTTTTCCTCTTTGATTGTTTCCCCCCCCCCTTTACTGTCCTACCTCCCACTGTTGGTTTTCATTGTTATTTTCCATTTCCTCTTCCTGTAATACTTTGGCTAGGATGTTTTGAAGAGATGGTTTTCTAGCTGCGAATTCTTTAAACTTTTGTTTATCGTGGAAGGTTTTAATTTCATTCTCCATCCTGAAGCTTAATTTCGCTGGATACACAATTCTTGGTTGGAACCCATTATCTTTCAGTGTTTGAAATATGTTATTCCAGGATCTTCTAGCTTTCAGAGTCTGTGTTGAAAGATCAGCTGTTATCCTGATTGGCTTGCCCCTAAATGTAATCTGCTTCCTTTCTCTTGTAGCTTTTAAAATTCTCTCCTTATTCTGTATGTTGGGCATCTTCATTATAATGTGTCTAGGTGTGGATCTCTTATGATTTTGCACATTCGGCGTCCTGTAGGCTTCTAGGATTTGGGATTCTGTCTCATTCTTCAAGTCTGGGAAGTTTTCTTGTATTATTTCATTGAATAGACTGCTCATTCCTTTGGTTTGGAGCTCTGTACCTTCCTGTATCCCAATGACTCTTAAGTTTGGTCTCTTAATGTTATCCCATATTTCTTGGATGTTCTGCTCATGGTTTCTTAACAGTCTTGCTGAGCTGTCTATGTTCTTTTCCAGTTGAAATACTTTGTCTTCATTGTCTGATGTTCTATCTTCTAAGTGTTCTACTCTGTTGGTAGTATTCTCCATTGAGTTTTTAAGTTGGTTTATTGCTTCCTGCATTTCTAGGATTTCTGATTGCTTGTTTTTTATAACCTCTATCTCCCTGTATAGTCGATCCTTTGCTTCCTGGATTTGTTTGCGTAATTCGTTGTCGAAGTGATCTTTCATTGTCTGATTTTGCTGTTTAATGTCTTCCTTGATACTCCAGATCATCTGAAGCATGTATATCCTGAATTCTTTATCTGACATTCCATCTGCTGCAGCTGTTACCTCTTCTAAAGTTGCGTTGACCTGCATTGCTTGTGGTCCTTTCTTTCCTTGTCTTTTCATACTGCTTGCGTATCTTTCCTGCAGGTGCGGGCGGCGGCTCTGCTCTCTCCTTATTCCAATTGGGGTGTCGTGGCTACCACGCCGGCAGGTCACTGGGCCTGTTCTGGGAGCTGGTGGCGGCTCTGTTCTGCCCCTACTCCAATTGGGGTGACGTGTCTGTCGTACCAGCAGGCCACTGGGCCTGTCCTGCTGGTCGGTCGCAGATCTGCCCACCTTTCGGGCACGAGTGGAGGCTCTGCTTTGCCCCTACTCCAATTGGGGTGTCGTGACTACCCCGCCTGCAGGATGCTGGGTCTGTTCCTGGCAAGGGAGGCGACTCTGCTCTGTCACTACTCCAATTAGGGTGGTGTTTGTACCCCGCCGGCAGGCTCCTGGGCCTGATCCGCCGGTCTGTTGTAGGTCTGCCTACCTTGAAGGCGCGGGCGGCGGATCTGCCCTGCCCCTCCTACCACGCCTGCGGACCCCTGGGCCTGATCTGCAGGTTGATCACTGGTCTGCTCACCCTGCGGGCACGGGTGGCGGTTCCGCTCCACCCCCACTCCAATTGGGGTCACGTGACCACCACACCGGCAGGGCCTGATCCGGGCGTGGGATAAGGATCTGCTCTGCCCCTACTCGAGTTGGGGTGACGTGTGTACCACACTGGCAGGCCACTGGGCCTGACCCGCCAGGCTGTCACAGGTCTGTTTACCTTGCAAGCGCGAAGGGCGGCTCTGCCCTGCCCCTCCTACCACGCCCATGTACTACTGGGTCGTGGGTCTGCCCACCTGGCGGGTGTGGGTGGCGGCTCCGCTCCGCCCCCTCTCCAATTGGGGTCACGCGGTCACCACGCTGGCGAGCCGCTGGGCCTGCTCCGGGGGCTGGCGGTGGCCCGGCTCCTTCCCTCTGGCTCGAGGACAAATTGAGGAGACTCGGGTGACTGAGCCTCACCCCCCTTACCAGGAGACCAACTGCTTATGTCACCGCTGGTATTGATGAAGATCTCTCCTCCACCGCTTTCTGCTGACATCAGATCTCTGCCATGTTGGTATCCTATGCGAATGGCAGCATTTCGTTCCCCTTGCCAGGCAACCCAAGCAATGGGTGAGTCCTGACCTGCCCTCAGCAGGACCCGGACCGAGACACAGTTTCCGCGGGCTCCTAGCCCCGGTCCAGGGAAGTTCCGGGAGCCGGAACTCGGCCGCTCCGTGCTCGGTGTAAGCTCCTATAAGTGTAGGCTCCAAGAAGCAGTCCCCGCGGGCTCAGTTCCGGGAGCCGGAATTCGGCCGCTTAGTGTTTGGTGTATGCTCTGATAGTAGCAGGGTCCAAGAAGCAGCCTCCGCGGGCTCCGCAGCCCTGAGCCAGGGCGGTTCCGGGACGGTTCCGGGAGCCGGAACTCGGCCGCTCTGTGCTCGGTGTAAGCTCCTACAAGTGTAAGCTCCAAGAAGCAGTCCCCGCGGGCTCAGTTCCGGGAGCTGGAATTCGGCTTCTTGGTGTTTCGTGTTTGCTCTGATATTAGCAGGGTCCAAGAAGCCTATTTTTTAATTTCATACTGAGTAAAACAGGAGATGGATGCACCAAGGTGTGGTGTCACCCAAATGCTATAGTGCTATAATACTAAGCAGAAGATGAACAGATAATGTTTTGGCAATTGTTTGTACTATAATTACCAAGTAAAGGCCAAGTTCCATTGTTGGAACCATTCACAGGTCCTGGTCCTGTAAATTTCTATCATGTTCCCTTAATTCATAATGGAAGTCAAAGAAGGCTTCCTCAGATGAGGCCCCACTAGGAAGACTTCAAACAGACAAGCGGCAGGGCCTGGGAAGGAGGCATGTTCCATAGTGGCCGGGCGGGCAGAGCACTGAGCCCTGAGAGGTGCTCCGAGCCGGAGGGAAGCTCTCAGCCACGGGGAATCGCAGCCCTGCAGGAATCCTTGGTTTAAGATGACACAGTATGAATGACTCCATCTGGGGCTGCCTGGGCAGCATTAAACAGAACAAGCTCGCAGGTCCCTCTTAGGAGATTCTAGGTGGATGGATTTGAGAGAGCCTGAGGGTCCGTTGATAGTAGTGCTGCCACAGCAAAGCACCGAGGCCCAGGTGGCTCAAACGACCCCAGTTTATTTTCTTACAATTTGGGCAACCAGATGTGCAAGATCAAGGTGTGGGCAGGTTGGGTCTCTCTCGAGGCCTCTCCCCTTGGCTAGTAGGTGTCCATCATCTCTGCATCCTCACGAGTTCTCTCTGGGACCATGGTCTTTTCCTCTTATTAAAGGACAGCAGTCACATTGGATTAAGATTCGCCCACATGACATCATTGTATTTAATAACCTCTTTAAAGACACTAACTTCAATTGCAGTCACATCTGAGGTCTGGGACTTAGGCATTCAGGTACCTAGAGGATACTATTCAATCTACAATGGCATATATAAATATATATTAATTAGTTTCCCAGGTGACTCAACCAAGGCTGAGACCCCGGCACACAGAGCAGGCTTTGGGATGCAGCATCGTCTAATAAGGGCCTGCCTCTGTTAGGAGCTAAGCTGGTGGGTCCCTGGGCAGGCTCTGCTCCTTGCTGACATGAAGTCTGGGCAAGTGGCTCCATTTCTGTGCACCTCCCATTCCTGGAAATGCAGGTCCCCATAGTGCCTGTCAATGGGATCATCTCACATGAGCAGTTCCTGGGCCAAAGCAAAAGATCAATGTCAGGATTCTCATGTCATTATTATTATTATTATTATTATTATTATTATTATTATTATTATTTTACAAATAGAGTATGGATGATTGAAAGTCTAAACCAAGGATCAGCAAACTGGCCCATGGCCAGATGCAGACAGCTTCTGTTTTTACAAGCAGGGTCCACAGGAAAACTGCTATGCACACTTTTTGACATACTGTCTGTGACCACTCCTCTGCAGTGACAGCAGGTTGAGCTCTTGCCACACAGATCCTGCCCCACACAGACCCTGCCCCACACAAAGCATGAGATACTTATTATCTGGGCCTTTACAGAATGGCTTCCATTTGTGCCTCTAAATCAATTCGTAGGTAGGATTTGTTGTGGTAGTGCAGGTACCAGGGTCCTCTTGCCCTTTGTTTGAATTTCAGCTCAATTATCAGTGACTATGTGGCTTGGGCCCTTTATTTAACTGTGTGCTTTAGGTCAGTTCCTTCCTGTAAGATAAGGTTAATAGTCAAAGTCTCCTTTGCTCCAGATCCAATTGTTTCCTGAATTAGTTTCATGAACTCAGGGTGGGAAAGGCACACACCTTCTCAGAATAAGGTCAACAGTGAAAAAACAGGTGAAACCCAAATAAAGGTTGGTTAAGAGAACTGTACCGATGTTGACTTCTTAGTTTTAACAAATAATATAAAATGTACTAACATTAAAAGATATTGGGGAAGGGTATATATGAATTCTCTATATAATTTTGCAAATTTTTAGTTATTACAAAATATTCTAAAATTTAAAAGTTGTTTGAATACAGTATGTATGTGTGTGTATGTGTGTGTGTGTAATTTTTATATGTTAAACGTATATTTTGAAAAGCAAATTCTAAAAAATAAAATCCTCTGAAATATGAGATCTGGATCCATAAAGTCTTGGGTCAGGAGGAGGCTCAAGTGTTTAGTGATAATGTACACACACACAGCCTACAACCTGGAATGCGGCCCACACCCAATACATGTTAGTAAAATTAAGCAGCAAGGCACTTCTGTTCTTGCTGGATTGGTATGGGGAAGCTGACCACCATTCCAAGTCCTCATTGCAGGATTCACCCTGTGGTTTGGCTCCTCAACTGTCTCCTGGTTAACTCCACGTGCAGAGCAGAGGTCATGGGCAAACTTCACATGACCCAAGACTGCTGAGAGCCACAGCCGAGGCGGAATGGCCCCTGGCATTTTGCCAATAGTATTGGTTGAGAGGCAAGCCATTGAGATGATAATGGTTATGTTAAGCTGTGTATATTAGACCCCTGCTGTCCGCCTAGGCCTGCTACTTTGGAGTTCTCGGGGATTCCCGGAGAGTTCCCATTGGTTGGGGAAGTGCCGGAGGAGGGATTTCCAGTTGGTGTGTGTGGTTCCTGGAGGAGCCGCGTGGCGTTCGGGAGAATTCCCGTTCGGGAGAATTCCCGGGAGCGTGTGTGGAGCATGCTGGTGGAGTTCAGAAATAAAGTTTGTTCCTGCTTCAGTGGCTCGTGATTTGTGCCCAGCCAGACTGTGGCACAGGACAAGCATCAAAACATTACAACAACAACAAGAAAAAAAAAATGGAACGCAAGTAATTGCATTCTCACAAAATTGTCATCAGGATCTTTCTTTATTCTCCTGGAAAACCAGCAGAAGCTGCAGGAGGTGGGGAGCAGGGAGGCCTGAGGCTCGGGAGCGGGAGGCGGGAGGCGAGGCGCTGCAGGCCTGCAGCATAGGACGCCACTGTAGCCTGTGCTGGGCGTGGGCCGGTCGTGTGAGGCTCTCTGTTGGGTCCTGGCAAGCACGTCTCTCTGGATCCCTAGCCCAGTAGGTCTCCTTTCCAATGTGCAGATGAGGACATGAGACTTGGGGAAGCCACATCACCAAGGGCACACAACTAATGGAAACTGGCAGGATTCAAACCCAGCTCTGGGAATTTGAAAAACACCATTTCTTTCCTGATCAAATGAGAGGACCTTGGAGGGAGAGACAGCTTGCCACAAAACCAAAGAAGGGGGCCATCACTACTGCTCTATCCTTCTAGTGTGCATCTCCCCAGGGGATCCCTGTGTCACTTGCTGGGTGTTGCCTTGATAGGACCTCCCTGGATAAAGAAGAGAACAGATGTTGGGCAGGCTCCACCTTCTCTTTCTGCCCTGCCCCTTCCTCACCATGAGCCTACAGCACAAGGCAGGATCCTGGGCATAACTGGGCAACTCTCCCATTAGATACTAGCCAGGGACACATAGGTAGGTATCCCACCATGACGAGGATACCTGTCCATGTGGCTCTGTTGAAAGGCAGGAACTGGTCTCTGGGCTCTGGTTGGATTCTGGAGCTGGCAGGTCGCTAGGGGTGTGCACGTGTAGGGTGATGCATGTTAGGCAGACCCTATAGCTTGCAGCTCATGAATTTTCTCAAGGTCCAGAAATATGTCAACTGCCCCCTGTAGACTTTGATGGCCTCGGGAAAATTGAGCAGAGTTTTGCTGATACTCCATACATAAGAAAGAAGGGGCAATTCTGGCTTTCAGGGACAAGTGTTTTATTCTATTCTTTCCGAGAAATAAAACTGAAGGTGATGGAATTTACAGGCCAGCCACAGAGACAAATTCTGAATGTTGGAGGGAAGCTTTAAGGCAAGAATTTTCAAATTGCCTGTGATCTGCTGGTGCTCACAGTGCCTTGTCTGGCTGGTGCCACTTACAGATCTTTTCTCAAATAAATCCTAGAAGAGCTACCCACACAATTAAGGAGATGTTTCTGCATAGCTTTTGTAACCTTAGGCCTTATCTATGCTAATGAACAAAAAATGTGTGACGTTATGAGTGTCATTAAAACTGAAATGAAAACTTAAAAAAATAAATCAGACCTCCCCGCCATGTTGAGCCGGGAGGCACCAGTTCCCCTGGATGTCTCTTTTAATTGGCAGCAGGATCTGCGCTCTGACACTGGTATGCAGACTTGGCTTGGTTTGTTTTAATGCCCTTTCAATGTTGAAGCTTTCAATTTGAACAGACCATTTTAATGTACTCCTGGGGGGGAAGTAGAATTCTAACAAGACATAGTTAACCACACACACTTTTTCTTCTATTAGTTTTTCTTCCTAGATACTTTCTATAGTCCTAAATGGGGTAAATTGGGTAGGAATGTATTTCAGGATATGTTTTGATTTCAGTAGCTCTTCACAGACATGATTTTCTTCCATTTTTATTCCTTGCAAATTTCCAGTGGATAAAAATCCCTGAGAAATCACTGTGTATATGGATGTATATATATATATATGTGCATGTGTGTGCACACGCCTAGCGACTGGAATATAGAAAATGAAGTAGAAATGAAAGAAAGAATAATCTTCTAACAACAGGTAGCAATATTTCAAAAAGCATTTCATAGGCTGGGGGCATAGCTCAGTGGTAGAGCACTTGCCTAGCATGAGCGAGACCCTGGGTTCAATCTCCAACACTGAGGGAAAAAGGAAAAAGCATTTCCTGTTGCCATTGAGTGGATGCTGTGCAATAAATTTCTAGCAGCCTCAAGTCATCCTCATGTTAACATGGATAGGTTTTTCAAAAGACAATATGTCTTCATGCAGAGAAAAGTCATTATCCCAGATTATATTTTCTATTTGTGCCTATTATTTTTGAATGCCTGCAATATTTGTGCCGTGGGTTTGTTGCACCTGTGGTTGGCACTTTGCCTGAAACACATTGTAAAGTTGTTCTCATCTTGTCGTCTTAGCAGTCTGACCATGAGGTACTTGAGTATCTTATATGACTTACTAGTAATCTGTGCTTTGTAGATGTTAAACACTCAATAAGGATTTGTGTCATATACAACATCAGGAAACTACATTCTAGAAGAGCGTCCACTCGGGGCAGCTCATGGCTTTGAAGGCACTGAGTAAGCACTGCCCCCCATCTCCTCTGCCATCTCCCCCGCATCTCCCCCTGCCCTGATGGCCCTGGCAGGAATTCCTCCCCTCCCCTCTTCTCTCCTCTCCTCTTTTCTGTGGCCGGGAAGATTATTTTTGTCTGTGTTCTATTTGACCTGTGGCCGGCATTTGGAAAGAAAACAATTTTTATTTTAGACCTAGAACTTGCTGTGTCTCTGGGCTGTCTTCTGAGTGGCACCTGCTGTCAGTCAGTGTCGGAGGAAGAGCCTTGGGGAGCAAGGAGCCCCGTGTTTTTTGATTCATCACTGCTGTCCTTCTGGGGTGTCTTCACATGGCAAGTGCACGGTCAATAATGATAACAACAGAAGAGTCGGGTGCCTGCCCAGGGGCAGCATCCAGGGAGGTCTGCAGTTTGGAAATGGTAGCTAAGGTCCAAGCAGAGTCCAGGGGTGTGCCTTTTATTCTAGCAAATGGCACTAATCTATACTTTTAAAATTGCTTTAAAAAATGTTCTAAAACACTCGTTCTTGGAAGCACAGAAAGATTTGAGACATTCTGCTTTTGGAAATTCACTAAATAAAATTAAGTAAATTTATTTAGTTTCATTTGTTTGTGTTCTGAAATTTATTGTTATAAATGATGACAGTGTGAATTATAATGTCCACGGTAACTCCCACTGATTGAGAGCAGGCCACACACATCCCACTAGTACAGTTCCTCCAAAGCACCTTGTTTAATCCTCACTGCAACTCTTCAGGGGGACTTCACCTCTGAGACGTGGCTTCACTAAACCCAGGTTTCAAGAGAGAAGTTGCTGGTGAGTGTCCAGCAGGGCTTGGGGGTGGAGGCGGGGGGTGGTGTCAGGCACTAAGATCTCGACTTTTCAGACCCCTAAGGCTCTACTTTCCCTATTCCACTCCAGGTTTCCCCAGGAAGAGATCGGCTGGCTCAAACAGAATGAAAATATATGCCTTTTCAGGGTGCAATTTAATCATCAAACTGGATATTGAAGAGGGTTTTGTTGTTTTGCTATCTAGAGCGACTCTACACAATGAAACCCCAGGGAGCTCATTGACAAAGTTCTCACAGCGCGCCTGAAGCCTTGTGAAGTCCTTCAGCTAAAAACCTGAAAGCATCTCCCAGACCCTTAAGCTGAGATGGACCTCGCTCTGTTGTCTAGGAGTGGAAGCAATGTGCCTTTGAAAGGGGTTGCCAATAAAGCTTTTATCATCATTAGTAAAACTCAGAAATGTGGGTCACTAGGTAACCACTGTCACCCCGAGGGTTTGTGTCCACTCAGCTCAATTTGATTTATCTGGATTCTTGGCTTAGTCTGTTTACAGTATCTTCCTGGAGATGAGACAGTCATTTGGGGAGTGGGGGAGGCAGGGCAAGCAAGAGCTGGAGGATTCTAAGGGAAAGTCAGGGGCTGGGGTGCACTCGGTGGTAGAGCACCTGCCTAGCATGCCCGAGGCCCTGGGCTCTGCGCTCAGTATCACAACATTAAAA
The DNA here is from genome assembly GCF_021218885.2 of Marmota monax. Taxonomy (NCBI): domain Eukaryota; kingdom Metazoa; phylum Chordata; class Mammalia; order Rodentia; family Sciuridae; genus Marmota; species Marmota monax. The sequence goes on from NW_026692848.1 coordinate 6,556,273, forward strand.
GCCCTTGTTCAGGCCAGGCCAGGAGGGGCAGGAGGGCAGGGCAGGAGGGCAGGCAGAGCCAAGTCATAATGGGTCCCATGTGGCTAAATGAATAATTTAAATTTCATAGTCAAGAAGTGGGGGTTTTAAGCAGAAGGGTTACAAATGAATGTGTTTTTAGAAGAGGACTGATGGCCCAGGGAACAAGGGTTGGGAGCACCTGGACAGGAGTGGGGGGGGAGCTGCTGCAAGGGTGCAGGGGGGAGGCCCGCATGCGGCCTTCTGCGTTGGCCCTGGACTGACCCTGCTGGGATTCAGCGCCTCGAGCTATTTTCAGTTTCATTCTACCTCACAAATGTCCTCTCTTGGATCCAGATCACCCTCCTCGTCACGTCCACCGGAGTCCTCTTCCTGCACTCACTGTGATCAGCTCACAGCTTTGATCAGACGCCTCCCAAGGCGCCTTCTTACTTCCTGAACAAAGTCTCAACCCCTTGAGTTTCCACCGCCTTCCTCCAGCAATGTCTTCCATTGGCCCCTGAGTCAGCCCAGGGCCCCCAGAGACACCATTATCATCCCAGGTTCCCCCGTGGCCCAGGCTCCTCAGCGCTCCCCTTCAGTTCTCCGATTGCCCATAATGTCCAGGCCCCAGTTTGTTCCACCCTCAACTCTAATCACTCATCCTTTAAACTCTTACAGAGCCGTGGGCGCCACCGAGGTTTTCCCACCCACCACCTGGCACGCTAGTTACTGGTGTCCACATGTTTTCTATTGACTTCTTCACCTCAAGGGCCGACATGGCACCCCTGAAGCATTCCCCAGGGCCTAACTTTGCCCTGTGTGAGAAGTGTCCACTGACTGAGTGGATGTGGGGACTCGTTCATGGATGGCACTGTAGCAGGGACTGAGTGTGGGGCAGGACCACCTCTGGGAATGCCAGGGACCCACTTCCAAGCTCCATCTCTTCCATTCTCTTGAAAGCCTGGCTCTGACTCTCTTGGCTGGCTGGCATTTTATCCTTTGACTAGTGAATATTGAGGCACTGAATGTTTACCCACAGCTCTTAGCTTAACATATAATATGAATGTTTATATCCCCCCAAATCCATATGATGCAACCCTCACCTCTAAGGTGGCAGTATTAGGAGACGAGGATTTTGGGCAGTGATCTCCCTCACAAATGGGATTAGTGCCCTTATTTATAAAAGGGACCTTAAGGAGCTTCTGGACCTTTCTCCAGGGAGAACACAACAAGACAATGGCCCTATCCAGACACTGACCTGCTCACATCAGGACTTCTCAGCCTCTAGACTGTGAGAAATAACAAGTGTCTATTGTTGGTGAGCTCGCCAGTCTGCAGTGCTTTGGTATAGCAGCCCGAGCAGACGCCCACATTTCCTCAAAATAAAGGAGATGAACAAATTACTCCTGCTCTTTGTTAGACTGATATCATATGAATGACTTTGATTTTTAATCTAGCTTTTCTATGGAATAAGAAAGGAAAGCAATAATTCAATGTTTAGAGATATTGAATACTTCCATTGTTCAGCATTGCTTTAGTTGATGTGATACATAGCAAACTCTTTTATTATTATTATCAATTGGCTTTGACTAGTATTGATGTTGTAGCTCTCCACAGAGAGCCAGTCAAGGAGGGTTAATGCCGGGGGCATTTTAGGACCTTATAAGCCCATGAAACCATATGCAGCCCCCAGCAAGGTTTCTAATTGGGAACTTCTAGTGTGGCTGCCCAAAGCACATGCTGATGTAGCCCAAGCACCTGGAGAGCTCTCCTAGTAGCTAGTGGTCTGGGAGCCACAGGGAGACAGGGGTGAGTCGGTGCTAAAGGGGCCCATGCCAGAGTGTGGCCACTTGCTCCCCAAATTGAGATTAAGGCCCCAGCAGCAGAGGGGGATAGAAGGTCACTCTCCTTTGCCCCAGAGAAACACATCTAGAGTGGGACTCTCCACCCAAAGGAAGAGGTCTTCTGAGGTCTTCTCAGGGGCTCATAACCGGTGTCTGGTGACAGGTTTAAAGAGAGTTTGATGAAATATCTACACTCTTCTTGTCATTGGAGGAGGAAAACACTTTTTATATTTTTAAACATATTCTGAATCAATCTTCAGTGGCATTTGAATCCTGGGCCTCATGTCTCAGGACACGGCAATCTGTGTACCGTGCTCCTCACAGTTCTCTCTCTGGTCAGCTTACTGAAGAAGTTATTTCAGAGAAGCATGCACATGTTTCAGTGGACCTTTGTTTCAGAAAATGCAACTTTGCTGAATTATTTTTCAAAAACGTTATCTCCCACCTGGGTGGGGTGGGTAAGGTCCTCTTTGCACACCTGATCGGGTCCACAGGGCTCGGCCTTCCTGCACTTCCCCCTGGCGTTCCGGCTCCTTCATGGTGTGTGTGTTGAGATAATGCAAACTGTGCCCCAGGCCTGCACCAGCCAAGCTGGAAAAGTCGGTGGTGCAGCCAGAGTTGGGCCTTCTCCATCTCCTCACCTTACAGTACAGCTCTCTGTTCTTTGGGTTTGGTGACCGCACGTGCTGCAGGACCCCAGGGTGTGGGGTCAGACCCAGCTGACGTGCGAGCGTATGGGTGTGTTCCCTTTATCTTTGCTGCTGAATGAAGCCTCTGCGCCCACGGGAGCCCCACTAAAAGGACCTGAAACATCACTAGTCAGAGACACTTTAAATCCACCCAAGGGTGATATCCTGGTCTGTCCGTGTCAGGATACTTTTCTAGAACTATCTTTCCTTGGTGAACCTACCCAGAGAAAAAAATCCACAGGAAATCAGAGTTCCTCAACAGTCCAGCCACTACCCAGCTATACCCTGGGGCCAGTTCCTGCGTTTTATTCACTGAACACACACTATGTCACTGGACCCTGTTCTGACCTGGCAGTGGGTCAGACTGGGAGCACAGGTGACCCTCTCCCAGAACAGACTGGCCTCTGTGAATCCTCAGAGCCTCTCTGGGCCCACTTTCCTCATCAGGAATGAGGAAGTTAGATTAGATGATATCCAAACATGAACCGCACTGTTAATCCACACTGGATTTTATGTATCCTATAATAACCCAACTCCCTACACTGGATGGGGAAGGGTCTGGGAAGTGGCAGCCAGACATTGGCCTCAGCTGCTGCTCTTCCCACCTCTCTTTGTAAGGAAGGATTTGTGGCCCAGTAGGTGGTTCATGGATCCAGGCTGATGGAGAGACCCCTGAGCAGGAATGTTCTGGCGTTTGAAAAGTACGCATGTGTGCTGAACCCCGGGCTGGCATTTTGTGCACAGATTGTGCTGCACGAGTGTCAGACATCATTCTCCCTGTTAAGAAGAGGTTCCACCTGGCAGACGCATGGCTCCTCGGAACTCACCCCTCAGGGACTGCTCCATGTAGAAGCAGTACTTGAGAAATCATCGGTGCAGAAAAGGGCTTAGAATTTTTACCAGGGAAAAGCTCAAATAAGAAGAGGGACACAGAGTCGCCACTCTGAAAGGAGTGCCCAGGAATTTGTTCTTACATTTATTTCCATTCCCATTTTCTCATTTTTCAAACATTCTGTATTCATTATTTGTAAAAGACAAGTCCTCCACAGGAATCCAACTCCTCATAACTTCACGGCTTTCTTCTGAGGCACTTTTCAAATGAAAAGGGATTCACAAAATGGCTTTTAGGAATGGCCCCATTCCTTTAGAAAATGCTTATTAATCAATTATCAATCCAAAGTGTTTTAATAAAAATGATATTTGAAAGTAGAATATGTGTGTCTATCTACAATCTGGGAATTGCCCATGGGGTATGAATACTTTCCCAGATCCAGAGTCAGAGGACGCAGCTCCCCTGGGAGTGGGAGTAATGTGTCTCCCCCGATGCTAACATTGCATGATTGAGCTAGAGATTTATTATAATTTTCCTTATAAATTTTTTGTTGTAGTTGCCTTTTTTCCAAAGCATGAAACACTGCCAGAGGCAGGAACCCAGGTTAATGGACCAAGTGTATGAGCTGAGAGAACGTCTCCCTGGTTTATGCTCACTTGGCAATGCCAAGCATCTTAACGGCAACACGTCAGGTTATAGTACTTTGAAAACACACATCTCAGCTTAGGTTCAGTAAGGGTGGTTGCTTTAGTTACTCAAAAGATCATCTAAACTCTATTCTGTTTTCTGGGAAGTCTTAAGACTCATTTTATAAATTGTATGTTGTTTTATTTATTAAATTTTAGCTGGATATAACTGTTGGCACCACTAATGGATTTTATATGTTTGTGCTGGTGTCCCTAAACCAAATTGCTGTGACTAATGTGGCACTGTCTCTTTTTATAACTGTTAGCTGCTGAAAGCAAAAGAGAAATTTGTCTAAAGTCAAAATATTAACAGTTTTATTTATTCCAAGATGTCAAGAGGAAACAGTGTAATTCCTACAGGATTCAAGACCATACTGAGAATTCTCATGATGAGGCTTTTCACAGTAGGACTTTCTCCCTATAATTCAAAAAAGTGAAAAACCAAAGTGTGATGTTTATTAACAAAATATTAGATGAACCTTTAGTGGAAGTCAAAACGACCATTAAATCACTTGGTTCCATAAACATAGAGATTTCATGTGTCATTGGATCATAGTTCCACGTGCACCGAACTTTAAAGGGAAGGTACTAACAGAAGCATATTTTCCGCATTTCTTCTCTCTCTCTATTCTTTGCTTTTTACCCATTTATTGGCTGATCTGCAAAAACAATGTATTAAATCATCAAAAAAAATAATAATAAAAGCAGGTGGTTCTAACCCAAATTTAGATAATATCTGCATACAAGGCCTTAAGTGGATGACGAAAGAATGACTTCCGTATTTAAAGCGGTGGAATGACCTGACACTTACACAAGAGCTTTGTTGAAATTGAAGGAAAATAGAAAATGTTGATTTGGATATGTGTGTTTTTTTTTTAAATCCATTTTAAAAAAGCTGTGTGTTACTTTCTGACTGTCCTATAGTTTTAGGAGTAATACGGTATCTAAATGATATTCTAAATAGCTCAACAGTGGAGGTGTGTAACTCACATTTTTTTTTTTGTTGACTAGAGAACATTACAGTGGAATCCTTTGGTATCTATTACTCACACATTCATTTTAAAAACTTATGTCTATACATGCAATTCTTTTATAAGGAAACACAGTTTAAGAGAAGGGGAAAAAATATCCCTCGGGTGTCATGGTAGGAAGCAAGCCAGGAGAGGCTGAGTGGGAGGTACTGGTGGCCCCGGGGTCTCTTGGGCCATCTCACCTCTGACCAAGGGCCTCGGCAAGGGCCTTAACAGGTCTTGCCACAGCACGTCAGCATCACCTGGGGCTTCGCCCCATGTGTATGGCATTTCACAGTTTTAGACACTTTTTTTAAAATTACGCTTTACTTAGAAACAAGTCAGGGCTCATGATATCCACTGAAATACCTAGAGCAGATAAACAGACGACTAAAGAGACCTGAAAAGCTGACGTGAACAGGGACCTTGCCGGCCTGACGCCTTCCAATGGAGGAGGGTGCACAGATGAGCCTCAATGGCAGGTGATGTCCACATGCTGACGTTTGACTTAGGAATGCTTTTTAAAAAGTTTTCTAGGATAAAGAAATGCATGGCGTCCTGAGAACCCCGTGCTGTAGACAGACTAATGAGTCCCACTGAAGACACGTTTCAGGAGGTTCAGAAGAACCATCTAGTTTTCCAATTTCTTTTGCTCATTCGATTCTCTCTTGCTCCTCGCTCTCTCATTCTTCCTTATAGACGTACTTTCCCAAAAGCCTAGTGCTCAGAGCAGGGTGAGCTGGAGGGGAAGCCCCTTTGTCAGGTGGGACACACAAGAGGAATGTGGCACTTCTGTCGGCCCCAAGAGGACTGTGGGATGAAGAGGGACTTAGAGGCAGCCCTGAGGGCTCCTTAGAGTGCGGGTGAGCTGGCTGACCCACTGCCCGTTGGGGCCTGCATCAGAGGCTAACCAGGAGCTCAGTGGGTCCAGACGGACAGGGCCTGGTGCTGCGTCCCAGAACCTGCTCCGTGGCCCACAGACCTCCGTTTGCCCTGGCAAGGGACAAGGAAGGTGGCCTCTGTGCAGTGGAGAAGCCATGCTGGAAATGGACGGTGCAGGTGCTGAGTCTGGCGACCTGCCAGCGTAGGGACGGGATGGGAACTGCAGCCCCATCTCAGGGGCCACCACACTAAACGTAGCAGTCCCAGGCTACACCGTGAGCAGTGGCCACGGAGCACTGGGGACTACAAGTCCCTCCAAGGCCCTTTTCTTCTCCCACCTCCCCTGTCACCACCTTGGAGAGGAGGAGAGAGAAGACAGAGCCCCGAGGGCAGCAGGTTCCTAAAAGAGCAGGGAGCCGGCCACCACCAACAAGGGGAAGCACCCTCCCCGAGGAGGCAGGGCCTCAGGCTGGAGGTCAGCAGATCCCGAGGCTTAAAGTTCTTTCCTTAGGACCTGATGTGAGTGACACACGTCAGACAGCGAATGCCCTGATTCCTTCCAGTGTCCGCCCGCGCCCTCACCCGGGCCGCCAGCAGCATCTCCAGCAGCGTCAACGGAAGGAGTCAGAGATGCAAAGAGGCCTTGACACACGGAACGTAAAGGCAGAGAGGGGCCACCTTGCCACCCGCGAGGGTCCCTGGAATCTCACAGCCCCCTGCCCCCACTGAGAGGCCCGTGAGCCAAGCCGTGCCCGGACCCAAGCCAGCTCCTGGACGGAGCCCCCTGGGTTCCTAGAGTAACCTCTGACTTTCTTGGAATCATTCGTTTCCTGGGAGTGGTGATGCGGGAGGCAGTGAGGACAGGGCCGCGGGTGTGGAAGGGGAGGCTGGGCAGCCAGCGGGACCAGGAGAAATCAAGGGAAGCCGTTACACACCTCGAAGCTTCCTAGAAGCCACACGAAAGCTGAACTGATGTGCCCCCAGCATATCCATGACGTCATGATGTCAACGCGTAACCGACATGAACATTATCAAGACACTTCACACTCTGCTGCTCACTCTGAATCTTCAAAGTCCAGCGTGTGTGTGACACTTACAACCCGTCTCCATCCCACCTTGCCACCAAACCGCCACCTGGGACTCAAGGCCACTGAGTGAGAGGGTGCAGCTCTAGATGTTGGTGTCTGAGAGGCCCAAATCCAGGTCAAGGGAGACTCACGCCACATACTAAGGACGACTTTGAGAAGACCACACGCTGAGCCTGAGTTTCTCGTTGGAAACTGGCCCTAATAACAAATTTCTGTCATGAAGTTGAAATAAAATTGTTCAAAGAGCCCAACCAACTGGCACAGGGTAGGAACGATAGAACTGTTGGCTACGGTCATGTAAATAGTTATTACGGATGTTACGTGTGAAAGTTTTAAATTCTAACAAACATCTGGAGATTCGTGGAGGATGAGAAACACTTCCAATGCGGCGACCATTACCTCGAACACAGAGTTGTACGTAGAGAAAAGGAAAGGGTGAAAATCAATTTGACAATCTAGAGTGTCGCTGCACTATCGTCACTTCTCTAGGCATCCAGAATTGGCTGTTTTGGGGGTTTTGTGTATTTGTTTTGTTTTTTAGTGAAGACCGTTTTGGTGATGGTTTGCTTTGCAGGATTGCCGGAATTCCCATGTCAGTGACCACATGTCCCTGGAACACCATGCAATCTGTGTCCTCATCACCAGTAGAGATCTTGAGTCTTGTAGATCAACAAGCCAACATTTCCAGTCTGGGGAAGGTGGATCATGTGCCAGGCTGTGGGCATGACTGTTCTGCACCAAGCAGAGAACTGCCACCACCCTCTGCTAACCAGCGCTCTGGCCGTGGCTGCTCCTGCTGTGCCTTCCACTCGGGAATGAGGAAGGCTAAGAGGTCCCCGTGGCAGCTCCGAGATGCCCCCCTCTGATCTCTTGACCTATAGGCAAAGAGCAAGGCAGAGCTCTTGCTGCAGCTGAAATGGTTCCCCCAATGAAAAAGACCTTTCATATCTTTAATTACAGTTAGTGAAAGTAAGACATGAGTGCAGTTTTAATCTTCTAGATGGTCTCCAGGACTAAAATTAGATTCATGCATTTGCATAATAAAAGTAATGTTGTGAAAGCAGTTTGAGTGTGTGAGAGATAATTGCATCTGCCAAGCCGTCTTGGGGCAGCCCTGATTGGATTGAGCTCAGTACTAGACATTACACCACCGAAGCATTTTGCATTTTTATGGGGCAGTGCAATAGAATTTAAATTTTATGCACAATTAGTCTCATATTGGTGTATAGTTTGAAGGTAGGTTTGGGCATAAAATGGAGAATAAGCCTTCAGTGAATTTTTTTTACTATTTTTGAGGGCAGGGGAGAGAGAAAAGAAAAGCCTGCCCCCACTCCCCCCGCAAAAAAAAAAAAAACAGAATTGGGCAAGCAAAAAGAAAATGGATTTTTATCCTTGAAAGAGGGTCAGTCACATTCAAAGGTTTCTGTAACTTTCCAGGCAAAGTACAAAGTACTTGCCCTGTGTATTTCCCACTGAAGTTCTTCATATCCTGGGGGGACGAGGTCAGGAGAGGGAAAGGATTCTCAGACAAAGTGACTTCTTTCAAAGCAGCACTTGAAAAATGGGAGCTGTGCTTAGGGAATTAACAAGCAAGGGATCTAAAATCATGGCCCACTCTAGAGGCTTTGTATACTAATAGGAAAAAATATATGTCACAGTTTGCTGGAACATACATAATGAAACCAAAGCAACATTAATTTAGCAAACGTATCATGCACACAGAAGAGCTCTCATGTCTATAAATAATGCCAGGTCTCAATGTGCACGTGGACGGGTGAACTAGCCCCGGTGACACGTGGTCTGGCTTGGCTGGTGGGGGTTGGGTAGGTCGGGATTCTTGTGCAGTTTACATTTTTCTGCCTTTTCCTGTGTTCAGTTCATTTGGGAAAACATTGGAGCATCTATTAATGGACACGGAGTCCATAGATTTAACAAAAAGACTGAAGTCATACCCTTATAACTTGACGTTACATTGTCCTTGGGCCGGCTGCCCAGGATTTTAATCCAATCCCACCATCCCAGCTATAAAACAAGCTCACGCTTCAAACCCATTGTAAGATCAATTAATTTTTCTCAATTTCCTCTCTGATATTTCCAGGTGGGACAGTTTTTTTGTCACTGCAAATGAAATACCTGACAAGAACAACCTAGAGGAGGAAAAGTTTTTTAGGGTTCATGGTTTCGGAGGTCAGGCCGTGGTGGACGGGCTCCATGGTTCTGGGCCTCAGTGAGGCGAAGCATCATGGCAGAAGGGCCCGTACAGGAAAGCTGATTAGCACACGGCAGCCAGGGAGTGGAAAGAGAAAAGAAGAGGAGCCAGGGACAATATAATCCCCAGGGACACACCCCAAGTGACCTACTTCTTCCAGCCACACCCCACCCAGTTACCACCAGCACTCCATTCAATTGTTAGTTCATCGCATGGACGAATGCACCATTAGGTTACAACTTTCATAATGTAAGCATTTCACCTCTGGACATTCCTGCTTTGTCTCACACATGAGCTTTCTGGGGACACCTCACGTCCAAACCATGAACATAGCATACGCTCAGCCCATAACGTTTGTAATCCCATCCCCCTTGAACTCCTTGGTAACTGCACAATGTACGTGTTCCTGCCGCCTTAAATAGAAATACTGGTTCAGAGTAATTGATTCTAAAATCTTAATGAACGTATTTAAAAGGCATGGGGAAATATAGGCTGTTAATAATGGTATGAATAAGTTTCATTCTCATTTTCTTTCATTCCTGATTTGACACTAAACTGCTAATAATATTTTTGAGTGCAAAAAGAACACTTGGAAAGGGAGGTGCACGCCTCACCAGGGACATTTTTTTAAATGCACTAATGTTCACTTTTACGTTCTAATATCAGGACTTTTTTTAAAGTTTAAAAAGGAGAGATGGGTCCAGCCCTTCCCCTTGAGCCAGGGACAATACCTTCCCAGATGGAGCGCCTTTCACACTGGGCTGCAGAGGCCACCAGACCAGAAATGCACACAGGTCTGAGCACCAGAGGAGCAGAGGGAGTGGCCCAGGACAGGGAGTCCAGGCCAGATGAGGAGCCTCAAGAGAGACTAGCTGTGCCTCCCAATCGGCTCGTCCAGCAAGGGGTGGTGGCTAGGAGAGGGAGGAAGAGGAAGACAGGAGAGCCAGAGGCAGTCCCAGCAGGACCTGGATATCTGTGTTACGGCTGTTGGGGGCTGTAAGCAGGAGATGACTCGCTGCAGATGCTTCATCAGGTGGAGGATGATTTCCTCACCTGGCCAGAAGGTCGGGGTAAATAGTTCCATGGGTTATTTATGTGGCATCAGATCAGCCACCTTTGCAGTTCTCCCACCTTTGTCTCGTGATCAGATTTAGGCTGTTGCCACTCCAGCCATCACACCCTACTCCATGAAGGAGGAGTGGGAGGTGGAAGGTGTGGTCCCTCTGTCAGGAAAGTAAAAGCTTTCTCAGATGCAGACTTCTATTCTAAAACAGACACCCCTTTTCCGGAAGGAGAGTAAGTGTGGGGGCCAGAGTGACTTCTGTTGGTCAGCCCCCACTGCTGCCACACCATTTGGCTCTCTCATTTGCCTCTGTTGGCGGTTTTGTTAGTTCAGTTGGACACACGTAGAATTTAATGGTCTTTCGGGTATCCTCAAAGTTCATTTTCCTCTTAATCATCACCCCATTATTTTCTAACTAAAATTTGGCGCTGAGTTGTATGAGAATAGCTATGAAATTATTAACATGAGTGTATCTCCTGGATATACTTCCAGACCTGGTATTTAACAGTCACTGAAATACAAATAGTTCTGCCCTCTCTTAATTTCCAACCAACTTTTCATTTATCGTTAATAACCAGCTTTGAGACTATTCTTAAAGCATGAGGGACAGTTGAAAGACAGTTTTGAATGGGCCACACCACAAAAATGACCCCAGAGGCACCCAGGTGTGCAGAGCCTCCCCTCTGCAGAGGGATTGGGGGATACACAGAGCCTCCCCTCTGCAGAGGCACCAGGGGGTGCACAGAGCCTCCCCTCTGCAGAGGCACCAGGGGGTGCACAGAACCTTCTGTCTGCTGAGGCACTGGGGGGAGGTGGGGTGGGCAGAGCCTCCCCTCTGCAGAGGTGCCCGTGGTCCCGTTGGATAGACACACGTTTCCCACCTGCGTTCTGAAGACCTATTCCGGTGTGAGCCTCTCATAGAAATAAACACTCATAGCCAGGAAGCTGTGCCTGTCCTCCCTCACAAAAAAACGGGCAATGAGAAATCATTGCTGTGGCCAAGGGGGTGAGGAGGACAAAGCACCACGAGGTCAACTGGACCATCCACCTGCAAGCATGGCTGTGTCTTGCCTGCAACTCGATGTTTCAAGATCAAGGGTGAAGGAAGGACAAAGTGACACCAAGTGAGAATTTTGTTTGACGTTCTATTAATGTCATTTGACTTCTGCCAGCTGTCAAAGCTTCATCAGTTAGTGACACTAAATAGATTTGTTTTTATGAAGTGAGACATTCTACTGTGTATCTCAACACCTGTGCCATTAAGTATGCTTTTGTACGTGTGGCACGTGTGATTTTGAATAACAGCTTTCATTATACGTGAGAAATAATATCAGTTTTTCAAGCATCTAGATTAAATACCTAAGTAATAAAGACTCGGACCTCTAAAATAGCAGAAATATGCAGCAGAGTGTCTAAGCCTTGTCCACTTTGAACCTGGCAATGCACATCTAAGCAGGCACCACCCTGGTCTTCTCAGCTGTATCTTAGGAAAGCTTATTCTATGGTGGCATATAATTCTCATGCTCAAAGCTGTTTTAAAGCCTTCCCTAGCTTTGTTTAAACTATTTGTCTCTCTCAAATTTGTTTCTTATTGTCGAGTTAACAGAGCTCACTCCATGAGTTGGTTTTATTAATTTTTAGAATTTTAAAGTAATGTTCCCGCAGGACAAACACTCAGTGTGGTAGGCAGCGTCCTAAAGAGCTTCTGCCACAATTCTATCTCCTGGTTATTCGATCAAACACTGATCTAGCAACTACCATCAAGGTCACAGACCTTCAAATAATAAGGAAACACGTTGGGTCAGCCAGGTGCCCAGGCTCATCTCTGGGAAGCTTTAAAAGCAGGACATTTTGCCCACCTGGAGGCAGCAGAGAACAGGTGAGGGGCTCTGGGGAACATTCAGCTTCCAAGGAGGCAGGGGCCAGGAAGTGGAGCCTGGAAGCCGGAGTGACCCTGCCTGGCAGCCAGCAGGAGCGTGGGGGTCCCCCCTGCAGCCACTGAGCACTGAAGTCTGCCTGGCTCAGAGCAGCTGCAGGTGGGCTCCCCCAGGCTGGCTTTGCCCTCTCCCTCGGGGACTCTGAGCCGAGGAGCGGAGCCAGGCTGTGAGGACTTCCGACCCACGGAAGCTGTGAGTTAATACGTGAGTGTCACTTTGAGCTGGGCTTATGGTGACTTGTTACAGCATCTAAAGAAGTCGGCAGCAGAGCTCCAGGCCCCCAGCCTGCCGGGGGGCCTCCCGGAGCCCAGGCTCTGCGAGTTCTGCAGGCTGCGTGTTTCGGGGTTGTGAGAACACGGGAAAAGCACCTGTGTTCCAAAGACACTTCCACGTATCTGAAGTCTCAGGCCCAGCTCAACTTTGTCCCACCATCGGCCTGAAGCCCCTTCCCCTAGGGGTTTTTCTGTTTATGTAATTTCCATATTTTATTGGAAACAGTACTGGTCAGTAGCTTAAAGGGGTGAAGCTCCAAACTGCTCCCATTTCCTCTGGCAGAATCCCTTCTTGTTCCTTTGCAGCCTCACCAAGTCCCTACCAAGAAAACAGTCAGAAACCAGCACCGTTTTCTTTACCACCAAGACACACAAGGGGGCTGGGAGGATTGCTCAATCACCTCCCATCTCCCCACCCCTGATGTTTATCAGAAGTGCTCTTACAGGACGGCCTTCTGAGACAACTTTTCATTTCTTATCCTCTTTGAACATGTGTTTAAAAATTAAAAGGAAAGCAGCGAAAGACACTGCTAGCACTTCTCATCAGAACACATCTCCTGGACCACTCGATGGTTCTCCCGCGGGTTCCAGATAGCCCCTCCTGGAGAAAGGCTGCATCTCCTAAAAGCAATCAACTCTTGTCTTTGGGGTTTTCTTCTATGCTGACAGCCATTCTTCGAGCTTTGATGGGCATGTGCAGGTAGTGACGGCTGAGACACACTGCCACCTGGATGATCATCGCAGGCTGATGCCTCCTAATTTTAGCAAGTAGAAGAATCAGTAGAAAGGCCTGAGATGAATCGTAGGTAAAAATGCATAGGACGATCTTCCTGCTATTTCTTCTTTCATTAACTTTAATTACCATCTACTAATCCTTGCTATGAAAGGTGAAGGTTTAAGGCTTTTATCTTGTCTTCATACACAGGTGCACACACCTCTCTCCCTTCCTCTTCCTGATATGTGAAAGCATTGCTCAGGGTGGGCTATTACAATAACATGAGAAGAAATATTCAACTATGCTGTTCGTCTTGGATTTAGTAATTGACTCAGGTATTGCTTGGTTCTCTATAGACTTATTAATTTATCCCCCAAACTTTATAATAGGCTGAAAATCTCTTAGCTGGTCAAGGAAAAAGAAAATCAGACATCAGTGTCTCCCCCGTTTTTCCAGTAGCGTCAAGGCTTGAGAGCCCTCTGGACTCCTCGGCCTGCAGCGACACTCAGGTACAGAGGTTGCCCTGGAATTCCTTCCCCCACTCTTCCCAGGAATTCTCCTGGACTCCTCCTTGTGTATCATCCACTTTTCCCTGAACCCCGTGGAGTCCTGTATTCTGTTCTACCCCTGAGCTTGGTCAGTAGAGCTGGGAACCTTAGGAGCCCAGGGAAGATGCCGTTCTCCATAAATATGGAAGGTGTTAAACTCTCAGGGCTTGCTGCTGACATCTGCTCCTTCAGCTGCCTGGACCTGAGGGCACTAGCGTCCTCTCCTGACCTTTGTTTTCATCGGCACACGGAGGGCATTCTTGGTTGGGCTTCCCCCTGCCTTCTTGGGTCCCTACTGCTACAGCAGCAGAATCTAGAAACCCAGGCCTGGCTTCTGGGAAGAGCTTCTGCACTTAATTCTTCCTTATCTTTGTTTTCTCTTTGTGGAATCCCAGGTTGGGTCAATCCTTTGCGTTTTCCTTTCCTTAAATCTTCTGTCTCCTATTTCCCACCCTTAACCCTTTGCTGGACTTTTCTGATTTCTCCGCCTTTGTTTTCCAAATGGAACTTCTTAAATCTTCCTTTATTTTCATTTTGATGTTGAAGACTTCAATGTCTTTTCTCTCTAGTCCCCTTCAAGGCCTGGGTTCTAGTCTGCTACTGTGGGCTTTTGTTGCCTAGTTTGTATCTTTCCTACTCCTCCCTCACTTCTTTTCAGTTCCTTTTGATCTCTTGTCTTTCATTTGATAACTCAGGTACCCTCGTCTTCTTCTGTTCTTCAGGCTTTTAAAAATAAAAAAGGATTTAAAAACTCCCAGGGACTGTGTGCTGGGCTGGGCTGGGTTAAATGCAGGTCTCTCTAGAGCAGGAGAGCAGGGAACACGGTGGGGGGAAGGGGCCACACCCAAATTCCAGAGTTTTGAGGGCTGAGAGGACCATTGGTTTGTCCAGAGAGCACACTAGAGTAATTTCCCACCGGGTGGGGAGGGTCTTGGTTGACTGACTCCATCAGCCTAGGATGCAGTCAGCAGAGAGGAGCGAAGGTGTCACCAACCAGCGGCCACCACTCATGCTATGTTCCCCATTTCAGCAGAGTCCTGAGCAGTGCCAGGTGTCCTGAGCCAGGTCCTCTCTGCAAGGACTTTGGATAATCAACCTCCGTCCTCAGCCTGAGTAGGGCGGGGAAGAGGTGTGGCTTTGCAGACTGGGGGTCAGGACCCTACACTGGCTCATTGCTGCACCTTGGGGCTCTCAGCCTGGCCCCGTCTGCTCTCTGCAGGCCAGTGCCCTGGCTGTGGGGTCAGAGCCTAGAGGCGGGGGTTGGAGCCTGGCTGGGCGTGTGTGCTGCTCAGCTTCCTCCAGCAAGGCGGGCTTAGCTGTCTCATCCCCGTGACATGTTCGCACTCTTCTTCCAGGTGCTGCTATTTGATGAACACCTCTCACCTGGAAGAGCTGCTCACCCTCCTCTCTCAAAATCCTCATGCTTTTGGGTGTTTAGCGATTCATTCTCCTTCTTACTCCTTTTTATCTCATCGCGGTGGGGCCTGGGGGTGGTAGGGATTCAGATGCAGTTGCTCAATCTGCCACCTGGGACAGACAACCTAAGTCCCTTATTCAGTGACTGTCACTACCCTCCACTCCTGGCCAAAGACAGACACTCTGCAGCCATCCCAGACTACTCCTCCACCACATTCAGGCTGTCCCCTAGACGGCTTGTCACCAGTTCTTGGGACAAGTCACCTTGGGACAAGGCTCCCTGCTGAGCATGTCCCTGAGCATGTCCCCCAGCCTCCCTCCGGTTCTGCCGCAGCCTCTCAGCTGTCCATCCCTCACACCTTGCCCAGGGGACTGAGCAGCTTCCGAGCCACGCCCCCAGCATCGCCCTGTCCCCCACACTGCTGGGACACTTAGAGGGGAATTTATGTCATTTTCCTTAAGAGGATGTTTGGATGGCTCCCCCCAGGCCTTTAGAATAAGGTTCAACGTCTTTGTCATAAATAAAATATACTTTGTTGCATATAAAACCTGCATTTCCTAGACCCTACGAACACCCCCCCACCCCCCACAGGGCTCACCACAGGGCCACCGGGGTTCCTCAGGTGGCCTCTGGGCTCGAGGCCTTTGCCCACATGTCTGCACCCACAGGAGGGCCCCTAGGACCTTTCCCTCCCCCATACCACTGATAGAGTATGCCGTCTCTGCTCGGAATTCCTGCCTGGAGCAGGTAGCCCCACTCCTTCCTTCATCGCCTGCCTCAAAATCTCTGTCTTCCCTAGACACAGAGAATAGACTGCTGTCACCTTGAGTCATTCTCCCCCGGGCACTTAAGATATGGAAACGTATATACATAAGTGAGTACCTGTACACCCCAAGCATGTGTACACACGTGCACAGTATACACATACCACATACACACTTGTATACACACATACACGCAGCATACATACGTTCTCACAGAAGAAAATGAGCTGCTACACATCTGGAGAAAGACACATTAAAGCTGAATCATCTCGTGTAAAATTCTACATTCCCACATTAACTTTATGAAGTAAAGTTCATGAAACTGAATCCCTGTTTACAACTTTAGGAAGAGCATTGAGTCTCCAGCCATGAGAGGAGAGTCAGTGTCCCATCCCATCCTGGGACACTGACCCACTTCTCACAGCTACGTGTGAAAATTTACCTCACAAAATCGGTGTGAGAATGTACATCTAGTCGATTCTGAGACATTCAACTATGTTACTCTAATATAAGGTAGAATAGGAATTTAAGTCTAAAGTTTATTTTAAGCTATTTTTTAATCAAATAAAAAATCTAGTCTAAGTTTCAATATCGAGGACGCCCTTTCCCAAGTTTCTTTGTCTGAGTCCAGATTGCTACCTGACATGCGGCCTCAGACACCCCAGTCCGGGTGGAGTAGGAACAAATCTGTGATGTGAGCAAGCAACTCTGCTGCCAGCTCTGCTCCCTTTGAATATGGTCCCCTCCACTTCCCTTGTGGCCTCTGCACTGCCCTGGTCAGGGACCTTGCCCTGGGAGCTGCCCCCCAAGCCCCTCGTAGGCTAAGTTTTCCGGCCTCCATTCAGCCCCACCTCGATGGTCTGGTGCAGCCGTTCGTGTCCGAGCTGGGTGAACACTGCCCTCTGCCCGAGGCAGCTTCATACCTACAGCTTGGAGAACCTGCTCTCGTTGAAGGCTCAGGCTTGCGTTGCTCAGGAAGTGTTCTTGGTGGTCTCTGCATTTTGAAAGTTCTTTTAGTTTACAGAACTTTGTACAGTTTCCAGTGTTTGTCACTTGAGTTTCAACACTGAAGAAAAATGTGATCTCTTTAATATTAACATAGCTTATGACATCCATTTAAAAGATCCCTGTCTTAGTCTATTAGAGCTGCTAGATTATAACCAAATACCGTGGTCTGGGTGGTGATAACCACAGAAGTTGATCCCTCATGGTTCTGGGGCTGGAAGTCCAAGGCCCAGGTGCAGCAGACCTGGTACCTGTTTCCTCACAGAGGCACCTGCTCGCTAGGTCCCCAGGTGGGGGGGGGGGGCGTGAGAGCTCTCTTTTATAAAGGCAATAACTGAGGGACACGAACATTCATAGAGGGCCACCTTCTCCCACTATGCACCCTACGGGGACCTTGAATTCCACCACCCACTGTGTCTTACTCTTCCTAAAACCCAGGTCAGATTTGGTCTTCTCTATGAGGTGTTCCCAGAGTTAGAGCAAGAAGTCCTTTTGCCCCTCACCAGCTCCCGAAGACATTCCATGTTTCTATTTCTTGTCCTCCCAAACCCCCCTCCCAAAAGAATGTTGAAGAAATAGAAAACACAAATCCGTAAGAACAAGGAGTTTGAGAGAAAAGTCAGATGAGAGATGTCAGCAACACTTCAGAACACAGAGGTCAGATATCAACTGAGGCACATTAAATTTTCAAGAGTTTCTGGGTGAGGTGGTGCAGGCCTGTAATCCCAGAGGCTTGGGAGGCTGAGACAGGAGGATCTCAAGTGCAAGCCAGCCTTAGCAAGTTATCGAGGACCTAAGCAACTCGGTGAGACCCTGTCTCTAATAAAATACAAAAAACGGGCTGAGGATGTGGCTCAGTGGTGAGGTGCCCCTGTGTTCAATCCCCAGTACCAAAAAAAATATTTTTTTTTTCTTTCAAGAATTTATTTGAGCAAATAGCTATTCATGAATAGGGCCGCAAACAACCATTGCTCTGCTGGAGATAGACAAAGCAAAATTTTAGAGTGAACTCAAAAGTAGTGCAAATAGGCGACTCCTTAGGTTAAAGTTGCCAATTGACTTACTGAGGCATCCAAGAGGGAGTTCATGCAACACTTGGGGAGCTGGGCCACCTGTCATTGGCTGAGCTAGTTCCATTTGCTTTTTTTTTTTTTTTGTAGTTGTAAATGAGCAGAATGCCTTTATTTTTGTTTCTATGTTTTGCTGAGGATGGAACCCAGTGCCTCAAGCATGCTAGGCAAGCACTCTACCACTGAGCCACAACCCCAGCCCCTCCTTTTGCTTTTGAGTCAGCTGCTCACAGGCGGTGGGTCTGCTAGATTTCAGTTTGCTCACATGGGAACCCAGGGCTTTGCAGCCACCTCAGCCTAAGGAATGTCATAGAGGAATCCGTGAGTCTGCTCTGGGACACTGCCACTTAAGAGTGTGGACCTGCCCAGGACTTTCTGATTCTCATTTCCCAACTAGAGATGATTCAGTCTGCCTGGTGCGCCCCAGGCATTCTCGTGCACCTCAGGGAGCTCGTGAGTCAGAGGGGCTTGGACGCCCTGGGCCTGCCTAAGCCAGCTCCTCACCAGCCCTGCGGTCGTCTGCCCTTACTGAGTGGGTTCACCCCTCTCC
This sequence comes from Marmota monax, assembly GCF_021218885.2. NCBI lineage: Eukaryota > Metazoa > Chordata > Mammalia > Rodentia > Sciuridae > Marmota > Marmota monax. The sequence goes on from NW_026692848.1 coordinate 6,574,854, forward strand.
TCCACCTCGCTGTGCACTCTTTAGGCAAAGACCGCATCTTGCCTGTGTTCCTGGAGCCCTTAGGTTGCTCGTGGCAAGCATTCCTTTATTGAGCTGCTTTAATAAAGGCACAAGTGAATGGCTCATCCTGAAAGTGGTCTGAAATGTCCATCTAAGTGATAGGTGGAAGAAGCGAAAGTCACGCTCTGTAAGTGCAGAGAGAGGACGCTTCCCTTCCGAGCCATAACAGGATGCTGGAAATGGCTGGTTAGTGACAATCTAGAAATCCACAGAGCGCAAATCTCTTGGCAATTTTAACCTCAACATTTCTGTCTCGCACTAAAATATTCCATTAGGGGGTACTCAGTGGTGTGAACATTCTCTAACAAAATATAACATGTCTAACAGGGCCTGAGCACCAGACAGACATTAAGACCAGATGAGACCGCACTTGTATTTCCAATTAGTCACATCAGAGACACTGAGGCTACTGGAAGACAAGCCTGCTTTGGATTTCACTTGCACCCAGTTTTATTCTAGCAAATTATTTGTGTGGAAGATCGTTGCCAGATCTTGAGAGACTGACATAAAAATCCAGTTTTTTCATACATACAAATCGCATGAATTTCAATTGTGTCTGGAAAGTTGCTTTGGAAGGTAGATACATGATATATGGATGATAGAGAATAGATGATAAAAGATAACAGATGTACATTAGGTTCACAGGTAGATCTTGGGTCAAACTATGCTATGACTGGACAGCAGATTTAGTCATCTACTGAGAGGTGTCAAGGAATATAAATTATTGTACATGTTCATACTGAATTACTTCTTTGATATTTAAATATACTATGATATTTTATGGAATCAAAGTTTTTAGTTTTATCAAATACATTGTGTTTTAATTAATAACTCTAAAACCCATTATTATAAGTTTTGTTTTTCTTTCATTTTTGTCCCATGAACTAAATTGCTGTGGCCTGAATGTTTGTGCACCCCAAAATTCATGTGTTGAAATCCTGCCCCCCAAGGTGACAGTATTAGAGGTGGGGCCTTTGTGGGGGCAGGAAGATCATGAGGGGTTCATGCCCTTGTAAAACAGGCTCAAGGGAGCTCGTCTGCCCCCTCCACCGAGTGAGGCCACAGTGAGAGGACACCATCCATGAGAAAGTGGCCCCAACCAGACACAGAACCTTCCAGCATCTTTACCTAGGACTTCCCAGCCCAGAACAGTGGGGAATGAACTCCTGCTGTAAACAGCCCAGTGTATGGTCTGCCGTTAATAACAGCCTGAACCCATGAAGACACAAATTGAAAAACAATTATCTAATAGGAAACAAAATGGCAAATTCTCAGAAATGTGATGTTGACTGATTTGAGTCACAGTCTGACTAAAGATGGTTTAGGAAAGACTCATATAGTTTAGGAAGATTTTGTTATACATTGCCACTTAGGAATTCCCATTAAGAATTACACCGATAAATTATGAATGAATGGAAGAAAGAAAGTTTCCCAAGGGTAACTGCAATTAATTTTTTAATGAGAGTTTGATTTAGTTTTATTTTTCCTGCAAGTGTTTGGGGACTAACAGTTCTAAATTAATCTTTGCTCTGGACTATAATATTATAACTTAGCTGTTTTAATAATGTATAGTGAGAAGAGGGAGGGAGGGAGGAAGGAAAAGAAAGAAAGAAATGTTTTCTTAGGAGAACTTGGCATTCATTTGCATTTGAAAATGTGGTAGTTTCTCAGAGATGCACGATTGACATTTCTAAGTCACAACTTTTAACCTACTCTGTAACTGTTGTCATCTGGTGAGTAATTCAGAATTCAGTGCCTTAAATGTAATAGAAAATAATTTCTGAAAAAAAATAATTATCTAGTACTGTAATTAAAATGCTTTTTTTATCTCTTACTGAAAAAAGTTCATGTGACATAGCAGGAAGGATTAACTAATTTGGCTTGTTTGTGTGTTGTAAGGTTATCTTTACTGTAATGGTTGGGTGTGCTTTGTCTGTGTTTTCATGAACCATAAGCCTTATTCTACTATTGGGGGTAAATTTTAGACATTCATATTTCTTCTATAGTATATCCCCTGTTCTTATCCTCAAGCATCATCTTCATTGAGTATTCTTATTTTGCTTGATTTATGCATACTCTTTATATATCAAAGATAGAAAGTCTTTGTTTATCAATTTTTTTTAATTCTCAATTTAACTTTTGGCTTTTAATATAATCAACTTCATTTTTGGTTTTCTTTTTTACATAGAACTTTTTAATTTTACATAGACAAATTCTTATCAATTTTTACTTTGGGTTTATTTTGCTAGATTTACAAACTACTAGTATTAAAACTGGGTACAGATTATATTCCAAGTATGAAATATTTTACAGAAGAATAAAATCTTTGAAAAAGTACATTTAACTTAGAAATAAATACACAATATATAACATTTTTCCTGCTTAATAAATCTTTGGGTTTTTTTCTTACTATTTTGGTTTATATTAATTTTTTTTAGTACCAGGGATTAAATCCAGGGACACTGAACCATTGAGGCACATTCCATTTTTTATATTTTATTTAGAGACAAGGTCTTGATAAGTTGCTTAGATTCTAGTTAAGTTGCTGAGGCTGACCTTGAACTCTTGATCCTCCTGCATCAGCCTCCCAAGTCGCTGGGATTATAGGTGTACACCAGCGTGACCAGAGGTCGTTATTAATTAATAATCACATTTCCTGTCAAAGCTTTTCTAGAGTCAGGATGGTGGCTCATGTCTATAATCCCAACTACTCAGGAAACTGAGGCAGGAGTAGAGCAAGTTCCAAGCCAGCCTGGACAACTCGGCAAGACCCTGTCTCAATATAAAATAGATAAAAAGGCATGGGCGTGTAACTCAGTGGTGGAGCACCCTGGGTTTAATCCACAGCACAACACACATTTTCCTAGGCATAAACTGATACATAAAAATCAGGGGCTGGGGTTGTGGCTCAGTGGTAGAGTGCTTGCCTAGCATGTACGAGGCCTTGGGTTTGATTCTCAGCACTGCGTATAAATAAATAAATATTATAGGACCATGAGCAACTAAAAATATATTTTAGAAAAACATAAAAATCATACATGTCTGGAGTGCCATGTGACTCCAATGCATGTGTACACTGTGTGGTGTTTAGGTCAGGGTAAAGAGATCTATTTTCTCAAACATTTATCATTTCTTTATGGAGAAAGAATTTAAAACCCTGTATTCTAGCTTTTGCAGTGTACACTACAGAGCAGACATCTGCAGCTACCCTCTGTGCAACAGCACCCCTGAACTTCTTCTCCTGTCTGACTCTGTCCCCTCTAATGGACCGCCGCCATCCCTCCCTGCCCCTCTCCTCCCAGCCTCTAATGGCCACCATTCTACTCTCGGCCTCTAGGAGATCAACCATTTCAGATTCCGCCTGAGTGAGAGCAAGCAGTGTTTATCTTCCTGGACCTGGCTTCTTTCATCTAACACAAGGACCTCCAGTTCCATCCATGTTGTGGCAAACAAGAAAACTGCATTCTTTTTAATGGCTGACTAATATTCCATTGTGTGTGTGTGTGTGTAGCACGTGCACACATACGTTCATTCTGGAGCCATTCAACAGTTGAGGGACACTCAGGTTGCTTTCATCTCCTAGGGATGTGACTAGTGCTACTGGGAGCATGGAAGTGCAGGTGTCTCTTCAACACAGTGATTTCCTTTCTTTTCTCTGGATACATACAGTAGTGGGAGTGCAGGTTTGTGTGATGGATCTATTTTTAATTTTTTGAGGAACTCTTTCCCTCAAAAACCTACTGTTCCCTACTCTTGTCCATAGTGACTGGGCTAAGTTAGAAGCCCACCCACAGTGCCCGTCTCCCTTTTCCTCCACATCTCCAACCCTTGTGATCTTTAGTCCATTCTTACTGGAGTGAGGTGATGGCTCACGGTGGGTTTCCTTGGCATTTCCCTGGTGATTGGTAATTCTGAGCTTTCTTCCTATTAACCACTTCTGTGTCTTCTTTGGAAATGTCTCATGAGTTACAGTGCCCACTTTCTGACTTTTATCTATTTAGTTCTGCTGTTGAGGTTTGGGGCACCATGCACACTCTGGGTACCAGCCTCGGTCAGGTGGGCACTTTGCAAGCCCCTTCCTCTACAGTCGGCTGCTTTCCCTCTACCAGTTGTTTCTGTGCTGTGGAGAAGCTTTTGAATTTGACGTTGTTTCTTTGTCTAGTTTGCGTTTCTCCTCTGTGCATTTGGGGTCTTGTCCAAATAGCCGTTTCCCTTCCCGGTGTCCTCACGTGCTTCTTCTATTCCCTTCGAGTGGTTTCAGAATTGGGGCTCTTACCTTTAGGTCTCTGATCTGTGAGGAGTGGACATCTGTACCTGGGGCCCAGCTTCGCTCCTGTGTTGGTCTCCGGTTCTCCTCACGTTTATGACTCTTCTTTCTCCAGCGTGGACTCTTGGTCAAACATGGCTTTGCTGGAGGTGAGTGGGCTCACCTCCGGTTCCCTCCTCTGCCCCATTGGCCTCCGGGTCGGCTGCCGGGGTCACAGCAGGCCGCTCTGACGACTTCTGTCTACAGCTGGTTTTTCTTTTTTTTTTTTTTTTTTTTAAGAGAGAGAGAATTTTAATATTTATTTTTTAGTTTTCAGCAGACACAACATCTTTGTTTGTATGTGGTGCTGAGGATGGAACCCGGGCCGCACGCATGCCAGGAGAGCGCGCCACCGCTTGAGCCACATCCCCAGCCCATACAGCTGGTTTTTCTATGTTCGATTTGTACACAGTCAGCCTCTTTGCTCACCTCTGATTAATGAGCCTTCAGAGCGCACTTCCATAGACTTTTCTCATCATTTTAAAACAATCTTTTCCTCGTTTCCTTTCCAATATTTGTACGTGCTCCTTTGTCACTTTTTGTTGCATTTACCAGAATTTTCAGAACAGATCAGGGTAGGAAATGATAATAGGTTTAATGAAAGTTCATCTGTGCTTTGTTCCTCAAAATAGTAGCGGGGACCTGGAGGCACCTGAGTAGAAATGTTAATGTGCACTAATGAGCAGAGGCCTCCTGTCAGTCAGCTGGAAACGCACTATGTTTGCCAGGCCTTTCCGGTTTCTCCCTTCTTCCCAGGGATCTGTAGCAGGAGGCAGGGACAGTGGGCCACTGGGTCAGCCCTGCAGGACAGCACCCAGTGCCCGCAGCCTTGGTCCCCCCCAGGGGTGGAATGGAATGCTCCCTGCCTGCAGGAACGTCCCTGGCTCTGCCCTTTCAAAGCTGTACTCCTCGGGCTGCTCAGCGCCTCTGCGGGCTCCGCTAGGTGTGCGCTCATCTGCATGTCTCCTGCGTCACCCGCCCCAGCACTGAGCCCAGCCATGTGACGCATTCACCTGTCAATAAGCACTCATCAAATGCCACTTTTCACAGCCAAGCATGTCCCTGAGTGTGACTTCCAGAGGGGACACAGTGGCCACCCAGAGTTGGCAGACTGCATTCACCTTCCCTAAGACGTCTCGGCCTTGTTTGTCTTCTGTGGCTAAGTAAAGGGGCCACAATGTTCTTTGTCACTTGGGCCCACAGAGTTTTGTAAAGCGTGTGACACAGGAAAGACCCCTCTACTGGCTGAGATGCTTTCTCCTCCCCACTCATGGATCCCAAAACCGCGCCCTGCCTTGGGCAAAGAGGCCACATGAGGTCACTGTGGGGAGAATAACACCAGTCCCCTCACAGGAGCGCGCCCATGCAGCAGGCCCCCGCTCGGGGCACGTTCTACATGGACGCGGTTGACCGGCTGGTGCTGCCCGGGGGTACCCATAAAGACACACCGAGCGGCGGAGACGGTGCCCAGGTTACCCGACTGCCGTGGCCTGGTTCCAGGCACAGAGCAGGACCCACAGCTGCTGGGAACCCCTGGCTCAGCGTCCTCCCAGACAAGCTCGGCCTGGAAGGGGGAGGCCACAGGTGAAAGGAGAAGTGCACCCGGACAGGAGAGGCCTGGAAAGGAAGGGAGTTGGGAAGTGGGATGGGTCCTGGGCCAGGTCACCCCGCAGTGGAACAGAACGTACCTAGCTGATCAGAAGGGAAGGGAGAGAAGCAGGAGCCCAACAGGGGGAAGAAGAGTCTGAGCGAGGACCGACAGCCTCCTCCAAACAGAAATCTGCAGAAACATCTAAAAAATCAATGCCTGGAGTCTTGTATGAAAAAACCCAGGACGACCAAGAAGCAACCGTACCCAAGTGAAGCCCCACGTGCAGTCAATGAAGTGCCAATGCGACGGATTTGAAAGAAGCTCTGTTTCTGTGTCTTTTTGTATCCCCACCCATCAAGCTCATTGTTTTCCTCCTAAGAACAAATGATGATCTAGTCTTCAAGAAAATGCTTTTTGAGGTAGCTTAAGGGACGGCTTTGAAGGGCATCGCAGAGGAGGAGAAGGGCTCTGGTGAGAGAGCACCACCTCGCTCTGCCTCCTCCACCAAAGGCCGTCGGCAGCCCAGGCTGACGGGAAGACGGTCTGTGACATCTGTGGAGGACTGCCTGGCGTAAAGGACACACCAAGACCCCTGCTTTCAAGTAACACGTCCAAGACGCCTCCCCCAGGTCAAGGTCGATCATAATACCAGAGAGGAAGGCAATTCTTTGCTCTTGACTCCAGAGTCAAGAGTTATGAGACTCCAAAGGAAGCCAGATTTGTAATTTTGTGATTACAAAAGAAGCCTGAAAGTTAAACTGCAGTCATATTTAAAAGAAGTTTCCTTTCAGCTGCTACAGTATTCCATGACTGACTCTTCTTTGGTCCACCCTCTCCCACCGAGGTCAGCAACTTCATAGAGTGACCGATGAGAGTCGGCATCCCACGGCAGGATCTTGGGCACGGGAAGAGAGCCTGGCCCGTCGTGTAGGACCGCCGGAGAGCAACAGGGACAAAACCCCCAAACCCACAAGTTAGGACGGCATCAGGTCACGGTCCTGGGACCAGAGGTCTGAATGAAGGTGGGGGACGTGCTTCTCCAGGGGCTGGGGGAAGATGCCCCCACGCCTTTCCTAGATTCTGTCACTAAGCCCTTGGCCTTCCTGGACTTGTAGATGTATCACTCCTACGACTGCCTCTCGTCATGTGGCTGGCTTTCTCTGTGTCCTACTTATAAGGACACCAGCTATATAAGGACACCAGCTATATTGGATCAGTGCCCACACTGATGACCTCATCTTAATCTGACTACATCTGCAAAGACCCTATTTACAAGGGAGGCACATCAATCGGTACCTAGGATTAGGGCTCAGTCCTTTCGTTCTGCAAAATAGTTTAGCCCACAACCTTCACTGTCCCCAACTGCTAAGGAAAGCGGTTCTTGGAAGAAGGGTTTACAGAGTTGACAAATTTATTCATGATGTGTCATTTGATAATACATATTATTTAAAAACCCTATATATTATTCTTTGAAAAAAGAAAAACACTCAAAATCCTGTGTCTGTTTGGGGGTTTGACTTTAGTCTCTCATTGCTAAAAAGACAAATTAAAATTCTTAGAATTTAAAATGTCTAGATGCAAAATGAGGGTTTAATGTAACTAAGGCCGTGTGTTAAGTAGAGAGCTCACACTGATCTCTCTGTTTCTAGTTCATATCTCTTCCTCACAGTAAATGTTGTGATGTACAAAATTATTTTCTATTTTACCATACAATTGTATGTGTTTCCTAATATAGAACTTTATCAGAATGTAATTTTGTCTAGTGTGCATCTGTTCCTATGAGCATGTGGCTTATGGGTTTATATTTAAATGTCACATACTTATACGGCAGGAGGCACAGAACATGGATAGAGGACCATAGAACTCACTTTTCTGTTCTTTCAGTGAATCTGATTTGATTGAGCACTATGCTACACCCTGTAGGTATTAGGACAATGACCTTTTCCTCAAGAAACTGTAGTAGTTGATGGAACAGTGGTTCTGTGGTACTTTGATTCCTGACTCCTTTAAGATTCGGATGAAAGCCTTATGCCTTCCTGAAGAACGCACACAGGATTTTCATGCATTTTAGCTGGGCATCTGACCTACCCCAGCCAAAGAGGAGCCCTGAGATCACAAAACACTTTGCTTTGAGAGAGTAACTGTCTCCTCTGCCCTCCTCTCCTCCAGAGAGAGAGACAGACAGACAGGGCCTTCATCTGGGCAGGCAGGCAAGTCCTCTGAAGGAAGGAGGGAAAGACCCTGGGATGCATGAGCCTGGGCGTGTGAGGAGGTCAGCGCCCTGTGCCCAGGAGCAGGTCGCTGTCTCCAACCCTGAGGCGTGGCTGCCAAGCTTCTTCCTTCAACCCCGTGCCAGTGATCTTTCCTCAGTAAGCCCTCGCTGTGTGGAAAGGGGAATTATTAAAACATCCACGGATCGTGGCTTCCAAACAAATGCCTTCAGCCGTGAGACGGGCAGAGGGACGCCATGAGGCTCCATCAGGGAGGGACCCTCGGGAAGGGCCCAGGCAGGGTGTTCTTCAGATGTGCTCCTCGCCTCCTGCTCACGGCGGGCTGCCCAGCTCAGGAGGTCCTGGAGACTGATTCCAAGTTAGCCCCGAGGCAACGGGAGCAGCCTGTGCCAGTGGCCTGGGTGTCCTTCCTCCTACGGCTGCCTTCCATAAGTCACAGCACCGCCTCCACGTTTTGCATGGACAACACCTAAATTGTCATAAAGGAGATCAACCCTGCTGCCGGTGGACTCCGGCCACCAAGGGGTAGGTTTTATGGCCCTTGCATCTTGGCTGGCCTGGGTCTGCTGTCACCCACTGAGCACGGGGGACAGGATACTGTGCCAGGTCTGGTGCTAAAGATGCCCGTGGGCCTAAGGGAGTGGGCCTGGGCTGTCCTGTTAGAAACCCAGATACCCCAACTGTCCTGTGTGAATTCCTGCCTGGGGAGGAAGCCCAAGCTAACTGCGTGGGCTGAGATCCGAGCCTCGAGCCACAGGGGGTCTGCTGCAGCCTCTTCCTGTCACAGTTGGCCAGTGGGAGGGTCTGCCATGAGTGCCTCTCAAGTGTCACAGCACTTGAATGTGACACATGCTTTGATGGTCCCATAATGTGGGGGTGCAAGAGTTTGTGCTATTATCTGACACAGGATAGAAGCATGGATGTAATTATTTTGTCACCACTTTATAGCTAAAATTACAACATGGAGTCACAATTAGATGGTGAATTCAGAGTTCTCCAGCATTGTTTGTCCTTTGGAATGCCACAGGGGATACCCACCCGGCCACGCTGGGTACCTAGCAACGCGTGGGCTCTCCGTCTTCTCACGGAATGTAGGCAGATCACTTGCATCGAGCCTGTTCACTTGGGTATCACCTGACCCCTGGCTGGCTGTTTGGGACCGTTCCTCTCTGGAATTTGCATCCATTTATTTCTCACGTTTATTCTTTGTCTTTTGACATGTATTTTTTTATCTCTTCTTCTCTAACTACAATTTTATTATCTATGATTTTCTCATACATCTATTTATATTCCCAAAATATTTTTAAAATGGTATCAGTTTTTGAGAAAGTTACCTGGTAGATTTGAAATCTCATAAGCTCCATGCAGAAATATCTACACACACTTACTTAGTGAAGGTTACACTGGAAACGACTTAATTGGCGATGCTAAGAAATCAAATAGGTGGCCATGTGATTAGAGGCCCAAGGAGCTACTAACAGATTCTAAAACAGACGATTTGACTGAATTCTAGTAACAATCTGAGGTGAAATATGTCATTGCCCTTCATGGATGTATGAATGTGGGAAAGAAATGAGGTGGGTTTTGGGCGGGAGGGCAGGTCCGGCCGCCATGTCCTCCTCCTTGCCCTGTCCCTCTGTAGTGTCCAGTCCAACACAAAGTACTTGGTTTAGCTCAGGACTAGGTGTTTGCATGGCAGTCAGCTCACCTGCAACGCTGTCTGCCTGACTGGTGCCTTCTCCCAGTGTTCAGTCGGCTTTTACTTTGCTGTGCCTGGAAGACCTGACCAGAACAATTGTAGGGGAGGAGAAGTCTGTTTGGGGTCTCATAGTTTCAGAGTTCTCAGTCCATACGAAGCCAGTTCCGTTCCTGGAGGCTCAAAGTGAGGCGGAACATCATGGTGGAAGAGGGTGGCAGAGGGAGGCAGCTCACGTGCTGATCAGGAAGCAGAGACTCCACTCACCAGATAGGAATATATCCCCCAAAGCCGCACCCCAGTGACCACCTCCTCCAGCCCATCCTACCCGCCTCCCATTACCACTCAGTTAACCTCATCGGGGATGAATCCACCGATTAGGAGAAGGCTCTCCCAACCCAGTCCTTCTCCTCTACACCTCCTTGCATTGCCTCACACTTGAGCTTTTGGGGGACACCTCACAGCCAACCATAGCACCCAGCCTGCATCTCCCTCTGATTCATTCTGTCCCTCTCACTTTTCTTGTCCCTCTCCTGATACCACAGGGCTGGGCGGAACCTGGAAGGAGGAGACAGGCTGAGGACAGAAGACGGGAGAACAAGTCCTTGTTGTTTTTCGTTTCTTGAACAGTTTCAGATTGGTTTGAAGCAGACATGGGATGAAGTCCAGGGGTCAAGCCCTTCACCCCCACTGACCTGAACTCTCAGTGGTGGCCCCGGCTGGGGACTCGCTCCTCTCCAATTTCCCCTCTCAGCTACAGCTGGGTGCTTCACAGACCCCCAGCTTCAGGGTGCCCAAAGCAGGGCTCTCACCCCTCCCACCTGCTCTCCTAGTCTTCCTCCTCTCAGTACAAAGAACCATTCGGCCACCTGCTCAGGACATCAGTGTAGACGCCCCTTGACCCGCTCTCCTCCTCCCCCAAAGTGCAGCCCAACAGTGGTCCCGTAACCTCTCCCCCACCCCACCCTAGATCCCGTCTCTTCTCCTGGGACCTCAGCCTGGCCCTCTACCTGGGCTCCCTGCTTCTAGGTCAGCCCCTCCTGCCATTCCCAGGGGTCAGGCTGGGAACCGCACAGCAGGAGCTTGGAAACCAGCCTCCTCCAAACTCGTTGTAGGACACAAGGCAGTTTCATTCTTTGTGCCCCACAACCTCACCTGTGAAACTGGGTAAGAGAAAAATACTTCCCCATACTCCGGTGAGTAGGACTCGCACATCGATACACATAAAGCCCTCATGACAGCCCCTGGACACACTAACGCTTGATACAGGCTGGCCATTGTTCTCAGTGCACACCTGTTTTCCACTGTAAGGAGGCAGAACCCTGAGAACCCTAGAGATTCTGAGACACGTTCCACAGTTTCAGAAGATATTAACACACAGGGAAGCTGGGGGGGGGGTCCTCCCAGCTCTTCTATAAACCAAACCTTATTTCTAAGTAAACTTGTTTGTAAAATGTGCAGGACACCATGTCCCTGCCATAGGTGACATCCTCCAGGGCCTCCCCTTACTCATGGTATTAAGCCTCAACCCTTCATCCTGGCCTGCAGAACCCATCCTGGTCCTGATCGGCAACTGGCCAACCCCAGACTCACCTCCCAGTCTCCCGCAAACCTGCTCCCACCTCAGCCTCCCCTGTGCCCCGTCTGTGGACACTCTGCCTGGCGCTCTGCCCACAAGTCTTCTTGGTGCGTTCCTGGCCTCCCTTGACTCCACTCTCGACACCTCCTCCAGCAGGACTTGGCTGACGCTCTGCCTCCTGCTCCCTCCCCAGGACTTGATCTCTCTCCACAGTCTGTCGATGGCTGTCTCCATCACTCTGGGCCTGGTTCCGGGACACTGAAGTCTGTGGGTGTTCCAGGCACTTGGGTAAAATGCTGTCATATTCACATCTAAGCTCTGCGGTCCTCCCATGTACTTTAATCATCTCTAGGTTACCTAAAATGCCTGAGGCAGTGTGAACGCTGTGTGGTAGTTATTATTCTACATTGTACAGGGAGCAATGACAAGAAGAGTCAGTACGTGTCCTGTACAGATGCACCTTTTTTCCTTTTGGGGGAACTGGGCATGTGTTCAGTCTGCAGTTGGTTGAATCTGAGGATGCAGAAGCCCTGGGTCCAGAGCACTGACCAAGTAGATGTGAAATAATGTAAGAATTCATCAACATTAACAAATGGCCTCTTCAGCAAAAAAGACCAATGTATTGTTTCTTTATATGTTGGTTCTCAATCTTTAGGATACATATTAGTTCCTTTATCACCAAAATAATCCTTCATGCCATAATCTCAGAACATCACCTCAAGGTACAGAACACCACCTCGAGGTAAAGGCTTTAGTCCTTTAAAAAATATTCCCTATCCAATACCCTGATAGGAAAAAAAAGTGGGATTACCTTGTAAAAAGTCAGGCAAAAATGCCATCATTCCTTTGTTTGTTCCCCATTTGAATATTTTACAGTTGGAGAAAAAACATGTGGAATAGGAGGTGCAGAGTTATTGCAGATCCAGATGACTTAGCCACTTGAGTCGATTTGTAATGCTGTTCAATTAGATTCAGTAGCAATCAAAAAAGAACCACCCTGACCATTAGGAATTTGAAACATTGCTTTGCCCGGCTCTGGCTTGATTAGATACAGTCCAAATTGTCTGTGGGCGTTATAGGAACTCAGATTTTCTCAGCTGAAAAGGAAAAAAAAACACCAAACCACACTGAGAACCACAGGCTGGGGAGCCATCCCGCGCCCCGGCAGGGACACCCAGGGACGGCTCAGCAGGCTGCAGCTGGCCGTGGTGTCCCCATGTCACCCTCTTCAGGCCCCGTAGGCTGCACAACAAAGCTGACTGCTCTCCAGATGAAATTGGGTTGCCTTCTCCAGGGGAAACGTTGTTTCTTCTATCTTGACGTAATTCCAGGCTTCCGAGAAAGGCTGTCAGACTAGAAGAGAGAATCTCCACGTGGTCTCCAACTGGACCCCCGGTTCATCGACTCCCCCGAGTACATCCATGTCTGTACCCAGACCTTCCCCTCCCCGTGCCGCTGGGAGTGAATGGACAACGTGCTGCTTCTTTGCTTCTAAAAACTCCTGAAGGTGTCCTTGATATAAGGGTGTGGGTGAGTCCGCTTTCCATACCTGTGACCCAAATACTTGACAAGGACAACTTAGAGGAAGAAAATTGAGTTTGGGTTCCAGTTCCAGAGGGTTCCGTCCATGGTGACTTTGTTTGGGCCTGAGGGGAAGTAGGGATTACAGTGGAGGGCACGGTGGAGGGATGCTGCTCAGCTCACGACAGCTGGGAGCAGAGGCAGAATGAGGAGCCAGGGACAAAGTACCCCCAAGGACCCGCCCCCAGTGACCTACTTCCTCTAGCCATATCCCACCTGCCTACACTTGCCACCCAGGAATCCATTCAAATTATGAATCCACCAAACGGATTAATCCAACGATTCGGTTTCCACTCTCATCATCTAATTTTTCACCTCTTATCATTGATGCAGTAACCATGAGCTTTTCTGGGGATACCTCACATCCACACCGTAACAAAGGGTAATCTGTTATATAACCATAGCATAATTATCACAATCAGGAAACCAGTATTGATGCCAGCCTCTTACCTAATACACAGAGCTTCGTTAGATTTCTTAAGTACATGCCTAATGGGAGAGACAAACTTCAGCTGACGTGTTGTGTTCCGTTTCCTGAGCCTTTATCCCTTCTCATCAGGATCAGTCCCTGAGTCCTTCTTTTCATCTTGCGACAGTAACAATTTTGTCAATTACAGGACAGTTATTTTGTCCTTCAATTTGGGTTTGTCTGATGATGGCTCAGGCTGACATCCAAGCTATGCATTTCTGGCAGGAGTGTCATGGCCATGAGCTGTGCCCTATCAGAAAGCACACCATGTCACCTGTCCCATAGCTGGTGAGGGGAACCCTGATCACTGGGTTGGAGTGGGGGTTGCCAGGTTTCTCTCAAGGAAACTGGGATTAGGATATTTATTTACTTAGACATAAAAATGAGCCTGAATGAAATCACAATTCCTCTTCAGAAATTAATCCTCCTTAATCACATTGCAGTTTAAAGGAAATTCAGCAGAAAACATGCACAGGTAGAGAACGTTGGCTTCTCGGTCTCAAAATGAGAAAAGAGATGTCTGCAGGCAGTCGGGTGGGAAAGCAAGCCTTTCGCAAAGACACGGGTTGGATGGCTCTGGGTGTGCTTATGACCTGTTTCCCTCTTTCCTACATGTCAAGCCCTTTGAAAACCAAGGTCATGCACTGTCTACCTGAAGAGGAAGATCGGATGTTACCAAGCTTTTTGAAAGGGAAAAAAAATCCATATTTCCTTTCAAACTTCTATTGAAATGTAGATAATTCTTACATCCTGGGAGAGGTTCATTTCATCTGTTTAGTGGGACCTTGGCCTTATCTGACATGAACTCTGCTTTTCTACTAAGTCCTAGAGTAGGGTGAGCTGGGATCTCTGGGAGAACCGAGTTAGGATCCAGGCTTCTGAGGTGTAGAGGTCCTGCATGTGCGTGATGATCTCCGGGGCAGGCTGGCCTCTGTGTCCATCCTCCTCCCCCCACCCCTTGGTAGCGTGTAGTCCAGTACAAAATAGTTGGCAGAGCTCAATAGCAGGCTCTTTCATGGCATGTGTTTTCATGACTATCCTGATGCTGAAGTCGCAGCTGTAGTTTCTAGGAGGTATCCTACTTCTCGTTCAACTCATTCTAGTTATCCCATAAGGAATCAAGAAATAAGTGCAGCAAGTGACCTTCTGTCACAAATATATTTAAAATTTTGAATTGGTCAGAAGGCCAGATAAACTATAGGATGCCCAATTACATTTGAATTCCAGGAAAACAAAAATATCTGGGACATATACTAAAAAGTTACTGTTTATCTGAAACTCAAGTATATCTGAAACTCAATCTTAGGTGTCCTGCGTTGTTTGCTAAAGCTAACAATCCCAGACTTATATCAAAATACGTCCTGTGCTTCTCTACTATCTGGTTTGTTTTTACTTTGTGGATTTTGATGTGCTTCTCTTTACTCTGATCACCAGGAAACTCTGAACCCCATTGGTGGCCCCCCAGAGCAATGTCCTGGGTTTGATCATATGCAGTCAGTTCATGGTCCTGCCCCACCTCCCCACCTCTCTCAGTTCCTCTCCCCCACAGACCCCCACCACTCCTCCCTTCATCAAAACAGCGGGAATAATATGGAGAAACCACCTTGCTTGTTGGGACATTCCTAAATTGTCTCATATCATTTATTGAGACATAGGGTGTGTTAAAAATAACTGAATATATAACTATAATTTATACCTATAGAATAAATAAATTTAATCCTAACAATTATGTCTATTGATATGTTCTTATCAATATTCAGAGAATGTTCCTATATCAATCACATGAACTAAAATTATTTTTTTGACAACTTAAATATATAATATGACATAACTTTCTATTTACAGTAGGGCACTTGATGATTTTCATATCTTCATCAATTACCATGCTCATGAAAATGTTGTACATGTTTACAGTTATTTTCCATTTTTTATTTGCACTTTTTAATTATATATGGCAGTAGAATGTATTTTGAAATATTATACATACATGGAGAAAAACTTCCTATTCTTACGGTTGTACGTGGTATGCAGTTACACTGGTCATGTATTCATATATGAACATAGGAAAATTATGCACTATTCATTTACTGTCTTCCCTATTACCACACCCTCTCCCTTCCCTCATTTTCCTTTGTCTAATCCAATGAACTTCCATTCTTCTCTCATCCATCCCCCATTTATTGTGAGTTAGTATCTGCATATCAGAGACAACATTTGGCCTTTGGATATAAGGGATTGGTTTATTTCACTTAACATGATATTCTCTAGTTCAACCCATTTACTAGCAAATGGCATAATTTCATTCTTCATTATGGCTAAGTAATATTCCATTATATGTATAATATTCCATTACACACACATCACATCATATCACATCACATCACATCACATTTTCTTTATCCCCTCTTCTGTTCAAGGGTACCTAGGTTAGTCCCATAGCTTAGCTATTATGAATTAAGCGCTGTAAACATTATTGTGGCCCTGTCACTGTAGTATGCTGCCTTGAAGTCCTTTGGGCACATTCACAGGAGTGAAATAACTTAGTCAAATAGTGGTTCCATTTCAAGTTTTCTGAGGAGTCTCCATACTGCTTTACAGAGTGGTGAACCAATTTGCAGTCCCACCAGCAATGTATGAGTGAACCTTTTCCCCACATCTTTATCAAAATTTATTGTTGGGGCTGGGGATGTGGCTCAAGTGGTAGTGTGCTCGCCTGGCATGCGTGCAGCCCGGGTTCGATCCTCAGCACCACATACAAACAAAGATGCTGTGTCTGCTGAAAACTAAAAAAAAAATAAATATTAAAAAAAATTCTCTCTCTCTCTGTCTCTCTCTCTCTTTAAAAAAAAATATTGTTACTTGTGTTTCTGGTAATTGCCATTCTGTCTGGAGTGAGATGAAATCTCACTGTAGTTTTAATTTGCACATTTTTTGTATCTTTGTTGATGATTTATATTTCTTCTGTGAAGTATCTGTTCAGTTCCTTAGCCAATTTATGGATTGGGTTATTTGGTTTTGGGGTGTTAAGATTTTATGTTGTTTATATATCCTAGAGATTAATGATCTGAGGTGCAAGTGGCAAAGATTTTTCCCCCATTCTGTAGGCCCTCTGTTCACATTCTTGATTGTTTGCTTTGCTGTAAAGATGGTTTTTAGTTTGATACCATCCCATTTATTGATTCCTGATTTTACTTCTTGTGCTCCAGGAGTCTTGATGAGGAATTTGGTTACGAAGCCAACATGATAGAGATTTAGGCCTACTTTTTCTTCTTTTAGGTCTCTGGTCTAATACCTAGGTCCTTTTTCCACTTTACATTGAGTTTTATTCAGGATGAGAGATAGGCATTTAATGTCTTTTTTCTACATATAGATTTCAACATTTGTTGAAAAGGCTCTCTTTTCTCCAATGGATGTTTATGGTGCCTTTTTCTAGGATGAGATAACTTTATTTATGTGGGTTTGTCTCAGTGTCTTCTATTCTGGACCATTGGCCTTCATGTCTTTTTTGGTGCCAATACCATGCTGTTTTTGTTATTATAGTTCTGTAGAATAATTTAAGGTCTGGTATTGTGATGCCTCCTGTTTCACTTTTCTTGCTGAGGATTGCTTTAACTATTCTGGGCTTCTTATATTTCCAAATGAATTTCATGACTGCCTTTTCTATTTCTGTGAAGAATGTCATTGGGATTTTAATAGGAATTGCACTAAATCTGGGTAGCACTTTTGGTAGTATGGCCATTTTAACAATATTAATTCTACTATGCAAGAACATGGGAGATCTTTATATCTTCTAAGGTTCTCTTCAATTTCTTTCCTTAATGTTCTGTAGTTTTTATTGCAGAGATCTTTTACCTCTTTTGTCAGAGTAATTCTCAAAAAATTTTTGAGGCTATTGTAAATGGAAATGTTTCCTAATTTCTCTTTCTGTGATTCATCACCTCATCTATAGATTCTTCACTGATGTTTAGGAACTTAACTGATTTATGGGTGTCAATTACTTTGCAGAATTAATTTATGAGTTCTAGAAGTTTTCCTGTGGAGTTTTTTAAGTGTTCTAAATATAGAATCACATCATCTGCAAAAAGTGATAGTCTTAGTTCTTCTTTCTCCTATTCTAGTCCCTTTAATTTCTTTCTTCTAATTGCTGTGGCTCGAGTTTTAAGGACTATGTTGAATAGAAGTGTTAAAGGAGGTCATCCCTGTCTTGTTCCAGTTTTTAGAGGGAATGCTTTCAATTTTTCTCCATTTAGAATGATGTTGGCCTTGGGTTTAACATATATAGCTTTTGCAATATTGAGGTACGTTTCCACTAGTCTTCCTAGTTTTTTGAACATGAACAGATGCTGTATTTTATCAAATGCTTTTTCTGCATCTATTCAGATAATTGTGTGGTTCTTGTCTTTATGTCTATTGATGTGTTGAATTACATTTATTGATTTCTGTATGTTGAACCAACCTTGCATCACTGAAATGAACCACACTTGATCATGGTGCACTATCTTTTTAATATGCTTTACGTATGATTTGCCAGTATTTTATTAAGAATTTTTGCATCTATATTCATGAGGGATACTGGTCTGAAGTTTTCTTTCCTTGATGTGGTTTTCTCTGGTTTTGGTATCAGGATAATAGTAGCTTCATAGTATGAGTTTGAAAGGGTTCCCTCCTTTTCTATTTCATGGAATAATTTGAGGAGGATTGGTGTTAATTCTTCTTGGAATACTATCTGGTAAAACTTGGCTGATACTCCAACAGTCCCGGGCTTTGTTTGTTGGTAGACTTTGGATGGTGTGTTTAAATCTGTTGCCTGAAAATGATCTGTTAATTTTTTTATTCCCTCCTGATTCAATGTGGGTAAGTCATAAGTCTCTAGAAATTTTTTGATTTCTTCAAGATTTTCTGTATCACTAGAGTATAAATTTTCAAAATAGTTTCTGATTATTGTCTGTATTTCAGTAATGTCTATAGTGATACTTCCTTTTTATCACAAATTTGAGTAATTTGAGTTTTCTTTCTCTTTCTGTTTTTGGCCAACGGCTTATTATTTTTGTTTGTTTATTTCAAAGAATCAATTTTTTGTTTCAATTTCAATGACTCCAGCTCTGATTTTAATTATTATTTCCTGTCATGCTGATTTTGATGTTGGTTTGTTCTTCTTTTTCTAGGGCTTTAAGATATAACATTAGATTATTTATTTGGTGACTTTCTATTCTTTTAACAAATGAACTCAATGCAATGAACTTGCCTCTTAGCACTGCCTTCATAGTGTCTCAGAGACTTTGATATGTTGTATCATTATTCTCATTTGCATCTAAGTACATTTTTTATTCCTGATTTTTTTCTGCTATTCATTCATCATTCTATAGTGTTGTGTTTAGTCTCCAAGTGTTAGAGTAGCTTTTATTTTATTTTATTATTTATCATTTATTTTGTGTGTGTTTATGGTGCTGGGGATTGAACCCAGGGCTTTGTGCATGCAAGATAAGCACTCTACCAGCTGGGCTATATCCTCAGGCTTGTAGCTTCTATTTTTTATTTTATCATTGATTTCTAATTTCATTCCATTATGATCTGATAGAATGTAAGGCATTATATCTATCTTTTTGTATTAACTAAGAGTTGCTTTGTGTCCTAAGATATGATCTATTTTAGAGAAGGATCCATATGCTGCTGAGAAGAAAATATATTCAGTCATGGATGGATTAAATATACTATACATTTCTGTTAAATTTAAATTATAAATTATAATTTTTAATTCTATAGATTCTTCATAATTTTTTGAGGACCCATCCAGTGATGAGATATTTTTACCCAGTATTATTAGATAATTTTACTCAGTATTATTGTGTTGTGGTCTATTTGATTCTTGAAATTGAGAAGGGTTAGTTTGATGTACATAGATGCTCCACAGTTTGGGGTATAAATATTTACGATTGTTATGTCTTATTGATTTAAAATTTCCTTAAGCAGTATGAAATGTCCTTCTTTGTCCCTTTTGATTAACTTTTCTTGAAATCCACTTTATCTGATATGAGGATAAAAATCCCTGCTTGTTTGTGAGAACCATGTGAGTGATGTTCTTGCCCATCCTTTTGCCTTCAGTCTGGGGATGTCTTTGCCTATGAGGGATTCTTGGAGATAGCATATTGTTGGATGTTTTGTTTTAATTCCAATCTGTCAGTCTGTCTTTTGATTGATGATTTTAGGCCATTTACATTCAATGTTATTATTGAGGAATAGTTTTTATTCTCTCTCATTTTTATTTATTTCTGTTTTTTTAATTTGAATTGATTTCTTCTTTGATTGATTATTCTTCTGGTGAAATTCCTCCCTTTGCAGGTTTTCACTTTTACTTTTCTTATTTATGAAATATTTTATTGAGTATGCTTTGTAGTGCAGGCTTTTAAGTTATGAATTTTTTAACATTTATTTATTCATGGAAGGTTTTTATTTCATCATCAATTCTGAAGCTAAATTTTGTTGGATAGTATTGTTGGCTGGAATCCACTTTCTTTAAAAGCTTGGTATATATTATCCAAGACCTCCTATCTTTGAGGGTCTGAGTTGAGAGGTCAACTGAGTTCTAGATTGGTTTCCCTCTGAATATGACCTGTCATTTTTCTCTGGCAGCCTTTAAAATTCTATCCTTATTCTATGGTAGGCATTTTATAATAATGTGTCTTATTGTCAGTCTGCTGTATCTTTGTATATTTGGGGTCTTGTAAGACTCCTGTAACTAATTTTCCATTTTGTTCTTTAGGTTTGAGAAATTGTCTGATATTATATCATCAAAAAGGTTGTTCATTCCTTTGGTTTGTATCTCCAAGCCTTCATCAATCTGAATAATTTTCAAGTTTAATCTTTTCAGGTTATCCCATATTTCTTGGATGTTCTGTTCATGATCTTTTAACTTCTTTTCTCCATGGTCAACTTTATATTCAAAATTATATGCTTTTGTCTTCATTGCCTGAAACTCTGTCTTCCAAGTGGTCTAGACTGTTGGTGATGATTTCCATTGAATTTTTAATTTAATTTATTGATTCATTCATTTTGAGGATTTCTGCTTGACTTTTTTTTCAAAATCTATATCTCTTTATTTACATGATCTTTAACTTCCTGTAGTCTCTCTGTGGTTTCACTACTTACATTGTCCTTTTCCTTTGCAGATTATATGTATTCTAAAAACTCCTTCTCTGACATTTCTTCCATTGTGGTGTCAATTGATTCTGTAATTGAAGTATCTTGGTTTGCTTGGGGTGATTTGTTCCCTTGCTTTTTCATGTTGTTTGTGTGCCTGCCCATCTAACAGAATGGATCTGAGGCAGTAGAGTTTCTACCCTGTAGACTTGTATGTCCCTGCAGGTTTCCAGTACCTCACTCTTTAGGGGGAGACAAATAATAACAACCAATGCAAACTATACAGCATTAAACCAGATAGTTACTGCTATGATGCCTATAAGGTTGTCAAAATAAATAGAAATGATATGATCAATTATTGCATACAATAATAATAGTAAATTTGTAAAAGGGTTTACAATTTTCAATGGTGGTCAGGGAAAGAATAGAAGTGATGTAGGATGTGATGATTTTGAGGGAGAAGGAGAGAAGATAGGAGTAAAAAATTAAAGAGTGAATAGAGATTGACTGTTAGCAGAAAAAAGAGAAAGATAATCAAGGGAAATATAAGTGAGAGAAAAATATATATATATATATAACGTAAAAAAATCAATAATTTAAATTTTCAAAAGAATATAAAACAAAATTGAAATATACTGATCAAATATCCTATTCCTCAAAAAACTAATCCATAAAAAATAACTGGTTCTGAAAAATCTAGAAATGAGGGGAAAAAACACGAATATGTATGAATGTCCATGAACCTTTAAGGTCAGTATTAAATAGAGAAAAGAAAAAGGAAACAAACAAAAGAATCTCAATGAAAAGTTAAAGAATTGTTTCTGTTGGAGTTCAAAAGATTCTCAGCTTCCATTGTCAGCAGTGTTAGATGGGACCATTTGGAGCTGGCTCCACCCTCAGGGAGGGTTGCTGGAGTGAGAGAGGTAGTCCCACAGGTGGAACACTGGGAGGTGGGGTGTAGGCTTAGGTAGACTCCAGGCTCTTTGCTGAATGCCAATTGGTCTGGAGATTCTAAATCAGCACACCTCCAGGGCCCAGCAATTGCCCATCCACGCTGGAAGACTGAACCCCAGGATCTCCCCCTGAGTTCCACTCCTGTGGTAGAGGAGCCAATTCTTAGTTCACTATGTTACCTGTGGGCTGCATGTTTCCTGGTCTTGGGTTCAGTCTTCAAATTCAATCACTCCCAAATCAGCCCTTTCAAATTCCCAGCCAGTGTGTCTCTCCCAGCCCGTCCTGCAATCGGGTAGGCTGTGGGGCAGGGAGAGCCAGGTGGGTTTCCTTGACCAACATTCCTCTGTGTAAACCTCTCTCCACATTTGATTTTCTCCCGATCTCTTAATCACACTCTATGTCACGTAGTGTGGGTTTCCAGGCCTGTGTTTGGGGCCATACTTGGGTTTCCCAGGAATCAGCCCCTCCAGCTGCCAGCCCCCGAATAGCAGCTGCAAAATGGCTCCTTCCTTAGATTTCCACAAGCAGCCAGGAGAGAAGCATTGTCTTTCCTGTATAAGGATATTGTGCAATGCACCTTTTAGTTTAGTCTGGCAGTCTCTTTGATCTTTAACTCTGTGTTCTCAGACATGCCTCAGTCCTCCTAAAAATGCAGGTTCTATTAATTCCCTTATCCTTCCATTATGCCTGGGGAGGGACCATTCTGGGTGTGCCTGTGGCTGCAGCCAATGGCTGTGGTGCTGGGGATTTTTTCATTATTATATCCAACTTCCTGAGGCCCAGATCTGCTTTGAATGTCCAATACTGAATTCTGATAAAGCCCCTCACCCTTCCTTTATGTTCACCCACCTTGCTGAGACCCTGCCTTGATTTTATGCCACTCAGAGCAGCCAGGAAAGCAACCTTCTCTATTCTACCATCTTGAAATAGACCAAGAACTAAAATTTGAATTTTCATCAGAAATTCCAAGTAAAGCCTTTGGTGTTACATCACTCTTGAAGCATTAGGAGTAATTCTTACCAATAGCTGAAATGAAGAGATTTTAAGAACGTAGTGGATGCTATTGCTAGAATCCAGTGCTCTGACTATATTAGGAGCAGTAGATTATATACATTAGAAACCCCCTTGAAAGGAAACAGAATAGAGCCAATGCTTGAATAACATTCATTTTTTCATAAGAACGATTCACCTTATAATTTTCATTCTTACCTCCTCCTCGCCTAAAATTACTTGGGAACATAATTTTTATTTGAAACAAGTTTTGTTTTATTTGTAGTTGTAAAACTGAAAAGAGACATTTTTTTTGTTTCTGAAATCATTTGTTACGCAAATGCATAATGACACCTTGATTTTTAAGTCATTTTACTAGCATCTTTATAATGTCCTCTAAAGGTTCCTAAACTATATTTCAATGAAAACTCAGGAATTGGACAATTTTATTCCCAAAAGCTTCTTACAGCTTTTGAACACAGGCTGCTATACATCAATAATAAAGGATTTCCTTTTTTTTTTTTTTTGGTTGCAGATAGACAGCAGTGGCACCTCTTGCTTGTCCTCCATCTGAATAACATGAGAGCAGGATTTATGCAGGCTATAAATCTAGTCTGGATAAAGCCTTTAAGTGGTAGCCAATTTTGTGGTGCATAAGTACCATTGATTTGTTAATCTGAGAGTGTTTTTATAAACTGACTTGGATCAGTGAGTTTTGATAGCAGAGCTTTTGAAGGACTGAATAAGGCAAGTGGAAGTTAACCCAGAGCCCCACCTATAAATTTCAATCACAGCCTTTGAAGGGGAGCACGGTCTCCTTGCATAGGTTGCTCATGTGCACACGAGACCAGCCGGAGCAACCACACATTCATCATTGGCAATCACTGCTCCAGATCCAGGAGGCCAGATCTCATGGAGAGCTACGGGGCTTTGCAGACAAGTCCTCTGGCAGGTCACGTATGAAGCACTTTGCAGAAAGGCAATCTGGAGTGATTCTCCAGGGACATTTCATATAAGGTGCTTCTGGGATGACTTTTGATTTAATTCAGGGGGGGTTATTTCTCTATTGTAAACCATAATGAGAAAGATATCTTTTCCTCTAAAATATCATACACTGGCAAATAGTGGAACTCTGCTATTCAACAAAGGATGCAGGGCATTGTATTCAGGGAGGTACGATGGAGAAATTTTGTTCAATGGAAACAGCAGTATGGAAAGAGAAAATGAAAGAGTTTAGTCCTTGAAATTTTTTCCTAGTCTCATTTATTTATTCAGTTTACAAAGTCCCATTCAGAGTTGAAGTTTAATGTGTTAGCATGGATCAAGCACTTGTGTCATGAGGACAGAGGTCGTTTGGTTGCCACACGTGAGCAGGTCACCAAGGCAGCTGGAGTAGTGACAGGCAAGTTACGTGGCACCCAGAGGGAAGCCAAGGCCCATGCTGTACTGGTCCAGATTTTGCCATGGCAATATCTGTGACCAAAACCAAAGATGTGAACCAGGCCTAGCACTGTGTGTTGAAGGAATAATTCCAAGGCCCCTCCTGCCAAATCCCCCCGAGAGACAGGGGACTGTAAGGGGTGAGGAGACCCTGGTTGCAATGTGTGTGTCGAGGGCCACTGGACACTTCTGGGCCAGGGCTGCAGGCCTAGGGTCAAAGGCAGCTTTGTAAGAAAAGAGCATGGGAGGGGGCGGAGCACCTGTGTAGTCCAGTTTGGGGAAGGGCCAAGCCATCTGTCCAACCTTCCTGACAAAGCCTGAAATGCTGTCTCTGTGTCTAGAAATGTTGGTGTACCCACTCTGGGAATGAGCAATTCTTAGCTAGTTTGAGCTACAATTTGAATCTATTTAATCACCACCGTCTGAGAGAGATAGTTTCCATTCTGACCTGGATGTCAGAAAGAAAAGAAAAACTATCCTTTAAAAAAGTAGCCATGATTTGGGTGCATTTTAAAACCTCGCTTTTGGTATGGATACAAAATTTGAGAGGCGAATACAGCAGACTCTCTGACTTCATCGTAGAACCTTGGGTTTTCTCTTTTTGGTACAGCATATCTAAGTGCAGAAGCAGACTTCTGTTTCTTAAGCGCCCATCTACTAACACTGATCATTTTTCTCCTAGATACTTTGACATTGGTGGAAATGTTTCCACAGCGAGGTCCAATCATGACTCACAGAACGTGTGACGCTCTACGGAGCCTGCATAGTGCCATTTTTCTCAAAAACAAGAAAACTCAGGCTCACATGCATGATGCTAATTGGTCAACAAAACCTCACGCGGCATGTGTTGTGTACCCTGTGTTTTCTCTGAGCTGTCAGGAAGGTGCTGTGTGCTTCAGAAAGAGAAGGTTAGTACCGAAAATGCACACTTCAGGGCTCCTCCCAAACAGGCCCCTGGAAAAGAAAAGACGTGCTTCATATGAGGCAGAAAAATCAAATCATCAGGCCGCCTTCTTTGCTCCCTCCCTCCCTCCCTCCCTTCCTTCCTTTCATTCCATTTAAACGTTGGAAGAAATGGAACCAGATTCTGAAGTGTTGGGTTGAGTTCCTCTCTAAGTAACAAAGCAGGTTTCATATAAACACAGAAGCCATTGGTGACATGGCTGATGGATCGGGAGCCATGCATTCCTGATGAAATGACTCTGCATTGCTAATGAGGCGATCCCAGCAGCCACTCGAGTGCTGTTTGAATTTGTTTCCATGGTGTGATGTACAATTTTGATGTTGAAAAATCACTGCACAGAGACCCATACTGCAATTGTTGCTGAGCGCATTTTCAAAATAACATTTGTTATCGAGGGGCCTGGGATGTCTTCCGAGAAGCAATATCCTAAATGAAGCTGGGTGAAGAATCCCCCTAATGTGGAAAGGAATGGTGGATCACCTTCAGCCTACCTCAAATCTGTTCAAAGAGATATTCGCTGCTTGTATTTTCTTGGGTAGGACAATTACTCTCTCACAATACAGCTAGGGAATCCTCCACATTATCTCCATTTACTTTTGGCTGGCAAAGCATGAACGGGATATGAAATATTTTTTCTGGAAATAGGCCAGCCATAGGGCTGGGTTTTGTTTTGCTTTTTTTTTTTTCCTCCCCAACTTGGGATGTGAAGATTGTAATAGAAGAACTAATATTAAACTAGCTGATCTGACAAAGTAGATTTTCATGCTTCTTAAACTATGTCTAATCTCAGATTTTGCTGCACCATGATACACAAGAGCGTGTGGGTGACGGCTTTGTGAGTCACCAGGTTGGGCTTTGGTGTCCTATTTGACTAGGAAGCTGGAAGGACAGCCTGTACTGAGCACAGACATTTTTCATAATTATATTGCCTGCAGGGTTGCCACCTGTCCTAATTTGATCCGATTGAGGTGAAATGCAAAAACTGTCCTCATTTCTCTTGGTGTGGAGAGATGCCAAGCTTCATCTCAGGAAGAAAAAAGAGATGAATATATATACAGCCAAGGAAGGGGGAGGGGAAAGTTGAGGCATCCGCCAGTCTCTGATGCTGGGGGAAGGTGGGAGAGACTGGTCTCACCCTTGCTAGTAGCCTGAGCTTATGCACAAATTCTGGAGTGGTTCAGCAGGGCTTACCAAAATTTCAATGCGCTAATACTTTAACCCAGTGGGGGCTGCACTTGGAGAATGTCCTGCTTAGTTGTCTGAATGGTTTACATACATCTGCCTATGGGTGGCTCGCTGATGCAAGTATTATCATTAGCGGTTTCATTAAAGGACATTGTCCTAAGATGGAAAGATGAGCAGCTCTTACCAATGATGATGTATGTCTATCTCATCCCACATGCAAAGTTGTCCGTTCATATTATTATGTGGGAAAGCGTGTTGCAGGATTTCATGCATGGTATAATGTCACACATTTAGAATTCTGTGTGTGTGTGTGTGTGTGTGTGTGTACACAGCAAGAGTTATCAGCAGACTATTCACAAAAATGTATTAATCATAACCATCTCCAGGTGGTGGAATTGCTAATTTACACTTTTCACATTTTACAGTGGCCATGGAAAAGAATTGTTTTCATTTTTTGAGACACTTTTTTTTTAAGGGAAAGAAAATTGTAAGCACTGAACATCTCTTGAGTCTCTCTTAAGTAGGAAACCCCTCTGGAAATAATTGGGGACCTACCTCTCTTACGAAAAAGAAAACACAAATACCTGTTGCAAGACCTCGATAGCACTGCTCCTTTGTGTTCTTAATTTCTTGTTCCAAGATAGGCTTTTTATCCTAAGCATTTTCTTTTTAGACTATAACTCCATTTGCCTTAAATATCAACCTCAAAAGACATCTGTATAAATATTGTTCTCACTTGTCCTGAAATGTTAGAGTGGATCTAAAGATGGAATACACATTCAAGAAACTAGATGTGCCCTGTGCCCTCTACACTCAGAATGACATTTTCAATAAAAAGTGAAGGATGAAGTTTAGACAGAGAGAGTCTCAGGTTTACTGCAGAACTACACAGCTCATGCTCATAGAATTAACCAGCAAACCACGAATCTGGTTTGGTTTATTGTTTTCAAGATCTTGGAGAGTTATTTTCCACCTTTTGAAATGGGGCATTCAGCTAAAAAGATATTACTTGGAATTTACTCATTGATCTACAAGTCGTTCAGTCTTTTTTTGTTTTAATTGAGAAAAGGGATATTTTATTTGCTCTTTTTTTTACTTTATTTTATTTGTTTTTAGGTGTACATGACAGGAGGGTGTATTTTGACATATGATAATTACATGGGGTGCGATCCATCCCAATTTTGATTCCATTCTTGTGGTTGAACAGGATGCAGAGTTACACTGTCTTTATCCCGGGGTCAGGCCCAGGGTCAGGCCCAGGTGGGGGTCGACTCCATGGATGTGGCTGATGAGCTTCACCCAACCTGGGGTAGGTGTGGAGTAAAGACAACAGCTCTGAAGTGGCGTGACATATCTGGTTCCTCTTACCCTGACTGTACAATGCATGTTAGTGTGCAGATGCTATATTTTACAGCTGAGATTTACCAGCTTACCCAGCTGAGATTTACCAGTGTCCAGATCTTCAAGGATCTTCGACTTTGGAGATACTACATTGACTTAGGATCATCTCAATGTTGATTTTTCTCACATAAAAATATGTCTGCTATTACAAAATGAGATGAATTATCAAAAGAATTGGGTCATCACTGGAAAATATGCCTTTTAAAATGTTTCTTTTAAGACTTTGTTTTCCTATGAACCACTTTAACTTTTAGAAAAATTACTTTGCAAAAGAACTAGTGGTTGAAAGTGGTGCAGCCCTGTGGCCAACACCCACCTTCCAGGGGGTGTGCAGTGCTGGGCAGGGTTTGGGAGGGACAGTTGCATGTCCTCCTGTGGTCCTGGGAGTTTGTGGTGTGCAGTGGGCCAGCAGGAGACCTGTTCAGGTGGGAATGAGCAGGAGGCTGAGACATCTGAGAGGAGTCTATGTCCATGTGTCTCCTCAGCTCCCTGAGCAACAAGTACTGTCCCCTCTTCCATCCCAGCCCCAACCCTGGAAGATGGGTGGGGGTTGTCAGAATTTCCTGAGGGTTTTTTCAATCCACCTACCCGTCTCCAAGATTTGGGCCCCTCACCACCACTAGGAAACAGCGTCCACCCAGGGGTGGAGCCTGTGGCCCCACAGAAGCCTGTGGTGTGTCCTCCTGCCCAACTTTCACTCCTGCCCACTGACACCCTGAAATTTCCCCTCCTTCCAAGTCTGCTGTGAAAAGGCAGTAGAAAGTCAGTAGCCTGCACACACCACGCCACCCCAGCTGCAGCGGCCGGCCACAGCGCCAGTCTTATTGGGGCCATGCCTCACTCCCTGGGTCAATTAGAAGCAAATCCCAGAGATCCTATGCATCATTCAGAGCTACCAAACAGTAAAGACTTGTCTATTAAACAAAACCACAATGTCTTTGTCACACCTGAATTATAAATTATCATTTGATATCAAATTCCATCATTATTTAAATCTACTCTACTGTGCCATAATTTCTAACAGTGTCTTTTTTCCCCCAAATTATGAGTCAAAGAAAGTCCATACATTGCATTGGAGGCATGTCTAATGGGTCTCTTGAGTCCTCTTAAAGATTGCACTTGTTGAAGAAACTGGGTCTTTTGCCCTAGAGAGCTCCCATTTCCTGCTGTACCTGCGATGACGGTAGTTTGAGAAGTTAGTCCTTCAATTTAGTGAAGCTGATCTCGCTGGAAGACTGGGATGATGCAGATGGCTAGGCCTAGGCTCTAGTTCTGACATCTGTGTTTCTGATGAGCCACAATTAGGGCTGATGCTACTGGTCTGGGTGCCATACTTTGAGAACCACTCAAAATCGTAATTCTGTGTCCCCTATTTGGTCACCCCAAGGCATAGCTCATATGTATTTAAAAGCAGGTTAAATGCCTGCTGGCGGGGGTGGGGGGGTGTTTACTTATTTTTTCAATTTTATTTACCAGCTTCAAATACAATGATTGTTTTCTTGGCATCCTCTAAAGGTGAAGAGTGAGGGATATTTTTAAAAACATCCAAGGGACTTACTCTTTGAACTTATCTGATGCATATTCAGGTATTATGGTTCTCATTTTCACTAGTGCTCAAAATATCCCATCCTTCAGCCCAGGGGCCCCTCCATGATGGCTCTCATGCCCTTTTAACATGACCCTGGCAGCTCTTGGGAGCTTCCTTGCTTTTGGAGTGATGCCATGGTACAGGCTTGCCCTCAACCTTCCTGCCCTAGCCAGAACGGAAGACACAGGGAGCTCTCACTGTGGATTGGACATTTTGAAACTTGACCACCAACATGGTAGTGTTTGGGCCTCTAGAGGTGATGATTTCATGAGGACATGAGGAGAATTGAGTGTCCTTATCCAATGGGCCCAGCGTGGCTGCCTTGGCCTTCCATGAGAGGACATCGTAAGGGATGCACAGAGCCGAAAGGGACCTCCCCAGACTCTCAATCCATGGTCACCATGATGTTGGGCTCACTCTTCAGAACGGTGGGAAACAAATGCTCGCTGTGTGTAAGCCATCAGCTTTGACATTCCGTCGCAAAAGCCCCCGTGGACTAAGAGAGCTCTTAAAGGAAAAATGTGCTATGGTCTCACTGACGGTGACCTGCAGATGTAGGGTTATAGAGTTCCCTGTTATTCTTTTGATTTTATGGTTATCAGTTTTCTCCTATGTTAAAAGTCTTGGTTCTTAATAATATTAATATGAATTCCTGGCTGGGTGGATATCCATCCAGTACCGACTATTGCTTATCATGGAACTGCTGTAACTGCTGAGTCTCCTGCAGCACTTCTCCCACCCAGGGCACCCCAACAGGGATGTCGTTGAAATGGCTGACTTAAAGTCAAGAACAAAAATTCTATTGATTTAATTAAAAGCACTTACAAAGCCAAAGTCATGTACATGCATAACAAGGTGAATTTAGAGTCTAGTTTATATGTCTGGCCCTGACATCAGATGCTGCCCTAATGCTTTATCCTTACATTATTTTTAAATATGTGAACATATTGCGATATATTCTTTTTTTATGTAAATTTTTTCATTTATATATGACAGCAGAATGCATTACAATTCTTATTACATATATAGAGCACAATTTTTCATGTCTCTGGTTGTATACATAGTATATTCACACCAATTCATGTCTTCATGCCTGCACTTTGGATAATAATGATCATCACATTCCACTATCATTAATTACCCCATTCCTCCTCCCTTCCCTTCCAACCCCTATCTAGAGTTTTTCTATTCCTCCCATGCTTCCTCTCCCTGTCCCACTATGGATCAGCCTCCTTATATCAAAGAAAACATTCAGTGTTTGTTTTTTTGGGATTAGCTAACTTCACTTAGCATTATCTTCTTTAACTCCATCCATTTACCTGCAAATGCCATGATTTTATTCTCTTTGATTGATGAGTAATATTCCATTGTGTATATATGTCACATTTTTTAATCCATTTATCTACTGAGGGGCATGTATTTGGCTCCGCAGTTTAGCTACTGTGAATTGTGCTGCTATAAACATTGATGTGGCTGTGTCCCTATAGTATGCTGTTTTTAAATCCTTTGGGTATAGACTGAGGAGAGAGACAGTTGGGTCAAATGGTGGTTTCATTCCCAGTTTTCCAAGAAATCTCCATGCTGCCTTCCATATTGGCTGCACCAATTTGCAGTCCCACCAAAAATGTATGAGTGTACTTTTTCCCCAGATCCTTACCAACACTTATTGTTGTTTGTATGCATTCTGACTAAAGTGAGATGAAATCTTAGAGTGGTTTTGATTTGCATTTCTCTAATTGCTAGTGAAGATGAACATTTTTTCATGTTTGTTGACCGATTGTATATCCTCTTCTGAGAAGTATCTGTTCAGGTTCTTAGCCCATTTGTTGATTGGGTTATTTGGGTATTTTTTTTTTTGATGTTTAGCTTTTTGAGTTCTTTATATACTCTAGTGATTAGTGCTCTATCTGATGCGTGAGGGATAAAGATTTGCTCCCAAGATGTAGGCTCTCCATTCACCTCACTGATTGTTTCTTTTGCTGAAAAGAAGCTTTTGAATTTGAGTCCATCTCATTTATTGATTCTTGGTTTTAATTCTTGTGCCACAGGAGTCTTATTAAGGAACTTGGGGCCTAATCCCACATGATGGAGATTAAGGCCTACTTTTTCTTCTATTAGACTCAGGATCTCTGATTGTATTCCTAAGTCCTTGATCCATTTTGAGTTGAGTTTTGTGCATGTGAGAGATAGGGGTTTAATTTCATTTTGTTGCATATGGATTTCCAGTTTTCCCAGCACCATTTGTTGAAGAGGCTGTCTTTTCTCCAATGCATGTTTTTGGCACCTTTGTCTAATATAAGATAATTGTAGTTTTTTGGGTTAGTCTCTGTGTCCTCTTTTCTGTACCATTGGCCTACCAGTCTGTTTTGGTGCCAATACCATGTTGTTTTGATACTATTGCTCTGTAGTATAGTTTAGGGTCTGGTATAGTGATGCCACCTGCTTCACTCTTCCTGCTAAGGATTGCTTTAGCTATTCTGGGTCTCTTATTTTTCCAGATGAATTTCATGATTGCTTTTTTCTATTTCTAAGAGGAATGTCATTGGAATTTTTATCAGAATTGCATTAAATCTGTATAGTGCTTTTGGAAGTATGGTCATTTTGATGATATTAATTCTGCCTATCCAAGAGCAAGGTAGATCTTTCCATCTTCTAAGGTCTTTTTTGATGTTTTTTTCTTTAGGGTTCTGTAATTTTCATTATATAGATCTTTCATCTCTTTCATTAAGTTGATTCCCGAGTATTTTATTGTATTTGGGGCTATTGAGAATGGGATGGTTTTCCTCGTTTCCCTTTCTGAGGATTTGTCACTGATATACGGAAATGCCTTTGATTTGTGGGTGTTGATTTTTATATCCTGCTACTTTGCTTAATTCATTTGCTAGTTCTAGGTGAAACTTTTAGGGTCTTCCAGGTATAGAATCATATCATCGGCAAATAGTACCAATTTGAATTCTTCTTTTCCTATATGTTTCCCTTTAATTTCTTTCGTCTGTCTAATTGCTCTGGCCAGTGTTTCAAGAACTATGTTAAATAGAGGTGGTGAAAGAGGGCATCTCTGTCTTGTTCCAGTTTTTAGAGGGAAGGCCTTCAATTTTTCTCCATTTAGAATGATGTTGGCCTGGGGCTTAGCATAGATAGCCTTTACGATGTTGAGATATGTTCCTGTTATCCCTAGTTTTTCTAGTGCTTTGAACATAAAGGGTGCTGTATTTTGTCAAATGCTTTTTCTGCATCTATTGGGATGATCATATGATTCTTATCTTTAAGTCTATTGATATGAGGAATTACATTTATTGATTTCTGTTTGTTGAACCAACCTTGAATCCCTGGGATGAATCCCACTTGATCGTGGTGCACAATCTTTTTGATATGTTTTTGTATTCGATTTGCCAGAATTTTATTGAGAATTTTTGCATCTATGTTCATTAGAGATATTGGTCTAAAATTTTCTTTCTTTCTTTCTTTTTTATGTGTCTTTGCCTGGTTTTGGAATCAGAGTGATGTTGGCCTCATAGAATGAGTTTGGAAGTGCTGCCTCTTTTTCTATTTCCTGAAATAAATTGAAGAGTATTGGTATTAGGTCTTCTTTAAATGTCTTGTAGAACTTGGCTATGTATCCATCCAGTCCTGGGCTTTTCTTGGTTGGAAGACTTTTGATGGCATCTGTTATTTTGTCACTTGAAATTGATCTGTTTAAGTTGTGTATATCATCCTAATTCAATCTGGGCAAATTATATGACTCTAGAAATTTGTCAATACCTTCAATATTTTCTATTTTATGGGACTACAAATTTTCAAAATAATTTCTAATGTTGTGATATTTCCTTTTCATCACATATGCTAGAGATTTGAGTTTTCTCCTTCTCTTCATTAGCATGACTAAGGGTCTGTCAATTTTATTTATTTTTTTCAAAGAACTTTTTGTTTTGTCCATTTTTTTCAATTCTTTCTTTTGTTCCAATTTCATTGATTTAAGCTCTGATTTTAAATTATTTCCTGTCTTCTGCTGCTTTGGGTGTTGATTTGTTCTTCTTTTTCTAGGGATTTGAGATGTAATGTTAAGTCATTTATTTGTTAACTTTTTCTTCTTTTAAGGAATTAGCTGCATGCAATGAACTTTCCTTTTAGAACTGTTTTCATAGTGTCCCAGAGATTTTGATATGTTGTATCTGTGTTCTCATTTTCCTCTAAAAACTTTTTAATCTCTTCCTTGGTGTCTTCTGTAACCCATTATTCATTCAGTAGCATACTATTTAGTCTCCAGGTGTTGGAGTGGATTTTATTTCTTATTTTATCATTGATTTCTAATTTCATTCCATTATTATCTGATAGAATGCAGGCTAGTATCTCTACATTTTTATATTTGCTAAAAGTTGCTTTGTGGCATAGTATATGGTCTGAGAAGAAAGTATATTTTCTAATTGAAGGATGGAATAGTCTATATATATTAGTTAAGTCTAAGTTAATGATTTTATTATTGAGTTCTGTATTTTTTTTCAGCTTTTGTTTAAAAGATCTATCTAGTGATGAAAGAGGTGTGTTAAAGTCACCCAAAATTATTGTGTTGTGGTCTATTTGACTTGAACTTGAGTTTGTTTAATGAACATAGATGCTCCATTGTTTGGGGCATATATATTTATAATTGTGAAGTATTTTTGTGTATGGTTCCCTTGAGCAGTATGTAGTATCTTTCTTTATCCTTTTTGATTGACTTTAGTTTAAAGTCTACTTTATTTGATACGAGGATGGAAACCCTGGTTTGCTTCTGAAGTCCATGTGTGGTATGATTTTTCCCAACCCTTCACCTTCAGTCTGTGGATGTCTTTTTCTATGAGATGAGTCTCTTGTAGCATATTGTTGGGTCTTTTTTTAATCCAATCTGCTAGTCTATGTCTTTTGATTGGTGAGTTTAGGCCATTAACATTCAGGGTTATTATTGATACTTGATTTGTATTCCCAGCCACTTTTGTTTATTTTTTGTGTTTAATGTGACTTGATTTCTCCTGTGATTAGATTTTCCTTTAGTGTGATCCTTCCCTCTGCTGATTTTCATTATTGTTTTTCATTTCCTCTTCTTGGAATATTTTGCCGAGGATGTTCTGTATTGCAGGCTTTCTCATTGTAATTCTTTTAACTTTATTTATCATGGAAGGTTTTTATTTCATCATCAAATCTAAACTTATTTTTGCTGGGTATAAGATTCTTGGTTGGCATCCATTTTCTTTCAAAGCTTGGTTTTTGTTGTTCCACGATCTCCTGGCTTTGAGGGTCTGAATTGAAAAATCTGCTGAGATACATATTGGTCTCCCCCTATATGTGATCTGATTCGTCTCTCTTGCAGTTTTTAAGATTCTATCCTTATTCTCTATGCTAGACATTTTCATTATAATGTGCCTTGGTATAGATCTGTTGTAATTTTGTACATTTGATATCTGGTAAGCCTCTTGTATTTGGTTTTCCAATTCGTTCTCCATGTTTGGGAAATTTTCTGATACTATCTCATTGATGAGATTGTATATTCCCTTGGTTTGAAACTCTGTGCCTTCCTCTACCTCAATAACTCTTAGATTTGGTCTTTTGATGCTGTCCCCTAATTCTTGGATGTTCCCTTCATGGTTTCTTACTATCTTCACTATGTGATCAACTTTATTTTCCAGGTTGTATACTTTGTCTTCATTATCTGACGTTCTTTCTTCCAAGTGATCTAGTCTGGGGTTATGCTTTCTATTGAGTTTTTAATTTGATTTATTGGATCCTTCATTTCAAGGATTTCTGACTTTTTTTTTCAGAGTCTCTATCTCTCTCTTGAAGTAATCTTTTGCTACCTGTATTTGCTCTCTTATCTCTTTGTTGGAGTGATCAACTTTTGCCTGTATTTGCTCATTTAGGCCATTCTTTAATTCACAGATCATTTTAACTATGAACCTTCTGAACTCCTTCTCTGACATTTCGTCAACTTGGCTGTCCATGGGTTCTGTTATTACAGTGTCCTGGTTTGTTTGGGGCACTTTCCTCTCTTGTTTTTTCACGTTGTCTATGTGTCTCCCTTTCTTGCAGTGTGGATCTGAGATATTACAGTTTCTTCCCTATATTCTTCTAGCACATGTGCAGATTGTCTGTACCTTGATGTAGGTCTTCCAGACCCTGGCGATGTCCCCCAATAGAGGCAACTGCAGCCTGGCTCTGGGACCTGAGTAAGTGGTATATGGGCCCCTGAGCTTGACCTCCCATGGTAGTCTGCTGGTAGGAAGGGGTAGTCCTGCGCCATAGGCTAGGCTCTGGTATTGTCTGCCCCACCAGGGGAGGGGTGAACCAGGCCACCTGAGATCCTGGATCCCGGGTGGGCTGTTGTGAGCCATCTGGGCTAGATCTCGGCTCTCGTGATAGTACACTGGTCAGAAGGGGTGTTCCTGCACCAGAGGCTAGGCTCTGGCGAGTGTCTGCCCCACCAGGAAAAAGGTGGACCCTGCTCGCTGTGCGCCAGGGTCCACCCTTTTCCTGGTGGGGCAGACACCCTGCAGAGGCCAGTATGAATGGATCTGTGAAGTATTCTTATACCAGCACTATCTGTGTTTGCCTGGGTATAGCAATGACACAGGATGGACATGAGGTCATGGAGCAATAACAGAACCAGCGGGTGAAGAATGGTGGCACTGGGTAAGCCAGATCGACAGCCATTTGGCAGAACAGGGTAGGTAGCACCATGACAAGGGTGCCAGCTAAGTAGATGGCCCAGAGTCTGCTGAGGTCAAGAGGGGCCAGGGCAAAGGCCAGGCATGTGGCTGAGGAAACAATCAGCAGGATGCACTTGCCAAGAGAGGCTTCATACTCTTACCTGCCCTGGGTCCCCAGAGTCCTGTCTCCTTCCCTCCAGGCCACCGCTGCCTCAACAAGGAGATGCCCAACAAGTATCTGAGGGAGCCATTGTCTCCCCGCATCACTCCCTTTGCAGGGAGCACCCCCAGAACCCACCATTTGAGACTCCTACAGCAGAACAGCATGGAACATCTGCAGGTTCCCAGGCCTAGGCTGGGGATGAGGCTCCATGTCAGCAGTGGTCTGTGCTGAGAGCAAATAACTGGGGGGGGGGGGCATTTAAAAATAGCCTGGTGTGCGTTCAGCCAGAGTGGATGCAGGGATGGGACAACCACTTAGTTAGGGCAAATTGATCCTAAGAATGCAGCTACTCCAAGGTCTGAGAAGCATGTGGCGCAACCTGGGTCTTCAACAGGGTGACAGGAAGCTCTTCAGCCTGTTCTGGGGACTTCATCGTAATGGAAGGTGCCTGGTTGAATGCCTGTGAAAGATGTACTGCAAGACATGAGTAGTAGATTTGGACCCACTACTATGACCACTGACAGAGGAGAATTGCTCGGACTTAGCCATTTTGGCTAATTAAAATGAAGAATGATGATTGCTATTTGTCATGTGGGAAAATATAAAGATCCATGCAATAAAACCATGGCATAACTAAGAATGTAGCTGAAACTATGTTTTTGTAGAGTTTTTGGCACCCATCATAGAAAATGTTATTTGTCCTTTAAATTGGATTTTTTGTTTTGTTTTCTGTATCTCTTCTCTTTCAAATGACCTCACACCAGTGCAGAAACCCTTAACTATCTGAGCTACATAAAGGCCGTGATGAATCTAAGTGACAGTAATTTAGAGTGCATACAAAATTATTGGGTTTTGTTTTTATTTTAAGAATATGAAATATGCTTTCCAGTAATGAATGCAATTATTCTCACACCAAGACAAATAAAAGAAACAACATACATGGCTCTAAAGTAACAACAGAAATCACTAGAATAAATTTAGATTCCAAAAAATCAGAAAATACCATTAAGTACATGTAATAACATGCAGGCGTCTCTGTCTCGTGCCTCGTCCTACCTTATTCAATAGCCCCTCCCTCCACCTCATCTTTAAGCCCCCTTCAGAACTGTGACTTGTAGTTATTTAATAGTTTTTTAGGATATTACTTATGTCCCAATCTTTGTGTGCCTGAATATATCCCGAGGTGGTCCAGCTTAAAGAACGCATTTTAAGGCCAAGTGCAGAGTGCAAGTGTGGACACAGGACCACCAGGGGGCCTCTCACTGCTGACCCAGGGGCCCTGGGCACCCAGGCCTTCTCTGGGACCTGTGTGGATCTGGCGGGCCTCTGTGGTTGGATCCACTCCAGGATCATAACCCCACCAGCCCTCTTCTCCTCTGTGCTAACTAGCCATTGACATGCTCATTTGGATTCATAATCTGTGGTGAAACACATTTAAAAGGAACAGAGGGCCACACTTACCTCTGCGAGCCCTTCACCCCAGCCGTCAGTGACGTGTTGAACATTCAAATCAAGTTTGTAACCCGAGGTATGCAGGGTGGTGGTGGAAATCCCCACCCTCTAGAAACGTGTGATCAAAGCCACTCAAAACGTAGGTCCATAGCTCAGGAGAAGCTGGGTGAAATGCAAAGGGGAGGCAGAATACCAAGAAGATACACTCTGGGAACAATTTTTTCAAGACTTTAAAATTGTTCTGACATCTAACAACACAGAAATAAGAAAGAACGTTGCATTTAAATGTTTTGCTGCTGCATTTTCTACCTGGTCTTTCATAGACTCTGCGTCAGCTCTCCCAAATGATCCCAGAAAATCTATCACAGCTCAGCTTTGATTAGATCTACACCACCAGTGGGCAGTCACGGTGTCACAGAAAGGGGGACTGAAGGAAGGAATTTATGGGGCCTGGCCATCTGGCTCCAATAGTAACTGCAGATCTTCCAAGGTGGAGAGCAGATAACTGATTGGAGTTGGGTAAATTCGGGACATAGCCATCGGCGCTGGTGGACAGTGGGAGACAAGGTCCTTGGAGGAGACCTTGATAAGGTCACTTGTCTGATGCATGAACTAGGGCTCAGGTGAGCCACCTTTTGTCCTGTCAAGAGAGATGGCTACACAGATGAGCAAACTGTCTGGTTAAATTACTTGCAGGAATTTCTTGAAGCAGGCAGTGAATTTATTTATTGCTTTACAAGCTTATCTTCCAGGGCAGGATTTTTCTGGAACAAATAATTAGGTCTCAGTGGTCTCAGTTTTCAGCCCCAATAGTTAAACCATTTGGATGCGGGTGCTTTCATTTCATAGCTGCCTGGTCTCACCAGACCCTCGGAGTCTCGCCCTCCAGGTCTTTGATTCCACTCTGTCTTTCTTCCTTTCTCGTTTTTTCTTTCTCTTCTTTCTTTTCCTTCCTCCTTCCCTCCCTCCCTCCCTCCCTCCCTCCCTCTCCCTCCCTCCCTCTCCCTCTCTCCTTCTCCCTCCCTCCCTCCCTCTCTCTCCCTCCCTCTCTCTCCCTCCCTCCTTCCTGATTGCTGTCTGCTCACTTGGCTCTTTCTTCATTTAGGTGGGTTATTGATGGGTTTGCTTTCTCTTCGACAAGCTACAGGAAGGCAGATTTCCTGCCTGATTTGTTTTTGCCTTCTCTATCACCCCTGGCTTTATGCAGAGTACACTTACACTGAAAGTTGTTTGATAAAGAATAAAATAATATTTAGTTGAAATTCACCTCCTGCCAAAACCAATATTTGCTATTTGTGAAATGAAAATTTTGTGATTTTTCCTTCTTAGTAATAAGACTGATTCCTTTGCAGTGGGTCCCACTGGAAAATAGGCATCTCATAACCACTGGGAGGAGATGCAGCAGGGACACTGGATTAATGTAGCAGCTACAAAAACAAACAACACACACACACACACACATGCACACACACACACACACACAGTATTGATCTGCATGAATTCTGGCCTAAATTATGAAATCACCAATGTGTGGGCTTGATCTACCTTATTTTGAACTCCTTGGAGGTTTGTGTACGCCTTGCATAGAAACTGCTTCATCTACAAGTGAGAAATTGAATGAATATTTCATGGTTTCTTTCAGTGTGTTCTGAAACCTCCAAAATCTACAAATTTTCATGCCGTCTTACTCAGATAAGCTATGCTTGCTAATATAGTGGTTAAATTAGAAGTTGTTCCTTTTTCAGACTACATGCTCATATATTTTCATAATTAAAAATAAACCCAGGACTATGATTTATAGAATTCTTCTTTTCAGGGTCATCTTTAGATTTGCCCTTGATTATGAAATTATGAACATTAAAGCTTAACACACCTTATTTTGAACCTCTGTTTTTTTTTCTTTTGTAATAAGAATGTAGAATTTTTTATTAAGAGAGGTTACCAACATCCACTAACATGTAGAAAATAACATAACAAACACCTATGTTCACACTATTCTGGGTTTTTTTTTTGACAATTCTCAGGTTAATTGATCTTTATCTGCTTCTGTTCCATTCTCTTTAAAATGAGGATAATAACAGTCCTTACCTTATATGGTTATGGTATGGATTGCATGAGCTATGTGTGAGGCCCCAAGAAGAGTGTCTTGTCCCCAGAAAATGCTGTGGAGTGTTACTTTTTATTCTCATACTTACTGTAATACACCTGAAAGACAGGAAGCTTCCATGACCCTCCTCCACCTCTCCTTCCCCTGAGTGTGAAGAACTCCTGGATGATGCTTATCATTCATGCGCATTACTCTGTACTCTTAGTACCTGTGCAGTATCCGTATTATCCAGACTCCTGAACTTTATATATGACATTGCACTCTAAACCATCACAGCGTTTTGCCCCACTTGGTTTTGATAGTTATCCGTTTAAATATATTTTACTCTCACCCTATTAACTCTCTTCCTAAAAAGTCTTTGCCTAATTGTCATGTTCTCAATAAAAAACCTTTCAAACCCCCTCTCCTCCCCTCTTCCCCTCCCTCGTACAGGGGTCTATTTTCTTTCTTTCCATGTGATGCTCATCATCTTCTAAAATGTTACATCATCATGTACATATTTACTGGGTCATTTTTATTACTGTTTTCCTCTTTAGAATGCAAACTCCATGAGGGATGTTATGGTTTGGATCTGAAATGGCCCCAGAATCTCATGCGTGCAGGACTTGGTCCTCGATGCAGAGGTAGAGATTTTAGGAAATGATGGGATCGAGAAGGCTCTGACTTCACCAGTGGATGAATCCATCTGCTGATTCCTACTCTGAATGGACTCTAGGAGGTGGTAGAAACTGTAGGCTGGTAGGCAGGACTGGAGGAAGTAGGCCACCAGAGGCACTTGCTTGGGACTGACTTACCCCTGGTCCCTCCCTGCACCTCCCCTCCTTCCTGGCTGACAGGAGCCAACAGCTCTCTCCTTCATGCCCTTCTGCCGTGATGTTCTGTCAGGATGTTTGCCTCTAGCACAGAGCAACAGAGTCAGCCGGCCAAGGACCAAAACCTCCAAAACCATGAGCCAAAATAAATCTTTTCTCCCCAAAGTTGTTCTTTCCGTCATTATGGTCATGGCAACAAAAAACTGACCAACACAGGAGTTTTGACTATTTTCATTTTTTCCCACAAACATGATCCAAGTGCCCCAACTGCCTCACCAGAGTAGATAGTCAATAGAACCTTGTTAAATGATCCTGTCTCTGCTTCTATTGGTGGTCATCTTGAGTGTTTTCTGTTTCTTGTTGCTCTTATCACACAAAAAAAAATTGCTGTAGGAATCTCATGCATATCTCCTGCTATAACTGAGTTTCTCCCTACAAGTTAACCATCCTATTAACTCTCTTCTGTTTTGACAATTCTGTTTAACTGTTTCAGGACGTCTTGGGACTCGTCAAATGTTGGCTATTGAAAAAGAAGAAGTAAATATTCTTTTGCAGACATAGATCAAAACCTATCACCATAGAGAAATATTAAGTTTGGCTTTATTTATCAAAGTGATAATGCTTTGAATTTCATTATGTAAAAGTCCTACTGCTGATTTTGAATGCAGTTCTTGGCCAAGATATCTTAGTGAATTTTCTTCTGATTCTATCAACTCCTGGCTCTTGAAATAATTCAGAAATGGCCCCTTCAGAAAAGTGCACAGAGACCCTAATCAACCTGGCGTGGCTGCGGTGAAGAGGAGCCAATCAATCCCACTTACTGTGCTGGTCTGACCCGGATCAGCCTGTGAATGTGCCCATCCCTGTGATTCAGGGTCGTCCTTCAGGTTTCTGCCTTGTCTTTCATCACATTGAATCATCACTTGTTTCGTTAGCTGGGTCCCTTTTCAAAGTTGTACCTAAGGGAAAAATAGAAGGTAACTGTCATTGCCAGCCCACGTTAGGGATTCTAAGCTGTAGTCTGGAGAGAAATTAATCCTCAAAGCGCTTCACACCAAACAGCAGCAATCTGCAAATTGCAGATTATTTGTGTCCTGTGGCCAGTGCCAAGAGAACATCAGAGAGCTGAAATCCACTTCAATTTTTATCCCAAGCCTGGGTGCTC
Source organism: Marmota monax (assembly GCF_021218885.2). Taxonomy (NCBI): domain Eukaryota; kingdom Metazoa; phylum Chordata; class Mammalia; order Rodentia; family Sciuridae; genus Marmota; species Marmota monax. The sequence goes on from NW_026692848.1 coordinate 6,616,402, forward strand.
ACGGTTTTCCATTGAACCCAAAGGATATCACAATTGCCCCTGTGATGATTTGCAAGGAAATTAAACAAAAAAAAGATAGGGATTGAAGACTCTTGTGGTTTTTAATGCTTTTCCAAGGAATATATTTTGCAAATGAGTTTCCCCCACTTTATAGCATGATTATTGAGGAAATTCAGCAAAAGCTTTCTGAAAAAGTTGTAGTTCAATTAATCCCTCAAAGTTATGTGTTTATTCATTTTCAGGTTTGGGAGTTTACTTTTTAAATAGCCATCAGAGACTTGGTGGAAATGATCCAGAGTTCATGATGCATTTTCATCGAGGAGATTCCCAACTGGAGATTTTATGGTTTAAGAACAGAATGAAAGTGAATGTTGATTACAGCTACTAATTGAAACAAAAGGCCCAGCTTCAAAATCATCCTTTAAAAATAAGATTCAAGGCTATTTTCATATTTTTTTAATAAATGAGCTTGCCATTTTTAACACCATGAAATTTACTTTCATTTACAACAAGCTCAGATTCAAAAAGCACATGCAGGAGATGGCCCAGGAGTTTAATAAAGGGGAAAAAACCAGCCGAGCACAAACCTGTAGTTGTGGTCCAGGCTCACGGACGGCAGGATGAAATCCCAGTTCAAATCACCACAGGCAACAAAGTGGGCTCTAAATGTGGGTCCAGAGAAATAGAGAAGAAACTGAGAGGACAAGGCCTGCCGGAACCAGGGGTGGTATCAGCATATGAAGAGCCACCTGGATGCTGAGTCCCTGCCAAGGGAACATGACACACCTTACAAAGGACACCCAGGAACCCTGAGGAGGAGCCTGTGTTTAAGAAAAGTGTCAACAGAAGTGGAACACAGGCACATTTTAGGTGCTAAATAAACACTTTAAATACTGTGCAGAATCTCAGAGTCCTGCCAGGAATCTTGGAGATACCAGAGAGAACCAGGAGTTCAACACTCTGGAGACGTGGTTTGTGGGGCATTTTTAAACTCTTCCAACTCAAGAAATATCGGCCCTAAAAAGCAGTGAGTTTGATATGGGTTTTGGCCATCACCCCCAACACACACACACACACACACACACGCACACACGCACAGTATGAGTGAACATAAAGGCATATGTAATCCTATGAGCCAACTTGGATTCACCGGCACTGTATGAGGAGGAACTCATCTGTGGAGAAGGTGATGTGACCATCAGGGAGACTTCTTGACATTAAAATCATAACAGGACCTGGGAGTGCAAGGGTTGGGGGACAGCTGGGGACAGACTGGTGCACACAGAGAGGTTCTGTTGAAGCAGTCACTGGCTATGGAGGGGGGAAGTAGAGAAGGAGCCATGGGCTGAGGTATTAGAGTGGGGAGGTAGGTAGGTGACAAGTGTGGGGACGGGAGGGACCACAAGGCTCACTCCATCTTGAGTGGCAGAAGAGCACCCACCTCAGGTGACGATAAACCCTCTGCCTTGGTGAGATTCTGCCTTCTCAAAACTAAGGGAACCAGGTGTCGCCAGTAATTTCCACCTTCAGACAGTGTGCAGCCCTGAGGCACTGTCACCTGGGTGACCCTGCATTCACTGTAATATCACATGGCGGTCTCACACACACACACACACACACACACACAGGTTTTGCTCAGATACTGATGGGGTTTTCCAACATGGCAAGGTCAACACAGTGCACTAAGCCATGATGCAAAACTGACATAACCTCCCCACATAAACGACACACAGATAGAAGATTCCAGAACAAACATAAAAACTCACCCTGTGAAAAACTCCAGGCGCCTCCCTCTTTTGGGACGGCTGTTCGCATGTCCTGGAGCATACCTTCTCTTCACTGAGCTAACCTCATGCTTAGTCACTGTCCCCAACAGAAATCCTTCTTTTGAGAATCCAAGAACGGAGAAATAAATCACCCGATTACAAAGGCAGAGCCCAGACTTAAATGACAGGGAGAGGAAGGAATGGGCCACAAAGAGGACAGTGCGGGGTGGGCGAGAGTGGGAGGTGATTCTCCCAGCTTAAAGGACAACAGGTCTGACTGGGGTTGAGATTCCACAGTCAAGAAGAGAAGGAGACCACCAAGGCCACTGGGAGGCGAGAAGTGCTTAACTAGGTGAGCGGGGCCTCCACACACCCCTGTCTTCACCCTCTCCTCTCCCCCGGGAGCCCACTAGACCAAGCCCTTCCTGAGTCCCTGGCTCCATGGGACATGAGAACTCCTGCAGAGACAGTCCCGAGACCCTCAACTGCTCTGTCTTCCTGAGGGCAGTGGCCAGCACTGCACCACCTAGGTGTATGAGCGGCCTGGCAGAGGGAGCAAGCCATTGTGCAGGAAGGAGGGAGGGACGGCTCTGGGGTGGCCATGCTAAGCAGGAGCCCAAGGATCCTACAGCATCACCTTCCAGATCTTGCACAGCAAAGTTGTCAAAAAATGTGAAGCATCTTTTTTTTTAAACAATTTGTTCAGTTTACGACTTTTAAATGCTCAACTTTTAAATACTTTAAAATAAAAAAGGCTCTTTGCTGCTGCTTAATTGCCTTTAACTCAGAACTATCTGTCAAGGGGGCTTACTCCAGGTGGCTCACCCTGGCCCTCACTGCTGGTGACCTGTGAGGGAGGAGATAGAAGCCTTGCTCAACCCTCATCAGGTCATTGGGACAGTCCCCTGTAGCAAAAGACAGATTAATAAGAAAAAGAAAAAAAGCAAGCAAGCTTATTGTCACATGCAGTGCATGTTACACAGGAGAACCTTCAATGAGAGATGACTCAGCTGTGACTCGAACTCTGGCTTATATGGCATCTTCAACAAAGAATAAACTTTAGAGAAGTGACAAGATCAGAGAAAGCAATTTTAAGCATTTTGAGATGGGGAAACTGTGGGGAGGTAAATATATGGGAAGAAACTAACGTTTGTAGATTTCTCTGGGTCCATATCTGAGCTGACGAGAGTTCTCTACAGAGAGGAAAATCGTATCTCATATTTAGGTAGAATATGGGGGAAGGATAAAAATGGTGTTCTCTGTGGCTTCTTAAGTGCCTTGGCTCAAAAATACTTGTCCAGAGGCGTACTCAGGTTGGCTCCTTCTGGTTCCCTTGCTGCACGTCCACTGGGCCCGAGGACCAGGGGGCTGCACTAAGGGTCCGCCTACCCACGGCTTCAGAATCAAACAGCACCACAGCAGTTCTGCCTGCTGGGTGGGCGGAAACCAACTGCGGGATGTTAGAATGAGGACAAAAAGTAGCCAAGAAAAGAACCCTCATCTAACAAGTCTGACCGTTCAGAGGAAGAGAAATGTCTCTCCACACCCTGCCTTCACCTCAGAAACCAAGCACCCAGGATTGCAGGCTTTGCCTGTCTCGGTCATCTCAGGTGCCCCAGCCTGTGGTCAAGCATCTGACACCAAATACATGGACAAACACAGCTGCCACGAATAAACAGGAGTCTTCAGGCCACCGCCTTCCAACAGGGAAGTCACCACCTGGAGCAGGGGAGGGGACGCACAGCTGGGTGCTGCCCAAGGTCTGCACCTATTTTACAGATTACTTCCGGAAATTAAGTATCTGTCTCAGGGGAGGGAGACTTCATGAGGGCTCCTCAGAAGGACTGGATGTGTCCTGACCACTCCTGACCTAGAGCTGCTCTCCAGAACACCTTCCAACAGGCGCACTTCCTTATTGGCCTGGAAAGCCTCAGGAGATCCTGGGCCTTGTCCCGGGGCATGGGGCAGAGTGCAGCGCAGCTGTGGACACGTTACTTCTAGAAAGGCGACCGTAGGTCAGGTTGCTGGAGCGGATGTTTCTTCTAAGCCAAGCACTGTCATTCTTCAGTACGTGACTACATATTACCCTAATCTGCCTTGAATCACTATGGAAATTAAATGCCAGGAAGTCCGTAAGATTCAGAAATTGGATCTGATTGTCACTGTTACAAAACAAAATCTTCAGATTGCTCTTGGGTGTTGTGTGGCTGTATTGGAGGTATTGTGACATCTCAACAATGGTCTGAGTGATTGCCCATCACAGTAGCTCCAGTCTGGACTAGCTCAGGTCTAGCCTCGATCCTCTCTTGTTAAGAGTCCTACCCTTGGGAAACCTTATTTTGACATGGCCCATAGCAAAAGGGAACTTAAGAAAAAAAAGAAAAAAGAAAAAGAAGCTGTGCTTGCTTGAATAGTGGTACACCGATGTTTTGTCTCTAAAAATGAGACCTCGTACTTAAGATATAAAGTGGCCATTCTGGGATTTTAACACATTGACTGATAGGACAAATAGGCTTTTAATTTCATGGTTCTTCTACTAATTCTAGCACAGATTTGTCAGGTATACAAAATATTTATTTTTTGAAATTCTTACCTGTGAGAATTAGAGGCAGTGACGCTTTTTCTTCTTTATTTAATCATTCTGCAAATGTCTACTGAGTACCGATGCCGTGCTGATTCCCACTGTGGACCTTAGGAGTAGCTGAGGTACAAACTGATTCAGAAACAATGGTGGAAATGGCTCAGCATCTAACCTTTACTTCTTGTTGTTTTTTATTTATCTTTTATCCTCATAGGACAACCTCTCTTTTAATTGGTGTATTTAAACTATTTGGTTCCTTTAGTAATTTTTATTTTTAACAAAGCCCACTTAGTTTAACATTAAGTGAACACTAGTATTTCAAGCCTAGTGCTCGAATCTTAGACCAGAATATTCTGTTCCTCCTCCTCATCCCCCTAACCGGGCTGTCACCCATCTGCCCACTCATGCCCTCTAATCACCCAACACAATGTTAATACTTTAAAGAGCCCTTTCAACTTCATTAAGAATAAGAAAAATAAGAGATCTTTCACTCCGAGTCCTTCTCCGTTGCTCCTTCTTTATTCCATGTAGATCCAGATTTCTGACCTGTATGATTTTCCTTCTACCTAAAGAAACTCTTTCAACATTTTTTGCCAAACAGGTCAATAAAAAATTTCTCAAACTGAAATGTGAAGGGGAAAAAAAAAGGAAGTTCTGGTAACGAACTCCCCCCATTTTTGTCTAAGAAAGTTTGTATTTCTTCTTCACTTTTGAAAGATGATTTTGCTGGACATAAAATTCTAGGTTTTGAATATTTCTCTTTTAATACTTTAAATACTTTCTTCCGGTCACTGCTTCTTTCCATAGTTCATAATGAGAGGTCCTCTGTAATTCTTATTATTGTTTCTTTAGGGGTAAGCTGGCTCGTCCCTCCAACTTCTTCCAAGATTTTCTTTTTTTACTAGTCTTCAGCAGTTTGACTCTGACATATTTAGGTGTTTGGGGGAGATTTGTCCTGTTAATGTTCTCTAAGTTTCTTCGACCTATAATTTAGTATCTGTCACTAACATTGGGAACATTATTGTTTCAAATATTTCTTCTGTTCCGTTCTTTATTCTCTTTGTGGTATTTGAATTATAGGTATGCTACACCTTTCAAGATTGTATGACAGATATTCTGTTTTATTTTTTTCTGTGCATTTCACTTTGAAGAGTTTCTTTTGACTTTTCTTCATTTCTGTTATGGGGGTTTTGATTTCTCTCATCTCCTTTTATTCCTTCTTTGAGTTTCGATCTCTGCTTGTCTTACTCCTCTCGGTTCTTCCCTGGTCCCTACTGTTCCCTTAGAGCCCCTAACATGTTTTAAAAGAGCTGTTTTAAATTCCCTGCCTGATAATTTCCAACATCCGTGCCACACCCACGTCGGGGTCTGATGCTTACTTGGCCTCCTTAAAACAGCGTGTTCCCTGACTCTTGGCATGACTAGGAGGTAAGGCAAAGGAGCCTTTGATACAAAGCTCTGATCATGTGCCCAGGAACTGGGCTGCGGCGAGTGTTAGTTGAAGGTACAGAGGGTCAGCTCTTCTTGCTTCTGTCTCCTCTCTTGACCAGGGCTTCCTCCTCCTCCTCAGGGAGAGGGCCTGTCATTCTTGCCTTGGGTAGAATTCTCTGTGTTTTAGCAGAGTTCCACTGGTAAAGTGATAAGCTGTGCGTGGGGCTGCTCTGTCATTTTCCGTCTGTCCCCTCCCAGAGCTCTCCAGTGGTAAACTCCTCCCTGTGCCAGCTCCCCTCTAGGGTCTCGGCCTCCCTCCCTGAAGCCCTGGCTCCTGCCCACTGACCTGCTGACGGCCCCCAGTTAAAGGATCCAGGCAGGCAGAAGGGCCTGGAGTCAGGGTGCTGCCCTCCTCCCCACCTCGGAGAGCAGACCTTTGTGGTGATGGGGGCTCCAGGCCTGTTTCACAGTCATTCCTCCCGTCCCTTGCCCGAGCCATGAGAGAATCTTCAGAGCAACGTGGAGGTAAAGATCAGAAGATCCTGAGGTCCCTGGGCTCCGGAAGTTTCTCTCCCCCTGGCCAGGCTGGGTGTGGACTCAAGCTCCGGGGACTAATGGGAATTAGTGGTCATAGTTGCTGCCAGTTTGTGGCTCCAGGCGGGCTGGGCTCGTGGGACTGGCTGAATTTGCCCTCTTTCCAGATTTAGGAAGGTGCTTTTCCCTGTGATGTTATCTCTTAAGTGGGTCCAAATAATAGTGGTTGTTCTTTAGTTTTCCAAGGTTATCTTCTGGTAAGGGTGGAGGTATGAATTCCAGGCTCTTTACATACCTGAGTTGAAAACAGAGACCCCGATCTTTATTTCCTAATACGATAGATAGTGTAGCAATTCTTCCAATAGCTCCTTCCCTTTTATTTTTTAGATATACATGACAATAGAGTATATTTGACATGTTTATACAAACATGGAGTATAACTAATTTTAATTAGGATCCCATTCCTGTGGTTGTACATGATGTGAGTTTCATTGGTGGTGTATGCACATATGAACCTAGGAAAGTTACGTCTGATTCATTCTGTTGTCTTTCTATTCCTATCCCCTTCCTTTTATTTCCCTTTGGCTAATCCAGTGAAATTCTATTCTGCCCTCCCCACCCCTCTCTTGTGTGTTGGCATCTGAATATCAGAGACAATATTCAGCCTTTGGATCTAAGGAATTGGCTTATTTCACTTAGCATGAGAGTCTCTAGACTCATCAATTCACTGGCAAAATTCATAAAGTCATTCTTGTTATGCCTGAGTAATATATCTATAAATCTATATATCTATATACATATATATATACACACACATATATATATCTCACATTGTCTTTATCCATTCATCTATTCAGGGGTACCTAGGTTAGTTCCATAGCTTAGCTATTGTGAATTGAGCTGCTATAAATATCGATGTGGCCCCGTCACTGTAGTATGCTGCTTTTAAGTCCTTTAGGTATATGCTGAGAAGTGGGATAACTGGGTCAAATAGTAGTTCTATTCCAAATTTTCTGAGGAATCTTCATACTGCTTTCCATAGTGGTTGCACGATTTTTAGTCCCACTAGCAATGCATGAGTGAGCCTTTCCCCCGCATCTTCACCAACAGTTATTGTTACTTGCATTCTTGATGGTTGCCATTGTGACTGGATGGAGATGGACTCTCACTGTAGTTTTAATTTGTATTTATCTAATTCTACAGAAGTTGAACATTTTTCTATATATTTGTTGACCATTCATATTTCCTCTTCTGTGAAGTGCCTGTTCAGTTTCTTTGCCAATTTATTGATTATGTTATTTGTTTGTTTGTTTGTTTTGGTGTTAAGCTTTTTGAGTTTTTTAAATATCCTAGAGATTAATGCTCTATCTGAGATGTAGGTGGCAAAGATTTTCTCCTGTTCTCTAAGCTCTCTCTTCATGTTCTTGATTATTTCCCTTGTCATGAAGATTTTTTGTTTGATACTGTCCCACTTATTAATTCTTGATTTTGTTTCTTGTAGTTTAGGAGTCTTTTTGAGGAATTTGGTTCCTAAGCCAACGTGATGGAGTTTTGGGCCTACATTTTCTTCCAGTGAGTGCACGGTCTCTGGTCTAATGCTTAGGTCCTTGATCCACTTTGAGTGGAGTTTTGTGTAGGACGAGAGATAGGGGTTCAATTTCACTCTGCTACGTATTAATTTTCAGTTTTCCCATCACCATTTGTTGAAGAGGCTGTCTTTTTACAATGTATGTTTGTCTAGTGGAGGAAAAGAGGAGGTGGTTTCACCCACAGAGCAGCCAGGAAAGCCACCTCCTCTTTTCCTCCATCTTGAAAGCCCAGCTCCTTCCCTCTTAAATAAAGGAAATCTCTGAAGATAATTAGCAGTTATTAGATGTGGGAATATCTTTGGTAATAAGTTTTTTTGTTTTGTTTTTTTTTTTGGCATTTCACGTTTACCCAGCATCTTCCTTTATTTTGCATGCACTCACAAAAGCTCTTTTGAAGCTGACATTGTGATTATTCCTGATAAAGGAATTGACATTAGAGTAACAGAATTTATCAACAGGGTACAATTAGCTGGTTAATGCACAACGTGAACTTAGACTGGTCCCAAGCTTGCTTTAGAAGATGTAAAATCCCCAATTTTAGGATTTCACTTCTGTAACCCATCCATCCAATTACTCTGCCTTGGTGACAGTGGCTGTAGGCTATTCTTTTGAGAAAATTGGATGAAAGAAGAAGGTAAGAGATAGGTTGGTAACTCTGTGCCCAAAGCCGGATTTTTCCTGAATTTTAAGGCAGAAGATTTAAGTAGATACATAGTTTGAAGTGAACAGCTGGAGAGCTGTGGAGGCGGAGGAACAGTGAGTTAGGCCACAAGAGCCGAGCGGGAATGGTCAGGGTGGGTGAGGAAGACCTGTTGGGAGAGAGCCACCCTCCTTGGTCTTGGAGACAGAGGAGAGATGCAGGCAAAGGAGAAAGTGACTGGGAAGGGATATCGTCAGTGGCTCAGCGAGTCCTTTAGCACATGCAGGACGGGAATCAAACACTGCTAACAAAGAGAGGACTGGAAGCAACCATTGCATTATGGTCGCTTCCCCAAAAGAAGACTAGCAAGGGAGTCAAGGGGTGAAGAGCAGATGTGTGTTTGGGGTCTGTAGCATGATCATAAGCTACGGGGCAACCTCTTATTGTGACTGTGTCTATTTGCACATGGTCAGAAATGTTTGCACATGGTTCAAAATGTGCACGACATTGTGTGAGGTCTCCCTCCTGGCCTATCTTTGAATGCAGGGCGGCGGGGAGGAGGTTGTGGTCCAATCTGCTTCCACGGGCTTGATGTTTTCTTGTTGTTTATCATGAACAACACGTGTGCTTGGGAGGCCTTGTTACCATTCATCTCAGTTATAAAGCCTGCAGTGTTTAACTGTCTCAGCTTCACCCCCAAACTCCTGCTCCTGCCATTTGTCTTAAGCATGGAGCATGTAGTGGCTTTCTGTGAGCTCCCCCAACTTCTAACCCTGTACTCCTGCCTCAATGTGAAGTTCAGTGACCCCAGGGCAGGGGGGCACATCACATACAAATGTCTTTATACTTTGCACCTGGGAGAGGCCAGGGATAGGGCAGGATTGGGCAGAGAAAGAAGCTGGATGGCCAAGCAGGCCTAATGGAGCCTCAGGGAGCAGCAGGGAACTCTGGAGCAAAGGGGTGCCCAATAGTAGCCTGGTCTGGAACAGAAGAGCCCAGCCTTCACACCTTCACCTCCCTCTGTCAGCAGACCTGGGGTCCTGGGAGAGGCACCATCTCAAGCCAGGTGTCTCTGCAGCTGAGAGGACCAGCTCACAGGGGTCCCCAGAGGGCTGCCCCCTCCACCCCTGCAGCTCAGTCCCGGTCTCTCCTCGCCGGGCGTCTGGGCAGCCCATCTCCACACCCAGCACATAGCTTTCAGTTTCTGGCACTGAATTAAGTGTGGTCCCGTTTTGAGGACTCAGCACATACAGGCTGATAGAGAAGAATGGCCTGGTGTGGAAGCGCCCAGAGGGGAGTGGCAGGGGCCACTGCCTGGGGGTCCCACGGGGGTTCACCCCAAGTCTGTAGCAGCATCACCTTCAACAGGACACAACTTCAGAGCAAGGGCATGGATTTTTTTTTTTTTGAGGGGATCAACTAGTCCTGTTTTGCAGCCCTGGCTGTGGAGCAGGAGGGAAGCCAGGTGCAGATAGTGGTGACAGGCAAGGAAGGTGCGGCAGAGTACTAGGACTCATGGGTAATAAGTGCCATTGATGTCCTCCCATGTGGGGTCTATGGGCAGAGAAGTGACAGGTCAGAAGAAGGTCACTTAACCAAACGACAAAGCACCCTCAAGACTGGAGGTCAGGGCATCTGCCAAGGCTCAGGCCCCAGGGACGAGAGGCTGGTGTTGTCCTGGGGACTGCATGGGCCACCATCCCTGAGCTAGTTAGGGATGTGACCACGTGGCCATTGACTCACTAGTGGAGAGCCTGCCGTTTGGCTTTGTGTCCCTGTCAGGCACTGGCACTGGCACAGGTGGCTCCCAGTGGCTGGCAGAAACCCCCTTGCTGTGCATTTCAACCGTGGGCAGCAGGAAGGAAGTCAATGCAACGAAGAGTCCATTAGAAGATGAGAGGAGCTCTGAAGCAGCGTCCAGCGGTGGGGCAGGCTGCAATTTCAACCAGGGCATCTGCAAGGCCTCGCCGAGGAGCTGGAGGTGGGGAGCCCTCCATGCAGACATCAGGGCCAAGCTTTCCTGATGGCCCAGGATGGCTGCAGGCTCTGGCCTTTGCACTGGCTGTAGCAGGCCAGTGTGACCACAGGGCAGGAAGCAAGGGAGAGGGAAGGAGAGCAGAGCACCTCGGAGGCCACTGCAAGTACTTCAGCTATCACTCCTAGTGAGGGTGATACCCACGGGCAGGTGGCGTGACACCTGATACACACATTTAACAGCATCCTGCAGACTGCTCTCTGGAGGAGAGGCTGAACGCTGGGGCCTGCAGGTGGAGAACCAGACAGTGTGGGCAGATGATGTGACCAAAGTGGGCAGCTGTGGCTCTGTGGCTTCAAAAGACAGTTGACTGTGGTGTGTGTGTGTGTGTGTGTGGAAACTGGGAAAAAGAAAGCATACCTATTTAGCTGTCAGCACCTGTCATTTAGTCTCTATCTGCCAGGACCTCTGCACCTTCTTCCACCCCTTCTGCTAGCTTTTCCCTTTCTCTCATCAACCTAAGTAACAAAGTTTCTCCAAAGGTTGCAAAGTTTATTTGGGAAGAGCAGAATGCCACGGTGGGAACTCATGTGCCATGGCAAATTACAGGCATATTCAAAGAGACAGAGGTGAAGGGAAGATTTAAAGGCGAACCAGACAGGGTGGCATAAGAAATTTAGAAGCAGCAATCCTTGGTCACAAGGACCAAGGTTGAAGAGACTTTATTGGACAGATGTCCTTGCAGAAATATTGTTCGAGCAAGGCTGCGGTTCTGGCGGAGTCTTTGGGAATAGCTCTCTTTACCAGCATAATGCACAAGCTCCTCCGCGAGCTTCCCGCATTGTTTATCGATTCTTATTTGTTAGGCTTGACACAAGTGGCTCCATTTCAGTGTGACAGCTTCCACACTCCCGACGCTGACACACTCTGTGCCCGTGTCTTGCATTCCTGTTTGTTATTTTTAGGCTCCTTCTTTACACTAGGTTTGCACCTGTCTGTTTCCCACGCTGGTGCTCCAGGGAGGAGAGGTAGGCAGATGCCTCCGTCTCCCTCCACGTCTCCACCGGCCTCTCTCCCCTCTAGCTTCCTGCCTGCCTATCCTCACTTAGTGTGCGTTATTGCCCTACCAGGTGTCCCAGGTCATTATGTAGTCTCCCGTTAAAGATGTTTACATTGCGCCTTCGTTGACATCAATCCCTTCACTTGTACCTTAGGAGCATGCCAGAATATAGATCCTGAAGCTCATTTCAAATTCTGTTGCTTATTTTACCTAAAATAAAAACAAGTCAAAACCATGTTTCTCAAGTTCAAGTGATGTTAAAAAAAAAATCCTCCAAAATTTCTAGGTTGCATAAACTTATTTTTAAGATCATTTATTAAATATACCTAGATATAAACTGAGATTAAAGACTTCATGCTTATGTAACGAAGGCCCAAATAAATTAAATATAAATGAAAGTACAAAACCAAAGCATGATATTAATACAGCAGGTGCTGTCATTTTGCTGACACCTGACAGGGCCCTGACTGGTTGGCACAGGCCCTCCACCCCTGCCCACCACCCTGGGGAGAGGTCTCTGGCGTCTACTGCTTCTTCCTGCACCTCACGCCCTCAGCCTAGAGGGCCACACCGCCCCCTGCTGGCCATGCCTCCTTTGCCCACGCTCTACCCCTGTTCTTTCTGGTTCATTTCAGAAAACTCAGCAATGGCTACTTGCTCCCAAAAAGGTTTAAAGTACAGAACTGACGTAAGGGCTGACTTTGCATAGCAGCTCTTGGTCAAACTGTAGCCAGTCGGACGAGCCAGGATGTGGGTTTACTAGCTGTTCAGATGAGCATCAGAAAAACAAGCCCACAGTGCGCAACAGCCCCAACAGACCTCCACCCTCAAGCATTCGTGGCCGTGGCTGGAGACACTTGGCTCTAGGACAGTCTCTCTCTTTAAGGATCCAGTCTCCACCTCTACAGTACCAGACGTGCCTGTGGCAACTAATTCATTATGTTTGCCCCACCAAAATATTTGCCTCGGGATTTTCATTTATTTTTTTTTAAATAGGAAATGTTTTGCACTACCTCCATGAACATTTATGAGCCACTTTCCGTAGTGTTAAATACTATATAATCTCAAAGGCTAAAACGATGTTCCATTTATGGTATCTTTCGTGACTATAAAATTACAAAATCAAAACTAACCCGGTATTTGGGGTCATCCAGAGCCAATGGGATATATAGAGAGAGACATGCACAGGAAAAGATTTATTAGGATAATTAGCATCCGTGACATGGAAGCCAAGAAGCATCACTCTGTGTCTCACATGGAGCTGAAAACCAGGAAGGGTGTTATAATTCAGTCTAAGTGTGAAGGCCCGAGAGCCAGGGGTGCAGGTGCAGGGCTCTGGCTAGTGAAAGTCCCAGAATCAGCACCTGAGAGCCAGGTGCTCTAAAGTTTGAGGCAGGGGAAGAGGGACCAGGACCACTCACCCTCCCTGTCTTTCTGTTGCTCAGGCCTTAGCGCCCACCCTCCCCAGTGGGGGTCATCCTCTGTGTTCAGTCCACCAGTCCAAGTGCCAGTTAATATCTTCCAGAAACACCCTCAGAGACACACCAAGTAATAACGTTTTACCAGCAATCTGGGATCCCAGACTGTCCAACCAAGTCTACACGTGACATTAATAGTCACAGCAGCCACAGTCCTCTCTGAAGTAACCCACACAGTGCTGTAAGCCTGTCTGAACACTCCTGTCCCTGCCAGGCACTCTCCACTTCCCGGTTGGTTTAAATCCTACCTCCCAGAACAAGGCACAAGTCAGGCCATCTTGCAAAGGACATCTCCATCCACGTAGAGACCTGTTGGTCATTCCTTAGCCTGTCCTCGCCCAAACACCTCCGTCCCTGCACCCAATCTTACATCACAGTGAATGAAGTGAGCACTCGGGGAGTTCTCCGACGTGTCCTGCCTACAGTCTGAGGTCCCTGACAGAGCGTCCAGCAGATCATGCAGTGCACAAGTCTCCTCTCAGAGAAGCGGGTTTTATGTCGATTTTGTTTCTGGAGTTCAAAGTGTAAAGGTGACCTAACACTGAGGGATAATTCTATTAAAAAGACAGATGGAGCCCATTCTCCTTGATATCGAGCATTTACAAACTTATGCGTCTGTGAATGTGAGCGTTTAGGTGTGATTGATTTAGATGGCTACTTCACTTCACAACTGACGAAAGGACACGGGAAGGCCTGGAGAGGCGGGGCTGGGCTGGCAGAGCGCGAGAGTGACAGGCAACAGGCGGCCACAGGGCTCTCCCCAAGTCCTTCCAGAAGGACCTTCCCAGACTCAAGTGCAGGATCCCACGGGTCTTGACATGGCCTCTTGTGAGACCCAGGTGAGGTCACAGGCTCAGCGAATCCTGCCAAGCCAGCATGTCCAGCTTCTCAACTCAGTGAGCAGGACCCTGGCCCTAAGGGAGAGGAAACCCAGTAAGATCAATAAGTGAAAACCTACAGTTACTCTGGCCCCACAAATCCTGATTCTGCATGAGGAACAAGTGACACATTGGGCATGTTTCAAGGACCAGAAATGGCATGATATCCCCAGGTCCCACACTGTGCAGGTCACATGGAGAGGAGAGAAGAGTCAGGCAGTGCCAGAGCCTCACGCAGCCTGTCCCTAAGAGTCAGAGCTACACCCGGGCTGGAACCACAGCTCCTTTGAAGATCTGCCTCTCTGTGGCTGGTTAGACAGGTGTTCCCAGGGACACACTTGCACCCTCCCAAACATCAGCACCGGTTGTCGACTGTCATAACTGCGTGGAAGAACATTCTAGTGCACGGAATGCAAATGACATTTTTGTGATTAATTCTTCTTCCCAACAGCTGGCTGTCCCAACTCCTTGATTAAAGAGCTCCATCACTTCAGGATTCTTGGAGAAGAGCAGGTGAGTTACCCTCTCCAAAGCTGCATCCTTGTGTCACGAAAGATAGACGCTAATGAGACAGTTTGGGCTCCCTCCAGGGAGGCCGAGTGTGTCTCCTGACCCAGGGCGCCCTGAACGGGGGAGGAAGCCATGCTGGAGATGTGCGGGGGTGCTTCTCTCCTCTTCTATCCATCAGACCTGACAGGTTATTAATTGGTACATCTGCTATCTGCCAGAGCATTTCATCTCAAGACTTGAGCCTTGAGCAGGCTCTGCATAGTGGCAGATGAGCAAACAAATAAATGCGGAGATGAATTATGCCTAAGGAATCAATAGTCACAGACATTTCCGATGTGATGTCTGGGTGCACGTGCAAGTTCCTTTCACCAGATCTCCATCCTTTGTGTGCGTTAACAGTGTTTTACAGCAGTCCCTTCCTGTGTGGGTGTGTGCATGTGACCTACAGAGGATGGCCCCTTAAAGGACAGATTATTTCAGTGTTCTGTTGTGCTTAGTAAGGAACACTGGTTTTAAAATAGATGCACTAAGAAAATACTTTAGGGTGCTAAGTGGATGTGTATGTACACATGAGTATGCATTTTACTACTTAAAAAAATTGATTATACATGGCCATAGCTTCCACGTCTGCAGAGTCAACCAACCACAGATTGAAAATATTTGGGGAAAAAGAAATAGCAATCAAAAATAAAATGAGCTAGATGCAGGGGGCACACCTAAAATCCCAGAGACTCAGGAGGCTGAGGCAGGAGGATTGCAAGTTCAAAGCCAGCCTCAGCAATTTAGCGAGGCCCTGTCTTGAAATAAAACATAAATGGCTGGGGATGATCCTCAGTGTTTAAGCACCCCTGAGTTTAAACCCTGCCCTGGAGTCCTGGAATCAATCCTTCATGGATACTGAGGACAACTTGCAGCCAGGAGGCTAGAGCCTCCAGGAGGAGAGGCAGTTGTGCCCCATGCTCATCCGGTGGGACCAGCCTGAGAAGGAGGCCTGGAATTTGCAAGTGGAGGTCACTGGTGGCCTTGACCACTGGGCATCGTGGGCTTGCCGTTGGCAGGCTGGCAAGGGCGAATCCTCCCTGGAATAGGCTCATGTGCCGGGGAGAAGAGGAACAGGAGGCAGCAAAGGCAGACCACTACTTTTTTCTTTTTTAAGAATTTAGCTGTAAAGGCATGAGGGAGCTGTGGGTGGGATGTGGGATCAAGGAAATTTACTTTTTTCTTTTTAAATACTGGGAATCAAACCCTGGGCCTCCCGCATGCTAGGTGAGCGCTCTACCACTGAGCTAAACCTCACAGCCGCCAAACTGACTTCTTAATGGGACAATTACAGCATGTTGTGTACTGAAGGTTGATTCGGTAGAGGAACAGAGAGATTGCAGACGCAAAAGAGAAGCAATGTCTCCTCCGGGCCACAGGCCTGGCCTCAGAGGAGAGGGCAGGCCTCGCCCCTGGCAGCAGCAGGAAGGCAGCGTGTGCCACAGGAGGCCAGGCGTGGGAGCTGGAGTGGGTCCTCCACAGACCTGGGCCGGGTTTCTCTTTTCTCTGCGAAACAGCGAGCTAGGCCATCAGCTGAGAGTGAGGACAGGGAAAAGGTTTACAGAGGGAGGAAAGGGCAGTCAAGGTGCATTGGGGAGGACGGTACTGAATAAATTTGGGAGATGGATGGATCTGGAGGAAGATCAATAGCCTGATGTTTTGCTGTCACGTTCAACCGCGGTGGGTGCAGATTTAACCAGCATCGGGGTTCTGCCATCCAAGTATAGCAAAGTAAGAGTGCACAAGGGGGAGGGTGGACCCCAGGGAGTGATTATAATGATGGCCCATGAGATTTCAGCTGGGCAGGGAGAGCCTTGAGAAAGAATGGGGCGGGGGGGGGGGGCGCAATCAGTTACAGATCCCAGTGGGTTCAGGGAATTTCGAGTTTGGTATTAGAAGAGACTAGTTGAAAAAATAGGTACTAGCCAGAAAATGTGAAACTTGAAATTAAGGGGATGTAAGGAGGGCCACGGTCAGCAATGACCAGGTCAAGGGATATTGGACCTTAGCTAGGATGAAGGACATCATGACTGGAGTAGAGGTCATGAACTTGAGAAACCAGGGTGCTGGAGGAATCACCCATGCAGACACTGAGATCACTCAGAACCCTCAGTGGAGCAAACGTGGAGTTATGGTGAGCCAAGAGCTGAAGGTGCGGGGGACAGTTGGGGGTATCAGCAGCTGACTGCAAAAGGAGAGTTAGAGTGCGCGTGGCCTGATGGCTTGAATCTGAAAGGTAGAGGTGTCTAGAAGGTACTGAAGAAAGACGTCCTACTTGGTAAATTGCTGAGAAGTGCTTAGTGGCATAGAGTACAACAGCAAGACTTCCCAGGACTGCAGGGGGGGCCGTGTCCTCAGGTGCTGGTGAGTTTCAGTTAGCAAAGAATGTAAGGACAACCAGGAGGAGGTCGATGGCAGTCATAGGGCGGTCACTGCTGGCTGCCCATGAGTTCCCCCAACATGGGACCAGGGGATCAGGATGAGGACAAATGAAAAATGGGGGGTGGGGAAGTGATGCACAGAGGCATATGTGGGTGTGGGGTCATCCTGGAGAGTTGGCACAAGTGTCAGGGACTCCATTGGTGGCTGATATAAAACAGGACATGACAGGATATTTATATCCTGATGATGCATTGCAAGACCCAGAGGCCTCCAGGCAGATGGCCGTGTGAGGCTCTGGAGAGGAAGCAGAAGGCTCCAGCACCCCTCTCCTGCTGTGGGCGTGGGCAGCTCACTGGCGAAACCCAGGCTCTCACTGAGCTCTAGAGGCAGCTATATTACATTTTTATATTAATGTAAGTTGTAAAAAAAAATGTCCTTGACAATTCATTTTTGTCTCAATCATGTGGCTTTTCCTTTTGCATAAAAAGAAGAGCACTGTTCAACTATCTCTCAGAATTATTATAAGTAAATAGGGCTGCAAGGTAAGCCGTGAATATTGTGCTCCACTAAAATATTTCTGATTTTAAATACTGTTTGCCGGGGCTGGGGATGTGGCTCAAGCGGTAGCGCGCTCGCCTGGCATGTGTGTGGCCCGGGTTCGATCCTCAGCACCACATACAAACAAAGATGTTGTGCCCGCTGAAAACTAAAATAAATAAATAAATATTTTAAAAAAAAAAGGGCTGGGATGTAACTTGGTGGTTCAATCCCCAGTACCAAAAATTATAAAAATAAATAAATAAATAAATAAATACTGTTTGCCCCCCACCAATACATTGAAGTACTAGCAACAAAATAGATATCAAAGTTAGTGTAATGTTCATGTAGAAAATGGATTTATAAAAACCACACAGATACTGGTTAATCACAGAATTCATTGCTAGATGGTAGAGGCAAATGCCAGCTACCTGATTTCTTTATATGTAATTATTTTCCATTTTTATTGATCTTGATTTTGATCAAGACTGATTTGATTTTTTGACATTGGATTAAAGATAAATCATTAAATATTATAAACTTTTAACTTATCAAATAAAATTTAAAATCTATGGAATTTAAAATGAGGCATTTATTTTAGCTTCTTATCCCTGTCTCTGAGAAGATTCTTTGTGTTGACAATTCACATTCATAACGCATCTTCACCTCTTTCTCCAAACTATTTGGCAAAGTTATGAACACATCACAGATAAGTAAAGCCACCCCAAAGTCCTGGGTGAGCCTAAGCACGCACGTGAGTCCGGGAAGGCCATGAGGTTCGGTGCGCTTTCAGAGGGGCCACCCTTCACCCTGACCTCCCTGACCATTTTAAGCAAATGATCTTCATTCATCCAACAAATGTGCTGAGTACCTGTTTGTACTGTTGTTGGTCTAAATAGTAAACAGGAAACCACAAGGACTAATCATGATAGAGCTAATATGGAAACATGCGTGGCTGAGATGTCCCCTGCTTTGGATAAGGAGTCAAGAAACCCTGAGGCCAAAGATCCAGGAGATACCAACTATTGAGCAATCTCAGGTAACAGGAGGAGAGAAGAGAACAAAGAACAAAGCCCATGTCGAGGGGGAGCTTGGTCTATGCCACTGAACACAACCAGTGTGCTTAAAAAACAGCACAGAGGCCATGGTCAGCACCTTGGGTTTTATCCTAAGGTGAAGTCCTTGGAGGTTTAAGCAGGAGACTGATGTTACAGAAATTACCTTTTAAAGAACAGCAGTCTCCCTGCAACGTGGAGATGATGTGCACTAAAAGGCTGGAAGGGGGACAGCCAGAAGTGACCACTCAGGGTAAAATTAAAGGATTTGGTCACTGATTGGCAGTGGGTCAGGGAAACGAAAGTTCTGCTTTACTGAGACGGGTGAAATGGTAGAAAGGGGAGAACAGAGGCAGGGAGCACAGGGTCCACTTCTGAGTGTGTCTGATGTGTCTGAAGCATTGAGCTGAGTTGGTGAGTTGGAGCACAGGGGGTGGGGGTGGGGGGGTGGGGGGTGGAGGTCAGAGGTCAGAGGTGGAGAGAGAAATGCAGTCCCCAGCATGGGGGTGGTACAAATCCACAAGAGTGACAGAGAACATAAGAAGGAAGGAACCATAATGCACATCCCCTGAGGAGCCACCAGCCTTTGGGAGCTGAGCAGGAGGGTGGCAGCCAGCATGGGCACCCAGCAAGGAAGGGAAGACCCGGAGCTGTGAGGTGTTGAAGAAGCAGGAGAGGAAGCCCTGCCGGAAGGAAGGCGTGGCTTTGGTGTGGAGAAGTTGGAAGGACGAGGTCAGTACAGTGCCCTTTGCCTGTGAAGACAGACAGATCATGGCGACTCTGGAGGAGTCCTTGGAGATGGAGGCAGATTCTTATGGGATGAAGCGTGGACAGAGGGGAGTCGACTCCTTCTGAAGTTTTGGTAGGAAGAGGAGTGGGGAAATGTGGCCGTGGGAGGAGGGTTCTTCCGACATTGCAAAGGCTGGAGCTCGTTCTGCTCACTGGCAGGAGCAACGGAGATGGGTTTCTTGGTGACTCAGGAGAGAAATGCGATTGCTGAAGAAGGGGAGAGCTTTTGAGCAGGGCTTGCATCCAGCACTGCCGGAGGGATGGAGGCTCAGCGGGAGGAGGGCAGCTGTCTTTGCTGTGAGAGGGGCGAGGGCAGATGAGCTCCTCCACGCAATGGCTCCACGAACGCAGGCACCTTCTCCACTGCGTGTCACCCTGCATTGAAGAGGGCTCCACACATACAGGATGGTTGGTAAATGTTTGCTGCATAAACAAGAATATCATTCATGGCTCCTGTCCTGAGCAAACTGTGAAGTAGCTTGTGCAGATGAAAACAGGAGAGAGATGGGATGTGAGCAATTTGGCAAGAAGAGAGAGGAATCATGCCACTGGAGAAGTGCGATGAATCATGAGGTAGCTGCACGTGCCCATTTTAAGTCTGATCAGCAGTTGAGAAAGTGTGATTAGTGATGGAGAATCTACTGTCATCTGCATTCAGGGCCAGGGATCTGCCCAAGGAAGGTGGAGGCAGGGTTTCCAAGTGTGGTTTGTGCCAGTGACAGATGCAGAGGACCTTGGAGATCTGTGTCCCAGGTCCTGTTTATGTGGTGGATCATGGAGTCTGTGCAGACCAGGAAGGAAGGTAAACTTGAAGAGAGCAGTAGCCAGGGAGAAAGGCTGGATCAGTTGATTAGAAGAAGTCAAAGAGTTCAGCAGTGTCCACCGCTGGCCAGAGTTCTGCAGAGACAGAGACAGTAGTTAGAATGAGAATGTTTAGAACTGGGGTTTCCGAGGCAGTGTGGTTTCTCAGGATGATAAGGCCTGAGAAGGAGCCATAGAGTGGAGAAAGGCGAAGGTCGTAGGAGATGAGAAGGTTAGACTGGACGAGCAGGAGGAGAGGTGGAGGCGTCCAGGCCCCAGAATGGCCACGGAAACAGGAGCCCAGGTGGAGACTGAGCTGGGAGCTGGTCTCCCAAGAGCCAGGGGCTGGGTCGAGACCCTGGGGCTGCAGGGAGGAGAGGGAGGTGAGCAGCCAGGCAGCACAGGCTCCAGAGGGGGGGACTGAGGGCTTAGGAGACAGGAGACAAGCTCCACCTCTGGCCTCCAAATATGTGTAGGTGAAACTGAAGGCAGCCCTTGTCTCAGATGCTGCAAGGGAGATAGTTTCTTTTAACTCAGAGAGAAACACGAGGAAAGGGAGGAGTAGAAATTGGTCGGTGCTGGGGACGTACAGCGCCACAGGGGACGGAGCGTTTGGGTGAGAAGAGTGCTGGGTGTGAGGGAGCAGGGCTGTGAGGCGGGGTGTGTTCCGATGATCTTGGCAGGGAGGCAGGGACACAATCTGGTGACCTGGCTCTTCTCCTCTCAGGTGTGACTCTTAGCATTAGGATCCTTCATCCCAAAGGTTTTAGTCCACTTTTGTGTTGCTGTGACCAAGATATCAGAGAAGAACAACTTAGAGGAGGAAAATTTTATTCGGGGCTCACAGTTTCAGGGGTCTCAGCCCATGCATGACTGACTCCGCTGCTCTGGGCCCAGGGTGAGGCAGCACAGCATGGTAGAAAGGTCCAGGGGAGGACAGATGTCAGCTCACGGTGGGGTCAGGAAGCACAGAGAGAGGGAAGGGCGGAAGGGGCCACAGGGAAGATGCAGCCTTCTAGGGTACACCTCCAGTGACCCCCTTCTCTAGCCACATCCCACCTGCCCACAGTTACCTCTCAGACCCTTCAAACTAGCTTGGACTGATTAGGTTATAGCTCCCACAGCCCGTCATTTCACCTTTGAATATTCCTGCATTAACATGAGCGTTTTGGAGGGACACCTCACAGCCAAACCATAATAGGTTTCCTCAGCATTATAGGCTTATGCACGCCAAAGTTCCAGATCATTATAAATGTAATGTTACCTAATCCAATCCAAAAAAAAAAAAAAAAACATTTTTACAAGCTATTTGGGTCACCCAAATTCTAATCAGCTCATTAAGTGTTCAGTGGAACTAGCAGTTCATTGCCTCTCCCGTAATCTCACACCAAAGATAGGAGATTGCTGTTTCCCTCCATGGGCCTCAGAATCACCTAGAAACCTGCAGCCCTGTGTCAGGACTGAGTGAAGAGTTTCACCCACAACAGAAGGGAGGGGCGTGAAAGTGCCGAGGTGGAGGAAAGTCCCAGGGAGACAGAGGAGGGGCAGGGGTGAGGACCCGCTACTTTCAAGAAGTCAGATGCAGGCTCCATTTCACTGGAGGGCGAGGTTCTTGGACCCACGGACCCAGGGACTGAAATGAAGGACTAATGGCTGCGCCCCTCACGGCCCTGCTGGCTGCCACGGCCCCTGAGGACAGAGAGCATTAAGCTCTGGCTCCCACTCTCCCCGAGTCCCCTGGGCTAGCAGGCTACATGCCCTCAGCCTCGCCTTGCAGGACGGCTGTGCCACAGCAGCGACAGGGACACAGAGGCCAGTTGGTTTGCACCTCCTTCCAGAAGATTCCACAAGCACTGGAAGTCGGGCTACTTTCTGGCATCACGTCTTCTGCAAAGTGCTCCCTAAATTGCAACCCAGGGTGCGTCTGCAGCTCCAATTATTTTTTCGGTGCCGTTTGATCTGTTTCCATCAGGCATTTGATTTCTCCCTCAGATGATTGTTTTTCCCAGGAGTGAGCAAAGTCCAGCCCTTTCTCCAGCCAGCTCACTTCATCAGCACCGACAGATGTCCAGGGATGAAAGGAACACCATTAGCCATGGAACAGAAAGTAAAGACAGCGGTGCGACAGGAGCCGCCACCGAGACCGCCGCTAACTCTCTCGGGCAAACAACCTGCAAATAAAGAAAAATGAGATGACGATTACTGACAATTTGAGGAGTAATTGTTTTAGAAAAAAGAAATTCTAGTACATACAATGGCTAGGACATTGTCCGTATAGGAAACAGAAATATTTTCAACCCAACCTAGCTCCTCTGTAAACTTGTTTCAGATTTTTTTCAACCCAAAGAGGAAGGTCTGTGATAATCTGGTTTTCATTAGTTTCTAATTTGTGGCCAAGAAAAAGCAAATGAATTTTTTTTGCTGTGTGTGTGTGTGTGTGTGTGTGTGTGTGAGAGAGAGAGAGAGAGAGAGAGAGAGAGAGAGAGAGAGAGAGAATTTTTTAAAAAAAGGGTGGAGGTTGGGGGCACTGTGGGGGGGCCTCTGGAGCCTGGCTGAGTTCCGACTGGGTCTGGGTCCTACGATGGCCCTCAGCAACAGATCCTGCTTCTGTGCAACCCGGCAGTCCCATCCTCTGCCTGGGGGTGGGAAGAACTCACGAGTGGGCGCAGCCTTGCCACCACTGCGGGCTCAGCACAGTCCCTCGGCGGGCGGCAGTGGCTCTGCTCAGGGCTTCGGTGCTCCCTGGAGATTGAGGGAGAGGCCCCGGGAACCCAGGTGCTTTGGGCTCCGAGTTAAGGGAAGCCAGAATTCCTGGGGGGGAGACAAGGGAGGCCAAGCGCTGTCCCTGAGTGCCCCCAAGAGGATGCTCTGGAGAACACCAGGCAGTACCAACCCCCTCTCCCCGGCTCCAAGGACTCAGAGGGGGCCAGCAGCTCCTGGACAGCTGACAAGCTGCGACTCATTTTGAGAGAACATTTGCCAGCTTTCCCAGATTTTAGTTTTACTTAATTTCCCTATACCTCAATTTTATTTTATTTTTTTTTTTTTTGCCGTTTTAGATTTTAGATTCCTTCCTGCTTCCTTTTCCTGTGAAAGCATACAAATGACACAGCCCAGGGAAGCCAGGTGACCCCGCCTACAGGAGAGGGTGTGTGAGGCACAGTTCCTTCCGGCCCAGCAGGACCCGCAGGTGACCACCCGTGTTCCTGTGTTGGGCTTGATCTGCAGCCAGTGGCCAGCAGGAGAGGGGAAGCTGCCTGGCCCCTGTGGGGCTTGAACTAGTGACCCCTGCTTCATTATAGAATGATGTTCTCCCCAGCCAAGTCTTCTAACTACCTTCAGGCCAACAAAAAACAGCATCTCGTTCATTATATTCTCCCACGACTCATTATTTAGATTCCTAAAACATGAATTTATGGAAGAATCTATGAATTCTGTACTTTAAAATGAATGTTTCCTATTCTTAAGAGAATCTATGAACATGAGCATATAAAGATGGAATAATTTACTCCTGAAATAAATAAAATATAAAGCATGCAATGAGTCAAGATTTTGCCTAGGTAGAGCATAGTAACCATGTATTTTCCACTCTAATCTGATGAAATATAAGAGGAAGATTTTTATAATTATTCGAAGTGCAGAGTAGTATCTTTTGTATCTTTTGATGTTTATTTTCAAAAATGTTTGCAAATGTTATATAGACAATTCTAAATAATTTTAGTTATCTGTAGATTATCCACTTTATGAAAGCAAACCTAGAAATGTACAAACTAGGTTTAATCAAAGTTTAAATAATAGTTTGACAGGTTAATATTATCCTACGTATGCACCCATGCACACACATTCTCCCCTCCCTCCCTCCCTCCCTCCCTCCCTCTCTCTCTCTCTCTCTCTCTCACACACACACACACACACACACACACAGTATTCCAAAGGAAAATGATGCTTAAGTGATTTTGGCTAATTATCTGCTTTAAGCTCACTTGAGAATGGATTCTACGAAGACCCAGTCCACGTTACAAATTAACCGTATTCTTCCAAGTTGGTTCTGTTTGTAAAATGCTATCTAATATTGATAAGTGAAAAGGCCCTGGAAATAGAAGTAATAGCAAAAGAACAATGTTGGTTCCTTTCTACTAGTCGGAGCCCATCTATCAATCCCTTTACCATGGCTGCATGGTGTACACTGAGATAAATACAGATGTTCCCTTCTGCTTGGTGCTAATTTGTCACAACTCTTCAAGAAGTGCTCAGTGGCATGCTTGCAGTGAACTTGTGTTTTTGTTCCAGTGTGTGGTTAAAAGGAGTCTATGGAAATATGGGTCAAAGCTTGAAAGGAAACTAAAGGAGGTTTTTTGCTAATGACATGTGATTACTTGTCTAAATTATTTCCTCAGGGTAGTAAGCTTTCTACAGATTCTAGCACAATATTTATTCTAGGTCAAAAGGTTTTTGTTTTTAATTTCACAATATTTAAAAATGTTATGCTTTCAGAAGGCACCTTTCAGACATTGTGTGTGCTTTTGAATCATCAGAAATCACCAGATGCACATGTTAACATATTTGTCTCCCCTGGGAAAAAGAATCGCATGCTCAAATGCTCTTTTATCACAAACAAAATAAATGCAATAGTGCTTACTAACAAATTCTTTAACTAATGGATATTAGTTTTACAAATTCCACTAGCATTTCAACCATTATGAATGAAGTCAGCAAGATTTACGAAGTCTCATTGGACTTTGTCCATTCCTTAACTTCTTCCTAGATAGTAGTGAAGCCAAGTAAATCAAACAGATAAATGATTAGTTGTCAGTTATGGGAGCAACTTACTTTATTTCTTTTATATCTTTTAGTTGTGGATGGGCACAATACCTTTATTTATCTATCTATCTATCTATCTATCTATCTATTTATTTTTATGTGGTGCTGAGGATCAAACCCAGTACCTCACACATGCTAGGCCAGAGCTCTACCACTGAGACCCAGCCCCAGCCCAGGAGCAATTAATTTAAAATATTTATGTAGATAAAAACATTCTGAATCCCTCTATTATTAATTCCCATTGCCATTATTTATCAGAATTCCTTAACTAATTAAAACTTAATGGCATTTATTCATCCATTCTACAGTTATTGTATACCAGCTATTGACAAGATTTTATGCCAAGTTCAGGACATGTAAATAGGTAAAGGGATGTGAGGTGCGTGCAGAGAATCTTTAAAAGGCTAAAAAGGACTGGAGCATTTCAGGTCCCAAAGAGTCAAACAATTCGATCAGCCAAAGAAACCCCTCAGGACAACATCCCACACCAAGAAGAAATTTTCTTAGAATAGATAATAGTAAAAAAGAAAATAGAAATTCCAATTAAAAGTGGGAAACCATGGGGCTGGGGCTCAGTGGTGGAGTGCTTGCCTTGCACGTGTGAGGCACTGGGTTCCATCCTCAGCACCACATAAAAATAAATAAATAAAATAAAGGTATTGTGTTCATCTATGACTAAAAAAAAAAAAATTTTAAAAAGTGAGGACCAGAGTTGGGAAGCTGCAGAAAGTGAGCCCATGTAATTTTGAACACTGCCCCCAAATCACCAGAATAGGGAAAGCTGCCCTAAAAGCTTCTCCGAGTCCTACCTCTTTGTGAAGTTTCAGGAAAATTAATTTCAGCTACAACTGAGCAAGATTTCATGGACAACTGAGCAGCCCTAACAGAAAAGAAGTGAAGTGAAATCCCATAAAAAGTTCTTAAAAGGATACAGAGAACGGAGAACAGGATATGAAAGAAGAGCCACAAGACGGAAGAAAAGTAAAACAAGTGGCAGAGCCGTTTCAAAGTGAGCTGTTGTTATGAGTGGAAATAAGTACAAAAGATCATCTCAACAGAAACAAAAGGGAAAAAGGACAAACTTCTGAAAAACAAGTACAAATTAGAAGATTTGAGAGAGCTAATGGATTTAGAAATCAGGTAAAGAAGATCCAATATGTGTATACTTGAAATCAAAGAAGGAACTCATCAAAGCAAGAGAATAGAGCAAATGCTAAAAATCAAGTTCAACACAAGTGTCCTCACAGTAGGCTTGTGGACCGACCCAAAGGTGACGGATTCCAAGACATATCCCTCTTTTCTCTTTATCGGTTCTTTTTCATTAAATATAACATTAGGATTCATTTTTACCTAATTATAAAAGCATGGCATGTAATTTGCTCTGATTCTGCTTCCCCTCCCCCTCCCCTTCTCCTGCCTATTCCCTTCCCTCCACTGATCTTTCTGCTGTTTACTTACAGTGTGTGTGTGGGGGGGGGGTGTTTGTTTTGGTTGGTTGGCTGGTTGGCTGGTTGGCTGGTTTTTAGTTAATGGCTTGTGGAGATACTTGACGGTGAGATTCACTATGGTATATTCATGTTTGTACATAGGAAAGTTAGGTCAGATTAATTCCACTCTTCTTCCCTTACCCAGTCTCTCCTACCTCTCCCTCAGTCCCTCCCTCTAGTCTGCCAATCTTCTTCTGTTTTGATGGAATACCCTCAATTCCACCACACTCCCGTTTTGGACTAGCTTCCACGTATCAGAGAAAACATTAAACTTTTGATTTGGGGGATCTGGCTTATTTCACTTAGCATGATCGTATCCAGTTCCATCTATATATTAGCAAGTATCCTTATTTAATTCTTTTTTATAACTAAGTAATACTCCATTGGGTACATATACCACATTTTCTTTATCCATTCTTTTGTTGAAGGGCACCTAGATTGGTTCCTAGGTTAGCGAGTGTGAATTTTGCTGCTATAAACATTGATCCCTACAGTATGCTGATTTTAGATCTTTGGGATATATAACAAGGAGTGAGATAGCTGTGTCACATGGTGGTTCTATTCCCAGTGTTTTCAGGAATCGCCATACTGCTTTCCAGAGTGGTTGCACAAATTTGCAGTCCAACCAACAATGTATGAGTGTCCCTTTTTCTCCACATCCTCACCAATACTTACTATTTGTATTCATGGTAATTGCCAATCTGACCAGGATGAGATGAAATCTCAGTGTAGTTTTGATTTGGATTTTTTGATAGAGATGTTGAGCTTTTTTAATATATTTGTTGGCCATTTGTATTTCTTATTTTAAAGAGTGTCTGATTAGTTCTTTTTCCCATGTGTTAATGGATTATTTGGGTCTGGGTGTTTGTTGAGTTGTTTTTATGTAATCTGAATATTAATGTCCTATGGGAAGAGCAGGTGGCAGACATCTCTCCCATTCCCAAGGCTTCTCTTCACACTCTTGTTTTCTTTCCTGTGTATAAGCTTTTTAATTGATGCCATCCACTTATTAATTTTGGGTTTTATTTTTTGTGCTCTAGGAGTCTTGTTAATGAGCCAGGCCAAACATTTGAGTGTTGGCCCTACATTTTCTTCTAGCAGTTCAGAGTTTCTGGTCTAATCCTTCGAGTTGACTTTTGTGCAGGGTGAGATAGAGGTCAAGTTCATTCTTCCACATATGGATTTCCAGATTTCCCAGCACCATGTTTTAAAAAGGCTCTGTTTCCTCCAATGTATGTTCTTGGCACAGAAATAGTTATCGTCTAGTATCAGATGACTATTTCTGTGGGTTTGTCTCTGTGTCATCTAGTCCCTTGGTTTTCATGTCTATCTTGGGGCCAGGGCCACACTCTTTATGTTACCATTGCTCTGTAGTATGAGTTGAGGTCTGGTTTTGTGATGCCTCAGGCATTATTCTTTTTGCTCAGAATTACTTTAGCTATTCTGCATCTCTTGTTTTTCCAAATGAATCTTAGAATCACATTTTTTGGTTCTGAGAAGAATGCCATTGGTATTTTGATGGAATTTCATCAAATCTGTACAACATTTTTTATAGTATGGATATTTTGATGATATTAAGTCTACCTATCTAATTACATTGGAGATCTTTTCATCTGCATGGTCTTCCCCAATTTGTTTCTTCAGTGTTCTATAATTTTATTGTGGGTGTCCTTCACATCCTTAGTTAGAATAATTCTCAAATATTTTATTTATTGAAGTTTTTATGAATGGGATAATATGCCTAATTTCTTTTTCAGCAGATTCATTATCGGAGTATAGGGAAATAATTGATTTTTGAATATTGATTTTGTATCCTATTACATTACTAACTTTGTTTATCAACTCTAGAAATCTTCTGGCGAAGTTTTTTGAGTCTTCTAAATATCAAATTGTGTCATCAGCAAACAGAAAAAAAAATGATCTCCTCTTTTCCTTTTTGCATTCCTTCAATTTCCCTTTTTGCCTGATTGCTCTGGAGAGAATTTCAAGGACTACGTTGAATAGCAGTGGTGAAAGTGGCCATCCTTGTCTTATTCCTGTCCACAGATGAAGTGCTTTTAGTTTTTCTTTGTTCAACAGGATGTTTTCCTTGGGTTTGTCATATACACTCTTTCCAATGTTGAGGCAAATCCCCTCTGTCTCTAGTTTCTCTAATGTTTTAAATGTAAATAGGTATTGGTCTTTGTCAAGTGATTTTTCTGCATCTATTGAGAAAATTATGTAATTCTTTTCCTTAATTCTATTTATGTGGTACTTACATTTAATGGTTTGCCTATGTTGAACCAAACTTGCATCCCTGGGCTGAAACCCATTTTATCATGGTGTACTATATTTTTAATGTGTTTGTATATATGGTTTGCCAATATTTTATTAAGAATTTTTAAAAAATAATTTTTGCATCTGTGTTGATTAAGGATATCAGCCTAAAGTTTTCTTTCTTTGATGTGTCTTTGTCTGGTTCTGGCATCAGGGTGATAGTGGCTGATAATTTGGCAATGTTCCATCCTTTTATACTTCATGGAATAATTTGAGGAGGATTGGTATTAGTTCTCCTTTAAAATCTGGTAGAACTCAGCTGAAAATCTATCTGGTCCTGGGCTTTTCTTTGTTGGAAGGACTTTGATAGCTCTTCAATTTCATTATTTGATATTGATCTGTTTAAATTTTTTATATCCTCATAGTTCAATTTAAGTATATCATGTGTCTCTAGGAATATGTCAATATCTTCAAGGTCTTCTAGCTTATTACAGTATAAATTTTCAAAATAGTTTCTGATGATCCTCTGAATTTCAGAAGTGTCTATGGTGATATTTCCTTTTTCAACTCTAATGTTTTTTATATAAGCCTACTCTCCTTTTTTTGGTTAGTGTGGCCAAGGATTTATCAATCTTGCTTATCCTTTTAAAAAACCAACTCTTTGTTTCTTTGATTGATGCTTTGTATTATTTTTATTCTTAATTTCATCTCTGGTTTTAACTATTTCCTATCTTCTATTGATTTTGGTGAACTCGAGACATATTCTAATACAATTACTGGGTTTCAAAGAAAAGAAAATAATCCTTTGGGCATCAGGGTAAAAAGATGAATTAATTAATAGAGGGGGGAAACCCAACATGTTGTTATTAGGCTTTTCCATAACACTTTATGACAGAACAGGAAGTGAAATATTTAAGATATTCAGTGGGAGTAAAGTGAAATCCCATGACTTTATATTCAGGTTAACTCATCTTTTTTCCATATTTCTTATTGCTGCATTATAATTATACATCATGGTAGGATTTGTTGTTATATAGTCATTCCTGCACATGTTATAACAATATAATTTGTTAATAATATTTCCCAGTATTTTCCCTTTCTCTCCCTATTTGTCTCCCATGGTCAACAGTTGTTTTCGTTTAGGAAATGGAACTCATCATTTTAGTCCCTTCTGGATCTTAGAGTTTTGAGAAATCATAAGAAATTCTGATTGTTTTTCTTCTAAATGTGACCTGATTACTTTCTTTTGAGACTTTTAAAGTTTTAACTTTGTACTATATGCTAGGAATTTTGATTATCGTATATTGTGGAAAGGTTCTTTTTTATCTTGTCTATTTGGGGTTCTGAATGCATCCTGTATCTAGAGGTCCATCTTATTTGCAAGGTTTGGGAAATTTTCTGCTATTATTTCCCTAAAGAGGTTATCCGTACCATTAGCCTGTTTTTCACAAACCTCTTCAATTCCAGTTATTCTTAAATTTTGTCTCTTAATGTCTCAGAGATCTTATATATTTTGATCATGGCTAATTATTTTATTTTCTTTAATACTATCTGAATGTTCAAGGCTGGCCACTTTGTCTTCCAGGTCTGAGACTCTGTCTTCTGTATGGTCTACTCTATTAGAGAGATTTTTCAGCTGAACATTTTATTCAATTTAATTGGCTTTCCATTTCCATGATTTATGTTTGATTCTTTTTCAGTATCTCTATCTTCTTATTGAATTTCTCATTCATTTTCTATACTGACTTCTCTATTTAATTATTTTTTCTGTGTTCTCTTGGAATTTATTGATCATTTTGCTAGTCTTTTGAAAATTCTATTATTTCATCCACTTCAATATCTTTGGAGTCAGTTGTTAGTGAATTATGAACTTTAGGAAGTGTTATGTTGTGTTTTCTTCATGTTCTTTGTTTTCCTATGCTGGATTTTGTGCATCTGTTGGGATGGATTTCTCTTCCATTGTTATATGCATGCCTTTTTAGGGTATAGACCTCTCTTGTCAAAGTATTCTGGGATATCAGGCTATTGTGAAGTTTTCTATATATTTCCAAGGGATTTTCATAGTATAATTTCCTTGCTAGGTTTGTTTTTGTTTTTGTTTTTGTTTTGGGGTTTTTTTTTGTGATAACCAGTATATTTTCATACAGTTTCTATTGTGTCAGAGCTTGAGAATCTCACTTTTCCTGTAGGTCTCACAAGAGTGGGGTCTTTCTTGTAGATTCAGGATTTGTGTTATATACACAGAGTATGTGGGATATAAGCTCTATCATTGCTCTTCACTGAACAACTGTGCATATTCTAAAGGGGTATGAGAGTGAACTAAATTGAGACCCCCCTCATAGGTGTGATGTTGACAGTCTCTGAGTTAATTCTGTTTTCACTGTTGGAGTAGATGTCCACAATTTTAACCTGTCTGCCCCCCAGCCCCTTCTAATTGGGACCTGGTCCACTCTGGTGAGTCTTTTGGCTCCAGGACGCAACTATGGGGCTGTTGCAGCTACATTTTTAACTCTACCCAGTGTTCCATCATTGGCTTATCAGCAGCCTTGACACTTTATCACCACATCCTGCCTGAGATGTTTGGCTCCCTTGGCTCTCAGGGCACCCACACCCTTCCGGTTTCCACCTACCTCAGAGGTGCTGCTGTCCTTTGCCAGCTTCTTCTCATCTTCCCTGAGGAGGTTGGACAATCTTGTCCAGTCTCATGGCTTATGACAGAGTCCCATTTTCAATCCTGACATATCAGAATCAGAGATCTAACCTAGTGTCAAGTATTACTAATAATTTCAAGATTGTAAGTAATTAAGAGGCACAGGAAAAATATGAAGAAGTCCAGGTCACCAAAGTGGTTCCTCAGATCCTTTTTTGGCATATTAAGATGTGCTGTAGATAAGATTTATATTCAAGGACTCTAAGAAATTCATGGAATAATCGCTAACATGTAATTTCTTAATTATATAAACTGTCTCATCACTCGTCATTTAATGAAATATCTTCATATCATCCCCTGATAATTGCATAATTCATGACACTTTCAAGAGAGTCCTATTTCATAAATCCACAGATTCTAATTTATTTACCACATACTGTCTTAGAAATGCCACAGGAAGACCTCTTTCCTAGTAAATGCCATGGTTGGCAGGTTCATTAACATGTGTACAAAGAAACTTGGCCAGGTCATCTCTCTTTCTTTCCTGGGACCAGAAAAGTTGAAAACGGAGGAAAGGACTGATAACTTCAAATTGTACCTACAGCCATCTTTACCTTTCTTCTAAACCCCAAACTCATCCATTCAATGAGCTGGCCAACATTTTTACTTACCTATTAAATAGAGGTTGGACTGAACATGAGCATGATGGAAATAATGATTAATGATTCTTTTCTCCACTCCTGGGAGACACACAGTATCTATACACACAGTTATCCTTCCCTCCTCTTCCCTGTTTCCTTAGCCCCCTTCTTCTCAGGGAAAACATTATACTGAACTCCTCGTACTCTCTCACACCAGCCATCCAATCTATAGGAAAACTCTGCCATTTCTACCTTCAAAATATATCCAAAACTCAGTCACCAATCCCACCTCCACTGCCACCTCCCTGGGTCAAGCCACCATCGTCTCTTGTGTGAGATGCTCAAAGAAGCCTCTACCTGCACCTCTGCTTCCTGTACCCCCTTTGCCCTCTGAAGTCCATTCTGAACAAAACATTACTCAAGTCACGTGTCTCCTAAGCTCAGAGCTGTCCAGCGGCTCTGGTATCTTTCAGAATAACAGTGGAGTTCTTACAACAGCCATCAGGGACGGGACACCCTGGCTCCCCACAAATGCTCTCCTTGGCCCTCTGTTATCTCCCCTCGTTCGCTGTGCCTCAGCCACGGGGCCTCCTAACCATGCAATCACGGCCGCAAGGCTTTCCTTCTGTTGTCTGGTTCCTCTATGGAGCTCATTCCCCAGAGAGCATAGGGCTTGTGTTGTGGTCTCCTCCAGATGTTTGCTTCAGTGTATTTTCTTTATAAGGCATTTCTCAGTCACCTCTTTAAAAGTGTGATCCCCATCTTCCCTTGAATCTCTATTACTCTCCTTCGCACATCACCACTGAAAATACTACTAGGCGTTTCTTCTCTGGGGTTTATTGCTATGGTTTGTAGGTGAGGACAGAGGTGTTTATCCTCTACATCCACAGTAATGTTTGGCACATAGTGGGCTCTCAGTGCTGCCCAAATTCATTTGTAACTGAGCAAATCAATTTGACTTGATCAGAGTTTGGAGAATAATGATCTTGCCTAACGTAAAGAGAACATAGTTTAGAACTGTAATGAAGAAGACCTTGAAAATGATACCACGGAGGATGGTTTTACTCGGCAGCTAAAGAAACCAATAAAGGGAACTGAACCAAGTATGTAGTTGAGAGAACTTTCTAGAGGCACAGGCTTTGGGGGAGCAGCCCAGGCCTCTGGCCCAAGAAGGACCTGTGGGAAGAGCATGAGATCTGGTGCCCAAGAAGGACGTTGAGGGATAGAAATGACCCAGAGAGGAGAGATCCCAACCACCCTCTCCAGACAGGGAGGGACCCTGAAAGGTACAGGTGCACCCCGAGTGGTGGGGAGGGAGGGCCCCCCACCCTGGCCCACTCCTCGTGGCCTGCAGAGCCTCACTGCCAGTCAGCATCCTTGGTCTGTCCCGAGTCACTGAGTCACTCCTCAGGGAGTTTCTGTGGGGAGGAACAGGTTCACCCCCTTCTCAGGGCTCCCAGATTAGGGGACCTCCAGAGTCTCAGGAAGGGAAAGGGAAAGAAAGAAGACAGGACTTTCCAGACCCACACTGCAGGTCTTCTTCCAGCCAGGTGAGGTGAGAGGATCCTCTGGCCTGGTGACCTCTCCTGTGCTGGGGAAGGAGAGGTGTCGCAGACCCACTGCCCAGCCAGCCGTGGGAGAAGGAAAGGGACATCTCCAGACCACAGTGCAAACACCAGCACACACACAGGCACACTGACCATCGGTGCTTTTCTGATTCCTTGGTGTCCCTGTGGCCCCACTCCCCGCCCCCAACACCCCCTCCCATCCTCCCTTCCAGACCTGGTGCTGCGGGAGGCTGTGGCTCAGCCTGGGGCTGTCCTGGGCTCTATGCTGTCCTGTTGAGGCTGCTGGGTGGGAGGGGATTGGAAACAATGGCGGAGGTGTGCTTGCCAGGCTTGGTCCATTGAGATGGGATTGGGGTAAAGAAAACCTGCTTCACAAGTAAGAATAACAATGAAAGGCAAATGGTGCTCCTTGACTTAGTCCTCTCGTTGAAGCTGAGCATGCTCATGGCTATTACAGGGGTCACCAGCAGTTACCAGGTCAAACACATGGCCTGTTTGCTAGAATTTCTGAGAGAAGCATGAAAATATATTGCTTTATAAGATTGATAATGATGTATCATAATCATTATAATATGCACATCGATTCTTTAAAATTTATATGAATAAGACTATTTACCATATCATTAAATACCAAACTGGAAAATTTACTGGAGGACTCCTTGCTCTCCCCCATCCCTCCCTGACCCCCACACATGTTTTTATTTTCTTGTTTTTTTCCGGAATCATGTCAAGCAGGAAATCCCAGGTTCTATCACCATCAACCTTGGGCTAAAACAGTGCCTTCTAGTCCACATGTGACCACTTTGAAAGCTCATCTTGTCTTGTCCTCTTGCAGTACAACCGGTACCAGCAGTATGGTGTGGAAGAGTGCGTGCTGCAGATGGGGGGCGTGCTGTGCCCCCGCCCTGGCTGTGGAGCCGGGCTCCTGCCCGAAGCAGGCCAGAGGAAGGTCACCTGTGAAGCGGGCAACGGCCTGGGCTGTGGGGTGAGTACTGCCCGCACCCGGGGGTGTTGGGCACTGTGTTGGATGGCTTTTGCAAATGGTCTAAGATTATATTTTTATTTTCAATTTCTTGTTGGACTGAGATATTTTTGAACTGATATGTAGGAAAATCGGGTTTTAAATTCTCACATAGGACCCCACATAAGAAAATACATATTTTTATTTGGGGAGGAGTTGTACGGAGATTTTCTGTTTAAATTGCTTATCAAAATGTTTATTCTAAGCCCTGTGAACCGCTGCGCCAGACTTTTCCACTTTTTCCCACCAGGGCTTGTATGATTCAGAGCAGAACTGTCCTCTCTCTCCAGCATTGCCTTGAAGTAGCTGGAGTGAAGGAGGGAAATTCCCCAGGAGGGCTGCCGTAGGACACTGTTCACCTAAGTGTTTCAAGAAATAAGGTGAAGATTAATGTGGAAAACCTGAAATGTTATTGTGTCATAAAATTCACTTTAAATAGAGATGAACAAAGCTAATGATGCCTGTTAGGGAGGAAGAATAAGAAACGTGGAAAACGGTTGTTCCAAAAGGTCAAAGCATGTGACCCGGCCGGCTTTTTGAGTGAGTCTCTGTCTATAAGTTGGCAGTTGAGGGGTAGAGAAGCAAAACTCCAGCCCACAAAGATTCACTAGATTATAGGTTGAATGGCAAATGGGCAATAATCCTGATATTAAATTTCACGCAGGCTGGAAAAGGAAGGAAGCATATGTGCTTAGAAAATGCTGTTGAATTTTGATGGGAAACGTTTCTTTTAAAACTGCAGCTTCATGAGGAGCTTTGCGGAGGAAGGATGTAGGTAGCAGGTGGATATTACCCACACCTAATTTTTGGCTGAGTCCTGTTAAGTCACCTGCACATAATTCAGCATCTGTTGTTCTTAGGAAAGCTCCGTATCTTTTGTGCAATGGGACTCATGAAACCCTGGGCTGAGAAATAGATGCAGCAAGTGGAAGTTGGAAAATAATGAGGGGCCAATGATGCCTAAAGGGAAGGAGAGCCTCTGTAATAATAGGGTAATAATTGCATTAGGATGAACTCAACTAACCTTTGCCACCCTGGGGAACATGGAAATCAAACCAGGTCTGTGGCCTCTGTGGTCATCAGCTTTGGTGTCATCTTCACAGATCTTGTGTGGCCTAGGCAGGCTGCCAGGTTCAGGGATCAGCATGTTAGTGAAAGTTTTCTTTTAAAGAGTCACAGTTGTTTGTACAAAGGGCTAAATTGTATGCTTCTGCCTATGACTTGCCTGCTGTTGTCCCACTGGGTTTTACGATTTTAACTTTCCTGATGAGGTGGACAGTTTCTTTAGTCCATCTTCTGCATGCAGTTATTCAATTTTACTATGAAAAGTCTAAGAATTTTATGTAATTTATAGATTTGAAGACCATATCTTCCTTTTTCTACATAATACATTGAAAATAACATGTGTTTTTTGAGCCTCAAATCATGAAAACTCCATCAGGAGTGAATCGAGTTGCTTCAGTGCCTTTGAATTAAGAAAGTTTATGGACAAACTTTACCTAAAGGAAGATGGCTATGCTCAGGATGTTCCTCTGTGCTTTGGAAATTCTAGGTAGTGAGTCTATTTTGGTCTGTTTCGTTGTTTGAGGAGGTATCCTTGTTGATTTGTGTATAAGTTGATTAGTGCCACGTAACAAATGGCCCAAATTATAACAACCTAATATAATAAGCATTTATTACCTCACAGACTTCCTGAGGGTCAGGAATCACCTGTAAGGGGCTCTCATAGGGTGGCCATTAAGGTGGGCACAGCTTTCTGCTGGCTTGGCTGAGCTGGAAGACCCACTTCCAGGATGAGTCATCATATGACTATTGGCAAAGACCTCAGTTCCTCGTTGGCTGTTGTCAGAGGCCACATTTTCATCAGGTGGCCTCATCACAATGGTGACAGCTAACTTCCCCTGGAGCAAGGGATACAAAAGAGGGTGCCACAGTGCCCTCCTCTCCAGAGTTGTACACCATCCCTTTCACTTTATGCTACTCCCAGGAAGCAAGGTACCATGTCCAGCCCACCCTCAAAGGGCAGGGAATTGGGCTCCATCTTAAAGGGCCTGGAGAACTCACTAGCATATTCTAAACCACCACCAGTTTGCAATCTGAAAACACTGAGGAAAAAAATCAGCAAATGGTTTTGCAATGAGAACGTTTGCTTCATACCTTCGTCTCCCTCCAACCTGCGCCGTCCAGGATTCTATCCATTCCCACAGCTGTAGCTTCTCACCTCTGCCTTCTTCCTTCAAATCCCTACTTTCACAAAAGGATGTTAACCCAACTTAAAGCTAAAGAAATTCTGTAGCAACTAAACAGGAAGTGGAATTGATGCCTTAAATCCTGGCCCCAGCAAATACTAGTGGTCTTCATCTTTCTGCCACAGTTTCCTCATTTCTAAAATAGGCTTCATAATGTTAACCCTGTATAGGATTATTGTGAATACTAAATGAGATAATAGGTATAAAATACATAGAACAGTGTCCAGCATAGAATAAGGACAGATACATTTAATAATTAATCGAAGATTGAATCAGTATTTATTGCTTACGATCAGTAAAATTGCTTAAAATTTTCCAAATAGTCTAGAATCAACCTCTGGACCAAGCCAGATTTTCAGCAGAGAATTACACACTTACATCTCTTTTCGCCATTCTAAGAATTACTTTTCCTAAATACTGTTTGCAATGATGTTATTTGTTCATATTAAGGTGGTTACGTGGGAAATTTGATGTATCTGGTTCAAGACATCTCAATAAACTTTGCTTGAGGAACAGTGGCGAATTTTCCAAGTCTGATCTGAATATCAGGGGTACTTGTGCCTGTCCTGAAGAAAGCTGGCCTTACGTACATTGCTAATTGAGCACCTGACAGTGTTTCCCTCTGGAAGCTGATGACTAGAAAACCTATATCTACATTTGTGTGCTACCTGGTATGTCTATAGCCAATGGATTTTGAAGTTATCCAATGGATTTTGAGGTTCATTTCCTGGCTTTCCTTTCTTTTATTTCTCTTTGCCTTTCCTAATAAAAATGGCTGCCCCAGGAGCAGCCAGGGCCTTATCCTCGGTGGCCTTCAAGGAGAAGTCATAGGTAGATAAGCTTCAGGAGAACCCTGCAGTCTTGGGCAGAGGAAAGCCCTAGATAGCATTCATCCCGGTGCTTCTTGGGCGCCGTTGGTAGTTTGTTGAAAAGCATCTTTGAATCCACCTGTACTTAGTTTTTTCCTCAACTGTCGACAGAAACTAAAAGTACGACTCCTATTATGTGGGTATGCAAGACATCTTTCATGTAACAAAAAGGTTCTCACATGTAAAAAGGTCAAAACCAAATTCCCTGACATTCGTAACTTGAAAATGAAGTCCTGGGATAGGTTGTGATAGGCCCTCAGCCACGTTTTCAGAGCTGAGACAGCCCTGCTTGCGCTCCAGGCCCCCAGGATTCTCACCTAGGCATTTAACTACCCCCGTGGGCCTGGGGGCCCCTCGGTGCACTCGGGTCTGTTGATGTAGTTTCCATCCAAAGAAATAGATTCCAGTGTCTGGATTGGCTTTGGGCTTCTTTAGATGCTAGCTTTAGCCTCTAGGATGTTCTTGTTCAAATATGCAGTAATGTCAATTGGAAAAGGAGATTCCTGGCACCGTGCCCCGCGCTATCACCAGGCTCACGTGTTGCTGGGGAGCTGTGCACATTGGCTAGTACACAAAGACAGGGTGTCCATGCAAAGTGTACTCCAGTCCCACTGGAAAAGTCCTGACGTGTGTGCTGGCCACCACACGCTTAGCACCACTATAAAGGATTATTTGAGAGAAAGTACCAACTCCTAGAATTCAAGTTGAAGTGTTAGCCTGTTTCGGTGGCTTCATATTGCCTATCCTGACACTAAATTCTTGTTCTCAGTAAGTTCATATAGTTGGGATTCAATATTCATTGAATGAATGAATGAGCAAGTGAATCATAACAAGGTAGAAATAATAGAAATACATTATCACTTTTATTTTCCAGTATTAAACATCACTCACCCCAGGATAGAATTGCATACTTTGCCTCAACAAAGATCTCTTCAGAAAAATAATCAAAGTATTTTCACATGCTTTTATGTAGTATTTAGGACACATGGTACATAATTTAGAACACCAATGTGTTCAGAGATCCACGAACGTTTGGGAATCAGAAAGTACTACAAAAATTAGGAGTTCATAGCCTGCCAAATAAAGAGTTTTGCACTTTCTGACATAAAATGTCTTGCTCTTGGAAGCACTAAGATTTTAATTTTGACTCAGCACAGAATATTTTTATGCTGATAGAATTCAACAAAGAATATATTTTGGGATCAAATAATTTGACCTCATTCTCTGCTAACCCTTGATCATATTTTTACTATTGCTCATAAAAACATTAATTGATTTCCAGAGGAATTCATTTATTCATTATCCTTTCTTCTGGCCTTATTCCTCATTATCAGGACTGTTTCACTAACTTTTATGACTGCAGTGTTAGCTGTTGTCATGTTCAATCCTGGAAAACAGGGAGAATCTGGGATACATCAGACTCATGGACCTGGAGTGCTTGTGCATTCTCTGTAAATAAAATATATCCCTGTCTTATTTGCTGTTATCTTAGACTATTATATGTCTGGGAGATAAGTTTTTAAGTCATACTTGAAGTTGAAGGAACGGTATTCTATTTTAAATGACAAATCCAGGGACAAGATTAATAAGAACAATAAAAAAAGTGAAAACAGGAGAACTTTAGACATTGTATTACTAAGGTAAGAAAATCACAGAGAATCTCTTCAGCCGTCTAAAGTCACTCCTTCCTTTGACAAATGGTATCTCCTGCAGCTCAGAGACAGGTCTATCCAAGGCACTAGCCTCGGGCCCCTTACCACCCGGCCATTCTGAGTCCTCGTCACCAAATGGGTCTCCTTGCATTGCTTTCCTTAAAGAGGGTCCCAAAGAGTGCTTAAGCTGAAGGCATGAAGGCCCTTGAGCGAGACATTCTTGTGGAAAATGGGCTACTTTGTGATGAGAAATTTGTGTACATTTTTGTTGAAAATGATGAGTTTTGAACTACTTATAAAATAGCATTAATATATTGCTGAAGGTTTTAGTCAAATGAGAATCTGAGCCTCATTTTCAGCCTGCGTGTAAGAAAGGAGTCCATGAAGAAAATGGTGATTATCTAGCCTTTTACTCAAAGCTCTAGTTAATTAGTGAGTAAAAACCTATGTTAAAAATAGAGGACCCTTTATTCAGTATTTAAAGCTCAGAAATAGAAAGCAAAATGATGGTCAATATTTAATAATAAAAGAAAAAAGAAAAATGGTTACCTTTCTTATTCTTTAAGGAGATTGAAATTTATTTTTATAAAAATGCTAACTTAATTAAATTATTCTAAAATGTTTTGTAAACTACATGGGCTCTTTCTTTTTTAAAAGACTAAGGATTAAAATCTAGACTCCAAGTGGATGTGGATTAAATCAGGAAGTTTTTCAGGAGAGCAGCAGGACAGGTATTCCTCAGGGTGACTGAATGCGTACAGGAGAATGAAGCTCTCGCCTTGCGTACCTGGCTTACTGCAGCCACCTGGACCCAACAGCATGTTGAGAGTGGAATCATATCTTGTTGACACATTATTTCTTAATATACAAAGTGTTCTTTATCCAAAATCATTTTTAAAGAAAGTTAATGTTATGAAATGTCAAAAATATGCATTCCATGTTTATTTGACATGTGTCCAAAAATCTAATTTAAACTCCAAGATTGGCTCATTTGCAGATTGGAAATAAGTCTCGCTAGACTTTCTGCCTGTGAGACAGCTTGAAGTGCAAAGATAGAAAGCTTTGCAGGGTATTTATTTTAATTAAAGAAACCGTTCACAAATGTGCAAGCAAGCTCTGCTTACCAGTCCTCTGGAAAGTTATCTATTAATTGGCAAATGTTCCTAGAAAGAAAAGCATTCTCCAGTGGAAGTGAATACTTTCTAATCTATCACAGGTGATTGGCCATTCTCCTGGTCTCTAACAGTTTGGGTTGAGATAAAGGGAAGTATGAAATAATTTAATTATTTTAAAGTATTGAAATCCATCTCTTTAATGTGTTAGAAAATCAATTTTGTTGCAGATTAACTAAAGACCCTTCTTTGAACAGTCTAGAATGTATACTTGTTCTGAAGAAGCCAGAGCTTGTATGCATTTACTTTGGTCCTGCTCTGACCTTGTCAAGATCTATGCTCCCAACATGGCAGCCTCTGACCACATGTGGCCATTTACATTAAAGTGAAAAAATTCATGTCCCCAGTCTTAGGAGTCACATTTGCTGTGCTCAGTGGCCTCAGATGGCAAGCAGTTACTGTATTGTATCATTGCAAAAAGTTCTGTTGAACATTGCCAGGCTGGGGAAAGATTTGGACATCCATCCAAGGAGTAGCAGTCACAAACTCAAAGCTTCTTGTGTCTCCAACATAGGCACTTTGAGTTCTTTGGTGGTAATTAATAAGAATCTTTCCAGAATTAAAAGCAGTTTTCTTGAGCTACAAATGTACAATAGACTTCTGCAAAGTGAGGATCATGCAAAACAGGTTCCAAGCAACATTACTAGGAGCAGGGCTGATGTGGGGAGTATCAACCAAGAATAAGCCTGGTGGAGAAGAAAGAAGAATCACAGGCATTTGGGGATCATTAGGATTCTTTCCTAGGAAGCACAGTTCAAGCAGTCCTATGGA
Source organism: Marmota monax (assembly GCF_021218885.2). Classification (NCBI taxonomy): domain Eukaryota; kingdom Metazoa; phylum Chordata; class Mammalia; order Rodentia; family Sciuridae; genus Marmota; species Marmota monax. The sequence continues at coordinate 6,657,604 of NW_026692848.1, forward strand.
ATGGTGGCTCCGTCTTCTGTCTGTCAGGGATTATGATTGGTGCAGGCAAGAGTTAAAATGCCTTGGGAATGTGGGGGTTGGGTATGGCCTCTTTCTCTGGACATTTTGGGGGTGGTGTTGCACAACCCATCAGCAGTTAAATGTGTTAGCCCTTAATGTGTCAAGAAACTGCAATGTGGCCCAGTTCAGAAGTTCTGCTATGAGGACATGCCTGAGTCCTGATCCAACAGTGGCATCCCAGCTCTGTTTTGATTGCCCCAGAACCAGTGATGCTCCATTTTTATTTTCTTTCTCAAGAGAAGGCAGAGATGGGGCAGAAATCCATGATCACACAGCTGGGAGGCCTGAGTTAAACTGGATTCAATGAATTCATTTTTTGTAGGACTTAAGACTTTGGATATGCAAACATGCGTTTTTCTTAAACTAGCCAACTGTATAGACAAGAACTGCCTTTTGGTGTGTGGCACATTTTGTGAGACAGGTGTTTCCTGAAACAACTTGTGATTCAAATCACTCTCCATGTTTTTTTAATGCACAGTGCTAAGTAGCACACCACAAGGCATAATGATCCAGCCAAAGCTAAACATCAGAACCATTAGGCCCACAGTGTTTCCCTCTTTGTAGAGAACTAATAAATGATTTTTTAATTGCATGCTATGTTTGTCTCAAAAGTATTTTTGAGGCTAGGTTTTTATAGTAAAATCTTTTCATTTTCTAAAACTGCTATTGACATATTTTTATGGGTTTAAGATCAATTAGAGAAGATGGGATAGAATTTTATGAGTGTGTGGTTAGTAACTCATTTTCAAAGGGTCCCTATTAAATGAATATGAAAGATTTTATACAATTTCATAGAATAAGTTATATTATAGGCCATAAAATATTTTCTCATGGTGGGTGTCAATCGCATGTTAACTGCATAGAACATTATGGAAATAACAAAAGAGTCGTGCCATTCAGATTTTGTTTTCTGCATTTGAGGAAATCACTTCAGCACATTGACAAGAGCAATCATAAGGATGCACCGTGAGCCCAGCCCAGCTGGAACTGACCCAGAGCCTCCCCCAAGGTGGCAGGTCTGAGTCCCCACACCACGCGACACTGAATGGCGGGCTCTCTTCCCCTTTCCAGCCCGAGGCCCCGGCAGCTGCGGGCACAGAGGCAGTCACACTCTGCCTCACTGCTCTCGTTCCCTCTCCACCCCACTCTTCTCAGTCTTCCATCCTGTGTGGGTTCCCTCTCTGACTTCCCCCAGACCCCCTTTCTCTCCTGGCCCCCACCCCCGGAGGGAGCTGCAGCTTCCCTAAGACATGGCCTTCGCGGCTCACTCCGTGCGTTGGTTTTCTAGTTTTCCCTTCCTTCCCCTCAGAAAATGGCTCTCGGGTCCGGCTCTGTGGGTTCCAGCCCATTGTCGTGCTCTCTGGTCCTCACCCCCATTTCCATGGTGTTACGTGCCCAGGATCACAGGGGACGGCCATCAGACAGGGTCATCTGTCCTCTCGTTTCCTCCTCTTTATTCTTTACTCAGGCAGACAAGATTTTCCATTTTAAGGTTTAGGTGCACAAGTTGGTGGCACTAAGCGCATCCTGGGTGTTGTGCAGCCGTCACGTTGTCCGTTGCAAGGTTTTCATCCCCCAAGCAGAAGCTGTGCACTTATTCCCAATAACTGACTCCCTCCCCACCACCAGGCCCGGGGCAACCTCTAATCTCCTTTCCATGTGTTGACTTTGCCTGTTCTAGAGCCTTCCTTTAAGTGGATTCATATTTGCTTATCGTGTCTGTTTCTCTCACTCAGCATCAACTTTTCAAGGTTCATTCATGTTGTCACAAATGTCAGACTTTCCTTCCTTTGTGTAACTCAATAATATTCACACACACACACACACACACACACACACACTCACTGCTTTACATCATGTTCCTCCATTTCCTTTTACAATTTATTAAACTGGACTAGTCTTTCCTAACGCTAGATCAAAAAGCCAAAAGTCGGGCAGGGCCAGGCATGGTGGCACATGCCTGTGATCCCAGTGGCTCCGGAAGCTGAGAGAAGATTGATGGCAAGTTCAAGTCCAGCCTCAACAACTTGGCAAGGCCATGAGCTACTTATTGAGATTCTGTCTCAAAATAAAAAGGGCTTTGGGTTTTAGTCCAGTGGTTAACAAGCACCCTTAGGTTTAATCCCTAATGCCAAAAACATGAGGGGGGCGGGCAGGATCTCAGACTTTTAGACACTCATTAAATGTATTACTGTCACTTTATAATAAAACACAGTCCACAGCCTCTCAAGTCTTTAAAAACACCTCACCTCTAATTAAAAAACAAAAACAAAAAAAAACCTTGGTTTAACATTAAATCCTCTAGCCCTGCCCTAAGGCCCAGGACTTGGAACACACTTACGTGCATTTGGTGTGGAGCCCCAAACGGGCTGACATCACTGCCTGCTGGCTCTGGGGTTCGGCCCATCCCACCTGAAGCACTGACTCTGTTCACCTTCAGTCCTGGTTCAACAGCACAGTTGTTCCCTTTGTCCCCAAAGACCTGGAAAGCCTCTGCTTTGTTTATGTCCAGATCTGGGTTTTTTAATTTCTGTGCTAAAAATTAGTTTGCCTTAAATATAGATGGATATTCTTTGTAGCACTATTTTATAATAGATGAAATTTGGAAGCAATCATGTTTTTATTAATATTATAATACATTAGTTTTTGATAGACCTCTATAGTAAAATAAAAAACCCTTTCACAAAGAACTAGGTCAGTCTATGCCCTGGTGAAGAAAAATTTTCATATAGAGAACTAAGTGAAAAGAGCAAGAAAAATAAGATCAGTGCTTATAAAAGCATAAAATATTTTCTGGAAAGTACTAAAGAAACCATCAATAGTGGTTGCCATTGGGTAGAAGAATAAGGATATGGGAGGGAGTTTACGCTTCTCAGTTTGTAACCTTCTGGAATGATCCAGGTATCTGGAATGTCAATAGCTTACTTTTGCTTTTTTATGACATTAGAGGCTACAGTATCTGATATTATGAGCTCCTTTTTCCTAAATGAAACTTCTAGCATCCATATTAAGAAAAATTTAGTAATATTACTTATTAAACATAGATGCAATATTAAAGTGTTCTATAGCACAGTAGGGCTATAGTTATAGTTTATAATAACTTATTGTATATTTTATAAAGAACTAGAAGAGAAGAGTTTGTAGCTTCCAAATACAAAGAAATAAGTGCTTAAGGAGACGGAGATGCTAACTGCATAACTGATTTTATCATTACACGTTGTATTCATGTATTGAATTATCACACCATACCCCATAAATATACACAATCCTTATGTGTCAATTAAATTTTTTAAAGGAGAAGGAAAATTACAGATGGGTGGACAGGTGGATGGATAGATAGATGCAATTTGACCAGTGATTAAATTAGGTAGAACCTCACTCCATCTCAGAGATCCTGTTTCTTGGGGGTTAGGCTTGGGAGAAGGAAATACGCTTTGCACTGGCAGAGACTGAGCAGGAAAACCAAGCCCACAAACGTGGCTTCTGTTCTCCAGGGGAGCTGGTGCAGGTGACCCAGCTCAGCATTCTTTCAAGCTTATGATTTGCATCAAGCACACACTCCTGTCATACTGATTTAATTGAATGACATATTTAAGAAAGTTGGGAATGGAGTCTACTGGGAAATTCAAGTCACAATCTCAAAATAAGTCCTAGGAAGCATGTCACCCAAAGCCTTGAGCGCCCAATGCAAATAGATGGGTCTCAGTTTTCATGTAATGTTTAAATACCTCCTAAATTACAGAAAATATATCCCAGTGATACTTTACACACATCTGAATTCTAGGTTTTGCTGGGTTGCTGCATTGTCTGCGGAACTCCCTGTAGGTGTAAGGATGGAAATGGTCCCGGGTGGTGCACTGGATGTGGCAGGTTGACCTGATGGAATGACAGAGAAACAACTCCTTCTTGCTTATCACTCTAACAAAACAAGAACACAAAGTCAGAACTGCTTTTCTGCCCATTTGCAGTGAAAGTTAGAGTTCCATGTGGCCAAACAGGATGAGTGTTCAGTGCTGGAGTAGCAAGCCTTTCTCATGCTTGGCTTCTTACACCCTCCCTTGGAAAAGGCTGTCCACAAGCTGCAGGGAGGGAACAGGGTTCTCTGTTTTGCATTTCAATGGACCCCAGGATTCTGCCCTTGTGTTCCTCTAAGTCTTTGCCCTTCTGCAAAGATGGGTGAGGTCCAAGGATGTAAAGTGGAGGGTCCCCAGGCCAGTCTGACCTGGCTGGCCTCCTCTGCACGCCACCTCCTCTGTGTTTGATGCCCTCCCAGGCACACTGGACAGAAACACCTGAGCCTACTGCATGAGCCTTGGTGTTCCCTGTCGATTGAAGTTGATACCGTGGGTAGAGACAAGCAACAGATTTTTTTTTTTAATTTCCCTTTTACCTAAGGATTTTTCTTCAAAGAGATTTTTAAAAATCAAGTAAGGCTCCAATCCTGTGGGTAAGGCACAAGCAAATGATGAATCCTACCACACCCATTCTCCAAGGAGGGTGGGAAGTATGCCAACGAGGGGCCAGGGATGTCGCTCTCGCTGGTACACCAGGAAGTCATTGGTCAAGTGGGCCTGCTACTGCAGTTCCAGAAAGAAAGCAATTTTCCTCCTCCTCTGTGTAGGGTGGGTCCATAATGCCATTTTTTTTCCCCCAATCCATACAACATGCCACTCTCTTTCCGAAGGAAATCACATTATTCCTGACAGACATTCCCCTTCTCAAGGCCACACTGGTCATTGTCCAGCATTCACTGACCGTCTGGGGTTTCAAGGTCTAGTGATTTTTCCCCTGAGTTCTTCTCAAGGTATTAGTGTTAAACTGACAGGTTTATAACCACAAAACCCTCATTAACTATTCCTAGGGCTGCCTGCACAAAGGGACCCACTCCACTGACAGAATGTCACTATCCCTAAAGAATTCTTAAGCAAATGGCTAGATACACATTTTTGTATCCTATCTTTCTAAGAATGGCGAGTGCTGTTCCTCATATGAGCAAACCTGATTACTTGCAAGGATTAATAAGAAATATTGGATTCAGTCAACCTACAAGTTGGCCTCGTGCAGAAATCAGATGAAGTGTTACTTGCTGGGGTCTTTAAAGAAAGCACGGTGCTTGGAATGGAAATGCCCCAGTTATTCATCAGCCCTCTTTATACCATCCACATAAATGGTTTTACACGTGAACAGGGAGAAGATGGCCAAGGCTGTCCTCAGAAGATGGCTACTATTTGGAAAGAAAGAAATCTAAATCAAATCAGCTTCTGAGAGACCCTTTTATGTGGAGACATGGCTGGCCTTTGTGTAAGCAGCATTGTATCATTGTAAAGTGCAGAAGCTGCTTAATCAATAAGAAAAGTTGAAGTAGAAAGGTAGGATTAAAGAGATAAGATCTTTGTTACACTGAATATTATTGACCCGGGAATCTACTTCCCATATGAGCTGGATGGAAACTACTTCACATTGAGAATGTTAAAAGATTTTAAAAAGGTCTCAAAATTGTTGTTTACAGGCTCTGTCACCGTGTATATTTTTAGTTTGTTATTCTAAAGAAACCAGAGATTGTTTTTGTAAGAGCTCAGAAAAGCAGTGAACTTCCATAATGAATGTGATTTAAATGGGGCATGTTTTTAATATTCTGAGCATCATTTTAAGCATCATTGATATATAGTCAGACACCGGCAGGAACACAAATTACCCCAGAAGGTGAAGAAAATAACCAGCAGGAACCCTCCTCTGAAGGCCATTTACCTTCCGTGGAAACAGGACTACTGGCCCCTGGAGCAAGACCACATGCCTGGTCCCCAGCCCGGCTGGGGCAGGGTTCCTCTGGGCGGCCATCAGAACCTGGGTGTGCACGGGCTGGATTTAGGCTGCCCTTGGCTCCCTGCTGACACCCATCTCCCCCTTTTTCTTGCTGACAGAACACCAATTTTTTTTTTAACAAGTGTCCATTCTTTGGGGAGGTGACCTCATGCCCAGGTCAGGAGGGAATACTGAATCATCTCTGCAGCCATGATAATTATGTGGCCCTTATTCGTGGTGGGTTTGGGGAGACCCCTGTCCTCCTGTACATTCCTGCACAACCCAGTTAATCAGTTCTGAAGCCACACAAATGTTGGGATGCCTGTTATGGAGAATAATAAATTTCCTTGCAGTTTAAACCAACTGAACTGGGGCTTTCTGTTTCTATAGACAAAAGTCTCTTATTTTCTCTTAATATTGACCGAAGGGATTCATTCACTAAGGACATTCATTCATTCCTGGGGCAGAAAATAACAAAACAAGAGGAACCTAATGACTTTTTTTACTAGCAGACAAAATCCCCTTCAGATTGTGTCCTGTAATATTTTGGGGTCCACCATTGCTATAACCAGCAGCAGAACATTCTTTTCATTCCTCTCTGGCTAGGAGGGTTGTGTGGACTCCATCATAGTACTTAGACACTGGGTCTGTGGGGTGTGACCAAGGCCCCAAACACAGCAGCACCTTACATGGGTGGCAGGTCACTTCTCTCTGTCCCCTGACACTCCTCAGAGATGTGGGCTGTGCTCCCACCTCCAGCCCTCACCTGCAGCCCGCAGGCTCTGCACAGGTCCGAATTGCAAGGAGGAGCAAGGAGGACGGACGGCAAGGAGGGCACTCCCTTCCTGTGAAGGCCAGAGCCACAAGTGGCCCCAACGCTGTGCTCGGATCCCACTGGAGGAAGCAGTTGCAAGGCCATGTGGCGAGCCCCACAGGCAGAGGGAGACGTCTTTCTTCTAAGTCACTCCTGTGAAGGAAAGGGCTTGTGGATGCGGAAGCAGAGGCCGCACCTGGTCTCTCTGTCCTTTCGTCCTCACTCCAACACCGTCTACTTCTTTCTAGTCTCGACTTCTGTGTTTTCTCGCAGGGGGAAAAGTCTCCTGTTCGGGAGCTCTCTTTCTTATTTCCAACAGGACTGAGTATTTGCTCAAGGATCTTTCTTTAAACAACACACGCTTTCACTCTCTATATTCCCAGGCATGAAAAATCAGACCTCCAACTCTCAATTTTACCCATAAAATTGCATTTGCCCCTCACATTAAGAGGTGTTGCTTCAACGACCTCCTGAAATTGTGCAAATGGAGCGAGCATCCAGCATCACCAGGAACTGAGAGCAGAGGCAAGATTCTAGAGGATTCTTAGTTGGCTGACATCTTCACCTGCTGATCCTGCTGTTCTCATTTCACATACAGATGCGCTGCTTAGCCATGTAGAACCACACATGCCACAGATTAAACTTCCATGGTTACAAATTGAATACGATATTTCACGCAGCATTCAGAATAATGCCAGCTTCTGATTTACATTTCTAACCCGACTCCTAGGAGTTCAGCTTTTATTGTTCCACTGTAATCAGAAGAAATCATGCTGTTTTTAGCAACCATGCAATTCTAATCAGAAACACTCATGGGGTGGGGATTTAATATACTCTTCCTTATATTTAAAGTAAATCAGTAATTCGTACAGAGGAAAGTCATTTGTGCTTTCTACATGAATTAGGTACTATTTCTTACATATGTGGCACTGTCCTGACACTACAGCCCCCCAACCACAGTGTACAAGAAGTATGTAATCTTCAAGTGACATTTCAATGTCATATCCAAGTGGCAGCGTGGTCATGACACATAGGTCCACAGAAATCCAGAGCAGGGAGGGCCTTCTTGCCCAGGGCCCACATCACCTTGAGCACCTCATTTCAGGCTCATATGCTGCTGGTTCACATACCAGTCTCCCTTCTTCCATCTGCGAGGCCCCAGCACGGTTAGGGGCTGAGCTTCACTCACAATGAATCCAACACGCACTAAATATGTAGCCCATTAAACAAGGAGAGAATAAGGTTGAAACTCTCAACCTTATCCTGTCAAGGGCGGGAGCTTTGTGAGGGCCTTAAAGATGGAGAAATATTGCCTTGCAGTGGGGACAAAAAATATTTCAGGCAGAGACTTTCTGCCTCAAAGTCGAGGTACAGGTCAGGGGGCTTCAGAAGCATGAGCAGGGAGCCCTGAGTGGGTGATCTGACCAAGAACGAAGGCAGCATGCTGGCCACAGAGACCAGGGGAGGCCTTCCTAGGAGGTGACAGGGTCAGGTATTCTCAGAAAAGGAACTTAATGTGCGTGTGGAGGAGGACAGGAGGAAAGGAGGACCCCTGGAGGAACCAAGACCTTCCCAGCCAATATTATTTTGTGCCAGCAACCTTACAAAACAGAAACTACTGTGTTTTCCCTTCACACACTAGTTCTTCAAAATTCTTTTAAAGATTTTAGTTTTGCAATATTATTTTATTGAAGACCAATAACATGGGGATGTGGGAAATCTAGATCACCTTCATTATAGAGAGAACTTAGGAATTAAATTCACAGCCACTTTCTGCATAACGTGGGACAGATAACATACAAGAATAATAATGTGGTGGGCACTGGGTAGTATTACTCACCAGTCTTTATTGTGGTGCGCAATTTTTTGTCTTTAAGTTTTAGTCTAAAACGCTTCATACTTATGATCGCAGGTGGCCAGGTGTAGACAGTGATCGCACCATGCTCTGCTCAGATATATCTTAGCACCCGGGTCTGTGCTCCTGGTGAGCACCCCACAGTGAGAGGCACATGGCAGAAGCTTTGCCAGGCTTTCAGAGTCGGGGATTCTGACAGTGGGACTTCAGGCCAGGTTCCTCGTGAGCATCTCCCTCTCAGCCCCCTTAGCTTCTGCTTAGAAACGGCTAAGTTCTTTTGAAAACACAGAGGTAAGTGAAAAGCACGAGCTGATGTTCAACACCCTAGCCAGGCTAACGTCTACACCATTCGCCATGAGCGTATCGGGAGCCTCGGCCACCCTGGCACCAACCCCACCGTGGTATAAATGTTACCACTGAGCAGGGAGCTGGTTCCACATGCAGACACACACATGCCACATCCACACAATGCACATGTGTTCTCCGGGCACAGACCAGAAGGCCTACCCTCCCACACTTGTTTCACAAACTAGATCCAGGAATACATTTCTTACCATTTTACTGACAGGAGAATGGTTGTGCACTAAGATAAACACTTAGACTAGTGAATTCTAACTTTAACCCCACGGTTCCCAGACATTTGCACGATTCTGGGTCTCAAAACCAGATTTTCCTGTGAGAAGCACTTTGTATGTTTTGTTTTGGTCCCAGTAAAAATTTCGAGCTGGGCTGGTTTTGTTCAGGGCAGTTTATGAGGGTGAAGACGATCCAACTTTACCAATACCCCTTTTTATTGAAAGTCTTCAGCATCTATTTAATTGCTTGTTGTATTTTCTGTATTTCTCATTATTCGAAGTCTGATAAATAAGATTTCTCTACTTATCCCTAGAAGTAGACTCATTGTAAAAGTCCCAGAACATTTCTTGTTGAAGCTGTCCTCTGTCAGCCTGGTCCATCTTTGTGTCTCTGGACTCCTGCATTTCCCACGTCTGGCTGAGGGACCTGGGCAATCTACCTGTGGGTCTGACATTCAGGTTTACAGAGTCCCTAGATGGTAAGGCCAATGACATTTTTCCCAAGGCAGCCTGTCTCTTTCCGAGGGAGAGGTGCCCTGATACGGAGCGGGCAGGCAGGAAAGGTAAGTGGTGATGTCCCTGCTCCTCTTCTCAGGCGCCCGTGACTCACCATGGCTCTCATATGTGGGGGCTGGCCTCCCGGCAGGAGGGCTGCCTCAGGCCTGCAGTGGGACCTGTGGCCACCCCCTCTCTCCCACTTGCAGGGGCAGTTTATCCTCCCAGTTCTCATGACCCTCCTAATTCTCCCTCTTTCCTGGCCTTGGCCAAAGCCCACAACAAAAGGACCCCTTGGCCTTGGTCTTCCTGCCCCTAAGCTTTATTCACATCTCCACATGACCCGGCAGCCTCCTCTGCAGGTCCCTCCCCACCCACCTGGCACTATGGTGGTCCCCACCCAGGCCTGACCCGGGCTCTCTGCAACCCGCTGGCCTGAACAGCACCCGCGGGTGACTTGCGCTGGGTGGAGGATCACTCTGACACCTGCTACTCCTGCTCCTGGCCCTGGTCCACCCCAGGTAGGCTTCCTCTAGAGTCGGAGTGAGGATGGCCAGAGGAAACAGGAAGCCACCCAGTGATCCAGCCACTTAACCTCAGAACCAAGGCAGCAGCTGCCCCTCCTCCCATCCACGGTTCCTCCAGGGAGCCATGTTGTCCAGCGCAGCAGGGACCAAAGTCACGTGACCTGACCTGGGTCCTTAAGAGAGGCACAGACCTGCAGAGTCTCTGTTTGTCAAACATCCCCTATAGTTGTGGGGTTCATGTCCACACAATTACAACACCCATGAAGAGAAACACAAAATCCTTTCTTTTTAAACTTATTTTTTATTTCACCCACGTTCCTTCCTTTGGGGTCTTACAAGGCCACTTACCTTGTGAGCCTTTTTGCTCCTGCAGTTGATTTCTTCATCAGGAGTCACCAGAATGTGGGGGGTGCCTCGGTTTCCTGGCAACCAGGCTGGGGGGCTGCTGGAGAATTTCTCAGGCAGAGGCCATGGAGGGAACAGAGAGAGCTTACGCTCAGGTAAACAGGATTCCAGATGGCAGTTCAGGCAGTGAGTGCTGTTGTGGTGGAAGCGACAGGTTCCTGCAGGTAGCAGGAATGTGAAATTGAGGCTAAGCACAGGGACCGTGGTAAAGAGGTGAAAGTTACTGTCACAAAGTGATCACTAAAGCCAAGTCAAGAGTTGGCCTCTGCCCTGGGGAAGAGAGCCACACAGTCTTTTGAACAATACGAGAAGATTCTGAGGGCTCATGTGGGGAGACGAGCCTGCCCCTCCTCCAATCTCTGCTGGTCTCCACAAGGGTTAAGAAAATGGACAGGGCGATTTCTTCCATGGGTGTGACTTTCAAATCAGAGTGCTTGATGGGGAAGATTAAAAGGTGCATTTCCTTGGACAACTTGGGGAAGGTCTGAGTGAAAAATAATGATTTTCTTATTGAATCAATCATATGAATCTTCAAAACATTTCTAAATTACCACCCTTCCTTTATTCCTACAACCTCAAGGCTTTTAAAGTGTCCCTTACCTTCTCCTTCCTCTTCTGCCCAGGAACAACTTACAGAAAGTCTGAGAAGTGCTGATTTAAGTGATGGCAAGAAACTCACACAGACAAAGCCCAATGAAAATGTTGGCCAAAATGCCAAGGTGGTGTGAAATGAATCAAGATTTTTAAAAATGCTCTTATAGAAAGTGCTTTTGCTGCTCTTTTGTAACATGCTCCATAAGTTTCACTGCTCTAAGAAGCAAGTTAATGTTCCTGTGTTATTTTGTTGATCTGCCATGTAGAGGGAACTGGTTCTGTGAGGGTTGACATTAATTATTATCAAGCGATCCTTTCCCTCATCATCAAAAATGTAAGCAATTAAATCTCCTCTTCCCAAAGGTGACGGATACACCAAAGAACAGTTAACCCATGCAGAGGTTTCCAGCTAGACATAAAGTTCAGTCGCATCCATAATGTTCTATAACTGTCTTCATTTGGAACATATTATTTTTTGCCTTATTTTGCAGAAAACAGCTTACGTGTAGACAGACACTTTCAAAGCAACCTCATGTTGAGCTGCCTTCATTATATAAGTAGAGCATATTTAGCTCAGATACAGATTAGATCATTTATTACTTGAAACGGAAAGAGTATGAATTTACAGAGAATCCAGCCATCTCTCCATTCCAGTGCTGTGAGGTTGTAAATAAACTGCTTCATCTCTCCTGTGCCTCAGTTTCCTCATTTGCAAACTGAGTCCCTTTCATCCCTGAGTGGGTTCTTGTGTATCAATCAAGTGTGCGACACCTTACCAATCCCATGAACTTGGAGTTTAACGTGGCACCAGGCCAGGCAGCTAGGGACAGAGCAGCTGGCCATGGCCCTAGGTCCTGTCCTCACAGTCACCCACCAAATCAGATGTTGGATGGTGAAACTCTTGCCTTGAGACCCTAAATGTAAGTAAAACAGGAAGGTGTGCCTTGGCTGTAGAGACCCAAAATGGAATTTGCAGTCGTGCAATATGTGTCACTTCAATACACTCTGTTTACAATAACAGACTCCAAAATCACAACACAACAGGACTGTTCTTCTGAACATAGAAATAACAGCTCAAATAAAGCAGAACAGGTTCCTGCCTTGTAAGGTAGAGTCACAAGGGAAGCAAACTGCACATCCATGTCCCTGGCACATGGGATGAGGCACTGAAAAAGGCCTTCTCTAGTTATGGTTTAATTTCCAAAAATCATCTCCTCCAGAATCCTGCTTTCACATAACTAACTCTTTTCTACAAACATCACCTCTGAGGAGGCAGTAAACCATCTCCCAGGCAGCGGCCTCTGATTACCTGCAGGGTAAGAAGTCCCCAGTGTCTGGCTCCAGGGCTTTCTTGCTCGAGTCTCAATCCAGTGCACCTGTAACAATACCTCATGCAGAGTTCCTCAGACCTCCCAGGGTCTCCTCGGGTCCCCACCTTACTTCCTGCCTCCATAGATGAAAGAACGATCAAGGCTTGCAGTTGGAGAAAATGCCCCTTTATTGAGGAACAGCTCTGCATACTTATAGAGCCGGGGGTGGTTTGATAGTTATGACAGTTTAATGGTTGAAGGGTTTGACAGTTGGCATGGGGTTCTTTTTGATTGGTGGGTAAGGATCATGTGAGCCAGCGGGGCTAGTCTGATTGGTGGGTAAGGATCATGTGAGCCAGCAGGGCTAGTCTGATTGGTGGGTAAGGATCATGTGAGCCAGCAGGGCTCACCATTGGACGGCTCTTCTTGGGGGATGGGGAAGTTAGTCTTTGGAGCCAGGGTGACTCCCAACAATAGAGGGCTGGTGGGCACTGTTGGAGGCTTCAAGAATACTCACCTCTTCCCTGGGGTTTAGGAGCCCACCTCTCCTTTCACAGAAGAAAGGACAGTGTCTTCTGGAAGAGGCGGGGCCACTGTGCGTTCCCACAGCCACTTCAGCTGTGCAAAGCGCTGGCGTCTTTGGACACAGGAAATTTAATAGTATGTGTTCACACACAGAAGGAGAGACCAGAAAATAACCATTAGAATAAAACCCTGTCTCAAAATTACTTTGCTAAGGAAAATCACAAGTGAAAACCCAGGCCCCAGGGATTCCTTTACCAGTCACGTTCCATGCATATATCTAGGTAAATTCTTCCATTCTACAAATATGCGTTAAGCCTTTAGTATGTGTAAAGTACTCTGAGAGATAAAAAGATTTCTAGAACACTGTCTCAGATTAGGAGAATTTATTCAAGTTAATTCTAAGTCTTTGGGGACTAACTCTGAGAGAAGATTCTTAGAGGGAGCGCCATGTTGAAGGCCCCTGCAGGGCCCTGAGCTGACCTCAGGAGAAGGCAGCCTATGCAGGGCCACCCCTCTCCCCCAAGGGCTCTTCAGGCAACTGACCCAATGGCACAGTCAGAAGAGACTCCAGACCTCTGGGCCAGCTCAGAAGGAAGACAGGGAGGTGGGGAATTCTCTAAGTACAATAGCCTGACCAGACCAGGAATGTTCAAGTAGAAAGGAACGAGAACACTTCGCTCTTCAAGGAGTTGAAGGAAGGGTGCCCCATGTGCTATGAATCTGTGACATCTCAACTTCCCTAAAGCAGATTCATAAACATGTCCCCACACCTCAGGCAAACAGACACCATGGGACCTGGACAGGAGATGGCCTCTTGTGAATTAAAGGCTCCTCTCCCCATGTGCACAACCTCTACCTAGTAGCCAGGCCCAGGGAAGGGAATGAGTGTCCTGTGTCCAAGCCCCTCTGGCCCTGTGGATGGAATCATTTTTGTGAAGCATAAGTCATACAAACATATGCAGAGACCCTGGCTCCAACTTCACACTTGCTGCTTAATGTCCACAAATGCCTGAGTACTGAGTAATGTAGAATTACAGCAGAGGGCCCCTCTCCAGCGGCAATGACTATTGCATTTATGTTTTATATAAGGATGTTAGCAAAACTTCTAATGGTCATAGCACATACAAAAAGAAGGGATTAAAAGTACAGGACAAAAAAAAGGAAGGAAGGAAAATGAAAAGGAAAGCAATAAAAAATAATGATATAAAATTTTAGTTTGACTGCACTCAAGACTCCTTATGTCCAGAGTTCATGTCCATTGTTGTAGCCAAGGACTTTACAAAGTAAGATGCGATCATTCGAGATCCAGCATAACACGCTAAACCACCTGAAATCTTTTGAACATGGGTGTGCAGGTGCTGGCGCCTGAGCCACAAGTACCCATTCACAGGTGCCCATTGTGCACATGTTTCTTCAACTCCGCATTCATTTACCTTCGTGTGGGCAACCTGAAATTGGCCAGGATAGGGGTACTCACAGAGCTGACCTTAGGGAGAGATGGGGAGGTGCTGGGTCACCAGCACACTGCTCTGTGTGCTGGTCTTTAGAGGTATAGGGTGCTAAGCTGTGTATGGAGACAGCTTTGGGGGACAGATAACTTCAACCTTTCTTTCAATTCATCTTTTGTGTGGTGTATGTCATATATTTAGGCTGCCCATATAACTAGATTAAATTGTGAGGAATATATTAATAACATCATCTAAGATATTTTGTTGCTTACCAAGAATTACTTTAACTATTTTGTCAGTATACCTGTAGACTATTATATAGCCAAATAATAAGCAAAGCATTTTCAGTATTTATAAATAAAACACACATTTCTAGATTAGCAAGAAAGCATTTCTGATGCAATGAACTGAAGACAATAATTTTTTAAACTATCCCAGCCTTCAGAGATAGCAGATATGCAAACATTAATTCCAGGTAGGAGCCCTTCTCTCTGTTTCTATTTTAATATCTGGAGTTTGGAAAGCCACCTCTTATTGCTTCCCTAGCGTCTAAACACTAAACCTTTTCTCTGTGCCTTCTGATCATTTTCCCTTCTGCAGCTTTATAATGAAACAGCTCTCCCATTCATTGTCTAGTTGGGATGATGTTATTGCACTCTTTCCCACTGTTCCCTTTCTAAAGCATCATTTACCGACGTGTTCTTTATTTAATCTCTCTTGCATCACTGATTAATCTTTCAGAGACACATTCAGGTAATCTAAATTGCATGACTATGTGACTGAAGTATATACAAAGTTTTGAGGATGGGAACAATTAGGGAGTTCCACAGGGCTGGGATTCATTCAGCAGGTCTTTGAGGGATGCAGCTTTCCTGTTATTGTACCTCATGGTGCCGTCTGTGGTTTTATTGGCTACCGAGGATTATTTGTCTCAGGACCTCCTTGTCAAGCTCTTCGCTGGAGACACTGCCGTGTTGAATCCCTTGCCGATTCCTTATAAACCCAGGGCTTGCAGAAGTTCATGTTATGGTAGCTTTGTGTTGAGTTCATAAAACCAATAAACTAGAAGTCCCATACTATCTGAAGTGGATGCAGAATCTTTCAGAAAAGCTATTCTCAGAAGGAAGTTTTTGAATACCTTAGGAATCCCATTTGCTCACTAACTCCAAACATAAAATCGGGGAGGCATTTTTAGCAGAAAAAGATGAGACCTGAATCATACCAATATTCTTAACTGGAGGAGAGAACCCATAGAAACCATGACAATACCAACATCACTGCTGACCCAGACTGGGAATAATGACTCTGTACAGTGATTCCCAGTCCAGACATGATTAAAGCAGAATATGGTAACAAAAAAACATAAACTTATTTGGTTAAAATTATGCCAGGAGACATTTATTCTTCTACTGACACCACTCAAAATGACCAAAGTTCAATTGCCATCACACATTACAGTGAAAGTCATTTAGCATGCCACTACCTGGTCCAAATATTTGACAGCTTCAAGGTTTTGTCCCCTGGCTTGCTAGCCCTTGTCTTCCAGGAACTCGAGAGCAAAGCAGGAAGCAGGATGTTGGGGTACAGAGAGAGATGCTTGGAGCAGCTTACTCACTGGCAGGCCTGGCTATCAGGAGACTGTCCACAGGGCTGGTGAGAGGTGGACCTTCACTCCCAGGCCCAGAAACAGGACAGGCCACAGTCCCACTCTGGCCCAGGTTTGGTGTCCTAAAGGTTCTTATGTAAGGCTTAGTCTCTTGTCTCACAAGGAATGACCTTTTGCTGTATAGCCCTGTGGCCTCCCCTGCCCACTTCACACCACACACACACACACACACACACACACACTCGAGACACTTCATGAGTCTCATATCTTATTTTCACATCCAGAGATTGAAATATCATTTACTCAGGCAGAGTGGAGGTAAAAACAGACTAAAACAAACACATTTGATGTTTTGAAATCTGTTGTTTTTTTTTTAAACAAGCTTTAGAATTTTCCATCAAGCTTCCTATGATCCTCTACATCAAACAGATGCAGGGACAACAACCAGCCCCTCCTGATGGGCTCAGTCCGGCTCACACCCACTCATCTGGAAGGAAAGCCGAGGAACATTTCAAACCACGAGGAAAACACTTATTATTTTGTACATTGATAATGGGCGAAAGTATAATTTCAAAAACTTTTCATCTTCAAAGCTCCTTTGAAGAAGTAAGTCTTCGCCTCCTCGGAGTGGGCCGCTCTCTGTTTAGTGCTGATGAACACCGGCTCCCATCACCCAGATGAGGCTACGTTCCTTCTGGGCTTCAAAACCTTCAGTTTAACCTAATTTTGCTGTTGAATCTAAAGACAGTTTTGAAACATCTTCCTATGGCTACACAAAACAATCGTTTTTCTATGTGGGAACATTTAGTTGGGAACATTTCTGTCCGTTATAAATGGAATCTCCCAGGCTGGGGCTGTAGCCCAGGGGTGGAGCACTGGCCTGGCGTGTGTGAGGCACTGGGTTCCATCCTCAGCACCACATAAAAAATAAGAAAATAAAATAAGGTCACTGTGGCCATCTACAACTAAAGAAAATATTTTTTAAAAGAAAGAAAAGAAATGGAGTTTTGATAGTGCACCAGACACATTGGCAGGTCCAGGGAGAGATTTCTAACACTGCTGAAAGTACATCCTGGAGCCATGCACAGGAAGCTGCCGTTATCTTTTTTGCCTTCTTACTAGGAGGCAATAGTAGAAATAAGTAAAGGGGTTTTATGTTCAAATATTTGATTAAAAAATAATGAAAACTTCCTGAGTAGAAATAACTGTTTATTAATCCTTGAACTGAATTTTGTTCAGTTTTCACCCCTCAAATCACCTTTCCAACAGGCTCCTGTGTCCTCACAGCCACCTCCAGTGTTTGAGGGGTTTTCTGAGGTGGTGTTGTATGTTTGCAACTATTTGCAGAAGGAGAAAACACAAAGGAAGAGGGGCAAATATATATTAGAATAAATATTTAATCTCTGTGAAATTAATTTTTAGGTAGTGTCACTTGCTTGAGGACACATGAAACTGGGGAGACACTTTTCCACTGTCCAATCAATGTCACTCTAGGGATGTTTGCAATATATTTATAATGACCTCATGACCCATCAGGCAGGTCGTTCCTGGATGTGCTTTTTGGCAATGACCAATGAGGTCATTTGGGAGGTGTCTACTGCAGAATGACAATGTGGAAGGCCTCACAACCCTCGAGGAGCAGACTCAGCTGTGAGTCTAGGTGTTGTTTCTCTGTCTTACTCTAAAATATTCCCCAATTTATACCCAAAGGACTTAAAAACAGTGTACTACAGGGACACAGGCATACTACAGGGACACAGCCACATCAATGTTTATAGCAGCACAATTCACAATAGCTAAACTGTAGTACCAACCTAGATGCCCCTCAGTAGATGAATGGATAGGGAAACTTTGGTATATATACACAATGGAATATTACTCAGCATTAAAAGAGAATAAAATCATGGCATTTGCAGGTAAAAGATGGAGTTGGAGAATATCATGCTAAGTGAAGTTAGCCAATCCCAAAAAACCAAAGGCCGAATGTTTTCTTCGATATGAGGATGCTGACTCATAATGCGATGGCAGGGAGCATGGGAGGAATGGAGGAACTTTAGATAGGGCAAAGGGGAGGGAGGGGAAAGGAGGGGCAAGGGGGTAGAAATGATGGTGGACTGAGTTGGACATCATTACCCTAAGTACATGTATAAGACACGAATGGTGTCAAAATACTTTGTGTACAACCAGTGTCTTGAAAAATTGTAGTCTATATGTATAATATGAAATGAATTGCATTCCACCATCATGTGTAACAAATTAGAATAAATAATTTAATTTAAAAAACATTCCACCTAGGAGATATATTTTTATTTTTGTTACATGTGAATATATTTTCTTCTCAATTTATATATGAGTCCCTCTCCATGTGATTAGTAAGAAACCAGAAACCATATTGACAAAATAAACTGATATACCAGTGGATATTACTTTTAAAAATCCAAATTTCATAAAAATTTAGTTACCTTCTGATTTTGAAGCTAATTTATTATAATAATCCCTATCAAAAATATTATGTTATCCTAATTATCTTAGAATGATATACACATTGATTTCAGCCATTCAGGATTGAAGGCCAGGCCTTTTATGGAGAAAACAAAATAGAAATGATTATTATTGAAGTGTGTGCCAATACAGAATGCATTTAGTTTAAGAAAAAGAGTAAAGTGATTTTTATTGCATACACCCTAGTGTTACAAGTTGCAAATTAAAAGGGCTTCCATTTGTTTGTCTTTCTTATCATAAAAAGTAGGTAAGTGCATCTGATGACTCAAAGTTACCTCTTTTACTTTGAAAAGGACCTGGAGGTGTGATACCTGCCACTTAGTGGTGCCCCTTCCTTTATTAGCCAGAGCTCCCTGGGCTTCGTATTTGTGTCCGTGGGACGGGACTGGGCCGGAAGGGACGGCTCTCAGGGTGACCTCCGTTTTCTACAACAATCAATTCGCAGGAATTAAAGCTCATGTTCAAAAGGACAGTGGTGTTGTCATCTTCGCATTGCATTTCCCATCGTCCTTGGTCTGTTTACTAGAAATGCCGGCTCTCTGTGGCCCTGAGACAGTGGGAATGTCTTCTGCCCGGTACTTCCAGAAGCTGTGCCGTGCCCCGTAGGGCTTCCTAGCTGTTGTCCTAAATTGAGATGACAGTGTTGCTCATATTAAATTGCCTTCTCGCTTGGCTTGGCATGCTGGGATCCATATCTATTAATGCAGGAGTGTCCAAATGTCCTGCTAGGAAAGCAATTTGTTCCTCAGTAGGGCGTCCGGGAAGCAGCTGGTCTAGGAAGCCATCAGAGGTGACGTTAGGGGCAAGTTGTGTTTTTCTCGATTTAATGGAAAAATCTTACTGATCCATCGCCCCACTTGTCCTCACCACTTGTCAACAAGGCAGCACATATCCATCACCCCTGTCCCCCATCCTCCTCGCCATCCTCCCCTCTTGCGGAGGCAGCCCTTCATGGCCTGAGCTTGGGAACAAGCTGGACAACAACTAACACATTATTAATGGCTTTTCGAATGCCCTGGGGAGGCAGCACAATTTGGCAGCATTTGGTTACATATCACATTTAAACCAAGTCGGCTTAAAAACAAAAACAAAACTCTCCAAGGAGAACATTGTCTACACATCCCGAATCCTGCTTGCTTTCTGCACCTCTCCTGCCACGCTACCCAGCCCGGGGAAGGCTTTCTCCTGAATGGAGCTCAGAAAACCTCACTCTGTTTTCTTCCTGTTCCAATGGGCTCCGTGTTCAGTGACTGATTGCACCAGAACATCAAGAGCAGAGATTGGGCACCAAGTTCACATTCACTGTGGGACGCAGACTTGTCTAATGAGCAAGAAATCTTCATGCTGGATCACGGGAAGGGTCCGTAGGGCCCTCGTGAATGAACTGAGAGGCCTGATGGTCCCGACATGAAAGAGGCTCCACCAGGGCTGTGGCTGAAGACGGTGGCCACTCCCTGGCCGTCAGGCTAACCACATCAGTGACGTGGGCAGGGGGACCCTGCCACCTTGACTTCCTGGGAGGGCTCTTTTGCGCTAAAACATGGCCACGGTGTTGGACTAAGTGCACGTCAGAGGTGGTGTCTCTTCTCTCTGAGGGCAGAGTTTATTCAGCCTTTTGTTCAAGTATTAAAATAGCATGTTTAATTCTCAAAAAGA
Source organism: Marmota monax (assembly GCF_021218885.2). Taxonomy (NCBI): domain Eukaryota; kingdom Metazoa; phylum Chordata; class Mammalia; order Rodentia; family Sciuridae; genus Marmota; species Marmota monax. The sequence goes on from NW_026692848.1 coordinate 6,677,778, forward strand.
AAGCAGCCTTCCCCAGGGCGACTGCCGGGTCTTTGATACGCTCTTCTGCGTGATTGGATTTCAGCATGATTTTTATGGGACTTTGTTATGGAGAGATTTCTTATCCTAATTTCATCTTGCTTTTGGTAATTTGTCGACCCTGCAAAGATGGATCAGTAACAAATGCTTTGAAATGGAAAGCATATTCTTCCAGAGTGAAAAATGAATATATTTAGGCAAGTGAACACCAAATGGCTTGGTAGGGTCACTGTTTACCACTCATCATTGTGTCTAATACTGAGGCTTCCTGCTTCATCAACCCAGCGAAGATGCCACCCAGCTCTGACACTGTCCAGTGAGTGTCACCCCCTGTGGCTCTCTGATGACTCTAAGACAGGGCAAGAGACAAACTCACTTCAGTCTAGATTTAATGAGATGATGCACACAGAGGAGGGAAGGAAGCAAACAGTAGGCCATTAATAATGATGCTCAGAACCATTTTCGTGTCCTGAGTCCTAAAGATTTCCACAGGTGCCACTGGCACTGGCCCTGTGTCTGCACCAGCCAAGCATCCCGGAGACAAAGATGACATGTGGCGCTTCTTGAGTCTTTATGTAAATGTCTTCTCTACACTTTGTTGTAGAAGATCCGTGTTTTCAAAGTCAAGCTCATTTATCAGCACTGGCTTCTTCCATCACCATGTTCAAGGTGTTCTGAAAAACCATCTGTGAACTCACAAGCTTGATTTCAAAGACAGTATCCAAGTCACCAATGAAGTAAGACCTAGAACTAAACTTTAGACGATTTTTGGGCTGCAATTTTCACTGTCAATATTTAGCCATTAACCTCTAATCTTCAGATATAGTCAGATTTTTTTCCTCCTCTTTAGAGTATTACAGAATAATTGATCCCCCACCCTTTTTTTTTTTTAGATTTGAGTATATAGAGAATCCAGTGAAGAAAGTTCATAAGGGTTTCCACCCATAGTTTAAAATTTATCACTGAAGACCCTAGGTATGGCCATCCCTGTAGTGTGTGCCTGACACACAAGTCCGTTGATCTGGGCTGGTGAGATCATCATGTGGCAATGCTTTTGCTCCATGTCTCTGTTCTCCTGCCCACATTACATCACTTTCTACCTTTTGACATTGGTTGCCACTCATCTTTAGAAATGGATCAAATCAGGTGACTGTTTTTCTTCACTAAATCCCCTCTCATGGTAACCAGAACCTGCCCTCTTCCAGGTAGTTTCAAAGTGACTGACAGTGTGTCCTCCTCTAGTCATTGGCATGGGCGGGAGAACGAGACGGAGGAACGTGTTGAAGGCCACCATTCTGTTCTCTCTAGATTCCCAAGGTTCTGTGAGAAAGGGATCCGCAATGAAGGTGATGGCTGATTTTAAGAATGAGCTTACACCACACATACTCGGGAACTTTTCCAGTGTACCATGAGGACCAACCTTCCGGAAAATTGTGAAAGACCATATAATATAGGAGCAAGTGTCCCTTTTAGAGATGACTTCCTTCTCCTGGTACCTTCCTAAGTCCCTCCTCACACGGGCTCTTCTGGACCTGCAGCCTTCCCGGGGTGGCCTTGCCAACGCACCTGGACCACAGCCCTGGGCCGGGCTCGCCCACGCTTCCCAGGGAGGTGGTTTCTGCTCTGACTAACCAGCCCACACTTCACGCCATCAGCAGAGCCTGGAGCAGGGACGCAGAGCCGTGCCTTCCGAGTCCTCATGGCTGCATCTCAGTGGAGGTTCCTATCCGTCTACCATTCAGAGAATTCCCAATCGTTCTCCTTCAGCTGAGAATCTGGGGGTCTGATGAGCAGTGGTGTGAGGTCCTTAAGGTGGTCCTTAAGCATGGGCAGGACCTGAGCAGCACCATGCACCTGTGAGCCCCAGGTCCCCCACGACCTTCCTCCCTCCTCTCCTCCCCCTCCCCCCGGTTTCTCCTGTGACAGTGCACACTGCCTTCTCGCCTGAGCACCCAGAGGAAGGGCCTGGCACAAGGGCCTGCCGCCACGTGCTCTGAAGTCCCCACGGGTGTTTGCTCTCTGCTTGGAGTCTCCAGGAAAGACTCTGTGTGTCTCACTTCCCTGGATCTGGCCATGAGAGCGGCTCTGCGTGCGCAGGCCCAGGCATCTGAGGGACAGCGGGTTGCGTTCTCGCACTTGTGGCTGGGGGGTGGGGTGCTGCTTTCAGCCTGAGAGCTGTGTGCCATTGACTCAGTTCACCCACCTGCCCCGGTGTCAGCTCGGGCCGGCACCTGCGGTGGCTGGGAGACATGGCAGTGTGAGGAGACACAGCGCTGCCCTGGGAGAGGACCTCTGGAAACTGGCAGTGGCACCAACAGAGGAGCTCAGCCGAGCTGGAGCCGGCTCGTGTTGCCATGAGGGGACCCGCTGGTGACCGTGGGCCAGCAGTGGACAGGCACAATGGGACAGAGGGCAGATGTGAGGCTGGGCCTCTGGTGGGTTCCCTTCCCACCCAGAGACCCTGGCTATGCAATGAGAGGTGCCACCCAGGGTCCCTGCCTGGCAACCGAGGTGGCAGGCCAGCCATTTCTGGGCCCCTCCCTGCTCTCCCTGCACAGGGCGCTTCTTCTGCTCAGCAGGTGGCAGCTGTGTGAAGCCCTGTCACCCACTGGGCAGCAGGGCCAGAGAGAGCTGGGGCTGCAGTGCCACCCTCATGCCCGTGTGGTCCCCTCCCTCCCCACTGCTCAGAGCCACTGTCCAGCTGCCTGCGGGAGGTGGAGCAGGAGCCAGGCCAGTGGCTGTAGCTGAGGAGTCCAGACAGCCAGACTGACACAGCCTTCCAGGAGGTGAACCTCCCTCCACCTGAAGCCACAACCTGCCAACTCCGGCAGCTTAGGTCTCCCAGGGGAAAGAGCCGTCCTCTTGAATTTCACTTATGTTTTCTTTGTATTCTGAAATACAAAACATAATGCCCAGTGCCCTGCCCCCAGGCTCCCCCAGTGGTGACATCTTGCATGAGGACAGCACAAGGTCAGAGCCAGGAAGCTGTTAGAACGTGTATGTGTAGTCCTGGGTCATTTTATCTGGTGGCCTGTGTAACTCCCACCTTGCCTCTTGGCCTCACTCTGTCTCTCACCATCATGGAATACCAGAAACCAAAATGTGCCAGGGATTTGACGCACTGGAGCATCACCAAGGTGATTGTAGATGGGCTACTCCCAGATCCACAAAGACCAGCCAGCACCGGTAGACCTGGACAGACGCAGAGACCTGGACAGACGCAGGGACCTGGACAGACGCGGGACCTGGACAGACACATGGACCTGGTCAGACGCAGGGACCTGGACAGACGCAGAGACCTGGACAGACGCGGGACCTGGACAGACACGGGGACCTGGACAGACACATGGACCTGGTCAGACGCAGGGACCTGGACAGTCACGTGGCCCATCAAAGCTACCCAAGTAGATTCACTTTGTTGGTCACAGACTCGTGGTGGGGAATGTGCTCCTCAGATAAAAGCAGGTGCTGATGACCTGCGCCTAGGGGCAGAGATTTCCTGTCTTGTGGTGGCTCTCCATTAGCCCACAGTGACAACATCTGTTGACTTCAGAATCCCGCCAAGGGAGAGCAACACTGTTACTTCACTCTGTTTTCACTAACCAGAAAAAAATGATGAAACCTGTGGGTTAAACCTGGCTGTTGAGAGTAGTGCCTGGAATGGGAACTGCCTTACTGAAGGCGCCAACTTCATTTCCATAATAAATGCACCCACTGAAATGCTGAGAGCTTATTTAAGAGTCAAGGCCTCCCACTTTTCTACTTAAAGCAACAGCCATGAAACACTGGGAAGGACCCGGCCGCTGCTCTCGGGTTATATGGAGAAAGCGGTCAGCGTGGGCCTTGTGTTGGAGGACCACAGTGAAGCTTCTGAAAGTGGGGTTGGTGGTTATTTTTATTTATTTGTTTATTCATTCATTCATTCTTTCATTCATTTATTTTTGCTGTAGTGAAGATTGAACCGGGGCCTCAGGCATGCTACGCAAGCACTCACCCACTGAACTCAGCCCCTGCCTCTTGATAGATTTTTTGGGGCAGGGTACCAAGGATTGAACTCAGGGGCTCTCCACTGCGGAGCCACATCCCCAGCCCTATTGTATGTTTTATTTAGAGACAGTGTCTCACTGAGTTGCTTAGTGCCTCACCATTGCTGAGGCTGGCTTTGAACTTGCAATTCTCCTGCCTCAGCCTCCCGAGCCCCTGGGATTACAGGCATGTGCCCCACACCCAGTGGTAATTTTTAATAACTGGCAGGAAGTTGTGATAAATCACTTAACGCTAAACCTCATAGTCTTAGAGGAAGAAAAACTTGTCTCCTTTGCACGTGCAGAAAGCTTTAGCTGTCTTTTCCCTTTCCCCTCAATATCTTGTTATGCTCGGTGACTGTGCTTCACCTGCAGCCGTCTCCATCGTCACGGGAGACTCATGGAGATAAAGGCTCACCAGTTAGAAAACAGGTGCCCACTGGGTTCCTTAGTGGTTCTGTGGAAGTCTTCAGTCCCTGAAGACATCTGTGGACTCTTTTAATTTCATCTTTATTCAATACTGAACTCTTTGCTAGAGAGAATTTGCTTTAGCAGAAGGAAATATTGTTTCAAATGAAACGCAAATGAAATAATACAATTTACTCCTCATTTTACATGATTCTGCTTTAAATGCTGAAATTGAATCTCTCGTGGCCCAAGCATCCACAACTAAACGCCTGATAAATAGGAATCATCTCTAAAGGCGACATGGTCATAGAAGAAAAGCCACACAGTTGCAGTTATGATGCAAGTACTAACAGGCCTGCCCATGGAAATCCAGAATAAACACAGTTTATTGGGTTAATATGGTGACATTATGGGTCACTTTTGTTCCTTTTATTTTAAAAGGTCTGTGATGCCTATAACATTGAAGCATTAATATTTTCTTGTAATGCAGAGGAGGAAAATGGTTGGCTGCTATTTCCTCCTCAGTACCATGCATATAATACACGCTCGGCAAACGCAGCTGGGTGAAGGTAGAACAGCAAAGGTGAGACCCATCATAGGGTCAATTTAGACTTTAATAGCACAGTTTAGAGACTCGCTGGGAGTCCTTACGCATCTGCTTAATACTCTTTCTAAGGAACTAAGACACGTATGGAATTGCCTCTCTGCAACTTGTGATGGTGATATTTCCCCTGGTCCCTCTTTAACTAGGGGTTGGGACTCGTAACTTTTACCTGAGGCTTAGTCCTTCCTAGGACCACTGGACGCCCCAGCTGCAGGTGACAGGAGCCGAGTAGCCAGACAGCCCGGCTTTGACAATAGCACTCCAAAGCTCGCCCCAGGAGCTTGCCAAGGTGTGGGTGCCTGGCCTGTGCCTGGGTTCCTGGCCCCAGAGCCCTCCCGGCTCAAGTTCCCACAGTAACCAAGTTCTCTTCTGGTCCCTAGCAGCTGAGTCCCTTCCCCTGGACCCCGGCATTTTGAAATGTCCCAGGTCCCCGGCCTCCAGGTATCACAGAGGCTGCCACCACACGATGGCTTCCTCGTCACTGTCACTGCCCTGCCAAGCCAGCCCGAGTGACTGACCCAGCCCCTGGACTTCTCTTGCTTTTCTTTGTCCCTTGCATTCGGACCCACTCAAGTCTATCCCAGAAACCACTGACCCTCGTATCTTTCTGCTTCCAAACCTTGCTCTCTGCACCCCTTGACCTAGAACCCCTCTCATTCCCAGTAATAAAATTTTACCCCTCAAAGCTGTTCAGAGGCCCAAGTCCCAGGCTCAAGTGGTCTGACCAGTCATGAGCTCAGGCCCCGGGTTACCGTTTCTCCAGAGAACAGGGCCACAGTCACATCTGAGCCCTGCGTGGGCAGCTTGCCCAGAGAGTGCACCCGATGAGTAAATCTCTCTTGTTTGCAAAACCATGAGAAAGAATTCCTCTGTTTTTCACTTTCTCTAACTTTTTTCATTGATCCGCTTATTTTGTTTTGTTTTATACAGGGGATTAAACCCAGGAGCACTTCACCACTGAGTCATATCATAACCCCACTCTTTCTATATTTTATTTTGATTCACAGCCTCACTAAGTTGCTCAGGTTGTCCGTGAACTTACAGACCTCCGGCCTGAACCCCCCAAGTAGTTGAAGTTGCAGGCATACGTCCAGTCAACTATTCACAGTTCCTGAGGCGCTCAGGACATCAGGACATGCACTATGTCGCAGCGTTACAAAGGAACAAGTCTCTGCTTCTGGTACAACTTGTTCCTGGGGCTCTCTCCTCCTGAGGCAGAACAAAGTTGTGGTTCATACCAAAACAAAGTGGCCAAAGGAAGCAGGGACATTCTGGGGACGCCAGCCTGGGTCCTATCTTGGAAAAAGGACGGCTCAAGAGCTCACAGGAGGAGCACGGCCTCAAAGGAAGCACAGGGAACCAGCCCCTGGGGAACTGGGTCCTTCTGTGGGTAACAGCCATTGAAATTCTCACCATTACAAGACGGTTCTAATCCTCTCCTATACCTTTGTGGTTTGCAAAATCCAGTCCATCTGCTGTCTCAACTACTCCTCTCACAACCTCTGGTGGGACATGTGTTCCAATCTTGACATGCTGCATGTCTTGCCACTGCTGTGGTTTTTAACGTAAGCACACGCAAATAGGGTCTTGTTTTTTGTCACTGTTTTCTAGAGGAGGAAATAAAAGTTCAGTGGTCTCTTTAAAAGTGGCACTTTCCGTATTGGTAGAGGAAGATCTGTCACAAGTGGCCTCTCTGTTGTGACAAAAAGCTCTCTCATTTGTCCACACTCAGTATGACCAACTCCCTTTCCTGCAAAAACCGCCCCAGCAGGGAGGGCTCCGTCTCCATGCAGTGGCTCCTTCTGTTCACCCCTTTGCTTATACTTGTCTTAGAAAGCACATCTTGTAGCCAGGCGTGTGGCATACACCTGTGATCCCAACCACTCAGGAGGCTGAGGAACGGGATCGAACGTTCAAGGTCAGGCTTAGCAATCGAACAAGACCCTACCTCTAAATAAAAAAATAAAAAGGACTGGGGAGGTGTCTCAGTGGTTAAGTAAAGCACCCTGGGTTCAATGCATGTTACCAAAAAAACAAAAGGAAAAATATATCTTGTAAGCTTTTTTTTTTTTTTTGGTTTTTGGATTTTTTTTTAATGGCAGAAAAGAAAACTGAATTCTTAAGCTCAAATGGGAATATGTTGTCATAACGCGAGAATGGAACAGATTATGAGGGAGGTAGCCAAATTATTATTTCTATAAACCAATCTTTTCCTTTCCATGAATCCCAAGAGAAGAAATTCCTAATCATCTGCCTGACCTAGAGGGTGGAATTGTCCCAGTTCTGACAAAAGAAATTGAAATGGTAGCAGGGTGGTCATATGGATGCAAGTTGGGCATTTCTCTGGCAGGTGAGAGAAACAGCATGAGACTTAACCCTGCTGAAATCTGGGTGCCTGACAATGCTGATGAGACCATATCCAGGACCATGGGACACTGTTAGTAAGGGCACTGTTTTAAAGCCCAAGAGAAAGAGGGAGAACTGCACCACCTCAGTTTAACTGGGAGTAGTTACACAAACCTCCAGCTCCCACACCCAGTGGACCAAAGAAACTGAGAGAATTGTAAGTGAGAGTCAGACTGAGGCTGGGGTGTAGGACCTGCCTGGTAGGTATGTGCAGGGCCTGGGTTCAGTCCCAAATACCACCAAGAAAAGGGGTGCCGAGTGGCTTCTCCATGTTGGGTCCATTCATCATTCTTTTTCACTCGTGTGGAACAATAATTTCATGTTCTGAGCAAACTACGCCATCAACATAGACTACACGTGTGTGTTTGTGACTTCCCACAAGATCAGAACTTATTGAATAAATTCACAAGCTGCATCACTTACATTCATTGCAATTCACCAAGTTCTCCCAGGTCACTTGGTAGTCACATGCCAGGCAATGGCCAGTCCTTTTACCCCCCTCTTAATTGCTGATCTCTATAACACTCAAGTCACACATCACATTTTGCACAGTGGTACACGTGGGTTACAGAAAGGCTAAGGAAGGGTTAAAGTGGACCCAGGCTTCTCCAGAGAGCCAAAACAAAGAGCAGATAAAAAATGCAAGGGAGTCACTGCAGGTGGTCAGATAAGATGAGGAACCAGCCAAACTAGCCTTGTTCTGGGATCAGAGCTGTCAGCCTAGAACTTACTCTGAGTCAGGTCCAGACAGCAGACATTTTTGAAATGGACCACATAGAGCAGGGAGACAGAGCTGACCTGAAACCCAAGGAAAAAGTCGGGGATGCTGGGCCTGTGGACCTCTCCAGATAGTCTGATGACAGGTCGGTATGTGCCACTGCCACAGCCAGTCTTGGGTGCTTCTTGTTTATGGGTTTCCGGTGAGAGGTCACAGCTAGTGAAATTGATAAACCTTGGGCCTGGTTTTGAGATTCAGTGGTTGATAGACCCATGCACCCGTGTGCTTGTGATGGAATTCAGTAAGGTCTCAGGTGGCCTTTTTTATTAGCACAATTAATACATTTATCAATTAGTGCTTCATAGTTGTGCCGAGCTGATGATGATTGTTCACCTGTACCAACTAGGCATGGAGTCACAGTCGCTCGTGGCTGTTATAAGATGGAGTAACTCAGGGCAGGGCGTAGCTGCTGTCCACACCCCACAGTGTTGAAAATGGAGAGCCCTGCAGCCACACTGCGTGGTTACTGTTTCAGTCAGCTCTTCCACTGCTGCGACCCAAAGACCCGACAAGAACAACTTTAGAGGAGGAAGAATTTATTTGGAGCTCAGGGTTTCAGATGTCCAGCCACTGCCCTGGGCCTGAGGCGAGGCAGGGCATCATGGTGGAAGGATGTGGAGGAGGGAAGCAGCTCAGGACATGGCACTCCGCTCACCAGGGGCAACATATAAACCCCAAAGTCATGCACCCAAGTGACCTGTCTCCTCTAGCCACACCCCACCTGCCTTCAGTAACCACCCAGTTAATCCATATCAGGGAATTAATCCACTAATTGGGTAATAACTCTTACCTATTTCACCTCTGAATCTTCTTGTGTGTCTCATGTGTTATTCTTCCAGGGGACACTCAACATCTAAACCATAATAGCTACCTTGGTGGCAGTGTTAACACACCTGTTGTGTACCATTTCAACAGGAATCTCGATCCAAGGCAGACATGCTCAATAGCTTGAACCAACAGAAGTCCTCCAAGATAATCATGAGAAATGGGCAGTTACCAACTCCTCCTTATAAGGAGGCACCCCGGTGGAGATCCAGGACGTATCCAATATAAATCTACTGACATATTAATAGCAATATACCTTATTAAAGTCATCTTTATTATATTGCTTCACCACTACTTCATTATAATGTCTGTTACCCATCAGGGACTCTCTTCCAGACTGAATGTGTTTTAGTTTGCTTTTTCATCACTGAGACCAAAATACCTGACAAGAACAATTTAGAGGATCAAATGTTCAACTGGTGCCCTTGATGTCAGAGGTTCAGTCTGTGGTCAGGTGGCTTCATAACTCTGGCCTGAGGCGAGGAGAACATCATGGCGGAAGGGCCTGGAGTAGGGAAGCAGCTCAGGACATGGCAGTCAGGAAGCAAAGAGAGCGCCACTCATCAGGAACCAAGTATAAACCTCAAAGGCCCTACCTCCTACAGCCCCACCCTACCTACCTAGAGCTACCACCTGTTAATCCATATCAGTGGATTAATCCTCTGGTTGGGTATCCCCCCAAAGCTAGTGTGTGAGATAAATCCTGCATTATCTCACACACTAGCTTTGGGGGGATACCTCGTGTCACCCCATAACAGAGTGTATTTCTGCTTCCTTTTGACTTTCAAGGAGGTTCATTTCCATGACTGGCCCCTTCCTGAGCATTGTTTGAAGCCATTTTCCTGGGCTTAGAATGTATACAGCACTCAGAGGCTCTTAGAGCATTTTTACTAGTAAAAATGGCTAAGCGGCTCCCGCTGTTGTTTGGCAGGTCGTCCTTTGTGGGTCTCTCCGTTTTCAGACCTGCCTTGAATAGATGATGCCCTTGTTTTCTTACTCCCTTGAGGCTGCTCTATTATTTTGTCACTGTGGCCATTGGCAGGAGCATCTGCATGCAGTGATGGCGACATGGGTGTGCGCACGTGTGCGTCTGTGTTGGGGAGACGTAGCCCCGAGCCTCTGCCGAGTCCTCGCAGCCGGGCGAGCCTTCCTGGGGATGGTAATGAATGGAGCTGCAGGAGCTGTCTCCACTAAAGTGAGATATCCTTCTCCCAGACTAATGTTTTCTGCACCAGTTGGCAGATTGTTTTTTTTCCTAAAATCACCCCATCTGCCACTTTCATTCCCCAGTAACCTGGCAACTCGCTGTCTGGGCTATTCTTTTTCATCTTGACCCCTGGCCTGGGAATGCTGCAAATTGAGTGATACTCCTTTACAGAATTGTCTGGTCACTTGGGCAGGTCGGTGCTGTCATTTGGTCATGTCATGAGGGCTTGGTGTTCTTGAATGGATGGTGACAGTGTGACCATGATTCTTTATGTGTCCAGTCAGTTGTTGTGGTCTAAAACCCTGCATAGAAATAACACGTCCGTGGTGGCTGTGGAGTCCAGGGAGGATGCATTACTGTCTGCTCACACTTCAAGATGCTTTTGTTCTTTATCCTCATTGCCAGTTGTCTGTGACTCTAGAAACGAAAGGACTCCTCCAGTTTACATCAGCCCCAAGCCTCATGGGGCTGATATTCTGTTGGAAGGAAACCATTTTGTTGCAAAAGTTTAAATCATCCAGACTGTCTGTGTGTAGAAGAGGCCAAGATTGTGTTCCTTTCCCTTTATTCCTAAAACTTGCATCCTACTTCCAAGCTGAGGGTTGAACTGCTGCTTCAGGGCAGCGATTCGGTCCCCTCACACTGACCTCCTCCGGTGATTGTTTTGTCTACTTTTTAAAAATTCTCTGCAAAGAACATTTATTTTTCTTTCATTAGAAAGGAAAAAAACAACATCACTGTTTATCAATCTGTTAAAAATGTCTTATCAAATTTTAAGATGAATTGTCGTTTGTCATGGTTGGAGTCCATTTCCCTAAGAGATTGCTTCATTTTCTACAACAGACAAAAGATCAGTGGGTCTCTTTAAAACTGGCACTTTCCACATTGGAAGAGGAAAATCTGTCTGACCTGGCTTCTCTGCTGTGACATAAACCTCTCTCCTTTGTCCACACGCAGTATGACCAACACTCTTTCCTACAAAAATCGCTCCAAGAGGAAGAGGTCCCTGTTCAACCCACTTACCACAGAGCAGGCTCTCTCTTGAACACATCTGACTTGAACGACATAGAATTATTCCTCTATCATTTGTTTTAGAAAGATAAAACATGTATAACTTGCTATTATTTTTGTAAAGTTATCGAAAATATAACTTCAGCTGTAATAGCACATTGACTCTCTTGGGTCCCTGAATATCCAGACTAGTTACTTATGCAAATAGCTGTGCGGGGTAATTAGGGTAAAGCATTTTGGTTAAATTGCCTTTCTGCACTGAGAACTCTAACCTAGACCAACGTTTGTAAGTAAATTGAACCTGCTGGGTTTGGAAATTAGAATCCTGAGCTCAAATGGGTACATTTCTCAATCAGCCCTGCCTTTTTGCACTCATCCCAGACCAACTTAAATGAGCCACGCGGTGTGGAGATCTCAGACCCAGCCCCGTGCCCACAGTATGTCTGCATCCTCTGACGCCTGGGTTCCAAGTGAGCATGAAGAAGGTGCATCTGCACAGACTATCATTTTCTGTGGAATTCCTTCACTAGGGAGTGGAAAGCTTAAAGTTCCTGTCTTTTCAAATCTTTTAAAACACAACTTATAAAAATGTTTTTGTATAAATAATGTCTCCCATGGATGCATATATCTTTGGAAATTTATTACAAAAATAACAGGGAAGATAGATGATTAGTATCTGGAAGAGCTTGAATGCAGGAGCCCCTGGGCAACACCAAGCCTGCAAATGTGCCCTTTTCTGACCTTCACAGGACTGAGCTGTGTATTGGAATAAAATTTGAAATAATTGACATTTTCCATCAGAATTTTTAACTTGAAAATATAAACTTTTGCCTTCTCTCTCTCTCTCTCTTTTTTTTTTTTTTACAAAAGGAAGTTCTTTGTAAACCAGGTGACTATTTTCATGTGGGGGAAAAATTCAGCTACAGGTAAAGAAGAGAGCCCTTTTTTCAACAGTTCAGGTGCTCCGCAGCTTTCCACCGCCCCACCTGGTCACCTGCCCCCTACCCTGGCTTCCCATCTTGCTCCAAAATCCCTTGGGTTGGTGACCTGTCTCTGAGGCTCTGCTATTCTTCTGGATGTCCTAGGCAGGTACTTGCTTCTGCAAGGATGAATGACTCAACAACTAATGTCCAACTAAATACTTTTCCTGGAGCCCTGCTGAGAAAGGCGGAAGGTACCTTTGCCTAGGACTTGTGCTGGTCCAGCATGCCAGGGTCATTCTTACTAAAAAGAAAATGCCAGCCTGTTTCTGTGAGGTTGTCAGAGATCCACGTGCCCAAGAGAAACAGTCCTCCTCCTCCTCTTAGTTCTGGTCAGTTCTGCATTATCACCATGTTTAACTTGGGGGCGGGGGCCTGAGTGGGAAGTAGATGAATTGGAAACGACGAAGGGAAAATGAATAAAATGATCAAAGGGTTGTGAAATTGATCTGTGAGGACAAGCATGAGGAATGAGGCTCATTAAGTCTATGGAAAAGTGATCCAGGGATAGATTCACTCGGTGTGGTAAGGGACATTGTATGGATGACACAAACCCATGTTCTTTTACTCTGCTGAGGACAGGGCAAATGGAATTCTCTTCCAGTGAAGGGAGACTCCTTCATCAACTGCCCCACAAGGCTGTCCCTCAGGAGAAGCATGTCCAGAGGCAGAGGAGCCCTCTCTCTGTTCTGGAGACAGATCTTTAGAGGACAGACAGTCCACAGGCCTTCCACATCGGGCTCTGCCTGCAGCAGGAGCTTGTGGTGGATGATGGTTGAGGACATTATCTGTTCTTTTGAGTCTACAGAATTACAGAAGGTCTTGAATTTGATTTCAGTGAATTCCAAAGCAAGCACACATCAGTTCCTAGCCATAAAAAGCAGACCCACAAGGACACACACATTTTGTGCTATTGAATTAACACCTGGAATCTCAGATATTCATGCAATCATTTCTTTTGTAGTCTGTGATTGCAAACTAACAGTTATTAGTCTGCTGTGGCACTTAAAAAATGGTACAGCTTTTATGTCTAACATGTACAGTACTTCTATTAGGGAAGTGTTTCCATGGTTACGTTTGATCAGAAACTTTTCTACCAAAAATAAGAAGCTAGAAGCCATTCCCATGTGTCAGAAAAGGTAGAGTATTCGTTTTGTCTACCATTATGTATTGAGCACCTATTATAAATCAAAACCTATGTCTTGCAATGGGCATGCAAAGATAAAGTAAGTCAAAGAGCTTAGAGGTCAGGGGAGTGGTTCAGATCAGACATAGAAACCTATTACTTAAATAGAGTTTGCTGCATGTTTTAAGGAGGTTTCGGTAACTAATAAAATGGAGGCATGAAAATATTTAATAATTTTTTTTTGGTAGCAGGAATTGGACTCAGAGGTACTCAACTATTGAGCCACATCCCCAGCCTTATTTTATATTTGATTTAGAGACAGGGTCTCACTGAATTGCTTAGCGCCCTGTGCTTGCTGAGGCTGGCTTTGAACTCGTGATCCTTCTGCCTCAACCTCCCTAGCCACTGGGATTATAGGCATGCACCACCAAACCGGCATGAAAATATAAAATGCTGCCTAAAATGAGATTAAATAGCCAGCAAACATCAGCGATGCATGGTACTGCAGGAGCAGAGAGAACAATTATAAAGGAGGCAGAGAAGGAGGGTGTGGAGGAAGAAAGTGACAGAAGACACCTCTCCTGACTCCCCTGCGTGCTGGCCCAGGAGGGGAGCCTGGTACATGGTCAGCTCCTAGGAAACTGACCCGTGGCCTGACCAGGGCCATGCTACCTCAAGTGCTGGTGTCCCCCATCCCTGCCCCCAGGGCATTTTAAAGGATTAAATCAGCATATGCAGAGGCACACAAGAACATAATGTGGTTTTACCCAAATGTTATATGAACACTGAGGGCTGATGCCACAGACTCATTTGACAGGGGATGGTCCCTTCCACTCCACAGAGGTGAACAATCTTTCAAATGCCCAGCCAAAAAGACGCCTTGACCAAAAGTCATCCATACCCAAACAGACCTTCTTCAGAGCTTCCTCTTAGAGCTGTGGAGCCTTAGGGGATGAGAAACTAGAGACTCGTCATCTGCCACCCACCCATCACTGGACTGGCTCCAATGCCAGTCTCACCAGCTGAGCAGAGGAAGTTCAGATCCCTTGGGGGAAAACTATGATTTTAAGAGAAGGATTTTTAAAAAGCAAACGTTCTTCCTTACATTAGACCAAGATTGCCTTCCAGAAACGTCCATTTGCTGGCCTGAGAGCTGCTCCTCAGAGTCCCTGACGAGGTGGAGCTACCCTGCCATGGCGGCCTCTGTTCTGGAGGTTTAGCCTCTGCCCTGCTCCAGCCACACAGCGCCCCACCTGCATGTGCTGAAGTTTGCTAATTCCTCAGCGTGGCTCCCCAAACTGACTCCCTGTCCTCCAGACCGTGGGCAAAGCCAGCATTGGGTAAACTCTTCAGCAGCCACATCACACTTATCTAAAGAGAAATGCATGCATAATAAGTTGGCGTTTCCCTTACACGTAGCATCAGTTGGCACCGGCTGTCTACCAGGGAGCCTCCCAGCAAGACTCCAGGTGCCCCTCTTTTACTCGCCTGTGACCCTGGGAGATCTGTGGATTCCTGCTCAGTGCCTGGCGTGGAGCAGTTGTTCAAGAAGGATGTGCTGAGGAATTCATTAACTAGGGAGCTAACTGTTAGCTTTATGCAGTTCGCAGTTGACCTACACTGAAGTTCCCCAACATCCACTCAGCTCCCTGCTGTGTCCCTGGAGCCTGCAGTGGCTCCTGAAGGATTCTCCTCCCTAAATCCACCCTGCATGCCTGAGACCCACTCCTCCCAGATCCCTGCCCTTGGTAGCGACTCTCCCAGATGAGAGAAGGGTCCCTGACTGGACCCCAGAGCAATCCCCTTGGGCTCTTTTTTTGGCCCATTCTTCCACCTTTGAGGCCCTTTGGTATCTATCTTCAACCCTCTTATTTATTGAATATCTCATCATTGTTTGATCTTGGAGTATAAAAAAAAATCACATTTCCTGTTTCTACGCCCATGTCATGGCTGTGACTTTAAAGATGTATCAATACCTTTCTTCATTCTATGAGAATAGAGATGATAAAATACTAATGAACTCTAAGTCAAGGTTGAAAATCTAGATCAGGGATAAAGCAAAAGAGTTAAGCTGCTCTTATGATTTAGATAAGAGTGACCCCAAAAGCTCTTGTCCAAAAACCCTCCGAGGTGGATGATTGGATGGAGAGATTACTAACCAGTGGGTGAAGTGGGTGGTAACTGCAGCCAGGCAGGGTGTGGCTGGAGCAGGTGGGCCACTGAAATAGACACCATCTTTGGAGGATATATTTTTCCCTGGTGAGCAGAGCTCTCTCTGCTTCCTGTTTGCCACCTCCTGAGCTGCTTTCCTCCACCATGTTATGTGGCCTCACCTTGGACCCAGAGCCTTCTGTGGACTGAGACTCCGAAGTTATGAGCCAAAACAATGTGAACCAACATTGTTCTTGTCAGGTCTTTGTTCACAGAGAAGAAAAAACTGACCCAAACCACTGCCCACACAGGCCCATGATGGTATATTTCGGCAAGGACAATTTGACAAGGCAGAAAGAGAGCTGGGTCACTGATGTCATTGTCATTATCAAAATTCCTACTATTTGACAATAATTCTCACATTTGACATGGTGTAGTAGCCACCCTGTGGTGTGGTGAATGATGCTTACAACCCTTTTTAAAAATAACACATGCAGGCTGGACTGCTTCTGAATGTGACCTTCCCAGAAAGGTGGTGGCTCTGGGGCAGGCCTGGGGCAGGGCGCTGCCTTAGAACCCAGCTCCAGCAGACAGTGGCCCCTGCTCCAGCCCAGTCAGCTAACCACCCGCTTCAGTTTCATAGGGGTTATTAAAAGTTCCTGTTAGCTGCGGCCATTGCAGCCCTGTTAGATGAGATAAACCTGGGGACATATCATTCAGTAATAGCAGAGGTTATTTAGGATAAAACCCGTGCTCGCTCCATGTTTGTCATGAGAATGAACTAAATAATAAATATATTATGGTTTAGATATGAGTGTCCCCCATACTAGAAAGCTCAGAGGCGAAGGGAGTTTTGTGTTTCCTTCTCTCTCTCTCTCTCTCCCTTCCCCCCTCCCTCCCTCTCTCCTTCCCCCTCCCTCCCTCTGGCCCCCTCCCTCGCCCTCCCCTCCCTCTTTCCTGATACAATGTTCTGAGCTACTTTCCTCTGCCACACCCTTCTACCTCACCTTGGGTCCACAGCAATGGGGCTGGCCCTCTATGGACTGAGACCTCTGAAATTAGGAGCCCCAAATAAACTTTTCCTCCTCTAATTGTTCTTGTCAGGTCTTTTGGCCTCAGTAGTGAAAAAAGCTGTCTAAAACGCTATAGAGAGCAGAGTAGCTAGCAAAGAATAAAGTTTATGAGTGTTTACTGTCACATACAAGATTGTTTTGTAACTTGTTCAAAAAAAAAAAAAAGATAAAAATCACCAGAATGACACCTATAAACTAATCAGTGCTCTGTGGTGCAGTTTCCCAAGCTGGCCTTGAACTTGAAATCCTCCTGTCTCAGCCTCCCCATAGGCGGAAATATAGTCGGGTACTTCCAGCTATATGTAGGTTTTGACTCCAGAGCCCTCTGCGCCAGAGCTTCTGTTCATAACTGTTCTACACCTGTCCTTCCCACTGAGAATGGTCAGGGCCAACCCATCCCTTCACCAGCACTTCTCCATCGTCATTAGCACCAGGTGGTACACACTGTCATGACTGTCACCTTCCTGTGAGTGCACAAGTACCGTGAGGTAGTGCTCCCAAATCCCCCCATTTCTCTCTTCTCTGCTTTTTACTTGCCTTGTTGTCAAGGGTACACTTGGTACCCCATCCCCACAGTCATTGCAAGTAAACAACCCACTGTCTGAGCCGTTGAATGTAGGGAAGGATACGAGAGCCATCAGGCACTGATTGTGAGGGGGGAGTGGAGCAAGTAGCTTGGAGTGTGGAAGGATGTTGCACACTTCATAAGACTGAGCAGAAGTATCCTCTACCATCGATCAGGTTGACTTACACCATGGTTTTGTTGTTGGTTTTCTGCATGCTCAAAAGTTGTTCACGGGCTTAGAGAACATGTTGTCATTGACTTGCTTGACAGTTACTTAATCTCTCTGTGTCTCAATATCCTCAACTGTGAAGTGGGGGTCATCAGAGTGCCTCTTTCAAGGTGTGCACGTACAATAAATTGACATACGAGAAACACTTGAACAGTGCGTGACATAAAAGTGACATTATTAGCAATGGTGACAAAAGCATATTTCAGTGCTGCTTCATGTGATCTATGAAAAGCAATTTTTGACATAACACATAGAAAAGAAGTATTTATGCCCTGATGATTCCATAGTGAAGGTATTGCTGCCTCAGGTGGTTGATAACTGAAGTATGCCGATCTTCTCTCCCCTGTCCCTGACAGCATTTCCCTGGTGCATACTTATAAGCATGATGTTATATCCGTTGTGGGGGCATAAGTTGGTGGGGTTATGTTTAAGGAACTTTTTGCCTGTGTTAGGCAGGCCCAAGATGGCTATAATTAGGCTCCTTCAACAAGGCTTCTGGCAGACCATGTTTTTAGTATGTAACCAAGGTTGTAAACACCCTGATTCAGCGTATGTTCTCACGGTCATAAACATTTTCTGTGAGCATGCACTTATGTAAGCTATTGGCAATATGCCTTCTTTATCTGATCTGCATATAAAAACAGCCTATGGAAATGGTTCATGGGACTGGGGGCTGAAGGCTAGGGGCTGCTGTCACCTCCAAATAGAACATGTCTACTATCCCAACTACACATCTCATCTTCTTTCAACTACCAGAACAGTAAACCTTGTTTCCTTGGCCTGAGCTCCACCCCAACACCGGCCCAGCCCTGAACCTTTAGTTTATAGACCTACACCATCCCAGAGGGCAGCACTAAGAAGCTACTGGGCTCCTAGACCAATCCAGAATGTGAGAAATCATATGGAACTAATGACCAGCATGAAATAAAAAGATGAATGGAAATGAGACCATTATAGGTTCAAGAGACTTGAGACTAACAACCCTAATAGCTGGCCCATGTTCATAATCTGCTTCCTAACTCTTTCAAACAGACTAACCATACAAGATGGCTTTCCATAAACCATGAGAAAGTACTTGCAAAATACATTTCTGATAAAGGACTGTTATACAAAGTGCCCAAAGAACTCTAAAAAGTTATATAAGAAAATTACCAACCAGGTTTTTTCAATGGGCAAAAGACCTGAATAGACACCTCACCAAGGAAGATACACAGACAGCAAGATAAACATCTGAAAAGATGCTCCATACCATGTGTCATTTGGCAATTGTGAATTACAGCAGTGATGAAGTAACCTACACACCTTTTGGAGTGTCCAAGCTCCGAAACACCAACACCACCAAATGCTGGTGAGCCCATGGAGCCACAGGGACTCTCATTCGCTGCTGGAGGGAATCCAAAATGGAACAGTCGCTTTCAAAGGTGGTTTGGCAGTTTTATTTCCTGCAAAATTAAACATCCAGTGATCACTCTTTTTGGTATTTAGCCAAATTAGAAACTTATTTCCTGACCTAATTCTTCACAGGGATTTTTGCAGCAATCTTATTCATAATTGCCAAGACTTGAAAGCAACTAAGGTGACCTTCAGCTGGTGAATGAATGAATCAGTACGTCTGAACAACGGAATGTTTCTTAGGTTTCTTAAACCTAGAAGAAAATTAAAATTCTTTACCAGTTCATAGTACTTGGTTCTGAATATCTGATTCCTTCAATCATAGACCAGTAATTCTAAACTTAATTGGGCCTAAGAACCATCTGGGGAAACCACCATTGACTCTAACTCAGCAGGTCTGAATGGGACCCTTGATCAGCCTTTCTCACAAGCATCCCATCTGTCTTGGACCCAGGTGTTTTGGGGACCACCTTTTCACCATAGGCACATGTAGAAAAGGTTAGAAGAAGTGTCCCAAGTTCTAAAGCCCCAAAGAAAGGAGAGTTAACACAAGTAACTGAAATTGGATACTTAAGAATACTTTGGAAATACTAAGTACTTCTTAGTGCAGCCAAAGTATCCTTCTTTGACTTTTGGGAAAACTCAATCTTCTATTTCTATATATTCCCACTTTTAACGGAGACGTGGGATAGACAACTACTTCTCCATGTGTCACAGCTAGGTAAGTGTGACGGCAAATGGCAACTGATGAGCACTGGGGAGGGAAGGGCAGAGTTTTCTGACTGTTCCTTTTATCAAGGGAAATTCAGATTCCAGATTGCAAGTGTAGTCTTCCAATCCTTAAATGTTGTCTTAGATTCTCTTAGAACACTGTGTGTCAAAATAACATATCTGAAGGCCCAGATCCTGCTCACAGGCCACCATGTGCTACCTTTGGACTAAAACTTCCCTGGGGAGGTGTGTCTGGACTGGATCATTGGGTTTTAATCTGAGTTCCAAGATAAATGAGAGGTTGCGAGAGAGAACCCCAGGCTGCTCTGAAAGGTAAGGAGGAAGCCAAAACCCCTCACACATCTTCAACGATATGTTCTCAGTTTTTATTACATATAGGTGTTCCAGGCCAGATTTCACTTGAAAATGGAATATGGCTGATCCAATTTTAAAAGGACAAGGAAATCCTTAATGCATTAGTTATTACAGACTAAAGTTAGTTGCAATAACAAACAATCCCCACATATCTGTGTTTGGAAACAAGAAGTGTTTGTTTCTCACTTGTGATACATGTGCATCAGGATTGGCAAGGAATTTTATGCCACCCTGTTCCCAGGCAAGGGTCAACTGTGGAGACCACAACATGTTGAATGTCACAGTCGCTGAAGCCAGAGTGGGGGCTGGGGTGGGAATAGAGAGCGCAACACCAGCATTTAAAGGCTTTGGCCTCGAGTTATACGTTGCCAGTTCCACTCTCATTTCATTGGTCAAACAAGTGATTTGGCCACATCTGACTTCAAAAGTCAAGACAGTTCAATCCTCCTGTGACCTCTCAGGGAGAGGAGATCAGAAAATACTGCTGCATAGCATAACTGCTGACCAGCGTTGAGTTCACTGGTGGGGTAGGGTTAGGCTTGCACCCCAAGCCAAAGGTTGTGTTCTCATCTACTACAGAATGAGGGAAAAATTATAGGGTTTTTGAGGAAAAGAATGACATAACAAATATGATAAACAAGAATACCAATTTTAAAAAACTGAATGTTCTATTTATTGACAGTGAGATAATGATTTGCAGTTTGAATAAACATCTCTACAATGAGCAGTTTTCTATCAGCTAAGTAGTGAATAAATTAGAAATTGATTTAAGATAACTTATCTTTTTCCCCTTTTATGAATTTAACCAGCTTACCATGAGCTTTATAAATGACTAATGAAAAAGAGGCAGTCTCGATGCTTATAATATGAATCCTCCTACTACGGAAAATTAGACCCATCTACTGAACAACAAACATCCCCTCATGGAAGCAAAGGCTTCTTCTATCATGACACTTAATCAGATTTAGAGGCATAATTACCATCATGCAATTTGAACTAAATATATTAAAGTATTTCTTTTAAGCGAAAATAATTGGAAAACATCAGGAATGAGCATTTATGTTCAAGACACCTTGGGAGAGTTAACCTTGGCAAAGGTAGGAGCAATTACAGCTGCTCACCACTGCTGCTATCTCCCTCCCACTGTGACAACAGGGAAAGCACACCCTCCCGGCCACGTTTGTCTGCATTTGATGCGAATTCTGTCGGATAGAAAGGGATAATTGAGTTAGCCTTCTAAACTGAAAGAGAAAGTCAAGGACAGCAGCAGCTCAAAATGTGTCTTGGTTGAAAGTGCTCAGTCTGTGACGAGGAGATGCTAATGCAAACCCAAAAGAGATGCATCACCACCGAAGACACATGCAGACGCGGGACCCCGAGCCTCGGTCTTGTCAGTGGAAATGTTCACCAAGAGTAATGGATGTCTGTTATTCTCCTAATTTATTTTCAGTTCAAGACTGAAGAGCAAGGATTTTTGTAAGTGGATGATACCCTTTGCCAGAGGGTCTCTTTGGAAAGAGGAATTTTTGTACCTCTGTGACAGCTGAGTGATGACGTCCCTCCTGCTGGACCCTCTATCCTTCAGGAGGCATGGGGACCTCTCACTCTCGGGCCAAGTGTTCTGCCCCCCTTTACCTGACCCACGTAGGAAGCAGTGGAGAGCTGACAACGGCCACCCTGAAGGCCGGCAGCCAGCAGTGCCTCCTCACCCCTGCTGGTGGGCATCTCCTGGCAACAGGCTGTAGAGTTGTGCCTTGGAAGGAAAGATGTGCAGAGCAGGTTTGTTGGGAGGGAAGCAAGTTTCCGAGGCTGCCATGATAAAATGCCGTGAGCAGGTGACGTGAAACGACACTTCTGAAAGCTGGAGATCAGAAATCAAGGTGCCAGCAAAGCCAGGCTTTCTCTGAAACCTGTAGAAAAGAATGTTTCCTGGCCTCTTCCAGCTTCTGGTGTTTGCCAGTGTCCTTGGCCACCTCTGGCTCCATCCTCAAATGATCATCTTCTCCCCGTGTCTTTCTTCTCCTTCTAGAGACAAGCACAGTGTTGCATCAGGGCCCGCCCTGCTCCAGTACGGCCCTATCTTAACTAATCACATCTACATTGACACTAGTTTTTAAACGGGATCACATTCTGAGACACTAGGAGTGAAGACTTCAACATATCTTTGTGGGGGCCACAATTCAACCCTTAACACCGGGAGAGCTAAATTCACCCCAATGTGCCCTGGGTGCAGCATCATTCTGATGATATGTAGCATGACCCAGCAAATCCCAATGAGATTCGATATTCCCATCAAACCCTGAGCAGCAAGAACGTTTCATTCCGTTAGTTACATTGATCTCTCAGCAAATGTCAGGCACTTCCTGCACCAAGCACTGTGATAAGCGTGGAGAAGTCCCTACCTTCGTGGCACTGAATTCCAGATGGAAATGTTGACATTTAGTCCCCTCACAGAGGCATGCTGAGAAGAAGTGCAGAGTGTCTCAGGAGAAGAAAGTTAGAATAGGTCCCCTGCTCTAGCAAGGCTTCAGCTGGGACCTGAGGAAAGCCCCACCAACAGAGCAGGGGTTGGGCTCCAGGAATGTTGAAGATGGCTGTGGAAACCTGTCCCCAAAACTGATCCAGGATCCTGTTGACTGGGAAGGAACACAGATCCCTCCAGGCGGGGGCTCTGCTGTACCTGGGATGTGCTCAGGACGTGCCCTCCTCCCTGTGGTTAAGGAGGGCTCCTCACCACGCCTCCCTGAAGGAAGAAGGAAGAAGGGTGGTCACATGCCTTTCCTCCTAAGAGCACCAACCCAAAGCTCCCTGGTTTCACTTTGTCTACACCCAGTCACTACACAGGGGAAGCTGGGAGACGTAGTCTGCAGCCATGTAGACTTTTAATATTATAACAGAAAGGAAGGACAAACATCAACAGGACAGAGAGCAGCCAGCATGTGCTGACATTATAGCCACCAAAGATTGCTTCCCTTGAGGACCCAGCTGGGCAGTGTGGAAGCCACTGACCACATGCAGCCACTGAACCTTTACAATGTGGCTAGTCCAAATTGAGAAGTGTTGCAAATCTGACCTGCAGACCAGATTTCAAGGGCTTTGTTTTGTTAAAAAAGGAATATGAAATATCACTTTGATGTCAAGTACATTTTTTATTTGCTGGGGTAAATGAAATACCAAAGTTTCAACTGCTTTCTGCTTTCCTCGTGAGGGTGATAGAAAACATGAACTTATATATGTGGCTCACATTTCATTTCAAATGTGCCAAACTATTGCAGGTGAGCAGACACAGACCGTAGAGTTCAAAGAAGGGCAAGGCAGAAGAAAAGCCAAGGAGACTAGGGCACACTGGGACAAATCTCAGAGGGCATGGCTATTCAGCTGAATCCTTGCATCTGACCAGGTTACCTGAAGCAGGATATTCTCACAGGCATCCTGACCATCTTGCGCATGTTCCCGAGACCTCTTTTCTTTCTTCACTGGGAATAAGTCTGCTTATTTCAGAGCATTTATATATCAACCATACTGGATAAAGTGTGTAAAGCACTAACAGTATGAGCACGTAAAACTGTTCAAGTTGCTAAATGGTTAGACCAATGGATGAGGAAATGGGAAATTCAAATAACTCCCAGTATGAGCAGATTTCAAACATTTAGATAGTTTTAGAGGAAACAAAAACATTGATCATTAAATTCCATAGAAACACTTCCTTGGATGTAGAACATAAGAAACACAGGCCTCAGAGCCTTCTGTGGATTCAGCCCAGCGCCGCAGAGCGGGGAAAGGACCAGCCAGCCTTCTCAACTGGCACAGACGCCGGGATGGAGGAAGGTGTCTGTGGTAAGATTTGAAATCTGCAAGGTGCCGACCCTGACCTTCCTGCATCGCAGATCAGGGCAGAGTGGAGGAGAGTGATGAAGTCCCGAGGCAGGGCCTTGGTCCTCTTCTCAGAACCCGGATGGACTTGCGCTGTTTAGATTCCTTATTCTTGCAAGCTGCCAAATGGAAATGGAAGTTAGAAATGTTCTATTAAATCTGGTATAAAACTAAGTATAGGCTGCATCTTTAAGCACCCACTAAATCATAGCTGCTGTCAAAACTCATCTCTCGGCCTCTGTGTCGGTGGTAGGGAAGTGTTTGTGTTGTGCTGTGGGTGGACCTTTAACGTGCTGGGAGCCTCTAACGGAGCAGCCCCCCTCCCCAGGCGCCCGTCTCGTCTTTGCCAAGGAGATAGCCCTGTGTTCTGCCTTCAGGCTGTCACTTCTTTAGTCACTTACAGATGGCATTTTGAAGGAATGCTAATTGAGGGACTTCACTGTTGGCATCTAACTAATCATTCTGACAGAAAATGTCTCCCCTAGAAAGGAAGATGAGGAACCAAGCACAGGGTCCTCATGCACCCAGTGTGTGAGGCAGAATCCACCCAAAGAGGGCCTGGGACAAAGGCACTATCATTGCCATCATTCCTTCTGCATCTCAGCTATGGGCCCCCTTCCAGACATCCAGACGACATCCAGATGACGCCCACCTGGACCCCTCTTCAGTCCTTCTGCTCATCTGTCCATCCCTCAGCTCACCCACTGAATAAATATCATTGAGTACCTTGTTTGGGGAGGGGCAGGTACACGAGAGGATGACGAACAGTCCCTAGAATCAGACTTGCTGGGTTCAGATCCGAACAATGGTAGATTAGTCACGTCAACCTCACTGAGTGACAGTTTCCTGATGGGTCAAGTGGGATAAAGATAGTGCCAGACTCCGTGAGCAGTTTGCATGGTTCCATGAATTATTAAATACAATGAGCTTAACATTTATTAAAACAAGTGAATATTCAATAAATATTGTCTACTTAAATTATTACATGTGCCAGATACGTTGCAGGAGATGGAAATACAAACAAGACAAAAATCTTCCCCGCTGGACCTTAAATCCTCTTATTATATGATCAAGATGACATTTCAACGAGGTCATCTTGCAATGAATAAAATTTGAAACTAGCTCATTATTTTCATCCTCGATGTCATTTAACTAGAATTCAATGTTTCTATTTTATAACTGTCTTTTGCATGAATACATTTTATAAAAATTAAGATATGAAAAAAAAATAATCCATGTAGCCTAGTGTCCTATAGAATCACAACACAGAACAGGGACCTTAGCACTTAGTTGTTCCCAGAGGACACTCAGGTGAGGGTGTCCCCACCGCTCCCAGTCCTGACCAAAACCCACTGGGCATGGCACAGTCACTAATTGGTGCCATGTTGGCTGCAGAGACAGTATAGGCTTTTCCCTTTAAGAAACTGTCCTGCACTGCCCACTTCTCTGGCATTCTTCCACCTGCTGCGTTAACAAGAAGTGAGTGTGAGCCCTGTCCCAGGGGTCATCTTCCCACATTTAATGTCCCTTCATCCACTGCATTTCCAAGCCACTGCCCACCAAGCTTCCTCCCACCCCATATAACAAGCCCTGGCTAAGGTGTGTGTCCAGAGCAAAGTGCAAAATTCCATCTGCCGAGGAAGTGGAGCAGGATGAGGGGAACCAACTCCTCTGGGCATCTGGAGGTGCTGGTCAGCAGCCCGAGGCTTATCACCAGCTGCCGTCTCTGGGACTTCGCACACTCATTGCTCCTCAGCTGCGACTCTTCCCACAAATTCTTATGCACTTCCTTGTGTGAACCTAAAAGAAACTTTGGCTTGCCTCTTGTTAAGCTTCACGTGTCACCTTAAGGCTGTGATCTTGGTCATGCCCTTCAAGATTACCTGGCACAGATGTATGCCATCGGTCTGACAAACACACCTACCACCTCCTGTGGTGCGGAGAATGGACCCCAGGCAGGCTGGCCAAGGGCTCTACCACTGAGCTCCACACCCAGCCCTCCTTCTGCATCCGTAAACTGTTGGCCCAGTTGGGAGTAGGATAGGGCTAAAGATACTCAGCCTCGATCCCGTAGATCTTAACGAAGGGCTCAGTGATATTTAGTTCAATTCTCAACAACGCCAGTGCGTAGCAGCTGACGTTTATTGAGTACTCACTACACAGAGGGTCATACTAAGTTTTATCTCACTTTGTTCTCCCAACAATCCTAGGAAGCAGGTCATATTTGAAACCTTCTTTAAAGAAGCAACAAAGAAAGGTTTAAAAAAGTAAAGTGACTTGACCACACAAAGTTATAGGAGCAAAATAAAAGGCTGGACTGAACATCTCTGCGTTTATTT
Source organism: Marmota monax (assembly GCF_021218885.2). Classification (NCBI taxonomy): domain Eukaryota; kingdom Metazoa; phylum Chordata; class Mammalia; order Rodentia; family Sciuridae; genus Marmota; species Marmota monax. Next base: position 6,703,874 of record NW_026692848.1, read on the forward strand.
CCATAGTGCTTCGAAGGCACAGACAGACAGACAAAAGCATTTACCCAAATCTCAAGCCTCGTAGCTGTTTCTCCAGGTCTCACACTTTTATGACACCAAGGGACTCCCTGTCCCTTAAGACTATTTAATAGAGACCCTTCGACCACAGCACACAGCCAGGACTTGTAGAGCCCACCTACAATACATCCCACCCACCTCCCCCCAGAGCCCTCCGGAAAGCCGCGGGGAACTTCCCTGCTGGTCACCAAGCCCCTCATTCAACGGTGCATAGAAAACTTTCTAAGGGAACCAAATCATTTTGAAATAACTTAAAGCAATCAGCCTTATAACTGGGGGTGTTCAACTCTCGGTAGCGGCATCTGAGCATGGCAGAGGTGGCGATCAAAGCAGAGAGGTCTGCACAGGCCAGCAGTGAGGCAGGCCACCACAGGGACTCCAGCCAGGAGGCCACTCACCAAAGGTCACTATCCACAGTCTCCACCATAGTTCAAAGTCTGAGTGACCCCATCGACACTCTCTGGCCTTCTCTCTAGCTGTCCCCTTTTCTTTGTCACCTTGCCGACAGGAGTCATTAATTGCTGGCCTGCAGCCTCTTGATGGGGCAGTAGGCTGGAATGTTCTGGAATTACCTTCTCTCTGGGGCTTACTGCCCCCACAGAAGCAGATGGATGAGCAGAACCCAGCAGTTACGGAGGGAATTGGATGCCCAGCTCAAAATAATTGGAAGCAGCATGGCAGGAGCCACTGGAGCTCAAAGGAACCCAGAGCTGGTGTCACACCACCAGCATCAAAGTCCCCGAAGAGCTGAAGAAAAGCCTCCTGTGCAGGATGGCTCCATGTTTAAAATGTTCCTTCCCTTGACAAGACTGTCACCCTTGAGCTAATAAGCCCAGGCTCGACACCTCGAGAAGGAAACACGCCAGAAATGTCACGAAAATGACAACCGAGGAAACCCGCATCAGCAGGTCATGGCCTTGGTCTTTAGGAGGTTACATTTTTTTTCCAAGTATAATAAACCCAAGTATTATCATATAGCTTATTTTAAAATACAGAAATTTGAATTTTTATGATCATAATGCCCTAGTTGTTTTTCTTTTTTCCAGAAAGAATATTGTCACTTGGCTGACAATGAAACTAAAATACAAAAAGCACAAATAACATTACGAGAAGGGAGGTGGGCGGCAGAGCATTCCTGTTGGAGGCAAGTGTGCCAACTCGGTTTTGACTTTGGAGATCCACCTTGAATAGCATCGGGAGGGTTTGAAGACCCTTAGCTCCTTTCTCTGGTGTTTCTCTCCCTGCCCCGTCTTCTCTGAGATGTGAATACAATTAGGAGCGGAGTTGATTAGCGGCCTCTTCATTCCCAAGGGTCCACAGTACCTTCCCTGTAATCTCTCTTTGCCCTTCAGTGTGGCCAATCGCTTTTCTCTCTGTTGACGTTTTTTTGTTTTGTTTTGTTTCCAGTTTTTTCCTCATGGCCCCAGGGTCTCTTTCTTCTCAGGAGTCACAGTCAGAAACTCCTCTGGTCCTGTTCTTCACTTCTCTGTGACATCACTAACTTTCTCTATAGAATGCATCCTGACCACCAGGAGCTCCTGTTACTTAGGACAAAAATCGCTGTCCTCTCACACTCCACAAAGCCTTGCGTGACCCGGCCTGTGCCCTGGCTGCTGTCGCCCTGATGACAGGCCCCCACTGGCCCTCCTCAGCTTTCTTTAAATGGACACTGGTGTCTCTCTAGGGCTGTCCCCCTTCCTGGAAGATGGTCCTCTTGGTTTTTGTGTGGCCGCCGCCTCCTCTCTGCTTAGTTCTGTGCCCCTCCTGAGAGGGGCTCTCTCTGACTCTCTTTTCCCCCAACAATGGCTTAATCCACCCAATAATCCAACCCCATTCTCCCTAGCATTTATCCCTATCTGGAATTATACCACTTACTCAACTCCCTTGTGTTCTGTCCTTCCCCCACCCCAGTTCTGGGGTCAAGAACCTCCTCTGTTTCATTCATAAGTTTAGTGGGCATTGCCTAAGGGGAGAAGATGGCGAGGAAGGAAGGTAAGAAGGAGATAAGGGGAGAAGGGAGAAGGGCAGGAGGGCACTCTGCTACCTGACGGGTCATCTAAACCTGAAGAAAATGACCCGCAAATGAAAAGACCCTAGAACATCCATCAAAAGTCCATTTCCTGGCCTTCTAAGAAAGCCTTCCTGACCTCACCTTTCCACACCCGTCTCATTACCTTCCTGACTCCTGCCTCTGTTCCAGAAGCTTCCTTTGCCATCTTGCAGGCCTGTCTTCCTTGTCTGGGTGCACAGATGAGTGGAGGCAGATAGACTAGACGGTGGCCTGGGCCACCGTGCGGTCAGGCCAGCTTGGGCCCAAGGCCTGATCCCTTCGCTCAGCAGTCATGCAACTCAGCAGACCTACCCAATGGTGCTGGGCCTCCGTTCCTCCTCCTATAAAAAGGGCTGGACCACAGCAGGAACTCAGAAAGCTTTAAGCAGCCGACAGCATCACATGCAGGCCTCAGCATGTGGTCCGTCAGTGTTAGCCTTCCTGCTATCACAGCCCCCAGCCGGAATACCGGAATACCGTCCTCCCCTCTGCCCCCGCCACGTGGCACTCACCCCAGCCTCCACAAAGCTGGCCTGCCTTCCTCCTGAATTCTTGCTCAGACAGGATGTTGTATCAAACATGAGCACTCTTTAATTAAACTGTAAGATTCTTAAAGGGTAAAAGGGTCATCCCAGCACAAAGAAGCTTCCAAAAAAAAAAAAAAAAATCCCTGATTAACAGTGGGTATCATAGTGTCGAAAGGGAACACAGAGCCCATGTTACTCTGGTGCTTTAAATTCACTTTAAATATGTCTATAATAGTATATAAATTCTAGACTTCCACATTTAATCAAAGTCTTAATCATAATGAGTAGCATTTATGAAAGGGCAATTAGCAGATTCCCAAAAGAACTGGAAATAGTAAATTGCTAATGGCGTCCCTAAGGTTTTGCTTTTTGCTCTGATAAATTAAGTAATTTAATAATGGAGGCAGTATGAACCAAAAAGTGCACACGTTTCAAAGGCAGAGGACCTGCCTTTTGATCCTTGCCTGGCCAGCACGTGACCCTGAACCAATACCTGGCTCCTCTGTGCCTGTTTAACTCAGCTTACATGTGAAAAGTCCTGTGACTGCCCAAGTGACAACAGCCGCCCTCCATTATGTTGCATTCCAGAAACACGTGTTCACTAAAAATAAGTTCTTTTTTTAAGACTTTTTTTTAAATAAATAGTTTATCTGCTATTTTCAATGGATTTCTGATGAATATTTTGCTTGCTGAAAAGTGAAAATCTCTTCTAGATAATCAATCTTTAAGGTAACTTGCTTTCCATAAAATCATAGTCTAAAGCAAATCTTATTGTTTAAGGCATATAAGCTTATAAATATAGAACTCTCAATAGATTAATTGGTGTTTCTCTCTTTAACCAGATTTTCACATACTTTGTTGTATTTACCTTTTTAATTTTTGTTTTAATTAGTTATACATGATAGTAGAATGCATTTTTGCACTTTGATACATCATACATAGATGGGATATAGTCTCTCATTTTTCTGAGTGTACATGTTGTAGAATCACATGGTCATGCAGTCACATATACACATAAAGTAACAATGTCTGTTTTGTTCTACTGTCTTTTCTCTCCCCACATCCCCCCTGCTCCCCTCCCTTCATTTCCCTCTATCTAACCTAAGGTAACTCTATTCTTCTCTAGTGCCCCACCTACCCCCTTATTGTGAATTAGCATCTGCATATTAGAAAAAACGTTTGGACTTTGATTTTGGGGGACTGGCTTGTTTCACTTAGCGTGATATATTCTCCAACTCCATCCATTTACTGGCAAATGTCATAATTTCATTCTTCTTTAAAGCTGAGTAATAGTCCATTGAATATAGACACTACATTTTCTTTATCCATTCATCTATTAAAGGACACTTAGGTTGGTTCCATAGTTTAGCTATTGTGAATTGAACTGCTATAAACATTGATGTGGCTGCTTACTGTAGTTTGCTGATTTTTAGTCCTTTGGGTATAAACCAAGAAGTGGGATAGCTGGGTCAAGTGGTGATTCCATTCCAGGTTTTCTGAGGAATCTCCATACTGCTGTCTATAGTGGTTGTACCAATTCAGAGTCCCACCAGCAGTGTATGAATGTACCTTTTTCCCCACATCCTCGCCAACATTTAATGTTATCTGTATTCTTAATGATTGCCATTCTGACAGGAGTGAGGTGAAACCTTAGAGTAGTTTTGATTTCATTTCTCTGTTTGCTAGAGATTTTGAACAGTTTTTTATGTATTTGTTGATCAATTGTATTTCTTCTTCTGTGAAGTGTCTGTTCAGTTCCTTAGCCCATTTATTGATTGGGTTATCTGGTTTTTATGGTGTTAAGTTTTTTAGTTCTTTATACATCCTAGAGATTAATGCTTTATCGGCGGTGCATGTGGTAAAGACTTTCTCCCAATCTGTAGGCTTTCTCCTCACATTATTGCCATACTTTAAACATCTTAATACAAAGTTATATCTGATCCCTTTAAAATGTAGTCTTACATTTGCAAGTCTTTAGTTATTCTAGCTCATTCTAGACTATTCAGGGTTTCTTAGGATACTTTTTTCCTTGAATTTTCTTCATCCTCTCAAGTAAATCTGTCAAAGTGTTGGTTTCTGAGGAATGTAGGAACTCCTCTCTTATATGTACTGCATCTCTCCTGAGTCTATTAGTGTCGCTATAACAAAACACCTAAGCCTGGGCAGTTATAAACAATTCATTTTTTATAAACAATTTATTTCTCCTGATTCTGGATGCCAGGAAGGCCATGACCAAGGCACCAGCAGGATTGATGTCTGGCGAGGATTGCTTTCTGCTTCCAAGATGGCGCCTTGTTACTGAATCTTCCAGAAGTGGAGGAGCACAGTCCTCCAGTGGCGAAAGGGAGAGAAGGTCAAGATAGAGCTCTTTTCAAAGTCCAGTTCTTTTATTCCTTTTATTAGGTGACTCAGTCGCCTCCCAGAGGCTACTCCCCTTTATGCTTCCAGGGACTGAGTTTCAACGTGAATTTTGTAGCAGACACCATCATTCAAACCAGAACAGCGTCTAAAACTTAGATCCATCCTCATCATCCTCTGATCTTTGACCTACATAAGTCAGAGTGGTTTGGAGGAAATGCAAGCGGGCCCAGGGATCTAAAATAAATACACTTTTCTTATCATAATAGAAACATTCCAGTATGTAACTCACTCCGTTAATATTTACAACTGTTGCCTCCCAAAACCAGCTGAGTCTGCGCGCTCACGTTATTCGTGGCCTGTGTCCACCACTCAGTGCTGTTGGGAGAAATGGGCATCAGAAGGCATGCAAGTGCAAATGGGAGCCAGGAAGAGGAAGCAGGCATCAGGGCACAGGTTTCATTTTAAAGAGTCAATGGGGAAATTACAAGAGCTCACTGATGATGCCAGCACATTCATCACCCACCAGGCACCGGCGTGACCAGGAAATGGAAAGCACTCTCTGCTCGCTTCGCCAAGCCTACCCCATCAAATCCAGTTCACTTCACGAAAAGACCTAAGGGGTGGGGTCATTTGAATAACGGGTTGGTACATAATGAACTCTTGAAATATTAATTTGTCATAGCCTGAATGTTGATTTACACAAAATGGCGTTCTAGCCTTTGCCCATTTATTCTTAAGCCTGACCTGTGCTAAATATGCTGCTCTGTCAGAATTGTCACCAGAGCTGGCCAGCCTGGTTCCTTGTCCACCAGTGTGAGTCCATCCTAATTTCCCTCTAGATGTGGGGTCAGGAGCTGGTAAGGCAGGGAAGCTGGGAGGCAGCAGAACCCCGGTTCCCAGCAGAGCTCTGAGTCCAAGCAGTGGTTCACAAGTGCAGGCGATTTTGTTCCCGGAGCACTCCTGCCCTGTGTGGAGACAGCTTTGGTTGTCACACTGGGTGCGCTACTGGCATCTAGTGGACAGAAGCCAGGGAAGCTGCTGAGCATCTTGTAGAGCATAGGACAGCCCTGCCTCAAAGAATACCGCGGCTGAGGGCGACTCCACAGTGGGTAAACCGAGGCAAGCTCCCTGCTCTGACTCTTCTGTATACCGCAGCTGGCCGTGGGGGAGTCCCTGGGCTTCCCAAGACTCCAAGCAAATCCCCCTACAGAATTCCCAGGGCCTGGATCACTGTAGAAATTAGGTGAGTTCTGGGGATGCTGCCTGTTGTGCAACATGCCCAAAGCATCCTGGTGACTATTAGTAATAATTATGATACAGATAAGAACAAAGGCTTTCTTCAGCTTTGCTGAACGTCCACAGTTTCTCCGCAAGCTCCAAAAAAACTGCAGTTTGAAAGCCGATGGTAGGCACATTCAGAAATGGCCACAAGCTGTAAACTCAAAAGTTTTCTTCAGGCTAAAACTTCTGAATTGCCACCCCCATGCCCTGCAGGCCAGTGACAGAGGTCCCAAGGAGTAAGGTCTATCTGAACAGCTAACTGCTAACGGGCTCTCTCTCCTCTCTCTCGGGGTTTGGAGGGCAACATTAATGGGGATGTCAGCTTCAAAGATGTGGGGGTTGAGGGAAGGAAAGAATTACAGCTGGTTCAAGTTAGTAAATTCTGGGCTGGGGCCAGGGCTCAGCGGTAGCACATTTGCCCGGCATGTGTGAGGCACTGGGTTCAATTTTCAGCACCACTTATTAATAAATAAAATAAAGGTCTATCAGCAACTAAAAAAAAAAAAAAAAAGATTTTTTTAAAAAAGTTAGTAAATTCTGGGAAGATCCCATGGGTTTACACACTGGAAATTAGTGCAAGTCCTATTCTGTTGCCTGCTGTCCCCTCCCTCCGTTATATAGGTGGGGCCTGGAGGCAGGGAGGCAGCACCCAGAGCTAATCAGCACAGGCCCAAGCCACACTCATTCTTCACCATAGAATTGTTTTGAAGGTGAAGGGAGCCAAAATGGAGCCCTTGGAAATATTCGTATGAAACTATTAACTACTGTTTCTCAACTTGATCTTAAATACAAAGCCAATTCAGTCAATTAAAGAGTAGCTATGAAATACATGTCCACTCCAGGTAACCCCTAGCATATCTCTCTGGGTTTATCTAATTAAAAATATGCAAGTATATTTTAAATCAAATTGTTGGCTATCACAAATCAGGAACACCAGTTATCTGCCGTACACGGAGAGACGTTTCTGGGAAGTCTATGAATTTTGTCTCTAGTGTTCTACAAAACCAAATTCACTTTCAAACTTAAAAAGGAGCTGAGGGAGAATAAGCAATTCTGAAATGCCAGAATGCATGATTAAATTCAGTGAAGACGCTGAGAAAGTCTATGGAAATTCTCAAAAACCACCAAATGTTAAATATTCCACAGTTACTGAAAATCTAAGCTAAATACTTAGAGTGCTTATAGAGCCATTTTATAAGAGAACCTTTTGTTTTAATACCAAGAGGTTGAGGAAGTCCTTTAGGAAACCTTGTAACCATTCAATTAACCTTTGTACAAGAAAAAAGAGGGCCAGGAAATGACTCCAAGACTGCAGTCATTAGCCACATACTAGCCTTGTGGTCAAAGACAGCCAGGTACGCAAAGCCGACTAATCAGACTAACTTGGGGAAATTCATAGCACCATAGAAAGCATTCTTCATGCTTCTCTGCTCATCCACATCATATGCCATTTTATTATATCCCAATTTTCTTCTAAAATATTCAAAATTATGTGGAGAAAGTAGGTATGTAAAGGCCAATCCTCAAACTAAGTAGGTAAGCCAGGATCCCTGTCTTCTCACATCAAATAAATACCTGACCATGCAATTCCCCGTGTCCACTCACACTCTCACAGGCAGCAATTGTTTTCTTGACTTGAGAAGCTGGACAAGGCCAATGTTTTATACAGGCTTCTAAAGGGAGCCGATTGTTTTGATCCTAACTGAACCTAAACAGCAGAATACTAGCCCCGGGACAAATGCCCTGGGGCAGCCTTCTCAGAGAGGTGAAGGATTGGGAAGTAGGCATGGGGGATTGTCCAGGAGCACTCAAAGGAAAAGTGTGGTTTTAATTGGACGAGCCCTTTGAACAATAGCTTCTAGGCTTTCTGAATAGCTTTCAAAGAATACATAAAAAAGATTTCAGCAAAGGCATGCAATGTATTTAATTCAAACCCTGCTCTTGAGTTGATTATTCCAACATCCTCTGTGATGTGCAAAGCTGAAGGGCAGTGGGGTGCGGCTGCCCAGGCTGCTCAGGTTGAGTGTCCACTTGCTGCCCACCTAGTTGTTCAGGATGCTCTTTCCCTGCCTGGTTACCATGGAGAAAGCTGCACCCTCAGCTTCTGTTTCTAGTAACCAGGCGATAGCTAGCACTTTGTTTATGAAAATGGTTTCTCTAATGCCAATTAATTACAGCACTGAAATTAACAGCTGCACCAACTTTTCTTAATTGATACTCTTTAGCATGTGCTGAGGCAGGTATTTCAGATAAGGACTAAAATGACTACTTCCTGGCAAAAGAAAATACTAGTGTGCCATGGTTTAGACTTTTAACTCTTCTCCCTTCTGTTGGGGGACAGAGTGGGTGATTTTCTATAAAGGATTCAGTATTTCCCAAGTCTTGTCTGCTGTCTGTAATGATGTGCTTTGTTCCTTGTGCCCTAAAGCCCAGAACCATGAATCCACAAAGATCTGTGATAACAATGTTAAAAATACCAATCTGATCAAATTCTGGCTTTCAGCATATCTAACTGTGGTTTTAAGCAAGCTGTTTAAGCTCTCAATTTCCTCATATGTGAAATAAGGGAATTAAAAAGCATTTTTCAGCTTATTATGATGGTTAAAAGGGAAAATCAGGCCAGCTTCTTGGCATGACCTCCGTATCCACACAAAGCCCTGTGCTCAGAGGGCCCCTGTGAAGTTTGGCAGGCTACAGTCGCCATCTTGAAATGCTAACTATTTTTTGAACAAAGAGGGCTTTATGTTTACATTTTGTACTGGGCTTCAGAAATTGTGTGGTCAGGATAAGCTAGGAAGTGCTGCAGTGATAATAAATGATGCACTCTAAAACCTTTAAAGTTTATTTCTTGCTAATGCTCCTGGCCAGGGCCTGCAAAAGGATGCTCCACACACCAAGATACCCAGCTGAAGGGGGCTCACTTTGGCCCAGGCTTCTATTCTCTCCACACCAAAGGAAAGGGAACAAAGAATTATGGGTTTGCCCAGGAATGGCACCAGTCACTGTGCTCACAATTCTTTGTCCAGAGCAAATCATACAGCCTTGGAAGCGCATTCCTGCCCAGTACCTGGCAATCAGGCAATTAGAGAATGGGCGCAATTGAAGAGTAGGACCGACCCTATCTAAATCTGTTAGTACTCCATGGCCCCTGCTGTGGTCAACCCATCCTTCAGAGGGTACATCTTAAGAGTTCACATTCTTCCTAAAGCAAAACAAAACCAAATTGCCTAAAACCAAAATAATTTTTTTTTAAAAAAAGTCCTTCATTTTCTTATTTTCCAACAAGTGCAAGATTCTCTGACTGTCATCTTCCTGGGGACAGTAGAGCATCATCAGGGTGGAACCTTCCTAGCCATAGTGAGACGCTTAAGCCAACACGCTGCTGCCTTGAGCCATATCCTAAGAACCAAGGGGCAGGGCTGCTGGCTTCCTGATTCTGGATGTAAATGTATTGCTACGGCGCTTTCCAAGGAAGGGAAGGGATAACCTGACGTAACAGTCCACAGTAACACTGCATCATTCTCACTGCATCCTCCTAGGCATTTTAAGGATCCAGACTTACATATGCATTGTTTAAAAATATCGGTATTATTCTGCACCTTAATCTGTACACAATGTTGTATTCAGTGCTATAGTATAGATGTGTATTTACTAAATATAATTTTTATTTTTTAAACGTCACCCTTGTGAGAAATAATCACCTGATAGGCAATCATATAGCATAGGTTAAGACTTATTACCCCAGTCCTCCAGCCCCCGCTACAGGTTCTAGAGGTAACTATTCACCAGCCATTGTTCCAAAATACTCTGCATATGCAAACATATATATATTTCCCTTTTCTACCCACAATGTTGTATTCTATGTATAAATTGCCTTAATTGTTCTATAATGCTCCCTTTTATGAATGTGTCATAATTAGTTTAATGAACTACCTATACATGAAATTTAATGTTTTTTGCTATTGTAAACAATGTTACAAAAAAAATCATGCACATAAAGCTCTTTTTATTCATCTGGTTATTTTCTTCAAATAGATTAATAGAAGTAAAATCATATTGTTTATTATTAAAGATTATTCTAAAGTATTAACTACCTATAATATATATGTTATTGCATTAGCATATCTGCATAAATCTTATTTACTATCTTATTTGACAAACCATTCAGAATTTCTTAGACCTCTTAAAGTTGTATTGAGAGTTAAATAACAATTATCCCTAGGAAAGTATTTTAAATTAACTATTATATGTGTAACTATAATAATGATAAGTAGTATTTCATTTATTCCATACTGAGGACTATCCACTTGTATTATTTTATCAATAAACTTTGTATAATTACATAACTATCATGTTAATTTCACATTCCAATGGAAATCAGATCATAAAGAGGGATGTGGTGTCTATGAATCAGCAACATGTAACTACAGAACCGCGGAGTGAGGAACAGAGAACCGTGCTTCTTGGTTTGCCCCAAGCCAGTTGGTTTCTGCTGCTGTTCGCAGTCCCTCCCAATACGCTCCCTTCCTCTTTCCAAATTGCTGAGTTAGACAAGAAGTAGTGTGATCATCCTACCTAGGAGCTAGTTAACTGGGTCCCAGATCTTGAAGAAGACGCCCTTATCCTCCTTTGTGCCCTGTCATTCTGTTGTCCTCAGAGTGGCTACGACAAACACATGGTGCCTTTTCCTGTTCAGGGAGTTCACCTTGACACAGCTTGGTTTGCGCTTACACGCGTCTGTCCAGGTGAGGCCCCTTTCATGGGGTTCCGTCTTGCCCTGGAGCCTGGTTACTACCTTTCACCTGGACAGTCTGTCCAGCCAGGCTGATGCAGTGCAGGAAGACACCGCCTCCTCCCCAGACCATACTGGACAGGTGGGAGGGTCTGCAGGGTTCTTGCTGCCACTGTCAAACAGTTACGTTAGTAATGCTCGTGCATTTTCCGTGGTATGACCTATTTATTTAATCATTCCAATTTTAATATTTCCCTACTTGTCACACAGAAAACTAAAAAGTCCCTCCAGAAGGTATTCTAACAACACCGAAGCAGTGCATCCTTTCACACTGTCTGGTATCTCCCCCCAATAAAGTCATTCTACCATGCTGGGACTGAATTCAGAAAAGCCGTCTTCATAGTTTTTATTCCTTAACCTTGTGCTAAATAAAATCTTCAACAAATCTTTGCATCCCCAGTTCAGGCTCCTGATAGCCGGCAAGAATCGTCGTTTGGTGTTTTTAACACTTTTACAGCGGAGCCTCTTTTCAGAATGCTGGGTAGGAAATTGCACAGGAACCTGTTCTCTAATAACCCACCACATTGGAGAACTAAACGCTCTTGGCTTTTCCTTGGGATCCCTCGCTATCCAGCATCATCCAAGTTAATTAACAGACATAACACTCAGTTCCTTGACTGTCTTACTACCTAATTAGAACCGCGTGTGTTGGTTTGTATAAAAGCCATTGCACCCGCTCGCCCACCAGCCACTCTGTTAGCACTTCCTGTGAGCTGGCTCTCCATTTCCATTCCCCTCCTTTTCATGCTAGATAACTTCTTCACAGATGATGTGAGCGGCCAGGCGGGCTCATTTCAGTGTAATTATGGAATGTCCCAGTTAGAGCCGAGGAGTGTAGAAATCCCACACTAACTCCAGCGCATCTCCCGTGTTCTCGGAAATCGATTGCTGTGCGACTGAAATGCAAGTGTCAAAGAAACACATCGGTGGGCCTCTGCCTCCCACAGCCTGACCTCTGGCCACTGCTCTTTCCCTGGAAGCCATCTTTAATGGCCTTTTTAATCACCACCGTGGACAGCAGGGAGCTCTTGGTACCATCTCAAAGCTTGAAAAAATTTTGAACATGATCTGGAAACATAAATATTTGGATTTTCTCACAGAAGTGCATTTTAGGTGTTTGAGTTCTGTGTTTGAAGCCAGTTTTCTTTTTAAATGTACTCCAATTACAGGTTTAAATAGTAGCCCTGCTGATAAGACCCTAAGGAGAAAGATCACTAAAAACAGCTGAATCCCTTAAATTCTCGTCTTCCACCGAACCATCAGAATCTGATTGTTTTCTTGATATAAATTCTGACTTACTAGTGAAGAGTTCCTAGCCATTTTGTACCACGGATCCCTTTGACAAATTAGTTAATATTTTAGATACTATCTCAAATAACATTTTTAAATATATAAACTATATGATTCTAAAGGAAATTCAGCTATCAAAATAATAAAAGTTAATTTTAATATGTGCTTCTTTATTAACCAATCTATACATTTAAAATACAAATTGCATATTCCTTTTCAAATATGCTTAGGATCACAAATATTTAGATTTGGGTTTTTTCGTCAGACTTTGGAATATTCAGATATACAAAATGAGATATCTTGAGGGTGATATCCAAGACTAAACACAAAATCCATTTATTTCTTGTACGCCTTCTCCACATAGCTAGCAGGTGATTTTATACAATATTTTAAATAATTTTTTGTACATGAACCACAGTTTCATGTTACAGAATTTTCCATTGTGGCATCATGTCTGTACTCAAAAAGTCTGAGATTTTGGATCTTTTTACTTTTCAGATTTTCAGATTATAGATACTCACCCTGCAGAAAAAATAGGAGTTACAGTTGAGTTTCTTTGCCTAAAGTCAAAGCAGTGCTAAGAACAGTTTGCTTAGCTTAAATTAGAACATTCAGCCGCACAGTGCTCTTTGACTCCCCTCCTTCCTCACAAGGATCAAAGCAGCCTTGTGCAGGGGAACTCTGGAAAGCCACGTGTCTGTCTGGGTCCCTGGGGGAGGAGGCCTCAGCTCCCTCACACAGGCAGAGGACGATGGTGAGCTCACATGCCCTCCTGTCACCTGAAGTCTTGTATATGAGTGACATTTTAAGTCTTCTGCAGCAACTCTAAATCAATATGAAAATATCTGTGATTCTTATTTATGGCAAACTCACCACCACTACTACTGCTACTGATGCTTATATTTACAATTGCAGAAAATGCCAAGTTTTAGATAGAGGGGTCATGAAGTTAAATACATATTTTTTTTCTTATCCAAGTCCCCAAACTCCATAGAATCTCATTAGCATCCCCCATCCCATAAGAAACAAGAGACTCAAGCTGCTGGGAGTAGGAAGGGTGCTGAGTGTCCCATGAGCTAGACCATAATGAGATTGCTGAGCGCCAGGTCTCGGCCAGGCTAAGTGGGGGGGGCGGTCAGTGTATCCCCACGGGACTGCTCAAGGTTGCAAAACACAACTGGTGGAGCCATAATTCAAATCCAGCCTTACTGGTAAGTTTGGAAGCGTGAACTAGTCATGCTCCAGTCAAAAATGGGAGCAGATGCCCTAGAGAGACCTGTGTCAGTTCTGTTTGTTTAAGAGTCTGACTTTGCCTAGGCTTGCATGGGTGGATTTTCTCAACCCTAGAATTGAGCCTTAGAAAACCAACTAGTTCACACACAAGCCATGGCCTCCAGTCTGGCAACCACACATCCAAAACCGTACCCCTGGCCCTTCCTTTTTCCTTATTTGTTTATTTTTCTGTTGTACATATTTAAGATGTACATGATGTTCTGATACAGTTGTACATAGTGAGATGATAACTAGAGCCAAGCAAATCAGTGTATCCACCATCTCAGTCACTGTTTTCTGTGTGTGTGTGTGTGGCAAGATTTCTTAAAGTCTACTCTTCTAGCAAATTTCCACTCGACAATATGATAGCATAGCTATAGCCCTCCTGTTGTGCATTGTATCTTTAGACTTATTCATCCTGATTATTTGTAGCTTTGTACCCTTTGACCTATATATCTTCCCATTTTCTCCCCACACCAGCCCTTGGTAACCATCACTTTATTCTATTTCTGTGGGCTCAACTTTTTTTTTTTTTAAGATTCCACAAATAAGTGAGATCTGTACTATTTTTCTTTCTGTGTCTGGCCTATTTCCCCAATCGCATGTCATCCAGGTTCATCCACTTTGTTGCAAATGGCAGTATCTCCTAAGTTTTAAGGCTGAATAATATCCCACTGTATATACCACAGTTCATCCATTTGTCCTTCAAATACTTAGAAAATACTTAGATTATTCCCATATCTTGGGTTTTATGAATAATGTTCTTGTGTACACAGAAGTGCAGATATATCTACGAGGTGCTGATTTCACTGCCTCTGAGTATATACCCAGCAGAGGGGTAACTGGGTCATATGGTGGTTCCACTTATCATTTTTTAGGAACCTCTGTGGTATTTTCCATCATGGCTATTCCAATTTACATTCCCCCAAGTCTGTGAGTTCCATGAGCTCACCACTTTCCTCCACACTCTTTCCAGAACTTGGTGTCTCTTGGCTTTTTGATAGTAGCCATCCTAACAGCTGTGAGGCAGTATCTCATTATGGTTCTAATTTGCATTTCCCCCATGATTAGTGATGTTGAGAACATTTATCTACCCTTTGGCCATTTCTTTGTCTTCTTTGAAATGTCTATTCAGGTCCATTGCCCATTTTTAATTGGGTGATTGGGGTTTTGGTTTTGATATTGAGTCGCACTCACTCCTTGTATGTTTTTGCTTTGACCCTTTGTCAGATATATGTTGAGCCCATAGAAATAGAATAAAGTGATGGTTCCCGGATATGATCTTCCAATCCACAGCCTTCCTTTTTGTTCTGCCGATTGCTTCCTTCGCTGTTTTTAAGTTTTTAGTTTGATGTAGTCCCACTTGCTCATTTTGCTTTGGTTTCCTGAGCTTGCGAGATGGTAGCCAAAAATCATGGCAAGGCAGCCATCAGGGAACTCTTCCCCTAGGTTTTCTTCAGGTGTTTGACAATTTCAGGTCTTATGTTTAGTGCTTTATTCTTTGTGAGCTGATATCTGTATAAGACATAAGTTGAAGAGCCAATTTTATTCTTTGCCACGCAGATCTGCAGTTCGCCCAGCGCCATTTACTGAAGAAACCGTCCTGTCCCCTTGTGTCTCTTGGTGCCCTTGTAAAAAGGAGTAGACCGTCCTTTTTTATCAGATGCAGGCAGGGGTGACGGGTGCCATTCATGGGGTTCTTTAAACTCCAGCACCTTCTTCAATTAAGACTCACCCTCTTCGGAAGGCATCTACCTCATTTTTTACTAGTTCTGATTTTTGTAATGCTTTTTTTTTTTTTATGTAGAGCCCGCGTGGCCCTCCCTCTGCCGTCCTGGAGAATTCAGAATCCTGCGTCCTGCTGTGAATGACTTCTTCATGGTGCCCATTAATCCCTGAGAAATGCTGGCACCTCGCCCACCTCCACCACACCCACTCCAACACTCTTATCCAAACAGACATGAGTCCTTTCTTCTTAACATACTAAAAATATTAAACTAGCCTTTTCTAAAATTCTTTACAAAAGAGGACTTTTTCTCTACCAACTTCAGAATTTTTTTAATGTCCCATAAAATGGATGTTGAAACTAAACAGAATCCAGGTGATGTCTTGCCACCACATAGCCAAGAACTACAGATCCCTTCATTCTGCCCTTTCTATTTTGTTACCTAAGATTAACCAGAGGTTTAGTAGTTGCACTCTGCAGTTAATTCTCTTCATAACAGTGCAGTTACTAAGCCATCCCACAGCCAGCAGAGCTGTTGCCCACATGCAAGTGTTGGGACTTAGGCTGCTCTGTATGGTTGGCTCTGCTGGTCTTGCTAGGTTCACCCCTCATTCCAACTGTTGGAGGATGTCTCTGAACCCTGATTCTGTTACCGATGTACCTTCCAATTCGAAGTCATGTGGAAATTAGCTGATCATTCGATCAAGGTCTATTTTCAAGTTGTTAATAAAAATGCTTAAGAAGGATGCATTTCCTTTTACCCAAATCATGTTTCTCCTCTTTTTTTCTTCATTTCTGTTAATTGAGGACTTCCTCTTTACTTTTTGTTTGGTTTGGGTTTTACATTCTTATGCTGTCTAGTCAAGTACTGACATTATACCAGGCACTTCCTGAATATTTATAGGTTTAAATTCATAAATAAAAATTTTTCTACTTATAAAACCACTTATGTAAGTGCATCTTTATGTGTAAAGGAAAACAAAATCCCCATAACCCAGAAATTGTCAATTATCTTGATGTTTGGTTATATTTCTTTCTCAACTTTTTAAAAAGATCTCTTTTTCTATTTCTTTCACTCTGTTTAGCTGGTCTTTCTCTGTCTCTCCCTCTGATGAGAGGATTAGGTCCAGTCCTAATATTTGCAGGTCCTGGGGCAAGAGGACAGATGTAGGTCCACATGTCCCATATCTCCATATTTTAAAGTTCTGTGTCAAACAAGCAAGCTATTTAATCCTCTTACCTTGAGATTCTGTTTAGGATTCTCCAAACCCTTATAGTTCTTCATCAGAACTTCCAAGAATGGGGAGAGTTGGTTTCTTTCTCTGACCCAATCCCTTCTCTTGTCCATCTCTGCCTGCCTAGAAGGTCTTTCGCATACACGTGGGTAGACACACAGCCTGAAAGCTCCAGCTCATCCTATATTCAGCAGCTTATTGGCCAGCCCTCAAGCTTGGGGTGGGCACAATACTGGTATAGTCAACCCCCAGGAAGGTGGATGGGAGGAAGTTTCCTACCCAAGCCCTGCATGGGGCCCAAGCCCAAGTGGGCAGGGGATTCTGGGGCTCTGGATACCTGGAGTGAACACGTGCTATG
Source organism: Marmota monax (assembly GCF_021218885.2). Classification (NCBI taxonomy): domain Eukaryota; kingdom Metazoa; phylum Chordata; class Mammalia; order Rodentia; family Sciuridae; genus Marmota; species Marmota monax. Next base: position 6,720,823 of record NW_026692848.1, read on the forward strand.
GTGGCTACAGTTTTGTACTTCTACAAACTCTTTTATTAATGAAGAGGGTCATGGCCAGAGGTAAGTCAGGGCAGATCCCTCCAAAACGTAGGGTACCTCTTGGGCTGGGGATGTGGCTCAAGCGGTAGCGTGCTTGCTTGGCATGTGCGCGGCGCTGGGTTCGATCCTCAGCACCACACGCAAATAAAGATGTTGTGTCCACCGAAAACTAAAAAATAAATATTAAAAAAAAAATTCTCAAAACGTAGGGTACCTCTTGACCTGGGCAAGGGTGGGAGCAGAAGTGATTCTCAGGGAATCCAAGTGCGCTGTACTTAGGGATTTCTAATCCATTGTGAATCACCCTGAGAGTTGTGTTAGTCAGGGTTCTCTAGAGGGACAGAACCAGAAGGATATACATTTATAGGTACGATTATTAAAAGGAGGTTTATTAGATTGGCTCACACAACCAGAAGCTGGACAGTCCCCAAGTCCATCTGTGGGCTAGAAAGCTGGAGAAACCAGTGGCTGCTCAGTCCAAGAAGCCAGAGCCTTGGAACAAGAGGGACCAATGATGCAGGCTCAGTCCTGGCCTGAAAACTCACTGGAGAATCAACAGGTAGAGTCCACTTTGGAAGAATGAAGGAGTGGGGGTCTGACGTCCTCGGGAGGTCACAGCAGCAATCATTCTTGTTCCATTCAGGCTCCTGATCTATTAGACTTTGCTATCCACATTTAGGGTGGTCTCCCCACTCAGTTTGCCAACCCACATGCTAATCATTCCTAGAAACACCCTCATTGACACACCCAGTAGCCTCTTAATCTTAGCTATCTCTTAATCCGGTCAAGTTGACAATTCAGTTTAACCACCATAAGAGTTCATGACTGAGCTGCCACCACATAGGAGACATCATGAGTGGGAAGAATGATCCTGCCCACTCCCAGCCCCAGCAGAAGTTCCTGGTGGACCTACTGGAGAAGCGAATGAAGATTTAGAGGGTGACCACCCTCCAAATGCGAGGTACCATGTTCACAGATTCCAGAGATTGGGGCATTGGAGAGGTATTCTATCTGCCACAATATGACAAATTTGAACACATCGCAGCATTTCAGTGGAGAGTCACTAGAAAATTTATTGAGAAACTTTACTTGTCTCATAAGGACCTCCCATCTTATCCCAGTGAATTAGAAGGAAGTATCCTTGGTTGTAGCCAGTTCTACCAGTTAACAAATTCAGTATTTGGAGTGTCTTATGGGAAGGACCAAGCCATGCAGAGTGATATCTAGACAGAGAATGTGAAGACAGCCTTTAACAAACCAGGAAACACTGCACATGAGCTTCCTGTGCTTGAGAAGAACATACTGAGTCTCAGAGGCTGAGTCCACCCTGTACACTGTGTTAGCTGTGAACAGCAGAGTAATTCAAGGCCATGGATTGGAGGGGTGCGTGTTATTCCATAAGACACCCTCATTTAAACCTTAGACTTCCTGAAATAAGAATATTCAGAAGAATCACAGTGACATTATTATCCTATATACATTTATGATTACACTAATCACTAATATGTGACTCTGCACCATGTATAGCCAGAGGAATGAGAAGTTGTGCTCTGTTTGTGTACAAAATGCATTCTATTGTCATGTATAACTAATTAGAATGAATTTAAAAATTAAAATAAAAAAAAATCACATTGACATTGGGTAGACTTCAGTAAAGAATGAATGTACTTTTAATCAAGTACAAATGTTACAGGGTCGGGCCTGAGGTTCATCTTGATACTTAAAGGACACTCTTTCTCTATGTGCAGTATGGCTGACAGCTCAGGTTATAGAAGATTCAGTGTCTGGGTTTTGAGTTTGGTCTTTACAACTCCTGGGAGTGTTGAATCCACATGGCCAGTGTGCTTTGCAATAACAGTAGCTCCTCATGGGCCTGCCTTGATCCACTCCTGGAAGTGAAACTTTATCAGCCACCAGAGTTACCAAGACAACAGTATGAGCCTCGCCTTCTTGAGTGGCAACCACAGTTAATCACAGCCAGCAAGGCAGCATGGAGCATGTAGGTCTACAATTGAGTTGCTTAAATAACATGTAGGTAGAGTCCAACATTGAAGCTAATTCTTGCTTGTTCCTATGTTCTATAAAAACATTAGCCTCTAAACCAAGGAGCCCATTCACTCCTGCTGTCAGAATCATTTTTCCCAAACTCCTGAGGATTATTCTATATCCTTGGATTCGTATTCAGAACATATTCTGCCTTAGTTTCCCTTTTTGAACCAAACTATAATAAGAAATTTATTATTTTTAACTTTTCTAGCATGAACATTCCCTGTCCCTCTTTTTGGAGGGGGTAGATAGATTACAGATGGGTTCCCTGGGGGTCCTGTGTTTATTCCACTCCCAACAGTCCCATTAATTCCTACAGTGGTGTTACAGGTGGGGCGCAGATGCACTGAAGTGACACTTTCAAATGCACAGAATCCGGAGCTGATGAACTAAGATGCCTGTTGACTACAATGTGTCTATTCCACCTGTCACCTTACCACAAAAGCACACAACTGCACTAGGATTTAAGCTTATTATATCTAATAATCAAGCACTAGCATCATCCCAGAGGGCTCCTGCATGTGTCTTTCCAGCCAGAAGTAACCACTGTTCTGACTTCTGTCACCATCAGTTAGTTCCGCCTGTTTTTGAACTTCTAATGGAGTCTTATAGGACCTGCTCTTTTTTGTCCAGCTCCTTTCACTCACCATAATGCATGAGACATGCCCTTCGCTGCACGTGACTGAATAGCTCTTTATTGCTGTGTGGGCATCTATTGTGTGAACAACAACACTCTCCTAAATCCATTCTCTGTACTCATCTAAGATTGATTTTCTCAGATGAAAAGTATCACGACACCACTTATCCACCCTATAGAACAGGGTGGATTGGATTCCTCAGCATGGTGTGGGAGGTACTCCTGCTCACCTCCCAGGCCCCATCTCCCACGGGATGAGCAGGGCACACCTGTTCATAGTTAATAGTTAGTTTAGTCCATTTTCTAAAAACATGGGGGTTATTCCTAGTTAGAAGGGATACGCGTTCATTCCTTCTCACATAAAAGAGGAATGAACAATCAAGATTGAGGAACAATCAAGATTGAGGAACAGCATAGAATCTCCAGGGTCTCCAAGGAACCATGGCCCTTCTTTCAGGACCACCTTTCTGAGCACAGAGCTTCCTGGAACAACCGCCCAACGGCTCTACTTACAGCTCTTGGCCAACCCTGGTGCAAGTTAGACTGGAAACAAGCTGTCTTTTTCTGGGCACAGAGGAGGTGTTCCAATAGTGAGAAGGAGAACGTGCCATCTGGTAGCATTTGCGTCTCTGCCACTCCTGGTTCACTGCTCCACATCTCTCAAGACTCATCTCAGGCATCTTTGTCTCCAGAGAGCTTCCCTGAACCCCAGGGTAGACCTGCCACCTCTCATCTCTGCCTCGGCACTCTGCATGTTTCTCTGCCCTGTACTGGGGTTATGTGTGGGCCTTCTCCATGAATGAGGTGCTTCAGGAGAGATGCCTATCTTACGCATCAGCATGCTCTTCTGTGCCCAGCACATTCGAGAACTTGGTAAATGCATGTTAAACTGAACTCATTAGAAGTTAATGAGTTAAACCAGGCACAGTGACACATGTAATCCCAATGGCTCAGGAGGCTGAGGCAGGAGGATCACAGGTTTGAAGCCAGCCTCAGCAATTTAGCAAGACTGAAAGCAACCTAATGAGACCTTGTCTCAAAGTGATTTAAAAAAAAAAAAAAAGGCTGGGGATGTGGCTCAATTGTTAAGTGCCCCTGGGTTCAACCCTGGTACAAAACTACAATATATTAATGAATTATAAGCCCCATATGTGCTGGACTTTTGTCCATAGTATCCACACCTGTACTAAATGACTCACATGATACCAGGTGCATAGTCTGTCCTCAATAACTGGTTAATGAATGAATAAAGGACTGTAGTTAAGTCTGAAGGGCATGAATAGAAGTCTTTCTCCAAATGCCACTTTCCCTGGACATTGAAAAAGACAACTACTCATCAACACAGATGTTCCCTCAGCATCAGGACACTGATGAGCATCAGTGAGAGAGTCCTTCTAATCCAGAGGCAAACACAAGAACAAGAAGTCAGGAACAAGCAAGCCGGGTGTCTGGAATGTCAGACACTTGGCAGAGGAAAGCCAGCTGGTGCAAGGTCTCTACTCCAGACAGGAGCTCCACGTCTGGGTCTTTGACTAAACTTCACTCCTATTTATTCATGTCACCAAAAACAAAAGATAAAAATCCAGGTAATTAACTTTTTTTGAGTGTCCTAGAAAGGGAAAAGCTTATGTCCCAGGCTGAGACCCACAATCTTACTGAGAAGACCCTGAGACATCCCCCTTACCGTGCTGTCCTTGGGACCTTTAGAATGAACCTATCCATCACTTGTCAGAAGGCCTGTGCTTGTACGTGTTTCTAAGTCTATGTGTCTGCACCAGGTATTTGTTATCATTTACATATCTATGTATTTGTTTAAGAGTAGGCTCTGGTCTTATTTTGAGAGTATGCCTCACCATAAAGGATGGCAAATCTCAAGAGGTACTGGCTTATCTTTTAATATGCAACCTGTACCTTCAAAGCCTAGTATCAGCAGGGTCTGACTAAGTTGAATAAGCAGAATTGGTTATGCTTCTGCCTGAACAGGCCAGAATGATGAATGAAAAAATAGGAACTAGTGAGCTGAAGGAGAAAACATAAAACCATTTTCTAGATTCCTGCTATAACAAAAGGAACAAATCAGAGAAGCTGAACATTTTTAGGGAATGTTTAACCCATCAGAGAGCTGAGATCAACAAGGAACCTAAATGAATAAAACTACTTTAAGTAACAAGTGCTTCCTAGAAGGGAATGTGTCATCAGAAGTGACTAAATCACTCAATAGGTTATCAGATGGCTGAACTGCAGAGGGGAAGTACTGTGATCTCAAGGAACAGTCAGTGTGAACCACTCAGACTCTCTCATGAGGTCTAATGCACATCAGGATAACTGCAGTTAATAACATTGTTTTATATACTTGGAATAGTTAAGAGTAGATCTTAAGTGTACACACACACTCAGAGAGACAACTATGTGTGGTGATGGATGTGTTACTGATTGTGGTTATTGGTACACAATGTATGTGAACATAAAGTCATACTGTATCCTTAGAATATATAACATTTTTATTTGTCAATTATGCCTTTATAAAGCTGGGGAAAAAAGAAACACAAAGTTTAAAAAAAGATAATTAAAAATAGAACAGAGTATCTAAGATCTGTGGAGCAAGCTCAAACATGGCAACATACATGAAATTGGAAACCCAGAAGAAAAATCAAGAGGGAAGGGGGGAGGAAAAGCATCTGGAAAGACAATGGTGGAAGTTTCCCAAAAGTGATGAAAAACGTCAAAGACGGGCTGGGGAGGTGACTCAGGCAGTAATACGCTCGCTTGGCATGCGTGGGGCACTGGGTTCAATCCTCAGCACCAAATAAAGATAAAATAAAGATGTTGTGTCCACCTAAAACTAAAAAATAAATAAATGTAAAAAAAGAAAAAAAAAAGTCAAGGACTCAAAAAACGCAGTACATCTCAAGCAGGAACAACACACGGAAAACCAGACCTAAATGAATCAGATAAAATGCTAAAAACCCAAGGTAAGAAAATAATGTCAAGAGCTGCAAAAGGAGGAAAACTCATTTTGTAGAAAGGGACAGTGATAAGAATGAACGTTGACTCCTTCTCAAAAACATTGGAGGCCAGAAAACAATTGAACGATATCTTCCAAGTGCTGAAAGAAAAAACTGTCGCACTAAAACTGAATGTTTAAAAATTGCCCCAAAATATAGGCCAAAAGAAAAAAAAAAACCCAACATTTTCTGACAGATAAAAGCTGGCAGAATCCATCTTCAGAAGACTTTCACCACAAGAAATATTAAAAGGAATTCTTCCGTTTGAAAGGTGATCAGATGAAGGTCAGGGCTGAAGGAAGGAATGAGGACCATCAGAATGTGTAAAAGGCAGATCCGCTGCAAAAATGAAATGAATCCCAGTGTAGAGAAATCTTCATTATGTCAGGAAGCGAGTCAGAAGTCAAGCGCCCTCAGGATGCTCCCCAGTAGGAAATCAGCCAAGGAGGAGAAACTCACATTTACCGCCTGAACCCTTTATCTGACATTTAAATGGCTGATTCCCTTGGGATTAGCAAGAGTCCTTGGGACCTAGATATCGGAAGGTGAGGGGATGCTCACTGGGGATGCGCTTCATTTCATGTAAATGATGTCTCAATGATGTTTATTTTTAAAAAAAACCTCTGAAACTAGAGTTCCAGGAATTAAATGGGGCTTCCTTAGAAATTGACCATCCCCATCAGTTTTCCCAAAGCAGTCCCTGGCTTGAGATTGTGTCTAAAAAGTCTTTATTGCTGCCCACCTTCCTAGCCCCATGGGACGCAGTGTCTTCAATGTATCTCAATGTCAATATTGTGGGATACTTGCAGGTCTTCCAAAATTCGGGGTGCTTCCAAATTTTTGATGGAAATGCTGGCAAAAGTGATCACTAGATAAGGCTTCTCCTTCCAGGGCAGCCCCACAGCACACCGATCTGTACCTGTTCTTGTGGGGTTCTGAGGTTGCTCTAGCTGGCAGTGAGTTTCAGCAACCTCTTCCAGGCTCATATCCCAGAGAGTTTCTGATTCACAGTGAATCAAACTCTTTAGCAGTGAAGTTTCAGTCCATGGGGACCAAGAAATTGGAATGTTCCACATGTGGATAGCAAAATGGTTAGAGGAAGCATCTGGTACTCAGATTCAGCTAATCCCGGGTCCCTTCAACTTCACCACTTGGTGCTCTCAGAAAGTACTGTCAGATCTCAGATGCATCCTGTCCAAGATCAAGGAGGGGCAGCATGGAAATCATCAGTTTGGGATTCCAGTGTCTGTCTGGACCCTGTCCACCTGTGGAGGACGTGACTCTGCGGCACACTGGCAGGGTCAGGAAGGCTGAGCTGAGCAAAGGGATATGTAAGCTGAGAGAGGGTTGGCCGACCTGTCCCTGTGAAGAGGGAGGCTCAGGAGAGCCACAGCTGAAGGTGGCTGTGACCCTGCAGCGGTGATGCCGAGGCTAGTGCCTCAGGAGTTCTGCCGGGAGCAACATGCCACCTCTCCCGTGATGCCTCACTGGTCATTCCAGTGGCCAGCGCCCACACCAACCTGGGACTCCTGTGGAGCTCAGCTAGGGCACTTTGCTCTTCAAGGGTGTTTCAGTCAACTCTTTCAACATTGTGACCAAAAGACCTGACAAGAACAATTTTAGAGGAGGAAAAATTTCTTTGGCTCACGGTTTCAGAGGTTCAGTTCACGGTCAGCTGACGCCATAGCTTTGGACCTGAGGTGAGACAGACATCAGGGCAGAAGGGCCTGGCAGTGAAAAACAGCTCAGGGCAGAACAGTCAGGAAGCAGAGAGAATGCTCCCCAGGAGCAAAAAATAAACCCCAAAGGCATGACCTCAGTGACCTGTCTCCCCAAACCACGCCCTCCCTGCCTACAGTCACCACCTAGTTAATCCATACCCACTGATTGGATTACCGCGCTCATCATGCACATTATCTCACCTGAGAACCTTCTTGCGCTGTTTCACACATGAGTTTTTGGCGTCTCCTCATATCTAAGCCATAACAAAGGGGTAACTTACATAAACATTATCTCCCTGCCTCCCCTGGTATGTTGTAATCTACTGTTCACAGGGCTTCCAGTGTCTGTGTGCGCTCTACTATTTGTGTGATGCCTTTTTATAGTGAGTGCTCCACCAGACAAACAAAGTGAGCAAAGAAATCCTGAAGAAACAGGAAATTTTATTGGCCTCAGGCCCTGGTCTCTGTATAAAAGCTATTAAGCCAGTTTTGAACTAAATCCATTGATTCTTCAAGTATGCCAACTTTGGGAATGCAAAGCATATTGCATGTGTTTTTCATTGCTTCCATTCTCTAGAGAATCAGAGTCATATTTGCCAGCTACAGAATGTGTTAGCAGCAATTTTAAACTAGTTCAGCTTATTTTTCAGCAAGTCAACTTCTGTTAATGACATATTAAATTTTGATTCTTTTTTTTTTTTCTTGTGATTACCCTGGGGAGACATTCAAAGTAGACCTCTTAATAAGGGTTAGCTATACTGCTGATAGAACATCATGGTGCCATTTGACTTAAGAGCATATTTTTCCAGAAAGACACACTTTAATGATTGGTCAAACATACTAACCACCTTATATTTGCTTTGGGCCATATAACTAATTTAGATAGTCATTAGCTTCTAGGTAATGGGAGAGCATGTGCTACAATACCAACTGAATACCAAATCAGAGCCTAAAATTCCTCTCCTTGTGGAATTTTGACATAAAATGTGAGATCACTAGAAGTCTAGGTCTTCCTAGACATTGTGATTAGAATTAAAAGAATGCTGCATAGGTAGAGTCGTTAAATATAAATGATTCCAGGCTCACTTATGATCTGATCTCTTTAAATAAAACGACTTAGAGTGTACTGGGAGGTGGAGATACAAAGACCATGAAAAGATGGAAGAAGGAGGCAAGGCATGGACTGGCCAGGCGCTTCCTGTGGGGGTGCCCCTTATGGCAGCTTGCTCTGTATGGTGCTGTTGACTGCTCCCTCTTCCAGAGCTCCTGGGATATACGCCTCATTTGTCTTTCTGTCCACCTTCCGGTCACATAATTTCATAGTCTACGTCACAAGATTGTCTTCTGCCTGTCCAATAACTGTTAGTATTTTCCAGGGGACCATCCTTGACCTTGACTTATCTCGACCCCAGTCCCCCTTCAGGCCATCTCCTTTGTGTTGGCAGTTCTCTGGTTGATGGCTCCACGGCTCTCTCTCTAGGTGTGCTACTTCCAAGCTCCAGGATTCTACTTGCCTACTGGATATCTCCCCTTGGAATTCTCATAAGTTCTTCAACTATGAAATGTCAATATCTGAACTTGTTTCTCTTCCTCCTCTATCACTCACGCCTTCTCTTAGTCTTTGAGGACATTTTTGGTCATCCGTGAATGTAGTCTTATTCACAATGGCTGATCATTAATCCGCTCCAGTAGGTAAATGATTCTCACATCCATTTCCTCTTTCCTCCTACCCCACCCCACTTTCTTTTCTCAGCTACTATCCCGGCCTGTTCTTTCTTCCTCCAGTAATGCATCCTTCACACGAATTCCATACAAATGTGATCATAACCCTCCCATTCAGTGATTGCCTATAGGCTAAAAATCCAAGCTCCTTAATATAGTCTGGTTGGTTTTCTGGACCCTCCACAGCCAAGCCTCATCTTCCATCTTTCTTCTCCTTCCATGGTTCCTCATATGTCCACCTCGGTGGTACCACTCAGGTGGTACTATCTCCAGTTCTGGAACTCACTGTTTTCTCACATTTCCAACCTCTGTATATCCTGCTCCTTCTGAGCCACTGGCTAGTGAAACCCTTTCTCCTTCTCTGAGGACAAATTTGACTTTCAGTTCTGCTTTCTCAAAACCCAATGCAGGTAGAATGCTTATTCAGTAGTAAAAACAGGTAGTAATTTGGATAAAATGATTCCTGCCTGTTGTGCTAACCCTTGACAGCTAGAGCTCTAAATATCTAGGGGAAGCCTTGGCTGTGGACCTCCCTAGAAGTTGTGCCCATAGATATAGAAGTTGCATCTCCTAGCTTCACTAGGACTTGGATGTCCTATCAGGGACCTGAGGCTGTTACCCAGCCTGGCTCCCTCCCTCGACATAACCTTGCTCCCCAAACCTGAATAGTTTATTAGGGATTCAAGAATATCCTCTAACCCTCCCTGCAGAGAGGCTGTGTTTTCTGTCACATGGTCTTCTAAGTGACTCGATAGCCAAGTGTGACTTGCTACAGTCTGGAGAGTCTGAATGTCTATTTGGGCCTGAGACATCCAAAGGAAGTACTGTACCCCTCCCCTTGCCCATTATTTCTATCAGCTAATCTGATCTTCAAGGCCTTTGTCAAAGGTACTTTCCTCTATAAACAACCCCATTAACCCCTGCTCACACTCAGGTAAATAATTCTCTCATTGCCACCACTGTGACTTCAAATAGCATAGACCATGATTCTAATAGAAACGTTGGTTGTGTTACCTCCAAATCAGTCCTCCACTCCAGACAGAGGCTTTCTTGATCTGGATCAACCACTATTCGCATTGGTCTCTACTATTCCTACACCTGCAATAACCTGTGGGCACACCGAAAAAGATGAATGATTGATGTATGGATGGCTAAACTGAAGAAAAAAGGAGTATGTGATTTGGTAGGTAAAGATGTTCTTCACACAAAGCCAGCAGCTGCTATCCTATTTCGATACAATAATGTCAGCACCACCAAGAGACCTACTTTCAATACAGTGATTTCTGCTGACCCATTTCTGGGCATGAATCTCCCATTAGGGGCAAGTCCCTGAGAGCTCTTGAATCATGAAGGAGAAGGAGACAAAGGTAAAACAACTAAAATGTTCTATACCTACAGCAAAAGGTGCCCATTAGGTAGCTTTCTAGACCCCAAAGAAATCTCCATGTAAGTGGAAACCTCGAAACAGAGATGAGAAAATGAGGAAAGAATTCTTGCTGTGTGGGAGCTCCAGGCCCCTCAGCCGGGGGGACCTCCGAGGAGCCGGGGGATGGGAGGCCCCAGTGCCCAGCAGGCTGGGAGTTCTGGTGCTGTAAACAGACCAGGGGACTCAGGAAACGCCTTCCTTCTCATGACTTGGCCTGAAGGCAGCTCCCTGCACACTGCCCACACAAAACCATGGCTGCAGATCCCTGATTTATTCCACCAAGCGTATGGCCTGACTCTCCCCAAAATAAACCAAACCCAACGGAGCGCTCACTGTGCACTCAATTCTGGAATCAGTCGTCACCTCAAGAGCATTTCTGAGGTTGTGCTCTCCTCAGGAAGAGTCAGATCACAGCGTTGCCTATGAATTCAGCCTGGCAAAAGCGAACCCCACAGAGGTGTCCCCTATCAGGTGGAATCAGGCTTCCAGTGTCACTAACCTGCGACAAATCTTACCCACACTCTGCTGACCTAGGGCTGGAGTGAACACTCCCATCTAAAGGTCGCTTCCATTGCCATCAGGCCACCAACAGGGCCCCACATGGCAAGGGACACTGCTGGGACAAGGGAAGGGCTTACCAGCTCTAGAAAGCCAGTCTGGCCTTGAAGCCTCCCCTGGGTGCTGGATTTCACTCCTCTCCTCCATCCAGAGAAGACACAAGGCTGTCCACAGGATGAGAAGCCCTGCAGCTGAGAAAGAAAACACACTCAAAATGGCTCATGCAGTTACAAGGTCTAGATCAAGGTCCTTCCGAGGCAGAGTGACCACGTGCCTCTCGCTTTCCCCACCACAACAAATTTCTGGCAAAGTAGGTATTTCTTGGTGGGCCAGCTTGCCTAGTCCCAGTCTGCAGAACAGGAGTGAGTGCAGAATCCATCAGACACGGAGACCTGGTCACCATGAGCACAAAGCCAAGACATGAAGTGCCCAGGGTTCTACAGGAGAAGAGAAAACAAACACGGACGGTCAGCATGGCTTTTGTGCTTGATGGTAGAAATGCCTTTGTGCCTTGGAAAAGCTGCTTTGCTATTAAATCAAGGGCGATCGTCCTTCATTGAAGTATAGGAAGGAAATAATTGATGTTTTCCCATTACTGAGCATTTGGTCTAAATACTGGCTCTGCGGTAAACAGCGTGCAGACACTTTAGGAGACAGGCAGCGGTGGGAGGTAGACAGACTGCGGCCTCCGCCGCGGCAGGGGTCACTGGCTGCCACAAGGGCTCCAGGTTCGCCAGCTGTGCTGATGGCCTCTCCCACCAGGCGTGCCAGGCACTGTGGAAGCGCTCTACAACTCCTTCTACTTAATAATTAAAATTTCAATCATTTCCTCCAATAATGATCATGATTAAAGAACGGCAGCATGTCTCTAAAATCTGTAATGGCATGGGAGACACCTTCAGAGAGCCGGGCAGCTGCGCTGAGACTTATGTCTGTCCTCGCATCCCGTCCCCACAGTTTTAAAAGAAATCTGGATGTAAGCAAAGCTGTATTTCTCCTTTCCTCTTATTAGCGTTCCTGTGGCGGATGGTGGCATCCCATTAGTCTCTCAAAGAGTTTGGGGCACCCCAGGTAATTCAGAAGGCCGTCGTTTTCTACGTGAGCGTTTGGCATGAGTCACCTAAGGGCCCACAACCTCTGTAAAGCCAAATCACAATTCTTGCAGGTCTTCTGATGATTACCTTTCCCTTTGCAAAGAGCTACAAAGGGAGGACAAAAGAAGGCTATATTTTTTTAACTTCCGTAGGTGGTCATCTCCACAATGCTGGCCTTCTTTATCGTGCAGTTTTAAATACTATGGTAAGGTACAGAGGAAGCCACTGGTTTCCAACTTCTCCTTTTTCAGAACCGATCTGTCCTCTAGTAACGCATCTGTAACCAACAGTAGGTTTCCATATTCCTTGATTTTGCCACCTGCCCTTTTTGAGTTTTCTGTAGCACGTCTTCAGCCCTCGGGTCACAGAGCTCATCAGCTCATCTGGCTACCCATCCTTCCACCCGGCAATCATGTCCTCTTGTTCTTCTAGAGGCTGCTTGTAGATAGGAGCATGACTAGGAAATTATTCGTATGACATCCAGGTGCTTTTTAATAATACAGTTGTGTCGCTGCAGGACAATTAGAAGAAGTGAACTCTGTTATCAGTCTTGTTTATTCCTTTGACAATTTTGGCCGCAATTATGAGAGCTCTGTCTTCATTGCGGACGCATTGAAAATTGCTCTGAACACACGTAAATAGAGGAACCTGGAATACTGGAATCCTGCCTTGGCATAGCTGCCTGTCTTCCCTGCGGAGTCTGAGGGAGACACGCATGCAAGAAAAGCAGCAAGAGGTGTATCATTTCCCTGACTTTACCCCCCAGCACTATTGGGGAACTCGGGTAAACTTGGATGGACAGAGCAGAGAACTCATGAATTCCTGACAGGAGGTCTGGAACTTTCCTCAGTGAACATCCTTTAAACGAGCAAGTCGGACAGGTTCTCCTCCCTCTCACACTGCCACCCATGCCCGAGCCCAGGTCCCAGAGCTCAGTGCTCCTGCAGTGCCACATGGAGGCAGGTTCTGAGACGGCCACTCCAGACCCCTCCCATCACCATGTCCTCCAGGTTTGCTGAGAGAGTGAGATCCGCTCTTCTCCTGGGGAAGCCCCAGAGCTCTCTGGCCCCATGGGTGGAAGAGGAAGGGAACAGTCTCCCTTGGGTGCCCCAGGCCCTCTTACTCTGACCACCCACACGAGACAGGCCCCGGCAGATCCTCATCCCTGGAGGGCAGCCTTTCTTTTGGTAGTACTATGTCTTGTCCTTGTTCCTGTTTATTCCTGGGCAGGATAAATGCTGGCAGTGTGGAAGAATGGAGAGCCGTCTGCTTCTCCTGGAGCCCAACATTTTACTTAAGAAAACATTTTTCTCTTAAATATTAATTTCAAAATGGAAGAAACTATGGACCCGTGGGAAACCTAGAAAACGTTCAGTGTTTGTTTCTCTATAATAGATTGAGTTAAAGTACATGTTTGTGTTTGTTTCTAGTCACCTAATATTTCTGTAACTTCCCTGAGATCGGGGACCTGGTGGGACTTGATGGGACTGTATTTTTAAAAGGAATGAAAGGGTGTTTTCATTAGGAATCTTTCTACTCACTAGGTAGCATTAAGTGTGCTGACATAAATAACAAGTCATCTACTCCACAAATGTTTCTTGAGTGTCCACTACACGCCAGGCACTGTGCCGGGGGTATAAGACACAGTATCTCAAATCAAACCAAACTGACACAGTCTGTGTCTATAGAAGTCGATGTGCTAAGAGGAAAGCCAGAAAATAAAAAAATCTACACATAGGGACTGGGGCTGTGGCTCATTGGCAGAGCGCTTGCCTAGCATGTGTGAGGCACTGTTCAATCCTCAGCCCCACATTTAAAAAAAAAAAACAAAACATAAATTAAGAAACAAAGATATTATGTGTCCCTCTACAACTAAAAAAAATTTTTTTAATCTACATATAATAAAATGTCAATAGTTCTGTGAATAAAACTACAGCTGAGTGTGTTCGTTGGCTTTTTATCACTGTGTATGTGTGTGTGTGAGAGAGAGAGAGAGAGAGAGAGAGAGAGAGGAAGAAAGGGTCTGGAAGAAGGAGAACCCCTTCCAGGACTGTCCCCTGTAACATACTTCTTCAAACTAGGTCCCACCTGCCAGTAGTCAGTTATCAATGGATGATCCATCAAGGGGATTAGTGCACAGGTGAATTCAGAACCCTCATGATCCAGCCATGGCCTGAAGGCCCCACCTATGAACCTTGTGAATTGGGGACCAGGCTGTCAACACAGGACTTTGAGAGTCATTCCAGATCCAGCCCCATGACATTGAGGGTGGACAATACAGAGAAATAAAGGCTGCTGGAGAGCGGGAGGGTGACGCTCTTTTAGAATGGCTAGGTCTCACTGGAGAGGTGACACTTGAGTGGAGACCCTAGGTGAAGCTATGAACCAGAATGAGTGCCTCAAAATCCAAGTGAAGTTCGGCTGACCTCCAGAAAGTGGAGTGGCACTAGTAGGGTTTCAACCCCTGACCTTTGCTTTGGGTTCTGCCTGCTGACTTTGCTGCTTTCTGACCACACCTCCTACACTTCAACTGCAAGGCTGCTACAAGGTTCCTCTAAGATGACTGGCACACCATGCAGGTGCTAACAGGAGCTCAAGAATCCAGTCATTAGGAAGGTTCCATGGCCGTCATTATTGTTCAATTAGGAATATTCTGAGAAACAGACCATGCTGTAAACTGGACCCAAAATCATAAATGACCCCCTGCTATTACTGCCAAATTGAGGAAGATTTAGAAAGATTTTCTTGAACAGTGAAGGTTTCCCAAAGCCACCTTAATCCCAACCAGCACATCGCCCCAAGAACTTCAGAGTGTGGCACATTGCCCAGAACCTAAAAGCCTAATAGCATCAGAGGTCTTCTCTCTTCTGCAGGACCCAGAACAGCATGAGAAGTAGCTCCAAAGAAACAGGTTGCATGCCATTGGTCTCAGTGCTGCCAGGACCTCTAGCACCTATACCACCTTTCTGTGATTCATGGGGTCCTCATCAAAACACCACCAACACCTCTAGCAACAGTTATGTGAATAGTTACTGCTTTTCCCCCACTCCCCCATTTTTCTTAAAAATAAAAAGATAGCATGCATGGACCCCTTGACAAACCAATTCTTAATTATATATTTTCTGACCTCAGAATAGCATAAGTTTGCCCTTTTGGACTTGGGGGAGGGAAGGGAGAGAGGGAGAAAAAGAAGAAACTGTGTGTTAGTCCTAGTTCTCTTTATTTCAAAGAGCTGGCTTATATGATTATAGGGCTGGCAAGTCTGAATTCTATAGGCCAGGCCAGAAGGGTGGGGACTGAGCAGGAGCTGATGCGATCATCTTGAGGCAGAATTTTTCTTCCTCTGGAGAAGGATGATTAAGCCCAAAGATCTTAAAATGAAAATGCATGTGCACCTTAGGTTGATAATAATGCAGAATTCTGCCAAGTCCTCGGGGTGGAGGTAGTATGTTTATAGACACTCCCTGACTTAAGGAAGGTTCTACTTTGGTGCACTTGAGTTTGGGAGTTTGGATCTTTTCCAGGTACTACTAATCCAGTGTCCTGTGCTGTTGAACTATAATATTCATAAGGAAGGTTATCAAAGACTGTTTTGACTTATGACATTTTTCAACTAACAGCATGTTTATTGGGACACGGGCTTGCTATAAGTTGAGGGACAACTGCATGTAAAACTTGGATCTAAAGTCAAGGGCTCCAAGCTCATCTCCTTTGAGTTATGGAATTATCACCATGGCAACTACAAAGAGGATTCAGTGGGCCCCAGCAGGTCACATACAGAATATATTGGTGCCTCAGCTAAAATTGTTATGTATGTTGCAACTTCGAGCAGGTTGAGAAAACCATCCCACAATTGTATAGAAGTATGACTTACTGTGGGGGGTGATGCAATCATTTCCTCGGAGAAAGATTGATGTAGAAGAATGCTTAAGAGAATCCAAGCAAGAGAACTGATATTTTATGTTAAGCAATTCATGTACATTTGGAATTGTATGAACTTTGAATATTTAAAGAAATATGGTTTATTAAGGATCAGCCTTGTGACTCAGATGGAAACACTTAATTGAGTAATTGATTCAGACTTGGGGTGTTAAGTTGAACTCTACAAAGTTTATAGACAGTATCAAAGCTTTTAGGAGAACTCAAGATTCACTTTATTTATGATTTTGACTTATTCATGAGCTATTTAAGTCCTCAGGGGAAAAAATTAATTTTTAAATCAGACATTGGAAGTACTTATAAATATGTTCATTTTATAAATGCAGTTTAAAGTATTTGAAGGTGGCACCAATTTTTTATGGAGTTAAGAGAATTATTTTGAGGGATCCATGTGAATTGACCAAGAGATCTGTCAAAACCAAAGCAGTTCCCTATCGCGGGGCAGCCAGCACTCCGCCAGGGGAGATTCCTGCTCAGAAGATGATAAGCCCCCTGAGAAAATGAAAGTCTGAAATAATTAGTAAAGAAATAAGAGACAGAGCCAGAAGTTAGGTTCAAAGAGGTGGAGTGCCTGATATATTCTCCAGTTCACATAGGAGCTGGAACAGAACAACTAGAAAATGGCCCCAGTTCTTTATTTAAGGGGGAGTACATCAAATGTAGGGATAGGGTTCAGCGGGAGGAGTCTTGCTGCAAATAGGTTGATTGGCATCTTGGCAAGCCCCGCCCATCTCTGAGAGGCTGTGTGGCTCCAGTGGGTGACCCCATCTCCAGTGCTGTGCTGAACTCAGACAGAGCTGAGTAGGAAGTCACATATAGAGGGCGGTCTCAAACCAGCAGGAGTGCTGCTGGGGATTCCCAGATACCAGACTTTCCTTCCCAGTGGCTTCCGTGTCAATTTGGTTCACCCTCTGCTCACGGATGGCTTCTGGCTGTCCCCCTATTTTCTAAACTGCTCATGGTTCAGATCTGCATCTCCCTGCCCACCCAAGCTTGTGCATGGTCCACCATGACCCCTCCAACATTTATCTACAGTGCACACCGCCCACTCTCTTGGAATTGCCTTGCTCATATCCACAGTGAGACAGGCCACTGACCATTCCAAGGATGAGTGGTCCCTCAGTTGTAGGACTGGGCAGGTCCCCTTGGAGTAGAGGCTATAGTCAGCAAGTCCCTCGGAGAAGCCAGAAGCAAGGGGCACCCTGAGGCCGTTTGCCTCCCAGGGTCTGTTGATAGACATGCAGTGGTGGGAAAGGGTGGTTCCTCTGTGGTCTCTGTGTTCACGGGGACACCTCCAGAGCTTTGCATCTCCTGCTTGGATCCAGACTTATCAAGAGGGGACTCACAGAAGATACCATTCTCTGGAGTCTTCTCATCTTTCACTGGATAAATTGGGGCTATTTGATCTGACAGTGAGGGATGGTAGGATAAAAGGGGTCACTCTTAATAGTTCATTGGCCACAGTGAGAGACTGGCTTTCAGAGATGCTCAACATGATTTTCTGCAATGCCAAAACCCAAGCGAAGTAGCACAGAAACACACTCCCATGGGGAAGCAAGCTCCTGGCCAGCTCCCCTCCTCCTGGCTCCCCTCCTCCTGGCTCCCCTCCTCCCGGCTCCCTCCTCCCAGCTCCCTCGACCCCGCCCCCTCCACCTGGCTCCCCTCCACCCAGCCCCCTCCACCTGGCTCCCCTCCTCCCAGCTCCCCTCCACCTGGCTCCCCTCCTCCGGGCTCCCCTCCTTGGGGCTCCTCTCCACCAGGCTCCCCTCCAGCCAGCTCCCCTCCTTGGGGCTCCTCTCCACCTGGCTCCCCTCCTTGGGGCTCCTCTCCACTGGGCTCCCCTCCTTGGGGCTCCTCTCCACCAGGCTCCCCTCCTTGGGGCTCCTCTCCACCTGGCTCCCCTCCTTGGGGCTCCTCTCCACCAGGCTCCCCTCCAGCCAGCTCCCCTCCTTGGGGCTCCTCTCCACCTGGCTCCCCTCCTTGGGGCTCCTCTCCACTGGGCTCCCCTCCTCCCGGCTCCCTCCTCCTGGCTACCCTCCAGCCAGCTCTCCATCCCGGTTCTCAGGACCATTCCACCTGAGTCCTCTCCACTGTGATCCTCTGTGGTCGCTTGCCTACCTCTCTCACTCTCTGACATAAAGAAATCAGGCAGTTGTTAGTCTGTTTTCCTTTGTTATGACAGGCTCAAAGCTGGGTAATTTTAAAGAAAAGAGCTTTATTTAGCTCAGGTTTGGGTGGCTGAAAGTCTGAAACTGGGTGGCCCCATCAGTTCTGCCTCTGAGGATGGTGCTGTGGGTGCCTCACCTCATGGCAGATGGTTTTGTGGCAGGAGCCCTGGTGAAAGGGTCAGATCACACCGTGAGAGTGGGAGGGGTCAGTCTTACTCTTTTAGGACAACTTATTCTCAGGGGAACTAACTCACTCTGTACAACCAGCATCGTTCCCTTCCAAGGGCAATGACCTAATCACTTTGCATGAGTCTCCACCTCCTAAATGTCCAGCACCACATCTACAAGGCCTGGCCCCTGGGGGCTGTGCTCAACCCTAGCTAAGCCCTAATGCCACAGCGTTCCATTCTGTCTGCATATGATTCATTTGGGCATTCACCTTTTATTTATGGCAAGTGACAGGGTTTTTTATATCTATGTTAGTGGTATGATGTTTCTTTTAGAATAATTTTAATTAAATTAATAATAAAATAGCAAATAATGGTGCAGGTGGCCCACAGATAGTGACAAAAATTATGGAGGAATGCAAGAAAAGAATCAGTCCTTGGAAACACCAGTGCTGATGGTTCTGTATCACATCTTGGGGCAAATAAGAGACAGGGTATGGCTGGCCTGAGGAAGCCATCAGGGGAAACTAACACAAGAGCTTCACCTGGGGTGCAGCTGGCTGATGCCAGCAGGACAGGGAAGCCAGGAAGGCGTCTCTCAGGACTCAAAAGTGAGTGTCCTCCATAAATTTGAGGCGAGACTAGATGACCTCTGAGGTTCAGCATCTTGCAGCCCAAGTTGATTGTGGTTGACAGAGGAAAGAGCTTTTGACCCCTGTCCTCTCCTTCTCTACTCCTCACACCGACCATAGGAGAGACTCTGAAATGTGTGAACCCTGCTCAACAGGCCTTCCTAAGCTCAAAGAGTGAACAGTCTGTTTCTGTGTCTTTGGACACTCTTAGAGGTAAACAGGATGTGTTTGAGGTTGGGGGATAATGCAGAGTGTGCAGCGTGACCTTCTGTCTCTGGCCTCTTGAGAATGGATGCTGTGAGCCACCGGTGGGGAGGACTCCGTATCATATCGACAGTGTGCTGGATGGATGGGTGGCTGGGTGGCTGGGTGGCTGGGTTGGGTGGTGTGTTTCAAAGGAGGGGCCAAAGTGCTCCCTGCCCAAGCCTTTTTGCTTCTTAGTCTCCTCTTTAATTCTATGCACCTGTTCATTCAGGATGCAAGAAGAATCCTACATGTCATTATAAATTGGAAATTGCCACTGGTTAGAGAAATTCAATCAGTGCTTCTCTGTCACTGCCCAGAGCTTACCCGTCCCCTTGGTGTTGGCTCTGACTCCTCCTTTGAGGTACAGACACCAGTTTCAACAACTCCCAGAATGTGTTTCCTGGTGGAGCCTCTCCGACATATGTACTTACCGGCCAGCTTCTTCAGATTTTGCTTTGACTTAGCTTCCTGTGGAGTGTGGGCTTCAGAAGAAGAAAGTCCTTGGAAAGCACAAGCAGACACCCCACATCTCAAGGCCCGGTGTCTTCTGAGTTCCTCCTTTCCATAAAATAACCTTCCCTGGGGCTCATGGAGAGCCATGCTAGAGTGTCTAAGACCAGATTCGAAATATGTTTTCTTTTCCTTTGTGTCTGTGAAACTTGAAATCTTCTTTATTTTTATTTGTTGATTTCCCCCCAACCCTGTTACTTGTGTCTTAAGTTGTCATTGAGGCGACTGACCTGGTTTGACAGTTATTTGCTTAGAGGACATACTAAATCATGAGACAAAATCCAAATGTCATATTTTGAAACTAGAGCGTTACTTTTTGATATTGGCAGAATTGACTGAGCACACAAATTATAAATTGCAGGTATAAATCAAGTAATTGCAACAATAATACATAGAGCTTCTCCTCTGTCAGGTTGGTCCAGATCGATAACCACAAACCATCTATCCAAGATAATGTTCTTACCTGAGCCCTGATAGTCTCATTCATAATGCTGTAAGTAAGCCATCCACCCCCAGGGTGGTAGCTGTCTTCTCTATTGATGCTGCAAGACAATTTTGAGATGACAAGTTCTCATACCTACCACCTTCTTAGTGTGACCTTAGGGTGAAAACACTGGACTTCCTGTGTTATAGGAGCCCTCAAATTACCCTCTACCTTGAATATTTTTATTTTAAAATAGCAATGCTACTCATTTGGGCAAGTTAGCCTGTACTCCCGCATATAAGGATTTGCTCAGCAAATCAGTGAAAGGGTAGAGGAAGAGGAATGATTTGGGGCTCTTAGCTTCTCAGATCTCCAGGGACTGCCTGTGTAGCAAGAGATGTCTATCCCCCCCCCCCAGTCAGGAGGAAGTGGACTAAACCGTCTGGCACAGAAGTGTGTAGCAAAGTGCAGGACTCAAGTGGCAAGCCGAACGCAGAGATGGATGTGACCTCCAGGGTGGCAGAGAAGGGTGAGGAAGGGATGGGGAGAGAAGAAAGAGGGACAGGAGGACAAAGATTTCTAACTGTATCTGCTCCTTTTACTTTTTCCAATTTGGTAGCAAAAATGTCCCCCAAAACCTACCCACATCTGTTAAGTCCGAGAGGCGGCCACGAGAGTGCTTCTTGCATCAGTCTTGGTATTCTATGTGTTGGAACTATTTCACTGCACACGTACACACTCGTGCTGGTGCACACGCACACACCCATCTGCCTAAGAGGTCAGTTAGAGGTCAGACCTAAGAAACAAGGCAGAGGAGTATGGGAGCTTCCCCCCAACCATCTCCTCACAGGGGCCTTGTCTAAACTCAAGCCAATGCAGAGAAGAAACTTAATCACAACTAAAACAAAATGTAAATTTGTTTCTACTGGGTTCTTTTCTGAAAAGGTTTGGAGGATTACGCCATTAGGGATTTAGAAGTGAATTTTAGGTTTTAGCCACAGGACACCCGAGATTAAGCGTGTCATAGAGAACTAAGGAATTTGACACCCAGGGAAGAACTGGTCAATGAACAGCAGTCCTTCCCCTGAGTGAGAAAGCAGCTTCCGGTTAACTTCGCAGGGGGACTCAACCGTCCTAGAGGCAGGTAGGATGTTACCATGGTAACAGCTCAGTGTGGGGTGAGGAGGAAATGGGATTAAAAGGGATATTTTCCTTCTATCGAGTTCTCTCCTTAAAGATCATTAAGAAGTCACCTACCCTGAGCTAAAGAAAAGAAATCCCATTTCGCCTTGGGGGGGGGACAAACCTACTTTTGCACCAGAGAAGGACGGTGGCTGCTCCAGTGTCCCACGGCTCAGAGTGGCTTCTAAATGAATTTAGGAATATTTCACTGGGGTGGGGGTGGGGGTGATTGTCCCTCATGTGTAGAGCAGGAAAGCGGACGGACAGGTGGAATCACACGGGGATTTAAAGACACCTGGAGCTGGTGCTCGGTGGCCACTGCCTCCCACAGGGACCTCCCTTGCTCCAGCTCCTGGCCCCCATGTAGGAGGGGGGTGGAAATTAGATAAGGATAAATTGTTTCATTTGTGGAGAGCTTTAATTTGATAGAAAAGAGAGGCCTAATAAATCACCGGTAGGAAAGAGGCTCCGCTTGGTTTGAATGTTCAAGCAGGGTCAGGATAACGAGGTTAAAGAGCTCGCCCCAGAACAGGAACGGATCCCTCCCTCGCCCTGAGGTGACTCCTGTCCTGTCCCTTTTATGCTTCTAAACAAAGGCAAATGTGGCTCAGCCACCAGGCACCAGGACACCAGATCCGGTACCGGGGTGGAGGGGACTGCTCCTCCTCACTGGGCCGGTCTCTCTGATTCACTGTGACTTTGCTGACCACTCGGGGTTCCTCCAGGTCACACATGGACACTGAGAACTCCCCAAAGGCCACCACCCTAGTGCTTCCTACTCCACCCAAGGGAGAGCCTCAGCCGCAGCCCTTCTTGAGCAGCGTCTGTACCGGGACCAGAGTGAGGCCAGGGCCTCCGTGCCCATTGCCTTCTCTGCTGCCCCTGCTGCACCTCCCTGCCTCCACTCTAGTTTGAGAAGAGCTCCCTCCCGCCTGTCTCCCACACGGGAGGCTTCCCAGCACTCTGGGGCCTCTGAGCCCTCCCCCAGGCAGAGGAAGCCCCCACTGCAGGAAGCAGGCTCCGATCCTTTCTCAGCTGCACGGTCTCTCCCCGCTGCAGGAGAACCCTGCGCTGGCACCCCAGCACCGGTTCTGGCCTGCGTTGGCTACCCTCAATAGGCCGTGCCTGCCAGATGCCGTGGCGCTCACCTGTAATCCCAGCAGCCCGGGAGGCTGAGACAGGAGGATCATGAGTTGAAAGCCAGCCTCAGCAAAAGCGAGACTCTAAGTAACTCAGTGAGACCCTGTCTCTAAATAAAATACAAAATGGGGTTGGGATGGGGCTCCCTGGTGCAGTGCCCCTGTGTTCAATCTCCAGTACCAAAAAAATAAAAATAAAAAGATGCTGTGCTTAGCCAATTCTGCTGCCTCACAGGTGGACTCCACAGCTCAGGTGACCTACCTCCCGCTCTACCAGCTGCAGGTATGGCACCCAGGGGACTCTTAGATGCCTCAAAGTCCAGGAAAAGGGTCTCAGGAGTCTTTCCTCAAGCTTGGAGAAAGGGCAGCTTCCTTTGTTCCCACTCAGGTAGAGGCTCCAGGGTTGCCAGGATCCGAGTTTCGTTGGCCTTCTTCACATCAGGGCGTGCAGCATGCTGATGGCCATCATGAAGTTTGGCTCATCTCCCCTTCCCTTTCTGACGTGTGTAGACTGGAACGGGTGGGAATGTGTGGGTGATGGGTCTTGGTAAGGCTGAGTACATGAGTTGTAGGTGACGGTGTCCTATCTGGTCCCTAAAGCCTAGCATCGGTGCTCTTAGGATCCAGAGTAAAATGTAGCCAGGGGATGCTTAGAAATAAAAATTAAATATTGTGCCAAACACTCTAATTAGAAATACCATACTGAGACTAAATAATGAAAAGGCAGGCCAGAGACATTTGGGGTTGTTGTTGTTGTTGTTCCATAAATAACTATTACCTTAGCAAACAGGAATAAATCCATTAAACTGATAACTTATACATATCTCTGGCCAAAACCACAGGAAGGCTTTTTGCAAAGTGATTGAAATGCAAAATAAATTACATGTAGAGATTCTGCCCATACAGTATGTCAAGAGTGTCATTTCATCCGTCACTGGAACAAATGTCTCCACCACCCCACGGTAGCTCTTGTCCAAAGCTCGCTCCTGTTCTGAAGCCCTTGCTACCCGCAGTCAGGCTGAGCATAGTGAATTAGCCTCTCAGGAGGAATTCAGCCTTTCAGAGCACAGCCTCGCCGCATCAATTAATATTTGTTGATTGAATGCCTGCTGCATATGTACTGCTGCCAGGGGGCTGCGGGACTTCTCCAAGCATAGCAGGCACCGAGGACTGGTTCAGCCCAGATGGACAAACACTGCGTGGAAACGGGGATGCTGTCACAAATGCACCAGTGCTGAGAACATGGGGGCCTAGCGCAGCCTTCCCAGAGGAAAGGGGCTTGCTCGCTTTGGCTAAGCCTGTTGCGGTCGTGTTCTTAATCAGAGAATGGTCTTTGTGGGAGAATATCTTAATTGTTCCATAAATGAGGGGACAAATTGGCAGGAGCTGAGAGTCTCTTCCAGGGGTCAGCGCTCCTTGGTCCTGGAGGAGGGGTTTGGAGCTCTGCCTGCTGAGCCTGCATGGCCAGGGGCTTGCCAGCCCCACCTGGCCCCCACACTCTTTATTTCCCTATGCCTTGGGCCCAACACAGTCCTGGTAGTTAGTTCACAAGGAATCAGAGTCCAGGTGAGCTACCCGCTAACAGGCTGCTGGGCCAGCATCTGTGCCTTGGTCACTTAAGGTCACAGGGTTTGTACCAGCTACAGTGAGGCATGCACTTGGGACCTGAACAGTTGACCACTTAGAGAAGAATCTGTGATGGCCAGCTCTGCTCCTGTCCATTTAGGTGGGAGGAATACTAGTCGCTGGGACCTGTTTATCTTTGTCAGAGGTAAAACTGACTAAACTAATGATCGCCCAGGGATAATGATCATTTAAAAAAAACTAGTCGTACATATAAATAGCAGTGTTCACCCAGCACTCTGAATTTTCTACATTGAATGATATATGTGGCATGATCTGTAAAATTCCTGGCAGGTTCCCCTCATTGGGGCATGACAAAGAGTGCAAGATGACACACTTCACCTTCCCATGTGTGTTCACAGAGTACTGTCCCCCGTACCCTGCTTCTCCGCATACCAAACTCTGAGCTTCCATTTGTCCACTGTATGGCCAGTTCCCCACCCACACTTGCTGGTGGTGAGGACCTCCATTCCCTGATTCTAATCCTGACTTATTTTCTTGCCCTTGAGCAGATTAACCTCTTTGAACCCCAATTTTCCCATCTCCACACTGGGGAGAATGATAACTAGCCTAATTACAAGGGTAGCCATTGGCAACAAATACGCTGCTTGTGCTAAAGAGAATTATACAAGTGTAGCATCTAATTATTAGTGTGTCCAAAATGAAAGGGCAGAGAACCTCCGTTTCCGCCTCTCAGATGTTCTCCTTTATCTCTGCCACTGCCATGTCAGCAGCTTCCTCCCGGAGCATGAACAGCGAGTGGGTGGAATGAGGCTCTGGGGCGGACAGCTGAGTCCCCCGCCAGCCCAGTCCGAGCCGGCAAAGTCACCCCTGCTCCAGGTCGGCACCTTTACCAAGCAGTGCTGCCTGCATCTCCTCTGTTCCACGCTGGGGAAGTAATCCTCCTGCCCAAGCTCCTGCCCTCGAGTGTGGCCTCTGTTCCTGCACCATATTGTTCTCATCCGCCAGGGCGGAAGTGGCCCTGTGCATCATCCTTGAGAGTAAACCTAGGGGTTTTAAATCATATTGAGGAATGGCTTTGGATAAAAGTCATTTGTTATTATCACTAAAGTAAATCTTGTTATAGACAGTAAGTAATAGTGCCTTAAACCTCACCTTCAAGAGTAAGGACTTTGCACTCATTTCATGGCGTATTTTTGCGCTAATCCTTTGTGTTTTCACTTATTGTAGGAGATAGAAAGCCCCTTCAGTGAATCCATCCTGAATTTTGAAGTGGAAAAATGATTCTCCTCCCATCTCAGAGAAATTGAAGTTTACTTAAAGATGATTAAAAATCCTTCTGACAGACTTGGAGAAGGTCTATCTTCTGAATGCTATTGTTTTAAATCATTCAGAGCTAGCTTGGCACTTGTGTGTTTATTAAAGCCAGGATGAAAATAAAACTGATCAGTGTAGCCGCATTATCTCACCAAACTACATCTTATTGCCCTAGGTTCTGCAACCAAAGTCAGCCTCTGGCCTCACAGCTGGAGACTCCACTAGGGCTGGCTGCTTAGCAGAGGGCACCAGGCAGGGACAGCTTCCATCTGCTTCCCTAAGAGATCATTCCTCCATGGTAGCATCTTTCCCAGCCATGAGACCTACTTCTCAGAGAATCAGGAGCAACAGGCCAGGAAGTGAGGAGAAAAGGGTGCAGAGCCCCTGGCTGAGCAGCCCCTGAAGCCCTTTCCCTGCAGCAGAACCTATAGCAGCCGGATCCTCTGGTACAACTGTAGAACCCGGGCGTCCTCCAGCCCCAAGACTCTCCATAACTCATAAATCAATACAGTCATCAAACATGCGAACCGTAACGCGAGACCTCCAACCAAACTCTAAAACTGAGATAGATTGGTGCTTCCTCCAAATTGGACAGGCCAGCGCAGCCTGGGGGTTCTCTGGGGATGGAGCTGCCCTCCTTGTCTGGACGCTGCACTGCCCAGCTCCTTCCAGCCTCCCACACGGTTTTCACGGTGCCCTTCCACCGGTGCCGGTGCCGTGTTGCAGACAAGCCCCTTCTGACTCTGTTTGACTAACCCCCCAGAACCTCGGATGCCGTTTAGCTGGTTTAAATTTAGAATTCCTCTGAGATGCTTTTAGCTCAGAACATTCTGTTAGGAAAATCCTCCATGACTTTTCCTCTGAGAGTTCTCAAAAGCCATTCCATCTTTCTCTTTGTCTTTCAACTGACATTTTAGTCTTAAATTTTCTAGGGACACCATCGGTTCAGCCCCTTATCACATTAACCTCTTATTTGTATTCTGTGAGGTGCTGGTCTTTAATATTCTGGAAGACAAATAAAGAACCCATGGAAAACCCAGGGCCATTCTACTTTCTAACTTCAGTGCAGAATGATGTTAGGGAGCTATTGAGAGCTTCAGGTGGCGATGGAAATCTCTCTTGGGTTTTGAAAGGGCAATTTAGATCCGAGCAATCTCAGAGTGTGTTTATGACAGAGATGTTATGAATTTTTAGTGCCTCGCCTCTCCCTTCTTCCCTGACCAAGCTAAGATTTTCTCATTCATTTCCAGCATCTCCCAGACTCGTGGCAAGGCTGGGTGCCCAAGGCTGCCTCTCCCAAGCGATTCGATTTGCCTGGAGAAGTAGGCCACACCTGAGGCTGTGGAGAAGCGCGCGGTTCCTCAGCCTCAGTGTCTGGCACGAGGGCAGGAGTGTTCTTTGTGGTGGGCTTTAGGCCTGGGGGGGGGGGGTGTTTAACAGCATACCTGGCCTCTAACCATGAAGTATCCACAGCACCCCCTACTGTGACAGTGAAAAATGTCTCCAAACATTGTCAAGTGTCCCCTGGAGGGAAAAACTGCCCTGTGGTGAGAACTTCACATACAACAGAAAGAGCAGAAACCTGGGACCAAAACTCTGGTTCTGAGATCTCAGCTCTTGACCTTGACCAAGTCTATCAGAGTTCGTGATACCCACCCCACCAGGTTACTATAATAATTAAAGTAAATGATGTGGTAGGTTTCAGTTCGTCTTTGTTGAAGCCAAGTCTCCTATCATCTATTTTCTTAATTAATAGTAAGAATTACATTGAGATATGCAGTAAACAATGAAAATCCAGCTTTTTTATTTTGCCAAAGTATATTTCTAGCCCTTTCGCCAAAATGGCTTACTTTGGGGTAGATTTAATGCTCTCAAATATCTCGCCTCATCATGGGACCAGGAAGAGGAGTCTTTTATGCACCCCCTGATAGCTGCGCCCACGCAGCTCATGTCACCCAGATAATTATAGACAGAGTCACCTGCGGGCTGTAAGCACAGCTCTGGGTGATTGCACGCTTTCATTTATCCATCCTATTTGCATTTCCGCGTCTCCCACAGCTGACACTTGTCTTTTAATTTCGTGAGCCCCACGCGCTTTTCTGATTGCCCTGGCCTGTGAGAAGGGCTCTGGATGAGGCCAGCCTCCTGCCCCTCTCTGCTTCTCCATTTCCTCCTTGCTCTTGGAGGGAGGCCAGCTGGTGGGAGATGGGTATCTGCGTGCCAGGAGCCAGGGCATAATGAGTCATTGTTCTTCCTAGGAGCTCCTGGGCGTCAGCTTCCTTTCAGCCTGCACTATGAGACCTCGGCTGCCTTCTCCTCCTCTTCCCACCTGGGGACCCGCTCCATTATGTTGTTATGACAAGAGTCACCTTTCTTTCTCTTTTAGAAAGTGAGATTGACCTTCCTCCTGTTTCTGAAAGAAACATGACTTAAAAAAAAAAGTCTGCAGCAATCAGCTGCCGCAGGCTGACTCAGGCTGACTCTGAAAGCACAACACAAGAGTTTCCATTAAGGACCTGGAGACAGCATGAGAACACACACACACACATCCACACACGTGCATGCACACACATACTCACACACACACACACACATATGCACATACACACACGTATACATACACACACACATCCACACACGTGCATGCACACACATACTCACACACACACACACACATATGCACATACACACACGTATACATACACACACACATCCACACACGTGCATGCACACACATACTCACATACACACACACACATATGCACATACACACACGTATACATACACACACACATCCACACACGTGCATGCACACACATACTCACACACACACACACATATGCACATACACACACGTATACATACACACACACATCCACACACGTGCATGCACACACATACTCACATACACACACACACATATGCACATACACACACATATGCACATACACACACACATACATACACACACACATACACACACGTGCATGCACACACATACTCACATACACACACATACATATGCACATACACACATATACATACACACATACACATCCACATACATGCACACATGCACACACATACTCACATACACACACACACATATACACATACACACACATATACATACACACATACACATACATGCACACATGCACACACAGATGCACACATGCGCACACATACACACATAAACATATACACACATGCACATATGCATGCGCACACACACACACATACACACACACACACACCCTGCCTTCTTTAAGCCTCCTAAACAAGACGGCCAGGCCCCCTCTCCTGCTTTCTGTAGAATGTATGCTAGTCAATTTAGTAAAACACGGACTGTTAATGTGCCAGGCTGAATTGCAAGGAACCTTGCTCAGATAGCCACATGCATGCTTGACCCCTCAAGCGCACATTTATTTAGCAATTCACAATTTGCTAATCCTTTGAAAATATCTGCCATAGGTATTCCTGTGTTCTTTTCTCTTTCAACTCCCACATGAGCCTGCACTAAAAGGTTTCCCATTTCCCATGTGCATCATTTCCCCCTGCTGTACACGTGAGAGTAGGAAACCTTAGGTGTGCGCACTTTGCCTTTGGCCTGGCGTGCTGTAGGTGAAGGTCAACAAAACCCTCTGTAAGCCAGTTGGTAAGAAAACAGAGCCGTGGCCTGCTCCACTGAGAACAGGCTTCCAGCTCCTCAGGGTGGTGTTTAAAGAGGTGGCTCACATTTGCTTGGCCATGTCCATGCTCTCAGCAGGAGCATCTCTGCACTCTGCATGGTCACCCTGACCTGGGGCAGCTTCAGACAAGTTCTGTATGTAGATGCACAAGGACAGCCTTGGGCTCGTGTAAGGACAGCACCAACTACAAGGCTAGAATAAGCAGATGTTCACCAAGCAAGTTGTCACCAGCAGCCTGCACCTGGCAGAGATACCCATGCTCCTGTCTGGAAAAGGCGTTATTTATTTTAATATTATTTAATGGCCACCTCCCAAATATGCCAATACATTCTGCTTATTTTCTACAGAAAGACAAACCCATCTTAGGTGAGGTGAAGAGATATACTAAGTTGATAATCTGAAGAAGGCATTATTTACTTTACCATTCATTTTAGGAACATGTTGATTTATGTTGCTTCGTTTTTACATACAGCCCATTCAGAGGAGGCCACTTTCAACCTCACCCATGTAGAAAGTCAATGGGAATCCCTTTTGGAACTTTCAAGTTCCAAAGTCCACTCCACAGTGCGCTGCCTACATCAACGTCAGCTGCAGAACAGTTATTTTGGCAGCACTGATACCAAATGTGTAAACCTCTTCACTGGACCCAATAGTGAGGCCAGGGCTGTTGAGGTGGACTGACACTTCTAAGTTGGCACCAGGTGGAACATGACCCCTAGAAAGAGAGGAAAGGCCAATTCCAAACAGAGAAATTTGTTTTCATAGATACAGACATTGTAATATCCAGAATGCTCCTAATTCAGGCGTACTGGGCAAGCAGACGTCCCAAAGGAGCCAACCGGTGTCATAGGAGTTGACGGGAAGGGGACAAGGTTAGAGTAGGAGTTTATTTGATCACTTTTCCATGATTATTCTTCCTCACTCCCACCTCACAAGCTGTTCTGCATCACATGGATACAGAGACCCACCAGGAAATTTCAAATCATCTGAAATCTAACTCTTCTCCAGAGCATTTGCAACCTCAAAGAAGCTGTTTCTCCTCAACCCCTGAAGAATCTCCAGATTGTCGAGAGTAGGCAAGAAGCTTCTAGAACTTCATGTCTCTGTGCGATGCCCTCCTCTACCATCCCAGAGAATGGAATGCTCACATCCAGAGCGCTCAACAGTCCCTGGCCCCCTCCTGTCCATTTCCCCTCCCCAGAGGAGGGAGTCACACCTCACCACTCTTTGAAGACTCCACACTTAGGGAAAAAGATGCTGGGATGGGGGTCGTGTGGACACTGGTTTTCTTTGGGGAGAAAAGAATCCAGAAGTAGATCTGCCTGTACAAGTAACTACCAGGTGATTTGAATATCATTCCTAGTAAAGGAAGAGTGATACAGACAAACTGAAGGCAGTCTAGGCAGAAACACCCACACAGAGGGTGCCCTGACCCCGCAGTAAGGAACCACAGCTGACCGGGAGCTGGTCTCTGGACAGCCACAAAACACAATTTCCATGATAACGAGGTGCAGATAATGATGCCCACGTCCTATATTTAAATTTAGTACATTTTTAAAATTAGTTGATATTTGTAAATATTTGCAAAGCTTTTTGCCCAGGGTAGGAGCTCAACACACCTTCACAACACTAATGAGGTGATGTCACTGACCTTTATGCTAACCCTCGACGTCAGGGACTATTGTAAATCAGCAGGATGTGTAAAAACCGTGGTTTGATAAAAAAAAAAGTAAGCTACAACAATTCTGGGAGATTTTAGGGCAGTTGGGAATGTAACCACTTATGTATATCAAAAAGAATATTCATAAAATATGATTTGGCAAAATCTTTAATGTTGAAATATTCTCTTTCTTCTGGCAAAACTTGATATTCTTCCAAGTTTACCTTTATTACATCCAGCCACAAAGAAGTGCATTTATTATTTCTTCCCATGCTGTGTCACCAGACCTGTCAAGTCACATTAACCTAGTTACCAGTGGAACAGAAGTGCAATTGGCCAAAGGTCATATTTGTTTGTCACGAGCACAAAAGCACAAAGGACATGCCAGGCAAAGGCTTTCAGCGAATTACTGCCAAGAAGCTGGGCTTCTTCCCGGGATTTCTACCTCCTATCCCTCCTCCCTCCCGGGAACCTTCACACCCTGTTACCCTCTGTGTTTCTCCTTGCCACACTTGTGGCCCTTTATCATTTTATCTTTAAAGATGCATCTGTAACAGGAAGAAATGCTACTGGCTTTGCTTCAGATGCCATGCAACTTAGAAGAAGCCCGAAATTTCTGGTTTAAAATTGCACCCATCTTCAAAGAGCTTTCCTTCCCTCTCCCAGCTCCAACCTCAAGAGATAGGGGAAAGGTGCTTTGTAAATCCTCACTTTGCAGATGAGAATAGTCAGTGTCCAGGAGATGAACAGATTTGCTCAACAGTTACGCAGAGAGTTAAACAAAGCCCCACCTGTGCTGCCTCTAGAATAGTCTATGCCATGGCTGGCCTCGTGACGTGGCGCAGGCCCTGCCCTGAGGATGCTTTCTTGAGGATTCTGACCACTTCCTGTACTTCAGATCCATCTGACAGCAAGAAGAAAGGATCTGAGTGGGAGCAGAGCCTCTGGGGACTTGAGCCACACAGGCCAGCCTCGGCCTGGCTCCCCACGCCCTGCACAGCAGGGATAATGGCGGCCAGAAAAGAGAACACAGAAAAATTCAGACGAGATTAGAGTAAGTCGTCTTTTCCCCTGTGATTTATGACAGTGGTGAGCTGGAGTCACAGTCTGGTACCATAGCAAGTGAACAGAATGCCCCCACGGAACAGTGCAGAGGGTGGTCTCAGCTTTTCCTCCCACACTGAAAACTGTGTCCCTCCTCGCTCGTTTTTATGTCGATTGATAACATCCTTCCCAGGAAGCTTCTGGAATAGTATACGCATGACCTTAAAACAAAAGTGATGTAGCATTCCTTTAAATGACCGAAGTGGAACCTCCACACAGGGATTCGATGCCCACGTCATTCCTTTTGCAAACACATGAATCAGCTCTTCTTCGTTAACGGGAGGTTTATACCAGACCTTGAACTGCTGGTGGCCGCCTCTGCTCTCCCCAAGGTCTAATACAATACATGATAATGCATCATGTTTGGAATCTTTTATTGGTTACTAGTGTGTGTGTGTGTGTCTCTTACAAAAATATGTTCAAATTTTTAATTTTTTAGGAGACACAAGGTTCTAAATGCTAATGTTTTCCTAGTTAACATTAAAATATTTAAAACAAAACTGTGTTTTAAACTTTGATGAGTACTTGTTAAACAAAAGGTTAAGGAGATGGTGAGTGAAGGGGGCCCTGGGATGAACTTGCTTGGGTCAGAATAAGACGGTCCAATGTGAATTCCTTTTCTATTTTTAATTTTTATCAATGTAAGCACTAAAGAACCTTATTCCTATAAGTAGATTATAATGGGGAAAAAATGTCTTCCAGCAATATCATTCCATTGTTACCTTGTTGTAGGAACAAACGAGACAAGGCACCGAAGACAGCAGGAAACAGTTTTATTTGGCTGCAGCCAGGTTCAGAGGGTATAGCTTTTGCTGTAATCAATCAATCCCCTGAATCCCGAGTTCAGGAAGTTTCAGAGTTTTATACCCAGTGTGTAAGGGGAGGGGCTCAGAAGTTCACAGTCTGCAGAAGTTCACATAAAAGCAGCTTTTGCTTTCACTGTTCTGGGCAAGTTAACCCTTTAAGGACAACACCTGAGAAGGGGAGAGCTTCTTCTCCCCTTTCTTTCCTCCCCCTGCCAGCTGTTACTCTGGGCCCATTTGTAACTTATCTTAAAAATGTAGACATCCCTGTGAAGCCCAGCTCAAGGCAGAGGCCTTGTTTGCACAGTTCTTCAAAGTACTATACTGGATACATGTTTGTGAAAAACTAGTAAGGGGGTGTCCAGCACCTGGAGTGCTGGTATCTTCTTTGCCAGTGGCCAAGTAAACAGGGTGACATGAAAATAGGAAGTTTATCTACAGTGGACTCTTTTGCTGACAGTCCTAAAATCAGCCATGGTGAAGAGGGCTTTTCTGTGGAGAAAGGGGGTGCCACTTCAACCTCATTTGCAGTTATCTGCCAAACAGGACATAGGGATCTGTTATCAAAAATGATTTTTACTTTTTAAAAATCTTCAGAAACAAAAAATTAGAAACAAATAAATTTTTGTGCTGTAGTATGGAATTACAAGCATGGTAACTCATTTCTTCAATTTCTGAGGAGTAAGCCAAAACAACTTCATGAAGCTCTAACAAGTAGCTATTTATTGGACCTTTATTTTATAAACTTAGAAACCCATTATCTAATATATTTAAAAAGGTTTGAGATCATGTAAAATTTTGTTATTTTCAAGACATCTTTACCAATAAAATATCTTGATAAAATACTTCCCTCACATGCTTTAAATACAGCACATATCTTACCAAAATGGAAGCTGATAAGCCTTTCAATTTATTGAAAAAGTAAAATATCTTACAAACTGTCTTCATCGTTAAACCAATTAACAAAATCAGACCAAGTAAATTATTTTTAACATAAATAAATATGCTAATATGTATTCCAAGGAATACTAT
Source organism: Marmota monax (assembly GCF_021218885.2). Taxonomy (NCBI): domain Eukaryota; kingdom Metazoa; phylum Chordata; class Mammalia; order Rodentia; family Sciuridae; genus Marmota; species Marmota monax. Next base: position 6,754,670 of record NW_026692848.1, read on the forward strand.
AAGTATCACTAAAAGATAGATGTGTCCCTTTCAGGGTGGGTTATGAAAATCAGAATCAAAATAACAGAATCAAATGCTAATTTAACCATTATACCAAGTTTTAAAATCATGAATACATCTGTCTTAATTTGCAATAAAGGAATATTACGTGCAGCTGAAACTCTGAGTTATTTATTAACCAGAGCGGCCTGGAGTCCTTGGGTACATGGCCAGTGTGCGTGTATCGAATGCATTCTGGTGCTTCTCATCTGTTAATAATTAAATAAGAGCCATGTGGACGATTTCAGAGGTAACTCCATTCCTGATCAAACTCTGCCAATATAGTTAGAGAAAGTGGAAATCATGTGGAGGGATAGATCAGATATAAAGGATTCTGATTCAGCAGCCAGTGTATAATTTTAACTTTTTTTGTTAATTGAAGGTAGATAATATGAAACACCGAATCATGTGAAATACAAGTATGGGCTGCACTTGGAATAAAAATTTCATGATGTGATTTAGATCTTAACTACCTTGTTAAATAATGCACACCAAACCTAAAAAAAGAACTACATAAAATTTTTATCGGCTGACCTGATCCAGTATTAAATGTTAAAATTTGGTAGTCCCTGAAAATGTTTATCTATCTTCAAGAAAGAGCTGCTTCAAAGGTTCTAAGTCTTTCTTTCCAGCTCATGATGTGCCTTAGAAATAAGTACGGAGACTCGCTAATCATAACTGCCTGCATCACACCCGTGGGGAAAGCTGTTTCAGCACCCAGCGTTTCTCAGCCATTCTCTCTATTTTCTCTAACCAGATTCTCCCCCAAGAGCAGTGTGCTTGCTGAGAATAGTCAGGAGAGAAAAGAAGTTAAGCCATTAGACAAAAATTGAGTGAAAATTACTATCATTCCCACTGCCCAACCCACGCTATCTGCTTTCAGAACATCCTGACAGGGGATAGAACTCTCCATACATGTCACCTGCTTCACACTTAACTGTGACGTCTGTAGGACAGGGAGGCACCACAAGCCCAAGGTGAGTGCTTAGTGCCTGGTTCTTCTCTAAATGAAGCTGACCCCCAGACAGATTTGGGGATTACCCCCTTGATGGGTTCCCAGGAGACGTTTCTCACCCCAGTGGTGAGATCATGGGGGGAAAGGGTGGGTCTTCCTTTCATAGAGGAGAGGGCTGTTTTCAAGAGGAGGCTGGGAAGGAAAACTCCTGTGGTGCCAAGATCACATGCAGGCACCGTGGAGACTCTGGGAGCGGAGTCCCGACTCATCAGCACCTGGGTGCCTTTGGAGGTCTTCTCGTGTGCCTCAGGGATCCATGGACTTGGGTGCAGGTCACTCACGTGAGGGTCCCCTCCCTTCTGTCGTGCTTCTTCTGACCTGGTGAGGCTCACACCCGCCCACAGGAGGCCGACGGTCCACATCTGCACCATCCTTCCCGGTATCAGATGTCATTGCCATGGTTTTGTTTGACCACATCTTGTGGGTTCCAAATCTCAGCTGGAAGAGTCACCAGAAATCCTCCAGTACAGATCTCTGGTTTAAGAGAAAAGCGACCAAAGGCCCAGGGACTCAATGACATGCCAGCCAGAGTCTGAGCCCACCTAGAGCTCTCTGGCTTCAGCATGTGTATTAGTCAGGGTTCTCTAGAGGAACTGAATCAACAGGAAGTGTAATTATAAAAGGGAGACTTTTTAGGTTGGCTTACATGACCAGAAGCTGGATAGTCCACAATGGCGGTCTACAGGCTGGAGAGCTAGAAGAACCAGTAGCTGCACAGTCCAAGAAGCTGAAGCCCCCAAATGAGAGGGATCAATGGTGCTACCCTAGTCCAAGACAGAAGGCTTCTGGAGAATCCACTTTGGAAGAGTGAAGAAGCAAGAGGCTTATATCCCCAGACAATCACAGCAGCAATCAAGAACCTGTTCACCAAGAATGGAGCTCGCATCTGCTACTGCTTCCTTGTTCTTCCAGTTTTTATTCCATCCAAGCCATCATCCTATTGGACAGTGCTGCCCATGCTTAGGGAAGGTCTCCATTTCAGTTGGCTATTCCACATGCCAATCATTCCTAGATACACCCTCATTGACACACCCATAATCCACTTAATCCTCGGCATCTCTTAATCCAATCAAGTTGACAATTCAAATTAACAATTACAGCATGCTTGCTGACTCTTGGTTGGTGATGGATGACATTGATGGGAGGAAACTGGCCAAGAAATACCACTTCCAGGGTTTGGCCTCTGCTTCCCATGAGTTGCTAGCTGATAGAAAACACAAGAAAGTAGCAGAGGAACTCTCAACCACTGCATCTAAATTATGAACCCTGTGCTCAGAAGCATTTTGTAGAAAGTATTCTGAGAAAAAGGCAGAACTAAATCATATTTTTTGTCCTCTCATTTTTTAAATTATTATGTCATGTGTGTTTTAAGTAAGTTTTACTGTAATTTTTTTTCAGTATTTCCCAAAACATTGTTTACAGTTATTTCTCTCTATTTTTCAGATTATCAAACTAAGGCCCAGTATTGTGTGTAATGGGATTATTAATTAACCACAACCTTGATAATCTCTGATTATTTGATGACCCTTCATAGGAAAGGACTTGAGAGAATCCAGTCTTGGATCAGAAATAGATGGAACCAAATAGAACACATAGGGATACACAGAACCATTGGCTGCTTGAGTTGACTCACCAGGTTCCTCTGGGGGTAACAGGAATCTACTTTGTTTCCCCTTCCTTTCACTCTTTCCCAAGTATTCATGAACAGCAACTCAGATAACAGAAGCAGAATACTTCCCAGTCTTCTGTCCTGAAATCCTACTCCAAAAGCAGCTAGAACACAAAGGCAGGAGGGAATGAAGTTCCCCAGGGAGAAGCTTTAGGAGAGAATTCTCCCAGAGTCTCTCCCATTTCTAAATATTTTGCAAGAAGTGGCACTAGCACCGCTCTTTGTTCCAGATGATCCTTTCAGTGAACATCCTTAGAATTTGAGATACTATCTCTCTCTAGAGCAAAGGATAAATTTGCTTATGATGAAGGTAACATCTCCCTCTAGAGAAAGGGCAGGTCTGCTTGCTGCCCATTATAAAAGACTCAGATACCCTAAGGTCAGGTTCCCCACCTTTAATGCAACCCACTACATGTGGAGGTGCTACCTGGGCCATTTCAGATCACTCTGTAAGAACTGGGATTTGAGAAACAAATTCATGAAACATGATATTGCTTTAAGGTTTGCCTGTGACCCGGGAGTCTCTTGTCTTCTCCTAGCCTCTATGAAACTAAACCAACTTATTTTTAACTTTCAAGAGAAGAAAAATCTCAACTCCTTCATAGTTTTTGAAAAAAGTTAAGATGTGGGTTTTTGCTGATACCTTCAGGGAGCCATGAACATTTCCAAGTCCAGATCCTGTCCTCACTAAGGAGTATCCTGAATTCCTGCAGGAAAACCTCACTGAATGAGTCTGAGCTCCTCTTTCTCCCTTGAACCACCTGTGGCCCAAACCGGGTGTCCAGCAGCCGTCTCGCATCCTCCCTGGCATCTGAGTTCTCCCAGTATCATCCTACATTTTTCCTTCACTCTCTCCATCTCCTCCACACGGTGGTCTGCCTGGAGAAACATGGTTTTAGTAGCTGCTGTTGGGAAAACTTGGCTCCGTGCCCAGCTCCCCCAAGGCTTCCCTCACCCAGCTGCGAGCCATGCTGGAGTCACCTCTGTCCCCTTCATCTACCCTGCCAACGGCTCAGCTCTAGGGAAGCAGTGTGTCAGTGTGACTCGTCCCTCCCTGACCCCGGTGTGAGCCATGCTAGCCCATGTCCCCATCCATACACCATAGCACTTGCTGTGCTGTCGTAATTACTACCTGTGTACTCTTTGCTTGTCCAAGTCTATAAGCTCCTTGAGGGCAGGAACCTTCTGTCTTTTAAGCGGCATGTCCCACACCTTGCCTAGTACCTAGCACCTGCCAGGCACTTGACAAATATCTATTGGTTAAATTTATAAATGAATAAATTAGTAAATAAGTAATCATACGAGTGTTCCATCTTACCTGCTGTGCAGTGTGAGATGGGTGATTGGAGCATGCTCTCCAAGGAAAAGGAGGCACCTCAGGGCATGTTCAAGGCTAGCAAAGGTGCCACCTGATGGTATCTCAGAGACACCAGACAGCTCCGCGACCTTTGTGGCTACAGCCCTGCATGTGGGCATCCGTGGTGCTGACCGCACTGAGGATGGCCACGTAGCACTTACACGGTGGTCTGCCTGGAGAAACATGGTTTTAAACGTATGCGCACACACATCTGCAAGAAGATGGAGATTTTCACAGGTAGAGGCATTCAGGCAGGAAAATAAAAGAGAAAAATAATGTGAATGTGCTTTTCATCGTGAGCCTCATTATATGTGTGAATTGCTGATTCTCTAGCAAAGCAGTAGGAGTTGACAAAGAATTGCCCTTCAGACGTGTGGAAAAACGCTCACAGAATACAGCAAATTCTCCAAATAAACACAGCCACCATGCCACACTCTTGGAGACACCAGACAGCTCCGCGACTTCATGTCTGCAGGCCTGCATGTGCGATGCTGGCCATGCTGAGGATGGAAGAACAGGGTCCCTGGGTGCTGATGGGGCTCCTGCAGCTCAACGAGCCCAGCGGATGCCAGGGTCCTGTCGACTCCCCTGAGCCCAGCAGCCCAGCCCTCTCCCTCTGTCCATCTCTGCCTGTCACCACACAGTGTCACGTGACCTTCACCATCCTCAGCCTTAGGTACCACTGAGGTAACTACGCTCTACAGAAGAGGAAATGCAGGGGTCCTTGGTTGGGGTGGTCCTTGAAAGCCATTGTCACGCATCGCATTCAGCTTGTGAGTAAAATAAAGAACTGCCCCGGGGCTCACGGGACTGGCTTACAGACTAGAGGAAGTGCACCTCACAGCACAGGTGCAGCACACACGGGCAGCAGAGTGTGGCTCACGGGTGTCACTGTGTGTGAACACAAGCTTCTACAGCAGTGAGCAGACCCCTTTGAACCCTTGCTGGGACCCTTTGAGCCCATCCCCAAACCTAAAACTTCTCTCCACTGTAATTTTTTTTCAGTATTTCCCAAAACATTGGGAAATACTGCTGCAGGACTTGACAAGTCCTGCCTAGACGTCAACGACTGGCTTGATCAAGCCTCAGAGACGCCGTCACACATTGCTGGCCCACAGCAGACACACATCTGCAAATGGCAAGCGAAACCTGGGGCTTGGCCGACGCCCGATGGTTTATTCTTTCTTGTTTGAAGAAATAAGACTATTTATTTGAGGACCCCCAACCTCAGCAAACCCTAAATGCAGAAAACAGTTGACTAAGCAACTTCATCCTTAAGAGACACAGGTCCCAGGGCATCTTGGGCTGTTTCCCTGTGGCATATGAGATGGCACACAGTAATTGTATGCTCAACACAGACGAGAGAGAATCATGAGATGGCCTCACATATCTAGGGGCATTTCAGCATTTGAGAAAAATAAAAAATACTCTGGGTCAGTGGTACCTGAGTTCCAATCACAGCTGGGCCTTGGCACACTGGTGGCCCCAACCCTGTTTGCCTGTTTGTTCATCTGAAACTGTGAATGGAAACCGTGAGGGCCACCGTAGGGTTACAGAGGACGATTCACAGAAAGCTCTCCCATGGCACCCTAATGTCTGTTGCTATCATCATCATACAAAACCACTGAGGTCCTTGAGCACCTCCCCCTGGGTGTCTAGGGCCAACGGGTCATTTCGTCTTTCCCCCCACCCACTTTTTTTACCAGTCCTCTTTCTCCTCCTCCTTTTGTTTTGCTTTGACCTTTCCTCCTCTCACGGAGCGGAGCGCTGACACCCCACAGTCTGCTGGTGAGGCTGTCACTGCTCCTCATTGAGTCCTCCTTAGCAGCCGACTTGGGAATACATCCCTGTCAATCTTACCTGCTTTTGGAACTGACACCAGGTGTCAATCTCCAAAAGAATGCTGAGGCAGACCACTGTACCCCAGGAATCCTGCAGGGGGCCCACGAAGCATCTAAAAATAGCTCGAGTTCCATGGGAACATGGGGAGATCAGCGACCCAACTGTGGGTCTAATCTAGACAATGTCACACACCCTACCGTGTCTGACAAAGCGTGAGATCTTGAGAATCTGGACACACTGGTTCAGATCATCAGGAATGAAAACCTTCCCAGGGTCTGGGGCAGAAGGATCGACTTGGCAAGTTAACAAGCCCTGTCTCAAAATGAAAAATGAGAAGAAGGATCAGGGACTTAGCTCAGGGGTAGAGCACCCTGGGTTCAATCCCAGGCACCAAAAAAAAAAAAAAAAAGTAATGAAAACCTATGGCGTTTGCTCTTGGACTGAGTTTGCTTTTGAGTTCACCCTAGAAGAGCCTTTCCCTGGTGACCCTTCTGTGGACCAAGAACTAGTTCACAATCACCATTTACTCAGATAAGCCTTTTAGTATTCTAACACACCTCCATCTATCTTTTAACATATATGCTGCATGTCAGTCTGAATACGAGCCTTGTATTTTCTCATTGTCTATCTCCAGCTTGTGTGTATTTTAAGGATTAAAACAAAAACAGAAACTAATGACAAACACTGTGCTCATCCATTCAGTTGACAGCTGCATCCCCTATAACCTGGGTGTTGAGGGCCACAGCTGAGTTGGGATGACGCTTGGCATATTGCCAGAAGGGAATGGTTGAGAGGTGACGCCAGCGAGCCATTAAGATGATGCTGGATTGAAACAGGTTATGTATTCAATTGTATATAGACCCCTGCTGTCTGCCTCGGGCGCCCGCTACTTTGGAGTTCTCACGGGGATTCCTGGGGAGTTCGAGTTGGTTGGTGAAGTTCCGGTTGGTATATGGTGTTCCAAGGAAGGGCGTTCCTGTGAGTTCGGAAATAAAGTTTGTTCCTGCTTGAGTGGCTCATGATGTGTGCCCAGCCAGACTGCAGCATTTGGGCCCTTTCGCAGTCATTGTTTATACGATAATAATGAAACCCATAGTCCTCTCCTGCCTTCCCTCCTACACACTTGAGGGGGACAGACAACGGGGTGACTTCCAGGGAGTCCCATGAGGGAGCAAACAGAATGCAAATAGAATGATGGGCAGGGGCAGGTGGGAAGGGACCTTCTCTACCTGAGGTGCCCAAGAATGCTTCTCAAAAGAGGCAACTTTGAACTGAGGCCCAGAGACATTCCCAGTGCCAGACTGGGACTGACGAGCAGTCTAAATCTTCAATGTTTTGCTTGTCATTGACCCCAGACCAAGGATCCTTAGCATGTACTTTGTCATCCACGTTGGCAAGCACAGACTATCGTCCACGCAAATAAGAATTCTTCACAGTGGGTAAGTGCCCAGAGCTTCCCACGTAGGGTTCTGGTGGTGACAGTGGACAATCACAGTGCTCACATCCTTGTTATTTACACCTGCACGCTGAGGGCTGCATACCACCTCTCCCTGGTCCTCGTGCACACTGACACCTTCCTGTGCACCAGGAAACAGTGTGATGACCTTCGGACGCTACACGGGGAATGTTAGCTCTCACACCTGCTGTTCATTTGGGGGCCACATTTCCTCAGATGAGGACATCAAACCAAACCCACACAAGGATGTCATAAATTAAAGATGCTGGCATCCCCAAGCCCACTGCGGTTGTCAAGTCTGTTCTGAGAGTGCCACCGCTTTTGATATTTCAGGGCCTACGGGTGCATCTCTCGCTTAACGTGCTGCTGAGATGTGAGTGGATTTATAGGAAATATAAATGCTTTCTAAAAGCCACAAGTCAAGTGTGTGCATGCACGCCCAGTGTGTCTTGTGCTCTGTCCACGTGCTGTGAGCCCTGTGTCGGTGGATGTCTGCAGCGCTAGAACAGGCTGTCATGGGCATCTCCGTCATAAGCATCATCCCCACTTATTTGCTGGAGTGTAGGATGCAAGGCCAGTGCGTGATTTCTCATTTGGGAATCGACATCTAGACGTCGCTTTAAAACACGTCATTTTCTTCTGAGGCATCCTGCTCCTTTTCCTTCCTCCCTCCCCTCTTTCCTTCCTTCCTTTCTCTCTCTTCCTTCTTTTAATAGTTTCTCCCTTCCCATAATTCTTCAGTATAGAGAAAGGGATAATAACAAAGAAACAAGAAAATAGAGTATAAACAGAAAGAGTTCATTTAGGCATTACTCAAAGAAAAAGAGGAGATAGGCATGAAGTTAATTTTCTTAGGGTTCACTTTTGTTTTCCTAATTGTTGTTTTGGGTTGTGACCTTTGTTTTGCTTTCAACTAGAGAACTAAGTTGGAACTGTCGGCTAGTGTCTTCAAGGAGCCTCCACACCAGCAATTTCAAATGATTTCTTGAAGTAAAATCTGATATGATCTCTTCAACTGTATATACTTCTACAGTGATAATCCATTAACAGAAATCATACATGCAAAGTCCCAATGAACTTAAGTCGCTCATTTCTATCAAAACTTTCTACTTCTAAAATGCACCAAATTCTAAGCACTTTGTCCATTATCATAAGCACTCGTTTGCCTAAGGATACAACAAGAATCTCTTTGACATCACTGATAGGAAACTTGGCATATACTGGATACAGAATAAACCAGATAATCTACAATGTCAAGATCATATTTCAAACTCTGGGCTCATCGTTTTATAGTTTTTAACTCTTTGAGATTTGTTCTGGGTAAAACTCATTCAAAATCTCCCCTCATGTTAACCTTATGCAATCTTTAATTTCTCTCTGAAAATCTAATGTGTTCTCTTTAGAAAAGTATAAAAACCAGGTGGGAAACAGGCCCAAGAGGTGGACATAATTCTAAGTCCTTCTGTGACCCCAGGGGCCTCCTACACTCCTTTCTTAATGGTCCTGCATGTAGGCAAAGAAGGGCCACCCACAGAAGTTAGCGGGTACTCTCTAGCCTCCCTCATGTTGATCCGCCTTGATCTTTGGTGAAGATTAAATGAGTTTGTGCTTGGGCTCAGAGGATCAGTTATGACCCAGACAGTAGTTAAGCTCCAGGCCTAACTGCCAAGAGCCAATTCCCTTCTGACCAATTCCCTACAACTTTTGGAAGGAAATTCTACATCACTACTTAACTGCTTAAAAATGACTGATTTTTGCTGTTCAAAGTATTCTGAGTATTTCCATTTCTGCAGAGAATTCAGCATATTTAAATGACTACTTAGGTGCCCCGGCGTGAGGACTCCTTGACTCTTTCTGGTGGACTGTGGGGCCCCATCTGCCCCAGAGCTGCCTGTAGGGCAAAGACTCCCCCAGGTGAATTTCACGTGGATTTTATATCAGTGCTGAGGGATGAGGAAATGAGGACCTTCCTTCTGCTACTTCCCAGTCACTGTCCCTTTGTCCTCCCTGTCTTGAAGTTTGCAAGGAAGAGGAGTTTCAGAGAAGCAAACTCTGGGGAGTTGAGGAAAATCTAAAACACGGTAGTACATAACTCGGCGTGGCAAAGGGACAAACATAAGGTGCAGAGGTCCAATACATTTGGGCTCAAACTCTCTCTTCAGCTGTTACCTTGTTACCTAGAGAGGTAATTTGTTTTCTCTGAGCTTTAGTTTCCTCCTTTACAAAATCAAGATATTATTTTTTTAAATAAAGAATTTGGTTCATGATGTCACAGACCCTGGACAAAATACCAGGCACCAATAGGCATTGGTGGTAATTTGCTTAGTTTGTATCCCTTTAGGTGTATAAACCAAGGTCACCTGTTCCTCCACCTTTGAAAACTGCTAAGGACTAACTCCTGACCTCCCTGACACATTTGGGAGAAGGGTATTTTTCTGTAGAATCATTATTTATTTATTTTTAACATCAAGTTTTTAAAATATTTATTTTTAATATCAAGTTTACAAAAAAAAAAAAAGTGTCATTTGGGCATATAACACTGGGCAAGGAGCTTTCCTGAACACATTATCTCCAATCCCTTCAGCAATCTCACAAGTAGGTGCTGACTTCCCCACTTTGCAGCCAGTAATGGAAATTTAGAGACAGCAAACGGCCCTCTCACAGCTCCACAGATCTCAAGTGAAGGAGTCAGAGCGGCAACTCAGGGCTGGTTAGCAAAGTTTAACCTTTTCTAGAAAGTAGAATCAAATTAGTTTCCTTATGAAAGTCAGAGGAAAGCCTGTTGTGGTTAGGAGTTTGGGTCAAAATCATCTGGTTAAGTTCTCTCTACTGGCATGAGGTGGGGACCTCACTGTCCCTGTCTGCCTGTTTTCTCAATTATAAAATGGCCACTTAATATGTCATGAGCTTTGTAATGTTTTGAACAACCAATTAAAAAAAAAAAAAAGATGGGGCCACGTGACATCGTGAGCCTGAGGCAGAGAACTCTGTCTAGTGAATTGTGCTCAGCTGTTATTTTAATGCATAGATATTTATCTAGTGAACAGCGGCAACCATTATATGCACGTCACTGAGTATATCTGAGTCCTTGGTGTAAATGATGTGTTTGCATTTAACATACTTTTAGAGACTTGCCGAAATGTTTCTTTGGTGAATGAATTGTATTTCTAGATAGGCAGCAGTAGAGATCATTTTCTGATGTCTGCTGAAATACAAGTGAACTCCAGTGCTTCTATCTGAAAATGCCAATGTACTTTATAGGCAAAATCAACCACAAAATGTTTATGGGGTCAGGCAGTGAGGTCTGAGGCACAAATGTGGTTGAGAAGGAGTCTCACAATGGTGTTAAAGTTCTGGAAGCAAATACTACGTGGGAGGCCACAGAAAGAGTGAATTGTTGTTCACACTTCAGCTTTGATTTGGAGACACCTGTGAAAGAAAATAATCCTCTCCCAGTACTCACTGGTTATTTTATTTCCAGAAAACATGCTTGTTATTTTATCCAAGGTAATTGTCTGGGCTGCAGGGAACGGTTTGTGACAAGTAAACAGCGCCACCTACTGGTTGTGGAGAGTAATTTTGCTAAGAGAAGAAATTCCTCTCTTTCGTGGGTGTGATCCCCCCCAAATAATGCTGAATGTTTTGATTTCAGGGAGCAAAGAGCCAACACTGATGTTAAAAAGAAAAATCAAACCACGTAGAAACAGATATGAATGTAGGCAAATTTCCTTCCTGGCATGAAGATTGCTCTTTTCTAAAGCGTTTGGGATTTTTTTCCCCCATCACGATAGACACGTCAGGGCTGCTCCAAGCATCTTAGTTCAAGTGCCAAGTGAAAATGTCTGGCTTCTATCACCTGATTTTCCTCCCTACATTGATTAAACAGATCGGCAGAGACAGTTCCAAACACACTATTTGTCTAACACATTTACATATTAATATTTCCAAAGCAAATCTGGCTCTGAAGCTTTGTTATTTAAATGCTTTTATTTGATATGCTCAACACCATTTCAGAATGGCATTCAGCCCAGCCCACGCCATCCTGGACATTTAAATTAGAATAAGCAAGGCTAGGCATAATGGCGACTCCAATGACCGCCGTGACCTTCTGCTAGGTGCCCTCAGAGTCAGCCAGACCTGGTTCAAATCCCAGGAGTAAGCATGGAGGTGCTGCAGTCCCTGGCATTCCTGGTGCCCCTGGTGGGTCACTGCTGCGGGTCAGGAGCAGGCCTAGGCCTGGACAATGGTGGAGAGTAGTCTGTCTGCGTTCCCCAAGCCCAGCCCTGCCTGAGCCCTGGGCTTGGTGAATTATTGGAGGTTGTTGATTTACAAAAGCTGACACTTTCATTTAATTTGGAGTAACTTTTACTTGGTGTAAAAGTTAAACCCAGGGAGGCAGATGGCAGTGATTGGCAACCCAAATCTCCAACAGGTGAAAGTTATTTGATCTGAGTCTCCTTATCTATGAAGATGTGTGACTTGCAGGTTCTCGTGATGATTATAGGAAACAGCAGGTGTGGCGCCCCCAGCTCAGGCCCGGTGAGGAGCCCAAGTGCTGCTCTCACTGTTGTGTGGAAGTGAATCCATGCACTTCAAGTCAGATTAAATTGATGGCATATGGTCATGAAGCTATTAGATGAGTTTCACAGGCCATCAAAGGCCACTTGTCAAAAACTGTGCACTCACAAGTAGACCTCATTCCCCCTCTGGACCGGGGAGCAGGGAGGGGCCACCGGCTCAAAAGGCCGAATGTGGGTGGGCAAGCACTCGCCTTCCTTAGATCAGCCTCTCCACAGTCTCTTTCCTTGGTCTTCCCTTCCTCTCTTCCTTGGTGCCCATCCCAAATCATGAGCCACTTCTGTGGAGCTGGTTCCCAAACCAAGCTCCACATCCCCATGCCTCCCCTGCACCTTCTAGCAAGTGCCGGACATCCAGGTAGGCAAGTCCTCAAAGAGCAAGGTCCTTGGGGCAGGAGGAACGGGTGCTGCCTAGGTGTGACCGGGCACGCCCATCAGGGTAGATATGACATGTAAAAACCACCCCTCCCCCTCCACAGACCATGTGATGCCTCAGCCTTTGACAGGCCAAGACTGAGAGGTGCCCGGTCTCCAGGACTTGTCCAGAAGTGATTTGTCTTATAGTCAGAAGCTTGTGTCTCCTTCCTTGCTAATATTAGTAAGAATAAAAGCTCAAAATGGCTTTTCTCTCTCTCTCTCTCTGATGACTATGAGCCAATATGAAAGCTTGTCCTACGGGGCAGCAGGCAGCGGGGTAGAGGGAAGGGCACTAACTAAGCAGGAGTCTCTATATTTGTAGCTGGGCTTGGTGAATTATTGGACGTTGTTGATTTACAAAAGCTGACAGGCTGCCTGGGTTTGAATTTAGATGCAGAAGCTAACTGGCCAGTCACTAGTGAGCCTGGGAAGTGGTTCTGATCTCTTTTATGCATTTAATTAACACATATGAGCTGGGTGCCAACGACACACCTGATGCTGTTCTAGAATATGGGACATGGCAGTGATCCAAAGAAGCAAAGACCACTGTCCTCACTTGTTTATACCCTCCCACGGGAAGCAGACCAAGAACAGCATGTGGATGATGAGATCACTGACTTAGAGCCAGGCCCGCAAACTTTTTGGAAAGGGCAAGAAGTCAGCTGGGGGACATGGGGCAGCCGCAGCCACTCGGTTCTGCTCCACCCCACCATCCTGGTAGGAAAGCAGTCACACAGCTCCCAGGGTGGCTGTGTCCCTGAGATGGAGAGTGTGCTGCTGTGTCCCCTGAGCAGGGTGATCACTGTGGAGAAGAACCAAGCGGGGCCTCGGCAGTGCTGGGTTGGGGAGAGAAGGACAGGCCTCCGTGTGAAACCAGTGAGCAGAGGGGAGAACCAAGGCACAGCTGGACAAAGTGCTGGGCATGGTCTAGTGTGGCTGGAAGAGACAGTGAGGGGAGGGGAAACTGCGTGGCTTCTGGAGAGAGCGAGCAGGGAGACGGAGGACAGCCCTGCTCGGTGCTGGCTGCTGGGAAGGTCTGGGATGGGTAAGTGCAGCAGGCCTGGGACCATGGCCGCCATGGGGGCACGATCTGTGGAGGCTTAGATCTGAGGGACGTGGCAATTCCAGAAGGATCCCATGTGGGCAGGAAGGAGCTGGCACACCTCCGGGGTTTGAGTTTCCTTGTGTGTAGCTGGAGAGAAGAACAGCACCTGGGGGTCGGTGGTGTGCCGATCTACTAGGTTACTTCACGAAAGAGCTCAGCACGGTGCTTACTACTTAGTGACTGCTCAGTGAATGTCAGGGTGCCACTGTTGTCCCTTATCATAGAGCTGTTCTGGCTTCGCCTGGGCCTGAGCTAAGTCACTTACTAATTACATGATCTTGAAAAGGTTCTTAATCTCTGAGTCTCAGTTCTCCACATCTACAAAATGAGTTTAGGGGGAAAAAAAAGAGAGAGCCAACCGCATGAGCGGCAGCGGTGAGTTCTCAGATCTCACTGGCTACATCATCGCTACTCCTCCGTGACTTTTCAGCGGCAGTTATGTTGGGTGAGTCGCCTGAGTTCTCCCGCAGCTCCGAGCTCAGCCCTGCAGTTGGACCTCAGCACCCTTCCTGGCCTTTGGGTCATGTTTGTTACACACTCACAGGCAAATCGTGACCCAAGACTCAGGTGGCACAGGGACGTGGCAGTTTCATTACCCTATAAAATGCCCAGCCCTGCATCCTCCCTCAGCAGCTGAGTACATTTAGGTAGAAGAAAGTAAATGCTTCCCTTACTCAGCTACTTTTCAAAATGAGCTTCATTTCCTGGGAAGGATAAGAGAGTATTTAAAACAGAAACCCGTGATTTCCAGCATGCACAGAATGCAGTCTTTGGCAGCGGAGGGCTGTGCCCACACGGCTCAGATGTGTCCTGCTCCACGGAGACCACCCTCTCGTGGATAGCAATTTGCTGCAGCTTCCTCAGGAAAAGATCACCTTCCTCCATAAAAAGTAAAAAACTCAAAAAAAATAAGATCCACACTCTCAAGTGATTGTGAAGTCCTAAAGAGATCACAGTTTAACAGGATGAAGCCCTAACCACCTGACTTTCTCCACCTCTTAAAGTAAGTTTTGGCCAAGAGGCTACACATCAATAAATAATGATACAGCTGGCCTCCTAAATGAGATTTTGATACTCAGTTATTTGCTTCAACGAGGTGAGGGGAGAATATCTCAGCACATTTTGCATTTCAGAAGGTTGAGGCTGAAGCTGGGGGTGGCTGCCAAGGACCTTCTGGGGCAGCAAACCTACGTGTGTGGGCCTCAGGCCATCGAAGCAGAATCTGGCCTATCAGGTCACTCGTAGAGCTCCTGAGGCCACAGATTGGCGTCCGCCTTTGACAAACAGAACACTGCACACCCCAGGCCGGAACAGACACCAGGGTGCACACCGCCCAGTTTTGGGGAGTTTGGGGAGATGACTGGAAAGAGCTTCCTGTGCTGATTGTCATGGAGATCCAGAAGGTGGTCCCCGTCTCACCTCCACGGCACTTAGAAGCAAAATTAACAGGCTGTGCTCCTGAGAGCCATTTGCAGCAAAGAAGCAAAGGCGGCAAGTTACAATTGCCCCATGTTCTGCCCTCACCGACCCTCCCTGCTGGTCCTAGGAAACAGTGCTGAAGACGCAGCCCTGCCTGGCCGCTGGGCTGGCTGGGCTGCCTGCCTTCCTCCTCCACTGCCTCGATCATCCGCCCAGACTCCTCTTAAGACAGCGGGAAAGAGAGAAAGGAGCAGTGGGGGACGCGTGCGGCCTGCCTCCGCTGTAAAAGCTTCCCTCTCCTCTCGGGAGTTTTCCTTTTAATTAAAAATTGCAGTTTTGAATCAACGTCCTCAGAGCTGGGGAGATTGGACGTCTCATTTGTCTGAGGCATTTTCCTGGTCCCTAGAATGACCATGCGGCTCCCTCCTCAGCTTGAGCAATGTGGGAGGCTGGGACCAGAAAGCCCTGGCCTTTTGTGGGTGGCTAGGCCACAGGTGGCCCTGGACGCTGCGTGGCCAGTTCCACCCAGACTTCCTGCCCTCAGCCCATTTGCTCCCCTGACTGGCCTGAGCCCTGCCTTCTCCCTCAGTTCCCACCTTGGCTTCCCGCCCCCGCTGGCCAGTTCCCTGGGCCTTCTGTGATTTATTAGGTAGGCTGTGCTGGCAAATTGCTCAAACCCCATTCCCTCTCCTGTGAGATACACATGAATTTTAAATCACCTTTCTTCCACTGGAAAGAGAAATGTCCCTGGCAGTGGGACAGAAAGTGCCTGAGGTGGAAACTTCCAGGCCCTGCCCTGGAGGCCACTGTCCAGAGACAAGCTAGCCAGGCCTTCCCTGCAGCCCTCGGGCAGTGCTCCCTTGGACCTCTTCATCCCTGGCTTCCTGGTGATGTTTGTGTCCAGAAAAGGTAAATAAATCTCCAAAGAAGCCTAACTCGCTGCCTGTACTCAGCTCGGTCCCTGAGATACTCCAGTCCCACCGTGGTAAGAGGCAGGCGAGAGCCTCTGACCCCTGTCCCATGTCCAGCAGACGTCACAGGGACCCCTGGTTGATATTTAATCAGCTTTTGCTGAATGAATGAACATGCGAAGGAAGGACTCGGTTCCAGGCCTCGTCAAGGTCCGCAGCAGCCATATCGATCTCTTCAGTCAGGCTGTCGCCATGGTACCCAGACTCTCTGAAGGAGGGTCTCTGGGGTCTCATCAGCAAAACAGAGAGAATAAATCCTGCCTCGCAATGAAACCAGAGCTTACAAGTGCCCTAGAAAAAGTGCCCTGTTTGTATTATCACTTACAGTATTAACTTATTGATCTGCACAATAAAATCAGTCAGGGGCCAGCTGTGTGCGTGCTCTGCCTTCTTCCATATGAAGAAGTGGGCTCCAGGATGAGCCCTCCTGCTGGACACCGGGAGGGGTGAGCGTGCCGCACTGTCTGCCTTTCTCACGTGGAGGTGATAAGTCCCATCACTTTGTTTTAAGAATCCTTGAATCATCCTGAGGATTAAACATTCTGCTTGTGCTTGATGCAACGCCATCTAGACCTTCACAGGCCATTTTCCTGAGAACGGATGATGTCTTCCCAATGGCACTTTTCCCTGCCTCTCACAATCACCGACTGAATCCTCTCCACTGATTCCCTCCCACGCTTCCCGGCTGGGGTGCCCCGCTCCACTCCATCTGCTGCCGCGGAAGGAACCGTGTGGTCCACAGTAAGGACTCATGTGTAGGGACAGTTCCCCTCGCTGCTGAGTGGATGGTCAGCCTGAACCCAGGGCTTCTCGGAGCATTGGCCCCACAGCAGGTCCTTGGCAGCCAGAAGCCAGTGTGCGGGAGCAGTCGGGGAGCCCAGACCTGCAGCCCACGAGAAGTGAGTACTGGGCCCCCAGTCTCATTGAAAGGCAGAGCTGCTGCTCACAGCTGGGACTTCTTTTTCCTTGACTGAAACAGAACAGGGCACAGTAGGTAAGAGGAGGACTTGGAGAAGCATCTGCACAAACTGCTGCTCCCAGACACAGGCTGAAGGAGGACACAGCCGGCCACCTCCTCAGGTACCAGGCTAGACCCACTCCTTCCCTCCCTCCCTCCCTCCCTCCCTCACGCCCTGGGCCCCTTGGCTGCCCAAGCCAGGTGCCAGATGTCTTCCCCATCTACTGCTTCAAGGGCAGCAGACATTGAAGTGCCAAGCTGCTGACCCAGCAGGTCCACAGTGCGCCCAGAACCTGTGCCTGTCATGTTTTCAATCCTGGCATGGAGACCAGAAAGGTCATCAGTGCCCAGTTTAGCAATTTGATTCAACATTCACATAAGACAGAATTTAATCTTCCTGTTGCAAATACTCCCTGAAATATTTTTCAATTCTGCTTCTCAGCTGAAAAGCAAGCCAGGGTAAACTTCATGAGGAGGGATCTACCACTCAGATTTAGCTTTGTTGATCTAAGGCAGCTGTGAGAATCTTGGTAAAGAAAGAAGAGCAAGCTCTGAAGCACACGGCGCCGGCACCGCGGGCTGTGGCGGGATGGGGGCTGGACTGCGCAGAGCTGGGTCTGCAGCGCATCCTTTCCTATGGGCTTTTAAACCCTTATTCCATGAACTGCTGTTTATTGCAAAAGAGCATGCCGAGGTTGGGGAACCTTCCAGCAACCTAAAATATCCAGCAAGCACACGACTTCCCTTTGAACTAGACATGGTCCTGATGTGAAAGCCACTCATCTCTGCCCTTAGAAAGGGGCCACATCAGGACTGGGTCCTTCTCCACTGGGGTTCATCTGTTAGTGTCTGCATGCTTCATTTTTGTGTGCCATTTTGTAATTTATTCTCAAAGATCCTACTGCAGGAGCCATATGGCCATTCTAACCTGGCACACGAGAGAACACATAATGGCCTAATAGTCTCAGAGATTTTCTGTCCAAAATGCTTGTAGTACTGAAGTGTATTTCCAACCACAAAGCCACAGTGTTTGAAAAATCGACTTCCCCCACACAGCATCGGCAAGACTCGCTGCACGCTCACCACCTATATTTTGGGGTAATATGTAAATGGGTAAAGGTCAGTCCATTTTGGTTGAGATTTCTTGATCCATTTCTTAATATTTTGTTTTAAGATAGCAATGAGAAGCATTGTCACTGTGCATGACACCTCTGGATTCTTTTTCAATACTCTGAATGACTTCAAGTGACACTGTAAAGATACCAAAATATATATATATATATATATATATATATATATATATATATACATACACTCTGCCAACTTTCCTGCCAAGATTCCCACAGCAGCATCTGCGCCCCTCAGGTCCTCCCTGCACTCACCAGTCCTCCTTCCCCACAGGGCACCCTCTGGGGCTGCGCCTGAGAACCAGCTAAGACTGGACCAAAACACCCTCCTTTTTAAAATGCAAGAGATTTTATTATTA
Source organism: Marmota monax (assembly GCF_021218885.2). Taxonomy (NCBI): domain Eukaryota; kingdom Metazoa; phylum Chordata; class Mammalia; order Rodentia; family Sciuridae; genus Marmota; species Marmota monax. The sequence continues at coordinate 6,772,981 of NW_026692848.1, forward strand.
CAAAAGCAAAGCATACTCACTAGCAATGTCAAAAACTTAAGCAGGGTGGAGAAAAAGAACACAGCAATCATCATCCCATGTAGCTGGAGGTGAGATTTTTGATTCATTGCTATAGAGCTTTCTAAATACTTCTTATATCCACACACACACATTTTTTTAACAGAAATGGGTTTATGGGTTTTTACCAGTTTTTTTACCCTTAATAGCATCACAAACACCTTTATAATTTCCCTAATGCCACATTTAATGATGATCACTAATGAGGACACAACATGATTTGCTTAAATAACTTACCTAACAGAATGACAATAATTATTCTATGGCCTGATTTTTGCTACATTACTGATTTTTCTCTAGAAAAGAATTCTAGAAGGGCCAAAGGATGTGCATGTTTCTAAGGCTTTGCATACAAAGCATTTGCTCGGCCATAAGAAGAGTCTTTTTGTGTCTTAACCTTCCTGAAATTAGCACGATGTTTTAAATAGATGTGGATGTCTACAGTGGTAACTTTTTTCCTTCCTCTCTTTTGTCAAGCTGTTATTAAGTTGAAGGTGCCTTTTGCAATTAATGCCATCTTAGAATTAAGGCACTCCAGTCCTGGCAAGCTGCCTCCCGGGAGCAGTTGTCCCACGTACAGACCCTCCCACAAGGTGGCTTTGCTACTTCCCCACACCACCCCTCTTTTCACGTTTGCCAAATGAAAGGAAGTTTCATGTCTTGGTCATCAAGCTAGTGCATTCCCACAGTTCCGATGCACTAATAATTACCCTTAGCATAGTTCTTAGAAATTTTAATAATTTTGGTATGACTTTATTTTCCACATAGAGTATGACTCTTCCTTGGTGCAAAAAAAAATTGTAAAACATAAAAACATAAAGAATTTTTAATATGGCATGCTCACTGTACCAATTTTTACATAAATACAACTTGGTGATCCTAAAATTAAATCTTAATTATATTCCTCTAAAGTTCCATTTGATAGGAAATACCAAGTGAACCCAAACCTAGGGTCAACACAGCATCTCCAAGTCAGCAGGGAAAGCGTGTCCTTACTGGCGGCCCTGTGTGGATCCCTTCCTTCCTTAGGGCCAGCCATATTCCCACCTTCAGTGAAGATGCAATGGGGTGACATCGTAATTCATTGTCTGGAAAGCAATGACAGATTTGCAGTGGATCAGGGAGCGTGACTCGGTGTGGAGCACAGATGGGCAGGAACAAGCCACAGCAAGAAGGACAGGATGAAGGCAGAGTCCATTGGCCTGAGTAGCTTGGAAAGCACTGGGTAGAGGGAACTTAGGAACAGCCCCCTGACCTCATGACGTTGACGCTAGCCTGGATCCCGCTTCCTCTGGGCTAGTGCTGATTCAGAAAGCACTTTGCCAGGACGTGAGAGCCACGGCACTCAGATCTGTGTCACCGAGACTAGGAAGCCAGCTTACGACACGGCTCGGGAGGACAGAGTGAGAAGTTCCTGCCAAGTCATGTGATTTAACACTTAAAAGGCATGTATGTGTCAAGCATCTCTCTCCAGAAGAACTTGGAAGCGGCCCACCTTACATTTGGGTGGATTTGAGTAAAATACCTGACATGTGCCAATGGAGGCTCCAGGTTCCTTTCAGAAGCATCCGATAAAACCTTACTGCTTTAAAATAATTAGAAAATTAGTGGAAAGACTTAATCATAAACCAAGACTCATGTAAGGTCAAATTTCAAGTATATATAAAGGGGGGGGGGGGGGTTGTGGACAGAAGGTCGCCAGTCCACAGACCACTTGCTACCATCCCTCTACTTGGGTCTGTTCCCAGTGCCAAACGCACGTCAGATATGTGTTGATTTTAGATACATGAAACCAATTTGACTTTCCTCTTCAGCAAAGAAAATGATATTTTTCAAAATTCATGGGAGTAAAAGTCCAACTTTTAAGGCACTGTTTGAACTGCCACCGTTGAAGGACTGGTGCAGATGTGCACATGACCCTCCTCCTTGTCTCTGGCACAACCTCCTCAGCTGTCAGAGGATGCAAGATGGAACCCGAGCCGCCTGGCACTGAGCGCCCACGGGCCCGGGTTCCCTGTGCAGCCCAGAACGCCAGCCAGGAGCGTCGTGGACACAGCGGCCACTGCCGGGTCAAGGAACTAGGTCACCACTGCAGCTGCCATGAATGAGTAACGATCTTGAAAAAGAAGTCCATAAGCAAATGACAGCAAATGACAATGAATGGCTTTTCTCCCCGGTCCAGTTGTAAATCCTGCCTCTGTGCAACAAGGGCTCTTGCCCACTGCGGTCTGTCCTTGGCCTGGGAGATGTTTGGGGACGTAAATCAGTGTTTGGGTTAGAGAGGCAGTACTGGAGCAGGTGACAGGGGGCAATGTGGTCATTTAGTCACTCCTCTGCCTTCAGTGAGATGCAGAATGATGAACTTAGGTCCCGCCGTCCCAGTGAGGAATTTCTGTTGGAATTCCATCCCAGTATTTGTGACCTGCCTTCTCCAGCTCTTCAGAAGGATGTTGCTACCGGCTTGATGGGGGGATGGGTTCTGCACACAGGGGAAGGCGTGGCCATCTGCACCATTTCATGACATTTTCCAACAAGGACTTCGGTGCTTAGAGACAGAGCCTTCTGAATATTTCATTTTGACTCTTGTTATTGTGCCGTGAGTGACATACACCATGATACACTTTCCAGAAAAGACTTTCTGCACAGAGTCACGGAAATGTGTTATCGCCGATAATGTCAACAGAGGGAAGTCCTGGCACATTTTTAGCATCTCAATTTTGAATCTTTGTTAGCTACAATTTACCGAAGCCATTGGGGCCACGGAGATGAGTTACTCTGTCTAGGCTCCAGCTAGGCTTGAGGGCATTGATCACACAGGCCCTGCTTGCAGGACTGTCCTGTGCTCATCCTAATTCATCTTATTTGCCCTCCGAGAGCCCAAGCGTCACCCAGCTGTGGAATGTGGCCACACTGCTGGGAGCACAGACCCTCCCCTGCTCCGTGGTGGCTCCAGCCCATCGTCACAGAGGAGTGTCTGTGTCCCCCCTCTCTCCCTCCTTGAGCCAACCCTACCAGGTACCCCTCAGGGCCTAGTGTGCGGTGGGTGGCAGCACTGGGAGCACATGGATGGCCCTAAGGAGCCCGAGGTTGTGGGGTGGCATATAAGAGAACACAGTGCGGGGGGGGGGGGATGGGAAGTAGGTTGGGTGTGTCCAGGGCAGTGGGCACATGCCAGAGAAGATCAAGCCTAGCCTGGGCTCAGGGGGTTCCCGGGGTGATTTCTGAATTGAGAATCACAGCCGAGTGGCTATAGCACACTCGGCTGAGCAAAGCTGGGAGAGGGGCAGAGGCAGCACAGCTCAGGAGCAGAGGATGCAGCTGCTCCCCAGAGACCAAGCCCGGCCGGGCCTGGGCCTTCCTCCCTGCGCTTGGCCCCTGCTGTGCACTGCAGCCCCTCCAGGAGGTGAGCGGTTTGCCATTTCTCCATAGGCCCCTTGATGAGCCATTGGCCTTCTGAAGACTTGATTCCAGTCATAGAGACAGACAGACAGACAGACAGACAGACAGGGATGGCATTTCAACAAATAGTTAGATCACTGTAATTATTCACTGAAAGCCCATTTGTGCTTGTTGCGATCCAAGTTGTTGGGCAATTTTTTAAACTATAGAATAATGTTAGCCGCCCCGCCCCCACCACCACCACCCTGTTTGGTGACATTACTGGAAGAAAGGGGGACCTATTCCACCCTAGAGAGCATCAACCCAGACGCTAGTGGCCCTGTGGCTGCAAACCAAGGGGGTACTGCACAGCCAGCCGCTGGCCCTTTCCTGGTCACTGTCATTCGGCTAAATGAGCGTCCCTGTAATGTTAAAGGACCAAGAAAGCTATTAGTGAGGAGGCCGCGCGGAGGATGGCACCTCATTCGCTCACCTGAGGTCCGCCATTATCTCAGCAGCTGGGAAATGCAGTGGAGGTCCCGCCCTTTAGCCGCCTTAATTAGTTTGCTTTCTACCTCCTTAGCAAAGCAATAAGATGGGGAAAGGGGAGACAACAGGCGGGGGAGAGTCGTGTAAGTCTGAGTTTTATTTTATAATTTAGCGACGCCGCAGGTGTGAGTGCTGCTGGCAGATAAGGCTTTCAGGTCACTGAAGGGCCTCCTCCCCTCCTGCTCAGGACCCCGGCCAGCGTTATCTTGTGCTAACAGCTGTCCAGAGGAGCCCCGGAGTCCAGAATGGGCCAAGGCCTGGGTGGCAAGCGCTCTGTGAGTGTTTCTGGCTTCCACCATTGTCTGCAGGCAGGGCAGAGATGCATAACCAGGGAGGATAATACGGGAATGGATCCCGCCATTATTAAGCAGCCCCAGCTGTGACCTGCTCTGAGCCTGGAGAACACAAACAGAAGCCTTAGCCGGCTTAGCTCCTGAGGGAGGCCCGGCTGAGTAGACGTCTCAGACCCAGGGGTTCTGGTGGCTGCCCTCCCTCTTTAAACTGGAATGCTCATGAATACAACGTAGGGCAGAGGACCTGGGGCAGGGAACCCCTGAGTTCCAGCAGAGCCCTCGGTAATGCAGATGCCCGGGGCCTGCTACCTTCCCCTGGAGACAAGCACGGGAAGGAGTCGACGTTCTGGAGGTCTGGGTCAGCTTCTTGCCTTAGAGTGTTCTTCCCTTCAAGGGTGAAATCCCAATCCTAAACAACCTTCCAAATTAATTCTCAAGTGCTGAAGAATTGCCGCCTCAGCTATCACAAATGGAAGTCCAGTTGCTCCGTGCGAGGCTTTCTGCTCCCGGGCCTTTACGCCTGGAAGCAACTCTTTAACCCAAACCTCTGGGTTGGCTAAATGGAGAGCCTGCCATAACCGGGGTCGAAGGTGAACACGGACAGATCCTGATGGCACGTTTGTTAGCAACCCCATAAGGAAGAGTGCTGCTGGAGACCGTCACCCTCCTCTGCAGTGTGCTCTGAGCACAGTCTGCCTGTGACGAATGGTCTGGCCGCTATCTATCCTTGGTACAAGATTTGACAGAGTGAACAAGCAGGAACAGCAGACACCCAGAGACACAGTGAAGGTTACAGATAACCCCAAACAGCTCTTCCTGTCCGCGCTTCTTGAACAAATGGCTCAGAGTGTGTGGCAGGAAGAATCTTATGTTCTCACTGTAGACAGTTACACCTTGTTTTCTTTAATCTGACTCATTTTCTGTACCCTGAAGTTCCTTCCTCCATCGGTACAAAACGGAACTCAACTCTCCCAAAGGCTGAAGTAGAGCAGCCATCATTGGAGGGAAACAAAACTTTGAATTTAAATAATTAGAATCATTAAAGCACTCGTGGTTTTCTAACCTTCCTGATGTCCCTACTTACCTCTGAAATGCTGAAGGTGTTCTCTTCTTTTGTCCGGTGATACCTTCACTGACCACCTTCATGATCTGAGCAGCCCTTGGAGTAGTGGCTCTGCACTGTCCACTGGGCTCCTGAGCACGTGGAATGGGGCTGGTCCAAATGGAGCCATTTCGCAAGTGCACAGGATTTCCAAAGCTTGAGAGTGAAAAAGGCAAAGTAGCTTGGTAACCAGCTCATATCGGTGACATGTCGAAATTATACGACTTTGAATTTAAGTGACTTAATTTAAGTCACTCCACCGCTTTCTTTTTCCTCTTTGTAGCTACAAAAACATTTTTAATCATTGTATCAGTTGGACAGAGCCATTCTATTCCGTGTCCTTTCACCAAAAGTGTTAAGATCAAAAGAATGAAATGGTGCAGAATTACCACTGTGGCCCGGTTCTGTTAGGAATGCTCTCCCAAGACCAAAAGTGCTTTCCTTAGCGACTGTCTTCTCTGGCTCCATGGCTGGACACCATTAGCCCCTTGGTGGTCACAGGACACTAATTAGCCACACAGGGGTGCTCGAGGCTTCTTGGTGCACTTGGGCCACACAGCGTGGTGCTGGGCTCCTCTTGCCCCAGGCAGCTGGCTCAGCCTGGCTGAGCGTCCACACCACAGCCCTGGTCCTACAGCCCCCGTCACACCACAGTTCCATAGCTGGTTGCCAGCCCTGACCCTGTCTAGCCCTAGTCCCTCACCCCAGCTGCCTACTCTCCTGTGTACCCCAACTCCAGGGTCCAGAGGAAGAACTGCCACCCCTCCCTGAAAGCCCCCGGGACTGGCACCTCCCTGGCAGTCATAGTTGTCCTTGTCCCTGTCCCCCCTTGTCCTCCCACTCATGCCCTGTGCTCCCACAGGACCTCAGGTCCATTACACAAGGAGGCTGTGGCCAAGCGAACTCTGTGGTGGAGAGCACCCAGGCAGCAGCACTCGCCCAGCACGCAGGACGTGCCTGTGGAAGCAGGGTGGGATGGGATGGTGGCTCCTGGGGGCCTGGGAGTGGTCACCTATGACTACGTCGTAGTTCTGTGCAGACCCCTGGGCACCTGGCCCAGGGTGGGCACTCAGGGACTTTGGGCAGCATGAATGAGCTAGAGCAGTTTCCCCACCTCGGTCACAGTGATCGTGTTGACATGCAGATCCTGACCCCGTGCTCCTGGGCATCGGGTGCCATTCCACTTGTCTCCCAGGTCCCAGGTGGTGCTGAGGCTGCTGGTCTGGGGACTCCCGGATCACTGCTGGGACCAGCGTTGGGGCTTCCTCTGAGTTCATGGTTCAGAGGCCCCTGTTGACGTGGCGATCCAGGCCTCCCCTGATCCAGAGGGTCTCCTGCTGGGAGAACGGTCCATTAGGAAGAGCAGGGTTGGAGCAGGGCCTCCCCGCACGACCTCTCACCAGCAATTGTGCCCAGGAGTCTGCCTCAAGAACAATCCCCACCTTGTTTAGCAGCCGTAACGCTTCAAGGGCATTTGGATTTCCCAGGCCTTGACTTTCTCTGGAGCTTTACGTCTGCTCCTAACCCTCTCTTCCTATCATCTTCATTCTCTTTCTTCCTCATCTTCTTCCCTTTTCCAACAACTCTGAGCCCTGTCAGAGTGGAGCCTCTCCACCCGTCACACCCAAGACCGCAGCCTTGGAGTCCGGCTCATCATTGTACCCTTGAGCCCCACCGTGGGCTCTGAGTTCACTAAGGAAGTCCCCTGGCCAGATGGCTTTGTTCTTGTCCTCCAGCTTTCAGGCCCACCCCTCCCTTGTCACCCAAGGAATTCACCACTGCGCCACCTACCCATCTGCGTGTCTGTGTGGCAGTTACTCTGTGAGTCCCTGGTACCTCCTCAGTGATCACACAGCATTAGAGCTGACTTGAGTTTGAAGTGACTGTGGCCCATCCAAATGGAAAGGCACGGTAGGCAGCATGCAGCTCGGAGGGGGTCAGGAGCACAGGCTAGGGTTCAAGTTGTTAGCAGAGAGGCCACCGATTAGGCCTCTCTGTCTGAAGGGACAGAGGTGATGAGCATAAAAGCAAATGCCATTTCCAGGTGCCTTTGCCCCCTGACTTAACCCACCCGGTGGTCTCTTCCCTATGAGCCTCTGTGGCCTGCATGGGACTATTTCATAAGATATTTTTTTAAACATTTTACCTTTTATTAAGGCAAGTTTGTGAAAATAATGTAATACACCCAGATCTTTTCATGAACTTTCCACTGACAACATTTTTTAATGTAAGAAACATACCGAAAAACCTACATTTTATAAAAAGTCACCTCAATACCAGAAAATAGTTAATGAAAGATGTTGAACCCAGTTTACTTTTTAAAGGATGCTCTTTCCTTGACTCAAATTCCAAGTGTTATTCATCATCTTTAGAGCCAGTTTTGCTTAAAAGCTTCAAGACATCAACCCAATTCCAGCCTCGAGGGAGTTCCCCTTTATGATCTGTTTTGTCTGCCAGTTTACGTTTCTGGGCTTTAGAAAGTTGTCCTTTTTTGTCATTTTTCTTATTTGATGGAGCTGTATTAGGAGTTTCAACAGAGATGATATTGCTTTTAGACATTGTAGAATCAGTGGGACAATGATTCTCCATGAACTGCTCTTTATTGTCTTTGGCATATTCAAACAATGTATAGGTCATAGCAGTTCCAAGATTCACTTCCACAGCTTCCTGTAACTTCCTATAACTCTGCTTTACAGCTGATGATATGGTGTTGTTAAAAAAAAAAAAAAGCGTTCATAGATATAATTGGAGGTGTTTGGGGATATGTTTCTGTCCAGGAAATCTCTATTAAGAAGGCTTTGGGATCACCATTTTCACCTATATATAATATATTCACTAAGTACTTTTTGTTCCATTTACTTTATTTCTCCCTTTTTATCATAGAATCAACTTCCACTCTCCCAACATGTGTGATATTTTTCCTTTGTTTTTTGTTGAACAGTTTGAAAGCAAAGTATCCTAAGAACATTCTCTTTAATAACCACAGGACCATTATCACACCCTATATTGAAATGAAACTGGACTTAATTCCCAGAAACTTTCATCTCGTTCATAAATAGAACAGAATGCTTCTAGTTCCATCTCCTGGTCCTCGTCCAGGAGGACAGCGTTCACGACAACTAAGAAAAAGCAAGGGCAGTGGCCCGAGGCCAGGGCATTCCCCTTCGGTGCAGGGTGGGGAGTAAGCTCCTCTGAGCCGTAAACCGAGTTCAGGCGCACACTCAGCGGTCTACAGTATCCAGCAGGACTAGGTGGGCAGTGGGCGGAAGGCCGTGGCAGGTGGGGTGCTCAGGCATCTAGTAGGAGGCTGCAGGGCGGCAACGGCAGAGGCTCTGCAAGATATATTTTTTGATTGATTTTTTTTTATCATTGATGAATTTGGAAAGAAAAAGAAACTCCAAAGACAAAAGCCTCCAAAACGTGCTAGCAAGGCTCCCCAACATGGTTGAGTTGGCCCTGCCCCAGGGTGCCAAGGGCCCGGCCCAGGTGTTCTGGGGAAGCATTTGGTCTCCCCTGCTGTGCTAAAGAGCATAAGGATGCCCACAGGCGCGTGGGACAAATTGGGCTCAAATTGCCATATGGCTTGGATTTCACATTTTCCAGGGCATAGTCTAATCATTTCTACAGAGTCTAATGCCTTGCTGCAGATTGTAAATGATAAGGTCACATGGATTAGAGACCAGTTAAAAATTACAGAAGACATATGCTATGCATTTTACTAATGAATGGCCATATTCAAACATGTTCACTAATTAATGGCAATATTTGAATGGGTCCACTAATGAATGGCAATATTTGAACGTAGTGTTGAATTTGATACCCTGTGACCAGAGCTCCGTTTCTAGAAGGAGCCAAATGCTCCATAAGGTCTGGGAAATGCGGATTTGAAAGAAAAATTGGGCAGGCCTTCCAAGATGTTAAAGGAATTCTCAGAGACTGAAATCTGCCCACCAACAAGTTTGTTTAGATGACATTGACAGTGCGAATATTATCGTCAAATCCTCCAAGAGGCTCAGCTGCTACCAAATCCTACTTCAGCCTTTGGAAACAAGGGAAACCATGAATCCAGAGGGATAGCAGGGAACTCAGAAGAAGGGCATCATCACCATAGTAAGTTGTTCTTAAAAGTGGTAAAAAAGAAGTAAGAAAGGAAGCGGGGAGTTAGGGACAGAGTCACTGCCATAAATTGTACCTGGCCCAGCTTCCTGTGTCCCCTGGAGGGCTGCTGTTAGGACACCTAGTAGCCCTTGCTGAGGGTTGGTTCTGTCCTGTAAGGCCCCGGACACAGCACAGGGGGGAACCTGAGGATCCCCGTCCTCTGTTTTCCACTGGGACCTCCAGTGTGTTGGCTTCCTGTGATGAAATCTACACAAAGTCCTTTCCCAGCAAACAGGCCAAACTCAGGCCAGGATGATCATGCAGACAACTGACCCCACACAGCAGGAACTGGGAAGGGACCGAATGGTGCTGACACAAGCTACCTTGACCCTGGTTCAGCCACATGGATTAGACTTAGAAGTGGTCCAGAGTTACTTCCTTGGCTGGGAGTATGTCTCTGTGGTTATATAACACATATTAGAAGCGCTTAGCAGGCTGGGGATGTGGATCAATGGTAAACACTTGCCTGGCAAGTGTGAGGCCCTGCATTCAAACCCAAGCACACACAAAGAAAAGTCTTATGTTTGATGCGATATTCTTTTAATGTGGCTTGATAAACGCAGTGATCAGTAACGCACGAGTTAGGATGGGGAGAGGAAGAGGAACCTCACAAACTTCAAATACCTGCCGTGGAGTTCCCAAACACAACCCGAATGTGACGTGCATGTACCCTTTGACCCAGCCACTTTGCTTCTGGGAATGATCCCATGGTTTTCCTTTCACATATCTATCACCTGCTGCTGTGAGGAAGTCCAGCACCATGGCCGCTCCCAGGGACCCAACCAGCGGTCTGTGAGATACACTCAGCGAAAATCCAAAAACGTTAGCACAATGCAACATACAATATTTTACATACCACTTTTGTTTAAAAACAACATACTTATGCATGTACGTGCTTGCTCGAAGGCATCAGATATTTATGAAACAATGCACACATGAACAGGTGACCGTGGTCATCTCTGTGAAGCCTTGCTGCTGACCAAGGAAGGAGACTTATTTTCCACCTGCACCTTTCGAAAGTGTGTTTATGTACATGTGTCATCCATTCAAAAATGACATAATCTGTTTTTTAAAACATGTGACCATGCAAATTATATTTCAATAAAACTATTAAAGAAAATGAAAAACAAATGGCCAATAAACATCTGTCAGTTTGAAAAAAAAAAAAACTATCTTACAGTAGGAAGTAAATTTCAATGTCCTGGTCCATAACTATTAATTGAATAGCTCAGTTCCCATCCCCAGGAGCGCCGCCCCCCACACCTCTGTCCACAGCATCTGTGAAGCGTAGCCTCAGCTGCTAGAAGCAGCAGAGTGGAAGTGGTGTCTTCATTGTGACCAGGTTCTGAGGCAGATACTGGTAACATTTCCACTCTATCGTGCAGCAAGCACGCAAGTTAAGACTGAAACAACAGGTGTGTGCGTCCTTGTCCTCGATGAAATAGAGGATGTGTTGGCAAAGGGTATTTTCAGAGTTCCTTTAAGAGCCCTCTTGAGTAGAAATTAAACCAAGGAAAGTATGGGACATTTCAAGGCAGCAGACCTAAAACAAATGTAACTTTGGGGACACTACCTAGATGTCACCATATTTTATGGGAAACTAGGTAGCATTGTAAAAAACATCCTTGGTCCATTAGTATAGGATTTGGGAAATACAGAGGAATTTGAGCACTCAGCTATATCCAGCTGCCTTAGAATCATTTATTTAGCCATTTGGAGGTTGCACATAAAAGATCGCCTTGGTCTGTTTGCATTGGAGCTTGGCACAGTTTAAGATGGCCTTCCACCACCGGATTCTGAGATTTTAAGACATTGTGTGCTTGAAAGGAAATAATTTCACTTTCTTCTTTTCAAAATCATGTCTTAGCACATTGTTATCTGACACCATTCCCGCTCTGTGACATTGTCTTGTCAGTACGAGTTTTGCATACATCAGCGGCTGGTCACCCCACCGGGACCCCTACTCTTTTGATACGTTATTTTTAACACAGAGAGACTGAACTTACATATCTCTGCCGCCACCTTCAGGAAAGTCATGTACCGAAAAGAATCCTATTTCTTCTGTCCCCAAAGAAGTACAAATGTGGGCTTCATGCTTTTGATGTTTCCCTTGACTATAGTAAGGGGTCCTAAGATGGTATTTGATTCTCCTGTTCTTTTGACACAGAACTTCAAGAGCTGTGGAAGAAAAATAAATGGCACATAATAGAACGCTTTCCTAACAGATGCAGGCATGACAGAAAACAGGCACAAAGAAATTTTGGCTTTCATATAGAGATCATTCAACTGTAAGGATCAAAATCTTATTTTATTTTTTTTTTTAATATTTATTTTTTAGTTTTTGGCAGACACAATATCTTTCTTTATATGTGGTGCTGAGGATCGAACCCGGGCCGCACGCATGCTAGGCGAGCGCGCTACCGCTTGAGCCACATCCCCAGCCCTCAAAATCTTATTTTAAAGGGTCATTACTTGTGGGTACCAACCTGCTCTTAATGTTATTGATCAGCAGTCCCTTGAACATCCTGATAGAAGTGGAAACTGTTCCTCTGCTTCTTTTTCACGCTTCCAAAAAGAAAATATACACATTCCTTTTCGGATGTGCCTATGATGGGCATTCGAGAAGTCAGACTCAAACATCAATCAAATAGACGTCTGCACTGACGTGGTACAGAAGGAGTGACGCGGCGGACAATTCCGACACTTCCTTGGTAGTGGGGATTGTGTAAGGGATTGACAGTGACATACCCCTGTGTTCATGCGTGTGGGCAGAGGGAGGCAGGCCAGCATCCCTCTCCATAAGCAGAGTCTCGCCCGGTGGGAGTTGACAGTGGTGTCCTAGCTTCACCTGAGTCTTCCACATAATGATCATTATTACCAGGATGCTAGGAATTCCTCTAATCAACAAGGTGCTTTCTGTCACTTACATTTCCATAGAACCGTGTTGCATCATAACCCTACGAGAAAACTACTGTTGTTTACCATCTCCCAGAAACTGTGCTAAATATCCAACATAAAGGTTGGCCTTCTTTCCAGATGCAAAATCCTAGGATCACAGGATAATAAAGAGGGCCTCTGTAGCCAGGTCTCTCTGACTTCAGAGGTTCTGTTTTTAAATACTAACCTATATCTGGTTTTTAACATAAACATCTACTGTGTTATTTCATGAATTATAATATGCTGTCCTTTCACATGTCACCCAGGTCAAATTTTTTTCTCATCCTAAAGATAAATGCGATTATGTAGCCCATAAGGACGGGCATACCTTCTGGAAACTGTGTCACTGGATAATTTTGCACTGTGGGAGCACCCTAGAGTGTGCTTGCTGATACCAACCTGAACGCACAGCCCATCACACACCCAGATGATGAGGCAGAGTCTGTCGCCCCTGCACTGCAAACCCAGGTGGCCTGCTCCCGTACTGCATGCTGCAGGCGATGGGCACACCATGCCAAGCATTCGTGGATCTAAATGTACAAAAATGACACAGTATAACTGCAGTATAAAGGGTAAAGTGGCACAGCTGTATAGGACTGGAAGCTGCTGTGGCAGTCAGCGCGTGAGCAGTGAGGAGTGAGGCCAGGATGTTCGTGCTCTGCCGTAGACTAGCACCTGCCCACTTGGGCTGTACTACATTCATTGTAAAAAATGTTCTTCTTTCTTCAATGATAAATTAGCTTATTGTGACTTTTACTTCATACACCTTTTTAATTTTTGACTCTTCCATAACAAGTTAAAACAAACACATTGTACAGCTATACAAAACATGTCTTTCCTGCTGGGCTGGTAATCCCAGCAACTTGGGAGGCTGAGGCAGGAGGACCACAAGTTAAAAGCCATCCTCAGCAATAGCAAGGCAGTAAGCAGCTCAGTGAGACTCTGTTTCTAAATAAAATACAAAATAGGGCTGGGGATGGGGCTCAGTGGCTGAGTGCCCCTGAGTTCAATCCCCAGTACCAAAACAAAAAAAAAAATTATTTCTCTACACCCTTATTCTATAAGAGTTTCTATTTTTTTTAACTTTTTAAATGTTAAAAACTAACACACAAACACACTCATCACCTGGGACAACAAGGGAGCAGGCGCATCAGTATCCCCATCTCCCACCTTCACATCTGTCCCTTTGTCTTGGGGGCAGTCACATGCGTGGAGCTGTCACCTCCTGTGATAACAAGGGCTCTTGGAGTCCTCCTGAGGGACCTGCCCACCCAGGGTGGTCGCTGGCGTTGCTCCTTGGTGTCACCCTGGGTTTGCCTGTGAGGGCAGAACACACCTGAGCCCTCCTCCGTTAGTGGAGGCCGGTCAGTGCTGGGTGCTCTCCGGGCTGTGGAGGGCCTGCCCAGGTCTGCAGGAGCTCCCCACCAGCCTGCAGGTGGATCTGCTCAGGGTCTTTACGGTCCTTCTCCACAGATGCCTTTTCTCTGACCTCTCCCAGGGCTGTGAGCTCCCTGTTGGGAACTGTTTCACTACCTGGTGACCACCATGTGTGAAGGGCCAGTGGTGACTGAACATGATTGTGTGGTCATGGCTGTCCCCAACACATGTGGGTCACAGGGCAAAAATAAGATTTCACTGCTAAGAAGGGTTCAGTTACTATTCAGTTTAAAAAAATTGACATTGGGGCTGAGGATGTGGCTCAAGTGGTAGCACGCTCACCTAGCATACGTGAGACACTGGGTTCGAGTCTCAGCACCACATAAAAAACATAAATAAATAAAGATACTGTGTCCACCTAAAACTAAAAAAAAAAAAAATTTAAAAATTAAAAAAAAAAGATTCAAATTCTTAAAAAAGAATGACATTGAAGTTAGCCTTTATTCAAAAGTTTGTCTTTTTTATTTATTTTACTATTTTTTTTATTTATTTTACTATTTTATTATTTTATTTATTTATTTATTTTACAGTAAAATGCATTTTGTCATATACGACACAAACAGAGCACAACTTCTCATTCCTCTGGCTGTACAAGTCACTCCACTAGTGCACTCACACCTGTATAGGGTGATAATGTCTGCCCCTTTCTACTTTCCTTCCCCTCCACACAACGCCCCCCCCCCCCCGTGTGTGTGTGAGATATGGTATACAAACCCTCCCCCCACACAAACCAAAGTTCCTTCATTCTTCCCTATCCCAGTTTGCTTGCTTATTACACTCATCGTAGGCATTTAGGATGTGCTAATTCCTAGAGTTAAATGAGAGCTTGGGGCCCCCTCTCCCAGCTTGCAATGTACTAGAAGATGAAGCACTGGGTTCTGTGTCAGCCGTCATTGGATGACATGGTATGGGCTCGCAGTCTTGAATTACCAAGTTCACTAGGTCTTTGTCCATTAAAAGTAAACAATCACACTATTGGGAGTGATGACCTTTTTCCCAGCATTGAATTATGAGGGAAATTTTTTCATCTGGCTGCTTAGAATTTATAAAAATTCTAAGGGGAGAGGTTTGAACTACAATTTTGTAAATAACACAGAACATTTAAATAGTTATTTTTTATGTCAGTCCTTTTGTGAAAAACAGAGAATAAACCAACCTATTTTAATATTTTCTATAGAAGCTTTGTCAGCCAGACTGTACCAAAGAAGCAGAACCAGTAGGATTGCTTTATATATGCACACACACATATGTATGTGGGTTATACCTAAATATATGTGTATAAATACACATCCCTCCATACATATATATGGATATATACCCACATACATATATATATATATATATATGTGTGTGTGTGAGATATGATATACAAACCCAGATGACATGCTGACGTGTGTCTATATACATGCACATGCATATGTAGCTGTATGACCACATATCAACTGACACACACATACAGACATACACACATATATATGGAGAGATTGGTTGCAGGAAATTGGTTCACCTGGCTTTGGGGGCATTTAGGACATAGGCATGTGCTAAATGACAAGCAGGCCCTCGGGAAGGGCAGACTGGGACTCCTGGGCACAGCCTGGTTCTGCAGTCCGCAGGTAGAATCTCTGCCTCCTCATTCTGCTCCAGAGACCTGGTGGTGGATTGATGAGGCCCACCCAGGACAATGTCCCTCACTTAAAGCCTCCTGTCCATAGCTCTCACATCTGCAGGGCACCTCCCAGCAGCACCTGGATCAGCTGGAGACAGGTCCAGCCAAGCTGACAGAAAACTGTCAGTCCGTGCATGTGATTGTTCGCCAAGAAAATCTAGTAAGAGAATAATTACTTTTAACATGTTTAAAGAAAACCAATGAACAGGAGTGGCATTTGCCGGCCTTCCTCGAGAGAAGCCGGTCCAGGAGAGGCCAGCCCCACGCAGTGAACGGCAGACCCTAGCACTCAGTTCTCGTCCACTCCTGAGCCTTGGAGAGTGTCTCAGGTCTTAAGGGAGCACCAGCAAGTGGGGGACCAAGGTTAACTGACAGCAGATCCCCAAGGGCATGGCAACTGCTGTCCTAGAAAGCCGCACATGCGTGTGTCTGCCCCCAGGTGCAGAAGCTAGAGGGAGAGGTGTGGGGTGTGGAGCTCAGGAGATCAGAGGGGAGGCCTGGGGAGCCGCAGGAGGGGGCAGGGAGGGAGGAGGGAAGGCAAAGGGCAGGTACTGGGAACAAAAGTAACCAAATCGTACTGTCGTATTGTTGGCATGACAAACCCGCAACCAAGAATTCCACTATTGCACACAATTGTAAAGCACCAACTTAAAAAGTTTAAAAACAGAGCTCCCCGAGTCTCCACCAGAGGCTTGCAGGTTGGCAATGCGGCTTGTTGGAGCTGCTCCCTCTTCTCCCTCAGGGAGCTCTGCCTCTGAAAATAGCCGGGAGAGTTTGCAGACTCGCCCCAAACACCATCTCAAGGAGTATTTGTATCAGCCTCAGCCAGTCCCCAAACTCCTATGCTCGCCACACCCTTGGGATCTCCAGGCCAAGAGACACAGACCTCCCAATTCTGGGTGTTCTCCATCCTTTTTATTGATGCCTTATAGTTGTGCATAATAGCAGGACTTGTTGTTACGTATTCGGACACGCGCACAGTGTAACCATACAGTGTGGCCAGTACCCCTCCCCAGCACTTCCCGTCCCTCTCCTCCCCCTCCCCCTGGTCTTTACCCTCTGCTGATCTCTCTTCATTATCATGAGGATCCCTCCACCTTTCTGTTCCTTTCTCCTCTCACCTTCCACATGAGAGGAAACATGTGACCCTTGGCTTTCTGAGTTTGGCTTATTTCACTTAACATAATACTCTCAGGTTTCATGCATTTTCCTGCAAATGACATAATTGCATTCTTCATAGCTGAATAAAACTCCATTGTGTGTATATACCACATTTTTTTTTATCCATTCTTTGTGAAACAGCTAGGCTGGTTCCATAGTTTGGCTTTTGTGAATTGTGCTGCTATGAACGTGTCATGGTAGTGTGCGGACTTTGATTCTTTAGGATAAATACTGAGGAGTGGTAAGGTTGGGTCACAGGATGGTGACCTCCATACTGATTCCCGTAGTGGGAATTTGTAATCCCGCCAGCAGTGTAAAGTGTTCCTTTCTCCCCACATCCTCTCCAGCATTTATTATTTGTATCCTTGATGGCTGCCACATTGACTGGAGTGAGATGAAATCGGAGTGAAGTTTTGATTTTCATTTCCCTAACTACAAACGCTGTTGAATATTGCTTTATATATTTTCTAGACTTTCGTACTTCTTCTTTTGAGAAAGTGTCTGTTTAGTTTCTTTGGGGTTCGTTTTTTTGTGGTGTTAAATTTTTTGCATTCTTTTTGTACATTCTTGATGTTAATCCTCTGTCAAGAGAGTAGCTAACAAAGATTCTCTCCCATTCTCAAGGTTCTCGCTTCACATTCTTAATTGTTTCCTTGCTGTGCAGAGCTTTTTAATCGATGCCATCCATTCGTTACCTCTTGGCATTATGTCCCGAGCTTTAGGAGCCTTATTGAGAAGGTTGTTGCCTGTTCCCAAAAGCCAGAGTGTTGAACCTACCCTACGTTTTCCTCTGAGAGTTACATAGTTCTGGTCTCATTTCTAGGTCTTGGATCCATTTGGAGATGACTCTTTTGCAGGGTAAGCAGTAAGGGTCTGTCTCATTCTTCTACATAGCGATAACCAGTTTCCCCAACACCATTTGTTTAAAAAAAAAAGTGTCTTTTCTCCAGTATATGTCATTTACACCTTTGTCATGGACTAGATCAAAGATTGTCTCTGTGTGGATTTTTCTCACCTAATAGTTCTAGTTTTTAAAGATTTAGGTCCGAGACACACAGTAAGACATCTAATATCTGACCAATTTAATACAATCTGAAAAAATAGTTAATATCAATTTTTAAAATAGATAAACATATATTTTATTATATTCTTAAATAACAACATCCCTGATCCAAATAGATGTTTACATGGTACTCATATTTTGTCATAATATTAATGACAATGTCACTGAAGGGAAAGAACACATCTCCACTCTAACTGGGGATGACCCCAAGTGGGTAATTCAGTGTCCACTGGATATTGATTATCACTGTGCCTCCCTCAAACTGTAAAAATATCCCTGTGCAGCCCTGTGGGTTCATTGTGGCACCCCAGGGTGCCTTGGTGCATAGTTTGAGAACTGAAGCCCTAAGCATTTATACCAATGCCTTGTTGAGAGTCCTGAGTTCTGAATAATGTGATTGAAAACCCCAAACACATTCAAGGTCAAATCAGACCTTCTAGTTATTCCCCATCTGGTATGAGACAGATTCAAGATGTGTAACCAGGAAGCACCTACCATGTGACAGAATTTAAATCATGCCGTCAGAGTACAGCAAATGAAGGAACGCTCCGTCGTCACCACCAGCCCATTCCCGCAGCTTTGCTTCCCTCGCCACCCTGAAGTGGCAAGGCTTTGATTTTTGTTCGCTCTTTGTTTCCTGTTATTTCTGTCTAGGATGTTTCTTGCAGCACCAGTGAGAAGGAATTCGGTGGCTCCGTGTCAGGGAGGCCTGTTTATTCTGACAAACTCATCAACCTCCAGGGTGTTCCTCCACCATGAAACTGATTTTCTGTCTCATCCGCTGGCTAATAAGATGTGAGGCTCTTTCCCGCCACGCAGCGGGCTGGGCTCGCCTTCCTTCCCTCCGCGCAGTGGTGGAATCGCGTCCCGGCTCCCACCGGCAGCAGAGCGCGGGGCTGGGCCCAGGAGAACCCAAGATACTGGGAGCAAGGAGAGCTAGGAGGGATCCACGCTGGGAGCAGAAGGAGAGCTGGGAGGGATCCACGCTGGGAGCAGAAGGAGACCTAGGAGGGAATGACCTCGGGAGCAGAAGGAGACCTAGGAGGGATCCACGCTGGGACCCAGCTCACTGTTGGCTGTATTCGCTTTCAGTTCTGATTTTTAAAAAAAAAAAGAAAGAAAAGAAAAGAAAAATCATCCAAGACTGAAACCTGGTGGTGCTCGTGAGAAACACGCCACCCGTCCAAAGCCAGAGATGGCTGAGAGACTAAGTGTGGCAAAAAGGAGGACCATCTTGCAAGCTGAGTGTGTGCCAGACAGGCACACACCTGGCTGTCACAGTCAGCGTCAGATCCCCTAGAACCCAAGGTCCTCCCCCAGGTCCTCATTGGCTGGGTACTAAGGGGTGTACAATCTTCCTGAATGTCCCCTAGGTTTTACTGTCTCCTACTGGGTCATTTAAAGAAATGCACCTTTAGTTGTCCCCTCCCTGTTCTCTGACGGCAGGGAGGACTTTCGGGGATTGAGTCCATTTTGGCACACAGGAAGTTTCTCTCTGTTGGTCAGGTGACCCCCTTCCCCCTGGCCTCCTGTTTGACAGAGACTGAATCTATCACACTGGGTGTTAACTGCTGGTAGCCATTTGTTCTATTTCTCGTTTAGCTGAATTTCTTACATTCTCAGTAATTTTACATTTAAAGACTAAATACTGTCTTCTGAAAATGGACCTCTGGACTTTCTGTTTCTCACATGCTGGTGACTGGTTTAAGGACATCTCCACCATTACCTTCTCCCACCACCCCAAACCTTTAAATAAAGTTAATGTCCCACAACATTCGTCTCCAGTCTCTAAAGAGAAATGGAAAAACATGCAGCTTGAGCATCCTTAACCTGAATTCCAAAGTGCTCCAAAACCTGAAACTTTTTGAACAGTGATTACATCATGCCACAAGTGGAGAACTCCACACATATGAGAGGCCACAGTCCCAACACAGGCTCACTGAACACAGTGTATACAGTTGCCTTCAGGCTCTGTGTGTGTGCAAGGTATATACAAAACAATCATTTCCCTGTTTTGACTTGGGTCCCATCTCCAAGGTACCTCATTATGTATGCACAAATATCCAAAGATTTGAAAAAATCCAAATTTCAAAATACTTCTGGCCCCACGCATTTGAGGTCAGGGATGCTCAGTACCTGAGGATCGACTGTGGCATCTCTCCATAGAGAGACGGTTGCATTCTGAAACGCCTTCCTTTTCTGCTTCTTACGTCTTGAGATCAAAATAATATTCAGGTTGGGTTTTTTAAAGCAAGAAGCTGGACACGGGGCAGGGGAGAAGGCTGTCCACATGGGGCGATGTCGTGAAGGGCAAGCGTGTTGGGTGGGCTGCCCTTTCTGAGCAAGTAGGACTGGGGGCGTCTCTGGAATGAAGGTGGTCTTGCTGCCTCCTGTTCATCTCATTTTCATCTTTCTGCTCATATTCGTCCCGTCCTACGCACAGCTGAGCCGAAGGCCTGGCTGATGTGACAGATTCCAGCCTGAGGGTCCCAAGCCTCTGCAGCTCTCTGGGTGTCCTAGACACTGGTGGCTTTCCCAGGGTGTCTCAGTGTCAGGGAGGGGTGGCATCTCCAGGGTATCACATGCAGACCCTCACCCCCAGCCTGGGCAGCAATCTTGGGTGGCTGGGGACAATGACAATAGGATAGACCATATGGAGGCCAGGAGCCCAGACAGTAGCCGAACAGGCACAGCCTTGCACGAACCAGCAGGAGTCCGCTTTTTCTGCGTCCTTCTGTGTAAGATGCAGGGTGAGGGCAGGGGCTCCCCTAGGTGCCTTGGCGGGTGGGAGGGACACAGACAGGAGCTCCGCGCACCATTGATGGCGAGAGCCAAGCAGCGCCATGCCCAAGACTCTTGAGCCTGAGCCGCCAGACCAGTCCCACCCTCGGGGCTCAGACAACAGACATTTATTTTCATAAACCTGGAGGCAGGAAGTTCAAGACCAGGGCATCAGAAGGATTGGTTTCTTCTGAGGCCTCTCTCCTGGTGCTCAGAGGGCCACCGCCTTGTATACTCACAGGTCACCCCCAGCCAATGTCCTATGCTCTGATCTCCTCTTCCTATAAGGAGACTGTCATAGGGACCCATCCTGATGACCTCATTTTATTTTAACTACCACTTTAAAGTCTACCTCCAAATGCAGTCATACTCTGAGGAGTTGGGGGTTAAAATTAAACATACGAATGCAGGGGGCAGGGGATTCAGCCTGTAATAGCCCATTTCTTTTCATAACAGGCTTTCAATACAAAGGAAGCCCATTGACATGGACACAGAAATCTTCTAGGTATATAAACAAATATTGAATGTGAAACTCTGGGATGAGCTTGCTTTCCTTGTTTCTAACAAGGACTTCGCTGCAATATTCATTTGCATTACTTTCTTCTCCGCTGGGCTGGAAACATCTGGAAGGAAGGAAACCTGACTCATTCCCCTTTGCAACCCTGCTCAGAACACTCTAGTGAAGAGTGAAGGATCCCATCAGAATTCACCAAAAAGTTAATGTGACACAGAAAACTCACGAAGGCCAGAGGAACGCACCTGATGGGTTTGGAAAAGGGGAAGAGTGTCTGGCGGAGGCAACGCCCCTGACCCACGCTGTTCTTTTGCAGTTCGTCTTTTGCCGGGACTGTAAGGAGGAGCACCACGAGGGATCCTGCAGCACCCTGCTTGAAGCCTCGGGAGCAGCTAAACAGGTACAGATGCCACACGTCCCTCCCAGGGGCTCAGTCGCTGGTGGGCGGGGGCTACTTCCTGGCAGTCCTCAAGAGTTCCTCCCTGAAGCCCAGGAGCAGACAGCTAGTCCACAGCCCTCCTCCTCGGGGGACAGTGTAGACTTCCCCATGGCATCTGGGTGATCTGGACTTCCATGACAGTTTCTCCCCAAAGGAATACAAGATAGAGGTAGGGCTTTCATGCATGATCAGAGGGGTATTTAGAGAGGAGATAAAATAATTTAACAATCTCTTTATCACAGAAATCAATACTGGTCCTACTTCTATTTTTTAAATGCCTTTGTGTCTTTTTTATTTTTTTTTGGGGGGGGGGGGTACCAGCGATTGAATCCAGGGGTGCTTAACCACTGAGCAACATCCTCAGCCCTTTTTAAATTTCACTTAGAGACAGGGTCTTGCTGAGTTGCTGAGGCTGACCTTAAGCTCATGATCCTCCTGCCTCAGCCTCCTGAGCCACTGGGTTTACAGGAATATACTGCCCCCAGCCAGCGCCGGCAGCTAAACTAAAGGTCCCTCTAGTGAATTTACTAGGACACCAAATAAACCACAGACACACAATTTACCTTTAAATCAAGCTCCAGGATGGCTCCTCTCCTCTCGGCCTCAAGCTCCCCAAATAGGAGAGCGAGGAATGCCACTAGAGGCTAACAAGAGAGAGCTAACACGTTCAGAAGTGAACTTTTATTGGGGGGGCCCTCATTCTTTAGAAAGTTCCATCCAAAAAAAGTCAAGAGGGGCAGGGTTACAAGCACAGGTAATTCCACCCCTGGGGCTGTGGGAGGCCAAGCCTACTCATGAAGACACATTCTGCTACTTCAAGGATGGGACAGTGTCTAGGGCCACTACGAAGGTGACCAGACCACTTGAAAGTGACCGACAGAGCCTCTACCAATCACAGGAAGGAAAATGCTACTCATTCAGTGTGACCGCCCCCACAGGCATGCGCCACCATACCTGACTCATTGCAAATTTTTGGTGAAAACTCTGAGTGACATGTACAGATGGTCCTCCCCTTGTGATTAGGATAGAATCTAAGTTGATAATAGTGTAAATTATTCTAAGTTGATAATAGTGTAAATTCAAAAATGCCCTGAACACATCTCACCTACCAAACATTACTGTGCACACTGTTGTCTGGGACATGGGTGATCCGGGGACTTACTGGGAGCTGTAGCTTGCTACTGCTGTCCAGCATCTTCAGAGAGGGCGGCACCACATATCACTAGCCAGGAAAAGATCAAAATTCACAATTCCAAACAGGTTTCTACTGCATAAGGTAGAAAAATCAAAACCATCGAAAGTTAGGGACTGTGTGTACAGGGATACCGGAATGTGGAAGGATGGCATTTGTAGCAATATCGTGAACTATGCTAAAGTACGTTCCAGTCCTGATTAAGTAAATATCGTGTGTCCTGAGGCTTACTTTCCAGTGTGCTATACCAGGCTCAGGGAAATGCAAATGTGTCTAATTTATGAATTATGATCAACCAAATCTTAGGGGAAAGAAGAGCTCAGCACAGTTGATGAATTTACTCATTATTTTTCTCTTAATATAGATGTTAACAAGGGTCTAAACACTAACTCCATGCAGATAAATCCTCTAGTCATTTCCTTGATAGGATCCTAGTAAACAGACATACAAATTCTATAACATTTTCATTTTATAGTAAAGAATATTAAAGACCTAAGTGATCTGAAACCAGAGCATAAAGAAGCTATTCCTATAAGGTATTCTGCGGATGTGTTTATCCAAAATTAGCATAACTAAGTAAATGTAATTAGTGAATTGGGCCTTCTCATCAGCTTCTAAATTGGTGACCAGGAGCGTATAAGGAATTTAGAAAAAGTTGTCATTTCCATAGCAAAGGGGTAAATGCTCCTTGATTTATTTTAGCTCAAGGAAATTCACATGCAAGCTCTCTTGTGCTTGCTGCAGGAATGATAGTGGTATTGAGACCCTCTGCCTGGGGTCACTGCAGCCAGGAAGAAAAGCCCATGGTTCTGGGAAATGGGATTAGTCTAGCAGTTAACACCATGTGCTCTTCGGACCACAGAGACAAGGCTTCCAAGAAGTGGTATGCTGACATCTATTTCTTTGAAAACAGAACAGTAAGATGAGGAGTGTGTCCCTTACCCTTACCCTGTCCAGGCACCTGACTGTCCCTGTAATCCTATTCATTCTTCATTCATGAGGACCCAGCCATCCTTGGCGGTGAAGTTTGTTTTCTTTTTAATGTATTAAAACCTTAACATTCAACTTAGAAAAATGGGGAAAAGAAAGTGAAAGATGACCCTGAGCACAGATGGCCCTTGTGAAGGAGCTGTGTCTACAATGTGTCTATCAGCACACATTCCACAGCCTGCTGGACTCTCCTGCAAAATGCAGTGAAGGACGGTTCCCTTCAGAGGCTTGAAGGGAAGCCATGGGGGAGCCACACAGGAAAACGAACAATTACAGCAATATGCCAAACCAGAGCACAGCAAATATATACCTCTGTACAGCACTTCCCGGGAGTCATGGAAGATGGCTCAGAGCTCATCA
Organism: Marmota monax; assembly: GCF_021218885.2. Taxonomy (NCBI): domain Eukaryota; kingdom Metazoa; phylum Chordata; class Mammalia; order Rodentia; family Sciuridae; genus Marmota; species Marmota monax. The sequence goes on from NW_026692848.1 coordinate 6,797,058, forward strand.
AGAGGATGCAGATTAGGAATGATAGACCATTCCATAAGTGGACACCGCAGGGGCAAAGGTTTGGGGCAGGGACCTCTTCAACCAGCCTCTTCCATCCATCCCTAGTCCCCAAGCCAAGAGAGAATCTGGTGCATACACGCTTAAGAGATGTTTGTTGAGGGATGGTAGCATCTACAATGAAAGAGGCATCATTCCACTTGACAAATGTGTATTAAAACACCTCTGATATGTTAGGCATTCTTCTGATCCCTGGAAATAAAGAGCAAGATAAAGTCCCCACTCTCATAGCATTTCTGTCACTTCACCGGGCACCACAGGGTGCACAAGCAATCCATATGAGAGGAGTTCCCAAACCAGACCAGGGCAAGGTGGCCCTGCCCCTAGACCTCCCAATGACGAGCCCCCTCCTACTTCTAGCCCCTGGTGACAGAGCCAGCCTCCTGTCCTCTCACAAACAAACCAAACTGACCAACAAACCTAAAGCAGAAGGTCTAGAGTATCCAGTGGGTCCACACCCACTGCACAGAGCCTGCGTTTGCTGCCATTTCCCCAAGTCTCTGAATCAATTAGGGCTCCACAGGGAAGTGACCCGGACTCAGACGGGCACATGGAGGGGGTCTTAATGGAGGGATGACCTACGGCAGTGGGGTAGGATCACAAGAACCAAACCACTGGAGTCTAGCCCAGTGGGAGCGGGACCTCGCTAGGCCAGAGGTGCCAGTGGAGGAAACGGGGGCTCTGTGAACCCCACAAGTGGGAGCTGCAGAGAAAGGGACCTCGTGACAGAAGGAATGATCCCAGAGGGTCCAGCTTTGCCAGAAATGGGCTCCAAGAAGGCCAAGAATGTGGGTGGACATCTCGACTTCTCTCTTCCACCTCTGCACTCTTACTGTTGTCTCCCACTGGCCAGATCCAGTGGGAAACCAGCCCCAGGGACCCTGGGGACACAGCTCATGAGAGTCAGCCCTGCGGGTCAGGGCAGTGGAGGGAAAAGAATCATGCTCTGTGAACCAGTTTGCCAGGGCTCCAAAGCCTCCTTATTTCAGCCCTGGTTGCTGAACCCAACAAGCTACAGCACCAACACTAAGGCCAGGTCCACTTGGTAGTAGAATGAGGGTCTGGGTTTTAAGGGAGCCCCTTACTTTCTGTCCCCTACATTTCTCTCAGTCTGCAGAGATCTCATGGAGGATGGCCTCTGAACTTCCACTGACCAAATCCTTTGAAAGGACCATCTATGCACCTCTGACCATCCAAAGTTCACCCGGCCCCTTGAAGTGCAGGCGTTAGATGCTCCTGGATGTCTGAGTTTTGCTAATACAACAAACTACCCTCCTTGGTCCTCTCCACATCTTCTTTCCCATTCAGTTCACCTGAAACTTTTTCCTCTTAGCCACTCATGGCTGCTCTCCACTCTCTTCCTCTAGAAGTGACTGGTTTCTGTTCTTTGCTATTACCCTCTCCAGCCTGGCAAGTCATTTCCCCCGGGGCCCAATCAGCTTTTCCCATGGGTTGGGCAGCTTGACTCAAAACTTAATGCATTTTTTGATTAATGCGATAATTTTTTTTCAAAAAAAAGCAAACTCAAAAATTGGTTTTAAATTGGTTTTAAAATATTGAACAAGCTTTAAGTTGAAACTGCTGAGAGTTTGGGAAATCAGTGACAGAAGATCAATCCATCTCAAGCTAATGAGAATCCAGTCCTGTGCACCTCTTCTGGCTCTCGCTGCCTTGTTCTCCTCCCCTGTTCTGTTTCTTCCCATGTTCCCCAGAGGCTTTCTAATAACTAACCACTTGCTCTTGCAAACCACATAGATCAATGCACCCTCACAGTGGTTCTAAGTCGTTGATGTTACTACTCTCCCTATTTAGCGGAAGGGCAAACTGAGACATCTTGAGTTTTAATGATGCTATCTAAAGTCACAAAGGAAATCAATTTCAGTGGTTATCCCTGATCAAGTGGTTTGGGAACAGCGACTGCTCTGTCTGGTTAATAATCCTCCTGTGTCTAAGAGGAATGTGCCCATCCCTGCCCACTGTGCTCCTACTTAACCCTCAAGACCCAGATCAGATGTCCCCTCCTCTGCGAGGCCATCTGCCCACCCCACTGCCTCCTCTAAGCCTTGAGGCAACTGAAGTGTTGTTCCTCTCTCTCCCCGGAAGGCTGAGTTTTTGCTAGTGCAGAATTTGCACCTGCTTGTCCTATCCCCCAGGGCCTGGCACATAGTAGGTACTCACTGATTGGATGAATGATAACTCCCTCCTTCATCCTCACACCTTTCTCTTCCCCAGGAGGTTGAAAAACCACCTCTAAAAAGATGGACACTCACTTCTAGACTGGGTTCCATCTCAGTAATCATTTGAAAAATAAGATTCCCATAGTCAAACGCGGTTCCCTCCACTGACCCCCTGAAGTGGGAGATTAAGCCACCATCTTGGCTGGGATGACAGGAACCGTGTACACTTGCAGGGGACGTGTTCACAAGGTTCTTCCAAATGCACCCTCTTGTTTTTAGCCCCGCCACAACTTTGTGTGGTAAACTGTGATTATGAGCCAGGGCTAGGGAGGGAGAGAGGCCCATGGGGCCACAGAGCTGATGAGCGCCATGAGCCCATGGTGCCCAGGGGTGTGGGAGCTGCAGCAGGTGGGACCGTGGACCACATCAGCCCGTGAAGCAGCAACATGGCCTGTCAAGTCTTCCTCCCGGGCCCTCTGCTTTGTCAAAGAGGGACTGGAAGGAAAACTCAAAAGCCAGCAGAGACCAGACCCTTACAGGAACAAAATCCTTGATTCAAATCAGGGACTCCCAGCATTTTGATAAGGAGACAAAGATATAGTTCACCTTTGTGCTGTCTTTCCTAATAAAACTGCAATAACAAAACAGAACCTTAGCCTGGGCACAGTCATACACAGGCCCACAGTAGAGGCTGCAAACCTTGGAGTACGCGGCTTGTCAAAGGAAGCAGCAGCCAGTGTGTGCCACACAGAAAGGCGGGCCTGTGTAGCCAGCTTTCCATCCTGTGACAAGTCAAATAATAAATAATAAATCAAATTTATTGTCTCACAGTCCTGGAGGCCGGGAAGCTAAAAGCAAGGGGCTGGCGTCTTGTGACAGCCTTTTTGCCACATCATCCCATGGTGGAAGGCGGAAGGGCCATAGGGGGGCCAAACACAGTCCTTTAAAATGGCCCCAACCCACTGGACACAGTAGCACACACATGTAATCCCAGTGGCTCAGGAGGCTGAGGCAGGAGGATCACAAGTTCAAAGCCAGCCTCAGCAACTTAGCAAGGCCCTAAGCAACTCAACGAGACCCTGACTCTAATAAAATATTGAACAGGGAGCTAGGGCTGTAGCTCAGTGGCAGAGCGCTCGCCCAGCATGTGTGAGGCCCTGGGTTCAATTCTCAGCACCACATAAAAATAAATAAATAAAATGAAGGCATTCTGTCCATCTACAACTACAAAAAAAATTTTTAATATTAAAAAAAGCTGGGATGTGGCTCAGTGTTTAAGCTCCCCTGGGTTCAATCGCTGGTACCAAAAAAAAAAAGGGGGGGGGCACAAAACCTACCCATCAAGGTGATGAAGGTGGACCCTCGTGGCCTCCTCCTCTCTTAAAGAACCCTCTCTTATTACTCTTATGAGCAATTAATTCACAAATTTGGGAGGAGTCAAGCACTCAACTGTAGCGACACGGAGGGCTGGAATTTGGGTTCACTTTGCGCGTGTCACACTCCCTACATTGTATACGTTCCAACTGTGTCTCAGCTAACTCTTCATTTCTTATTTCTTCTAACCAACAGAAAGAGGAGTAATAGGGATGTTCCCTAAGTATTTATAAGGTATCTATCCTGTACATGCATCACCTGCAGTATCTTGAGCATTCAGGAAGACAGATCTGGCCTCTGACCTCACGACATTCATAATCTAGTGCAGCAGAAAAAGCAACTGAACAGATCATTAATTGCTGTACTCTGAGAGGAACAAGAGAGGAAGGATAGGAGGCTGTGGATGCATAGAAATGACATCAGTCTTCTGGGAGCTTCAAGGAACCATGTTTTAGTCCACTGTTTGCTGCTGTGACTAAAAAATCTGACCAGAACGATTATAGGAGAAAAAGCTTATTTAAGGGCTCAAGGTTCCAGAGGTCTCAGTCCACAGACAGCAGGCTCCATTCCTCAGGGTCCAGGTGAGGCTGAACATCATGGCAGGAGAGGGTGGCAGAGGGAAGCAGCTCACATGATGATCAGAAAGCAGAGAGAGAGAGAGCTCTCCACTCTCCAGATACAAAGTACACACCCCAAGTCCAGGCCCCCAGGGACCCCTCCTCCAGCCGCACCCCACCTGCCTTCAACTCAGTTAACCTCATCAGGGGTGAATCCAATGATTGGATTAGAGCTCTCATAACCCAGCAGTTTCTCCTCTAAACTTCATGCATTGTCTCACTCGTGAGCCTTGAGGGACTCCCCACATCCAAACCATAACAAACCTTTCCCTGAAAGAAGTGAAAACTGAGACTTTTAAGGATCAGCTGTCCAAGCACAGAGGGGACTTTGGGGTGTTCTAGGGAAAGAAAGGAGGTGTGCAGAGTTCTCCAGATGAGCGAGCGCGGCGTGTCCACGGACAGGAAAGCCGCTCACTTAATCATGGCCTGAAACGACAGTGGCAACAGCCTGATCTGGAGAAGTAAGCAGAGGCCAGCAGAGGCTCACAGATCACGTTGCAGAGGCTGAAGTCCAGGGCAGTGAGAGATCACCCACGGACTCCACGAGGTCAACCTCACCAGACTGGTGTTTTCAAAGGTCACCAGTGATAGTAAGAACCCCAGGTCGTGTTTTCCAGGAAGAAACTCTGAGCTCTTGAGACCTGGTTGTGGACGGTTGTTACTGGGGTGCCTGGGGGACCGCACTCTGCAGCGGGAAGGGAGCGAGGCTGGGCAGAGAGAAGGGGAACTGCCCATGGGTTGCAGCAGCCAAGCCCACAGGAGCGCTGGAGCTGGGACAGTCCCTCGGAGCCATTCTGCATCAGGAAGGAGGACAGGATGGCACCCGGTGGGCATGAGCTGTCCTCCCCTCTGCTCCACGCCCAGGGGGTAAAGCAGCTTCCTTAGGCTGAGGGCAGTTCCTCGTCAGGGACCTGGTGGGGAGTTGCGAGCTGCCAACGAAGCCGGAGGCTGAGGAAGCAACGGCCTGAGTCCTGGAGCAGGGAGCTGGTCAGTCTCGGTGTCCACTGCGGTCCACCCTGATGCTGCCCAGACCTCTACCTCTTAAGCAGGGAAGAGTCTAGGGAGACTTGCAAATGGAGGTTGAGAGGTGAGCAGAAGCTCACACTGCTGCAGGGGTCTCTGGGTTGCAGCTGGCTCCCGTGGCCCCCCTGCTACGACCACTCTAGACCCTCTCTCAGATGAGAACCTCTAGTGGCTTACCTGGTGGTCACCCCAGTGGTCCCCATTCCTGGTTGTATGCCATTCTAAAGCCATGACCACTGAACCTGACTAAGCGTTGTCAAAATCAGTACCAGAGAAGCCACAGTGCACCTCCCAGGTGCCCAGTGTACCCTGCCCATTCTCATACCCACCCCCCATGAGGGCCTGTCCCTTTGCCTCACCTGTGAGTCACTTAGAGACTGGAACTCGAGGTGACCAGATGACCGCCCTGATGAGCTTACCAGAACTCTCCGTGGGTTCTCTGTAGACGTGCAAGCCAGGCCCCTGTATCTGCAGGGCACGTTGCACAGGGGAGCAGAGATTCCCAGGTGGGGCCGTTCCTCCTTCACCCCTTGATTCCTGGACGGTGAGATTCTGCTTGTTGGCAGTGTGGAGCCGTGTGGTGGCTCTGGGTGGAGGGCCTACACTTCGTCATAGGGGCCAGCGCCCCGTCACACAGTGAGGAGCTCCAGCTGCAGGTGGAAGCTGGCCCATCCCTCTCACCGTCCACGGCTTCTGGGAAGTGTGACACGCGGAAGGACAGAGTGGTCATGTCCCCACTGGGACAGCTCCTTTGCTACTGGTCCCGTGCAGGGCCATGCAGGGTCCTGCCAGCGTCGGAGGTAGAGCCGCCTGAAGCTCTGCCGTCAGGAAAGGCCAACCCATGCCCAGAAGAGGGCTGGTTCCCGTCAGGATGGACTCCTCCCCCTTCCAGGGCGTCTCTGCGACCAACACGACCTCAGAGGGCCACACTAGCAACTCAGTGCTGCCTCGGCTGGCAGCAGCTTGGGCAGGGGCAGGGACAGTGGCAACCCCAGCCTTAGTGAGGAAATGCAGACCGCAGGCCGCAGGGCTCACATCTTGCCAGCAGTGCTGCTCCGCTCCGGAAGCAGGGCTTTGTGGCCAGTAATGAGGTGGGCCAGGTCACGGAGCCGGGGCCTTCTGCCCGCCTAGTTGTTTAAGGGTGCTTCTCAGTGCGTGCTGAGGCCATTGACATGAGTACCTGGATGCTCCTGCCTCAAGCCCTCTCCATGGCGGGTCCGCCTGCCTGCTCTGCAGAGCCCTGGTCTTACCGGCCCTCAGTCGTCTTACTAGTCACCAAGATGTTTGCCCTGCTTGTGAGTCTGTATCTATTCTTGGCTCAGCCCTTTTCTTTTCACACTGAGCATGTAGTCAGCTGCCGACTGCTCGCATCTGGAGCCCTGAGACAGAGCACGGCGGACGGTGCAGCTTAAAACAACAGGAATGTATTTCACACGGTTCTGGAGGCCGAGCAGCGGAAGATCCGACGGCAGCGGCTTGGTCTGGTGAGGACTCAGTTTCTCGCTGCACCCTCACATGGTGGAAGAGGCGGGGCTGCTCTCTGGGGTTCCTTGTATAAGGACACTAATCACATTCGTGAGTGCTCCACCCTCCTGACCTCCTCACCTCCCAACAGCCCCAGCTCCTAACATGGTCACCGTGGTGACTGGATTTCCACACGTGAACCCTGAAGAGACACCAGCACTCACCCCAGCGAGTGCACTTCCAGCGCTGCCCACTGGGAGCTCTGCTCACCGCTCTGCCAACACCAGGAGGAGGTCCCAGCAGAGCAGCAGCCCATCTGTGGCTCACACCCACAGGCTAAGCAGTTCGCCTGTGAACCACGCGGGGATCCTTCATCTGCCCCCAAACAATTCCCCCTGTCCTGCCACCACCACCACGGGGCCACGGTTTTAAGAGGCCACAGTGCCACAGTGGCGGGAGCCTGGGGATCTGTGTCGCCTGTTGACACAGCTGCCTCATTCCATGTGGCCCGCCTTGTGCCTGACCCTGGAAACCCTGGGTCCATCTTATGAGGATGTGGCTCAGAAGCGCCATCTCTGCCAGGCATAGTGGCACTCCAGGGGCTCTCTTTCAAATGCACAAAACTCTTAGTGACTGAACACTGGAGTCCTCTGTGGGGATTCTCTGCCTGGCTTGCCTCAGCTGCATGTCATGTCGCACAGCTGGACTGGCGAGGCCCAGGAGGGGTAGGCTTGAGGCCAAAGCCACAGAGCAGCCACAGAGCCTGGCGGCAAATCAGAAGACAGGCTGTGAAGTGGCCAGTTAGTGTCGATGCTTGGATTTCTGACTGGGTGGAAAGTGGTGCCATTCCCTGGGAACAGAGTGTCCAGGGAGTGAGAGTTCACCTTGGCCTCCACAGAGGAGCTCAGTGGGCAGAGGAATGGATGTACAGAGCCCTGAGAGGGGACAGCTGGCCTGGAGCCAACAGTGAAGACGGGATTCTCCTCTCCAAATGACTGTCACTTACCCCCCATCCCTACCCAGGGGCTCTGGTGCTTTGTCACCAGAAGCTCAGCTAAGAGCCTCCCAGATGGGAGTGAAGCAGCAACCACTCCAGACAGCCTTGATTCTTCTGGATGTTTTGCCCCTGTGCCTCTCCTCGCGTACCTCCCAGCCACTTCCTGCAGTTATAGGAGCAGAGTCCTTGAACTGGGGACCGGTGAGATTTACTACTCCTGGAGATCTAGCTCCCTAGTTATTTGGGAGTGTGCTTCTTGAATCACTTGTTGGTTTAAGTAAAACAGTTTTATCGATGTCACTTGTGCAGAATCCTTGACTCTGGACGCACAGCCTAAATGGATGTGCACGCGGGACAGGAGGGCTGTGATAGATCTCCATTAAGGCCGGCGCAGCCTCCCAGCCTGCAGTCCATCTCGGGCAGCTAAATAAATGCCAAGGACAGCACCAGCCTCTCCATAGAGCGTTTCCAAAGCACTTAGCCTGTGAAAAAAGGCTTGTTCTGGGGGGACAGAAATGGCCCTGGGCTGGTCGTCACACAAATCAGCTTGATCTTCTGCACTTCCAGGCAAGTCACGCAACCACGTTCAGCCCTCTCCCCCCTGCCACACGGGGCCCGTAAGATCTTCTGAACCATAAATAATGAAATGAGAATGAATGTGAGGCATTTTATAAGTCATAAAATACTACAAAATGTATAACTTTGGGGTTCGAGTTTTTCATGGCTGAATGCTAAAAATGTCAAGCACTACAGAGAAAAGGAAAGATAAGATTGAAAGACAAATGAGACGTGCGTGCACACGCACAGACGCTCTCCTGGTCTGTTGTCTACTGCCTACAGGACAGAGGAGGTGGCGATTTATACAGGAAAGCACGGCTTCCCGTTCTGGAAGTCAAACATGGTACATCATGGGCTCAGCTTCTCATGGGGGCCTCACGGTGGTTTTCTCAGGAGGAAAGCAGAAGGCAGGTGGGCATGTGGAGAGGAGGGAGGGGACAGAGAAGCCATCCTGTTTGGTGACAACATGCTGGCATGAGAATTAATCCAATCTGGCCTCTGGAAAGCTCCACCTCCCTACACTGCAGGGTCCAAGCCATACTTCAGCCTGAGTCCTGGCCAGGGGCGACCCCTTCACACTGCAGCACTGACACCCGGTGCATACCCCCTAGGACATACCCCCCAGGACATCCCGCCCCTCTGATAGACCCTACCACAGATCAGGTCTCTTTTCTTTGGGACCCTCCCTGTCCTGAGACACTTTTCTTCTGGGCCTGTCACTCCACAATGAGCATCACCCGCCCTGCTACAGCCCACCAGCAAGGGGCTCCCTCCAGTCTGGGTCCACCCATGTCACACCACAAGTCCTGAGCTCTCCAGCCTGGGCACCAGCAGACCACAGCTCTTCCCAAAGCCCCCACCTCCCCAGGAGTGACAAGGTGTCCCAAGAGCTTAAGATGCCAGTGGGTTCTTAGGATCCTGGCACCTGATCCACCAAGGCTTCCAGGGCAGTCCCTGGCCTGAGGTTCCCAGTGTGTGCCCTGTGTGCCAGGGACCATCGGCCAGCCACAGAACCACTGGGTAATGAGGAAATGTGTTCGCAGAGCCGCTGTCACTCACACACGTACACATACCACACCACACAGCAGGGCACACACACACTCTATACCCCACATGCTACCTGCATTCGCCCTGCACACGGCATACCACAACAGACCCACCGTACACAGCACATAAACAACACTCGCACCACACACAGGCCTCTGCACAGTTCACACACCACGCCCACCCCCACACACCGCACACACACCGCACACACACCACACACCCACACATACCATACATGCACACACGCCCAGTCCTCTAGTTCCTCCGGTTGGGGTTCTCTGCAGGAGCAGGCGAGGGAGGGCTGCGCAGCGCCGCTGGCCGCCAGAGGGCGCTGGATCCCTAAGGCAATGCGACATTCACAGGCCGCAGAGCTGCACCGCCCATGGTTGGTTATTGCGCAGTGGCGCTGGCATCAAAACAGCAGGCCACACCTCAGTGACACGTACGACCCTGTTAAACACAAGGTTCTGCAAAACAAAAATGAAATGGCCTGGGGGGGGGGGGGGAGCATGCGCCTCGAGGGAAGCCCCATCAGGACCGCAGCCGGGGCTGAGACCACTGGGCACCGAGATCATGTCCCCAGAGGGCGTTTCTGAGAACAGCAGGTTTGGAAAGGCGGCCCTGGTGGCCATAAGCCTGGATCGTGGGCAGCCTATGTCCCTGCACGTCAATGCTGTGGCCTTAGTGTGGAAGGGGCTGGTGGGCTCCACCGAGGCTCCCTGGCCGATGCCCCTGGGTCAAACGCAGGTGCCAAGCGCGCGGTATCGGGGCTCACGCTTCCTTTCTCGCTGCGAGAATCACCTGCTCAGCCTCACGTGGGGCGGGGGGGCGGGCGGTCTGAGACCAAGCGGGATGCGCCTGGAGGCCAACAGCCGGCCCAGGCCAGGGAGGGTGGCCTTGTCCGCCCTCACGATCCCCCGCCAGCCCTTAGAGTGAACCCGCAGATCTTTCTTATGTGGTTGTTTCTCTGCAGAACCCTGGCCGGTCATCCTTATGTGAATGTTGTCCCCATGACGCAGGACACTGTGAAGTTGGGGGGACTTAATGAAATGACTCATGTGTGGTACCTGCCTCAGGGCCTGAAAGTCACCGTTCCCACATGGCAGCCCACAGGCAGGGACCTTCATTGTCTATTCCTCATTTCTCCTCTTCACCAATGTCCCTAGTGTCTAGGACAGCGCCTGGCCATCTTAAGGACCCAAGAAAAATGTTTGACAGGTTAAAGAGCGTCTGAGCCAGCTGTAACAAAAATAGCAGTATGCCCTCTCTCACCCCACTGCCCTGACACCTGGTGTCCTGCTAGTGAAGCTTCTGCTTTCTAACTCTTGTCTCTGTTGGTCACTTTAGTCACTGACACCCTAAGAGAACTGGAGATCTCCTTCATCTAACAAATGAGCTTTTCTTTCTCGCTCAGGTGTAGATTTTTTCCACTTTCATCTGCTTATGGTAATAGTTGACACAAAGTACTTTAAATCTTCCCATCAAGTGGTACCTATCAATAATCTTTCTACTTTAAAAGTATGTTCTTCTGTTTCCCCATCAATTTCAAGATAGCTCAACAGACATGATTTATATTATATACTTCCCTCCCCTTTATGAGGCATTGAGCCCCAAGGAGCAGGACTGTTTAAGATCTAACCTGTGGCAGTTGGTACACATTCCACTGAGAGCAGAAATCACCACCACCCTTATCATCATTGAAAGGTCGGCCACACTGCATCCTAAGTGTGGAACTTGATGGAGAAAGTGTAGCCTCATGTCCACTCATTCCTCCATTAAATCTCAGCACTCTGGTGAGTGTTTTCTTTGAAAATATATAAAAATAATGAGTTCAACACACACACTCATTCCTCTAGAACAGATAGCAATAAAAGAATGTCATGAGACAACAAAACAAGTTTTGTGGACATCCTTTTCTATCACTAGCATTATTGATTAGCTCAAGGCCCTTGGAAGGTGGTGCTGTCTTCTTGGTCACCAGCAGGGGGCGGGCTGCTCAAAAGCAGAAGGCTGCAACTGGACCTCTGCTTGACTTTGCATCTGGCCAGGCTACACTGGAGGGTTTCAGTAATTGTTTGACAAGTGGGTGTTAACCGGGCTTTCGATTTTGATGAGGAAAGTGAAATTTACCTGAAAAAATTCGTGCTGAACTAAGCCAACCATTTTTTCAGTGATTAATGACAATCTGATCCTTTTTGGAAAATAGATTTAAGTTGACTTTTAGGATTCAAATATACTTGTCCAATTACTGGCCAACCAGGGGTCACAAATAGTCCCCTAAAGCAGGGAGGATAACGCATACACATTCTCTCAGGCTGTTCCAGCTTATGTGTACATTAACAGAGCCTCCCAGGCATGAATTTGGTGTTTACAACCTCTGTGGGGACACCTTGCTTTGCCTGCATTTTTAATGGAGACTTAAGACCAATCCAGGTGGCCTGGGCATCCATGCAAGTTCCCATAGTGTCCATCTGCCCCTCTCTGTCAGCCAGAGATGCTGGTGATGATGACAAAGTAGCAAAGCTTGTGATGTGGCCTGCGGCTTGTATCCAGGATGCATGTGCTCCAGGTCACGATGACCCTTGTGAGAGAGAAACACATCCATCACACGTCTGCAGGTGAGCAGAGACGGGCCAGAACTTCTGTGCAAGGACATGTGCAATGAACAGAGAAGGAATCTGGGCCCAAACCCCGGCCACTTCCCATGACGCAGACATCTCAGTTCACTGGAAACTGATCACCACTTAAAGCAAGGACAATCATCCCCTCTTGGCCGGCGGATTACCTATTGGCCAGCACTTGGCCTTGTAGAGGCCATTTGACTCTCTCTTCCACTCTCTCTCCCTTTCTGACTCTTTCCCATTTTCACATATAAACTACAGATACATATCAGAGAAAATTGCTCTTTTTTTCAGCCATAAAATATGTCAGTAGAGAGACTTCTCCCTTCCACCCTCCCCTGTGCATACACACACACATACACACTTCCTTCCTAAGGACCTTCCTAAGGATGCTACCCCAGACCTTCTGAATCCAAATTTCCAAGGTGTGAGCACAAGAATCTGCAGCATTTAAAAGTCCCTTGGATGACCTTACCAGCAAGCATCTGGCCACTACTTGAGATCATTCCAAAAGGGTTGGAACATTAGCACCAAAACCACTCGTAAAGGATGCAAAGCAAAGGATGCTTGTCTCAGGAACTGATGGTCAAAGATCTAAGCCAGGCCCCAGGCACAGGCCGAGCCCGTCAGGCAGGCCAGCAGCAGTGAGAGGTCCCTCACCCCATGGGTGAAGGTCAGAAGCCACAAAAAGTACTGGGACGTGGGGAAGTTGGGGGCAGGGACTCCCGAGAAGCTTCTGGGTGACTCTGCTTTGCCACAAAGGAAGATGGCCCAGGGGTTAGCATCAGTGACAGTCGGGATGATAAGGACAAAAAAGGCTGGGCTTTGGCAGCTGGAGACCCATGTGTCCTTACTGCGTCATTTCAGCAGCTCAGGCAGAAGTGGGAGCCCCCAGGTAGCAGTGACAGCAAGCAGAGTCGGGGATCAGGGCCGGGAGGGTGGTCGTCACTCCGGGGCCCCAGGAGGTAGGAGAGAGCCAGAGGCGATGGCCAGGAAGGGCTCTCCCCACAGTCACCAGGACCTCAGCTGCCTCAGCTCCCACGCCTTGGTCCCTTCACAGCATGTGAAGTGACACATTTCTCCGGTCAGAATGATGGCTGATGTTGTGCCTCACCTGGGGCCCAGAGCAATGGAGTTCTCCAAACATGGATGAACCTCTGAAACCACAGCCCAAAATAAACGTTTTCTCCTCTAAGTTGCTCTTGCCGGTCACTTTGGTCACAGTAACACAAAGCTGACTCAAACAGCCTGGATGCAGGAGCAGAGGGGCTGGAAGGGTGCCACCTGGGGCCTGGATTCAGATCCTGCTGCTTGTGGGCCAGTGACCACACTGGGGCTGGGCTTTCTTCCCCTGAGCCAGGTGACGCCAGGCCCTGCCTGTGGGATGCTGCGCTTACTCAACCAAGTGATCTGATAAAACCACGGCCACACAGCACCCTCCTAAGGTCACATACATGCTGCTACTGCTGGTCCTCCAGCCCTTCCCTCCTGGGCGCAGGGTCAGGGCCAGCTGCCCTCCCCTGATGCCCACTTGGCAGGTGTAGGGACATGATTGTGACGCATGGCTCCTCGTCAGCCCATGCCCAGGTGTAAGTCATCAGATTAATGGGGAAACTAGCTACAGACAAGAGACAGGTTCCATGCACACAGGAGGAGAGGAATCTCGTCTTGTTCCTTGGGAAAGGATGGCAGAAATGCCATCTCCAGCTCCGTGCAGAACCAGGTACTGTCCTGGGGGATACACCATTACCTTTTAGGAATCTCTTCTCTACCAGAAAAAAAAAAAAAATCCCTGGTCCCTCACAGTTGTGGATGGTGATTTGCACAAGGCTACCACCTACCCAGGAGATCTGGGCGACTGTCAGGCAGGCTTCCGAGACTCCCCTAGTTCAGAACTAAAGCAATGACATGCTTTCTCCATTTTGCCTTTCTTCCAAGGTTTTAGGTGTCTTCTCCTTCCCTGGGCTTTTTCCTCTTGTCTTTCTATATAATGTGTTAACAAAACACACACACACACACTCACACAGTACTGTGTAAGATTTTTTCATGATTTTAATATGCCTATTTCAAGATAATTGGTATCTATACAATTTGTATATTAAATATTCTGTAGTCAGAATGGCAGCAATTATGAAGACAAACAATAATAAGTGTTGGTGAGGATGTGGGGAAAAGGCACACTCATACTTTGCTAGTGGGACTGCAAAATGGAGCAGCCAATATGGAAAGCAGGATGGAGATTTCTTGGAAAACTTAGAATGGAACCACCATTTGACCCAGCTGTCCCTCTCCTCGATCTGTACCCAAAGGACTTAAAAGTGTTCTCAATAGCCCATGTGCTAAAGGCTTGGTCCACAGGGTGGTGCTCTTGGAAGGGGTAGAAGCTTTGGGAGGTGAGCCCTGGTGCAAGATCCTTAGGTCACTGGGAGTGTGCCCCAAAGGGGAGAGGGGGACCCTGGCCTCGTCCTCATCTTCTGCTTCCTGGCCATGAAGTGAGACATTTTGGTCCACTACGTCCTCCCCAATATTGCCTTGGGCACCTCCACCAAAGGCCAAAACCTGAATCCACCTGATATTGTATTGATGATGCCTCTAAAACTGTGATCCAAAACAAGTCTTTTCTCTTATAAGTTAATTCTCAGGTATTTTGTCACAGTGATAGAAAGGTCACACACACACACACACACACACACATTAAGAAACCCTCCTCTGGATCAGGTGGGTGTGGTCAGCCAAGTGGTGAGCCTAGATCAATGCCCACACCCTGCTCTGTCCCCCCTTGAATATGTTGCCTTATATGGCAGAAGGGACTATACGATTAAAGGTTGACTATCCTAGATTACCTGATGTACTCTGCTTCGGTTTAAATGTGGCCTCCAAGGTTCATGTGTAAAAACCTCATCCCCTGGGCTGTGTGGCTCAGTGATAGAGCACCCACCTGGCGCGCGCAAGGTCCTGGGTTTGTTTGACCTCAGCACAGAAAAAAGAAAAGGAAAGGAAAGGAAAGGAAGGATGGAAGGAAAGGAACATAATGCCCAAATTCCTCTGCTCATTAGCATGTGGAGACGGGGCCTGTGGGGTGGTCAGGATCAGACGAGGTCTTGAGGCTTGGCCCCAAGATGGTCTTCAAGGCTGCACAGGGGGAAGAGAGACCCAAGCACTCTTGCTCTGCATTGCCATGTGACACCCTCTGCCTCCTTACACTACTGCAAGACATCCCCAGCCACCAGCCCTGCAGACGCTGGAGCCATGCTCTTAGATTCCTCAGCCTCGAGAACCACGAGCCAAATGAACTTCTACTCCTAATAAATTTCCCAGCCTTGGGTGTTCTGTTGTAGCAGTAGAAAACAGACCAAGACAGGGCCTGATCTCATCACATGAGCCCATAAAAAGAGAGGCTCTTTTCCTGGTGAAATTTGAGAAATAGGGCGTGTGTGTGTTAGAGTTAACGTTGCTCTAACAAATCCCTGAGATAATCAGCTTAAAAAGTAAAAAGGTTTATTTTGGTTACAGTTTTGGAGGTTTTAGTCCATGATTGGTTGGCCCCATTGCTTTGGGACCTGTGGTGAGACAGCACACAATGTGGGGGGGTGTAGGCAGAGCAAGGTTGTTCACCTCCTAGCCAGGGAAGCAAAAGAAGAAGAGACTGGGGCCCCACAGTCCCTTCCAGGGCACAACTCCAGAGCTAAAACCTCCCACAAAACCTCCCTCTGAAAGGCTTCCCCCACCTTCCAACACTGCCTGGGGGCCTCAGCAGAACATTCTAGATCCAAACTCTGTCAGGGCAGAAGAAGCAGGAGCAGTTCCAGCATGACAGGGACTCCGTCTGTCAGTGCTGCTGTCAAAGACGGAAGGTGCCAAGCGCTAGGGAGTGACACCACTCTAGACTGAGAATGCCACCCACTGGACAGACCGCCAGGGGACAGGTCATTAATTCTGCAAGGACCTGCGACTCAACTCTGCCACAACCAGAGGCACTTTACACACACAGGCAGGACCCCGCTCCAGACCAGAGGCTGTGTGTGCCACTGTGGTTGGTGGGACACCTGCCGTCACTTCTGACACTCAATTTTATGACTTCTATTACTTTCTATAATTCTATACTATCATTTATTTCCTTCTTTTAGGCTTTTATGTTTCGTTTTTGTATTTTCCACTTATTCTATTTTTGCTTGCTTAGAAAGAAAAATCTTTCTCTTTTACCAGTGAACCTAGAAATTTAAACATATTAATGTGGGAAAGTCCACTATATGATCTCTCACGGTTATTCTTCTCCGCCGTGATTTCTAGCCAACAAATTAAGTGTCATTTTTACATAACTAATATTGACTCTGACTCTCTCTTTGCTGAGAGCTGTTCCTTGAAGCCCACGTCTTCCTTCTGAACCTTCCCTATCTGTTCTTTTAGTGAGGTTCTGTGGATGGGCAGCACTCTTTATCTTGTGGCTAAAAGTCTTCATACTTGAAGACCAACTTTACTTCTCTAGAGTCCTGGTAGCGGGAGTGGGCTTCCAGTACTCTGAAGGTCATGTCCGCTAACACCTTTGGCTAGGAAGTCAGCTGTCAGAATAACTGTGACTTCTTTGCAGATGATCTGTTTTCTTTGCCACTGTCCCTGTAAATGCCATTTGTCCCTCCTGTTCTTTGTCATCTCCTTCTAGAGCTCTAGAGAAGTTGGGGTTTCTCACCTTGGGTGCCCTTTCCACATCCTCCAGGTCCTTGCTCTCTGGCCTGTGGGATTTCTTCACCCCATCTTTCAGTTCACAGTCCCCTCTCCTTGCATCTCATTTTTGTGAAACTCATGAGCTCGTTTCTAACTTTATTAGTTTTTCTAATGAAGGGGGGTGGGGCTAGTTTTCTCCTGTTGTGAGTTTCCTACTTTCTGACCTTCCAGCTTCCTAGAGTTTTATATTGTGTACTTTCTCCCAGGTGCAGCTTTCTAAGGTGCATTTCCCCACAGTGGCTCTATTTGGTTCCGTTGGTTCTGGAACGTGTACAAGTCACCCTCTGAGCGGAGCCTGGCTTGAGCCCAGGCAGCTGGTTCCAACCGGCTCGAGTTCTAGCCTGTGTCCACAACTCCAGACACCTTCTTCTCTGTCATCTCCTCGCTCTCGTTGCTGTCTCTGTGACAACAGTTGGAGTCCCCATTTCTCAGGTGCAAGAAGTAAGGGAAACAAGATGTAGAATGAAGTTTACAAGGAGAGATTGTGGAGTCCCACAGACTCTCCAACTTACTGGTATTGAGCCATTTATTTGATTTGTCTGACCCTCAAAGTGAAATGAAGACTAGTGTACTCGTTTCACACGTGACAGAGTGTCTGCTAAGAAGCACATGTGAGCATTGGTCACCATGCCTGGCGCTAGTCCCCAGGGAGGTGGCATTCCTCACAGTGATGAAGAGGACAGAGGGAGGGCTGTGCCCTGTAGTCCTCTTATCAGCTTGTGGCGCGTGCCAAGAACATGTGTCCCGCGTGTGTCCAGAGTTGGCCAGCCCTGGTCAGGCCAGGGGATGTCCCAGCTTCTGGGACCTTTAGGCACCCCTGTCGTTAAAGTTTTTTTGCACACTAGAATTTCAAGAAGCTGAGACCCCAATGCCGGTCAGAGACGGAGTTTGACTTCCTCTTGTCTACCCACCAGGCCTACAGGGTGGATGAAAGAGCCGCAGAGCACGCGCGCTGGGAAGAGGCCTCCAAGGAAACCATCAAGAGGACCACCAAGCCGTGCCCTCACTGTGGGGTGCCCGTGGAAAAAAACGGTGAGTCTGCGCTGGCCGGGGGAGGATGTCCTGTGCTCTTGCTGCATGGCTGCGCCCTCGGGGCTCTGGGAGGCGCACACCCGTCATACCTGCCCCGTCCATCCTGGGGGTGGCGCCTTCCATTTAGAGCCCTGGCAGCCAGCGCCCTGGAGCCCCTTCTAGACGCGCCCCGCTTCTGCCAGTGGCCGGCCCCCGGTGCCAGCCCAGGCGAACACCAAGCCCAGGCGCGGCTTCCCCACGTCCGCTCTGAGCGGCGGCTGCGCCCTGGTGGGTAGAGGGCACACCCCGGGGCACTCGGTCCCCCTGCCCCAGCTGTCGTTCAGCAAGCACATGCCACCCAGCTCAGCGGCAGGAGCAGGCGCAGCGCCGGCCAGGTTCCCACCGCTGAGCAGCGGAGTCCTGCAGAACTCAGCCCAGCCTGGACCATTCCCCGTGGGCAGGACGCGTGGGACAGGGAGGACCTGCGGGTCCGGCCCACCTCCCCTAGGCTGCCCGCAGGCACCGGGAGCACAAGGGAAAGAAGGGGCAAGGCCTTCACAGGAGGGGAGGTGGTGGCTATTGAGGGACAGGGCCAGCACTCAGAGGCGCAGGGATTTTCAAAACGAATTCAATACTGAGGCCATTTTGCTAGGATTAAGGAACTTTTGTGTACATTTTGTTGTTGTTTTGTTTTTAATATAATCCTCAAAGTTGGTAAATTCCAGACTTCTCTGGAAACCACTTGGCAATACACATATGTAAAGAAATTAGAGTGTCTCTGTTTTTTGACCCAATAACCCTAGTTCTGGAAATCCATACTAAAAATACATATGCACAGGTACACACACATACCACATACATGCATGCAGGTACCACATATCCATGTGTATAAGCACGTGGGATATGTGTATGTGTATGTATATATGAGCGTGTATCTGTGTTATGTGTATATGTGCAAGATATTGTACATGTGTGTTTGTGGTGTATGCAAATGTGTATGCATGTGTATGTGTTTGCAGTGTCTGTATATGGTATATTTTATGTGGGATGTGTGTCTGTGTGCTGTGCATGTGTATGATGTGTGTGGTATGCATGTATATGCTTATGGTCTGCAGTGCAGGTATGTGCATGTGTATGTGTTGTGTGTACCTGTGTTGTGTGGGGTGTATGTGTGCACATGTATATGCATATATGTCCATGTATGTGGTGTATCTACAAATGTGTATATGGTGTGGGTGGGTGTATGTATGAATGTGTATTTGTGATATGTATATGTACATGGGGTATGTGGTGGTATGTGTCCATGTATGTGTGTGTATTTGTGTATATGGTATATGATGTGTGTATGATGTGTATGTGGTGTGTTTATGTCTGTATATGCATTGTGTATATGCTTGTGGTATGTGTATGCATGTGGTATATATGTACATGTATCTTATATGTGTATGCATGTCATGTGTATAGGTGCATGTGTGTGCATACATGTGTATGCAAACACATGAATATGTGTATGAGTATGCATGTATGTACACTGTTGTGCATATATATATATATGATGTGTCTTTGTGATGTGTTTGCATGTCTACTGTGTGTACATAGATCAGTAGTGTATATATTATGTGTTTGCAAGCATGTATATATGTATGTGGTGTGTTCATGGTATGTATAAATGTGATGTGTGTACATGTGGGAATGTATATTTGTATGAGTTTTATGTGTATGGTGCATATACATTACATAAGCACAATATATATGTGCTTTTGGTGTATCAATACATTATGTAAGCTTGGGATATATGTGCTGTGTGTATGTATGTGTGAACATGGGGGCACATTCACATACACCACATGTAGAAACACACCTTACAGATACATGCATTTATGTACATGCACATACCACATACACATACACATACCACATGTACATACACCATGCACTACATACATACACACATGCACAGACCCCACATATACACCACATGCACACACACATTTATACACATACACCACAGACATACAAATGTACACACAACACATATATGCCACACATGCACATACACCACATACATACTCAAATATACATACACACATGCACCTACATACATACCACATACATACACAGTATATGTACCACAAAACATACACACCACAAACACATACACTCTTACACAACACACACCCATATGTATAAACACCACATACATGCATATGTACGCTACATGCATCCATGCATGCATACACCACTCATATACACATAGACACACATATCCATATTACGTATGCACATACACATCAGCACACACACCACATGCATACCCATATGCACATATATACCAAAAGCACAGTCATACACAGCCACATACACACATGCATATGTACACACATCACATATATTAACACACTCCCGTCACATTACACACATACACACATGCCACATACATGTACACATCCCCAAACATACACAGCACACCATGCACAGAACATGTATATAGAAATACAAATGCCACAAATCTACATAGACCACACACACTGTACATACATATACACCATATATAACACATAGGCATGTTCATACACATGTATACACTCATGTCACATACATAGACACATATGTCCACATGCCACATGCATGTCACATGCACACATACACATATACATGCTTATACACACCACATGCATACGCACATGCTCATATATCATATCCAAACACATATTGCATACATACACTGAACACATATGCATACATCCATACACCACACATGCACAAACATACACATATACATGATTATACATACGTACACATGCCCATACGCACACCACATTCATACACACATGCACATATATACCACATATAGACATGCATACCACATGCATGCATACTCCACAAAACACACACATACATGCATATACATGCACATGTATCCATACATATGCCCAAACACACACCACTTACATACACATATGTACACATACACCACATTAAGCACACCAGATACATAGCAAAAATACACATCCTCATGCATGTATGCATGCACATGCCATACATGCATATTTATGCACATGCACTCATGCACAGCACACACATTACACATAACATGCACACACTACACCTGCAAACACACAGGCATGCCACATACACATATGCCAGACACATGCAAAACATATACCACCAACATAGACATGCACAAGACATGCATCAAAACACATGCCACACATATGCACATACATGCACAGTGCATACACACATGCTGCAGATACATGCACATGCACACCACATACATGCACATACGCATCTGCACACACCACCTGAAAATACACCATACACCAAAAAAACATAAACAGAGGCACCCATATAATACGTACATAGACACATTTACATACCACATATCCATACACACATGTGTGCCCTTACATGTTAGGCAAAAACTGCTAATTGCAGTATTATTTATGTTAGGAAAAACCCAGAGTCCTCTAGCTGTGGCCTCAGAATGAGAAAGCTTGGTTTGCCATATGAAGCCCTGGGAAGCATCACGCAGCCCCTCCCTGCTGTACCACAGGGGCTGAGAACACAGACTCTGGGTTCCCAGGGGCCTTTGGGGGTCTGGGTCTGCTGTGTGCTGTGTGGCCTTCTGGGCCTTATTGTCCTCGTCTGTGCCATGGGTTTATACCAGAACTTGCCTGAGGGAGGTGTGCTTTGGGCTTCTTAGCGAGAGCCCAGTTGCTCTAGTGTTAATCACTGCAGTGTAGCCAAGGGTGAAGCTTCGTTACCGAGGTCTCCTCTAGGTCTGCCCCACATTCAGCAGAATCTTAGGAAGAGCTCTCCTTCAGTGACACTGACAGGAGAGCCGTTTCCATGTAAATGTAGACAGAGTGACATTTACACTCTGGGCACATGCTCCTGGGATACCCTGCGGGCCCCAGAAATGTCCTTGCTTACTCTGTCTCACACACACAGGACTCTGGCTCCATTCTCTGACCAGCGAATGCCTGTTGCCGGGTACATTTGCTTTTAGGTGGCTCCGGAGCTTCAGTTCACTCATTAGAACCCAGAGGAGGAGCCGCTGGCCGGAGCAGGGACGGCACCTGCAGGGGCTGGGGCCAGTCAGTGGACAGGACTCACTGGGAGGAGGCTGTGGTCCCTTCATACCAATATCTCAAATCTGTGTGCACCTGTCAGCACCTCCCAGCTGGTATTTATGATCATGTGTCACCTGCCAACAGGGGCTGTTCTGAGAAGTGTCCTCAGACCACTTTGGCGTTGTGTGAACATCCTGAGCGCACCTTCTCAAACCTAGACAGTGTAGGTCAGCCACAGGAGGCCTTGGAGCCACAGACTGCTTTACAGTAAGCAGGAAAGCACTACTAATGCCATCCCCTCCTCCACTTCCTGTCCTGCTCTGTCTGCCGTTGTGATTCTAGTTTTGTGATTTGTTACGTTAGGATTCTGGTGCATTAAAATTTTGATGTAATAGGAAAACATTCTTATTGTCATTTAGAATTACTTTAAAAAACACTGAGTTTTAATATATTGCTCAATTATTCTATTTGATATTTCTGAGAAACTAAGTGGTTTTAAAGCACCACACTATTTTATTGGATTATTTACATCATAAGGTACAATCATTAAATATGTTGTTGAAATGACACTCTCCAAAATGGGAAGTATTAAGATAAAAATGTCATCAATAAGTTATCTGATTATTTTTTCTACGGTAAATTTTATTTGTTTTTATATGCAATTTTTATGATCTTTGAAACAAACTAAAAGAAGCAGAAAGTAGAGGACTTTAAATGTATCCAAGTTATCCTAAGGTAAATGCCTGTGTCTACATATTCATACATATTTTCAATTAGTGGAAGTTCTCAAACTAGTTTTCTAGGAAAAATGAGACAGTACTGAAGCAATTACGTGGCCATTAGTGGGAGAGCAGAGACACTTACAAGATAATTGGTAAATTGAAGAATGGAGTGCTCAATGCCTCGCAGAAACACTGCATGGCTCCCGTGTCCAGGAAATCAGTGCGCAGCCGTGGTCTCTGTGCAAGGCTGCACGCACACGGCTCGCTCCACCTGAGGCAGAGCTGGTTTCTGCTCCCCAGAAGCCAACAGAGACAGCGTTTAACACCTGGGGGAGCCAGGCATCCCAGAGTAGGACCCAGAAAAGAGGCAGAAGAGGCAGGCCCCGCTCCAAAACCAACCGGAACCTCACGGACCTCGGTTACTCCCAAGCAGCAACAGTGAAAAGCACTTCGCCTTGAGAAAAGTCTACAACCAAGTTATCCTCTGAGTTTTTGAGCAGTAAATGAGTCATCAGACCCCTCGCTAGCTCCTTTGTGTCCTTCTCGTCCTAAATTAAATTTAGAATAGCATTAAGGGACGTATTCCCTGTTAGAAGTAGTATACTGTCCCAATTCCTGTTTTATGAATTTTGACAAGCTAAGTATCTCCAAAGAAATGACAAAAGTAATCATAACATATTATTCTATGTTAAATTATTAAGTGCATTTAATGTATTTAAAACATTGAATTCAATATATATTTAAATTTATTTAAATGAGGAATTGACTGTGAAACACAAAGCACTTGTCTCTAAATCCCATTTCAGGAAAAACAGGTAAGCTCAGATTTACAAATAAAATCTGCCGTGGGTGGAGGGGTGCTATTTGCTTTGCCTCCTCAAGAGCGTCCCAACGTCAGAGCGCCCTCCCTGCTCTCCCATTCCCTCCCCCTGCTCAGACTCCCTACATTCCTACTCCTACTCCCTGTGGCCTGGGGCGTGTTCTCCAGGCTGCTGCAGACCCACCGTGGCTTGTCCTTTGTCGCTCGCAGGAGGATGCATGCACATGAAGTGTCCGCAGCCCCAGTGCCGGCTGGAGTGGTGTTGGAACTGCGGCTGCGAGTGGAACCGCACCTGCATGGGCGACCACTGGTTCGACGTGTAGCCGGCGCCGCGGGCGCTGGGCCCTGGCCACGCCCCCCTCTCGGAAGCACCCAGCGCCCTGCCTTCATTTTCTACTTCACGTTTCTCTAAACACATCTCACACACATACACACACTCACACACGTGAACACAGGCTTCAAGGTCTCCCCACAATCACAAAAGCAAAATGACAGAGAAAGCTGCTGGATCTCTTTTACTACATCCATGAAAAACAGCAGAGCCAATCCCAACACCAGCAAGAGGTCTTTCCAGGCCTTAGAATTATGCCCAGAGTAAAGTGCAGCCCGTCTATGCTGAATAATCCTTATTCTTGCATGGATTCAAGTCAGGCTGGCTCGGCACAGGGAGCAGGTCTCCAGATCAGTTTCCTGCGTTCTACTTTCAACAAACACAGGGGAGGAGCCGCTGGCAAGGTGGGGACAGCTCCTGGGGACTGTTGCCTGAGGGGGCCTCTGCAAGGTGGACTGCAGGGACTCTCAGAACTGAGTTCCTGGCTTTCAGAGCAACATTCAACATTTAACTTTTCAGAGAGCATCCAGTCCTCAAAAAACCCCAGGCAGTAGTAAAAAATATGTGTTTATCCCTAAGAATTCTATCTTTATAAATTGTGCTGATGAAATAGCAACTATGCACAAATCAGCTTGTCAACTAAGTGAGAAATTATGAAAGCCAATTTGAATGTTGAATGTTTAAATTACAGGGAAGAAAGCAACACTTAATGTGCTTTCATTCCATTTAATTATTTGCTACTTTAGAAAGAAATCGCTTATCTGAAAATATTACAAAATCTATCGTTTGATTTTTAAGTATTCATTTTGCAGCTTGGAAATTAGCT
Source organism: Marmota monax (assembly GCF_021218885.2). Classification (NCBI taxonomy): domain Eukaryota; kingdom Metazoa; phylum Chordata; class Mammalia; order Rodentia; family Sciuridae; genus Marmota; species Marmota monax. Next base: position 6,821,501 of record NW_026692848.1, read on the forward strand.
TGTGCATTAGGCACTACTGTAAATTTAATGGATAAAGGGCTATAAAGGAGACATTTTCAAAAACCATTTCATAGTGGTATTGAATGCTAACAAAAGTGCAGGTTATTAAGTAGAATCTTTAAAGAAAGAGCCTTTCCAAGGCGTCCAGATGAAAGCATTTCTGACCCTCTTCATTAGAAGGGTGCAGGCCCCATGCGTCCCCACTCTCCTTCCACTGCTAGCCCCAGGGAGCCATGCATGGGCGGCCAGCTCCTGCAAGGAGAGTTCTTTGCGTAGGACAAAATAAACTCACTTATTCCTCAGGTTACCTGCATCAAATTTGAGTGTTGGTCAGATTTTCAACTTTTCTCTTTTGGAGGCAAATGCAACACATAAAAAAAAAAATTCTCTAGATACTGTGAGACGCATTTTCTACTGCAAAAATGGAGGTGAGAAAACACAAGAGCTGCCTGTTGACAGCTCCTCAGGAAGACCGTGAATGTACCTGAGGGCAAAGGAGTTCTGGCACGGGGGGCCCTTCTGGGTTTGGGGAGCTGGAAATTCTAAACTGGTCACCAGTCCTCTCCTCCTAGGTGGGCTCCCTGTGTCCTTGCTGGTGGGAGGAGAAGGGGTTTCCGAGGTCACGTCCCAAGGACCTTCTTTCATGCTCCAGGGAGCATTCTGCCCTCCACCCCTCGCGGGTACTGTGCCGGGACAAGACAGGGCAATGACGTCCATGTGCACAGCTGCTCCAGCATGTTCAAGGCCACAGGGAGGTCCGTGGCCGTGCTGAGCCCCGACCACAATCAGGACACATGTCACTGACAATCCCAGCCAATTGCAGCTCCTTGCGCCAACTCAGGGTGACACCCCAGATGGCATCGCCTGTCCTGTGGCACATGGGGCACTTTGTATCAGTCTTAGCTTTTTCTTTGTGATGCTCTCATTATTGCTTCTTCCAAATCCACGTAGTGTGTTGGGTTTGCCACCGTGAATTGCAGGTACCGTAGCAGCCCCTGGAGCTGTTCAGCTGTTGAGCATGGTCTCCTTTGTGGTGATTTTTTTTTTCCAGAATAGAATAGTGATTCTTAAAATAACTTAAAGGAAAAATAGGCACTGAGTATGAACATGAATCACAATATTATTTGAACACGAACACTGTAATAAAATATAGCACAAGAATGGAAGTAAGATCTTTGCGGAAAAATCTTTATTTTTTTCTGAAATGTGTTAAGAAATATCTGACAGGTATGTCTGCGAATGTGCTTAATTGTCAATAAAAGTATCCTAAGAGCTCTTGGGTCTGTCTTTGAGGGTATGTTTTGCACAGGAGGCGAGGGAGGAAGCACAGATTGTGTTTTTTTTTTTTTGGGGGGGGGTACCAGGGATTGAACCCAGGGGCACTTAAGCATTGAGCCAAATCCCCAGACTTTTTATTTATTTATTCATTCTAATTAGGCATGTATGACAGCAGAATGCATTTTGAGTCATTATACACAATTGTAGCACTTTTCATTTCTTTGGTTATACGGGAGGTAGCGTCACACTAGATGTGCAGTCACACATGCACCTAGGGCAATGATGTCCCTCTTTTTCCCCCATTTTTTATATTTTATTTAGAGGCAGGGTCTTGCTGAGTTGCTTAGGGTCTCGCTACATCGCTGAGGTTAGCTTTGAATTTGTGATCCTCCTGCCTTAGCCTCCCAAGCTGCTGGGATTACAGGTGTGCGCCACCGCGCCTGGCATTAGGCAGCATTTTTGAGGGTTACTATTGAGCATAAAATCTTCACTCAGTACTTTTCCCTGTTAAGTTTCTTTGCATTATTTTTTTATAATAAAATAATTGTTACTTATTAATGCACATTTCAGAAGCTAAAAAAGGTGAAAAGGAGAATAAAAACCATCTAGAAATAATTATTTTGCTTCTTATTTGCACTTAGGAATGCATGGTATCAATGGGCTCCTAAAATGAGCATTTGGGGGGCTTCATCATGGCCTGCATTGTATATGCTAATTAATGAGTTTCTTTTAAATTTTCAAACCCAATATAACCATTCACAAGTAATGCAGTTATTAAACAGTATAGATGTGGAAACGATTGTGTGACATGCACAAACGTTTACACTAGGGCTGAGGGTTTGGCCCAGTGGAGAGTATTGGCCTAGCATATGCAAGGCCCTCGGTTGGATCCCCAGCGTTGGGAAAAAGGAAGAAAACAACAGAAATGTTTGCAATAGAATGTTGAATGGAAAGCAGTACCAAAACTGCATGTTCACTATAATTGCAATTATGCAAAAATAAATAAATTCCAAGAAATAAACAACTGGAGACTGCTATGGTCAAATTGTGTTGCCCCAAAGTCTTAGGGTGAAATTCTGCCCAAGGTGACGTGTTAGGAAGGGGCCCTTGGGGGATGAAGTCATGCGGATGGAGCCCTCACGAATGGAAATAGTGGCTGAGAGATCCCTCACCCTTCACCATGTGGGACCAGATGAGAAGACGCCACCGGTGAAACAGGAAATGGACCCTTACCAGACTGGGAGCCTGCCAGCACCTTGATGTTGGACTTCCAGCTTCCAGAACTGATAAATAACCTTGTGTTGTGTGAAAGAAGCACAGTTTATGGTATTTTGTTATATCCACTAAGACGGAGGATGCGTTACAATAGAGTCTGCTCTGGTTGATGGAACTCTATGTCAACTTGACTCATCTCTGCTCTTCAGGGTTTGGGGCAGTATGAAAATATCACTTTAAAATGAAAAAAGATTTTTAAATGTCCTGTGACAGTTCAAGGTGCCCTACCACATGCAGTTACGCAGCAAAGATCTTCCCTCACTCGGTCTGTTTGCTGATTATGTGAACTTCACTAGATTCATGGTGAAACGTGGTGAGATATTACACTGCCCGGTCAGAGGAATGTTACCTGGTGACTCTGGCAAGGGTGGAGTATGAGGGATGAGTTGAAGTGACTTTCTACGCAGATGCCCTGTTCCTCCAGCCCTGGCATGATCATGGCGTTTCTGATTCGGCCTGTAGAGAGGCTGAGATAGGAATATGGGGATACAGAGAAAAAGAACGCTGGGTCTCGGGAGAGAAGCAGCTGGGAGCGTGACTGGGAGCGTGAACATGTGCTGCTTACCTTCCTCAGCAAACCTCTGCCTCATGCTCGGGTGTGTGCTGCGATTCTTCTCCATCACACACATCAGGGACCCCATCGTCCCCAGTAGAGTCCCCTCTCCAAGACCTCCTGGAACACTCCTCCAGTGACAAGGCCACCACCTTCCTGCTTTGCCCAGGACTGAGAGGGTTCCCCGCACGAGGGATGGGGGACTTTCAGTTTTAAGACCACAACAGCCAGAATCAGTGGCTGTTCCTGTTGCCTGTGATTCCAGTTACCCAGGAGGCTGAGGCAGGAGGATGGAGGCCAGCCTTGGCAACTTACCAAGACCCCCCTCAAAATAAAGAATAACAAGGGCTGGAGATGCAGCAGAGTGCATCTGGGTTCAGTCCCCAGCACAGGGGGGCCGGGGGAGAGAGAAAGAGAAGGGGAGGAAGGGAAGGAAGGGGAAGAGAAAGGAAAGGAGGGAGGGAGGGAGGGAGGGAGGGAGGGGAAGGGAAGAGAGAGAAGGAAGGAAGGGAAGGGAGGGAAGGGAGGAGGAAGGAAGGACGGACGGACGAGCTGGCCACCCTGTCTGTGAGTAGCCAGCCCCCAAGCAGCAGCGGGCCTTACTGGCCTCTCAGCCTCCTTGGGCTAACCTTGGCCTCTTAGGCTTGAGAACATCCTCCACGCGCATCCCCTGGGCCTCCTGCAAGCTGACCTAATCCAGAGGCTGACGGCTCTAATGTCTTCGATTCCCAAAAGAGCTGGTCCCGCTCAGAACAGGATCAGTGGGAAGCCTGGCAAGCTCCAGATGCTCCCGAGGGACCGTCACTTGGTACTTATGAACTGCCTCTCTCACCAGCACCTGGCTTTGTGTCGAGGACCATTGCTCATGCAGGCTGGACGCCCTGACCGCCCAGGTGTGCTGAGGACTTGTCCGGCCCACTCTCCTGCAGTGAGCTGTTGGCTCCCCCACACCTCCGCCCGCTCCCACTCCCTCTCCTCCCTTGTCTCCCACAGAAGCCTTCCCACCAACCCATGCAAGGTCCTCTGTCCCCATCCCTGGCGTGCACTGCTATCTACACGAATCTACGCTGGGCTGTTTGCAGGGCTCTGTGTCTCCCTCACTGGCACGTTAGGTCCACGAGGGCGGTTGGTGGCTGTCTCTCTGTTGGTTTCATGGATGACTAGAGGACAGCTGTCAATCATCAGCTGAGGCGCTCACTGTCCCCACCTCAAATCTAGAAAAGTATGGAGAGTTGCTGCATCAGGAGGACAGGCATGGACACCAAGTGCTATGGCTCTGGCTGTCCCTAGAACAACTGCCGCTCTTCCTCTCAGCAGGGATTTTCGAAGTCGCCTGTTTTCATTTTCTTGCCATCAATCCCTGCTTAAAGTTCTAGGTGACGTTCTTCAGTCTCCATGTCTTCTCGTTCTTTTTGTCTTGGTGCTCAAACAACGTTAGTTACAGCAGGTCCCTTAGTTGATTCAGTGCTCGTGGCCACTCTAGGAAGAATGGGAGGCACAGGCCCCCCAACAGGTGACTCCCCCTAACTGGAGTTTCTTCTGAAGTTTCTCCACAAATAAGCCCTCGCCCGTGTGATTTAAACTACTAAAAAGCATCAGTACAACCCGTTCTTTTCAGTTTCAGGTGTTTGGAACAAGAACTCCGAACACCAGGGAAAGAGCCGGGGTTGGGATTCAGAGACAGGCAGTGATCACCACGTCGTGGAGAGTGAGTGACCGTGTCATCTTGTGTGGGGTGGTGCTGGAGATCACTCGGCCCCCTCAGGGAGAGGAAGTAACTGTAGACACGGTTCATTTTTCCTGGGATCCTCCACACACCGAGAAGCACCTCACACGTTGCCTGACGGTTGCTGTCCCCGAGTGGTTCATCATGAACGGCCCCTCCCGCCACGCCAGCCGGCCTGGTTCAAGCCACCAGGAATCTCCATTTGCTCAGCAGGTTCGTTGAGGTGCCTGTGAAAGAATAAGGCAGAAGGTGACCGAAATGGGTTTTGTGATTCCCAAACCTATTTTCTAGGAACAGCAAAATGTTATTTGACTGCTTGCCCAGCTTATTTCATCCTGGCCCCATGGTGATCCTCATGGCTAGAAAAGCATTATGGACATGACAATCACAGAGCTGGCCATGACCACGCTGGGGATCCGTGCTGGTCTGGAAATGCTCTGGAGAGAGCGTTGTCAGGTCAAGAACCCTAGAGCTCTGGTGGACTAACAAGTCCAGCAGCCATGGCCCGTACCAAGGACCAGTCACACTCGTGTAGAGGGCCAGGAGTAGATAACCCAGCCTTTGCTGGCCCTAGGACTGTGTCCAAACCCCTCACCTCTAGCTTTGCAGAGTGGAAACAACCAGGGGCAGCGCACAAGCGAACGCACATGGAACCCACTGGTCTATGTCCCTCTACAATGTTACCAAATATGGGCAGCGGTCAGAATGGCCCAATGATTGTTGAAGTCTGTCCACCCATATTACGTGAACTGAAAATGGGCTGGGGTGTGGCCCAGTGCTACAGCACTTGCCTGACAGGCTGAAGGACCTGGGTTCCTTTCCCAGCACTGCAGAATGCCATTATTTTGAAATAACTGAAAAGCTTAAGAGAGTCAGATATGAAGTCATGTGAAATGGGAAGCACTAATATTTTTCAGACTTACATTATGTATTCAACAAATAATTACAGGGTTCTGAATAGGTTGGCTGCCAGGGCTGTAAAAATAAAGACAAGTTTTCTCTGCTCGGATTCTCACAAAGCTGCTGGGCAGCTGGTGTGGGAGAAGTGACACCAGGCAGATGGATGCAGTGGCACACGCCTGCAATCCCAGTGACTCAGGAGGCTGAGGCAGGAGGGTCAGAAGTTCAAGGCCAGCCTGGGCAACTTAGGGAGAACCTGTCTCAAAATAAAAACTAAAAAGAGCTGGGGATGCAGTTCAGTGGTAGAGTGTCCTGTGCCCAATCCCCAGTGTCACAAGGGGAAAAAGAAAAGAGTGAGTTCATGCCAAGGGGGAGAATACCGTGTCCCCTGGCATAGCCACAGCCTTCCTGTGGGGGCCTGGGAACGGGAGATGTTGGGCCACATGCATCAGAGGAAGTGGTTACCGGATAGCTCTGAATCTGTGCAGCAAAGTTTCCACTCTCTTATGGGTTACGGGAAGCCACTGAGGGAATTTAAGAAAGGAAAGGACACAGTCAAATCTGTGTCTTAGGAAGCTCCCTCTGTAGGGAACGGCTGGAAGGGGAGCGAGGCCACAGCAGGAGAGCGTAGCAAAAGCTTTCTATAAAGTCCAGGAGAGAGACTCGTGGCCAGAGCTAAGGCGGTGGCAGTGGCCACAGGAAGAAGGAAGGAGTATGTGTTTAAGCACTGAGTCAAGCCCTCAGGGGGCAGGAGCAGGGTGTTAGGGGGGAACTGGCGAACACCAACAGATGGTGCTGCGGAGGGGGCCGTGCAGACCTGGGGACCGGGCCTGAGGGTTCCTGGGCCCTAGGTGGCTGGACAGTCCTACGGAGACAGACCTTCAGGCCGTAACACCTCTCCCTGCTGCTGCTCCTCCTTCCTGGCTGCCTGCTCCTTCTCTGCTCTGACACGCCCTAGTTGCACTTACTGTGGATTGTTCTGCAGGAACTGGAGGACTTTCTTTTAGTCAAAAAAAACTGAATTCCTACACAGGAATGTAAATGCAGGCACCTTAAATAAAACCATCCAAATGTCGCTAGGAGGTGGTGCGTGCCTAGAACGGAAGACTGCTCACCATACGAAGGAGTGGAGCACGGACACCTGGCTTAACCCTCGACATCAGGTGAGTGAAGAAGCCAGCACAGACCACATGCTATGGACGATGCCGTTCTGTGACTCTCCAGAGAAGCTGGTCTACACTCAGACAGTAGAGCCCTGGGGCTGGAGCTGGGGCTCAGAGCTGGGGATGGGGCAGCCACTGCTAGGGACAAGGCGCTTCTGGGTGGTGGCATGAACTAGATCTTACCTTGGTAACAGACACGCAACCCTGTCCCTATACTAGAAGCCACTGAATTGCACACATTCTTGGATGAGTTGCACGGTGTGTGGGTGATAGTTCAATAAAAGTGTTACCAAAGGATGAAGAGAGGATGGGGAAGTAGACAGAAAAATATCACCTTACTATTTTGAGGAATCTGGTGGCTGGGGGAGAGACGAAGGGTTAAGGTGAGTTTTAAGCTTCAAGCACATTAGTGACGAAAGGACAGGAGCCAGAGGTTGAAAATACAGGACAGCGGCTGGATGTTCTAGAAGAGAGAAGACACGGATTGGCCTGAGAGGAGCTAGTGGCCAGCAAGAGGCTTAGCCTGGCTTAGGTGCTACCTGACCCCTGCTCACTGATGGCCCTGTCCTGCCCAAACCTGGGTACCAGTGCAGAGACAGCACCTGAGACCACCCTGTCCCACGGGGATGCTCGTGTGAGAGGCTACAGAGAGGGGCAACCCTGTGGGACACCAAAGGACAGAGGTACGCAGTGAGAGAGCCACCTCCGCCTCCCCACAGAAAACCCAGTGCCCACCCCGACCCGCACCTTCCTCCACGCCCAGGAGGGAGAAGCACAAGCCGAGCTTGGAGACCAAGTGTTCGTCCAGTTCTGTGGAAGAGCAGGGGTGGGCAGGAGGTACAAAGGGGTGCTCAGCTGGGGGGACACCATTAGCAAGCCAACCGTGCATGCCATGGCCTTCCAGTGGGAACCCACCCTCTGAACGCTAAACATGTCATGGCATGTACTTTAACATTTAATATACGTCTCAGAGAAACCTTTTCAAATGTGGTCTGTGCTATCATCAAATATGCAAAGGAGGGGAGGAGGTCAGGGACAGAGCACTTGCCTGGCACCTGGAGTCCCTGGGTTCCATCCCCAGCACTGTGGAAGGAAGGAAGGAAGGAAAGGAGGGAGGGAGGGAGGGAGGGAGGAAAGAAAGAAGGAAGGAAGGGCAAAAGGGCCAGTCTTTCTGCTGGAAATCAAAGCTAAGTTTGTCTTTTAGTGCTTAAGCAGTTACCTTTAAATAGTTTTCTAACAATCAGTTCAGAAGAAGTAGAGATCTTGACTCTCCTAACACTCTTTCCTATAATCAGTGGGTACTCGTGGTAAGACCTGGGAGTATCCATGTGGCTGAAGTCAGAACAGCCTCTTTCCCCAGGAGTCGTTATAAACACACCCCAACTTAAATTAACTATGTTTGAAAGGCAACATGCAGTCTAGGTGTATTTTGAATGTTCCATAGCTCAGGTGGTTGTTCAAAATATACATATGTCCACGTGTGTCTTCCCAAATGGTGGAGGCAGATGGGAAAAAGTCTTCCCCCCCTTGCAGGAGAAACACCTCATTCAGGACTTTAGATGAAAGAAGTAAAATTTTAAAGCCACTTTTGATGAGTTGGGAAGCGAGGAGTTTGTAAGTGATTAATCAATTGTTCTAGTTCAGCAACTCGCTTCAACTTCCTGGATGAGAGATTGGTCTACAGCAGGGAGTGGTGGCAGACATTGGTGAACATGAGAGGTGAGCAGAGGGAACAGACCAGGCAGGCGTCAAGGCTGTCGGGAGTGACATGAAAGTCGGGCAGGATTGGAAAGGAAAGGAACGGCTGGAGACGAGGCTCAGTGGTGGAGCACTTGCTTGGCAGGTGTGGGCCCCTGGGTTCCATCCCCAACACTGCAGCAGGAAAGGAAAGAAAGAGAGCTGCCATCTCTACACCACCCATGTCCTGAGTCCTGTCTGAGTGTTCCCATTTGATCCTTACAGCCATGGTGTACATACTTCTATTATTCTTATTTTCTGGATGAAGAGAAATTATTTCACAGAGTTAAGTAATTGACCCCCAAGTCATTCTATGTAAAAACCATTTGGGAAAAAAATGGCGGACTTTGGTAACCAAAGAGACATGGGTGTCAAAGACAGCCCCTGAGTTATGAACCAGGCATCTCTGACAAAAATCTTACAGGCAAGGAGGCAAGCTAGCACCCCATCACTGGCCAGTGGGAGCCAGACTTCTCCACAGCACCATGGCTCCAGGAGGTCCACCCACAGCCCCTCTCCAGGTATGTTTCCTTGGAATTGTCCCCACACACTCCAGTTTCCAGGCAGATCAGCCCCTGACTCCTCTCCAGTCACACCATGTTGCATCTTATGATGTGGTTCTCCACCTCCCCCCAGACTGTGACCACACTGAAGTCAGGCTGCACTGGGGACAACAGGATGGACATCACCCCCCCACACACACACCCCACACCCGGGACCTGCAAGAAGAGAGCCTGGTGATGGCGGTTGCCAGTGTTCCCAGGGCCATGAGTGAAGGCAGGAACTGGCTGTAGCCGCTGGGTCTGGCTGCTGCCTACTATCCTAGTTCATCAATGAAAAGGAGGAAAGGGTTCTGAAGAAATGTAAAGGGAAATTATACAATGTCCAAGACAGGCGCTGATTCCCATTTAAATTTAGAAGCTCTCAGTAGATTCAACGGGCCTTTCCTAGTTACCAACCAAGGACTCGTGTGGGGTCCTAGGGACACAGGACGGGAGGCAGCAGGGAGTCCGTGTGAATCCCAGGCTTGCCCTGACCAGGTGTGAGGCCGTGGGTGGCCCAGCCCCTCTCAGAGCCGCAGGCCCTCCCCTGGAAGCAGGAAAGGACTGTGGTGACATCTGTCCTGTGGGGACCGTCTAAGCCAAGTGCCCAGCACAGCCTGCCCACACCGAGTGCTAAGTACTCACTGGTGCTGTGGTGATGGTTGTGACTGGTTTGCCAGCATCTTCACTGGGGCAGGAAATTCAGCCCCTGGCCTTGGTGACTCTGTTTTTCATCGATAAAATGGGAACAGTGATGGCAGCCATGCTGTCCTCATGCTGTGGAAACGCATCTGGGTGGTGGAGCCCTTCAGGAGAGCTGGGAAGTATTAGTTCCGTGGTTTTAAAGTAAACCACGCAGGGCACACGCCAGTACTTCCTGCAACCACAAGATCTCAGACCTGGGGAGCACGGTGTTCCGCCTGTGGTGGCATCCAGGAGGGTGCCCCCGTCCGGCCACCACCACTCCAGACTCCTGGAAAAGTCTCAAATGGAGCTTTACCTGGGTGACCTCCCTTCTTACCTGCACCCAGATTCAGCTGAGTGTACCAGGGACTCAGCAAAGAGCTGTGCAGGCAGACATGCCCACAAATGCAGTGTGTCTGACATTCCAAAGGCCTGGCCGGCACAACAAGGGCCTCCCCAGCCACAGCACCGGGGACAGCAGGCTGGACAGCCCCTTCCCTCAGGGGCTGTGCTGTGCAGCACACGATGTTCAGCAGCATCGACCTCTACCTTGGCCTCTTCCCAAAAGATGCCAGTTGCCCTCATTGTCAGCCCTGGTTGGGACAACCCAGAATGTCACCAGATACTGCCAAGTGTCCCCTGGAGGCCAAGGTGTTCCCCCTGGAGAACCACTGCCCTGCCATACTTCTAGAACTTTTTATGTTTAGGTAACACCATTTCAAATCTTCCTTTCAAGTCTCCCATCCGTCTACACCAGGCTAGTTTTTGACCTAGATTTTTTGATGGCAGAATTTCTGCCTGTCTCTCTGCGATGACCAGGTGACAACAGTGAATTCCCAGGGAAGATGGACATGGTGTGACTGGTTTTGGGAGAAAGCCCCAGGAGATTCTGGAGGAGCTGTGACCTACCTTGTCAGCCACAGGAGAGAAGACCCAGGCTGGAGGTGAAACCTACAATTATCGTCACTCAGCGGAAGCTTGAACTCTGCGGCTGTGCTTTGCTTGTGGATAACAAGGACCCTGCTTTAGTGTTCCAGGATTCCTTTCTGTACCTGTCGAGAGTGCCTAAAACCACACAAAATTAAAGTCCAGCCGGGCGAGGTGGTACACCCCTATAATCCCAGTGGCTCAGGAGGCTGAGGCAGGAGGATCATGAGTTCAAAGCCAGCCTCAGCAATGGCGAGGCACTAAGTAATTCAGTGAGACCCTGTCTCTAAATAAAATGCAAAATAGGGCTGGGGATATAGCTCAGTAGAAGCATATTAGTAGTCAAGTGCCCCTGAGTTCAATTCCCAGTATCAAAAAAAAAAAAAATTAAAATCCAACTTTCCGGAAGTAAAATAATCATGACTGGGGTTCTGCTGTGCTCAACAAAGTTTTCCATTTCCTCGCTCAGCTAGGGAGTTTCTAATCGCTACTAAGATCTCACACACACTAGAAAATGATTGTGAATTACTTCTAGAACTAAAAATATGTTCTCGGACATTTAGGTGTTTCTATGAATCCAGCCACTTGCCCAGCTACAGTCCGTCCGCATGACCTGTCACACCGCATTACTTTCCCTATCCCAGGGACCGTGCATTTCTGTTATATAAAAGTGCCTCTCCTTTACGTACCTGGCAGAAACTGACAGAATTTCATTTCCCAGCATCAGGGCCCCCTCCACGAGGTAAGCAGGGGTGCCCCCGGGTGCCGGCCAGAACTTGGCTTTTCTAGGTTCTTTGGGTCGGAATGTCCCTGGGCTTTCCACGTTCTTTGGGGATGAGTGGTACCGTGGAGTGTTGTCATTTGTGATTTTAAGTGACACAAAATCAACTCTTTACACTTGCCTAGGGAGCAGGAAAGGAAACAACATCAAGCTGAGCCCGCAACAGGTCCCTGTGCCCTGCTCAGCACAGGCCCGTGTGCACCCAGGGAGTGGAGACGGGTCTGGGTGTCTGGCCTCCGCAGCTGCCATCCTGCCTCCAAACAAGGGTGAGTGCCCCGTGTCATTCACACGCTGCAGTGTGAAGCACAGACCAGTTACTTGGGCAGGCATCGGCCTGAGGGACACAACTGCTTCAGGCCCTGAAGAAAAATTGATCATAATGAATGCTTTGAGAAATTCTACGACAATTCCTTTCTAAGAAGTGCCCGAGAGTAACGCTATGGGTCCACGTTTTCAATATTCTTTGAGAGATTCTCTGAACTGGGACCTTTAGGTGTAAGCAACGAGGTCTCATTGTTTCTGGGTGGACACTGTCACCTCCACACCTTTGCCTCATATTAGGCTTCTTGCAAGCCCTCATCTGCTGCCACCTCTCTGCTGAACTTGTCTACAATGTCCCTTTTTGTTGGTTTGTTTGGCGGTGCTGGGGGTGAAAACCAGGGCCTTGTGCCTGCTGGGCAAGCATCCAACCCTGAGCCCCACCTCAGCCCAGCACTGCTCCTGTGACTTGTTTTCCTCTCAAATCATGGACGAGAAACACCTCCACACAGACCATTTTTCATTTTTATCTGGTATTACAGCTGAAAGCATAGATAAGATTCTTCCCTTCTTGTTACCCCATCTTTGTTCCCTTTTCACTTTTCTTTTTATTTCCTTAACCCAGTAAACCCCACATTCTCAATTCTGTGAATATTTCAAGGAAACTGATGCAGGTGTGTTAAAATAGGATGAAAATTATGATTCATTATTACTAATATTAACAAGATTGTTAACATTTATGCTATCATAAATAATATTAATGAATATTATCACTAATCACTTATCTATTAGTTTTCTCAAAAGCATAAAATGCTAAAAACATGAATATTTTTGAAGTTACCATAAGTGCACATTTTTGCTCAGTTTAAGTCTTTTAGTTGTCCCCTAAATAGGACAATAGGCATAATAGTTCAACTTCACTTCAGCTCACTCTCTTCCAGGGGCTTTGAATCATTGAGAGTACAAAGAAAAGTACATGACAGCCCAGAGCACAAGTTCAAGATGGTATCTGAGTCCAAGGTCAAAGGGGAGACATTCTAGAACTTTCCACATTTAGAGAAGATGACTGCTTAAAAACAGAATGAGCACTAGCGTAAAATTTGCCATCATAAAAACCTTTTAAGAAGCTTCTCAAACATTGGGTGTTCTATCACTTTGACTATATAAAATCAGTGCGATGAACCAGATCTCATTTTCAGATGTGAACTAGAAGGTTGTTAAGTTAGGCCAGAGATTTTCATGCTCCAAATAAACATTAAAACAAAATCCATTGGTTAGAAATATGGGAAGGATCTTCCTGAGAGAAACTATCTTATTATTAAGATGCCATTCTTGTCACCTAATAGGTGTCTAATAAACACATCTAAATGAATGCACGGGAAAATGGAGCAGGGTTTTCTCTGAACAGGAAAACAGATGTCTGTCTACGTACGCTAGGTCTCGGTACCCAGGAGTCTTCTCTGCTCTTGAGTCTCATTTTAATTCTGGCCAAGAATAGAACAAAATGCAGGGACCTCAGACCCAGTTCTCAAACTAGACCCCGATGACTGGGCAGGGAACATTCCTTTGCTTCCATCTAAAGAAAGAGTCACAGGAACTTTCTCTGTGTATTTTCGTTTTCTAGACTGGAAATCTAAACGTACCTTTCGGAGTATATTTCTTGTTCAAAACAACATCTGGTTTGAGTTAATGATACTTGTCACTGTTGTCAAGTAAGTGCTAAGTGTTTTACCAGAGTGACCCATTGGCGCTTCTCCTGAGAGGGTGGCTTTATCTGAGCATAGGAGGCTGCCTCATCAAAGTCCCCATCTGGGCATGGGCTCACCCTGCTTCTCACCAGGCTTTGGATCCATAGGGAGGCATCCTTCACCACCGAGTGAGTGCCTCGCTGTCAGTTGGGGGACAGCTTGTCTTACAGGGACTATTTTCTCACCTAAACATTGAATTCAGGCAACGGGCTTCAATCAGATGGTAAAAATACATCTGACTCAAATATTGCAACTACATCCAGGGTCACTGGGGCATGTTTCATGTGACACAGGCTAATCTGTGATAGGCCAATGACATCACCTATTTTTTTTTGCGGGGGGCGGGGGTACTGGGTATTGAACCAAGGGACACTCTACCATTGAGCTACACCCTCAGCCCTTTTTATCTTTTATTTTGAGACAGGGCCTCCCTAAGTTGGCAAGGCTGGCCTCCAACTTGTAAGCCTCCTGCCTCAGTCTCCTAAATCATTAAGATTCCAGGCATGTGCCTCTGCATGCCCCATCACTTCCCAATTCTGATCTAAGCTCAGTACCCGCCCTTCACAGTGGGAATAGTACGGTACTCTTCAGACATGTTGGTTGCCATTTCATCTATCAAAGATTGGGGTTGTTCTAATGTGTCATCATTTTCTTTTAAGAAATCTATCATTGATTTAAAAGATAAAGGATAGAGTAATGAAGTTTTTAAAATAACCAAAACATGTCCTTAAATTCCACCATTTTAACAGTACCCTGCTACCTAAACCACAGATACTAATATTCTTCTGTCATCCTGTAGGAAATCATTCACTAGTGTGAGAAGATTGAGTCACTTGGAGGCTGGGGTTGTAGCTTGGTGGGAGCACTTGCCTATCATGCCTGAGGCCTTGGGTTCCCCGCAGCACTGTGAAACAGAAATGATTACTCGGTTTTTGGCTATGTCCCCGTTCATTTTAGGTCATATTTGAAGGACCACTGTGCAGGAAGAAATGTCATGCATTTAGACTAGGAGAAGTCGCCCAGAAATCATGAAGATAAAGGAAACACAGAAAAGAAAACCTATTGTTTAAAACCAAACACCTAACTGTAGTGCACACCTGCCCTGGCTTCCAGCCTGCTCGCCCTGGTTTGAAGGACTGTGGTGGTTTCACATCAGATGTGTTCCAGGGAATAGTTTTTGGGAAAAGAAAGCAACACCTTCCTGGACACAGGGTGACTGTTGGGCTGTCTGGGGCCAGTTTGTTCCTAGACCTCAGGGACTGGAGCATCCGTGGTGAGCCCAGGGCGTCACTCCAGATGTGGCACAATGGGGCTTTCATCTGGACGTGTCACCAGAGAGCCCTGGAAGAGCAAGAGGAGGGGTGGTGCTAAGAGCTGGGGAGGGACTTCCAAAGCCACCCTCAAACCTGGAGAGTGAAATTTCAGTTTTCTAAACAAATTGCTGAGGAGAGAAGGAAGCCAAATGAAAACAACAAAACAATAACTCAGGCCTAAGCGTTTCCACCGAGCAGCGGCTCATTCTAATCTACAGGCGGCTAGGAAGAGACACAGGGCCGGGGCAGCTCTGGGGTGACGGCTTTGATGGCCCTGGAACTTACTGAACGGTGACTGCTTCCAGCCCATTTGTGCTGAGACTGGGCTGCAGGGTCTCGAGAGCCCGCGTGGGAAGTGTTGGAAGAGACCAGGGAACCTCGGCCCCTAGGGCAGGGAGGGACTCTCCCAGCCTCTAATCCTCGGCGGGTGGGCGTGGTTCCGAGCTCCTGTCTTGCGTGGTCTGACTCTCTCCAGGCCATCTACACCCCCAGAGGTGGGAGGACAAGAGAGGCACCAGGACTCCAGTGAGCCCCCAAGGGAGCACAGCCCCGCGCTGCGCACACGGGTCTCGTTCCACAACGACTCCACGTCGGGGGCTTTTGCTGGAACCATCTGGCCTCGAATATGAGAGGAGGTCTCCCCTCAGATACGAGGAGGGGGTCCGCCCGCCCTGGGCACGGGCTGCACCCGCAGCATGAATCGTGCTGTCGGGTTCTGTAAAAACCTCTTCGTGCCGGTCACCACTGGCCCTGAGTGTGACCACAGAAGACCCTGTGCCCTCCTTGTGGTTAGCAGGGGACCCTCTCGTCACTGTCCTCTCCTTCCCCTGCTCATCTGTGCAGTGCCTGCTCTGCACGGTCACTGCTGGAGGCCAGCGTGGTGGTAGCTGGGCACTTGGGAGCACTAGAGGCTTGTAGGGTCAGGAAGAGGGCAGCGGCAGCCTGGGCAAGCAGGATCCAGGCGTGGTTGGCGGGAATTCCAATGTCTCCCTTTGGCCAAATGCCTGTTTCCCTACCTTGAGAACCTAAATGTCACCTAATGACTAAAAGGCCACAGCTGCAGATTCTGTCTTCTGCCAGCTCCAGGTGTCTGTCCTAAGAGCTCGAAGGCGCTTTAATTCCCACAGGGAGCCGCTCGCCTTTCCCGGCTGGAGGCACTTCCAAAGAGGTTTGTTTCCTTCTTTGCCATTCAACTGACATTTATTTGGGGACTCCTGTGTGTGTGTCATCTTATGCCCAATCCTGAGTTGGATGGTTATGCAGGGAGGGGTCAAGGAGCAGATTCAAATCTGAAAGTTACCTTGTGTCCAAAAAAGAGCTACAGAGCACATAGTGTCAGAGCCCAATGTTGAAGAATGCTGCATTCCCCAGATAATGCTCATCTTGTAATTATTTTCTTTAGTTGTCAATGGACCTTTATTTTATTTATTTACATGTGGTGCTGAGAATTGAACCCAGTGACTCACTAGCGCTCTACTTCTAAGCCACAACCCCAGCCCTGTTCTATTGTTCTTGAGTGACATAAGTTGAGGGGTCAAGTGTCATGATATCTACAACTATCAAATAGTTTTACTAAAACTTTATGTGTGTATGTATGCAGGTATACACTCATACACAAACATATGATGTGTACATGGTGTATATATCCTATGTGTTACATGAAGAGAGAGAGAGAGAGAGAGAACATTGTAAATAGTAACAGTTGGTGAATTCAGGTGAGAAGTATAAGGATGTTCCTTGTCTCTATCCTGCACTTTTTCTGCAATTTTTAAATTTTTTCACAGCACAAAGGAAAATCCCTCATCTCCAACCTCAAGGAGCTCACAGTCTATAGATCACTCATTTCTTTCTAATAATAAGGAAGACGAGGAGGACTGAATCAGAGGGTCAAAAGCCTTTGGTGAAGGTCTTGGCTGGCTCTTGTCAGTGTCACCACAAGCTCCAGAGGTGACAAGGACTCAGCAGATGTGGCAGGTGCTGCAGGGCCCTGCTTCTGCACAGAGGTCAGTGCTTCCCTGGGACCTTGGAGGGCACGGAGCAGCCTGTCCACAGCAGTGGACCAACCACGGCGGGAGTCCAAGGAGCCTGCTCCAGGGTCATCCCTGTCCTGGGCCAGGCAGGGCCCTCACATTGCAGGTGCCTCTTGAGCTCCCAGAGGCCAGGGGACACCTGGGCAGGATCCAGTGGAGAAGGCTGCAGAGAAGGTGGTCGTGAGCCACAGCGGAGGGGACATCCTGCTCGCTGGGAAGGACTTCATGGAAGATGATGGGAATGGCTGCAGATACCACTGGCATTTGGGGCTTGGGGACACTTGCCAGCTGTGGAGATCGTGAGAGGAGGAGGACCCTGGGCTTCTCTGTGGACAATGTTACCACATGGGAGGAAGAGAGGAGGGCACTTAGGGTCAGAGAGAGGGCAGCTGGCAGCGTGGGCAGGCAGGATCCAGGCTCCAGGACCAATGGCCACACTGGCATTGATAGGCTCAGAAAGTTGAGGTGCCCTGCCACGTCCAGCTCCCACGGCATAAGGAATGAGAGCTCCCTGGAGCAAGGCTGTGTGGCTTCAGCTCCACCACCCCTACCCTGGATGTGGTATGAGCTGCAGTGACAGGGCCAGGCACCTCCCATCACAAACCACAGGAAACGGCATGAGGACCCGTGAGGAGATGGCACTGAGGAGTGGAGGAGAGCCAGGGGGCCCGGAGTGACCTCCACTGGGCAGGTACCCTGGCTCCCTCCCCCAGGACGGCCAAGGTGCTGGCACATTGAACTGCAGATCCAGGACACAGACTCAGGCCTGTTTCTCCACCAAGCCCGAGTTCTGCAGAACCACTGGATGTCTTCCCCCCACTGAACCCGAACCAGGTTTCCTCTCTACTCAGTGGTGCTTAATGATGTCCACACCAACGTTGACCTTCCCACACCCCAGCTGCCTGGTTCCTGGACTGTCTCACTCCTACTGTCGGGGGCCACCCAGCTAGCAGTCCTAAACAAGGCCCAGCTTACCTGGGTGTCCCCTCCCAACGCCAGCCCTGTTTCCATCTGTCCCAAAGCCCCACTTCCAACACTGTCACATGGCAACACTGAATTTGGAGGGAACAGGTTCAAGCTATCGCGGCATCCCAGGCCTGTTCTCGGGTCCTTGTCCTGGGCTCACACACTGGCTCCTCTTCGGTGCTTCCTACAACCATGTGCTCCGTACGCCCTCAACACAGAGCCAGAGTGTGGTGTGGGAGTTTGTTGTTGTTATTGTTGTTGTTGTTGGTGGTGGTGGTGGTGGTGGCACTGGAGATTGAACCCAGGGGCACTTGACCACTCACTCACACCCCAGCCCTTTGAATTTTGTATTGAGACAGGGTCTCACTAGGTTGCTGAGGCTGGCCTTGAATTGTGACCCTCCTGCTTTGGCCTTCAGAGACGTTGGAATCACAGACGTTTGTCACTGCAATGCACTTACTTTTGACTAAAGCAGGCGCCTCTTATTGCTGAGTCTTGTTCGATGGCACCACCGCTGTGCACCTGAGATGTCCCTGGGGCGTGTTGCCAGGCTCCACTCCTGCTGTATAACGTGCCCCTCTCTGCACCTCCTAACCTCACGCTTCACCTTCCACTCTACAACATTCTTAAAAGGCAGCCGCTGTTAAGAGGCACCTTTGACTCATGGAAGTACTGAATTGTGACTTTAAAACCCTTAGAAGGCACTGTGCTATGGATCATGGTCCAGTGTTGGACACAGGCAGAGGGACGTGTGCCTCTGGCTCCCACAGTCGTCCTGCCAGTTACAGAGAACAGCCTCCCTCCTCCCAAGTCCCAGGAAATCACCCACTGTGTCCCGTGGAGCTGGGCAGGAAAACCAGGGCTCTTGGCAAACACAACCCTGTGTCCCCTGTGTGTGTCTGGCCGGCACATCATGAGTGACCAAGGCAAGGTCCCCATGCCAGAATTGGGGACGTGGGTTCCAGGAGAATATGCAAGTCAGGGACACATCTGAGAACAGAACCCGTCCAGCCTTGAGTCCCTGGGGCTCTGCCTCTCCTCCTGTGGTGCGCTACCCACAGCCTTTGTTCCAGGTGATTTTATTTGTTTGTTTGTTTGTACCAGGGATTGAACCTAGAGGTGCTTAACCACTGAGTCACATACCCAGGCCTTTATATTTTTTTATTTTGAGACAGAAGTCAAGCTAAGTTGCTGAGGCCTTCACTAAGTTACTGAGGCTCTTGAATTTGCAATCCTCCTGCCTCAGCCTCCCAAGCCGCTGGGACTACAGGTATGTGCCACCACCATGCTGAGGTGATCTTTTGGGAATCCATGCCTGTAAATACCTATGCCCCAAAATACAAAAGCATAGTCTAATGTCCCGGGACAGAATTCAAATGCATCCATCATCAGTTAAGTGATGGACATAACATTTTTCCTTTTATTCCTGCTCATGCTGGCCTGGCATTCATAGAGCAGCTAAGTCCCTTTACGATTCCGAGTTCTCAACAGGTAAACCCACTAATGGTCTTCTCAAAGTGATCAGCTCAAAGCTACTGGATTATTTCAAAAGGATGATGCATGAGTAGTGCCTGAGGTCACGGGACGGGTGTCCTCCCCCAGGTCGAGCAGCTGCTTCGTGGGGGCTGGGGTCGCAGGCTGGGCAGCTGGGTCCAGGCCCCGGGAGAGAGGAAAACTGTGAGGTCAGCAGGAAGCTGCACTGGACTCACAGAAACCCCCCACTCGGCAAAGTGGGGAGCCGAGGAAAACGGGGCGAGACCAGCCCAGGAGCACCTGGAGGGCCAGAGGGTTTGGGGGTCACAGGGACTATGTGAGGGTGAAGCCAGATTTAAAGTTAGGTAGTCAGTGTAGTTAGGTAAATCGGGTCTAATACCGAGTAAGGTCTAAAATGGAGGCCCTGCTGCCCATGATTCCGGGAAATGTCAATGAAGTTCCCGAAAGGCCCTAGGCCAAAGTCCACCCCAAAGGAATGTTAATGGAACCCAGGAAACAGCCCCCAACAGATTTGGAGATAGCCCATCCCAAAGAAGTGATAATGAAGTCCTTCCTGCCCAGATTACTTGTTTGGCCCACCTGTGTCCCAACCCTTCCCCCTAACATTCCATCACCAAAACTATAAAAAGGGGAGACAACCGCACTTCCACGGATTCCACCTCTTGGGTCCCCTTCTTCCTCGGGGAGAAGTCTTTTCTGCTGTCCTTTAATAAACTTCTAATTTCTACTCTGACCTTGCCTCGGCGTGCTTCTCTGGTGTTATTCTTCAACATTGGGGAAGCAAGGACTTGTCACCGGCCAACAGCAGTAACAAGAGGATGGGGTCAGAACTGGGGCGTGTCAGGGACATGCTCCTTACAGAGGTGACAACAAAGGTTCAGAGGTGTTCAGTGGATTTCTTCTGTGGGTCCTGGCCAGAGGCAGCCTAAGCATGGGCAGGGGGGGGGGGGCTGCTGGGTGCAGCCTAAATGGACAGGGTGGGGCTGAAGTACGTTTAGGAAAGTGGGCAGAGGCCTCCGGTTCCCCCAGGGAACTTTCTGTCTTCGAATCCCAGAGGAGTGAGCGAATCCCAGAGGAGTGAGCGTTGGGCCAGGGTGTGTACCAGAAAACGGCCCGAGTGAATCCAAATTTGTGGGTCCGCACAGGAGCACAGCCAGGGGACCAGAGGTCACTCCCACATGGCAAAGCCGCCTCTGGCCAGCATCAGGAGTGATCCAACTCTGATCTCAACAGGTCAATGTGTCTAAGAGGGTGTTTTAACTTCTGAATGGTTTTTCCTCGGCATCTCTTCCTGCCGTGATTTCTACAAACGTCTCCATTGATATCCCTCCCCAACTTTTGTTTTTTGAGTAATTTCTTTCTTTCTTTTCTTTCCTTCTTTCCTTCCTTCCTTCCTTCCTTCCTTCCTTCCTTCCTTCCTTCCCAGGGATTGAACTCAGGGGCACTCAACCACTGAGCCCCATCCCCAGCCTGTTTTGTATTTTATTTAGAGACGGGGTCTCACTGAGTTGCTTAGCACCTCCCTTTTGCCGAGGCTGGCTTTGAACTCGCGATCCTCCTGCCTCAGCCTCCCAAGGCACTGGGATGACAGGCATGGGTCACTGTGCCTAGCTTGAGTAATATCTTTCTTAAGCAAAAAAATGTTTCACTTGTACAGGACCCAGAGAGAAGGAAGAGTCATGGGGACACATCTACAGTCACCAGCTATGTCCTCTGAAGTGTGGCTGGTCTATCACACTGAGCTCATTCTGTCCTCAGGCTTCTCAGAGATTCATCCAAAGATAAATGAGAAAATGGGGCTGTGAGGGGAAGACCCTGACCCAGCTGTGTTCAGGTCTTAGGGGGGCAGGGATGCTTGGGAACAGGCCTGTGCCTCCACAGCTGTCCTGGGTAGGCCAGACTAGGAGGTGGAGAGGCAGGCAGAGGCCCCAGCGCTGAGGACACAGGGTCCAGGGTGAGCGTTCAGGAGGCCTGGTGGTGACCAGATGCCAAGGTCTGAGTCCTCTGAGGCTCAAAGGAACTTTCTGTTCTGGACAGACGCTGACTGTATCTCACATCCTGCTGTTTTTATTCCTCCTGGCACTCAGGTGACGGGCCTGTTGGCGCTGGAGGGAAGAGGCATGGGACTCCAAGGGTTTGAACACAGGCCCCCACCACTGGACCTGGAAGTCCCTACCATCGGGTGTTCCTGCCCTGCAGCCAGGGGACAGCTGACTAACCTTTACTGTCCCCTTGCCCCTGCAGGGCATGGAAGATGGTCTCCAGGGCTCAGGTTGCTGAGCCAATCTCTGCCTTTGCTGGAGCCACAGGGACTAAATCCTCCTGGGATACAGGAATGGACACGCCCAGCACCCTCTCTCCAGCTGCCCTCTTATAAGCAAGCAGCAGTCATTGAGGACCTTGACCAGAAGAATCTTATGAAGCCCTGGGAGTGTTGTCTCTGCATTTCCCCATAGCGACTCACTGTAGCCTTAAAAGTGGAAGAGACCCATTATAGGCTGGATGATGACCCCCACGTCCCCAGGGAAAACAAATTCACAGTTGATGACCTAACCTCTGGTGTCCATGGTTGAAAAAGGCCTTTAGAGAGGTGACGAAGTCAAGGCGGGGTCACTAGGGTTGGGCTCTGATCCAATATGACTGAGGTCCCCATAAGAAGAGGAGACGAGGACACTGGTAGGTAGAGGAGAAGGGAGCCCTCAGCAAGCCAGGACACACGGCAGCTGACACCCTGCTCTTGGACTTCACACCGCAGGGCCTGTGAGGACGAACTTGCTGTTGTTTTCCGACACACACACCTGGTGGTCAGTCTTAGGAGTGAGGAGTAAAGGCAGGGACCTGAGGGAGGCCACACTAGGGGGACAGGAGGTGACACAGTCCCCAGGACCCAGAGGAAGCTGGCCTGAAAATGGATGGGTAGTTCATAGGAGAAAGGTCCCCGTGAAGCCCTCGCCTGGTACCTCAGAGCAGACGGAAGCCCTGGCCGAGGAGAGGAGGGTTGAGTTGGGGAGCAAGTGTCCTTCCCCCTACACACCCCAGCTACAAGGAACAAGGGAGAAAAGGTAGGAGAGGCCCGCAAAGCAAATGCAAAGGTGCAAGAAACATCCAGAATCCAAGCGAAAGGGCGACTGGTCTCAGGTGTGGACAGCACGTGATGGGCACCAGGCTGGGGGGTGCAGAGCTGAGACAAAGCTAGAGTGGGGGCTCCAGGCCAGCTCCTCCTAAGCAGCAGCATGCTCTGCCTCCACCTCCAGCCCACCTCCACGGTGGTGCTGGGGTTGCCCAGAGGCGGAGCTCATGGTTTCTAGGCCCCCTTCTGTACTAAAACTCTGTGGCTTTGATTCATATTGATGATTCATGGTGAGTCAACAGGGAAAAGGTTGAATTATGTTCTGAATATTTCAGTTGAGAAAACAGCAATGCACAAATGCTGCAGAGTTGTGAGAATTTGAAAACCATTTTGTTGTTTGAAGATGAAAGGTTCAGATATCACGAAAACTGACTTCAGCGGAGCTCACCCCACACGGCGCTGAACGGGGACTGGCTGTACCTGCCCAGCAGCGGAGCCTCCGCGGAGGGAGCCCTCTCCCTGCCGAGGGACTGCGTCCTGTGTGCCTCAAGGTAGAGAGCTCCACGGCCTGAAAGAGCAGATGGCATTAGTGTGTGTAACCGCATTTTAATGGACGTGCCATATCTGATTCCAATTTTCTTTCAGAAATGGGATTATCCAAGAAAACACAAGTTGGGTGTTTATCATGCAGTTAACACGGTCTTTCCCAAGAGCTCTGGTTTCCAAATACCAAGATTCTGTCTTACTATTATTATTATGTTAAGATTAAAAGGAAGAAGATTGTATCTTTGGAGATTGTATCTCTATTCCTTTTCTCTTGGCTGAAGACACATTTGCTTCTTTTTTCAAAATGTGAATAGACCAAAGTTCTATCCTCAAAGTGGAGGGAACAACCTCACAGTACCAGCAGCATCCGCCACCTCCACGTCCAGCTGCAGAACACAGGCGACTCCAGAGTGCCAGGGAGTTGTCCCTCTCTGCACGGTCCCAGCCTCTCCTCCTTCTCTTGCTGGAACTTTCCAGGACTAGTCCAGGTCCTTCTCCTCCCCTTCCTCCCTTCCCTTTGCATCCTCAGGTGAGCCTTCTTACCTCAAGGACAAGATGCTTGTCTCAATGTAAACTACTGACAACACTCGGCCCACTTTGTGCTCTGTGACGGGTAGAAAGTACCTGACATCCTGTGGACAGGACAGCAGATGCGCAGGGCCATCCAGCTCCTCCCGCCCTATCAAGAACTGGGGACCCTTTCTCAGTTGACTCTCAAGGAAACACCAATAATCATGTTTACATTCACTCATTTAGTAGACACCTGTCAGAGGTCTTTTGCACTTAGGTAGACGAGGATGCTGGAGTAGTAGGGAATCCCAGAACGGATCGGGGACCCTACCTCCATTGTGCAGTGAGAAGACAAGCTTCCAGAGAAGGGAGCTTATGAAATGTGGTGGCCACAGAACAGGACTGGAATCCAGTGGCCCGAGTCCACCAGAGCACGTCTGGGTTGGACTCACCCTGCAGGCCAAGGACAGTGCGGTTTCCAAAGCAGCAGGCTCACCCCATTCCCACCCGGCACCCGCAGAGGCATGGAAGGAGCTCCCAGGGCCTTCAGGTGCACAGCAGGTCAGCGATGAGCACAGACAAGGTAGCAAAGGACTTCCTTCTGACCCTCCTTTGCCCTCGAACGTTCCTCCAGCCCAGGAGGCTGACAGCCACAGAACAAGACACCAAGAGTCATTGGCTTTGGTCCTTTTCAAACATTGTGATAAATATGATGTAAGAGTTACCATTTGGGGGCTGGGGTTGTGGCTCAGTGGTAGAGCACTTGCCTAGCATGTGTGAGGCACTGGGTTCGATTCTCAGCACTGCATATAAACAAATAAATGAATAAAGGACCATCAATAACTAATTAAAAAATAAAATAAAATAAAAAGAGTTACCACTTGACTATGGTGGCGTGCGCGGTTGAGAGGCATCCAATACCTTCTCAGCACAGCATTTCCACCACTATTGTTCATATCCAAACCTTCATTGTCTCAAAGAGAAAACTTGGGCTTATTTGTTGTGGGCAGAATCGCGTCAACCCCAACATTCATGCTGAAGTCCTGACCCCGGTGCCTCCAAATGGTGCTGTACTTGGAGATAGACGAGGTCTTTAAAGAGGTAACGGGATTCTTCACAATATGGCTGTGTCTGCCTAAAAAGAAAGTGCTCGATGGCGGCAGAGCCTGTTTTCCCCTCTAAACAGGGAGAGAGTGAGCAGAGGGCTTACTGCCCCCTGCACCAGCCACCTGGGCTGGGCCCTGATGGGGGCAGCAGAACCCCCAGGCAGGTGGACAGGTCTCCCACATCCCCCAGTTGCCAGGATGTGGGAGCTTGGATCAGGCAGAAGGGCTGGGGACAGCTTGTAGGGTATTTGCCATCCTGCCAACGCTCAGATTGCAGCCAGTGTCCTCTCAGTGATCAGAGCATCTGTGGCCCTGGTCAGAAGGACAGAGCCATATGGCCCAGGGCACGAGTGGCTGGCGTGTGACTCCAGCCAGGAGTTTCTCAGGGCACTGAGCAGAGGTCTATAGAAGGCAGCATCCAGAGGGTTCTGGGCACCAAGGGGTGGGGCTTGTCTAACAGATGGAAAAGCACAGTAAACCTCAAGTTCAAAGACACAAAGGCGCAAATGTGAAAGTTCCGGATACTTACAAGGTCTGCTTCATTCCTCTAGTTCTGATTCAAGCTTCTTTCTCAGTATTAGCCAAAGGTGGAAAGATCTTGGCATAATTTAAACATATTTAAAAATAAGCCCCCTTTGGACTTAGGAAAGAAGAGTTAGTCCTCTGTCTAGGATAGATAAGAGGGACTTGGCAGTAGCTGGAATGACAATGAGCCACCCTGGAAGCCTGGGAGGCAGGACGTGGGCTCTGGACCTGGGTCAACTGACAAAGTTACTCCTCTGCGTCACAGCTTCTTTGTCTGCAGAACGGGGTGTGAGGGTCAGATGCTCCTCCTGGCCTCTCCATGGTTCTGTGTGGTGAATTTTTGTTTCTACGACTATGCCCTAATACAGGCATTGTCCAAGCACACCACTTGGGAACCTTCTAGAAAGGCAAATTCTCAGGCCCCACCAAATTTACTGAATCAGAAACTCTGAGGTTTGGCCCCAGAGCTCCGTGCTCTGACAAGCCCTACAGGTGATCCTGGTGTCTCCTAAAGTCTGAGCAGCACCGTTTGAGTGGATGGAAGGACTGGGTTGGTGGGACATTGACTGCATCTCCAGGAGATGTTAGAAAGGGAGCAGCACTCGCTCAAAAGTCACTGGATGTTGGAAAATAGAGCTTCTGCACACTAGCTTCAGTACCAGGTAAGTAAGTTTTCACACATTATTAATAAATATGTAGTGTTTTCCATTTAGTGTAATGCAATTGGGTGTTTTTATTTCTTTGAAGAACCAGCAGCATGGTTATCAGATATCCCTATTTGATTAAATGTGCAATACACAAAAAGCTTTCATAAGCAAAGTCACATAGAAATAAGCTTATAGAGACCTTTGCAAAATACCTTTCAAAGCCATGCCATTGAGTTTTTCAGAGGGGTAATTTGTAAAAACAAAATGAATTTAGATTTAAGTGCCTGAATTATATGCTTAGGCACAGGGCTGTGAGCGTGAACATCATTGTTTCTTTCAAGGCAAGTAGATGACCACTAGTGACTGGCAGCTGTGTACAGATGTTCAGTTCTTCAGCACAGAAGTCTAAGGTTTCTAGTCATGAGGTGATGTGGGCAGGGCACAGAGATGAGCTCTGTGTTGTCAGAAGTGAAGCAGAATGTCCCTTTGACTTGCTCTCGCTGTGAGAGAATGTCCTAATCCAGGCTGATGTTACACGGTGTCAGTCACCTACCTCCCACCACTGTACAATCCACGACTGAAGCCCGAGATGTTCTTGTTTCTGTGGGCTTGTTTTATTTTGCCAACTCAGAGAAATCAGTCCTACCCGCCGTGACACAGTGCTCCTCTGCATGTTTTTTCTTGAAATAAGAGACTTCATGGCTACAGCCACATTTGACAAGATCTGAAGGATTCGAGTGGCACCACCGATGCCTTATTTTATTTGAAATTGGAGCTTTGGGAAGTAGCCCAGAGGATGCTATAGCAGGTGGACACGCGCAGGTAAGTTGCCCTTGAACGCATGGGTCCCTGCTGGGCGTCTTTGGTGCTTCCCTAGGGTCTCCCCAGCCAGGCTCAGTGCGCCGGGAGCCTCCAGGTCTTTGTCCTGTCAGTCACCTTCCCTGTTCTCATCTCACATGCTACCTCTTATCTCCTTGGGTCCTGTCTGTGCTCAAAGTGGCCCTTCTCTGAGGGACGCCAGCTGTGAACATGTTGAAAACTTCAACTTCAAGGTGGAAAGATTCTACCGTGAGCCCCAAAGCAGAAGTCATCTTCAACACTTTTATCACTTGAGTAAGGACAGCTGACGTGGTGCTCCTGTCCTCCACTGTAGGAAGCAGTTACAAGCAGCTTCACAAAATGCTCGTGCTCTTGGGAGGTACCTTCCCCTTGGGGTTACCACTGGCTTTTCCATCATCCAAGTCGCTGGTTAACTTTAGTCCCTGTCCCACTGGGGACCTCAGGGTCACTTCCTCCTCTCTGGTGGCCTTTCTTCACCCAGGGTTTCAGGTCACCACACTTCCAAGGTGCTTTCTGCCTTTTAAGGTTTTCTTCATTCATTCCTTTTCTTCTCTCTGGCCTTTTTATTGCTGTAGGGTCCCAGTGGTCATCTTCAGGCCTCTCCTGTCCCCACTCTCACTTCCCATGTCATTGCCACACTTGACAAATAAAAATACAAAACTCAGAGTTTCAGATGGACAGCTCCTGTTGTAGTCCAGGTACATCCCAAATATTGCCTGGCGCCAAATACGGACCTGGCTAACAAGCAAATATTGCTTGAAACAGACTTGTGCTAACACTATTTAACCGAATTCTAGAAATTGGGCCTGCTGAGCTTTGCTTGCCAACCCTAAGATGAGATCACCCAGTCTGGTGACTTTGAATGCTTACTCCACCAACACTCTTATCTCTAGCCTACATCTCTCTCCTGAATTTCAGACTCCTGCTGCCTACACCCATTCTCACTGATTTAATTATAGATGTCAAAATCAGTGCTAATCTTTAGCTCAGATCCTTGTTCTACTGACAGGTTTTTTATTCCCGCATTTGCTCAGCTAAAACACTTGGACTCATCTTTGTTCCTCTGTTTTTATCATGTCCCAAGTTCAGTGTACTAGCCAGTTGTTTGGTCCTGTCTTGTTGGCTGGATCACTGTGATTGGTTCTTGGCAATGCCCATCAAGCCAGCCCGCAAAGAGCTGGGATTAAGTAGTGCAGGCAGGCCAGCACTGGTTTTAAAAAAATGCTCAATTATAGTCTATGCCATGCTGTAAAGAAAGGAGTCAATGAGACCCATGTGGGAATCCCACACACAGAATATCTACCAAAGAATCGCTCGAAAATGCAAACTATTACATTCTCTGCCAATCACATCCAGCCACGCTTCCCGACAATACTGTTCCTGAAGCCCTTTTCAGAAGTCAAAGCCAGAGTCAATGCCGTTTCAGTACACCCTGAACAAACAGAAATTGACTTTAAAATTATAATTGATCTGGGAAAGCCTAAAATTTGTTGTTTGGGAGGGGAGAACTCACATTTTCCTTTGGATAACACTTGGAGAGGTTGCAGTGAGTACTTTTTAGATTTTTCTTTTATTTTTTTCAGTGTTGGGGATCAATTCTGGGGCCCATGAATGCCAGCAAGCACTCTACCACTGAGCTACTCCTGTGAGTCCCTCTTAAGCTTTTCTTTTAAATTGCAACAACATGAAGGGGCACAAATCATAAGTATACATATATAACAATTCATTTCCCCAAAATGCATACACCAAGGAGTGCCTACCCAAAACAAGAAGTACATGGTCTATTTCATTTCCTGAAAGCCTCCTTACCCCTTCCCACCCCCTACTTCTTCTGCATCTCCATGGATAATGGCACACACATCTTGACTTTGCGACACAGACTCGTCTTCCCCAGTTTCCAACTTAACAGTGGGGCAGAGTAGGGAATCTTGGTGCCTAGCTTCCTTGGGTCCAAATGTTCGTGGTATTTTTTCTTATCACTGCGTGTCGCTGAGTTCCATTCGTTACCATTGCTGAACGGCATCCCACAGCAAAAATGCCGCACAACCTTTCAGTTTGTCAGCTCTGCTGCTGCTGCTGAGCCTCAGGTCGCTGGCTGCCCTTTGCTACTGCAGCTCGTGCCGCCAGGGCAGTCACCATGCGCACCTCCTTTCTCCCATGCAGGCAGTCCTGGGTATGAGCCTCATGAGGACTCGCTGGTCACAGGGCACGTGCATCCTGGGCCTTCTCAGAACAGGTCCCTGCCTTTCTATCGTGATTGCAGAGCTCTTCCTCCCTCTGAGAAGGCAGCCACAATTGCTCCATGCTCTTGGTAACGGCTGGTCTTGGCCACCCTGACCGGCGTGTTCCAGGGAGGTTGGCCATCTCTCCAAAGGGTTTTGGTGATTTAGATATTCTCGTTTGTGAAATGCCTGACCAAGTTCTTCGCATTCCCTATGGCGCGAAGGATCTCTTAACACATTCTAGACCAGGACTCCTTGTCGGTCAGACACGCACATCACAATATTTCTCGCACTCTGCAGTTTGCTTTTGACTCTTGATAGGATCTTTTGATGACCACAACTTCTTCATTTTAAGCCAATCCAGTTTCTCCGTTTTTTCTCTCTATAATTAATGCTTTCTCTCCCCGAGAGTCATGAAGAAGGTCCGTTCCTATTTGTCTTTCAGATGCCTTCTTATCTCATCCTTCATATTTAAATCTGTAGCCCACTTGCAAATAACTTCTGGGCACCGTGTGAAGAAGGAGCCGATGTAAGGAAGGAGTTCTCCAATTGACTCAGAACTTGATTTTTTTTTTCTTCCTTACTGACTACTCTTTCTCAACTGCCCCATAGGGCCACTTCCGTCATTAATCAGGTGTCCCTAGTACATGGTCTATTTCCACTCTACCCTGGTCTGTTTTCTACTCTTGCACTCTCTCAATCAGGTTAGCTTTGCGAGACACGCCCAGGGCTCTTGGAGGTGAGGAGCCCCTGCCTCCTTCTTGGTCATGCTTGGCTCTTTGCTTTTGATTTTGAATGAATTACTTCAAAACCAGAGACCAATTTAGGGACGATTATGTCTTTACATAAATATTTGGATTTGTGTCCCCTCGTTGTTATGGTCTGGATGTGCCGTGTCCCCAAAAGCTCACATGTGAGACAGAGCAAGAAGGTGCAGAGGAGAAATGATCGGGTTGTAAGAATCTTAATCAGTGAATTAACCCTGTCATGGGGATCAACTGGTAACTGAAGTGGTAGGTGTGGCTGGAGGAGGTGGAAACTGGGGCAGGGCTCGGGCGTATATATCTGTAATTTGGCCAACGGAGTGTCTCTCTCTCTCTCTCTCTCTCTCTCTCTCTCTCTCTCTCTCTCTCTCTCTCTCTCTCTCCTTCCAGATCATCATGGGAGCTGCTTCCGTCTGCCACACTCTTCTTCCATGATGTTCTTTCAGCCTCACTGTGAGCCTGAGGAATGGAGCCAGCCACTTACGGATCAGAACCTCTGAAACTGTGAGCCCCTAAATAGACTTTTTCTCCTCTAGTTGTTCTGATTGGATCCTTCAGTCACAGCAGTGAAAAAGCTGACTAAAACACTCGTGTATTCTCCCATTGTCTGAATCTTTAACTTCTCTTAGTGGAGTTCTACAATTTTCTTCACAAAGACCTTATGCATCTTTTATTAGATTCATCCTTTGGTGTTAAGATGTTTCATGCTGTTGTAAATAGTTTTATCTCATTTATCTAATTGTTTATTATTGGTTCATGCTTTATTCATCCAAAGTTGCATAACAGTCCACCCCGGACTTGGCATGGAACAGCAGCCATCTTACTTTGCCATTGACAGATCAGCAATTGAGACAAGCACAGAGAGGGCCTTCTCTCTGCTCCAGGTGTCCTGGCCTCCACTGAGAAGAGGAGTAGCTGGCTGGGCTTGCACAGCGGGGGCTGTGTCCCTCTGAAGGTTTCTTTGGTCACATGCTGGGCACTTGGGCTGGACTGACTCACAGGCCAGACTCCACTGGGACTGTCCACAAAATACCCACCCTGACCCCTCTGGGGCTTGGGTTCTGAGAGGGACCGCTCAGAGCGTGACCTTGGAGGACAAGGACTTCCCTGCCCTGGAGGAGGCGCTTGGCCTTTCCTGGCGGAGCCCTGGGAGTTCCGCATCGTCCTTCCCAGCACACGTTGGGTCATGAGTGCCCAGAGGGCAGGGAGTGGAGGGGACCCCAACTGGACAGGACGGGAGTCCTACTGCAGAGGGCAGGGCAGGGAGAGCAGAGTCCACGGGCAGCCTTGGAAAATGCCATTGGGTTTATCCCTGGGCCTTGCTGAGCCCACTTATTAATCCTAATGGACTGCTGTAGGTTCTTTTGGAATCTATTTATCAAAATGTCACAACAATCCCTTCTTTTTTAATCCTTACAATTTTTACTCCCTTCTCAGCCAACTTCCTCTTCATGGTCCCACAGTGATTCTATTTCACTGTGGGGTTTTCTCCTCCCTTCTTCTCAGGATATAATTGTTTTAAAAATATTCTATAAAAAGGGAAAAGATTATCAAGAAAGGACGGAAGGGAGCAGATGGAGCCTTGTGTTGGGGTGCAACACATTTTCCTTCTAAATTGAATTTTTTAAATTCTCAATTCATTTTTTCCTTCCTCTAGGCCCAACTATGGAATTGGTTTGGGAAAGTTTATTTCACAATGCAGCCAATCCTTGATTGTTTTTTTTTTTTTTTTAAAAAAAAAACCCCTCTAAGATTTATCTGAGAAACAAACAACTCAGATCTCTCTTGTTATATCAGTAGAAAGTGATGTGGAAAAGCCCTGAGGAAATTCCCCAGCGGCCTCCTCACTGGGCAGCTCGGTGCAGTCATCTCAAGACACCTTCCAGTAGTGACACCTGCAGTCTGGAGTCCCAGGAGAAGTGCACAAAGGTGACTGAACACCAGCTCGTGACACATGATGACCAAGCCACAGGGCCAAGTGTATGAGAAGAGGCACAGTTGGGTCTGTGGGAGGGGAAGGCCAGCCTCACCGAGTGTTCCCCCTCAAAGGCTGCTCCTCTGGGTAGATAGCGGCCAAACTCTGTGCTTGCCACATGTGGGGAGGACTCCACGTCACTAGGCCAGGTCCCAGGAGCTCTTCTGCTGTCTGCAGGTGCTCGGGCGCAGACAGCGTGGGACAGTGACAGAGTGGGAAGGCAAGGCCAGATCCCTAAGGCAACAGAGTGACCCCCCTAGTAGGATTTGCAGAAGTCCGAGGCAAAGCACAGGAGCTAGAGAGAACTCCCCAGGGGCCTGTCTCCCAGGAGAGAGGCCAGGAAAAGCATTAGGGGGAGCCTGGTCATTTCCAAGAAGACAGCAGTAATAGCCAGCTCAGGGGTGGCTGTTGCCAACGTCTGTGTCATTGTGACCAGTGGCCCTGCCACAGCCCAAAGAAAGGATTCGGCCCTCACTCACACCCAGGGTGACAACGGTCCTCCAGCCCCACAGTGACAGAGTGCAAAGATGGCCTCCCGGGGCTCAGCCTCTCCTGCCCCTTCCTGGAGGCAGGTTTGCTTCTCTTCTGCTATGATGGTGTGTCATCAGTCACCTGCTTGCCTTTGTCCTCAGGAGAAGGTGCCAGCTCGGCCAGCTGCTCCAGCTGTGTCCCATCGCCCTGGGCTTGCCAGGTCTTCAGGAGACGTCTGGCTGGCACTGCTGTCCTGGGGCTGTAACTTGGAGGAAGCTCCAAGCTGGGCTCCTGGTGAGGGGGGCGCGCCCCAGGGGAGCTCAGCCGTCACCCTTGCCCTCTGCCTGCTCTCCTGAGCCAGGAGGCGGCCAGAGAGTTCTGGTCCCTCTTGAGAAGAGGCTGCCCCAACTACAGCTCTCTGTCTCTCTCCACAGAGAGCCCTAAGGTCTCCTTGGAACCCTGGAATGGTCCAAGACAATGGGAAGTTCACTTGGTATTTTATGGAAATTTGGTGATCATTTTAAACCTTACACCATACATAAAAAAAAAATGAACCCAAAAGAGGAACTTAAATAGAAAATGGCCTGGAGATGTAGATCAGTGGTAGAGAACTTGCCCAGCATGCCTGAGGCCCTGAGTTCCATTCCCAGTACTGTGAGGAGGAGGAGGAGGAGGAGGAGGAGGAGGAGGAGGAGGAGGAGGAGGAGGAGGAGAAGGAGGGGACTAATATTGACTATTGAAGCAGTTGAGTGCAAAGGTATAGATTGACAAAATAAAATTTACATGTGAATGAGAAGTATCAAGACTGCAGGTATAAAGTCAGTGAGTAAGAATATGTTTCACATCAGGCACACTCGTGTACACCTGTGATCACAGCAACTGGGGAGGCTGAGGCAAGAGGATCACAAGTTCAAGGCCAGCTTTGGAGAACCTGGCCAAAATAAAATAAAAAGGGCTGGCATGTGGCTAAGAGGTAGAGCACCAGTGGATTTGATCCCCGGTACTATAAATAAATAAATAAATAAAATAAGTTTCACACAAGAGTAAATAAAAATGATGAGAATAAGAAAAACCACTTTGAAACATTTTGAACCTCGTGTAGTGTACAAAAGTTAAAGCTGGTAGCTTTCAAAATTGTGAAACTTGTAAGACATTGTTAAGGTATTAACAAAGGATATGAAAAGGTGATGAGCAGGAATGTGTCAGTACATCCCATAAAGCAGGTAGGGAGTTGCAAAACCCTCCTCTTCTTGGACTCTATCTTAGGAAATGTCCCAGAGGAAGAACACCGCTGTTGTCACAGTGACACACTACAGAGGTGAAGAAGGTGCTCCTCTGCGCGGTGGGCTCAGCGGTGGAGGCCTGCTCACGTGTGTCGGCTCGGGTTCCACCCCCAGCGCTGCAAAAGAAAAGAAAGAAGTGGTTTTTCTGAGTTCACTGCACCTGACTTGACCTCCTGCCTCTGGTGGGCCCTGGCTGTGTGACCCTGAGGAAGTGACGCAGCACAGCTAGGCTTCAGATTCCTCATTTATAAAGTAGAAAAGGAGACACTCTCTGGTCCACAGTGGTCAGGGCTCAGTCAGCAGAGCAAAAAAAGTAGCTGGAGGCAGCAGCTCACACTGTCGCATGGGACAACAAGGAGGAGAAGCACTTTTCGCTGAGCGTGTGGGCTCTCTGGAAAACACTGAGAAGGTCATTATGGAAATTCTGACAAGGACATCTGTTTAGGATGTCCCAGGTAAAGACACAATGAAAATGTTCTACGTCCACTAGGATTATAGGTAAATAACCCACGAACACAGGGAGCAATGACTGGAAATGAACACCATATAGGACAACGAAGGAGACAATTTTAGGGAGTGTTAAGTCATTTTTTTAAATGTATTTATGATATCTGAAAATCAGGCCGGGCTCAGTGTCACAATCCTGTAATCCCAGCAACTCTGGAGGCTGAGGCAGGAGGATCGCAAGTTCCAAGCCAGCCTGAGCCATTTAGCAAGGTCCTAAGCAACTTAGTTGAGACCCTGTCTCAAAATCAAACATAAAAGGGGCTGGGGACGTGGCTCAGTGGTTAAGAACTTGTGGGTTCAATCCCTGGTTCCAAAGAGAAAACCAAGGACAAGCAGAAGGCCTGGAATGAGACTTGTCCAGTTACAGGAGTAGAAACCAGGCATCCCAACTGCCCACTGCAAAAGAAGATGCTAGGGACGGACCACGTTCACTCCTTCAGCTAGTCCTGTCCTGGAATCTTTGAAAACACAGCTCCTGCCCTCACAGGCCGGTAGGGAACAGTCAGCCAATTGCGCTGCAGTAAGTGCCCTCACGGAGGTGCGCACAGGGCTCTCTGCTCTGCAAGGAGCTGGGCTGGGGCTTCCTGGAGGGGACGGATGGGGAGCCAGGCGTAAAGGTGCTGGAGCTGAGCTGCTGAGGAGGGCGAGGAGGGCGGGACAGATGAGAACCGAGAGATGCGGCCCGCCCACAGGGGTCCTGCGTGTCACTCTAAGGAATCGGAGTTTTACCCACAGCGGAAAGGTGAAGGGGAGGATTGTCACAGGGAACTAAGGAGAACCGGAGACTGTCCCTAATGTCCACGAGAAGAGGATTGACAGGACGGTTGGGGAAAGGGGAGCAAGGGCCACAGAGGGGACTCGGTAACTTCAAAGTCTCCGGCTCCACCGGAGGAGGAGACCCACTACCTGGGAGACGGGACTCCAGAGCACTGGCCAGTTGGGGCCTGAAGACCTACTTGTGAGCTTGCTCAATTTGAAGTGCCTTCGGATATGTAAATGAAGGACCTTCCCCGGTTGTTGGATAAATGTCTCTGCAGTTTGAGAGAGTGATGCCCACCAGGGAGAGGGAGGAGAAAGAAGAAAGGTTTTTTTTTTGAAGTTCCACACTGTGTCAGGTGCTTCACATACCGTCCGTCTAGACATCACTCCAACCATGACTTTGGGAATGAGGAAGGTGGGGCTCCAGAAACTCCAGGAAAGAGCCTGGACTCCTCCAGATGTCCCTTCCCAAGACCTCCACAACAATTAGGGCTCTGTCACTAATGACTAAGCTAATAGTGTATTGTGAGAATTCAGGTCTGATGGTTGCCAAATTCAATGTTGAGTTTTTTGGGGATGTAGTGCGGGGGGGGGGGGGGTGCTGACTATAAATTCGAAGTATATGGAAAAGATAGATGGGCTTCTAAGAACCACACTTTGGAGGATGATCATGAATTTAAGTAGGAATTCTCTTTTTTATTATTTTTTTCTTGCCAACAGATTTCTTTTTTCCAGACTTGCCTTTTAATCTGAAATCCTAAGAGATATACTGGAAAGAATTCTGAGGTAAGAAGCATGAAGCATGGGGGCTGCTTCTCAGCTCACTACATGCTAGTGTCCTTGAACAAGCAGAGCCAGCCTCCCTGTCCCTGTCTGTCATTCTCTCTAAAATGAAGGTCTGGAAGACAAGAACAGGTGGCCCATGCATCTGTCCTGCACCATGGATACACCAACTGCAGATTGAAAATAGGGTGGCTGTTGTTTTATGTGTCTGTACTGAACATCTAAAAACTTCTTTCTTGTCATCATTCCTTAAACAATACAGTATAGCATCTGTTTACATCCATTTACATAAGTAACCTAGAGATGATTTAGAAGCATGAGTGGCATTTGCTGGCAAATGGATGGAAATGGAGACTGTCATGCTGAGTGAAATTAGCCAAACTCAGAAACTCAAAGGTTGAGTGTTTTCTCTCATATGCAGAAGCTAGAGTAAAATATAGGAAAGAGGAGGGAAGGATAAGATTACATAAAGAACTGTCAAATACAAATTAATAGATGAGCGAAAGGAAGTCTAGTAGAGTAGAGGAAGGAGAAGAGGGTAGAAGGAGGATCATGAGCTGACATTGGTTTCCATGCAGGTATGAGTTTGTCAGGGTGAACCCAACTATTATTTATAACAATGAAGCTCTAATAAACAATGAATAAAAATGTACAAGAGAATGTGCATAGAAGATATGAAAATACTGTGCCATCTTACCTAAGGTAACGGAGCATCAAAGGATCTTGGTGTACACGGGGATCCCGGACCAACCCCCTCGATACTAAAGGAAAAACGGCTGTACTCTTCAAACTTCATGGTGCGAATGAGTCTCCTGGATGTGCTGTTCAAACGCAGTTTCTTTCTCAGTAGGTCTGGGCTGGGGCTTGAGATTCCACATTTCTAACAAGCCCCCGGGGATGCACATGCCCTGGGCCACCATCATACTCTGAAGAAGCTCTCCCCTAAAAAGCCACCATGACACAAGCTTCAATGACAGCCAGATAAAGAGCAACATGTCAACAGCTGATAACAATCCATGTTGATTTTAGAATTTGAAAACAGATTTACTTTTCTATGAAAACTGCATTATAAAAGTAACACATGCTTATATATATTTTTTTAAATCACAGTATGTAAAGTACAAATGGGGCTGGAATTGTGGCTCAGCGGTAGAGCGCTCGCCTAGGACGGGCAGGACCCGGGTTCGATTCTCAGCACCACATAAAAATAAAGGCATTGTGTTGTGTCCATCTACAAAAAAAAAAAAAAAGAAAAAAAGATTCATTCTCTCTCTCTCTCAAAAAAAAAGTAAAGCGCAAAGACAGTGAAAAATCATCTGAAGAGCAATTTAACTAATGTACTCTTTTATCATTTAATTATGAAGACCAGCACAACGTTTAGTATTCATCTTTTTAAAATCAGAGTGTGTAACTAGGGTCTTTTCCAACTTGCTGTCAATCTGTTGGATGCTAATTTGAATTTGGTTCCTTCTATGGTGGTAGGAGTTGCTCCTGGGTTATATGATTTCAAGATGCTCATTCCTGGGATTCAGGAAAGGGGAATAGATCACTTTTCAGCGTCATCCCCAGTCAGACTGAATTGAGCTGAAGATGTCTAAAAGAGAAAAGAGCTAAGTGAATACCAAGGATAATTTTTAAGACAACATTCAGTGTTCAGATGTATGGAGAGGTGTTGCGGACATAGCTCAGTGGTAGGTAGAGCAATCACCTAGCATACATGAGGCTCTGGATTTAATTTGATTCCCACCATTGAGAGCTGATCAACAGGAGGTCCACAAATACACTGAGAGCTTGTTGGTCATTTAAAATAGGTATGAAAATTTTAAAAAAATGTAAAGCAAAGAAAAAAATTAAAAAATAAAATAGGTATGACATATTAGAAAAACCCAAATGGGGTTGATCTTGAAATATATAACTGTTAATTTAAGATGATGCATTCCAGGGGCTGGGGATGTGGCTCAAGCGGTAGAGCGCTCGCCTGGCATGTGTGCGGCCCGGGTTCGATCCTCAGCACCACATACAAACAAAGATGTTGTGTCCGCCGAAAAATAAATAAATAAATAAATTCTCTCTCTCTCTTTAAAAAAAAAAAAAGCACAATAGAGCCAAAAAAAAAAAAATGATGCATTCCAAATATCAAACAAATGTTGTTATTTACACTTTTCTTTACTTCCTCTAAGCAGTCACAATTCCTAATTTAGTGTACAGTGAACTTAATCGTAATTACAGACATGATATCTTCATATTTTATAACTTGAGGAACTTTTGAAACTGAGTATGTGCATCTATATGGATATCTATATTGTTGTTTACAACACAAGACAAATGGAAATAAAGCCTAAATATTGTCCGTATATAGCTAATGATGCACTAAGAGAAAGGGCAGTTTGAAATAATACAATCAATCCCTCAACTATCTAGTACAGCATTAAGTATACGGTATGCAAGTTAACATTTAGATCAGATACTCATCACTTAAGCCCCCAAACTTAGTTCAGAAAGACAATCCTGATCTAAAACAAATGCTACCTCTGTAGAGGATGGTGAGCACACTTTCATCTTTGGGATTTAGCATGTCATAATCATCATGGGTTCTTCTTTGCTAAATCACCCTAGAGTGAAACCTTGGATCATTTTTTTTTTTTTTTAGTATCATATCCACAAAGGAAGTTTTATTGGAACACAGCCACATTCACTTGATTGCGTATTGTCTGTAGTTACTTTGGTGCTATAATGAGAGAGCTGAGTCGTCTAGATGGAGATTACATATGATGCTCTCATCACTTCACACTGACGCTTGGCACACTATACACCACAGTGACGTGATTAAAACTCAACAAATTTTCAAGCACCATTGTGTATTGGTCATAACATGACATTTTCTTAAAAAAAAAGAAAGAGAAAAGGATCATATGTTTTTTTTAATCGTGTTTTTTTAAGTAATACATATGCACTATAGAAAGTTTTATACAATGCAATAAAACAGAAGAAAGCAAATAAAAAATCACCCTCCATCTCACTCTCCAGAAACAATCATTGTGAAGTGCTCAATGACCTTTTCACTCACACTGTTCATTTCCCAGGGTTACCATAACAAATGATCACAAACCATGTGCTTTAAAACTACAGAAGTTTATTCTCTCACTAGTTAGGGGGTCAGGAGTCCCAAATGACAGGGTCAGCACAGTTGCTTCCCTCTGCAGGCTCCAAAGGAGACTCTGTCCTGTGCATCTCCCCCAGCTTTTGATGTTTACCAAAGGTCCTGTTCCCTGCCCAAGACACATCATGCCAGTCTGCTTCACCATCATAAGGTCTCATTCTGTGTGTGTGTATCTCCCTGTGTCTCTCCTCCTCCTAGAAAGCACACAAGTCATTGGCTCTCAGGCCCTACTCCAGTAGGACTTCATCTTTACTAATCACATCTGCAAAGACCCTATTTTCTAATGAGGTCATATTCTGAGGTTCTGGATGGACATGAATTTGGTGGTCACTTACTCAACCCCTACACACAATATAATACATATTCGTGTAGTTGTAATAAGGTGATTACATTTTTATATAGCTTAGTTGTCTTTCATTTACTGTATCATGAAAGTGTCCCCATCTTTCAAAACAGGACTTCAGTTTTTGTAGAATGGTCCACCACGTGACTAGCCCATCATTTGAAGAACCAACCTGCCCCGTCAGTCAGCATGGCTCCAGTCTTTGACAAATGTGCATGTATGTGCCTAAATCTTTGGATTTCTCTCTGCTGATTTCCTTGCTATACATTCTAGTGAGTTTAATTATTGGATTAAGAACATGTGAAACGGCTTGTTTAATTGAATTCCAGAGACGGTAACAATTTCCCACCTCAGCAAGAGGAGAGGGCCTGTCGCATAGCATCCTGGTCTTGCTGCACACTGTAGTTTCTTTAGTTTAGTGTTTGACAAGTGGACAGCTGAAGAAATGTATTTTTATGTGAGGTTGCTTCTTTTTTTGTGGGTTAATTATTTACACATCCTTTTCTGAGCTATGAGTTTGTTCCTTGGGTCTCTGTCTAAATTTGTTTCCTCTCTCTCCGGTGGACTGATTGAGTAATCCTTATGTGAAGTGCCTGGGATCAGAAGTGATTTTTTTTTTTTCTGATTTTGCATTATTTGCTTATACTTACTGAGACATCTTGGGGATGAGACCTAAGGCTAAACATGACATTTCTTTTTGTTTCCTATATTCCTTGTACACAGCCTGCAGGGATTTTTATTCACTATTCTTAGTCTGCCTGCATTTTTACTGTGACTTATCACATGAGGTGGGTATGCAGTTCTCTACTGGTACGCAGGAGCTCAAAAAATTTTGAATTTTGGAGCATTTCAGATTTCAGAATTTTGGACTAGGGATGCTCAAGCTGATTTACTTCTTACAATGTTTATTTCTTTCTGTCTTATGGGTGTATATGTGGCTCACCCCACCCATTTTAGACTTTGTGTGAGCTAAGAAACCTAGACACCACCCTCCCTCTCCCCTTTGCCCATTCCCTGGACCACCTTTGAACTTTGTACAGATGTTAATCATGGCCTCTATTTGCATCTTAATTATTTACCCCTCTCTTTCTCTTCAAAGACTTTGAACCCTTTGGGGCAATGTCCATGTCTTATTCATGCTTTTGTGGTTTGGCTACTCAATAAGTATTTGTTGAACTGGATTGTTACATTGTGACTCAGAAACAATCACAATTCTCCGTTAAGATAAAATAGCTGAATAAGGGCGTGTAAAATAAAGGTTGATTGTAAATGGGACTCTAAATAAAGTGCAGGGGATTTAATTCATTCATGTTGTAATTCCACTTTAAATTTTTAGAAGTAGTAATTTTTTGCCCCTGTTTCTCAGCCTTATTTCTAGATAATTGGGACTGTGAGGAACATTGTCTAAATAGGCAGTGTTAGCAAAAATGAGCATACTAATTTTAATGTTAACAATGGAATAAAGACATTAAAGTATTGAGGATGGAATAAGAATTGCAGTTGTCAAAATTTTAAATTTCTCATTGTTTCTATTGAAATCTTGACTGTACTTGTTATAAATACAGCACAAATTTATGCACTTGTAGGTTTTAAAATAAATTCCCATTCAAAACTCAACTAGCTCTATCTGAGAAGTACTTGGAGAAAACCCTTTCACGTTTTCCTCCAGCAATGAGTTCATGAAGTGTTAACTTGAAAAGTTATGAGAGAACTTTTTAAAAATTGCTTTGCTGCAAGAAGCTTATCAATATCCTTGACAAGCATTTACTAGATGACCAAACGTGTCTCCACAGCGACACTAACATAAACCATTGCCACAAGAGGGTTTTCAGTTCTGATCTTTTATGCCTCCAAGGTCCTTGATGCCCATCCTTGTGCTTTGGTGCTCTTTGTTCTCCCATCCCAGGTGATCCAAATGCCGCTGGCCCTAGAGGAGCTTCTGTTGTGCTTGAATTCGGGACCCCCAAAAGACCACCAGAGACCAAGATCGATGTAAGCAGCAAAGAGGTGTTTATTGCGAGCTAGCTCGATCCTCCGTGCACACACACAGCAACTGGTGACGCTGAGCGGCCCCCAGCCCAGGGTTTACAGCAGTTTTATACATTCTTTGGAGAAGGCAGGGACCCCCCCACATACATCATAGCATCTCTTAGCAAATCATCACACACCGCGGGAAAATCAAATAACAACTCTAAAACATGATTAGCACATTCACTGGAGGGAACAAGTTGGGTAGGGGTGATTGGTTACTATAAGAGGGGGATTCCTTTGAACTGATTGGTTTAAGCCAGGAGGGGTGTTCGTGCTGAACTACATGGTTTCCCAACATGTTATCAACCACCATAAACTACTGGGAGGGTCATCTGGCATCCCAGGTATTTCCCTGTCTCATGCTGATTGGTGGCTGCTAGGGGATTGCTATGGATCCCCACCTAGCCTGACTGAGTCAGGGACACCTGGCACAGCATATCTCTCCTGTTATTTGTAGATAAACAACTTAGCAGGGTGGGAATGTGCCTAGGAGTGTTCTGTGGGTCTTTCCAAGGACAAAGGTGATGTCCCTTCCTTGGACAGGCTTTGCTCTGAGGTAGAGGCTGGTTTTTCACTTCCAAATCCTGGGTCCTGGGTTATGAATGCCCTCCCCTGGCCCTGTCACAACCCAAAGAGCTCTCTTCACTTTCTGCATGCTTGACACACTGTTGGGCACTTTTGTGGCTCTTTGGCATGCAGTGTGCCCTAGCTCTCGGGAAGCACGTTCTACTTTGCCTTGTGGACTGCAACCATCTAGAGACCTGGGCGAGCGTGCGCCACAGCCCCCTGTAAACACTCAACTATTTGAGACAATGGCTCTAACAGCGAACATTTGAAGGGCATCCACCTTCAAATGTTCGAGATTGAAATAATCCTCCAGGATCGTCGGAGTCCTGGCATTTTGGTCGTTGCCACAGCCTGCCCTCTTGAAGTTGCGGGGACTCTGGGCTCAGCTGTGCTGGGACCCTCCAAGACCCCGCCGTGAGCGCGCACGCAGTGCTGGCCAGCCCCGGTGAGCAGAGGCAGACCCCGGTTCTGCAGACCCGGCCTCCGGGTTCCACCGTCTCATCTCCCGGGCGTCAGGCGTGCTTTTGCAGAAGGGGCTTTCGGGCTCCTCCCGCGGGGCTTCCTCCAGCAGAGCGGAGGAGCGGAGAGGGGCTTCCGCGGACAAATGGATCCTGGGGGGGGGGGTGCCGAATTCAATCTGAGCCTCCTGCGGATGGTTCCAGGTCGCCCGCCCGGGGGGGAGGCTGGGTTGAGGAGCCATTTCGGCGGCGCGGGGATGCAACAGGACTTGGGAGGGGGGCGCCGAGGAGGCCCCTTGGCCCGCTTTGTTGGCGATGCCGGCCCTCCGCAGCCAGACCTCAAACGCGATTCCAAACGCAGGCGACCGGGCACTTCCTCGCACTAATTGGAGGGGGCAAGGGGTGACTCATATTACACAGTGCGACCTTCCCTCCCCGGGCCGCTAAATCCTAGCTTTAAAAGGAAGTGACATGGGTGGGGAGAGACGTCAGCTGAGGATCACTTTTTTTTCTTCCCGAAGGGTCCACCCCTTGGGTGGAGTCTCGCTTTTTCTTTCCAGCGTTGGCTGACTTACAGCTCCTGTAAAGTGGTGGCAATTTCTGAACCCCAGCCGGCTCCCTTTCAGTTTCTGGCTCTTAAGTCCATGTGCCCAGGGCTGCGAGGAAGGAGGTATGTGCTCTTGGTGCCATTTCCAGGCACCTTCTCTGGGTGTGGCCGATGTCTGGATCCCCTGCCCGCACCGTGCTCTCCTCGCCTGGGTTTCCTCGGACCTCTGGAGGGTAGGCTGGCCGCGGGAGCGGGCGGCCGCGGGGAGGTGCAGGGGGCCTGCGGGGAGCCGGGGGCGGCTGCG
Organism: Marmota monax; assembly: GCF_021218885.2. NCBI lineage: Eukaryota > Metazoa > Chordata > Mammalia > Rodentia > Sciuridae > Marmota > Marmota monax. Next base: position 6,864,294 of record NW_026692848.1, read on the forward strand.
CGGCCACCCGACGACCGCGGCTTTGTGCGGGGCTGGGGAGCGTGCCTTGCGGGGTTCCACTTGCAGCCGCTGCTCTTGGCCCCTCCACCCACTGCCCCCGATGCAAGCATTTTCTCTGCTGAGGATGAAGCTGGGGAGAATGTTCCTGATACATATTGCTCTCTTTTGTGTCGTGCAACGTGTTCTTCCGTCTTTGGCGTTTCTATGGCAACCACAAAAATACTACACCAAATGCAGACCCGACCTAAATTGATTTATTTGTATTTCCTTTCTGCGCCTGTTGTTGCTTGGGCTTGCTGGAATCCAGCATGGCTTGGTGGCTACCCCTCCTCACTTTCATTTTGGTTTTTCCCTATCACAGGAGGGCTGGGGGAGGGGAGTTGTCAAGGAAACAGGCATTTGTAATCACCTCTTTATTTACTTATTTTGGGGCCTATGAATTTCTCCATCATATCTAGGAATTAAAAACGGAGTACTTTGATGTTTATGCAAGTCTTTAGTGTCTGGGTTTTTTTTTTTTTAGAAAATCTAAACATTTCTTAAGATGTGATATTGACTGCAAGCTAAGGAGAAGGAGTGTTTATAGGAAGGAGGTGAGATCCTTGAAATAAACTTTCAGAGAGTGCCTGAGAACTCGCACTGATAAATAGTTATCAGCTACCCAGGCTTGCCTACATAGCTCAGTATCTTTAAGATGGGTCTTTGCTCTTGTGTGAACTTACGGTAGCATTAATTCAAAGTTCAGTTTGGACCTGGGGGGAACAAATGGTAACAACCAGCAGAATTTTCCATGTTTTGTTTGTGCATTGCCCTTAGGTGGGTTACCAAGCCTGTTCACCCTTGTTAAAAGTGAAGGTTGATGGACTTTCTGTTCCAAAACTGTAGGATTAACCCATCTGTGCTTATTAGTTAACCATCTTCAGCTGAGGAAAAAAAAAAGTCAAGAGAGGGAAGGAAGTTTGTGAGTGTGTGTGTGTGTGTGTGTATGTATATATGTGTAGGTGTGCCAGGAGAATAGGGCCAAAATATCACAAGTCCCAAGTTAAAACTACAGAATTGTCTTCATGTTCTGTTTGGGGAGAAAGACTGATTTTTCAGAAAAAAAAAAAGAAAATTATTATCTACTTTTTTAGCAAATTAAATATAATTAGAATCAAATAACACATCTCTTAGAAAGACATAATCCAAATGGACCTATTAACAAATGCTGCTTAAACTGATGCTTTTTTTCAGTCCACGAGGAAATATTTAATAATAAAAGACCCTATGCTTTTGATGGGCAGCCTAAATTACCAAAATTACATTACCAACTCCATACTGGATTCCTAAAATTATTTGTAATGAGATCTGTGAAGTTTGCTTAGTTCGATCCCCACCTTCACCAAAGGAAGCCTAAAACATTGCTTAGAATCCTGAGTAACCCTGCCAGGTGGGAGCAGGAAGAAGGGGCGGTTTTAATGAGGCTCTGTTTTCAGAGAGGCTCATCTAAACATGCTATTATCTATGTCTTATAAAAGTGACTACAGCGCGAGAGAGATCCCGAGCATTTCAGATTCAGAAGTCATCCAAGAATCTTGGGGCTAAATAAATAGCAGGTACAAAGCTAGAACTGAAAGGAAAGACAAGGGAAGATTTAAAGGGCACAGCCCAGATAAGTATTGTCAAAAGAATACGACCCTCATTTTGAAAAGCACATGTCAGTTCACATAGAGAGACGGTGGGATGGTAGGTTTTCAGTGCTTGTTCTGGAAGGAATTTATGCCAAGTCACTGTTTTTCTAGCCTGAAAATGGACCTAAAGGATGTAGAGTTCCCACATGACCTTCCAAAGCAAATTGACAGTGTATAAGTCAAAGTCTGCTTTGTGAGCTCTCTTGAGTTTCCAGAGCAGGCATTTCAAAAAGCCTAGTGGTATGGAATTCAACGAATAGTAAGAACCCTATGGAAGCATAGCCCCAAACAAGAAAATGAAAACCACTTTGTGATATTCAGAGAGAGGTTAAAATAATTAGCCGTCTTGAGCTGGGGAAGGTAATGCTGCAGCGGATGTGAATTCGGGGCTCTCTGGAAGAGGCTGAATGGAGGTGACGCTGAGTTAACAACTGAAGCGAGGCAGTCATTGCCTTGGTTTTCACCATCTGCAAGAATCTGACTCGGTTGTTGTGAAACTAGTGAGACAAGTAGAAGGTATATCTTAGTCACAGGGGAAATGTGCATCTTCTAGGTCCATTTTCAGGCTAGAAGGTCTGCTCTCAAGTTTAAAATCCACCTTAACAGGGTGGTACAGTGCAGGAGAGCACCCAGCTGGAGAGGAGGAAGTGGCATGCAGCTAGTCCTTGAAGTTCACCAGGTGGAGGAATTCTTGCCCAGGATGCCCCAGAAAGCAGAGATGGGTGATAAAGAATGGATCATGGATCTAGCAAGCTTCCTGGTCCAAGCAGAAGTCAGTCTTCAGTGGAGAAACCAAGCAGGTATGCTCTGTGCTGGCTGAAAGAATAGAAGCAGATACAGATTCAGGAACAGAATTTAAAAAAAAAAAATCAGTTCAAGAAGGACTTAAAAGAAAGACTGACTTCAAGACGGAGTCCTTATCCCCACCCCTTCCACCCCACCCCAGCCCTGCTCCCCTAGTACAGGGGTTTGAACCCAGGGCTCTCTACCACTGAGCTACATCCCCAGCCCCTTTTAATTTGTATTTTGAGTCTGGGTTTCAATAAGTTGCCTAGTCTGCCTGTGAACTTGAGATCCTTCTGCCTCGGCCTCCCAAGTTGCCTACAGGTGGATCATACCGGATTCCAGGTGTGCTAGCGCTACCTTGTGTGCAGAATCCTTCGTAATCCATTAATGTTTTAGCTGGAGCTCAAAACTTAAAAGGTTAGACTTAAGTCAAAATTTAAATATGTAAGAAAAAAATTTGAGAAGAGGGAACCTCAAATGTACCCTAATAAGACATCCTCCTAATAATTCCTACCACTGCTATTGCTTAAAGTCATGGGTGCTCTGATGGCCATTTGGTGGACAGTGCAATTTGTCCTACCTGCCATATTCTGGAAGGAGGGTGGTGGCATGGAAACAGGTGGCATTCACGTTTCTGAGTGGGTTTTGGTACCCTGTTGGAGAAACATGTCAGCGCTTGTGCAACATTAACAGAACCTGGGCAGCTTTAGTACAGCAGCCTCTGTCTATGACAGAATGAGTTAGAAAGCTCGCATCAGAACCCAGAAATCTGGCTTCCTGTGTGTGCTTGTGAGGGGCAGCAACACTGCCAAGGCCGAGGGAAGAGGACCCCTCTGCACAAGTGCTTATTGTGTATCTCTATGGGTCAGGTGAGCAGAGCAGGCACTTTCAATGCCAGAGCCTTCACCCCTCCAGTGGGCGTTGAAGGGACAGCCTGTGACTGGCTGACTCCTGTTTTCTTCTAATGATAGGATTAGAAGAAATGTCCTCAGAGCAATGTCTGTCGAACATCATCATGGAGCCATCTTTCTAACCTGCCTTTTCCAGAACGTACTCTTGCTCCACCAAGATGGCCTACCTGTTTTCCTTCCGTCATCACTTTGTTGCTCCAATCTGTTTTGCTCTACTTCTGTCTTTGACTCCAAGTCACAGCTTCCAGTCACCCTTCATTCATTCATTCATTCACCCACACAGGCAGACCACCCATCCATTATCCATCCATTCAACAAATAGTGTTGAGTGTGACGTCACAGGCACTGTATGTTGTGACATAGCAATAAGCAGGAAAGTAGTTCTCCTCTAAGAAGCTTAGGAACTAGCAGGGAGGCAACGTGGCAACTCCAGGGGACCCTTACGTTCCACAGACGCATTTGTCAGCTAATGACACTGAACATAGTTTCATTGAACAATTTTATACATAGATCATGCTAGATAGGGAAGAGTGTGTGATTAGTCATTGATTGTTGTCTATTTTACTTTTTTCCCCCTTGTTGGTTGAGTGTAAGGCTGGGAAACATTTGTTAATTAACAAAATGGGAAGAAGCAGGATTTCCGGCCCTGGTATGAAAGGCTTGGGTATTCTCTTTCCAAAAGAACAAGCTAAGCGAGATCATCTGGAGCTTTCCTCTTGTTTTGAGTTGCTCCTACATTTCCCAGGGACTATAAGCTCCCCCCAGGTAGACATAAAATGTAGCATGCTTTTAAAAAGAGAAGCTGCCTTCATCAAAATTGTATGCCCACTGACGTCATGAATCCTCATTTCCTGTGAAGCTTATTCCCCACAACTCATTCCAAGTCCATGTCTTGTTCCAATAGGAATAAGGGGTTTTTGCCCCCTGACATGTAGAAATAGCGGGTCACCCAGGCCAGGCGGAGAAGCCATTTCGACAGCTGTGCTGTGGTCTTCCCTTCCTATTCACGTTGCAAAGCTCCTCCTGGTAGAACAGTTTGCCCCACTTCATTTCTACCTTAGTCTGGAAATCACATGGGCAGCAAGACAGAGTTCATTTGGAAGACCTGCCCCTGTGTTTGGCTGGTCTGGGGAGAAAGAATGCAGCATTTTCTTTGTGATTTCAGTCTCAGGAGAGATCATCTTGTCCCTCCAGCATGAAGCTGATCCCTGTCACTTCTTGTCTCTGCTCTCTTGGGTAAGACCGAGGAGCTACTTCAAGGTCCTTCCCCTGTGGAGTCTGTAAGAGGAGAGTGCATTTTGGATTTTATGGTAGTTTGAAGCTGACACTAAAATGCTTGCAGGAGAGGGTTCCTCAGTATGGGGGATGACAGGCAATTTGCAGACAGTGAGGTGTCTGGCCCATAGGATATGTGAAAATGCCATCCACATTGAGTGCTCCCTGCATGTCAGTCTGTTTATTAATTCATGGTATCCTCATAAACACACTAGCACGTCAAAACTGTTATCACTTTCCCCTTACAGAGAAAGCAAGTAGAGGGATGGGGATGTGGCTCAAGCGGTAGCACGCTCGCCTGGCATGCGTGCGGCCCGGGTTCGATCCTCAGCACCACATACAAACAAAGATGTTGTGTCCACTGAAAACTAAAAAAATAAATAAATATTAAAAAAAAAAAAAAGAAAAAAAAGAAAGCAAGTAGAGATTAGCAAGACTTCCAGGCGTGGTGGCACATGTCTGTAATCCCAGAGGCTCAGTAGGCCGAGGCAGGAGGATCACAAGTTCAAAATCAGCCTCAGCAACTTAGCAAGGTCCTAAAGCAACTCAGTGAGACCCTGTCTTTAAATAAATAAATATTTTTAAAAAGCTGGGGATGTAGCTCAATAGGTAAGTACCATTGGGTTCAATCCGGGTTAAAAAAAATAAAAGGCTGACTCAACTAGGATTGTAGCAGAGCTGAGATTTGAACCCAGTTTCTTGCTTTCCAGAGCCTGGCTTTGAAACCCCCAAGTATGCCTGTGTTGCTGTGGCAAATTCTTCAGGATTCCCAGTGCCTGGTGCTCAACCCAGTACAGAGCAGATGTGCAGGAGATTTTCCTTTAAATAATGAACAAAGCTGGACCACAGAGACCTTCCCCTTGCATGCTTCCATCCTAGTTTGTAAGAGCTGCAGAAATACTGCAAGAGAGAAGTATTATAGAAACTGGAGGAAAACTCAGCAGTGCTGATAAGATGTGCTGCCATCATTTCCAGGGAATGTGGTCTATTGTGTTTTAGTCAAAGACCTGAGATGGGAGCAGGGGAGGACCCTGTGGTTAAAACATCTGAATCCAAGCTGTGCTCAGCCCAGGGTTTAGCCAAGGTTGAAGCTCCCTGAGCGGCAGCACTTAAGGGTACTCCCAGGGCTGCTCTTCCTGGTTCCCGAGGCTGTGGCTGGATGGAATCCAAGGTTTTCTTTCAACCTTTTGTCGAATTTCATCACTGTTAAGTTTAAAGGCAGATCTGGAAAGATACTGCCAGGGCTCATCTTGGACAGAGTTGGAAATGAGAATGGGAGAAATGGATTGATCCAGCAGTGAGATTTGCTCTGTCTCCCATCTCTATGGGCTCCTCCTGAGCAGTCAATTCTCTGTGGGCAGAGGTTAACCAAGGCTGATGAAATTTTAAAGCACCAAGCACATCTTCTTCCCGGGATGCTGTAGCCAGAAGCATACAGTCAATGCGGTCATCTGAAATTTTACCCTGGATCCTACTCGTAAGTCACCTAGCCCATCCCCTCTCTGTCCTCCCTTTTCCACCGTGGGGGAAGGTGGGCCGAAAGGAGACAAGATGAGCCACTTCCGTCCTGGAATATGTGGACACCTTGTCTAGCCACCCTTCCACCGTCTGTCTGTTTCTCTGATATTTTCTCTCTATTCAGCCTTCAAAAAACAGGAACTCTTTCTAGATGCAGGACTATAGTATATGATAATTATTTCTTGACAGGTTTATCTTAATTACTGCAGTGGTTCTTACTGATGGCACAGGGTTCTTAATTGTACTGTTTTTAGCACAAAACAGAGCAGCTGGCCCTGAACACACATGGCACTGTAGCCTGGAGAAAACTGGGGTGCAAGAAGTCGGGTGGTCAGGTGGCCCGTGTGGTCTCTCAGCCAGGCTCTCCCAGGGCAAGACTTCTCAATCTCATTACTATCGAGGTTTGGGGCCAAAGAATTCTCGGTTGAGGGGCTGTCCTGCGTGGGCTAGGCTGCTGAGCAGCATCCGTGGCCAATCCCATTAGATGCCATAATAGTCCCCCTAGCCCTAGGCCTAACAACATGTTCCAGAAATTTCCAGTTATTGCCTGAAGGGACAGAATTGCCCACCACTGGGAACCACTGCCTGAGGGAATTTGCACATGCAACTCCTGTTCTCTGAAGTCCTGTTGGTCTGCTCCTCGATTTCTTGTCTCCTTTTATTTTATTTTTTTTTTTCAGTTGTAGGTGGACACAGTACCTTTATTTTATTTGTTTTTATTTTTATGTCATGGCAGGGATCTAAGCCAGTGCCTCACATATGCTAGGCAAGTGCTGTACCACTGAGCCCCAGCCCCGGCCCTGTAAACCTTCTGAGGACTCATTTTCTGACAAAGATGGGGGAGGAGGGGTGTCCCCACCAAAATGGCAATTTATTAATTTAAATTCACAAATACTTTAAGAGAACTTGGAAAATCATACACTGAGTGAAAGGCACACGTGGAACGATGCAGTATTGAAATATGTGGGGCTTCTGGTAAATCTGCATGGAGAATGCTCTCAGAACCAGGGTTTCTCGTAACCAGAGTGACAACTGGGAGCTGGGTGTGACTGGGTGGCCTGACAGGGCTCCACCCAGGACCCTTCCCCCTGCCTGGTGGGGTTGGTCTGCAGCCTTCTCCTTCTCCCTCAGGGAGAATTCGCTTAACCTTGATTCACAGATGATTAACAGCTAATCTACTAAGGTCCTCCTCCCACTTCTTGCCGGGAGTCTCATTCCTGCTAGAGAAGGAGGCGGGGAGTTCCTGGAGGAACCTCCATTCAGGACCTGTGGGTTCTCCACCAAAGTCGTGGCAGAAATTAAGGATGTGTCAGAGGCACAGGCAGAGACTCGATTAGGAAAGCAGAGACAGGCAAGGGAGAATGCGGGTCATCTCGAGAGCCCGAAGCAGCAAACCTTGCTTTGGGGTGTTAATATTTATGGAGGACGGTAGCTCCGCAGTAGCTAGGGCCGAGCTGGAGGTGGAGTCGGGATAGGGTTACACAGTTCACCCTGGTCTCCCTGTGTGCTGGCCCATTGCCCCACATTGGGTCACTTTTGCAGGCGAAGACGTGGGCCAAGGATGAGGACTGAATTGCTCACCAGTTGCTTCTTTTGTTCTCCATCAGTTCATAGTGTTGCCTGTGTTCCAATGGCTTATGGATACTTTTCCTTTGAGAGAATTTCCTTTCTGTATCCCCAAGTTCCTATCTCATCCCCAGCCATGAACTTGCTTCCCACCACCCAACCCCATCCTTTGAAGCCTCCCTTCTCTGTTGCTTCCCCTATGAGGGGCCACCTTGATGGCCTTCCTGGGCCACCTGCTCCGCCCCCTTCAGCTAGGGCCTTAGTTGTTCTTCCTTGGGGGACACTTGGGTTCCATAACTCCTGTGTCTTCCCATCTCCCTTCCTTCCAGACCTTAAAGATTGACAGGAGTGAGATGAGTCTTTTATTCTATCTTCTCACACAGAACCCTATTAGAGCATCCAGAACCCTATTGGAGCATTTTTGGCCAAATTCTTGTGTTCAGGCTATCAATTACCTCGCACTAGGGGTGCAAGAATGAATCTGATGCCAGCCATGCCTTGGAGGAGGGCAGGGTAGCAACCTAAATAGGTCATTTGAACACCCTGAGATCAGGTGTGTACACAGAGCATTGTGGGGACACTGAAAGGGGACTACCTGACCCCCCACACCCACCCACACACCCACCAGACGTCAAGTCAGGGATTCCAGAAATATTTCCTAGAGTAAACCCTAAGTTACATCTGGGAGTGGGGGACACTCATCCTAATGTGCTTATGTTACCAATGTTTTTGCCCCTTAACTAGTTCTTTTCCCTCAGGATTGTGGAACCACTAACAAGACCAAGCTCCCAGCGAGCAGCACAGGGGACTTTTATCCTTGGTCAGAATAGGAGAAATGGGAGAGAGACTTGCGAATCACTTACCCTCCCCGGGGAGATGGAGGCTACAGAAGGGGTGGAAGGGGTGGGGGGCCGGGGAAGGGGAGGATATTTCTGTCTTTTCTGGGAATGGGTGGAGATTTTCCAGGAGGTTGAGCACCACTCCTTTTTGCTCCTTTCTTTCTGGTTCTCCTCCTGGCCATTGTCAACAGTTATGGCCCTGGTGGGAGGGGTGGTCCTTGGGCCTGCAGTTTGGGTTCTAATGAAGGTTGCGGTTGCCTGGGGTCACTCTGGCCGCTATCTTAGATCCAACCAAACCATTTCGAGAGCCTGCAGGAAGAGGAATTTCTGGCCTCAGGCATCCTTGTCCTGGGAGATAAGCAAGATTAGTGCTGGGTAGCATTTCTGTAGGTCACCTGGGCAGTACAAGATTGGGGGTGAGGGAGACAGCACTTGGTTTCCGGGAGGCTGGAATGGGAATCAGAAAGAGATGGAGATGGAGGGATCTGGCCTGGTAAGGAAGGGACTTGGAGGTTGGGCGAGGCTAGAGTTTCACTGCGACCCTAGGAAGGATGTGGGCTGTCCCAGCAGGAAGTAAAGGGGCCCAAGAACTGAATCACCTTGTACATGAGGTAGTTAGAGGGTCCCTCTGCAGACCTGGGGAAGGGGGATGGAGGGGAGGGAGTCAGTCTGAGAGGTCAGCAGAACTGGATAATGTGTCGAGGGCCTCTTCCACACTCTAGAGTAGTAAATACAGGAAACAACAACAACTTTTCTGTGTTATTCTTTCCAAGTGTGGCTCACTGCATTGAGTTTTTAACCTTGCCACGTATGCACCTCAAAAAGCAGCACTTTATTCAGCCTGCTGTGGTATGAACTTTACAGAAAGTGTCTCATTCATCCTTTCGCCATCCACACCGAATTTTCTCTAATTTGATTTGAAACTGAGGACCACAAAGGTTAACTAGGTCCTAGAGTCGCCATGACTTTGCTCTGTGGTGAAACAATTGCACATACTTCCTGGGCTCGTTCTTGCCTTTCCCCAGTCTCGCTGGATCTTCTTTCAGGCTGAAGAAGTTTCCTTTAGCTTCAAAATGTGCAGAGATTTTTTTCCATCTCAATCCCTCAAATCAGAGGAAAACTTAAGAAGTTACCAAGACCGAATGGTCTGATGAAAGTTTCACGGGATCACTAAAACACTAATTTGACCCCCATTTCTAGAAGACTAAAAGGAGTGAACTTTTACAGGTGACTGGGAGAAAGGATCATAGAGAGTTTGCCCAGTTTTTTATTATTATTATTTTTTATGTTGGTTCCAGGTTTCGCTGCGTTAGGGCTTCCTCTGACTCCCGCCATCTTCTCAAATGGCTGAACGATTGCTTGTCTCTCCACAGTCAGATCAGCAGCAGCTCCAGTCAGGCTTGCTCCCCAGAGAAAATGTTGCTGAAAGCTCGGTCCTTGTCCCTGATGCCAATCCAATGACAAGGACAAGTTTTGAGAAAAAGGAAAAAGACAGTTTATTGTTTTGCTAGCAAAAGAGAAGCACCGGGGACTCCTGTCCCAAAGGCTGTGATTCTGCCCATCAGCAGGAACAGGGGGCTTTTAAAGAGGTGATTCAAAGAAAATGAGGTTAGGGAGGAGAGATCAGGGAGAAGATCAGGGAGAAGGTTGGAAAAAAAGAAAAAAACGTGAATTTCAAAGCGACAAGGGAAGAATCAAGTGAAGCCTTGTTAGAGAAATGCCCCCCCTTCAACATGGACTTTGTAAGGTCTGCATCTAGCTGTGTCCTGAGGGTGCTGAGCTGGCCACCTGTCAGTCAACATGCCATCAGTATGGTGGGAATGTTTCATCAGTGACCACCTGGGGGGTTGCCTGCCTGCTCCACTGAACACTCTCCATGAGCAGTGTAGACAGGGGCCTTTTAGGGACTATGAGGAGTGACAGAGAGGGAACAGGACTAGGAACAGCCTGGACTGGGCCTCAAGCACGGCCTTTGACTTTCTGTCCGAGAGACCTTGAGCTCACTCAGACCAGGAGCTGAGTCTTGGTGTGCGTTGTCCCTGGCACTAGGATTTGACTTATCCAAGGTCCCCTTGAGTGTGGCCCTTGTTTCCTGGCCTGCTCAGTGAGGCGTCCAGGTGAATGTGCACTCGGCAACGGAGGCACCGCGTGCGGAGGTCGTCTGGGTGTGTGCAGAGCTGCGATCATCTCAGTCATCTCGCTCTCAAGTGACAGTTTTGCAAGACCTGAGGGAACCTTTTTTTTTTCAATGCTGGGGCTGGAAGCTAGGGGCACTATGCTACCGAGCTACAGTCACAGCCCCTTTTAATTTTATTTTGAGACAGTCTCACTAAGTTGTCCAGGCTGTCCTTGAACTAGCGATCCTCCTGCCTCACCTTCCCAAGTTGCTGGGATCACAGGTGTGTACCAGGATGCCCAACTTCCAAGGAAAAGATTTATTAAATTGAAACAAAGTTGCATAGGCTCTGATATGACATGCACAATTCCCATGGAGTTTGAAGACACAGCAGAGGCTTTTCAGACTTAGTTGCAGCCTCCCACACTGAAGGAACATCTGTGGTGGTTTTGAGAATGAAACTGAGCTGGGTGGTCTCTGAGTAACTCTGGGAGCAAGGACCTTGTTGTGGTCTCCTGGCTTCTTCTTCTACCATCCAATTCCAAATGAGGAATCTGAGTCATGAGGTTGGGTGGGATGGAGTCACCAGCCAGAGTATGCCTGCCTGGATTCTTTCCTTCTCCGTTCCCCGTTTCTGATGGCATATTTGATGGAGGGCTGCTTGGTTCTCTTGCCCCTGGTCTCTGGTCACCACCTTTACATACCTTCCCTTGTTTCTGCTAGAGAAACCCCTTCTCTGGATGATTCCAAAGCCTACTCTGTGCTCTCCTCTCTCCCGTCACCTTGGACAAGCAATTGCTGATCCTGTTGCCACAGTGTACACGTTACCCTTACGTTCTCATGCAGGTGCTTACACTGGGGTTGTCTTTGAAATCTGAGCACAACACGTGTGTGAAATTTGCCAGTTCACATCTTAACAAGTTGTCCTGAGCATCACTATGAGGGTCTCATGCTCCCCAGTGGGGCTGGAGAATAATTGGGCCCAAATCTCCAAAGCTTGGGTGGGACTTGTAGTAATAAATGGAAGAGGAACCAATAGGCATTCCTTTTCTCCCTTTTTACAGAAAGATGTTGGAGGAGAAAAGCAGAGCTATGGACAGGCAGACCGGGGACAGGTGCACCAGGGACAGGCAAGCCAGGGACAGGCGAACCAAGTTTTACTTGATATATTGGAGAAAAAGAAGGAAGGATGGTGGAGCGCTTTCATTAGCATGTGTATGCATCTGTGTGTGTGCATCTGTGTGTGCGCATCTCTGTGTGTGTGCATCTGTGTGTGCGCATCTGTGTGCGCATCTCTGTGTGTGTGCATCTGTGTGCATCTTCATGTGTGTGCATCTTTGTGTGTATCTGTGTGTGCATCTGTGTGTGCGCATCTCTGTGTGTGCACATCTGTGTGTGTGCATCTTCGTGGATGTGCATCTGTGTGTGCGTATCTGTATGTGCATCTGTGTGCGTCTTTGTGTGTGTGCATCTGTGTGTGTGTGTGCGCATGCAGCCTTGCTCTTTTCAAAACGGTGTTGGTAATTGTGGCTGTGAGGTGCTACACAATCCAGGAATTCACAGCAATCATTTGAAAATGGACATGGTGCGCTGCTGAGGCAACTGCACACAAGAGGTGGAGCGTCCAGCCCAGTGCAACTCCCTTTGAAGGATTCATGGGGGTGGAACAGCGGGCCTTGTGGGGCAGGGCCTGATGAAAATGGAGAAAGGTGTTCCTGACCACGGAGTTTAGCTCAGATTAAACCAACAAGTCTGCTGACACATGTCACCCGTTTAGGAGCCAGAATCACCCATGTCTGGGCGCGAGCACTCAGCCGTGTGGCCCCCTGGCCCCAATCTGAATATGCAGTGAGCAAAGATGCTGTTGACACCCTTGTGCTTCATTAGGCTTCATCTGATTTCACTAGAACTCCTGGCTCACCAAGCTCGACCGCCTGGCTTCCCAGGTAGGCTGGGAAAGCAGCTATTGGTAGCACGTCGTCTCCATCTTAGAGGTGAAGATGCGGAGCTCATGTAGCCTTTGTGTTACCCTCAAAGGCACCAGTCCTTTGGCTCTGAGTCCCTGTGCCAGTGTCCTGGTCGACACCCTCACCCTGGGCAGCCCCTGCAGGTTCTGCGTGTTTGGGCTCCATGTTGTGAGTGCAAGCACCTGAGGTCCACTCACAATACAGAGAAAAGGCATCAAGAGGACACACCCCGCTGCAGGAGTGCCTTTCTCCCTGGTTGGCTGGTTGGCTGGTTTCCTAACATGTGTTGGGTGTTTTTTTTAGTGGCATGATAGAAAGTTCTAGAAGGCTGTCTGATCAACATCTATATCTGGACAGAAGGTAGATTAGATGCCTAGTTCCCCACATGAAATACTGTGTGGTGGACATGGCTGACCCTTCAGTCTGTTCAGTTTAGGAGAATTTCTTCACCACCAACCAGGGCCAGACCCATGTGGGATACTAGATACAAGGATGGGATACATCATGGCTCCCAAGGAGTCCAGCGCTGTGGGAAGGTGGACATGTGTGCAGAGGGAAGTGACATTCATCTCCACCACGGGGCCTTGGCCCTGTGCAGGACCTCTCATGCCATTGGTCTCACTCACTCACACAGGGAGTGGTGAACTGGCCTCGAGGGACCATGAGAAGACAGGAAGGAGGCCCCAGTGTTGATGCCAGGGCTTGAGCAGGGTTTCCAGGGTCTCCAGGGTCGAGCCCACACATTTGGCAAATCAGCAAAGGGGAAGAGGGAGAGGAACAGAGGGGCCAGCAAGTTCCGGGGCTCAGAAGCACCGACAGGAGCCTGCTCAGAAACCACACCAGCACGAAGGCTGTCCTGGCCTCTCCCCACCCCCTGGGGAGGCAGGGGCCTCACTTTCACTTTTTATTTTCAAAACACTGCACATTCCCGGGGGCGGCGGCAGTCTTCCACTTTATCTTTTGAATTCTCGCCATTCTTTCCTGCAGGAGAGCGAGAACATTTGGTGTCCCCACTCCCCAGGATGGAGCTTCCATAAATATTTGTTGAAGGAATGAAAGAGCCCTGGAGGAAGGGGCTAAGAAATGGACAGCCCAAGGCCAGGGGAGGGCTGCCCCTCCGTCTCCCCAGTAGCTTGGCTCGAGCCAAGATGGCATCATAGCAGCAAGCTGCTGGTTCAGAGGCTGCTTTTGTTTAAAAAGAGAGAGAGAGAGAGAGAGAGAGAGAGTTGAATTGCTTCGTCTTTTGTTTGTTGGAGTGGGCTTTAGCTTGGTACCATAGAGTCACCAGTCCCTAACGTTGACCGTTCCTGGGCAATGGGAATCCCTTCACAGGGCACCTCTTGCTCAGGTCTGAGGTCAGATTCCAGAAATGGGTGCAATTCATTGTTGAGCTGGTGCTGGGGGCCGGGCAGGGCAGCTCACAATCTATACAATTGAGCTAGCTGCTGACTTAAAAAAAAAAGAAAAAGAAAACCCCTTTTTCAAATGATATGTCCTTACTTTCTGTTATAAAATATCTTCCAGAGTTGGACAGATTTGAGGAGTTTTCCCGTCAGTAAAGTCAAAGTACCATTGAGTCAGGGCAGCTCCATGGTGTCTAAACTGGGCTCTCACTTAGGATGCCACCCTCAGAGTGAGGCTCGGCTTTTACAGTCTTGAAGTCCTTAACAGTCTTTGGAAAAGGAAACCCACACTCTCATTTTTTCCAGGTCCTACAAACTACCCATCGCGTCCTGCATTGAGTTGAGAGTTCATTGAGCTTCCATGTGTGCCAGTTACTGTGGAGTGGCTACAGTGCCCCCCTAACTGGACAGATTCACAAAAGCGGGACCTCAAGGCTGGGCAGCAGTGGTAGTAACCAGCAGTGGGCAGCTGGCACTGTGGGTAGCGCGGGTCACATTACTGCCACCTCAGTCTCCAAATGGTGCCCTGTGGCTTTTAGACCTTGATGTGCTCAGAAATCTATTGTGCAGCATCATGACTGTAGTTAATAATAATGAATTCTATGCTGGAATGGGGCTGAAAGAGCAGGTTTTGAACGTTCTCACCACAAATGATAAGCAGGTTGGATCTTAACTATCTTGATCAAATCGTCTCCCCATGTAAACGTGCATCAGAACGTCATGTTGTAGACCATAAACATACATACTTTTTAACTTGTCAATTAAAAAGTAACTTTAAACATCTGTGATGAAACAGTTGCCAAGTCCTTCACATCCAGCACGTGATTAAACTTTCCGCCAAGTCTTATCAAAACCCAGCCTGAAACATGGCTCTATGTGGATGATACTTCTCTGTTTCTAAGGAAGGAAGATTCATAAAAAGAGGTGCCAAAGTCCAAGCCTGAAGTTACTCCAAGTAAGAGAATTCTTGTCCCAAAGAGGATGAGAACTTAATCATTTGTGTGTGTGTGTGTGTGTGTGTTAATGTAATTATCATTCCCCCTTCTGTATTTTGGCTGTCTCTGTGGTTCAAGTCATGAATTAAAATGCACCTTTCAAATTTTCCAAGAGCATCAAGTTTACGTTCAGAGAAGGTAACATTTTTGAGGGGGAAAAAAAGTACAAAAAAAAGCAGAGTTCTCAAAATGGTACTTGAATACTCTCAATATTGGGCGAATCTGCTAACCTTGTTGTCAGGAAATTTGTTTTCAGATGGAAAGGATAGAACAGGGTGAAGGTGAAACTGCTTCCATTTTGAATGATCCCCATTGTTCCCGCCAAGACAAACCACTTTCTCAGGAACAGAATGAGCCCCACAGGTCCTCGATCTTTGAGGTCCCCTGGGGAGATGGGAAGACAGGAGACAAGTAGAGTTCCTTGTTTTCAACCCTGGGAAGTGTAAATGCTACAACTTTTATTGTGGTATGCAGGACCTGGTTCCTCCTGAATATCTCTGGAGGCAGGAAGCAGACACTGGAATCATGCTGAGTTACCCTTGGCCACTGCGGCCCTTATTGGGTGAGTCATTTGAGAAAATGCCAGAGCCAGGGTGTCGTTTTTATGTAGAGATTTGACAGACTTCACTGGAGCGTCCTTGTGTGTGAGTTGGTGAAACTGGGTTGGGAGGTCAGGTGAGGAGGCATGGCTGGGCCGGTGCTTAGGACACAAGAAGGTACAAGATGGCGCAGGCTCTCTTCCCATTTCTGTCCTCGACCCTCTTTCCCATTCTTTCTTATTCACATTCCTTCTACATTTCCATAAAGAAATTAATTTGACTTCTTCTATTCAATGATCCCCTTCTTCCATTTGTTCATTTACTGTTTAGTGGTTCTATTGATATAGAATTTACATACCATAAAATCCACCCGTTTGAAGAGTACAGTTGGATGAGTGTGGTCTATTTTTGAGACAGGGTCTCACTAAGTTGCTTAGGGCCTCATTAAGTTGCTGAGACTGGCCTGGAGCTTGGCGATCCTCCTGCCTCAGCCCCCCGAGTGGCTGTTATGGGTGTGCACCACTGAGCCTGGCAAGGGACTGCACTCTTGACCCCCAACTTGAGGGTAAATCATCTCCTAGGCAGCGTATGTTAGAATGTCAGCATTGCCGCCTTAGGAACTCATTTCTTTTCTCTTAATTATTTATCTCCCCACTGATTTCATTAACTAAATGAAGTTTTTGGCAACTCACCAATCTCATTCACGAGTGTCTTCCTCGGTGTCTGTTCTGTGGGATGCCAGGGACAGAGTGAGCCCGACACCACACCTGCCCCATGGAGCTGACCCGGGGAGGACAGCTCTGCTCTGCTCTGCTCTGGCTACCAGAGCGAGCTCCTTCAGCCCCTGTCATTTCTCCCATAGAGTTTGAGTCCAGGAATTTTGTCCAGATTTAATCCCAGTGAGTCTGCTAGAGCCAAGATGCTCAGCTGAGCCCTCCTGCTGGGGGTGAGCCACAGCAGAGCTTGTTTCTAAGCAGCCTTGCATGGAAAAAAAAGAAAAACAACTTCAACCCACTGATGATCTTCTCTGAACCTCTGCGCACAGTCTAGAAACCCCTGGTGGCGGCAGAAGCGGCTGTTGGTGCGTGTGCCTCTGGTGGATTTCCCTTGCCCCTAGAGACTCTGGGGAGCTGAGGGTGACAGTTGCTCTTAATGTCCTTGTGAGCTTTGCTCATCGCCTGTGTTGGGATCAAAGTTGAGGCCGTCCGGCTTCTGTTTAGGGTCTTGCTGACAGATCAGGTCAGTCTAGGATGGGCTTCAGCTTCCCTAACGGGCTCGGTGGCACTGAGGTCCACCAGCAGACCTCAGGGGGCTAGCCCACTCCATGCCTGGCCTCAGGGGGCTAGCCTGCTCTGTGCCCTGCTGATGGTGAAGTGTGTTTTCCTTACAGGCTGATATTTCCTGAGGGCTTACTCATTTCCTTTGTCTAAACATGATGCTGCTGCGACATATCTGGCCACTTTACTATGTGGACTGAAGTTGACTGTCGTATATCTTGTCTTCTACAAGTACCCAAGACCTGTGTTCTGTTCTTTCTTTTTTTTAAAAAAACAAAAAAACAGCTATATTGCAATATAGTGTACATCCCCTGAAATCTGCTCATTTAAAGTGCGCAATTCATTGGTGTTTAGTATTTTCACAGTTGTGTAGGCACCACCAATGTCCACATTTAAACACTTTCCTGACCTCAAATAGAAGCCCCGCACCTCTCAGCAGCCACTCTGCATCCCTCACCTCCTCTAGCCCCGGGCCACCACCTGTCTACTTTCTGTCTATGTAGATTTGCTGTTCTGAACACTTCATATACATCGAGTTATGCAATATCTGGCCTTTTATGAGGTTTCCTTCTCTTAACATATTTTTGAGGCTCATTTGTGCTGAAGTATGTATCAGTAATCCATTTCTTTTTGTGGCTGAGTAATATTCCATTTTATGGATATACTGCACATCAGCTGATGAACATTCAGGCCATTTCCAGCTGTTCTGACTATGAGTAATGCTGATGTGAAAGGTGTACAAGTTTTTGTGTACACATGTGTTTCGTTTCTCTGGTCTAGATACCTCCGAGTGGAGTTTGGGTGTCATACGGTACCTCAGTCATCTGAGGAACCAAAGCCCAGTATTTCTCATTTACTTCCCCAAACCTCTGAGGCTAAAGAAGCAATGATATAGGACTAAGATCTCTCAGACTCTCAAACCCAAGACCCTTATTATTCAGACCCATATCAGAATATAACTGTGGCATCAACAAAGGAAAACTTTATACCTGAGATACCCCAGGAAAAGCATGGGATGTCCTTTAGAAGGGTCAGTGGTCCAACCTGTGGTCCCATGGTGCTGGCCAGGTGGGTAACAGGGGGGGTCCAGCCTCTCCACACCTGGCGTCTTTGGGTCAGTAGAGCTGCGTGGTGTTCGCTGTCTGCTCTGCACCATCACCTTCATGATAGCAAGTGAGGTTTGCTGGGTGCGTCCTGCAGCGGGAGGCTTTTTCTTAATAAGGTCAGGACTCCGGCATCTTTGAGCCCAGGCCCGAGTTTCCAGAGCTCCCCACTCTGCCAGCATCTGCTTTCTTAGAAACAGTTCCTGTGAAGAGCACGATCGCAGCCAAACACACTTGCTTCCAGGGTTGAATCCCCATCTTGTTCTCTCCTTTGGTTCGTGTTTGCTGATCTCTAAGATCCTTAACTGCTCTTAGAGGAAAGCGGAGATCTGAGGATTACCAGAGTAAGTCCTAAGTGGCCCTAGCAGACCTGCGGATTTGCTAAGTCATGCTTCTTTGCAGGAGAAGAACTGAATGGAGTGGCCCTAGAGAGAGGTCTTGCGGGAATCCACGTTTTTGCTCTGGGCTCTAACGTGGTTATTTCTTGAGCGATCGATGTAAACAAGTTTGATCGCACTTAGTAGGTGCCACATAAATGTTAGCTGAATGAATCGTGTGTGTGTGTTGTGTAAACGTATACAACACTTTTTTTTTTTTAACTTTTTTGAGTGTTTTAAATCAGTTGTCTTATTTTATGCCTCCAGTAGTCTTGTAAGATAGGCCAACAGGAAAGGCAGAAGAGAAGACTGAGCCTCAGGGAAGGTAGGGTCAGAACAGGAGAGTGGCCAAACAAGACGAGCCAGAGAACTTTCCTGAGCGAGTCATAAAACAGCTACCCTAATAAATCAGTGCTTATTTAATATCAAATGGTGTGTGTTCATCTACCTTTGTAATCAGAAAATGCAGTGTAAAAGTTTGAGCTCCATTTTTTCCCTTGGAAACCTTTTATTGAAAACCCTATGAAAGTTTCCTAAAATAAAACCTATATAGAATTTAAAAATCAAAATTCTTTTGAGTTATTACAGTTAACAATTGCAACAATAACAGTAATAACTAAGACAGTATTTACTATTGGACTCTTTTTTTTAGCTTAAATATATTAGCCCTGTGGTTAACAATCTTTGTGAAATAATTGAAAGTACTGAGAAGCAGAAAGAAGAAAATGGATGTCCCCAAGATGTCTCTCCCATAGGAGCCTACAGGCGTGTTAATTGACCATCCATTTGGAAAAGCAGTTTGTTAGCAGAGAGTAAGTTGGAGGTGTGCATGTCAACCCCAGTGTTGATCGCTGCACTCTCCGCAGCAGTGAGAAAAGATGGAAATAAACTAAATGCTTGTCGATATGGGAACAGAATAATTTGGTTGGAGTCACACAAAAGAAATACTCCATCACCATTAAAACTGACTAGTTGTAGAACATGTTCAAGAAGAACGCTTAAAACAGTGTTGAGGGTAGAAAGGAAATTGCATAAGGATCCCAACATTATAAATGAGGTCTTGTTTGTGAAAACTTACGCACACAGTAAACTCTCATTTCAACCTTAGATTGTGAGGTAGCGTCAGGATCTGTAATTTTTTTTAAAGAAGCAAACATGACTAGACATCAATGTGGTAAAACGAACTATGTTTTGCATATTTAAAATACTTTATGCATTTGGGGAAGGAAAAAAAAAAGTCAGACAACTTACCATCCAGGGCACTTCCTAAACAGAGAGACCTTATTGTTATTTTTCTTATAAAGTTGGCTCGTGGGGCTGGGGTTGTAGCTCAGTGGTACAGCACTTGCCTAGCATGTGCAAAGCCCTGGGTTTGATCCTCAAAACCACATTAAAAAAAAAAAACTAAATGAACAAAATAAAGCATTGTGTCCATCTACAACTAAAAATATTAAAAAAAAAAGTTGGCTTGTGCCATACAGGTTTTTGTTGACTGTATATTGTAAACATCTTTTCTGTCACGAATAAACTTCCTCATTTTCCCCATCTTTCTGTTTCAACTTCATTATGTTCTTGGATGATCATTTTTTTAGAAAAAAAAAAATTACTGAGGCTTCCTTCGAAATTTTTTATTATTACTTTCTAGTTATTTATTATGATCATTTATACTTAATAACTTAGTTACACACACGTGACACCGAAGGAACACATATGTAAAGGTAGAAGCAGAATAACCATCTGGTTTAGTCAAGATGCACGGAATCTCGTGTGTAACTAAGATTAAAATACACACAGAATCCATTGAGAGAATTCCCCAAGGTGGGAATTTACGTGAAATCGATAATCACACAAAGGCCTGGATTGGAAGAGGGTCTCCGGTTCCTCCTGCAGGACCCAGTCACTGTCTCCACCTCCAGGATGTTTCCTGATGTCCCAGGCCAGGGGTCCATCCAAGAGAAGTGTTCAGGACCGCTGAGGATTTGCAGGACCCTATTCCTGCCTGCGTCCTGTCCTGGGCCACAGGACCCACCAGGTAGGAGGAGAGCCGAATGCCCTGCCTGTGGCATCCACCGCCTGTGCTCTAACAGGTGACAAAACAAAGACATCTGAACAGCTCCACTCGGCTTCTTGTTCCCCCAGGGAAGCCGTCCTCTAGCAGAGGGACAGGACTTGGACGGTCAAGAGCACCTCTCCTCTTCTGAGCGGGGAGACGGAGCCCCAGGAGTGGCCTGGCAGCTGGCCCGGGTATCTCATTCCCACTGGGCATGAGTGAGCTGCTGAGGACTAGGGCATGGCTTCCCCTTTGGGACCTCAAACTGGAGCCTGGAAAGGCTGAGCTCTAATGCTGGGGGACATTTTGGACCCCAGGAGAGAGAAGAGCCATCAGGTAGAAAGGCCAAGAGAATGAGGCCCAAGGATCAAAGATCTCCCAGAGCAGAGAGCCAGCGCTGAGCAGGGTCCTCCCCGTCCCTAACCATCAGTGACAGGCCTGGGCACTCGACACGCTCACTGCCAGTTTTCTCCTCTCTAAAATGAGTAGAGTATTGACCCCCACAGTTATTTCATCTCTGCTCGCTGGTATTCAATGCATGAACCTGCAGTGTCAATTAACACGGCAGACAAGGCTCTTTCAATGACCGTCTTGGGTACAGCTGGTAAGTATTAGGAAATCAGCTGATTCAGATCCTCACAGAGCCTTGTACCCCCAAATAAATGGCAGATAGTCAAAGTGCTGAAAATAAAATTACCTGTAAATAAATTCTGAGAATTTATTCTAAAGAAAAAACTCAAGATTCCAGGAAAAAGCTTAATGTCCACATTTGTTAATCACTGCATTATTTATTCTTGAAAAGACAAAAAGAAAGAAGCCCAAATATACAATAATGAAACAATTGGGCGATAATTATGATATCCCTAGTATTTCTACTACAAGGATATTTACATTGTGACACAGAAATTGAACATGATCTCGCACTAAAGGTTAAAAAAGGGCATTTAAAATTGATTGAACATAAGATCACAGCTATATTTAAAAATAAATATAGTTGAAATAACTGAACATTTGCCAGTTTTCTGCAGAACAAGAAAGTAGAGTAGAAAGAAAACTTTTCTAAGCTTAAACATTGTGAAAGAAATCACAGGACTTATTTCATAATAATTTAAACCTCTCGTAACCTAAAAGTAAAAGCAAACAACTGAAAAAAATGCTCATTTTTAAATGAGATAAGATGTTATGCTATCTAATATATAAAGAGCACATACAAATCAATATGCAAGATATAAATGAATAATAGATAATATGGAGAATTCAGGTTGAAAAAAGCAGTAGTTTAATAAATTTTAAAACTGAACAGCTTTTTAGCCATCCAAATAATGCAATTTAACATAATGAGACACAATTTCTAAGGCATGGAGAGAGTTTAGTTTTGTCTCTGTTTAGTTTTGCAGTATGTATGCTAGGCAAGCACTCTACCACTGGGCTACACTCTGGACCCTTTTATTTTGTTTTGAGACAGGATCTTGCTAAGTTGCCCAGGCTGGCCTCAAACTTGCAATTCTCCTGCCTCAGCCTCCCAAGTCAGCTGGGATGGGCATGTACTCATGAGCAAATTTTATTTGTTTTAAAATGAGAATTCTTGTTACTGATGAATGTGATAAATGGGTATTTGTGTATATTGCTGATAAGAATGTAAATAGTTGAAAACATTTTAGAAAGCAATTAAGCAACATTCACCAGATACCTTTAAATGTTTGTACCTGGGACCCAGAAATCTTGCTTCTGAGAATTTATTCTAAAGAAATAACTCAAGATTCCAGGAAAGAAGCTTAATGTCTTAATGTCCACATTTGTTAATCACTGCATTATTTATTCTTGAAAAGACAAAAAGAAAGAAGCCCAAATATACAATAATGAAACAATTAGGCGATAATTATGATATGCCTAGTATTTCTACTACAAGGATATTTACATTGTGACAGAAATTGAATATGATCTCACGCTAAAGGTTAAAAAAGGGCATTTAAAATTGATTGAACATAAGATCACAGCTATATTTAAAAATAAAAAAGCCTCTGTCATGGTTTTATCTAGCAAAGGAAAATTTTAAAAACCTGTACACAGTCACCAAAGTCTAGAAAACAAACCAAAATGTTGTCGATGTTCTAGGTGGTAAAATTTCGAAAATTCTACATTTTAGAACTTCGCAGATTTTTGTAGCGAATGTGAATTAATGTTAAAATGGGGGGAAGTTACTGTTCAAGAAATTTGTGACTTTGGGTGACTTACCCAGTGAGCAGGATTTCCTTTGCTTTTACCAGATTTGTATTTTAATAGAAGATTCTTTGTTCAAAAAACAGCAACAACAAAAAGTCAGCTCTGTGTTCCTCAACCAACATCTGCCCTGCCCTGCTGCCGGGCTTCAGTAGGTGATCTGCTTTCGTTTGGGTTATTCCCGTGTCGGTTTGATGTACTGCCTTGCGCAGTTGCCGTGTTGGATGGAGGAGCTCTCCATGCTGTTTGTGCGAGAGGATGGTTTAGAGAGAAAGTGTGGGTTTTCTGGTGGCTTTTGACGGGTCATCTGCCCTGTGTTCACTGTAAGAGACCATCTTCTCAGCAAGGACTCTGTCCGTTTGTGCTGTCATGTGTACACTCTTTTTGAGACTCCAGAGTTATCAGCATGGAGATTAAGTCACAGTAGATCATTTACGAGTTGTGGCTGAATCAACCCATGTTGGGCACCTGTCCATACTGTGGCAAGTGGTAGTATAGGTGCTTTAGTTTATTGGGCATGGTACTTACCGGCTTAAAACCTAGAGCCCCGCTCTCTGAGGATCCCCCAGGCTCTAATGCAGCACCATGAATAGAGCTATAACTTAAATGTGAGTCAATGAATTTTTAACTCAATGAATGAACGGGTAGCCCGAGGACAGGCAACCCGATGAATGGGTAAACATCAATGGACAAATGAATGTATGCATGAATTAAAGAACCCATCCTGGATTCCACTTAGAAATTGGAGAAACATTGCTGGCTTACCGAGCCTCTTTGGCTCCTGAACTTTATGACCGAATTAAGAAACTAACGTGAGAAAGAAGGCCTTGCTTGTGTCTCATCGCTGCTCTCATTAATGAAAGTTTTTGAGGAATAGCCAGTCCGCAATGACCCCAAAAACATTGTTCACATCTGAGTGCGTCAATATTCTTGTGGCTATATTGCAGAGCTGTCTAGAAACAAGGATACTGTAAGTCAACTTATTTTGGGCACTCACAGCCAGCAATTCTGTCTTCAATAAATGATTCATGTCCGAAAAGCATTTAGGTACATTTGTTTTCTAATAAATCTCTATTCAGGCCCATTATGTTCAAATCAAGCCAGGGAAATTGCCTAGGTTCGCTTGGCATCCCTGTATGGAAATCAAAGAAAAAAGATTCCTGACCTCGCCATATTGATCTCCTATCACCCCCACTCCTTACCAGAAAATAAAGATTGGCAATGCCAGGATCTCCAGGACTTAAGGGTCAAGGGCACTTCACAACCAGGGAGAAGAAAAAGAGCCCAGTTGCTAGCATCTGAGATGAGGGAGGAAAAGAAAAGCCACTTGCTCATTTGCTTCAAAAGTCTAATTCCTCCAAGCTGACCCCACTGACTGAGCTGTGACAGCTGGCCCAGTGCTTCCTCTAAGCTCTGCTCCTGCCCACCTGACACTCCAGGTAGGAATGCATGCGTGTTCCCAAGAACCAGCAGCACTGGGGTGGAGGGCTTAGACAAATCGCATCTTCCCATTTTCTGAGCCATAGAATTGGAACTGATAATGGAGGCCCTATCATCTGCCCTGCAGAGCCCCTGCACATTCCTGGCCACACTGAAACCTCCCACCACTTTGTGGGATCAGTGCCTCTGTCAGTATTTCTGGTGGCAGATGAGGAAGCCGAGATTTCCAGAGGCTATGTCCAAGCCCATAAGGATACATAGATGGTCAAGAGTCAACTCAGATGCCCTGACTCTCAATTCTGGACTTCTGCACTGCCTGATTCCACCACTGTAGAGTCAGATTCTAGGTTCCCCAGGGGAGTTGAAGCCCAGGTGCCACATGCCAGTGCAAAGTAAGCTCCTGATCAGCATAAAGCTTCCTAGTGTGCATTTGCACAAAATCAGCTGGTTTGTAGATTGTCTCATGCCCATCTTGTTGTTACCCAGGCTATAAGTTTGGTTGCTATGCGTCTCACTATCTGTGCTGCTGGAAGCCTTCCAGGTCTGGAGGTTGGACCTGTTTATCTAGTGATCTCTGATCTTTCCAGCCCTAGTGTTTTATCTTGTGAGAAATGGTAGTGATCAATCCTGATGGAGCAGTTGGCCTGGTAGGCTAGGTGGGCTAGGCGGGCTAGGCTGCCTGAAAGAGAGATTGTGCAACCTTATCAGCATTCCAGAGAATGGGTGTGGCTGTCTCTAGTGGCTCCGGATTATCATCCCGAGGGTGTCCTGGCAGAATGTGAAGTTGTCGGCCATGTGGACCTGGGTAAGTTGCAGAGAACTGAAGAGATGATGGTTGAGCCTGTTCCCTAGTGGGGATTAAAATAACTGAAACTACTAGAGGATAATAGAAGTTTAAGGAAATTTCCAGCAAAGTTTTGAATTTTGTTGTCTCAGTTTTATAGGCTTTTAAATATTTTGTTTTATTTTTAAATACTGAAGACCAGATTTTATTTTTTAAAATGTGGGGGGGGGTGCCTTAATTTGATGGTCTGTCTGCACTGGGAGCTCCGGCCAGCCTCACCCCTGCCCTGAAGTCTTCTTGCTGCCTGTGGGGAGGCAGAGACACCTTCATCTACTTCTTCATGTGTCCCGTGGCCTTATCCCAGGGCTTCTTGAGACCGGAGAAATACAGGTGTTCACAGCAAGCACTGAAGTTATGATGGTCTGGGTCCTTCAGTACCAGTTTTTTATTTCTCTTCCACGTAGTAGATACATGGCCCATATTGTATCTACAGCTCATTTCTTCTGTGACGTCTGTATGGGGAATGAACCGGTACCAGGCTCAGTTACTACCTCAAAAGCAATGGCTTTGAACTGCTTGCCTTCAGGATGGAAATAAGGACATCAGCATTTTAATGAAACTTGTGAGTGGGCTTGTGGAGGGGGAGGTCCTGTGAGTCACTGAAGCTCAGGGCCATCTCAGTGTTGCATGGATGTCAGAAGAAAAAAGAAAAATCTTGTTAAAACAAACCCATCTTTAGAGCCCCAAGTGGATGAGTTAATAAAGGTGGTGCAGGGGCCAAAGATGGTCGGTCGCCCTTGTTGGAAATGGTTGGATTTCAGGTATTTTTGGATTTTGAAATATTTGCATGTACACAGTGAGATATCTCAGGGATGGGACCCAAGTCCAATTGGGAAACTCACAATGTCTCATGCACGCCTCACACACACACAAGACCTGAAGATGATTTGATTGGTACTAAAAACGTTCTGGGCTCTGAAGCATTCTATGTGGATTTTCAACCTGTGGGTGGTGTGGGAGCCACGGAGGAGCAGAGGAGGGGCGCAGGCCAGGAGCAGCCCGGCAGTGAGTGTGGGGGCCTGGCTGGGGAGCTGTTTCTGCAGGACCTGGGGCCCTCCTTGTGCTTAGTCACTGCACTCCCTGAACCTAGCTGTCCACCCAAGGGCACACGGGCAGCAGGCCTCTCCATGAGCTTCCGTCCGCACCATGTGGGCAGGATCCCGCGGCCAGGATCCTGCGGCCAGCTGCCAGGCCTGCCCACGCCACCTTGGTGGTGGGGGGAGTAGAGTAGGTGATGGTGTGTGGACGGAACAAAGCTCTCCTTTTTGTTTTAGTGCCAGCTGGTGATGCCATCTCCCTCGGGCCTGCTTTTGTGGCCCAGAGCTGAGTTCTGGCCATTTGCTGCCCTGCTGCACAAGGGAACCACCCTTCACGCTCCTCAGGCTGAGGTGCTTTCAGGCTTCCTGGGTTTACGACCAAACGGAAGGTCACTGCCACCTGAAGTCCCAGCAACAATTCAACTCCACTACACTCTGCTTTCCTTCTGGATTTGAAAAGTCTTCTTTATTAATTGGAATATTCTCATTTAAAATAGAAATGAATGAATGTTTACCCATTTAGAAGTTATATTTTCTTTTTTTTTAATATTTATTATTCTTTTAATTTTTCGGTGGACACAACATCTTTGTTTGTATGTGGTGCTGAGGATCGAACCCGGGCCGCACGCATGCCAGGCGAGCGCGCTACCGCTTGAGCCACATCCCCAGCCCTAGAAGTTATATTTTCCTTATTTCATTTCAGTTTCTCGTTGCATGCTATCATTAGGGTTTGAGAAAAAAAATTTCTGGAAACTTCTAGAAACAATACAGTTTATTTTTTACTTTTTGATACCAGGGATTGAACTCAGGGGCACTCGACCACTGAGCCACATCCCCAGCCCTATTTTGTATTTTATTTAGAGGCAGGGTCTCACTGAGCTGCTTAGCGCCTCCCCTTAGCTGAGGCTGGCTTTGAACTTGCGATCCTCCTGCCTCGGCCTCTGGAACAGCTGGGATTACAGGCTTGAGCCACCGCGCCCAGCCTGAATACACTTTAGAAATATACTTTTCACTGAGCATCTTTTAAAATAGCTCACATGTTCTTGGTTGTTGACAAAGTGACCAGCTGGTAGAGGTGAGAGCCCTGCAGCCCCCGATGGCCCTTGGGGAGACCTGGATCAGGGTCTGGAGATGGTTGGCCTTCTACGTGGGAGGAGGGCACAACAGGGGTGCCACAGGACTGACAGAGGGCAGGAGCCTGAAAACTCACTACCCCAACTTTTGGAAGTGGTACCATGAACTTATTGGAGACTGACGTCCAGCAGGCTGGGCTTCTTGCCTGATTGGGCACGTTGAAAGCCTAGTCTTGTGCGGACTTGGCGCCCACATCTAACCACTGTCAAGCTCTGCACTTGACCTGCTCTAGCTAAACCTACAGTGGCTTTCTGTGACAATGAGATAATCACGTCAGACATGTATCGTGTGCATCTGATTGCTATTCAGAATCCTGTGGTGTTGAACTATGAATGTTTTATCTCATAGAAGCGAAAGCTACAGAAGGCCTACAAGAAATATCCGGTTTTATTTCCTTCCATCTTTTTTTCTTTTTCTCATGATAGAAGAAGTTACCTAGGTTATCCATCTGCATTTTTCTCTGAGTCTTGGATCCCTTGACTGTGAAAGCTCTCTAGAATTTATTTTTCTGTTATGAGCTACTCAGAACCAACTATGAAATAGAATCTTGAAAGCATGTGTTTTCTGTAGACTTAAGTCTTTATGATTCTACAGCTAGGATTTGGAAAGAGACTGAGGACTGTTTGTTAGAGGACATAATGAAAATCTCGAGTATGATTTATAGCTTCTTCAGAGTTCAGTTTGTTTTAATGGACATCATGTACTGTACAGGGATCTTGAACAAAGCACTGTCCTATAAAATTTTAAAATAAGCTAATTTTACATAGGCTTCTGCTGAACTCTCAGACTATGATGAGTTTTTGAGAAGTGTTTTAGGGAGAGATGGTCCCTATGACAGTGAACTTGAGTCTAGAATATTTTCTCTCCTGTTTTGTTTTGGGCTTTAGGCCAACATAACTGCAAGGAATCCAAAAACTAAACTTAGCCTTGTTTGTCAGGACTGAGGGCTAAGGGACTCGCCCAGGGCTGCCCAGGTCCTGGCTGTCCTGGGGGTGAGGAGTGGCCAAGTCCGTTCCACTTAGAGCACAGCCATGATCCAATGTTCTGCGCCCAGAGGCCACCACACAGGTCTCTCCTGAGACTCAGCTCCCCCTCCTCAGGCACCGAGTCCAGCAGACCAAGAGCAGGGGTCCAGATGCTGGACGCTCCAGCCGTCCCTGCCCCCGCTCAGCACCTTCTCCGTAGGCGGGAGTTGGAAAAGCAAGGTGGAGCCTGATCCCTTAATAACCACGGAGGAAAAAATGCATTGAAAAGATAAAAAACAAGAGCCTGCCTTGGGAGGGCGTAGATTTGCTTGGTTTGGAAAAAGGATCTTGGAATGAACCTAGCCAGTTTCTTCCTAAGGATGACGATCTAAAGCCTGGACTGGGCCAGGCTCCACGTGGGCAGACTTGCTAAGTTGTGTGTGTGTGTGTGTGTGTGAGCGTGGTGTATTCATGTGTGTCTGATAGGGTGCGTGTGTGTGCATGCATATGTGTGTGTGTTGGGTGTATACATGTATGGTGTGTAGGGGAGCGTTCATGTGGTGTGTGTTGTTGGGTGCGTGGGGTGTGAGTGTGTGAGCGAGTTCACAAAGACACTGCTGTTAGTGTTGGGTTGGCTTCGGTTTGTTTCTATGCTCGGTTTTAGAATATGATCCTCCTCTATGACTCTGTGGCTTTGTCACTTAATGTTGTAATGGAACTTTGTCCTTTTCACCCACCTAGGATGGTGACACTTTCTCCTCCTGCTGGGTGAGTCTCCCATGAGGCACTTTTTGTTTCCTCGTGCTGGAAGCCTGGGGTGCTTCTCGGTGGTGCTCACAGCAGCAGTCGCGACACGTCCGCCCAGGAGAGACTCTCCTGGGCCTTGATTTGGTCCTTGAGGCAGGCTGTCAGCCGCATCAGGGGATCAGGCGTGTGCATGTGTTGAAGGTCCTGCTTGTGAGTATCGAATGGCGTAGTGGGAAGGTGGAGTGGATTTGTTCTCACCTGGGGCCAGGAGTCCTGGAGAGTTATCATTAAAACAAATAAGCCTCCTTTGGAATAAAAAATGTAGTATAAAAGAATTTGCATCCCTTTGATCTCTTTTTGTATGTTTTATGAACCATTATGGATTTTGAGGTCGAAAGATTCTCAATAAGGAACTGTCTAGATTTTAATGATGTTGGTAAATTGGCGTGAGTATTATTTTAGCAGTTTTTAGATTGATTTCTTTGGAAGAAAGAAATTTTTGCCTCTTCTACAGTCCTGACCTGATTGAGTACTATAATGTGAGTGATAAATAAACAAACCCTGAAAACAAGCTGTTGACAGAGTCATCCCGGTTTTGGCCTTAGCCTATCCTGAGCAGGACTGAAGCTCATGCTTATTTACGATACGAGCCGCACAACATGGAACAAGGCAGAATATGGAAATCTTAACTGAGGTTCCCTTGTTTGTTGCCTAATTTAATGCTTCGGGCTGACAGCTCTTTGTGTCTGTTTAGAGGAGAATCCGTGCAGCTTGAACCCTCTCCTGGGTGGATTCTGCACTTTCTTTAATTTGCCTGTGTTTCCACCAACACGGGCCAGGCAGCATACGGTACATCTGCTTTACCACCATAACTCCCTTGGGAGTCTCATGGCTCACAGGCTCTGCGTGTGTGTGCGTGTGTGTGCATACGTGTGTGTGCATACGTGTGTGTGCGTGTGCGTGTGTGTGTGTAGAATTAGAAATGCTGCCAGAGGCACCCAGAGCAATGGAGCACACCTAAGATTATTAGGTAGTGAAGAAGGTAAAGGCTTATGAGGCTTTGGCAAGTGTAGGCCAGAGTGACGACCCGTAAGGCAGGTGTCTTAACTGCTGAAGGACCCATTAAGGAAAGGCGGCCCCTCGATGTACGTTAAGGAGGAAAACAGTTTACATCTCAGTGGCTTCCCCAGAAATGGCGCAGCCAGACATCAGCTGCCCTCTCTGCCTCCCTACCTGCTTGCAGAGCGAGCCCTGCTCTCCCAGGCCCCGTTCGGGCAGGTGTGGGTGTTTCCAGTGTGTCCGGCTCACCCCTCACGGCCGCCTCGTGATGATGGGGAAGCGAAGGGCGTCAGCTAAGCAGCTTCGAGCTGTCAGGCCCAGCTTGGAGCGTGGCCTGAGCTCCATGTGCTTCTTTCCACCCACCCCACGGGGCTGCGTTCCGAGTGGCTGCAGCTCCTTCACCTTCCAGAACCCTTTCCTCTGTTGCTGACTGGCTGCACGGTCGCCTCTCGGGCTCTTGAACAGAAGTCCACCCATGCTTCTTTCTGCAAGTAGGCAACTGGCTGCTCTTTCCTTGGAGACACGTAGCACCCCACCTGCATGCCACGTGCGTGGTGTCTATCCTCTGGCCTCCATGGGAGCTGGGAAGCAGGGCCGCCCCATTCTGTGCCCATAGGAATGAAAAATAAGACACAGAGAGGAAAAAGTAAATAAGCCATAGTCCTTCAACCAAAAGGTGGCCACTACTTACACCCATGGATAGAGCCACAGAGGTAGCTGAGAATGGTACCTAGATATCTTACATTCTTATTTCACAACTCAGGACCATGTCCTTGAGAAGTGTTTGAATCAAAATATTCTCATACAACCCTCCACATAATAGCTATGAACTAACTTAACAAAATTGACCCATAGTTGAGGGTTTTCCGTCATGTCCTCAGTGACTGCTAGAAACTTAATCCAATGATTAGTTCAATTCAAAATCGACTGATCTATCAGCAACCTGGGAAAGAAGGACAATTTGGAGTAAGTTATCCTTCTTGACCCTATTGTGATTCCTAGTGACAATTTCTTTTGTCTGTTTAAAACACTGATGCAATGATTTTTCAGATCTGTGTCAAGCTCTTGGGTTGGACTCTCCTGCTGGGAAGTTCAGGTGCGATGTGCAAACTGGGCTTTCTGGCACTGTGTCTGTTCCCTGTGACGCCTCTGAACAAAGTCGTCATGTTTCGACTGCCCCTTCCGCTTGCCATATTAGCTCACCCGGTATAGCTGCTCTGGGATTCCCCTTCCTGTGAGAATCCTCTCTCTGCCTTTCACTCTGGGGACACCTGTACCGTAAGCCTCAGTTGTATCCCCTCTGTCTGCCCTCCAGGTGGCCTGCGCTGGCCTCGGTAGCCAAGGTTCACTGTGTGGACTGTTGGACCAAGATGCCCAGCAGGACGGGTTCCCTGCTTGACATGTAGAGGGGCCATTCTCAAGGTCCTGTGGTGTGTTCTGGAAAGGATTAAAAGCACTGCAGAGCTCGCCCTGTGCAGACCCCTGCAGACCCCTGCAGACTCTGGGCAGACCCTGTGCAGACCCACTGCAGACCCTGTGTAGACCTGTGCAGACCCTCGCAGACCGCTGCAGACCCTGTGCAGACCTCTGCAGACCCTGTGCAGACCTGTGCAAACCACTGCAGACCGCTGCAGACCCTGTGCAGACCCTGTGCAGACTCTGTGCAGACCCTGTGCAGACTGCTGCAGACCCTGTGCAGACTCTGTGCAGACTCTGTGCAGACCGCTGCAGACCCCGTGCAGACCCTGGGCAGACCCTGTGCAGTCCCTATGCAGACCCCGGGCAGACCCTGTGCAGACCCTGTGCAGATTCTGTGCAGACCACTGCCCTTGCTTTTGTAAGTGCCCAAAACGAGCAAAAGATAAGATTGTTTTGGTATTTGGGGCACATGAGTTCTTCATTGTTGCCCTTAATGATAAGAAATATCTTAATGATAAGAAATGTGGAAACAGCTTCATAGTTTTTTTGTTGATTTACAAATTCTTTAAGTTACTGCTCTGGTATTAGCATAAAATTCTAATCACATCCTTGCGTCATGTAGTATGCTACTGAAGTGAGTTTGCTGGGCAGTTTGTCCCCATAACCTTCTAGGTACTTAACAAAGCTGAAAGAGGAGAGGCAAACCATCTTCTCTCTGGCTCTTTCACCCTGGTCAGATGCTTATACCCTCTTTTCTCAGTCTGACAGTAAATTGGCTAATTGCCACCTTGTAAGAGAAAGACATGAAGGACGATTAACCCAAACTTGTATTTGGAATAAACTTAAGACGTGCTTCACTTATTTATCCACCTCTCTAAATAATTTAACCTTGTTTCTTTCTTAATTATCAGCACTAAGACTAAAGAGTTAAATTATTTAATAACTCACAGCATTTTCACCTTGTTCTTCAGTTAAATTCCTGACTATTCTTATTTTGTTTTTACATATAAATTTGAGAATCGGTTTATAAATCCTTTTTTTCATTGCTATAACAAAATGCCAGAAGCTGGATAATATATGAAGAAAAGATGTTTGTTTAGCATATAGTTCTGGAGGTTTGAGAGCAGAGCACCTGCTTCTGCGTGGCCTTGATGAAGGCCTCCTGGTGGATGGATATATGAGGGTCAGAGCTTGGGAGAGTGACGGACCACATGGCAAGGCAGGACCGGAGAGCCAGGAGGAACTGTCTCATTTGTTATGACAATCTGCTCTCATGAGCACTCTTTAGACCAGCATTAATCCCTCCAGGGGCAGTGCCCCCTGTAACCTAACCACCTCCCACCAGGCCCCACCTCTGAAAGGCTACACCACGCCCAATGTCATCACACTCACAAAATCCAAAATCGATGCCCTTCTCAGGAGGTGGATTAAAATCTATTATCCCTTTTTACAGACTGGACATAGAGCAGAGCTTCGAACCCAGGCAACCCAGGGCTTCCACCTGCTCCCCGCCCCCACAGCAGTCTAAGACTGGGACTCGAGGTCAGAGGTGGAGGTCAAAAACCTAAGAACCCAAAGAAACCAGGGCTGTGTGCCCACTCCTCCGAAGGCTTGCCTGCCGCCGGTCCCCCCTTGAACACTGCCAGTGTCGTGCTGAGCCCCAGTGTGTTAGTCTCAGGGAGGGTTTTACCTGAGGATATGGTGGTCTTGAACTTTTATAAGGAGAAAATCCTTCCTTTTCCTCGCACCCTACCACTGATCGGGAGCTGAAGAAGGCGGCCCGGGACCCCGTGTATCTGATATTGGCTGGTTTCCTTTTCTTGGTGCCAAATCAGCAAAGGATTTGTTAAGTATGTGACCTACGTTTGCTAGACCCCAGGAACCCAGGGAAGAATCACACTTCTAGCAAGACTGTCTGGAAGCTATTAGTGACTAATCCAGGTACTAGGAATAAATTGCATGAATATTCAACATCCAACGGCGACTGATGCCAACTGTATCCAAAATCACTCCTTCATGTGTATGTGGCTGCTCTGCCAGCTCTGTGCCTGGTCCTGAGAAGGAGGCTGCCCGTGTCGAGTTCACAGTCCGGAAACATCTGCAGAAATGCTGTCTAGGAAGGGCTGAAACGTGACCGTTCTGACCAGCTCTGCCACACCGACTGCAGAGAAATCCAGCCAGAGGTTCTGTGGCATGTCCCTCTCGGAAAGCCATGGGAGTAACACAGGGTGCAGTACCCCTTCCAGATCACCTGGGCAAGTGGTGCGCGCCTCCTGTGACCATCCTCACAGCTGAGGTCGTCCCCAAGCCAACCTAGAGTTCCCAGGAGAGGCCAGCTTCCCCACTCTGAGCGTCCTTTGGGCCCATGAACCTCCATGGTCTTTTGCTCCACACTGGTCTTTTGCTCTTGGGAGAACTTCTGGGCTGTTCTGAGCCCAAGAGAAGCCCCTCCTCAGACCTAAGGAGTACAACAGCCAGGACAGGTGCAGGAAAGAGCTCAGAGTTACAGCCAAGCCCCAAGAGCAGTTGTCAGTTGCCCGACTTAGGAGTTGCCTCAGTTTCTTTTTTTGAAAAATGGGCTAATAATACTTACCTTGTAGGATTCATGGGCGTCTTGAAGGAGATAATAGATGTGCAGCTATTACGTAGGTCATTCATTTGGAGGCTTTATTGATGAAGATTGTGAACTATTAAAGTTCATCCTGGAACTTGTGTTCTTCCTGGGGTACATTCTGCTCCTAGGAGAAGCCAGCCTGCTCTGATCCCGCCAGCCTGCATCAGAGCCTCCCAGACCCCTGCCTTCGCGCCTTGCCTCAAAGGCTTCATTTGTCAAACTGTGAGGTCACTTCATGCTTTCGTTTTGGAGCTGGAGTCTGGTCACAGGACCAGGAACCTGGTTGCTCTGTATGTGTTGCGTGTCTGATTTTAGAACATTTAAGGTGTGTGGGGGGAGAGGGGGTACAGTGGGGGAGTCCTCTTGTCTTCATAGTTAGGAGTGTTTACTGGCATCCACAAAGTTCAACCTCTGTCTACCTTCATTCAATCATTCTGCACATATTAGAAAATAACTGCGTTCCGACCACATGCTGATGATGGTCTCCGGGGCTGGGAGACAGTGATGATCTTCAAGATGGTCTTGGAGCAGCTGGCAGCCCAGAGGAGGAAGGCGAGCCCCTGGACCAGCAAGCAGAGTGACAGCAGATGTGCACTAGGGTGGGGTACTGGGGGGCCAGTCCAGCCCCACTGTGTCCCCAAAATGAAGCCCAGGGCTGGAGTTCAGGCACATCCTGCCAGAAGGGAGGGGCCATTGAGACCTGGAGGAAGAGAACAACCAAGACACAGAGGGAGAAGGACAGGCCAGGTGGGGCGGGGGGCAGAGGGAAGGCCCAGAGCTGGGGCCTTCGCTGGGAGCCGCATGGACCGGGGACAGCACGTGGGAACGTGGCTCAGTGCCCACCTGGCCACCACTCAGCTGGGAGCGCGGAGACCCATCTACAATAATGGTCCCAACTTCAGAGGGCTCCCAAGAGTTAGAGGGGGTGTTGTTCTAAAAGCATCCAGACTGCACCTGCAGGAACTAAGCGCTGTGGCAATATTTGCGAAATAAAAGTAAATCGACCGAGGCACACAGAGTCTAATCTCGAGCCTAAATGTTTCTTTTCAGAGCATCTTTTCTGATTTCAAAAGCACATCACGCTTTGGCTAATGTTTGGCATCTGTTTGTGTTTCAGCGGCTTTTCCTGAGTCCTGGGTCTTCCTTTCGTCTGGACATATTCTACCGCAGCTATTTATTTATTTTTGAACAAGAACATATCACGTCATGGACCTCGTTGGACTGCTGAAGTCCCAGTTCCTGTGCCACCTGGTTTTCTGCTACGTGTTCATCGCCTCGGGGCTCATCATCAACGCCACGCAGCTCTGCACGCTCGTCCTCTGGCCCATCAACAAGCAGCTCTTCAGGAAGATCAACTGCAGACTGTCCTACTGCGTCTCTAGCCGTAAGACCCTTCCTTACACTTCTGTCCTCCTGGCTTCCCCGGGACCAGTCTGTCGGGACTGTGGCTCTTGATATGGTCCGCTGGCCTTTCGGTCCCTGCTCCGCTGTTCTGGGTTTTGTTTTGGTTTGCTTTCTGTTGGAAATGTCTGTTTTCGTCCTCACTCTTTGAAAATGGTGCTTTGAATGAGGACTGCCAGGAACGTGAAATTCAGTGGGCAAGAACGCTGTGTGGCTTCTACCCCCAGTTCTCGCTTCTCAGACACGATCCGTGTCCCTGGGTCTTAGTTATCCTTAGAGAAACAGTAGGTACATCTGGCCCGTGAGTGTACCTGTGAGTCTCTCTGGGTGTGTACATTGACACACTATATATACACTTCTTTTTGCCATGCTGGGGATCAAATATGCATATATTTTTTAAACGAATGACAGTTTTCTCTACTGTTCTCTTCCTTGCTTTCCTCCCATCTTTTATTTTGAGATGATCATAGATTTTCATGCAGCTCTGAGAAACAATAAGGTAAAATCCCAAATGCCCTTCAGCCCGTTTCCCCCAGTGGTAACGTCTTGCTCAGTGAATTACAACATCCCAAGAAACGGACATTAAGAGGATCCAGCAACCCTTCTTGGCTTTCTCAGCTCTTATACACACTTGTTGGAGTTTACGTAATGTGTTTATGTCATTAGTTTCACACATGACTAATCTAACTAGCCTAAGTTTTGGCATTTAAAAGGGAAATCAGTGCACTGCGTATCTAGAGATGTGCTCCATCGTTGCTGTTGATTGACTTTAAGCTCATACCTCTTCTCAAAAGCGGAACATGCGCTGTATCAGTAGCATTATGCACAGGTACAAACGTATTTTAAAATATGAATGCTTTCAAATTAAGTCCTCTTCAAAATCTGTAACCTTAGATTATGTCACCAGTCCAAAATCATCAATATTTTTGTGAAACCTTAAAAAAAAAAAAAGAATTTGAATCAAAACAATAAAAGCTATGTACAATTTTCTAAATGAGTTACTAGTGATCCAGTTCGTTTTTATGTTTTTAATGTATTTTTAACTTTTACTGACACGTAGTAATTATGTATATTTTGGGGGTACAGTGTGACACTTTGATATGTATATACAAGCACAATGATCAGATCAGAGTAACTGGGCACATCCATCATCTCAAACAGTCGTTGCTCTTTGTCTTGGGAACATTCCAGTCCTCTCTACCAGCCACTTTGAAATATACCATTGATTTTTGTCGTAATATCCTACTGTGCTGTAGCACACTAGAAGTTACTCCTCCTCTACGCCACAATGCTGCACCTGTTAGCTGAGCTCTCTCCATCCCTCTCCCCCTCGCCTTCCCAGGCGCTGGGAACCACCATCCAACTTTCCCCATGTAAATGAGAACTTGTGGAATTTGTCTTTCTATGCCTGACTGATTCCCCTTAGCATAACATCCTTTGCTTCTGTTCATGTTGCTGCAACTGATGTTTTGCCATTCACTTTCGTGGCTGAGTAATATTCTAACACAGGTGTGGACCACATTTTCTCCATCTGTCCATCCTTCAGTGGACACTGGGTTGATCGATCAATCTCTTGGCTATGTTGAGTAGTGCTGTAACACACTGTGAAGTACTGATGTCTCGTGACATACTGATTTCATTTCCTTTGGATGTCTACCCAGTCGTGGGAGTGCTAGATATGTGGCGGTTCTGTTTCCGGCTTCTTGAGGAACCTCCACACTGCTTTCCACAATAGCTGTGCTAATTTATATGGTTAGCACTGCTAGCTTTCCCTAAATCCTGGCCACCAATTGCTATTTGTTTCGTCCCTTTGATAACAGCCATTCTAAGTGGGGTAAGATGGTATCTCAATGTGGTTTTGATTGGCATTTCTCTGATGAGTAGTCATGTTGAATATTTTTTCATATGTCTGCCATTTATACATCTTTTTTGAGAAATGTCTATTTAGGTCATTTGCCCATTTTTAAATCAGCTCATCATCACCATCATCACCATCATCACCATCATCATTGCCACCATTACCGTCATCATCACCATCAGTCACTGTCATCATCACCATCATTACCATCATCACCATCACTACCTGACCATCATCATCATCACCACCACTATCACCATCATCATCACCATCAATCACTGTCATCATCACCATCACTACCATCATCACCTGACCGTCATCATCATCATCACCACTATCACCATCATCATCGCCACTATCACCATCATCATCACCATCACCACTATCACCAACATCATCACCACTATCACCATCATCATCACCATCAATCACCATCATCGTCACCATCATCATTTTATTTTGAGTTGCTTGCACTCCTTAATGTCCTGGATATTAACCCCTTGCCAGATGACTAGTTCATTGTGATTATTACACAAGCATGAAATAACGTTTGCTCCAATTCAGTCCCTCATACTTCCTTTTTTCCTCCTCTTCTTCCTCCCCCTGTTCCCTTTTCTTTACTTACTGATCTTTCTCCTGTTTATTTATGGTTTTTAAAATCAGTGCATTACAGATACACATAAAGGAGATGTTCATATACGCACACTGGCAGGTTTGGTCAGTGTCGCTCCCCCATTCTTCCCTTTTCCTGTCCCCCCCAACTGCTTTCTCCACTCCATTGATCGTTCTTCTATTTTCATGAGATGCCCCCAACTTCTTTCTTTGTTTCTTTTCTTTTCCCCTTGTTTTGTTCTAGCATATGGGAGAAACATTCAACCCTTCTGAGTCTGGCTTATGTCACTTAACGCGATGCTCTCTAGTTCATCCATTCACCAGCAAATGCTGTAATTTCCTTCTTCAAGGTTGAGCGAAACTCCATTGTGTAGATAGACCACTTTTTTTCCTATTGTTCTTTGACAGGCACCGAGATGGTTCCATAATTTGGCCGTTGTGTATTGCACTGCCGTAAGCACTGATGTGGCTGCATTCCTGTAGTAGGTGCTGATTTTAGATCCCTTGGGTGTATCTCAAGGAGTGCTCTAGCTGGTCATGTGGTGTTTCCTTTCCTCATTTTTTGAGGAGGCTCCATATTGTTTTCCAGACTGGTTGTACTGATTTGCAGTCCCAACAATAATGTATGAATGTACATTTCCCCCACATCCTTACTAACATTTATTGTTATTTGTATACTTGATAATTGCCATTCTGATTTTAAATCAGGAATCACTACACAGGACGGCATCAAATTATAAAGCTTCTACACAGCAAAGGAAACAATTAAGAGCATAAAGAGAGACACTACAGAAGGGAGAAAGATCTTTGCCATCTGCTCCTCAGATAGGAGCTTAATATCCAGAATGTATAAAGAATTCAAAAAATTTAACACCAAAAGAATAAATGACTCAATAAACAAATGAACAAAGGAATTAAACAGATACTACTTTTTTTTTTTTTCCCATACCAGTGATTGAAGTCAGGGCCACTTAACCACTGAGCCACATCCTCAACCCCCACTTTTTTTTTTGTATTTTATTTAG
Organism: Marmota monax; assembly: GCF_021218885.2. NCBI lineage: Eukaryota > Metazoa > Chordata > Mammalia > Rodentia > Sciuridae > Marmota > Marmota monax. The sequence continues at coordinate 6,903,061 of NW_026692848.1, forward strand.
AGACATGGTCTCACTGAGTTGCTTAATGCCTTGCTAAGTTTCTGAGTCTGGCTTTGAACTCTCAATCCTCTTGCCTCAACCTCTGGAGCTGCTGGGATTATAGACGTGCACCACTGCACCCAGCTAAACAGACACTTCTTAAAAGAAGAAATACAAATGACCAATATATATGGAAAAATGGCAATTATCAAGAATATCAGGGAAATGCAAATCAAAATAACACTGAAATTTGATCTCACTCTAGTCAGAATGGCAATTATCAAGTTTCAGATCTTACATATAAATTTGATACATTTGGAGTTGATTTTTTTTTTTTTTAATGATGAGAGTTGGGGATCTACTTTCATTCTTCTGCATGTGGAATCTAGTTTTCCCAATATCATTGAGGGGACTGTCCTTTGAAGAGTATGTCCTTGCTGACTCTGTCAAATCAGTTAGCTATAAAAATATGAGTTTATTTCTGGGTTCTCTGTGCTATCCCATTGGTCTCTGTGTTGGTTCTATATCGTAGCTTCATAGAAAGTCTTGCATTCAGGTGTCAGGATGCCTCCCACTATGCTCTTATGTTTGGGATTGCTTGACTGTTGTCTTTGTGGTTTCATACAAATTAGGAGGGTTTTTTCCCCCTATGTTTATGAAGAATGTCATTTGTATTTGTTAGGAATTACAGAATCTATGGATTACTTTGAGTAGCATGGGCATTTTGTATTTTTAATTTTAATTTTTTTGCAGTACTGGGAATTGAACTCAGGCATGCTCTACCACTGAATTACATTCCCAGCATTTTCATTTGATTTTTTGAGATAGGATCTCACTACGTTGCTGAGGCTGGCTATGAACTTGTGATCCTCTTGCCTCAGCCTCCTGAGTCGCTGGGATTACAGGTGAACACTATGACCAGCAGCACGGACATTTTAACAATTATTCAATCTGTCTAAATTGATATTAGTTCTTCTTTAAAAGTTTGGTCAGATTCAATAGGGAATATGTGTGTGGGTGGGGGTGTGGTGCGTGTGTCCTCTTCATCTTCATTCATTAGCATTTTGTGAATTTCATTGTACAGACCACTTGCTTCCTCAGTTAAGTTGATCTCTAGACATTTTATTTCCTTCGTAGCTATTGTGAATGGGATTGCTTTAATTTCTTTCTCAGCAGTTTCCTTACTGGTGTTTAACAATGGCATTGACTTTTGTATGTTGATCTTGTATCCTGCAACCCGACTGTTTTAGCAGTTTGGGGTGGAGTCATGAAGTCATGTCCTTTGCCGATAGGGATAAGCTGATGTTCTCCTTTCCTACTCGAATGTCCTTTATTTATTCCTCTTATGCTACACTGTGCTTAAGACTTCCAGTACTAGGTGGAATAGCGTGGTGGAAGTGGGCCTCCTTGTCTGGGTCCTGACCCTACTGGAAATGGCCTTCACCCCTTCAGTAGGATGTTGGCTGTGGGTTTATCTTTATTATTTAGCCTTTATTGTGGTACATTCCTTCCTAGTATTTGAGGGTGTTTATCATGAAGGTATGTTGAATTTCATTGAAATTTTTGGTTGCATCTGTTAAGGCGATGAGAAGGTCTAGGGCCTCCACCCTGTCCATGTGATGTATCACATTTCCTGATTCCCATGAGGAGCCTTCCTGCACCCCTGGGATTAGCCCCACTTGATCATGATGTATAATGTTTCGGATTTAGTGCTGTTGATTTAGTTCGCCAGCATTTGGCACAGATTTTCGCATCTGTATTCATCAGGGATATTGGTTTGTGGTTTTCTCTCTTTATCCCTTTGATTTGTTTTCAACGTCCTTTTCTGGTTTTAGTTGGTCTTACAGAATGAATTTGGAAGGGTTGTTCCATTTCCGTTTTGGTGGTGCTAGGTTTTGTTATCCCCCTCCCCCCCTTATTTCTTTTATTTTCTTTTTGAGGGGGGAATACTTTGAAGAAATTGATATTAGTTCTTCTTTAAGAGTTTGGTCAGATCAATAGGGAAGCCGTTTGGTCCTTGGCATCCTTGCATCTTTTCCTGCCTGTGGTGTGGATTCTAATGTTTCTTTTTCATTTCTGATTTTATTCATTTCCACCGCTTCTCTTTTTTTCTCAGCCTAGCTAAAGTCTTGTTGACTTTGTTTCCTTTTAAAAAGCAGACTCTCTCTTCCATCTGTCTTTGGTGTTCTTTTACAGTCTCTATTTTATTTCTGCTCTGATGTTTGTTATTCTTTTCTTCCTTTAATTTTAGGTTTGTTTTGTTCTTGTGTTTCTAGTTCCTTGAGTTGTATCATCAGGTTGTTTATTTAAAACTTTTTTTTTCTTTTTTGATGTAGGCATTTATTTCTATAAACTTTCCTGTTTGTAATTTTTTTCTTTATCCCAAAGATTTTGGTATGTCGTTTCCATTTTCGTTCATCTCAAGAAAGTTTAAAATGTCCTTTTATTTCTTCATTGATCGTGGATCATTTAAGAACATATCATTCAGTTTCCACATATTTGTACCATTTCTAAAGTTTCTCTTGTCGTTTTATTGTTGTCTAGTTTTATTCCACTGTCACCAGGGAAGACACATGATATGGTTCTGATTTTTAAATATCTGTTGAGACTTGTTTTGCATGCTGACACAAGCTCTGTCCTGGAGAATGTTGCACGTGCTGATGAGTAGAATAGATCTTCTGCAGCTGTTGGATGAAATGTTCTGTAAACATCTATTAGGTCATTTGATCTACAGTGTAGTTTAACTCCAATGTTTCTTTGTTTTTTTTTGTTTTGTTTTGTTTTGTCTAGATGACTTACCCACTGATGAAAGTGGAAAATTAAAGTCCCCAGCTATTCCTGCATTTGGAGTCTATTTCTACCTTTACATTTGGTAACATTTGCTTTATATAATTGAGTGTTCAGTGACATGTGCATATATATCACAATTGTTATTTCTTATTGTTGAATTGATCTTTCTGTCCTTATATTACATTGTGGTCTTCCTGGTCTCTGTTTACATTTTGTAGCTTGCCTCTGTTTTACATGATATAGGAGGAGCCACTTGTGCTGACTTCTGATTCCCTGTATATGGTAGATCTTTTCTATCCTTTCATTTTCAGTCTGTGTGTGTCTTTAATAGTGAAGTGAGTTTCTTAAAATCAGCATATCATTGTGTGTGTGTGTGTGTGTTTAAACCCATTCAGTCAGTTTAAGTCTTTTAATTGAGGAATTTAATGGATTTACACTTAAGATTATTGTTAATAAATAAATACTACTCTTGTCATTTTTTTCTGCTTGTTTTGTAAAACCTTTGTTCCTTTCTTCCTATTTATGTTCCTATTTATGATTTGATGATTTTATGTGTTGAATGTTTGATTCTCTTCCCTCTTTTGTGTATCTGCTCTACTAGTGAGTTTTGTACTTTTTCATGTTTCATGATGATAGTATCTTTTTTGCATCTTTAAGCAAAAAAAAATATATAGAGTTGGGTTATTTTGGAATGACTTTCTTTCGTCTTCATTTCTGAAGGATAGTTTTGCTGGGCATAGTATTCTTGGTTGGCAATTTTTTTCTTTTAGGACTTGGAATGTATCATTCCCCCCCACCCCACCCCACCTTTTTTTTTTTAATATTATCACCCCCTTGTCCTGGTTTGTAAGCTTTCTTCTGAGAAGTCTGCTATTAGTCACACGGGGATTCCCTTATATGTGAATTCTCATTGTCTTGTTATTTTTAGAATTCTCCTTTTTGTTTAGTACTTCTGACAGTTCACTTATATAATGTTCCTTGGAAAGCATCTTTGTTAGTGGAATCTATTATAGGTACTTTGAGTTTCCTGGATCTGGGTGTCCTTATTTTTTCCAAGATTTAGAAAGTTTTGCTATTACTTTGTAGATTTTTTTAATGCCTCCCCCCATCCCCCTTCTTCCGGAGGACCTATAATGCAAATATTTGTTTGCTTCTTGGTGTGCCTTCTGTCTCATAAGCTTCCTTCATTCCCCTAAGGTTTTTTCCTTCTGTGTGATAGATTTATTTCAAAAGACCTTTTTTCTAGCTAAAAAAAAATTCTTTTTTTGTGCTTGATTTGTCTCTTGTTGAGGCTTCTGCATTTTTATTTCATTTTTTGAGTTTGTTAGCTCCACATTTCTATTTGGTAGTTGTTAATGATCCCTATCTCTTTGCCAAATGTATTCAGGTCATGAATTCTTTTCCTAACCTCACTGAATTCTTGCTCAGTATTCTCTTATATCTATATTTCCTTACCATCGTTATTTTGCATTCTTTTAAAGGAAGTTCGTGGATTTCATTTTCTTCGTGGTCTGTTTCTAAAACGTTGCTGTTTTGTTGTTGTTTGGAGGCACCATGTCACTGTGTCCTTTCCTGCTTCTTGCATCTCTACATTGATGTGGATCATTTACCTCTGACAGTTTTGTGGGGTGGTTCTCATAGTTAAAGACCCTCCTGACTTTGTGTTCTGGGATGTAGGTTGCGTAGGCTCTGTTGGTTTTGGCTCAAGGGGAGGGCAGCAGTGCCGTTTCATGCAGCATTACAGTGATGGAGATGTCGATGTTGTTGTCTAAGTGGCCCAGACGATAGGGATTTGTGGTTGGTGCTCCACCAGCTGGGATGCATCTCTCTTAGGTAGGGTGAGTTTACCGCAGCTCTGGGAATGGTGAGCCCATATAGGTGAAGGATGACTGGTGAAGTGGGTGGGGGGGTAGGGTGTGTGGTACTGGGTGAGGCCCACAGGTGGTTGGCTTCACTGATGGGCCCTGGTGGGGTATCTGTCAGTGTGCCAGGGCCATGCAGATGCCTTTGCAGAGCCATGGTGGGGGTGGGGGGTGGCAACCTGCTCTAGGTGAGCTTCCTGTTTGCTTTCTGAGACCTCAGAAAGCCAAGCAGCTTAGGGAAGGCTACCTGGTTGCTTCCTGTGGACAATGGGTGGGGTCGCCTGCTGCATCCCAGGACATTGATGGGTTGGCCTTCTCATGACAGGCTCCCCAGCTGTTCCTAAGGGCTGAAGTGAGTGAATAGGACCACCCATCTACTTCCCTGGGGTTCCCTGTGTCCCAGCCACTCAGGATAGACAGCCCAGCTACTTTACAGGGGAAAGTGCGGGTAATCAGACAACCTGCCTGCTTCCCATGGGTCTCTGTGGGCTTAGCCACTCAGAATGCACTGCAGGCTGTGACCTGGGTGTGAGGGGGATTAGGGCCCCTGGCTGCATGGCAGGAGCCTGCACAGTCAGGGCACAATGCTACTGGGCTCTCTCTAGAGCAGTGTTATAGTGCAGTGACCCAGTAGCTCTCCAACAGGACTTGGAGCCCACAAAAAGTTGCATGCCTCTCAGCAGCAAATGCTTCATGCCTGCTGGGGGCCAGTGCTTTCCCATTAGGTTAGGCTGCCCTGGCTTTAGGGACCATCTCCCCTGCAGAGAAGGGATGGTAGATGCTATGTGCCTCACTCCCTTCTTTATAAGGCTGTTGCGTGTCTCTGTGCTCCATGATATCTCTCTTTCACACCCCACTGCACTCCAGTGCCCCACCCCAAACCCTCCCGTGATGTAGCTCAAGATTTCCCTTTCTTGGGTCCTTTTTTGAAATGAAAAAACACATCAGGCACCTCTAGTCAGCCATCTTGCAGTCCCAATACCTTTTGTGTCTTTATTTTTGTAAACTACCTGTAAGGGAAGAAGTGATAGCAACATCCTTATTCATGATGTCTTTTACCAACTCAGAATGTGCAGATGTGTCGGATGCTATTTCTATTATGGCTTGAGCACAATATTTATCATATCTTGTATTAGAGTGTTTTACATAAATATGTCTTGAAAATGTTCATAACAGCATAAGGCTGATGTAATGGTCCAAAAATCTCTGTAATCCATTTGTCTGTGGCCTGTTAAGTATGAACACCCATTGAATCCAACTCCTCATAATGTACTTCTCTTTAGCATGTGTTTTACTGGATCTTCTTCTCCTGGTATTCAGCCATCTAGGATAGTAATGAAAAAGGAAAGACTTGTCAGGATAGATCAGAGAAAGCAGGAGATGGCCTGGAGCTATAGCTGTTTGAAGATAGGAGTTTGCATAATTGAGAGGGGAGCTAGTTGCCTGAAATTAACCTTATAATTTTAAATGCCTTTTACACTCTAGCAACAGTTTTCTTTTTTACAAAATTAGATTTACTACAGCAATGTAGGTTGTACTTTTCATGGAAACCTGCATGTATATAATTTTCATGCACCTTGGGAGATCCCCAAATCTTTCAGTTTGAAATTAAAAATCACAGATATTTGCACTATCATAATCCCTGTCCAAATTTCAAGCAGATGGTGGCTAAGGATCGTATTACTCACTAGGAGTTAAGAAGTTAAGAAATCAGATCTGGGATCCAAGTTCCTGAAGGCACTATCTTTTGTTCTCTGTGGGTCTGACACACTAAGGCAACGGCAGGATCATGTAGATGTTTTCCTGAAGGTGATTTAGCCTGCTTGTTTCTGATACAGATTAGTAAGTAACAAATGCAGAAAGCAAGGTGGAATATTTATAATCATAAATTAAATTATTTAGAACAAATTCCAAATGAAACTCAAGAGTTAATCCTGCAAGATGACTAGCATTTCAGGGCAGGCACCTCCATGCAGGTGTGTGGGCCACAGTGCTGTGTGACTGCTTCCCCAGGGGAAACTGCCCATGGGCTTTGGGGCCAGCAGTAGCAGAGACATGTTCTAGTGATCCGAAAGGAGAAGGAAAGACTTCTGTGTAAAGGAGCAGTCCTCGCTCCTGGGGAGGGAGACTGTGGCAGAGGCAGGGGATCCATGTTGGGCACGGCTCATGGCCACCTCCTTGTAGTGAGTCCATTCAAATCAAGACTGGTGCCCCTTGTGCAGGGTTCTCCCTGGCCTGCTTTCCAGCAGGCCTTAGGTGCGGGGCTGGCCTTTTTTGCTGCTGCTTTTTCCTTGCTATGATTGACAGATTCACTCACACCTGGAGAGTTTCACAGCCTCCAAAGCCCTGAAGAGAGCATTAGGAAGGTTTCCCGGGCTCTGACGCGGCAGGCGACAGCTCTCCGGCTGCTCTGCAGCTGGAGTAGCCAGGGCTATGTGCTTTATGCAGCTTCAGTTTGGTTTAGCTCTTCTCTCCAGTTCAGATAAAAACTATTCACAGGGTCTAATTGTGTCTTCTGGCATAGGAATCACGCTAAGCGTACAGAATCAGCAGCATTCATCATTGGCAGTTGATTTTCTAAGAAAAGGGCAGAATAGAGTGTTTCCTCAAGATGCCGATGCGTCCCTCGCCCTGGTCACGCTTCACTAACACAGCTATGCCATCTCCCTTCTCACATTAACTGTTTGTTAAGGGCTGGATGTTGTAACACATGCCAACCCACATGCCAAAGGCCACACTGATGTCAACGATAGAGTCAAAGCACAGAAAAGAGCAGGACGCCCCAACAGACAGCGCAAGTCCAGCCCCAAGAACCCCCCTCGTGGTACCCACGTGCAAGTTCTGTAATCTAGACTCTGGTTTTTAAGGGGCAGGGGTTGCCCTATTTTTGCCTGGATATGCAGACAGGAAATGCTAAGGCTGCCTGCTTGGTGTACGGAATGAGCACGGTAAGAATGGACCGCGCTTCCTGAAGGTCAGAACAAGTAAGACGGGGGTCAGCAGCCCTGGAGGTAGAATTTTGCACTGTGCAGATGTGCCTTTTAATCTCCAGGGAAAGGTGGCCAGGACTGGCAATTTATTTTCCTTCCTCCTGACATGATGGATTTTTAAAAAAACAAAACCAGAAAGATTAGGAGACTATTCCTGTCAGAGCTTAAAACAGGAAAAAAGAAAAGAAAAGCAGGGGTGGGGAAGGAGGGCTACAGATGACGCTGGTGTCCTGAAAAGGACTGGAGGGACAAGGCGCAATGGAGACAGCCCCGCCGCCCCGCCCCTGCTCTGGGGCCTCGCTGCCAAATCCAGCGCAGCGCCCGGTGCGGAGGGAGCCTGCCGCGCTGTCCTGCTGCGCCCGCCGCGTTTCAAAGGCCCGTGACGCAGGCTCCGCGGAGTTCCTTTCATGGGCAAGGCCACGTGCTGGCAAGGAGGGGGCAGAATTTGGAGTGTGAGGATGCAAAATAAAACATGGTGCCCACGCACTCCCAGGCTGCGCGGCCAGGGGCGGGCGAGCCGCAGGAACCCTCCCAAATCACCGGGCCCAGGAGGGCAAGGGCCTGTGTCAGAGGCAGATCTCCGCAGGAGGGAGAGCAAGGAGGGTGGGCAGGGTGTCTGTTTCCTTCCGTGAAACAGGTTGATTACCTGAGCAGGTGACTTTGAAAAACCAACCACATAGGAAATACAGAGGACGGGATAGAATTGACCAGGATCTTACAGTCTTCTCATAAAGGACTTAGATGGTTTTGTTCTTGGGAAGATGTTGACGTGCTTTCTCCGCCCTCCTTTTGAAGGTTATTTGTGTTGTATTTGCAGTGGGGTGGGTCCGAGTGGTGGAGCCACCGCTTAGGCACCATGGGTGTCCTGCCTTAATGACGACAGACATCTGTGGCGTCCTTCAGGGGCTCCAGCAGCAGCCAGCAACCCTGGCAGAGGTTGTCTGTGATCCTGTCTAGAAGGGAGGACGGGGCTCTAACTTGTCAGCCCCGGCTGAAGCCCGGGCTGTGCAGGCAGGAGGCACCGGAGCTCTGCAGCTTCTGGAGACCTGCATCCCTGGCACGCCTCTCTGAACCTGAAGTCCACAGCGAGTGGGAGCCCCTCTGTTCCTGGGGGAGCAGATTCTCTGCCCAGTCAGAGCCTTCCGGGTGAGTTTGAGGGCAGACAGGCTTCCTGGCTAGGTGGAAGGCGTTTTATTTGACCCTCCTCTGGACAGGGCCGAGGTTCTCTGGTGTGAATCTGCTCTTGTTTTATTTGTCATGGCCAAGGAGTCACCAGGCAGGTCTGCAGAGCTACCAAGGTGAAGCTGGTGGAGGGAAGCAGCCTATGTTCTGCGTTCCGGGAGAGCTGCGGTGGCCTGGGTTCTGGTGGTTCTGGGTTGGTTCTGGTTGGTGCTGGGTTCTGCACAGGGCAGTCCCAGAGACTGGCAGGCCCATCTGCTTTTCCATAGTACTGGAACTGTGTCTAGGCGTGGCTGCTGGGCCTGCCCAGGAGGCCTGGTTTTGAACCCCGCCCCCTCACAAGTACCTCTTGGCATTACAGTTCCAATAATGCAATAAACTGCAAACCAGACAATCGCTTTTTTCTTTCACAGTGACCTCACTATGCTGGGGAAGTCCTGCCAGGCAGGGCAGATGGCAGTCTCATGACCTCTCTCTAGGCCCCTTGGGTGGGACAGAAGGCAGGACCAGGGGGATGCTATGGGGGACAGTCCAGTGCTTTTATTCCCACCTCACAGGTGGGAATTCTGTGCCCTGGAAGTCCATGCCAGGTTGGTCTGGCTCTCAGGCAGTCTAGCGGCCTTCCTGACTCTGAGAAGTATGAGAAGACCAAGCTGAACTGTCACTCTCAGGGCAGCGACTCACCTCTAAGGTGTTAGAAACAATCTTCATTAAAATGTTCCCAAGTCCCTTCCCCTGCCGCCTCTGAGCCTGCTAAACGAGGAAGACAAGATCTACCAGCTTCCGCTGTTGTAGGACCACTGTTCAAAACGCATCCATCTTTGAAGGTCTAAGGATCCGTCCCTAACAGCTCCCAAGGGCTGATCCACTCTCCAGCTGGGAGCCATGCCACCCAAGGCCAGCATTCTGTCCCTTCACTGTAGCTGCACCAGTGGCATTGGTGAGTCGAATCAGATGGAAAGGGAGTTCATGCCCCCGAGAGCCCCTGAGAACTGCCCCTCAGCTCCTCTGCCTGCGGCCTGAGGCTCCAAAGCCCTTCTTCTGCACTGAGCAGGGGGGTGTGAGTTCTCCCTTGGAATAGTGCTGTCACTGGCCGGGACATTTTGCTTCCCCTGAAGTATGTGTGTGGACAAGTCAACAAGGCCCTATCATCTGGAACTGTGTGCTATAGTGGCCTGACCTCAGGAGGGTCCTCGACTTCCACAAGTGGTGGTGTGGTTGGGTGCTCTTAGGTAGCAGCAAAGTTTAGCCATCTTCCTTCTGTTCTCTAGGCCTAAGGGGTGTGTGTCTCCAGATGATGACACCTCCATCCACCAGATGAGGCTGCATTGAATCAACAGCAAAGCTCTCACTCCAAGTCATTTTGGGGTGACTTGTCCCACAGGTATTAGGGAACACTTAGTATGTGCTTGATGCTGGGGCCTTGAGGAGAGCAAGGCCACTGCTGCCCTGTCCCCACACAGCTGCAGCCTGGGTGTCATGGCCACTTGCAAGTCTTTACCAAGTCCGGCCTGGCACACAGTGCACCAGTCGTATCCACAGACCGGAACCGTCCTGCTCGTCCCACGGTCGGCCAAAATGGGCCTGCTCCCTTTCCCCGTCACATAGACTTTGGGTAGTATTGAGGAAGTCATATCAGAGGAGGCTCCTGGGGTGTGGCCCAATGATGGTGGTTAAGTGATGTGCTCACAAACCCAGAACCTCCAAGGGACACTCTGAGGGCTAAGGAGAACAGAAATAGGACCAGAACAGGTAGCTGTTTCCCTTCTGCTCATTTCTCTTGCTGTAACTCTCCAAGTGTCAACCATGTATTGGACATTGTGCTGAACCTCCTAGCTCATTGCCTGCTCAGTCACATGACCACTCCCGAAGTGCCCCGTTTTGTGGATCCATTCACTGGGGTTTAGGGAGCTCGGGGGACTTGTCGAAGGCCATGTAGAGTCCATTTTCTCTGCTACACTTTGAAGTACCCGCAGTACGCATTTCATCTTAGTACCTGTGGACAATGTTAGGCAAAGGTGTGCTCAGTCATGTGGCGCGGTCTCAGAGCCAGGGGACCCTGCGGAATGCCTGCCGCTGCCCAGCAGGTGTTCTTGAACAAACACGCTCTTGAGTTCACTGGGGAGGCAGTTGCTGGGCTGGCACTTGGAGTACAGAGACCCAGGGCATGCAGCCACGGCCCTCAGGAGATCCCATCTGGTGGGGAGACCCATGGGGAGACCAAAGCACGGAAAAGAAGTGAGGTAAAAGTAGACTCGGACCACGGGTGCAGAGAAAGGACAGCCAGCGCTCCTGGCGGGGAGCCAAAGCGGTGCCACAAGCAAGGTGCTGGCGACTGAGCGGACTGTGAGGAGTGGGCAAGACAAGCAAGGGGTGTCTGTCAGAGGAAGGGCGGGCGGGCTCATCTCATGGGTTCGGCAGCCTCACTTCAGAGGAGGTGGCCCCACCAGATGCTGTCTTGGCCTTGTGCGTCACGTGCCTTAACTCAGGCCATTTTCTACCATGGCCGGATACCACGGGCAGGGGACTTTACAGTCCACAGTCATGGAGACTGGAAGTCCCACGGTGCTCTATCGGCTGAGCCCTTCTTGCTGCATCGATGGCACCGCCGTCAGAGCAGGTGTGTAGCTCGCGTCTCTCTTCTTGGCCACAGTGGCCCCACCCCCTCGACCTCAGCACCTAATTACCCCCTAGAGGCCCTAGCTCCACATTCATTAACATGAATTTGGGGATTGTTCCCCACACGGGAACTTTGGGGGGACCCAGTTAAATAAACCACAGCAGCGTCCCTATGTCACCAGGCTGCCGTGGGAATGATGGAGCCCTAAGAAGCCCCGAGAACCCCACAGAAGAGCAGGCACGGAGACGGGATGCCCAGGTGTAGAGGAAGCCGTTGGCACGCTGTCGCTGGATGGGCTTCCACGAGTCCCTCCCTGGGGACTCCAAGCTGCTTGGACGTCAGTTTACTTCAAGATTTATTTTTGTCATGGCCTGAGCAACATCATACACCACGTACCTGGAGGAATTGTTAATTTGCTTTTTGAAAAAAGTGTTCACACATAAGCTTTTAGAGAAAGATACCCCACTGGGTCATTCTTTCCTTGAACCACATTATACCCTAAGTAGAGTATTAAGTCAAAATAGCACCATGCAAAGCTGTGGGTACAGCTAATACCAGATCTTTCAATACTCGTTTATCCACATGCTATTTTTAGGTATTATAACTAGGGGATGATTTTTAAAAACTGTCTTTACATCTTCAAAACAAGAAACAAAACCAACGCCATAAAAGAACCAAATGGGAAATAGAGAGTAGGAAAGGCAGATATAAAATGAGTGGGATTCTGTCAAACCATCCATCTGTTGAGTGATGTGTTGATGGATGGACTGAAGGCTTCTTCCAAGCTGGTTGGCAGAGGCCGGGGCCAGTGGTTCCGCAAGGCCAGGCCTGCACAGGATCTGATCGGATCCCAGTCAGCCTGTGTCCTAACTCAGTGGAAAGGAGCTGGGAGGACAGAAAGGCCACCAAAGCTGGGTGCCTAGTGCTCTGGCTCAGTGTCTCCACCCCAGGACACTGAGGTCCCAACGCCCAGGGCCTGCAGATGTGGCCTGGTGTGGAGGTAGGGGCTTTGTGGATGATCAAGTCATCAGGGTGGCCCTGATCCAGTGTGACTGGCCCCTTCCTAGGGAAAGGACATTATTTAGGACTGGGCTTTACCTTATGGAACTTTTCCACGTGATGCTCATTACAAAATTAGCTTTTTGTCAACGCTTTCTAGTTTAATTAGAGGAAAGAAAGAGGTATTGGGACTGAGACCTGACGAGTCCATCAGTGTGTTATTAGCTCAGTGGGTCAAGTAATATCACAGCTGTGTGGGTGACACCCTGGTGACTGGCAGCAGGAAGCTGACTCAGTCCAAGGAGGGTGATAAGAAAGGACACTGGGCTTTTAAGTTCTTAAACAGAGTGATGTAGCTGTGCTGTCCCATGCCTTGTTCATTTTGAGTAACACTCTGCTTCTGTATCTTAAGTGTGTGTGTGTGTGTGTGTGTGTGTGTGTGTGTGTATATATATATATATATATATATATATATATATATTCTTCTATTAGGAATCTGAGACCCTTAGTATAATAAATGACTTCACATTTTAATTAGGGAACTTAATGCTCTAGGTTTCAAACAGGTACACTAATGAAACAGCACATTGAAGAATAACCATGTTGGACTGAACTGTATGAGTGGTTGCGTGGTTTAAGCAAGTTGCTTTAGTTGTTGATAGTTTATAAATATATTAATTGTGTCAAGGAGCCCATTTGTTTTTGGAAGTATTAAGTTTCACTTGTGACTTGAGTTACAGTTTTCAAATTAGCTGTAAGTTTGACTTTGGTGTCTTATGACTTCATCAGATGATTCAGAGCAGGGCGGGTGTTCCCAGGAGCTAAGAAAGACAAGCGTCAGGGTGTAGAAAGAAACCTCAGGGCTCCTCTTTGTGTCTTTTATTCTATCTATCTGGATAGGATTAACATTTAAAAATACATTTTGAGGTTATAAAAAAACATAAATTTTAAAGATTTGCATGCTAGTAGTACATTTTTAGTTTTCTCAAGCAATCAAACATTTGAAGATGACTGTGTTAGCCTTTTCATCTCAATATATTGGAAATAGAAGTTAAATAACACTAATTTGAAGTAAGGGGGAAATTAATTTCATTAAAACAAAAGGGAAGACTAATGGCAAAAGGTGTTTTTGCTATTTTCCACTATTTTACCTTATCTCAGGCTGAGATGGCAGATGGGACATTTTCAAACTTCCTGAGCCTTCCCTTCTCGGATGCCACTGCGGCCCAGGTGGAGCAGGGATTCTAGATACAGTAGTCCCCCTTCCCCAGTTGGGTTTTGTTTGTTTGTTCTACTTAGTTTCAGGTGACAGTAGAATGCACTTCGCACATCATACTAAATGGAGCGTAACTTCTCACTCTTCCTGTTGTACGTGATGTAGAATCACCAGGTCATGTAGTCCTATATGGGTAATAATGTTGAAGCCAGATTTAAAGTTAGGTAGTCAGTGTAGTTAGGTAAATCGGGTCTAATGCCGAGTGAAATCTAAAATGGAGGCCATGCTGGCAATGATTCCGGGAAACGCAGGACAACTCATGGAATGTTAATGAAGTCCCGAAAAGGCCCTAGGCCAAAGTCCACCTCAAAGAAATGTTAATGAACAGCCCCCAGCAAAAAGGTGCTGACTCAGAAGTCCTTCCTGACCAGATTACTTCTTTGGCCCACCTGTGTCCCACCCCTCGGGCCTTCCAACCTACATTCCATCACCAAAACTATAAAAAGGGGAAACAACATCCCTTCCACGGATTCCACCTCTTGGGTCCCCTTCTTCCTCCGGGAGAAGTCTTTTCTGCTGTCCTTTAATAAACTTCTAATTTCTACTCTGACCTGGCCTCGGCGTGCTTCTTTGGTGTTATTCTTCAACATTGGGGGAGCAAGGACTCGTCACCGGTCAACAGCGGTAACAATGTTCTATTCATTCTGCTGTCCTTCCTGCCCCCAGACCCCCTGGGCTCCCTTCACTCCCTGGGCCTAATCCACAGGACCTCTGTTCTTCCCTGGATGCCCCGCCCCCCATTGTGAATTAGCCTCCGCGAGTCAGAGAAGACATCCCGCCTTTGGTTCTTTGGGACTGGCTTATTTTGCTCAGCATCTTACTCCCCAGTTGGTTTCGAAGAAGAAACTAGAAATGCTTGGGGGTCCCAGTGTCCCATCACACTGTTTATAACACCTGTCCCACGCTCTCCACCTCCGGGAGGGCTGAGGGCAGCTGCTGGCCGCCAGCATTCCCATGGCTCCCTTGGGAGGAAGGATGCTGCCCTGGAGCCTGGTGTCCTCTGTGCTCACCTAGCCACCTGGTGACGTGTCGCCTTACCTGGGGCTTTGTTCCTCGTTAGTAAAACAAGGGGAATAAATTCTAGCTTGCTATGAAAACATCAGGTACGATCGCTGCTGCCCGCCCTGAGTGGGACCATCCCACTGACAGACGGTGCTGAGCCAGAGCCTGCTTGACCGGCAGCCTGACCACCTGGAATGGGCGCAGAGGAGGTGATGGGTGGGGTGGGTCCTGAGGGCTGTGGGGAGCTGGGTCTGGGGGTCTCAGAGCTGTGCTCCTGCATTTGAAGGACACTCTATGGGAGCAGGACTGCAGCATTCTCACAACCCTAGAAAGAAGGACTCAGGCGTCTGCAGAGAGCTATGCTAAAGGTCTCTTGTGGTAGGAACCTTCCCGAATGCAGCAGGAGGCTCGGAACACAGCAGCTTCCTCCTCTGGATTCTGCCCAGATAGGGTCTAACCAGTTTGCAGAAGGATTCACAGGGATTTCTTCAGTCCACCCATCAGCATGGAGGAGTTCTTGCCACAGCTTTTAAATCTTCTTCCAGCCTTAAGAATCTGTGAGAACCGTTATAGGCCAGAGAGGCTGCATCTGTCAAGAACAGTCTTTGAGGGCATTCTAAGGAGCTGGCCCTTAGCATTTAACAAAGGAATACCAGATTTGTCTCAGGTATGTAGAGTAGAAAAAGGGAAGGCCAGATAGATGGGCAGATGGAGCAGTAAATGTTTTCCTTATGCATGAGTGGATGGGCAGAGGGACGAACATAAACAAATTCTGTTGAAAATAACAGGATTAAAACTTTTTGGCAAGAAAAATAGTGTTTTGGACTGACCAGATGGTTAGGCAACACAGGTGGCTAGGTCCCACTGTGGTCCCATTTTGCTGGTGATGGTCACGGTCATGGGCAAAGACCATTTAGCCCAATTCACCCCTTCCTCCCATTCTGGTCCTGTTTCCCCAGGGGAATGCTCAGGTAATCAATCTTCCCATGACCCTCAGACTGAGCCTTGGGACTTTCTGTTCTAAAATTGGGATGCTCTCTGACAAACTGGGTGAGGTTGCTCACACCAAGTGCAGGTCTCTAGGCTCTAACCCATCTCCAGAACCAGAGAGAACTCTGTGCCTTCTCTGACCGTGGTGGGTGATCTCAAGGCGAGGCCTGCAGATACTATGGTAACCCAGACGCCCAGGTTTCAGTCTCTGCTGCCCTGCCCTCTGTCCTGGGAATCCACCACTGCTCGTTTCTCAAGGAGCATCTTTGGACAGACTCTGATATGATGCTTTGGCTGCAGGCTCCGAGCGCCACTGAGGCTGAGCATCTGTGTTTTATGAACTTGACCCTCGCGTGTGTTGCTTCAGACAGTTATTTACTGATGGAAAGAAGTGAGTCGGATAAATTCAACAGTAGAGAAAAAGTGAAGGCTAACATTGCTGTCCACACATTGTGTTTGAGGGTCATTTTCGTGGCATTACAGGCAGGTATTGCCACACTGAGAGAATACAGTGGTGCCTTCTGGGAGACTTGCAGGTGTGCAATGCCAGGTCTGGGGGTATCTTACTAATGGGCCTGGTAGCTTGCTCTGCTGAGGTCCCACTCCATTGCCTTTATACACTGTCTCTCAATTTCCCTCGAGCTCCAGAGAGATGCACGTGCCTTTCCAGTGCTTCCCAGTTGGCGATCCTGCAGTGCTGACCCTGGCTGACCAGTGTGAACTCTGAGGGCAGTGATGTTTGCTTAGGGGTCAGGTCACAGAGCCAGCAGCCACACTTGCCCTGGCATTAGACAAGGGCTCTCTAAGTGGGTGAATGAATGGACAGAAGATCACTTGGAGTCTGGTGTGAGCCCCTGGACCACTCGAGCCTCCCAGCGTCCTTCCTCATACTTTCATTTGGCCTGCAGGGAGCGCTGATTGGAAGACCTGGAGGAGCTCACTGCCTTTCCTGGTTTCATGTCATAATGATTTAATGAGCTCAGACTGCATTGAGGGCACCTCTAGTGTCAGCCGTGAAAGCCAGTTCAGCACAGAGAAAGGAAACACAGGGTGGTGGGGCTGATTCCTGACTGAGGTGGGAGGGGCGCAGTTCTGCAGAATTTCAAGGAGCAGGAGAGGTGACCACGGGCTGGACGGCAGGGAAGGCTTTGGGAAGGGGGTGTGCCCAGCTGGCCTTTGGTTGGCTAGGGCCCGTGGCAGCTTGGGCCTAAAGCCCAGCTGGCTCCAGCCGAAGACAAGGACTTACTAGCTCACAGAGCCAGTGCGGGCGGGCGGTGAGCCTGGGCCCTGGCCACGAGAGCAGCGTGCCGAGCGCCGGGCCACGTGGCTGCCTGTGCAGACGCGCTGTCTGATTTTCAGCTTCTGCAGCGGCCTCCCCATGGAGTCAGGCTGCCAGCAGCTGCCAGCGCCCTGCCCCCTTCCTTCCTTTCTGTTCCAAGGAGGACAAGGGTCCCCTCAGCTCCAGTGCCTGGCCCAGTTTGAGTTACAGGCCCATCTCCGCATCCAGGAGTGTGCTAGAAACAGCTTGGGCCATTCACCAGTGCCAGCAGGTAAAATGTCAGGGGTTTTCCAAGTCGGTGATTAAACTCAGAGCATAAATATGAAGTAGGTTATGTAATAAAACAAAGATGAGCCGGGCGTGGTGGCACGCACCTGTGATCCCAGCAGCTCGGGAGGCTGAGGCAGGAGGATTCCACGTTCAGAACCCACCTTGGCAACTTAACAAAACCCTGTCTCGAAATTAAAAATAAAAAAAAATAAAAGGATGAGGATGTAGCTCAGTGGTTAACTGCCCCTGGTTCAATCCCTGGTACCAATAGATAAATTAAAACAAAACAAAAAAACCCCAACAGCAAAACTCATCATTCCCTGGGTAGTTGACTTCATTTACTATACTCTTTGCCCTTAGGTTATTTACATTCTTGTTTCTGAGTTCTAGAAATTACATACCACAGTGAGCTGCTGTGCATCTCTTCCCAGCTTCTCATTTGGTGATTTTACATCCACAGCTGGACATCAACCACAGTGGGGATATTTGCACCATGGAAATCAGTAAAGCTATTAATCAGCTCCCCCACCCCCCGCTGCCCCGAGCTGGTTGTCGACCATTTCCCAGCACAGCACCGTGTGCACCATCACTGTGAGGAGGGTCTTGTGCAGGTGCATGCCCATCTGGCATATGGTTGTCTTTTCAGAAGCAAAGGGCACTGCGGATCCAAGACATCAGCCTTCACAGAGCACTGTAGAGGCCAGGGAGGGGCAGACAGTGGTCTTTACAGGCTTCAGCAGAGTACTGTGCTTGGTACCAAGAGGTGAGGGGACGCAGGCTCCCCGCCCCTCAGCCCAGTCAAGGTCTAGTGAGGGAACAACGTCTGTCCAAGGAATGGCTGAGTGGTGAGCACAGGAGTGAGGCGCGTGGCAGGGAGCTGACCGTGGCAGCCACACCCAGTGGGCAGCTGCAGAGCAGGCGGGCTGGGCTGGATTCTGGTCCTCTTTCATCTGGCGTTTCTCCTTGGAAATCTTAACGTGTTGATTAGGTGATTGCTCCCCCGAGTCAGCCCTTCCACCAGAATCCTTAAGATGTTCAAACTGTGTGATCATTCATGATCAATTTCTACCCCAACAGCTAAGTTCTTTCAGTTGGAAGTAACAAGTTATATTCCCACGTCTCCAAGGAGAGCAGGACATGCATGGTTAGTGAGAGGAGGCAGGGATGAGGCCCGTGCCTCTGTCCTGGGCTGGCATGGGTGTGGTTGGACCCTCGGATACAAGAAAGCCATTGGGTCACTGCAGTAAGCTCTGAGCAGACGTCTCTCTCCTCCACAGCCCTGCAGCCTCCACGTGAGACCCGAGAGTGTTTTTAAAAGCACACGCAGAAAATGAAATGCCCCGGGTCTTCAGTGGACACTCACTGAGCCCCTGCTCTGACCACGAGCTGGGCCTTGGGCTCAAGCGCTGCAGCCAGATGATTGGAGCCTGGTTCTGACCTGAGGCTGCATTTTCCAGCCCCAGCTCCACACCTGGCCTCCCAAGTGGAACCCCTCTTCTCCTGACCCCTTGTGGGCCCACACCTGGCTCACTGTCTCCCCCCTGGCATGCCCCTCTTTCTGTGCGTTCATCTTTCATGGCTAAGTCAGGCCAGAGGAAGTTGGGACAAGGACAAGGAAGTCTAAAGGCAGAGAACAAGTTGAACACGAGAGGGGGGCGGTGATCAAATCAAGGTGTGGACGGGAGACCTGCCCCGGACCGCCAGGGAGGCAGGTGGACGGGCACCCATCACCCAGGGCCATCGCTTCCACGTCAGCAGCGCTGGGGCCGGACGTGGTCTGAGCTTGCGCACCATCTCCCTGGACTGACAAAGCTGAGCCTGAACATGGGAGAGGGCAGCTGCCGTGCTTCTCTGCCCCCCGGGACCCAGGAGGCCTGCTGGTGCTGACAGCTGCTTGAGAAATGAAGATCCAGGGGTGCTCTGCTCTCCCTGATCACAGCTTCCCGCAAGGGCTCGCCTGGGTGCCTCGGTCCTTCACACCCATTGACTATTAATTTATTCACTCCCAACCCCACCACCCAACGGGGTCAGAGCTGTTTTTGAAACAGAGACATCACCAACTTGTATCTGTGTCTCCAAACTGTTGGTCTTTGTTGGACTGTGAAGGAGCCCTGTCAAGTCCGAGAGCTCTTGGCACCTCCTGAATCTGGCCGGCGTTGAATGGCATTTTTGTTTGTTTTTCTTTGATCTCTTTCCACTGGACATGGGGCAGTAGTAGAGGAGGCAAGCGCATCTGAGACCAACAGCTTTCGGCTCTGGGGGCAGAGAAGGGTGGAGCCCTCCCCAGGAGGGAGCAGGCTGACTTTTGCTGGCGAGGAGAGAGATGAACGTGGTTTTGCCAACTCTGCCCAATTTGGCGTGCAGACTGAGAGGTGATCTTGCTGCATGAAGGATAAAGGAGAGGTGCAGCCACCTGGAAAGGACAGATCAGGATGGATGGTGACCATGGGTTGGGACTGTTTGAGTGTGGGCTCCCAACAAGAGCCGGGGGTTTTGTTTTGCTGGGTGGTCCTGAGCCAGGGAAGGATCTCAGTATTTCAGGAATGTGCTGGATGCCAGGACATAAAGACCAGAATGTTCGAGATTCAAAGAGATCTAGCTGTGAATTTTAAACATGGGTCTTGCTTATTACATGTGCCAGAGAGATAGACCTGTGGAACACTCAGGCCGAACAAGGAGGATATTTTGATGTGACCACTGGGGCTGAGGCCGCACCAAGTCACTGTCCTGCCATACATGCTGGTACAATTGTGCATTTCACAAAGTCAGGAGCAAGAACGGGAGTGAGCCACAGCTTAGGGGAACTTGAGACCCAACACAAATACGCCCACTGGGGCGCGAACGCTCCCTACCCACGGAGGGCGGAAACCCAATTCTGCGAAGACATTCACAAACCAAGCAACAGATTAGAAATACAGTGCTCTGGGTTATGTAGGAGTGGGACCATAAATTAAATAGGATAATTAGGATGTCTTGCCCAATTGTAGAGACTCATTTAATAATGAGGATTAAAACTGTACGGTGCTTCGTAGACACAAGGAGCGTCCTGATATCCCACTGGGGGATTTAAAGCAGTATTTAAAATATCACGTAAAAGCAGAGTTGGTCGAGCTGGATGTGGTGCAGGTGATTGCTCAGGACCCAGACGGGCCTGTTGCCTTTGTCTCCAGCCCATCTGCGGAGCCGGCAGAACTGGTTTGGAGGCGCAGAGCCGGTCCCCAGGGCATTCTCCGAGCTGAGGCCAGCCGTTGATCGTGCCTGCCAGCTGATAATTAAACCAGTCTTTGGTAGCTCCTCTGAGGCTTGGGTAGCCAGAAACAGTGCCGATGGACAGTTTCCAGTGCTTACATGGGGAAGCACATAGGAGACAAAGAAGTGACTGTCCCCTGTTGTGTCCACTGAGAGCATATGTGGTCAGTGACCTGAAGGGGCCAGGCTGGCCAGGCTGGTTTTGGGTCCTCCTTCACAGGACTGTGAAGAGCCCAGGACTGAGCTGCCCGTTGGGACTCCCTCAGTTCTTGCCTTTGCGTTTCTCCAGCCTCCTGCCCACCTCCCTGGGTTCTAGCCATGGCCTCTGGCCTCTGACCCACCATCGGTGTGTATGCCTTGATTGACTTCATTCATTCATTCCACAAATATGGCTCAAGCCTCCTCTGTTCTAGGAGCTGGGCAGACAGATGAAGACGTATTTGTAGCTTATATTCCGGTGGCAAAATCCACGACTTGGCCTCTGACCCTCAGGAGCCCATTAGGATTGACCTGGGGTCCTAAGTGGCCCCCAGGCCTGGCTCTGTCCTGCCTGTTTCCAGGTGCCTCCCGCCCTGAACTTTCAGAGGCCCCTGTTGTGCTGGCCCCAATTCTCCCGTGTCCCTGGCTGTGGGACCGACTAGCAAGGTCAGCATCAAAAGAAACAGAAACCCCTGCCCTCTTTGTCAGACCCATTGCCATATTTGATGGGTCGGTGTGTGGAGACGTTTTCTAGTACTTTCCTCACAAGTGAGGGGTGATCAAGCCTCCTCTCCAGGCCTGGGCCACGTGGTATCCCACGCTGTTAGAGAAATTGATTGGAGCTTCGTCCAAGCCCAGGAGAGGAAGACGCAGGCCTTCACACAGTCTTGTGGCTTTCTGCTTAGCTGTCCTCCAGTGGGTCCTGGGGGGACACCATTGTGTGCCACAGTCCCACTTTGGTGGGGATGGCGTCTCATCCTACAGCCTGGCAGCACCAGCCCACGCAGCACCGGGTTTCGGGCCCACGTATGGTGCCCTGACTTCCCAGGGCCGCTGGCTGTGAGTCATCTTCCCCAGCGACGCCCAGGGGGTCAAGGTGAGGGCTCCCGGGACCCCCTCCAGCATGGGTCTCCCCTTGACACTGGTGCCCGCGGAGGGGCCTGGGGGCATTGTTCCAGCTGGTGATTCACAGTTCCTTCCTGTTGGGCAGGCTACACATTTCCTCTGGTTTTGCTTGAATGGCTACAGATTATGAACTGATGGGATTGAAGTGTTTGATGTGCCTTGTGTAGATGCTTGGGAAGGATTCCTTATTTGTATCAGTCAGCATCAAATTGTTTTGTTTTGAACATATATACTCCTTTTCCAGTTCTCTTTCCTAAGTTTTATTTTTCTGCAGCTATGAATCTTAAAGCTTTAAATGATGGATGGTGGTTATTTTTTCCATCCAAGTAGTTCATTGTTTTGAGTGAATCCAAGGGACCTAAGGGACAGAGGGGGAGACACCTTATTGGGTTTTGTCATAAATGATGTGAATGTCATGAAAAAAAATTGAATCTTTAGATGTTGACACTCTCTGATGTGTGTGCACATATGTACTCATGAGTGTGTACTGAGCTGTTAAAAACAAAAGGACTTCAAGGAAAGAAAAGGAAGTACCACTAAAGCTGGAAAGACGATGACTGCACGCCGGGCTGAGCCTGCCTGGGACTCAGGTTCACTTTTTATGCCACGTCCATAGTTTAGTGGAACAGAAGGAAGTGTGTGTTCTCCAGCACGGACCTGGAAGTCCAGGAGAACCTTGTTGCTGTCCGTTTATTTATTTGGGTGATTTGTTTATTTCGCAGTGTGGGGATGGACCCAGGGCCTCACGCGTGCTAGTCGAGTGGTCACCACTGAGCTGCAGCCCAGCCCCCTAGGGTCCTATTGTAGAAGACATGACTCTGAAAATGAGATCCAAAAGGAAAGGGGTTTTATGTGCGCACGTTTGCTGTTATTACAATTTCAACTCTTACAATGGCCTTTTCCTCTAAGCCATTTCTCAAGCATCGATTTCCCTTCAACTTGATGTTTTGTTTTGTATTGTTTTTCTGTGACCTGCCAGTAGGACATTTTATGAAACCCTTTCTCCTTTGAAAGTGCTATTGCTTCCTACTGTAAAACTAGCCACTTTCCTAGTTGATTTTCCATGGTGGTTGGGGATGCCGTAGGTGGAAATACAGCAAATGCATTTTAAGTCACCCGTGACTTGTGCTTTAGAGGCCCCTCTGCCCTCTTTGGCTGGGAGGGGTTGCTCTTTCAGGCTTCTGACCTTGAAGTGCCCCTCCTGGTCACTCTGGATGCTGCTGCTTTATTGCCCAGCATCCATGCAGGAAGAGAACCCTCTAACCTCAGCCCCAGGAAATGCAGGCTCAGGGATCCTCGTGGCTGCCTCTGCTCCTGCTTGGGGATGGTTCTAGCCACTTGGCTCCACTGCTTGAGTTTCTGATAAGCTGGAGTGAGAGGCACACAGGGCCCTGTGGTCAGTGGGACATGCATTCCACCGTCCATGGCTGCCGCAGTCTGGCTGGGCACACAATCACGAGCCACCACACAGCTTGTAGATTCAAACAGCAACTCTTTATTCCCGAACTCACACCAGCCGTCTACAATCACGTTCTGGGGAAATCCACGTTCTCTGCCCAAATCCACCTCCACTGGGCTTCTATCTCCCGAAAAAATACTGTCTGAATCCCGTGAGAACTCAAGGGGAACTCAGGCAGCAGGATACGCCCTATTCCCAGCAGGAATAATCTTAAACCTTAAACCTGGAACCTAAACTGGGAACGCCCTAAACACGATTATCTTAAAACCGGGAACACCCTAATCTGCCTTGGTCCTTGAGCAAGGTCACCTACATTCAATGTCACTGCAACATGTCAGCAACATGGGGTACGCTGGCAAGGAAATTGTCATACCTACTTGGCTAATGGCTCCCAGCACATGGCGGGGCAGCCAGGAGGGTCGGGCACAAACCAGAGGGAAAGGCACAGTTTCAGGATCAGTCGTGCCAGTGGTCTTTATCTGACTCTCCCTAAAACACGGCTGACTCCTCTGTTTTATCATCAATGAGATCCTCCCTGCTCTCTCTCTCTCTCTCTCTCTCTGGTGCTTTTTAATGAACAGTGGCATGAAGTCGTTTGTAGCAGGTTTATATATTTATTTAATTTTTTTTTTTGTTTGTGGTGCTGGGGCTCCAACCTGGGCCTCTGCCCATGCCAGGCAAGTGCTCTATCACTGAGCTACCTCCCTGGTCCTCGGGTCTCGTTTTGAATGTGATGATCTTACTTATTTGGGGGTGACTGTTGAAGAAAACAGAAATCATTCTGATAGCCGACTCACTCATAATTCCAAAGAAGCCCAGTGGCGGCTCGGCTTCCCTGAGAGTGTGGGTTGCACTTGGGGCAGATCTTCCTGCCTCTGTGATCCACCACATCAGTGTCCCCTGCATTTGGCACTGGGGCACTTGCTTTGCATTTGAGGAAATTGTTATTTGAAGCTGCTGATGACAAGCCACTGTAGATCAGTTTTGATTGACACTGTGTTTGCCTTTTAAGATTTAATTAGCATTTGTAAAATTTCAGGGAGTTAAACGTAATCAAGAGATGATAATGAGATAATGAGAACTGAGTGCTGTTTCTAGATGACCGTCTTCTGCTGAAGGATAAATATGGTGAGAGGATTTAGGAGGGCCTGGAGAATTTGCCTTCAGAGGTGGAGCTGTTATGAAATTGGTTCCATGGATATTAGCGGGAGGCACTTGTCATTATTAAACACAATACAATAACACATTAGGCCAAGGACCAGCTGAAGGGCATAATGAGCATGTACTGATGAACCTTTATCCAGAGCAACTCGGATGACCTCCTCAAAGTCCACACATCCATCCTCTACTTTACGCTTACACAAAAAAATAGCATGATTCATGAACAGTACCCCTTTGTGTATGTTTATAAATGTGAAGATTAAATGCATTCAACTTGTATGAATATAACTGAGAAAAACCTAGGATTTTTAAACCCGTCTTCCGGACTATGTGTGCAGAATGAGAAGTCAAGTCAGCCGTCACGACCTGGAATCAGCCATGAGCCAAGTGTTACTGGCTTTGAGGTCGCCACCACATTTCTGATCATTTTCACTGTTGATTTTGTTAATGGCATGCAAGTCCTTGCGGAGGAGTGGAAACAGACCTATAAAATGCTTTCAGTGTCAATTTAGAAGGTCAAAGGAAGGGCAGGGGAAAAATAAAACCAGCAAAACCCTCCAGGGCAGGAGATGGGTGCACCCCGCTGGCTTAGGAGTAAGTTCATTGTATTCCGGGCTTCCAACCAGTGGGACTCATGAGTTCCGAGCAAAGAGAATTCTCCCCCGGAATTTCACAAACTCCTATTCATTCATTATCCACTTAACAAACGTTCCTTGAGCTTGTATCTCGAGCCAAGCACTGTACTGGGTGCCGGCGTTCTATGCATGAGTGAGTAAGAAAGACACATCTAATGACCCAGATGATCTATGGCCTCACAATCCAAGGAGAGAGAGAGACCATAACTAAACAATGATAATGCAGAGTGTGTTCCAGTTACTATATGCTGTGTAACAAACCATTCCGCAACTCGGTGACTGAAAACAGCATTCCGTTATGCCTGTGGATTCTGTGGGTCTGGAATCTGACCAGGAACCAGTGGGCACAGCTGGAGTCCGCCCCTGCAGGCTTGTTCTCAGTGGAAAGGCTGGACACTGGGGGCAGGAGACAGTAGCCGACAGCCGACCCCAGGTCTGGAAGTAAGTTGATGTCAGCTCCTGGCTGGAGCCTTAATTGGGGCTGTCAGGCGAGCAGCTCATCATGTAGCCTGGTCTTCCTCCTGGCATCGCAGCCTCAAGGCGGTAGGATTCCCTACTGGTGGTTCAGGGCTCCAGAAGGGAATGTTCCAGATCAGAGCGCTGGAGGAGCTCTGCCTTTTATGATCTGACCTTAACAGTCATGCATTACTTCTGCCCACTCTCCTGGTAACAAGCACCATCGGCACCTCCCAGGGCAAGAGGAGGGGAATTCTGGCCTGCTTTTGAGGGGGGAATGACTACATTCTAAAAGAGCCTGGGGGAGATGTGGTATTGTCACTGCCATCTTTGGAAAGTATAATCTGTTGATATCATAATTTTAAAATGCGTCTCTGACCGTCTTTCCTGCAATTCATAGAAACTGACGCTTGGGGTAGGCTGGACTTAGTGACTTCTATTAA
This sequence comes from Marmota monax, assembly GCF_021218885.2. Classification (NCBI taxonomy): domain Eukaryota; kingdom Metazoa; phylum Chordata; class Mammalia; order Rodentia; family Sciuridae; genus Marmota; species Marmota monax. Next base: position 6,928,804 of record NW_026692848.1, read on the forward strand.
GTGGCACAAATGATGCTGCATGACTTCTTAAAACCTGTGGGTTCTGCCTGGTGTTTGCCCCGTCTGTGTCCCTCTGTCCACTCTCAACCTGGGGAAGCCAACAACCAAGACCTTCACGCATGAGAACGTCTCAGTGGTCTTCAGAATTGAGATCTACAGCCAATAACCAGCCCCGACTCACTGAGCTCAGGCAAGTCCAGCGGAATTCTTGGCTTAACCTCCCAGGGACCCCAAGCCAGAACCCCAAGGCTTGGCATGTCCTTGATTCCTGGCTCCGGAAGCCATCAGGGACCACTGTTTATAGTTACCCTAAGCCACCCGATTTGGGGTACTTGTTACTGAGCAGTAGGTAGCCGGTGCATACAGGGGCACATCAGTGTGTGGGAGAGGGAACTGGGTGTGAACAGAGTCACCTGGTCCCAGCGCCAGGTCAGGGAGGCGTCTTGGAGGAGGAAAAGCGTGTGATGAGTCTCTGGGGCTTAGACTGGGAATGGCAGGCCGAGCTAGGTGAACTTGGGCGGGCCAAGTGAAAATCCTGGAAAAGGGAAAAGAACTAGGGTCCAGTTAATTGTCCACAAAGTGGAGACTTCCTTCTGGACTGGTCAGAGGACCCATAGAGCTAATGTAGTTCCAGAGTGGAGACCAGGTCCCTGTTCTTGTGGGGGCACAGTACTCCACCAGCCCCTCTGCCCTTTACCAGCCTCGACATGGCCCTGGGGTGGTCTAAGACGCAGACTCTCAGGCCCTCTCCCCAGACCCAGGACTCTGCACCATGGTGTTACTTCGGAAGCCCTGCTGCAGAGGGCAGAGGGCAGAGGCTCTGTGCCCCCCGAGAGCTCCTGGCCCCTCCCAGGTGGAGCTCATGGGGGAGAAATTCAGATGACAGCCTGGAAACCCAGAAGTGACTAATAAAAGAAACAGAAAACCATCTCTCCCGGTTTTTTAAATGACTTTCTTATTTCTATGTTCTATTTTTAACCTGAAGAGCTCTTTGAATAAAAATAAGACTTGGGGGGAAAAAAAAGTCAATTGGTTCCTGCAATTTTCTTTTCTTCAAGTAATTTAACATCTCTCTTGGGATTGTAGTGCTCATTAATCCAGTCCCAAGGAAAATTGTCATTTTCATTAACGGCTTCTTAACCTTCGCCTTATCTGATTAGGTGAAGAATTAAGGCTCCCTTGCAAAGCCTCTGTCCCCTCTCCCCTACTGTTCTCCAGAAAGGACTAGACATCACTATTGCAGAGGAACCAAGCTGACAACTTAGGACCGAGCTGCTCGACTTAGGACAACCTCCTCAGCCAGAGAAGCACAGGCAGGAGCCGGGGAGCTTCCGATGCCGATGATGGAGGACTGGCTACCCCTGCAGCCCCCCAGCTACCACCCGACAACATCCCCAGGCTCAAGAGTGTCCATTCAGTTGATGCACTTAATGGCCTGAGTGGCCCCAAGGACAATTGGATCCTCATCTGGATGCAAATATACAACCTATTTGTCACTGGTTTTTGTTGGATTGTTTGTTTGGGGTGTGTGTATGTGTGTGTGTGTGTGTGTGCGTGCGCGCATCTGTGTGCATGCAGTGTTGAGATGGAACCCAGGGAGGGCCCCAAGCATACCAGGCAGGTGCTCTGCCATTGTGCTACAGCTCAGCCCTTGTCCTGATTCTTGACCTAAGGCAAGGGAGGGACCTATGGTCACATAGGTCACATTATAAAGTAACAATTGATAATAAACGATGAAGTGACAATTGAAGAGGAAAAGACACTGGTGATTCTCTTCAAAGCAGGCCTGTGGCATATGCCCACACACCTGGCTTCCCCAGGTGCAGGCCGGCCCTGTCAGACACTGGGCAGAGGAGGAAGGAAAGGCTCAGGGTGCAGGGCTTCCTGTGGATAATCAGGATCTCACCACGGTTGTTTGGAGATTGAATGGCCTATTATTTAAGATAAAACTCCAAACCCGGACAGCCACTCCATTATTTTCTGGCTTGCAGATGCTTTAGCGCAGATCTTAATCTGGAGTATTAATGATAGTGACTGAGTGCTCAATGTCCACGCTGCCTCTTCTGGGCACTCTCCGCCCGTCCGTTCTGGAAGGCTCACATGGCCTTCTTGGCCTCGCTGAAGGGTCAGTGTGGAGTCCTTGTCTTCCCGTCAGCCTCGCCCTTGCTTCTTCCTTCCCTGAGGCCCAAATTCACCCCGAGACAAAGTTCGCTCCCTGGAAAACTGCCAGTGCCTTTTCCTGTCCTTTCTCTTCACCCCCATGTCACTCTGGTCATCTTCAGGGAAGCTGGTGGTCCTGGAGGCCAGAGCCGGAAAGTCTCCATGCAGGAATCGGCCTTGGTGGTGGGGGCTGGGGCATCACCCCAGACCTTCCCCGAGCTGGGACGGTGGGTGTGGCCTCAGCCTGCCACCGTCCTAAAGGGACCCCTGTGGACAGGTACATTCTCGAGTTTTCCTGAGATTCAACGTGTGTGTGTATGTGCTGGTGTGTCTGCGTGTGTCGCCACACCACCCAACCCTGCGCCAAGTCAGTGTCTGAGTAACTGCAGCCTGGCCAAGGAGAGCGTAGGACTGGCCATCGCTAGGCCGTGCCAGGGAGCCGCACAGGAGGGTCTGTGCCCTTAACCTCAGCCTCCTTGGCCTGGGCTTTGAACGCTGAAAGAACCGCAGGCGGTGGGGGCGGGGGACACACCCAGGACGGTGCTGACGGGACGCAGACACGCCTGCTCGACACACTCACGGTGCTGCGAACAGGTGTCACCGTCCCCACGCCTGGCTCAGTGTGGCCAAGAGTCATTTATGCAGAAAGACTCAGAGGCCAATTAGTGGTTTTTATCATTTCTCTCTAATTAGACAACTAGAATGCTTTTGGAGCCTGCATTATTGAGCCTGTCTCTAGCATCAGATGTCCTACAATAGGCCAGTGGAAAATGCTCAGAATGAATGTCAACAGTCTGCCCCAAACCTTACTGCATCATGGATTCCAAAACAGATCTTAGGACCTCAGACAAGAAATCAGTGTTAGCAGCAGTCTCCTGTCCGCTGGTGCGAGGGCTCTCTAGAGGAGATCCGTGTGGAATCTTGGATAAGATAAACTGGATGTTTTCCCCAGTGAGCAATGCCATCTGTTAAGCCTTGGGAAAAGCAGGCGAGTTCAGGCCAGTTCTTCTGTTGACCGCCACATCCACTGCCACGGAGAGTGGGAGAGGCCACGTGTGTGAGCAAGGTGCTGGGCCTCCTGTTGTTTGCCTGGTCGCTTCCTTAAGCTGTAGCCACCTTGCGGATGAGGAGACTGAGGCCCAGGGAGCTTAGATACCTCGCCCACGGCCCCACAGCTGGCAGATGACGGAGTCAGGATGCAAACCCGTCCCAAGCGGTCCCTTATCCAACTTCGATCGACAGGTCAGGTTACCACCTCCGTTTGTCCTTGCCCCTGCAGAGGGCCCAAAGCGGTTTCTCAATGGCAGCGCTACTGACATGGGGACAGGATGATTATGGTTACGGGGACTGTCCTAAGCCCTGCAGGGGATTTGTCAGCACCCTGCACCCCCTCCCAAGCTGTCACAACCTCAAATGCTGCAGATGTTGCCAACTGTTCCCGGGGATGGGATGAGGGACAAAATCACTGTCAGCCAAGCGCCATTTGCCATAGAATGAAAAATTACTTGAAGGTTCTATGTACCATACCAGGTTAAAAGTAAGCAGTGTAACCGAGGTTTTCATTATATTTTGGAGAAAAATATATAAATCGTTTAATTTCCACTTTTAAAATGAGAATTAAAAAATAAACCCCTTTAATAAGCATATCAGCGAAGCATATTTTAGTTCTTTTTTGTTTTTTTCTCCCCAAGGTACTGGAGATGGAACCCAGGGGCACTCGACCACTGAGCCGCATCCCCAGCCCTCTTTATTTTCAGCTTGGGACAGGGTCTTGCTACGTTGCCGAGGCTGGCTTGGAGTTTGGATCCTCCTGCCTCAGCCTCCCAAGTTGCTGAGGTGGCAGGTGAACTCCACCATGACCAGGTCCCATTCTTTGTCACGGAAAATATTCACCAAGATCACGTGGAATAGAACTTTAATAAATAAAATCACCCGGAGCCTCCCAGGGCAGCACATCCCACCGTGTTTGCTGGGGCTCAGTCTTCAGTGTCCCTAGCAGCTCAAGGTTAGGGGCCGCACACATCCCTCCTCTGAAAACACCCGCTGCCCATCAGAACCCTCCATCTCCTGAGGGCTCTGGTGGAGAAGACGGGGGTTAGCTCCCTACTTTTCCAAATGACCCACCTCCCCATTTGTCAGCATCCACTAGTAAAGTGTTACCAGGTGGGGTTCCATGGAACAGAGTTGGGGAATGTGGTTCCCGCCCACGTGACCAACTGTGAATATCTTCTCTAGAAGTGACTTGTGAAGCCAAGCCTGGTGATGTCCCTGGACTGCCAGGACAATCCTGCCTTCACTCACGAGCTCCCTCCCCAGTGCCGACTCCTTCCCTGTCCATCACTTAAAGAGGCTGCCCAGGCACAGAGGTTGTCCTTTTCCAGTCTGGAGCTGAGCGTAGATGTCCACCCGCCGGCCGGCCGCCATCTTCAAAACACACCACACTTTTCATCCCAGGGTTGAGATCCTCCCGTGGCCTCCCATTAGGAAAACCCAAAGTCCTGGCCGTGGTCTACGAGGACAGGTGTGGTCTACGAGGAAAGGTGTGGTCTACAGGACAGCTGTGGTCTACAAGGACAGGGGTGGTCTACAAGGACAGGTGTGGTCTATAAGGACAGGTGTGGTCTACGAGGACAGGTGGGTCTACAGGACAGCTGTGGTCTCTAAGGACAGGTGTGGTCTACAAGGACAGGTGTGGTCTACGAGGACAGGTGTGGTCTACAAGGACAGGTGTGGTCTACGAGGACAGGTGTGGTCTACAGGACAGCTGTGGTCTCTAAGGACAGGTGTGGTCTACGAGGACAGGTGTGGTCTACAGGACAGCTGTGGTCTCTAAGGACAGGGGTGGTCTATAAGGACAGGTGTGGTCTACAGGACAGCTGTGGTCTATAAGGACAGGTGTGGTCTACAAGGACAGGTGTGGTCTGTGAGGACAGGTGTGGCCTACAAGGATAGGTGTGGTCTATGAGGATAGGGGTGGCCTACAAGGACAGGCGTGATCTGACCAGCTGTGGCCTCTGACTTCACCCCTTCTACCCCCTGGTCCTTCAGTCTCTCCACCTCCCACGGACCTGGGTTGCACCTGGTGTGTCCCATGCAGGACTGGCCTTTTCTGTTCCTGCTGCTGCAGACCCTCTTCCAGATACTCCCTTGGTGGGTTTTCAGAGACCAGCTCCCAGAGGCCTCCCTGACTTCCCTCCCTCAAGCTGCCCACTCCCCCTTACCTGAGGTGTGCTCCTGTACCTCACCCCCTGCCCCCTGCCCGTCCATCGCCCGCTCCTCCTTGACCCTCCAATTCCAAGAGGACTGAATCTCGGTCTCCTGCTCACGCAGAATCCCCCTGTGCCCAGGACGGGGCCAGGCGCCTAGGAGGGCTTCTCTGGTGTTTGCTCAGCGAGGAGTCCTGATGTCACCACCAGACATCAGATTTCCTATGTGTCCTCCCAGCTGTCCTCTCCTGGCTCCTCGGGTTCAACACACTAAATTAAACACGACCCCAACTCTAGTTTTCGCCCAATTCTGTTGCTTCTGACCTCCTTGGGACCCCAGGTTGCCTGCCCCCAGCCTGACCCCTCACTTGATCACACCCACCCCAGTCACGGTGTCTTATTTGATGTCACTTCTGTGTGTCATTTGGCACTGATCACCTTCTCCTTCCTTTTCAAATATTCTCTTAGTTTCCAGAACATACTTCTCCTGACTTCCCCTCGGCCTCCCAAACTACCCTGATCCTGAAATTTTCTTGATGTTGCTCTAAGTCAGACCCAGAGGAGCCTCCAGAGCCTCCCTATGTCCCAACTGCAGCACTTCTTTCCTCCTAGAGACAGACTCCAGGGAGCGAGTCACCAGGAAGGAGCTTGGATCACCTTTCCGCGGTGTGACTGTGATATCCTTAAGGACATTAAGTCGTGTCAGGCTCTTGAATGTCAAGTGCAGCAGCTGTATGTGTCACGGAGCCCTGTGCGAGCACGCTGCCCGGGTCACTGTGCAGAGGACAGGGAGAGCTTTCCCAGTAGATGTTGGGCAAGGTGTGAGCCTGGGGAGCTCTCTCACCCCGTCGCCTGGCTGCTGAGCGCAGGAAGGCTGGCGCCCCTGGCCGCTGACCGGCGACAGGCAAGACAGGAGTAACGCCGCCCCTGTTGACGGGCCCTGGGGGCACAGCAAATGCCCTGTGTCTCCGTCTCCAGACGCGTAAAGTTTGGAACCAAGAGAGGGAGGACAGCTTTCCCAGAGGTCATTCCTGGAATTCACGGGTCCTGAGCGGCGTTGAGAGGGCCGGGGCGCGGCTGGAGCCCTCAGTGGCTCCGGGCCTCTGTTCCCTCTGCGTCTCTGACCCCTTGATGAGTTCTAAGTAAGCTGTCACCAGGCATCACGTGCACGTCAGCAGATACACTAAGTGCACTCTAGGAAACGCTCTGAGCTTTTAAAGACGCCTGGCTGTTGTTCAAGTCACTGCTTTTGATGATCGTGACGTCCCTGTGTTTGTGGATGGCTTAAAGTTTGGAGTGACTGAGCCTTCACCGCAGGACCTGCTGCACGGTGAACGTGGTTTAGAAGGTGTTCGCAGTCCAGTCCGTGTTCCAGGACAGTTGGCCCCTGCAGCTTTGATCGCTCTTTCCTCCTGAAGGCTGGAATCTTACCCCCAAAATCATAGCTGACTGCTTGCCTTCGGCTACTCTTGGGTTAAGTGGAAATTTTCGACTTCTGAATGATGTTCCTGGTGTAGTTAAATTAGACTGTACTATGTCCTCCTGGAGAAAAGAACATGTTCAATTTTGGACTTAGATCATGTTGAGGTCCCAAGAGGGTCCCAATCAATAGTGCCCCTCTCAGTTATTTTTCTGAACAATTTGAGAAATTAAGCAAAGCCGTGAAAGATGGTGGCAAAAATGTTCCCTTTATGCTGAAGGAGGCTCACTTGAAGGCCTTGTGTAAGAGCTGAAGAAATAAATAGGTTTACTAATAAACCCTGTGTTTTAGGGTTTATTAGATTTGCCCATCCAGGCCCAGGCAGGCCTGGCCCCGGGCAGCTCTGCAAGGTCAAGGAGAGCAGGTCCCAGGGAGTAGGATTCACTCTCGTGGAAGTGCCGAGCCCAGCCCAGAATGCCCATCTAACCTTCCCACCTTGACCCTCTGTGGGTCACTCCCCCTTAGCTGGGGCAAGTGAGCAAGGGTGCAGGGACACACCGTGGCTCTCTCTAAAAGACTGTCGCATCCACGAGCTTCTCAACTGTGTGTGGAGCTGCGACTGGAACCAGCCCCAAGTCTCCTGACCAGAGAGGAGAGGGTCAGCGTCTGCTCCCCAGCAACAGCCTGGCAGAGGAAGCATATGCCTGCTCGTGCACATCCCCCCCCCCACACACTCACCCACACTCACACACTACACTCACCCACATCCACACCTAGTGCCACACTCACACACCCACACATGCCCACACACACCCCATATACCCACACCCCCACACCCCCCACACTCACCCACACCCCTACACTCACACACCCACACATACCCCCCCACACACATGCACACACCCACACTCACACACCTGCACTCACCCACACCCACACCCAGTGCCACACTCACACACCCACACACACCTCACATACCCACACACCCCCACACCCCCACACTCACACACCCACACATACCCATGCACATACACATGCACACACACATGTACACACACACACACACCCTACACCCACATGCACACGAGGCATAGCAGCCACATTGGGGAATGAGTGACAGGGGAGGCAGGAATGGCTTATCAGGTGTCACTGTAACATTGCCAGGATTCTGCCACTCTGCTAGGTCAGTGCTGTCTGCTAAAACATATGGAGGACCACATACACAATTTCTAACTTTCTGGGTAGACACATTAAAGAAATGCAAATAAATAGGTGTGATTAATTCTTACAATGTATCTCATGAACACATTCTCTCAAAGTATTTTTAATTGCGTTATAGCCATTCAAAAACCATTACTGAGGTCTTCTGCTTTCTCTTTGTGCTGAGTCTTCCCGGAGTGTTTCATGCGCTGGTGTGTCTCCATTCGCACTGGCCTTGTTTCAAATGCTCCAGGCCAGCTGTGTGTGGATCACAGCCAGGACCACAGCAGTGAGCCTATTTCACAGTTGGGAACTGAGGCTTCGAGAAGTCAACTACCTTAACACAGAGCTGAGGTCCATTTCCAATGGCACGGCAGCCGACGGTATTTTGCCCAGTCTGTGTCTGTGAGCCCTTAAAAATCCAGGATAATATAGGTTTTCAAGGTCTACATAAAAATGAGGACATCCAGGTGAGTCTAGGGGACCACAGGAGTCAGAGGGGTCAGGGCTCCAAAAGTGCTTTTGAGCATAGATACGAGCCAGGCCCCGTGAGCATCAGTGGTTCCCGCCATGTGCGGCGGACGTCCCAGCCCAGCGCCTGCCCAGGGTCCAAGAGGAGATTCTTCCTCCAAAAAACTAGAACCTTGAGTGGCTATAACCTCAATCAAAAAAATCAAAATAAACCCACCCCCAGGCCCAGTGGTCCTCAAGGAATTTGCGTTGGTTCTGAGATGTCCCCGAAGCTGTGGCCACAGAGCCACCTGCCTGCTGAATACAGTGTGAGTCGCCCACACCTAGGAGCTCTGCACACGCCCAGCCTCAGCCTGCACCCACACGGTCCTGGGCCCGGTGGTGTCCATAAGGAGCAAGAAAAAAAAAAAGGAACTTAGGGGGGTTTTCAATGCACCAGAAGAATCTCTAAACATGAAAAATCACTAAATGGAAAAACTCGATACACAGGTTCACTGTCAGCTTCAACACAGCTGAGTGTCTCAGGACCCGACTATAACTATTTGCAGTTCCCCCTCTTGATTTGCAGTCTGGATGGTGGTTGAGAGTGGGAGTTAGAGTAGAACCGGCCTGGGCTGAGTGTGGGCTGCAGGTCCGTTGGCCTTGTGCCTGGGGTACAGCAGCTGCGTCCTCTCCTGGTGTTCTCACCTGTGGAGTATATTCTGCCTGCTTCATCCCAGAGGTACATTTGTAAGACATTCGTCACTTTGTACAGCCCACGACAAGCACTTAAGAAATACATTATTACAGTGGGAATCGAATCATTAGCCTTTTTAATATTATATTTTTGAAGGATTCAAAACCTGGGTCGTGATGATGCTGGAGAGTCTGAACACCAAGACCAGTGGTTTATCTAGCCTGATCCTGTGGCTGAGGGGACAGGTGTGTGGTGCTGGCTGTGGCCCCAGGCCCCCCAGGTCCCTGTGTGGAAGGCACAGACCAGAGAGAAATCCTCAACACTTTCCGAGCCTGTTTCTCTGGCTGCGTGGAGGAATGCGAATCCGGACAGGTGACCATGGGATCAGCACTGAGCTCCTGTGTGTGACAGGCCAGCCCACCGCCTGAGCTCAGCAGGAGCAAGGCTGGTCCTCCCCACTGCCCCAGCCCTCCTTCCCTGCCGCTGCCTCTCACTGGGTCCCTGGGACCTCCTCCAGCGCCATCTCTGCACTCTCCTTGGCCTTCACACCAAGAGCCAGATGGGGTAAGAGGACTGTTTGCAGCTGGAGAGCCTCCCGGTTTGGCCTCGGTGTCCCCAGGGCTGCGGAGCAATAGGGTTTAGCAACACAGTCACGCCCACAGGCTTCACAGCTGGACTAGATCAGGCTCTTTCTCATGGACCTCCTGACGGCCGGGATGTAGCAGGGACAGGTGTACTGTTCAGACTAGTTCAGCTCCAAGGACGCGTGTTCTGCGTGTGCATGAGGCCAGCAGAGTAAGAACCAACAAGGGTCCAAGGGTGGCACCAGTGACCTGGGAGAGCCATGGTCTTCCATTTGTCATCTGTAAAATGGGGTGTTGAAGCCTCTCTGGCCGGGTGCCCTGGGCTTCTGTGAAGCAGGGTTTTTGGACCCTATTCACCTGTCCACAGCTCTTCCCGTGGGGACATTTTCCAGCTCCTCCCATCTGCATCCCTGAGCCACATCAGGACTCATTACCATGGCCACAGCTGGGCTGATGAGGGCTCAGATTGCCAGGCTTAACAAATGTAAATCCAGGACTCCCAGCGACATTTTAACTTCAGGCAAACAATGAATGATATGTTAGTATTTGTCCCAAATAGAGCCTGGCTCGTTATTTCGTATGTATTCCACTTGGGATTGCATACAACATCCTCATTCTAAAAAATAATTTGTAGTTTATCTTGAATTCAAAGCCTTGTAGGTTCAAACAGCAACTACTTTATTTCAACTCTTACTAGCACTGCACTTGCACTTATCCGCCAACGCCACCCGCCAACGCCACCCACGTGGTCTTCTCCGGGGTCCCACCACACACCAACCGGAAATCCCTCCTCCCCTCTGGCACTTCCCCAACCCTTGGGAACTCTCCGGGAATCCCCTTGAGAACTCCAAAGTAGCAGGCCCAGGTGGACAGCAGGGGTCTAATTTACAATTGAATACACAGCTTAACATAACCATTATCATCTCAATGGCTTGCTGGGGTCACTTCTCAACCACTCCATTCTGGCAAAAATGCCATGCGTCATTCCGACTTGGCTATGGCTCTCAGCAATTAGAGTCAGAGAGATGGTCACCCAGAGACAGTGAGGATGGGAATGATGGAGGGCAGGTGGGAGGCAGGAGGGCCGGGCCGGGGCCGGGCATTGAACAGCAGGGCCGCGGGGATGTGAGAGGGTGGTGTGCCCTGTGCTGAATTTCTTGGCTTCGTATTGCTTGGCTGTCTTCAGGGAGCTCCAGGGGAGAGTAGAGGGTGTGTGGAGTTCCTCGTGTGGTTGTGCCTCTGAAGAGTTACCACTCCCAGAGTGTGGTCCTCAGTATTTAGGGTAAGATGTGTGATGACTTGTCATTTTAACCCGGCTCTGATGGACTCGTATTAAGCAACCTTATGAAACAAGCAATTATGAAGCAGAAATACAGCTAATAATTGACTTCTCAATAGAAAGAGTAAGACTCTCTGAACCCTCTATTTGCCCACCAACACATTTTTGCCCTGAAGGCTGACCCACATGTGACATCTGGTGACACTCAGGTTGATGAGTACATTTGCAATCTCAGCAAAGAGAGTTGGAAGGGTGACTGGGAAGACAGTGACAGAAGTGACCGAGTTGGTCCACCCAGTGGTACGCAGGCCTTAGGCCTCACTGCCTGGAGGTGAGAAGCGCCTCCTGAATCCTGAATGCCTGGGGCCTTCCTCCTGGGGCATTCTTTCTACAAATGTGCCTTGTCTTTAAGTTAAGTTGCTGCCTGAGTGTTGACCTGGGACCCTTGGTCTCTGCTTTTGCACATCTCCGCACACTTCCTTGATGTTTGTACAGTTTAACTTTGATGGAACCACCTTGAAGTCTATATTAGTCCATTTTTCAGTACTGTAATCAAATATCTGAAGCTGGGTATTTCATAAAGAAAAGAGGTTTATTTAGTTGACTGAGGAGTAGGTTCAAGGGCATGGTGCTGGCATCGGCTCAGCCCAGGGGGAGGATTTCACGCCAGGTAGCATCACAATAGCCAGAGTGTGTGTGAGAGGAAGAGATCAGAGGCCAGAAACGAGGACCGAGCTTGACTGGGAGGGGCGGGTCTTGCGGCCTCCCTCTAGGCGCCCCTGAGAGGTCTCCCACCTCTCCTGCCAGGCTGAGGACCAGCCTCAGCATGTGAGGCCCAGGGACAAACCACCCCCACGCCATGGCGTGCCCCTATTTCCAGGTTCTCCGTGAAAACTCAGGTTGGAAGAGTGTCCCCCCCAGGTCTAGGGCACACCGTCCTGCCTCTTCCCATCTTCAGGTCCAACCTTGGGGCCTGGAGCCTAACAAGGTCATCTCCCCTCTGCGGGGAGGGAAAGCCTGGACAGAACCCGGCCGCAGACAGCTTTCCCTTCTCCAAGACATTAGCACGTCCCCTGCCACACCGGAGAAGAACTCGGAAGTCTGATGGCAGAGCTCTGGGGGCCTATGGGAAGGGGAAGGGACTTTAGGTCACTAGGCATTCCAGCCAGAGCGCAGTGGGCACACCGCCCGTGGCTTCGGGGAAGGCTCAGGCAGCACAGGGCAGGGCGGGAGCCTCGCAGGCTGTGGCTGGTCGCTATCTTGAGGGGCATAGCATTTGCAGAGAGGTGTGTGAGGCTGGAGCGGGTAGCCAGGGGCCGTTGCTGGGGCGCTCCTGGCAGGGGCTTTGCAGCTCGCGGGATGTCACTCTGCTGGGTCTTGTTGAGTAGAATGGAAGCTGAGTGTCTGCTGTCCTTCCTTCCCTAAGGATGCCCAGGACCTCGACAGAGAGGACTTAGCAAACGCTGTGCTCGCTCATTAGATTTAAAGTCAGGGGTGCCCTAAGCCCCCCGAGGTTAAAGAGTGAAGGCCAGGTGCTGACCCAGGCTGCCCTGCAGCCTGTGAGGTGACAGATGTCATCCGTCAGAGGACAGGAGGCCTGGGGAGGTTGAGCTCTCCAAAGTCACTCTATGGAGAGGTGAGGCTGGGGGCGCTTCAGAGCTTTAATCTCTCCAAATACAGCAGCATTGGAATGTGGGGCATTTTCAAATTGCATTTTGATCTTCATCTTTAGAAATTAAAAAAACGAGAAAAGAAAATCCATGGACAGCTTTGGCCTTCCTTGTTCGTGGGAATTCTTCGTCCATCTGTCCTTGCTGCTCTAGGGGAGGGGTGGATGTTGGATCAAGGCTGGGGTGTCCTGGGCTCATGCCTGCTGGGTCTCCTCTTCTGTGGAAGAGGCAATTCGATTCCTTTAATTATTTTTATTACAAAAAATATCTAAGAGCACAGAGAGTCGCATCAGAATTCCCCACAGTCACAGCCCCTCATTTAACTCTCAATATTTCCTTCTACTGGCAGTTACTGAATCATTAATTGGGTGATGAAAATTTATAAACTCCCGCCATGTTCATCATGAAACATCACCCTGGGTTATGAGACACATTTTAAAAACACGAACACAATGTTGTCATCACAACTGTAGAAATGAACAATATTTTCTTTTGTTAATTTGTTCTAATTAGTTATACATGACAGCAGAATGCACTTCAACTCACTGTACACAAATGAAGCACAACTTTCCATTTCTCTGGTTGTACAAGATGCGGAGTCACACCATTCGTGTAACCACATATGTACACAGTAATAATGTCCAACTCCTTCCACCATCTCCCCCGCCCTGTGCCTCCTCCCCACGTTCCCTCTGCCCAATCCAAAGTTTCTTCATTCTTCCCTTGACCTCCCCCCACCCCAATTGTGGGTCAGCATCCACTTAACAGAGAAGACATTTGGGCTTTGATTTTTTTTGGAATTGGCTTATTTCACTTAGCATGATATTCTCTAGTTTCATCCATTTACCTGCAATTGCCATAACTTAACCACTGAGCCACAACTCCAGCGCCCCCCTTTTAAAACACTTTCAGTTGTAGATGGACATAATACCTTTGTTTTACCTATTTTTATGTTGTGCTGAGGATCAAGTCCAGTGCCAGGCAAGCTCTCTAACACCGAGCCATAGCTCCAGCCCTTTATAATTTATTTTGAGACAGGATCTTGCTAAGTTGCTTAGGGCCTTGCTAAATTGCTGAGGCTGGCTCAAACTTGGGATTCTCCTGCCTCAGCCTCTGGAGCTGCTGGGATTACAGGTGCGCCACTGTGCCTGGTTTCAGAACAAACCTTTGAGTTGGTGTTTTATGTGTATATTGCAGACGAGGAGCTGCCCACAGGCCTGCCAGAGGGCAAGGCAGGTTGCCCCCCATCTTCCTCTTTCCCACCCCTCATTCTCTGCTCCCCACCTGTGTAATTATGGCTTTAGCATCTAGGCCTTTTGGCGTCCCTGTGGGGCTAGTGGCCCTGGGTGGGCTCCGCTGCAGCACACCCGTGCCCTGGCTGTGGGGTGTGGGCCCTACCTCATCTGGCTGTATTCCAGTGTCCACATCTGCCACAGGGGACGGTGGTGTCTCACACAGCTGTCACGAGCTCACCCAATGTCAGTTGCTGACCTTTTCCTCCTCCTCCTCGACACTAGGAAATCCGTTACCCCCTCCTCTCCACTTCTCCTTCGGTCCTTCTGCTTCTTTCTCACCTACTTCTTTCCAGCAGAACGGCACCATAACCCAGGGCATAGCAGGCCAGGGTCATCCCCACACGCCAAGCCGCAGCTCTGGTCACTGGGCCTTCAGCCACCGCAGGTGCCACAGAGAGCCTTAACCCCTAGCCCCAGGCGGGGCCACAGGATAGGGTGCTTTCAGGTGGAAGGATCTGGAGGACCCGCGGCTGGGGAGGGCTGTCTCCTGGGAGCTGCCAGATGGCTGCGGTGTCTGCAGGTGCGGAGGACCCGGGCTGCCCATGTGTCAGAGCCAGGGAAGGGCCCAGGGGATGGCACAGCGGCCAGTGGACGGCACCAGTGGCTGTCAGCCTCCTTCACAAAGTCAGGGTCACAGAGTGAGTAGAGGGTCACTGAAGTGCTCCAGTTGTGTCACTGTGGGGGCGGCACTGGTGACAACAGCTGCTGCTCCGTGGCCGGGTGTCCTTTATTCTCGTAGCCCTCTCTGTGTCTGGGATGCGAGGACCAGCAGGGCCCCCAGGTGACTCAGCTGCAGGGGCCATCGCTTGCCCTGGACTCACTGAATAGCCCAGTGTGCAGGTGGGGGTCAGCAGGGCTGTGTGGGCGCTCTTTACCTGGTGGCACCTGGCCGTCCCCAGTGGCCTTCCTGGTGAGGACCTTGGTGTTGGTGGGCCTGGGTTCCTGTGACTTGCTGAGTCTGTATGTGCCTCTGGGTGCCCCCACACAGTCTCTCTACCACAGCCTGGGCTGGGTGCCGTGTGCCCAGCAGATGCCAGGGCAGGGCACAGACGTCACTCACCCCCGTCTCCAAGCCCTGGAGCCTCGGCCAACCTGCCTCCTCCCTCCTGGCATTTCTCCTGAGTGTCATTTGCAGCCTGGGTCCTGGGGAGCAAAAGAGCCCCTGTCTCTTTCCCCTTCGGCTTCAGTTCCTTTGGGCGTCTGGGTTGAAGGATCAGCATTACAAGTTTTCAATCCTCTACTCAATGAGTGGCTCCAGTTCTTGTTAATGAGCGCTAGTGAGCAGGGCATCCTGACCAACTGGGAAGGTGAGTGCTTCGGGGCACGGCCGCGCCTTGGTTCTCTTGGACCCGCCTGTCGCACTGACCGCAGGCCCCTGGCCCGCCCTGGCGCTGGTTCTGTGCAACCCTAGCTCTTGGCCAGCGACCTTCCTGTCACAGGCCCCCCTTCCCCGGTGCTGCAGACAGGGTCTTCAGTGTCCCTCTCGGCCCACTGACTGAGGCTTGGTGTCCGCCTGTGGCTCTTCCAGGAGGCGGTGGAACCTGGAGAGGTGAAAGGTTAGGGCACTGGGCGTGTGCCCGGGAAGGGGATGTCGGGAGCCTGGCCCTTTTCTCTCTCACTTCCCAGTGGCTGAGGTGAGCAGCCTTGTTCCTCCAAGTGCTTCCACCACGATGGGCCAAAGCAGGCCCCAAGACAGAGGACCCAACCGGCCATGGACTGACCCCTCTGAAACCATGGCCCCAGTAAGTCTTTCCTCCTTTACGATACACCGCAGGTGTTTTCCACAGCCGCAGGTCAGGGTCATCCCACAGGTGCCCTGGGTGTCTTTCTGAGTCTTGTTGGAGGTACCGTTTGGTCAGCTTCCTCACTGCTGCTGTCATGCCAGATTCGTGGGACCCCAAAAGACCTCCAGGAGCCGAATCCGATGCAGTCACACAAGAGTCTTTATGGCAAGCTCGAGCCTGGTCTCACAACCGTTCCCGACTCAGCGGTCCCAGGGAGTGAGTCCCGGTCCTTTGTTCAGTGAGATTTTATAGGTTTGGGGGGATACTCTATGCGTCACACCATCACACAGCAAATCATTCCACACCACGGGAAAGTCAAACAACAACTCTTAACATTGATTAGCACATTCAATGGGTAGGGGTGATTGGTTAGTTCAAGAGGGGGATTCCTTTGAACTGATTGGTTTAGGCCATGAGGGGAGTACGTGCTGAACGACATGGTTTCCCAACACGTTATCAACCACCATAAACTACTGGGAGGGTCATCTGGCATCCCAGGTATTTCCCTGTCTCATGCTGATTGGTGGTTGCTAGGGGGTTGCTATGGGTCCACACCTAGCCCGACTGAGTCAGGGACACCTGGGGCAGCAGATCTCTCCTGTTATTTGTAGACAAACAACTCAGCAGGGTGGGTATGTGCCTAGGAGTGCTCTGTGGGTTTTTCCAAGGACAAGGGTCACGCCCCTTCCTTGGACAGGCTTTGCTCTGAGGTAGAGGCTGGAATCTGTTGCCACCCTTGATAAGGGTGGGCAAGACAGGCTGAAATGGAGTCACATGAGTTTCTCACTGCGACTTAAAGACCCAACCAGAGCAATTGTAGACCAGGAAGAATTTGTTTTGAGGGTGCACAGTTTCAGAGGTCTCAGTTCATAGAAGGCCGGCTGCATTCCTTGGGGCTCCAGGTGAGGCAGAACATCGTGGCAGAAGAGTGTGGCAGAGGGAAGCAGCTCACCTGATGATCAGGAAGCAGAGAGAGAGAGAGAGAGAGAGAGAGAGAGAGACTCCACTTGCCAGATATAAATTATGTCCCAAAGCCATGCCCCCAATTTCCCATCTCCAGCCACACCCCACCATTTCAGGGGATGCTCGAACAAGTTAATCAAATTAACTCAGTCAGTCCCTATCAGAGGATTAACTTCACTGGTTGGGTCAAGACTCCCACAACCCAATCACTTCTCCTGAGCCTCCTTGCATGGTCTCACAGTGAGCTTTTGGGGGACACCTCACATCCAAACCATAACAGTGCCCAAGACTGTGTCCTTTGCAAGACCATGGAGGGCGAGTGGACGTATGGAATCTGTTGCCCCCATTGATAACGGTGGGCAGGACAGGCTGGAATGCCTTCATGTTGATGGAGCCCCCAGCACCCACAGAGCCCGGGCGTCCCGGGAGTCCCGGGCTGAGGGCACGCAGTAGTTCTGGCAATGGCGCAGGAGCGTAAATGAAACCCGAGTCCACGCAGTTATTTACCCAGGAACACCTAACTAAAACACCAACTAGGAAGTCATTCAGCTAAAGGCAGAAGCTTCCCAAGCATCCACCATGTGCTGGGGGCTGAGCCAGGACATGGGAAGGCAGCGGTGAGCCAGAGGTGGGCCAGGCGTCAAAGGTGACACAGTGTGACTGACAGGACTGTTCATACTCTGTGGCAGTGGGTGTTACCCGATGGGGCTCCGCCTTGAAGGAGCTTGCATTGTGTGTCCAGGCAACAGGAAGGGGACTCTCTCACTGTTGACTCATCATAGATCTGAAAGGTCTTTTTGCAGGGCAATTTGGAAGTATCTGTAAAATTTTAAATATGTGTACTCTTCAACCCTTGATTCAATTTTTTTTTTTTTGTATATCTAAGTTAGAGGAATACATGTACAAGTATTTTTTAAACCATGTATTTTCAATGATGCTGATTATGGTATTATTTGTAATAGTACAAAAGGGGGGAATGCTAATCAATAGGTGAATGGCTGGAGAGTCATGTTACACCCATACCATGAACTTGGGAAGTTGCCATTTTAGCTATTTTTTAACCTTGAAATGGATATTTTATATATTGAACAAAGAATGAGAGAGCTCCTTATATCTCCATTGCTTCATCTTTAAAGTGGGGATAATTGCTGGTCACAGCGGCATGTGCCTGTAATCCCAGTGACTCAGGAGGCTGAGGCAGGAGGATCACAAGTTTGAGACCAGTCTCAGTAACTTAGTGAGGCCCTGAGCAACTTAGCAAGACCCTATCTGAAAATAAAAAATAAAAGGGCTGGGGATGTAATTCAGTAGTTAAGCACCCCTGGGTTCATTTGTGGAGGAGGTGTATGTGTGTGTGTGTGTGTGTGTGTGTGTGTGTGTGTAGGCGTGTTGATGCCCAGGGAAAGGCTGGAAGCCTTCCTTCCCAACTGTCCCTCCTGTTCATGATGGTTAGTCCTGGAGAAGGGGTGGGATGGGCCGGTCATTGAAGGTTCTCAGTCAGTTCAGCCACTGGGACAGCCAACACAGCCAGGTGCCTTCAGGGGCTGGTCACAGGAACTGCCTGATCAACTCTGGGGTGGTCAGGGGGTCTCCATAGGGCTTCATCCTGCACCTGAGGCTGGAGCCGGGCATTCACAGGGCAGCCAGGAGGGGCAAGGGACACAAAATGAGGAAAGTTACAGGTGGGAGCCCCATGAGAGGGCTGGATCTTGAATTGGTTCTTATTGCATCTGGCATTGTCAAGGATCTGGAGCTGATGGAGATCTGGCATCGGTGGGGATCTCATGTTGACGGGGATCTGGTATTGATGGGGATCTGGCGTTGACGGGGATCTGGAGTTGATGGAGATCTGGCATCGGTGGCGATCTCGTGTTGATGGGGATCTGGCATTGACCGGGATCTGGCGTTGACCGGGATCTGATGTCGAGGCGTTGATGGGGATCTGGTGTTGATGAGGATCTGGTGTTGATGGGGATCTCATGTTGACGGGGATCTGGTTTTGACCGGGATCTGGTGTTGAGGCGTTGATGGGGATCTGGCGTCCACGGGGATCTGCCCGTGTCGACGGGATGGGCATCTTGCCCAAGCGCTGGCGAGGGGGTCAGAGAAGCTGGTGACGAACCAGGGGAAGGAGGAGCGGTGCAGAGCAGATCAGAGCGGCACGTGCCTACAGAGCAGAGCCGCGCCCTTCCCCCTGCCACCTGAACTTCCCGGGCAGCCCTGTGGCGCTCCCAACCCAGAAACAGACAAGAAAGGGAACGGGGAGCTGCGGATTATATTTCTTGTGAAGAGAAAAAACAATGGAAACCTCTTGGTAAAAGAAGGAGGGAAATGAAACTCTCCCAGCAGCGAGACCTGGGGTCCTGTTGCAGAGTCGGTGGCCTGTGCAGGTGAGTGAGGAACTGGGTCTTTCACTGGAGCCCCCCGGCCACTGGCCCCTCGCTGGGTCACTGTGATCTCCTCCTCACTGGCTTGCCTGCTTCTGCCTTCCCAATTCCAGTCTGTCCCCTGTTCCGTCAGATTGATGCTTCAAAATAGAAATTGGGTATGTGTCTGTTTCAGAATATTCCGGGGGCTTCTTGTTGTCTTTACAGCAGGGCATCTGGTCCGACAGCCTCTGCAGTACTCTCTCTGGGTCTCGTCTGTCTCCATCCCACCCCCGCCCTTCAGTGGTCCCACAACCTGTGGATGATAAAATGACCATGCACGGGACGGCTTGAAACAAAGTTGGCTGTTTATTGATCACCTACTATGCTCTGGGTACCCTGCACACAGGGTCACGTTTCATACCCAGAGTCTCTAAAAGCATTTGCCACCCCTGTTTTACAGACCGGGGGGATACTGAGACACAAGCCAAAGCCTCATGCCTGGTGAGTGGCACTGCAGGTTTGCAGCCAACTCCCTGAACCGACAGCCTGCAGCCATCCCTGACAGGCGCGTCTCTGTCCCCTTGCCACGCTGCTTTGTGGTTCCTGAGCTGTCGTCCCTAGGCAGGGATCCCCAGGACAGCAGAGTCTGATCTGGGGAACCTGGGTCCTCCAGCCCTCTCATGGTGCTCGCACATGCTAGGCAACCACATGGTGCTGGTAGAAAATACCAACGTGCCAGGTGCTCGGTGGGCACTAGGGTTCCACTCGGGTCAGGAAGAACCCAACAATAAAGCTCTTGCCTTGTGGAGCCTGTGGTCGTAATGGGGGAGATGATCTCGTGCTGTAATCATAAGTGCTGGGCTGGGAGGGTCCTGGGGAACATGCAGTTGGTGGGCATGCATGTTGGCTTAGGCAGGAGGAATGTCCTGTGAGCCCCATGGCACTCATAAGGTGTGAGTGGCACCAGCGTCTCTGCTCTGTCCACTGACTCCCATGTGCTGGTCAGGGAGCGGATGGGTCCTGCCCCTCCTGTTTCTCAGAAATCCCTGCAGCACCAGAGCCTCTCTCCCCCCCCCCCCCCCCCCCCCCGTGGGGACAGTGGGATCCTTGCTGGGCGGCCCTGCCCATCTATACGTGACTATTCCCTGGCTTGCCCCGTGGGGATCCACTGAGGCCGCTGCCCGGTGGGACAGCTGGACAGAGCAGGGCATGCTCTCTACTCCTGGAAAGAGGCAGCCGCCTACCATCCGCTTCTACAAAAGGAAGTGAGCATTCTCTCTTGTTTTTAAGGGTACAGATCATGGTGGCTTGTGGGAGCTTCCTGTCTGTAGTGCTCTGTGTGCCCGCCATGTGACTGCCACTCCTGGGACTAGGACACTGTGGCACTGTGAAGTTAGCTTGACCACAGTCCCACCGTGCCCCTCCTTGGCCTCTAGACTGTGAGACCTTGGAGAGGCCAGCCTCCAGGAGAAAGGGCGGCCCAGGTCCCACCACTTGCCTTTGTGTGCATGGGGGGTGGGGTGGTGAGGGAGCCCTCTGCGAAATGGGTGATAAAAAAAAAAAACAATTGGGGGGACTGTGTGACCATGCACATTGAAGTGTTTCTGGACAGCATGCACCCCAGGGGCTTTCCATAAGCTACCAGGTTGGAAACTCGTCACTTAGAGGCATGTTAAAGAGTATGCTCAAACTGGTCATTTTCACCTGAAAGAGGAAGTCTTACATTTTCACAGTCTCCTTTAAAGGCACATTATCAGCTTTATCAAAGCCTCGAGGATGACAACTGGGATCCACCCCTGCCTTCTGGGGCTGGAGCTGCTTCTGTGCCCCACAGCCCCCTCTTATCCAGGGTGCCCACAGATATCGCCCATAGCAGAGGAAACATGGTCACTTGTTGTCCTTTGGTGGAGTCTGTGACTGTGCCCCTTGGTCATTTTCCAGGAGGTTTAGAATTCCTGCATCAGCTCATGCTGCCTCTGCTGTTGACGCAAGGACTTGGATGCGGGGTGGCTTCAGTCTGTGTCATTTATTTTATTTTCTCCCAAGGCGCGTAAGGGCGGACGTCGCTGGCTGTCCCAGAGCTTCCCCTGTTCCCTGGAGCTGGAGGTCCCTCATGCTTCCTTCTAAACCCTCCTACGGACTGGGTCTAGGCTGAGAGGATCCCGGACTTGACGCCTAAAAGTTCTTCCTTTCCCAGTGGGGAGGGCAGAGCCTGGCCAGAGGGACCCACCAGAGATCACAGGATGGCAAATAAGTGTCCTGTCACTGTGGTTTGTTCCAGAGCTGGTGATGTTGCTGGAGTGGTGGTCGGGCACAGAGTGCACCATCTACACGGACCCGAGGGCCTTCTCCAAGTATGGCACGGAGAACGCCATCGTCGTCCTCAACCACAAATTTGAAATCGACTTCCTCTGCGGCTGGAGCCTGGCGGAGCGCTTCGGGATCTTAGGGGTAAGCGGGGTGCGGCTGCCTGCTCATGCGTTTCTCAAACGACACTAGCATAACCTGCCTCTTTGCTCTCCTCCAGAGTTTGCCGAAGAATCCATAGAGTTTTTGCCGGATGAAATGTTCTTTAAAAGCTGCTTTTCATTCTTGCTGGGATCAGGATTAACATCTTATGAGCAATAAGGGGGGATCCTCATCATTGCTGTAGGCCAGGCATTTTAATAGTTCATTCCATCTTTATAGAAGCAGAGTGGGTGATATGCCAGTGGGTGACATATGCCACCTCCCTTTTTAAGTGAGAGAGAGCTTAAATATTCTGCTCAGGGTCACACAGCTGTAATTGGATTTGGATTTGAACTTGTCCAGTTTGACTCCCATCCACATTCTTAATTACCCTGCCCGCCTGCCTGTGTGGCTCACGGAATTCATCTCTGAATTTCCATCATCGCAGGCTTAAGAACATTGAGCTCCCACGTGAGCAAGTTTGAATGGCACAATTCGAAAATATTATTAAATTCTGTTTTTCTCGATTTGGTTTGATTTCTTCTTGCATGCAGCTCACATACCTTTGGAACTGGGTCTCCCCCATTGACCTTTGTCATCTTTAATGCACGAAGGTGTGTCATGGTTAAGCCGGTCATGTCACATCCCTGAATCTCCAGCGGCACTGGAGAGTCGCAGTGGGAAGCGCAGCGTCCGCCCGTGGGCCTGGGCGGGAAGGGCTCTGCCAGGGCTTTGCACCTGGGAACCATGCCTTGCAGACAGCAGGGACTGTGCATGTCACCCTTGTCCTTGGCAGCCCATGGAGACCACGGAGGACAGGGGACTGGAGGAGTTTGTGGGGCTGGGTTATCTGGGAAGGTGAGGGAGCCTCCTGCTGATAGCTTCTCTTTCATTTTCCTATTTACTCTCCAGTGCTTCTTTGGTGTGTGTGTGAGAGAGAGTGTGTGTGTGTTTTCAAAACAAAAGCAACAATTTTAGCACAGTTTCCCCCTTTATCTTTGGGGGATAAGTTCCAAGCCATTTTGAGGTTGCCCTACGTTGTTCAGATTCTTCTGAACACCAGTGTGTACTGTTTTTCTTATAAATACAAACCTAGGATAGATTTTAATTTATAAATTATTCACAGTAAGAAATTAACAACTGCTACTAATGAAACTGAATAATTATAGTAATATACTATAACAAAAGTTATTTGAAATTGCTGACTTGTTTATTTCTGGAATTTTCCACCGTTGACTCTGGGTAACTGAGACTGTAGAAAGCGGATCATGGCTAAGGGGAGCCACTGCCCCACCCTCTTCTGCCTCAGAGCTCCTGGCCTGGGGTCTTGGTTACCTTTCTGTGATTTGCATTCTCTCTGAGGCAAGAGCACCCTGAACATGTCATAGTCCCTGACCTGGTTTGTCGTGGAGACCTCTGGTTGGAGATGGGACCCTTCCTGTGTTTGGGAGGGGGCACATGGGGATGGCCGTCAGAACCTGCTTCCTGATGTGCCAACACCCCCTGGGACCAGTGCTCACAGGTCGTCTAGGCAGTGGTACCCCAGGTTTTCCAGTGGCTTTGGTGGCATTCCTGTTCAGAACCGTAAAGACGCCTGCAGTCTATGGCAGGAGTGCCTGGGCCAGTGTAGAAGGCCTCCTGGGCTCCTTCTGTGCTCCATGCCCTTCATCTGTGCCATGGCCAACCTTGTACATCATCAGTCCCACTCCATAAATGAACTCCCAGAGCCCCGACCTTGCCCAAGGGCAGCAGCTAGTGAGCCACGTCCAGAGTCCTGCTCCTCCCCGGGAGGTGTGGAGGGAAAGCCGGGCTCCAGGGCCTGAGACCTGCTTCAGAGATGTTAAACAACAGGCCAGCAGCCGGGGACCAGGCTCCTAGCACCACCCTAGCTTGGGGTGCACCAGGGCTCAGTCCGAGGGCTGGGAGTCATCAAGCCCTCACCAGGTGGGACATGGAGCCATGGGAGCTAAGAGCTCAGGAAACAGATGGCTTAGGGACCCCGGCCAGCACAGTGAGTACAAGCTGAACCCCACGGTGCACGTGGGGAGATGGCCCATGGAGAGGGACCCAGGCCAGGGAGGGATCCAGGGGAGGGGAGAGGACCCAGAGGTAGAGAGGGGCCCAGGAGAGGGGAAGGAGACCCGGGGCAGAGGAAGCCTGGGCTGGGAAGGGACGCTGGCCCAGAGAGGAAGGCAGACTCCCAGAGCAGACTCCCTCTCAACCCTTGTTAGTACTTTTCTAAGATCTGGAGGCTCTCCCTCCTCCGTGCAGGACCCGCCCACCCGCCTGTGCCCAGGGCGCTCCTCATCTTCACTCTCCATTCCTTAATCGAATACCAGATCTAGAGGATTTCCTCGAACACTATTAAACCACACAGCTAATGTGGGTAAAAGGGGTGGAGGGTCGCCAGATGTAGGTGACTGGTTTTAGGAGGTAGAGGGTTTTGGGAGACACACCTGGAGGTGACGGGGCGGGTCTCAAAGCCTGGCCCAGGCACCCTCTGACCTCACTGGATGCTCAATGGGGCCTCAGGTTTCATGGATTCTCACTAAAGAGCCCCTGAGTTTCTTTAGAATCGGGAGGAGAGCGAGAGGAAGTGAATCCCATTTTCTCTAAACACCAGAGAAACAGCATGTGCTGTAGCCCCAGTGGGGCCAAGTGTTGGTGGATTGTAGGCCCTGGGGAGGGAGGAGGCAGAGAGGATGCGGAGGCCGAGAGGATGGGGACCAGGGACCTTATGGGGAGCTGGTGGAAGGTGCCAGGAGCCCCCCTCCAAATGTAGTAAAAAGCAGCTTTGCCGCCTGGCAGAGGAGCTGTGGCCCAGTACAACCCACAGTGCTGGAGGAGAGGCCTGGCCTCTTCCCAGAATCCTACTACCTTGGACAGGACAGCACCTTGTATTGGTCTGCAGAATCTTTTGTCTTCAATGACCTTTAAGACGAACCCTGCATTCATCACTCTCTTGTTGATAACTTGAGCTGAGGAGACCCCTCTGGAGCTGAGCTGTGAAGATCGTTCTGGAGATGCCTCTGGAGTCTGAGCTGAGAGACCCCTCTGGACTCTGAGCTGAGGAGACCCCTCTGGACTCTGAGCTGAGGAGACCCCTCTGGAGCCTGAGCTGAGGAGACCCCTCTGGAGCCGAGCTATGGAGATCGTTCTGGAGATGCCTCTGGAATCTGAGCTGAGAAGAATTCTCCTGAGTAATGGAATTCTCTCTGGAGCCAAGCTGTAGAGATCATTCTGGAGATGGCTCTGGAGTCTGAGCTGAGAGACGCCTCTGGAGCGTGAGCTGTGGAGACCCCTCTGGACTCTGAGCTGAGGAGACCCCTCTGGAGTCTGAGCTGTGGAGATCCTTCTGGAGTCTGAGCTGAGGAGATCCTTCTGGACTCTGAGCTGAGGAGACCCCTCTGGAGTCTGAGCTGTGGAGATCCTTCTGGAGTCTGAGCTGAGGAGATCCTTCTGGACTCTGAGCTGAGGAGACCCCTCTGGAGTCTGAGCTGAGGAGAGCCCTCTGGAGTCTGAACTCTGGAGATCTCTCTGGAGCCTGAGCTATAGAGACCCCTCTGGAGCCGAGCTGTGGAGATTGTTCTGGAGATGCCTCTGGAGTCTGAGCTGAGGAGAGTCCTCTGGAGTCTGAGCTGTGGTGACCCCTCTGGAGTCTGAGCTGAGGAGACCCCTCTGGAGTCTGAGCTGTGGAGACCCCTCTGGAGTCTGAGCTGAGGAGACCCCTCTGGAGCGTGAGCTGAGGAGATCCCTCTGGAGTCTGAGCTGAGGAGACCCCTCTGGAGCGTGAGCAGGTTGCTTTTTAAGAAAGGAAGGAAGCATTTTCCTGAGCAGGCATTTTTCCTCCTCACCTGTGGAACGGTCCATGAGGAAACGAGTTTGAATCCAACTAAAATGAAATCTGCAGAACTCTTGAACAAGGGGTTATTAGGTCTGTTTTGAGGGGAGAGTCATGGAATTCTCCTGAACAGAAGCCTCCAACCTTTGAAAACATCCTAAGGCCCCACTGGTATGGCCAGGGGTGAGTCCACCAGCCTGACCCAGAGACTCGGCTCCTGTTCTGGCCAGGTCCCCAAAGCCTTGTCATGGGATCTCAGATGCCCACTGGCTCTCTCTTCCCTGGGAAGAGAATGACCTGGGGACAGCTGACGGTGCTTGCCACCACAGGCCGGAAAAACTGGCGTGTCAGGCACAGGCTTGAGGCTTCAGCCCCGTTAGCTTGTCTTTCCCTTTGGTAAAACATGCACACGTCATGGTCCAGACTGTCCGCCTCTGGGCAGTGCCAGCCCTGCACTCCACACATGTAGCTGTGCTGTCTTCAGTATTCACCTGCTGGGGACGTGTGGCTTGGAGGTTCACTCCAGGCCACCTGGGACATCTTTAAGGATAAAGAAGCCATATCCCTGAGTTATCCACGGCAGCAGGAGGAGCCTCAAACTGAGCAGCTTACGTCCCCAGGCACCGGGACAATGACCTTTGCTCATGTGATCAGGAGTCCAGGCACAGCTCAGCAAGGTCACTCAGAAGGCCACAGTCAAGCTGTGGCGGGGAGGTGGTCTCACCCAGGGCCTCCAGTGTCTGTGGCCCACCTCCAATCTCATTGCAGGTCACGCTGACCCTGCCACGTGGGCCTTGGCATGGACATGGCCACCAGTCCCCCCAGAGCGAGCACTCAGGACAGAAGCCAGGGCACTTTTGTAGCTGGAACTTAGAAGGGACACCCATCACTTCTATGTCTGCCGTTTGTTAGAAGAGGACGAGTGTACCCAGCCAGCACTCAGGGGCGTGAGGCCGGGAAGTCACCGGGGCCAGCCCAACATCTCAGACCTCCATTTTCTGCCTAGTAACTACGACCCAGGGTGAACGAGGCAGTTCAGTCCAAAAACAGATTGAAACTTTGTTGTATTTCTTTGTGTAAAAAAGATAGAGGAGTGCAGAATTACTATTCCTGAGTAGAAGGAACATCCAAGTCCCTCACAAAGCTGGGTCCTGCCTTTCAAATAGATTCTTTTTTTAAAAATTAATTTTCTTTTTTTTAAATTTATTTTTTAGTTTTAGGTGGACACAATATCTTTATTTTATTTTTTTATGTGGTGCTGAGGATCAAACCCAGTGCCCTTTGCATGCCAGGTGAGCACTCTACCACTGAGCCACTAATTTTCTTTTTTTTTTTAATTTATTTTTTAGTTTTAGGTGGACACAATACCTTTATTTTATTTTTTTATGTGGTGCTGAGGCTCGAACCCAGTGCCCTATGCATGCCAGGTGAGCACTCCACCCTGTCTGAGCCACAACCCTAGCCCCCTTAAATAAGATTCTTAATGATGGCAACAAGCCACATATTTTCACAGTATGTGTCCAAGGAGTTGTGTACTGTGGGTGTGAGCCCTTGAAGACACTGTGCTGGGTGCTGTGGGTTGAAAGATAAGGTGTCGCCAAGGACCCGTGCTGTATGAAGGGAGGTGAAGGGACAGTGTGCATGGCTTTCCTGTGAGGCCACGTGATCTGAGGGCAACAGGACATGCTCACCTGGGGCGGCAGGATGCAGGTGGCCAGGCTGGTACTCAACCTGTTCCCTACAGGGCAGTGCCCTGGAGCACCCCAGGAGTGCCCCGGGAGGTTGTGGGTGTTAACCTTGGTGCTGTCGGAGTCCGGGGGAGGAGCTGGGCCCACTGTGGCAAAGAGAGGACACAGGAGGGATGGAAGGGGAGGCTGGCGTGCGGGCAGTGCTATCTGGGACAGTGTGTAGGGAGGAATGTCACTATGTTAGCACTAGTCTAACGCCTAGTGTCTACCAGCTCATGGGAGACAGCAAAGGTGCCCAGGGAGGGACGCCACTGGTCCCTTTGTGGCCATTTCCCTATTTTTGAAAAGCCAGATAAAGTTGAGGACAGAGCTTTTTGCTACCTGGGATTTACCCAGATGTTCTGTGCGAGATCCCTGTGCGGATGAAACCCCGTTCTTATGGAACATCTGGGCTGGGATTCGTCCACCCTGTCTGCAGCACCAGGCAGGCCCCGTGGGGACCGAGGGAGTGGGCAGGCTGCTGCGTCTGCCCTCACGTTCACCTCCTGGGCCAGGTGTGGCACGGAGAAGGAACCTGAGAGGATAGTGACAATAAGGTGACCAGGTGAGTTACCAGCCAGGAGAGGAGTGGCAGCTCAGGAGAGCCCCCGCTCGTGAGCTGACGAGTGGTCCCGGGCACACCAGCCGACTCTGGCTGCCCTCGGTAGACGTGGCAAGGCCCCTCTTTCATTGACTGGAATTCTCTGGCAATGTCTTAACGAGCGTCCAGTTGTAAAGGAGGCTGGCGGCAGCGCTGGCCGGGTGGCCTGGTCCCCTGGGGCACAATGTACTGTGCCAGCCACATGGTCTGCTCTGGGATGCTGCTCACAGTTCTGTCTGCCCTGCCCCCCGTGCTGGCTCAGGGCCCTGTCGCCTGCCACCCACATGCCTGCGACTGTGGGGCAAATGCCTGCTGCTTAGATGGGACTGCACACAGGGCAAACTGCCCCCACGACCTGCCCCTGGGAGTCCTGTTGTGCCACCTGCCCTCTTATGCCTTCTTGTCTTCCCAGCTGCTCAGGCCTAGAGCCACCCCAGGAAGGCCCTGTGCCAGCTGTTTGGAATAGGAACTGAGAGGGGCATGAGGACCTGTATCCAGGAAGGACAGCCCAGAGCCGTGTGCAGGGACCTCCTCTCTCTTCCATTCTGTCCTGATCACCATGACCCCTTGGAGCAGGGTCAGTGGTGATAAATGTCCTGCTGGACTGCGCTCCCTGACTGGCCCCCAAAGGCTGCTCCTGTCCCCAGGCACACCTGCACACCTGCCCAGCTGTGAACATACCACCTGGGCTTGGCAAGGGGAGGGATGTCGACTGGGGGCTGCAGGTGAAGATGTTGTCCGAAGGCCGAGAGCTGCGGGCGGTGGGCTGGGCTTTGGGGACCACACGTACTTATTTCTAGTCTACGAGAAATGAATTCTTAGAGAGCGTTTTTTGCTTCAGGTGTGGTTTGCGCATTTCCCCCAGGGCTGTGACTAATTGTGAAACAGAGTTCATTTTGTTTAGCGACTCTCTGGAGAATTCTCTGGTAGAGTACAGTCCACGGCATTTTCCTCCAGGCATCAAGAATGTAGAAAGCAAAGAAAGGAATGAGCGTACGCAAGACTGGGCCCCATTTGTGGCACTCGAGTTTGTACAAATGGAGACTCTCACCTTTCGGTGTACACGCACTCACACCCACATTCTCACTCTCTCTCTCTCTCACACACACACACACTGTCTCTCTCTCTCTCTCTCTCTCCTGGTGCATCATCTTGAGCTCCGCTCTCTTTCCTGTGCATGACTCTGGTAGGGACTGAGAGTTCACGACTGGCCTGGCCACAGCCAGTCCTCTGCAGGCATGAGCCTTGCTGAAGAGAGGCTCCGCTCAACAACTTCCTTGCAGAGTCAGTGGCAGAGACAGAACAGAAACTGCCCGCTTTGCTCTTCCTTGCCCACTAGGCTCTCGCCTGGACTCCACCAGACTTCAGTTGGCTGCTTTCTCCAGTTCATGGTCAAGAAAAACATCAAAGTGTTGAAGTGTGAACATTCCAACTAGCTTTTTTTTTTCTTTTTACAAACGTCTCACTGGTTTTTGAATTTCTACTTACGAGGCCCCAGTTTATATATGTAGAAGAAATAAATGACCACGGGTTAAACAAATGACTGACTGGTAGCCAAACTGATAAACCTGTGGGAACGGTCCTGTGTTTGAAAGATTTATCTAACGATGCCTTCATCTCTCTGAGTGGTCTTCACCCCTGACCAGGCTCTCTGCAGGTCCCCACGGAGGGTCAGAGGTTGTGGGGCATCACAGGAATGTGGCTGGGCAAGGTGCTGACGGTTTTTCGAGAACCTTAAATCCAGCACAGGCACTGGGGGTTTTCAAGCTAGCCCGTGGCAGGCTGCCGTGCTGGGGGAGACCTTGACTAGCACTCACAGAGCAATGCTGAAGTAAGGGTAACGAGAAGGGACACAAGAGGATCATTCTTCACGGCACAAGTGAGGTGGCAGCCACCCAATCTCAGGCCTGGAAGGCACTGGATCCATGAGAGGCAGAGTGGATCTTTCTACTACCACGGGTCTCTGTACTGGTGGCCCCCTTGGCCAAGGTACTGCCTTCTGGGCTCATGGGATGGTTGTGTCCCTGGGTGGTAGTGGTCCTGACTTTGGCTGCCTCATGGGATGAGAAGGAGAGCTGCACCCCTCACCACCCCACATACCCTCTCATACACACACACGAGTTTTGTAGACTTTTAGCTGTAGAATGTATGATGACGAGGTGACCCTATACCAGTAGAAAATGGCAGGGCAGGACACTTCAGCCCCATAGGTTGTGGAGTACCCTGTACTACCTAAGAAATTCAGATTTTCAAGACATGCTGCATCTGGATGGGTCTGTACATAACTAACTCATCAGAAGAGCCTGTCAGGTCTACCTTCAAGCTCAATCTGGAGTCAGTGTATGTTTTCTTGGAAATTCCTTAAGGCTGTTGCCACCCACACACAGAAACCTTGATGGGCCTGAGAGCGTCCTGATGTTTATAATTTGTTTCTGGGGACCATAACTTCTAGTCTGTTAGTAATAAATTAGTTAGTCACATAAGTCTGTTAGCACAGAGCCCATTGGTTAATGCTGGGATAAATATGACTTATTTATCATTGTGATGCTAACATTGGGTTTAGAAAATGGGCTGAATGAAGAGACCCTGGCTCTGTGCTAGGCCTGGGACAATGATAAGGGCCACACCCTTCACTACTTGTGGAAATCCCAGACTCTGCTTCTCTGGGTTTCCATATGCTGTCCAGCCCTTTCCCCCACATTTTTATTGGTGCACTTATAAGTAACGGGCTACTCGACCTTTGTGGGAACCCTGTGAAATTGATTAGTATCCATTTCCTTATGGCAGAGCTGAGAAACCCGAAGCTCAGAAAAGTTGTTTCTTGACCAAAGCCACACAGATGGAGCGGGGCTCCTGTCACTCAGACCCTGTGCCAAGGGTCCTTAGAACAGAAGGGAGTCTGGGTG
Organism: Marmota monax; assembly: GCF_021218885.2. Taxonomy (NCBI): domain Eukaryota; kingdom Metazoa; phylum Chordata; class Mammalia; order Rodentia; family Sciuridae; genus Marmota; species Marmota monax. Next base: position 6,959,404 of record NW_026692848.1, read on the forward strand.
CAAAAGGAGGAGGGCACGGCTACTGGGAAGGTGGCCCACGTGTCTGCTCCTGTGCCCCACTGACTTCAGCCTCAGAAGGAGACTGGCCAACACACTCGGCCTCCCCAGCCATTCGCCACGTGATGTGTGGTGCTAAGCAAGTCACTTCATGTCTCTGAGCCTTGGTTTGTAAAGTGCGGGACATTCCCGTGGGTTTAGAATCACACAGAACTCATACAAAGTGTGTGGCCTTGGGTGGGCAAAGGGCAGCCATCGCTCCCGCTGGAGAGTGTCCACACTGCCAGCACTCACCTCCGAGTCGGCGGTGGCCAGCCAGCTTCAGGTTGCACGGCTAGGTTCTCTTTGAGGGAATTTCCATGTCCAAAACAAAAAGCACATCAAAATGTGTTCGTGCTCCCCTTCCCCACAGGGAGGGCCAAGTTTGCTTTTTAAACAAGGTAGAAAGTGGGAGTGGGGGAAGGAAGGACCGTGTGGGGGCGTCTTCGCGTTGGCCCTGGGTGGCTCAGGTTTAGGGCTCAACCAGGCAGCCGTCAGGAGCAGCTCAGCCTGACTCCCCTGGGACCTGAGACCGCCCCAGCTTGAGGGAGGAGCATCCTGGCCAGTTGTTCTGTGTCCCCTCCCTGGTACCCTTGGAAACCCTGGTGCTCCCCAGCCTGGAGAGGGCCTGTGGGTTCTGGGCACAGCTGGTTGGGGCCAGCCCCGGCAGCCCTTGGGGCTCGGTGGCTGGGATGCCAACCTATTGGTGGGCCAGGCTGCCGCACCCTGCACCGCCTCAGGAAGGTCTGTGCGGGCACTCAGGCACTGCCCCAGAGATGACAGCAAGCAGCTGGCAGAGAGCCCGCGCACCTGCTGGTCTGATGGACTTAGCTCCACCAAGGGCCTGTGCCCGAGAACCCCTCTGGGCTCCACTTCCTCATCTGTAACGACTCTGGCTTGCCTTGCCTGCAGCACGCACCCAGCCCCCCTCCCTGTCCCCCCAACAGTGAGTGGCCTCGACCTCCCGTTGACACAGTGGGAAGGGCTCCAGGGCCACCAGCTTTGGCCACAGGGTGTTCTGGAACGCAGTGCGGCTTCCCGTGTGAACACTTCTCCTTTCCCACTAACACCTCCAAGAGCCATAAGGGGTGATCCCCGCCCCCCCGTCTTCTCCTTTATGGACACCCTGTGCTGCTTCCTGTTTCAGAACTCCAAGGTCCTGGCCAAGAAGGAGCTGTCTTACGTCCCAATCATTGGCTGGATGTGGTACTTCACGGAAATGATCTTCTGCACACGCAAGTGGGAGCAAGATCGTGAGACAGTCGCCAGGAGCCTGCTGCACCTCCGGGATTACCCCGAGAAGTATCTTGTACGTGGGAGCAGCACGTCTTGCCAATCCCTGCAGGTCCTTTTGTGGCCACAACTCTGTGTCACTTCGGATCCATGGGTGAACACAGAATTGCATGCGACCTGGGGTGGTGTGTGACCACAAGGCGGTGTGACTGCAGGGTTGTGTATGATCTCAGGACGTGTGACTTGACAACCTCGTGTGATCTAGGATTGTGTGTGACCATGGAACACTGTGGACCCGTAGGGTCCTGTGTGACAGTCCCTCCTCTACCTTCCAGTTCCTGATCCACTGCGAGGGCACACGGTTCACAGAGAAGAAACACCAGATCAGCATGCAGGTGGCCCAAGCCAAGGGGTTGCCCAGCCTCAAACACCACCTGCTGCCACGCACCAAGGGCTTCGCCATCACCGTGAGGTGCTTGAGGGATGTAGGTAAGGAGGCGGCCTCTGCAGCACCGCCACTCCTGCCAGCACAGGGCGTCCACAGCCTGTGATCTGCAGTGCCGTTCCCTGGTGATGCCTTGGAGCTGGCATGTGGCTGGCAGCAGGAGTGACGGCTAAATTAGGGTCTCTGAGGGATTCAGAACCTGCTGGGCACCTCTCCTTAGTGCATCCCCGCAAACACTGCCCTCTGCTGCTCAGCAGTGGCACTACCGTGTGACTGTGTGGAATGTGCTGGATCCTGCAGGGGCCCCTGGCTACAGACCCAAGTGAGCCCTGTTGGTCTGGGGTATTTCCTGCCGATCTGTTGGCACTGCAGATGATGAACCACCTGTGTCTGGCAGCTGACCTGTGAGTTCCAAGCCTTGAATTATTGTTAGGTAGAAGAAACAAGGAAACCAACAACAGGTTTCTGACCTCTAGTCTTCTTTGCAGTTTAAAACACTCTTCCCTGATAACTCATGTGGCTTCCCGGCTCCCGAATCCCTGGTCCCTGGGCTCTGAAGGAGGCCTCACTGCCTTCTGGTTGGATGGGCCACGACACAGCTTTGGGTCTCGGGGGCAGCTCCGTTGGCTGGGCAGACCTTCCTTGGGTGTCACATGCCAGGTACACCCAGGAAAGGCTGGGGTCCATCCTGTGGAGAGAGGAGGGCAAGGCTGGGCCCTTTGTCACCAGAGCCACTTCATGGCTTCGGGCCTCATGTTGCTGGTTTCCTGTGGCCTTGTCCTCATCTCTCCTCTCCTCCTCATGAGACAAAGAGCAAGAGACCCCGAACTGTTGCCCAGGCCAGCCTCAGGATTTAGCTGGATGCTGAGGATATGGAGGACAAGCTGTTTTCTTTTTTGGTGGCAAGGATTGAACCCAGGGGCGCTTAACCACGGAGCCACATCTCCAGCCCTTTTTTATATTTTATTTAGAATCAGGGTCCCGCTAAGTTGCTTAGAGACTTGCTAAGTTGCTGAAGCTGGCTTTGAACTCACGATCCTCTTGCCTCACCCTCATGAGATGTTGGGATTGCAGGTGATTCAGTGCCTGGCTGGACCAGCTGTTTTCTGTGGTGCAGTTCACTTTGGGGGCCCTGCTCCCAGGCACTCTTGCAGGCCAGCAGGAGGGACCCTCTCCCCCTGCCAAAGATGGTGGGCCTGCAGCACCTGCAGGGGGGGTCAGGCAACAGGTAGAGAAAACATGATAGTGATTTTATCATTTTCAAATCTGGGTTCCCCACTTTCCCAACTAGATGAAGAACTTTTGAAGCTTCCTAGTATTTTCTATTCCTTTTCTTGATAGCAATGGTACATGTAGAGTTCTCAATGAAGGGCCAGGCTCATAATGTGGTGAGTACAAGGTGCTGGACCTGCAGCCAGTACCTGATTGTCATTTCAGCCACAGTGACAAAGGCATCAGAAGGACTACATCCTCCAGAACTAGGCTTGGAGGGCTGAGACACCTGTCCAAGCAAACACCACCCCACTGAGAAAGGTGGCCCTGGGATTCATGTCCAGTCTGACACAAATCCCTGTTCCTTCCACTGTCCATGCCTGTCCCACACACCACAAGAGTCCACGTTTCCACCAGGCATTTCCATCACTTACTGGTTCATTCTCGCCATCTTCCATCCTGAGAACCAGAGCTTTCTGAGCAGGGGCAGTCTGGGGACTACAACCACAACTTTTCACATTAAGTCCAATGTGCTGACAGGGTCCCTCACCACGGAGTGGACCATTAACATCATGCATAATTTCTTGGCCATGTTGTAACTGACTCTGATTCAATTCCTGAAGGACTTCCAGTCAGTATCTTATGGTAGGTTTGTAGCTGTCTCATTGTTGTTCTAGGGGAAAAAATGCTCCCAGGAAACAGACATGCTTAGGTGTTTAATATGCTTCCCATTAACTTGTCTTCTGCCCCTATTTGTGTAAATATGGGCATTTGTGAGCACAACAGGTCATGCATATTAGAAAGATGCCAATCATTGTTATCACACATCTAGATCTAATATTGTAGCATTGCTACGATTTTAAAATTGATCTGACCTCAGCAATTACTCTGTTTTCTATTACTATACTATAATGGGGTTTCCTGATTACATATTTGGTGTAGAACATTTGAACAACATAGAAAAAGCACAAGGAAATCTGATTGTGCCATTCGTAGACAACCAGTTAGCGATGTTATGTCTTCGAATGTGTGTCTGCAAAACAGAAACGGGTCCACCCGCTATATACTGCTCTGTGTTTGTCTTATTTTTATAGTCCCAGCTGTATATGACTGTACACTCAATTTCAGAAATAATGAAAACCCAACACTGCTGGGAGTCCTAAATGGAAAGAAATATCATGCCGATTGCTATGTCAGGTAAGCTGCCTCTTTCCTTTTCAGAAAAGAGAAAGCTCGTTGCTAAGTAAATAAGTCACAAATGACCGAGAGACCTTCTTCTAGGGACATCTGGTTAACATCTTGCATTCAGTCTGTTTTACCCTGAACTCATTTATAGTCTATATTTATGTTATGAACTCGAGTCACTTTCTACTATTTGGAACAATCTAACCTGGGGAAGCCTCTTTCCCTCCCAGCTACTTCTTGATCCTCTTATACCAACTCATTTTCATGCCAGAGCCATGGCTGGTGAAAGGGCAGACCATATTTCATAATCAATCATTTAGATATTGAGTGTAAAGCAATTGTTTTATTGACCCTTTTCTTGGAAGATGGATCTGCCCTGTGCAAATACACACGAGTAACAGCACCCAGGAGATGTAGAGGTGCAGAACACTCCTGCAAGACCTCACATGAGTTACTCTCCAGTTAGTCATGACTAGGGAAAACCCTCCCTAGGCCAATTCTCTTCACCTGTCCATTGACTAATACAATGGGCTTACTGTCTAATCTCCAGAATGTCACCAAGGTGAGCAGGAAGAATTTAGAGAAGCTGCAGATGGTAAAACGCAAGGGTGATTTGCCTTAGGTCAGTGACTTACTCATTAACTCCAATCTGACTCTGGTGGGGTTGGCCTGGTCTCCTGTGCTGTGGGTCATCTCCTCCAAAGTCTGACCAGTAGCCCCTGAAATGCCCACCAGCAGAGACACAGGCAAGTGGTACGTATTTTCCCATTCAAGACTCTACTGATGCCAAGCTACAGCACGGCTCAACAAAACGCCAGTGGCTGACCATACTCACTAGGCTCAACATGATGTTTGAACATTCCTGAGGAGATGTGCTGGTGGGCTGACCGCTGAAGTCCAAAGCCACTCCCTGCCTGGAATCGAGCCCAGATCCTTAGAGGCAGTAGAGAGCAGCATTCTGAGATATTCCAAATGGTGGGGTGGCCACTGTCTTTCACTCAGCTGCTGCCAGAGAAGGCTGGGAATCCCCACCCTCCCTAAGGGGGTCTTCTTCAGGGACAAAATGCGCTTTTCTCTCCCAAGTTCCTTCAACACTTGGCAGGAGCTCCACGTAGTAGCCAGCCGGACCACTGGGAATGCAGGCCCATGAGGCTGTTTTCCTAGGTCACTGCAACTCTCCAGAGCATGTGGCAATCAGAGCACACACCCCAAAACTGGCTCCCGTCTCGTTGTCAAGTTCACTCATGGCCTCCCAAGAGATTTTATAATGTACTGGAGACTCGAACCCAGAGCCCCATGCATACAAGGCAGGCACTCTACCACTGAGTTATCTCCCCAGCCCCCAGGAAGGTTCCTTTGGCTACTCAATGCACCTCTCTCCTTGTAGTGACCCAGTTGGGATGGCTGAGGCCTTGCTCTGAGGTACACCGCACCTCAGTGTGAAGCATGAAAACAGTGCCAAGGACATTACTGAAAAGAGCAGAACCATCCGAGCTCCTTGGTGCAAGTAAAGAAATAGTTTGCAGGCAGCATCTCTAACCTCCTCATGAACCACACTGAAAGATCTGATCTGCAAACGAGGGCAGATCAGAAGAGCAAAGAAAGAAATGGTGTATCCATGGAAAGAGATGTAGGGACAGGAAAGGGGAAAGAATATTTCCAGAGAAACTTGCAGGGTAAGTCTTAATTATGTTAAAAGCTTACCTCTGTAGAATTCTGCCTGAGAAGGAAGCCCTTACTCTAACAGCGGTGGCTCCCGTCATCTCTTATGAGGTGAAATCCCAGCCTCCATTCTCTGAACAGCTACACCTTGGCAAAGAAGTTCTGAAGTGTCTCTTCTTCCTAAGATATTCCTGAGCAGTGAGAAGTGAAACGAGCCTTTTGTCCTTTCTCAAGGACAAAAGCAAGTGTAAATTCAGTCCTTGAAGTCACCAGAGCCAGCAGCCTCAGAAGAGAAAGCGAGCAAGCAAGAGACAGAAAGGGACAGACAGACATGGAACAGGAGTCAGAGCAAAGTGGCATCTCCCCTTGTTCTTGATGGGCTGTCTGCAGAATGATCCTCATGCCCCTACTAGCAATGGCTCCAGGGCCACCCTTGAACCTGTGAGTAAACACTGGGGTGCAAAGTGACACAGGGATCCCTGAGTCCAGAGGGGCAGATGCCCTGGTTTCTCCCATCCAGGTCCTTTCATGTAGTGACACTCTGGCAGGGGCCTGCCTTGGTGCTACCAGGTCAGATCACTTGATGGGAGGTATCTGGCCGTTGCCGTGAAGTCGTTACTTGGCTGAAAAAATGACTGGCGTATTATCTCCTACATGTAGATTCTGTATGTGTTGGATCATCTTTCATGGAGACTAAGGCAAGTGTCAGATTCGGGGAGCCTTCCTGTTAGGCAGGAGGGAAAAGAGAAAAGGGCAGGTGTCCCCGCGTCTCACCATCTTTGTGTCATCAAATCAGGTCCTTGCTCCATCCTGCTTGGGCCACGACGACACTTTGGCTTCCATGGAAGTACTCCTTTTTGCTTCCACACTGTGTAGGCCACCTGAATGAAAGCCCCGAGAGCAGGCACTGTTATGCTGAAAGTGCTGCTGGCACCGGGTGTGGCCTCCCACCACTGGCTGCTCTCTGCCCTTGCAGGCGGATTCCAATGGAAGACATCCCCGAAGACGAGGACAAGTGCTCGGCCTGGCTCCACAAGCTCTACCAGGAGAAGGTGAGGGGAAAACAAGTGAAATGTCTTTAAGGGGCTTCACAGAGAGAATGAAGCCGTCTATGGGTGTAGTGGCCAGGACGAGGTAGGCCCCACAGCCCTTGCTGGTTCCTGGCTGTGGCCCTGGGGCAGAATATTCCTGTAAGATGCTGCAGTTATCTTTGGCAATGGATGCAGTCTAAAGTGCTTCTGGGTCAACAATCTGGTTGCCTGCCTAATCCAGAACATCACCAGCATAAGCAGGATATAGTCCCTGAGGGTGGCTTTGCCATGGCTGTTCAGACCTGCAGGAGCCCCTCCTCCTTGCCATCTGTGGTCAGCTGCTGGGCTCCTGACTTGTCCTTCCTTCCTCTGAGCAGGACCTTAGCTTCCACTATCTTTTTCTTCCCAAGACATAACTGAGAAGGGGCAATCCCTAATTTGCTCTCACGGAAGAAGTACACCTGTGTTCCATCACCTCCTGTGAGTGGCACCTACAGGCTTCAAGGCCCTCTGTCATCTGTGTGGTCTTCAAGTCCCAGCCCCTGGGAAGCTGCAGGGCACAGACAGGGTGTTGGTGCTGGTGGACTGCATGTGGAGTCTGCAGGTCCTGTGTGGAGAGGCCAGAATGTCAGTGTGGTGTGCGTCCTGGGTGGGTCTGGGCAGGCCAGCTCAGCCGAGTCCAGTGCTGTATCAGAGGGTCCCTTCCTCTATCCCCAGGATGCTTTTCAGGAGGAGTACTACAGGACAGGTGTCTTCCCAGAGACCCCCCGGGTCCCCCCGCGGCGGCCCTGGGCCCTGCTCAACTGGCTGTTCTGGGCCTCGCTGTTGCTTTACCCTTTCTTCCAGTTCCTGGTCAGCATGGTCAGCAGTGGCTCTTCTGTGACGCTGGCCACCTTCATCCTCGTCTTCTGCATGGGTAAGTGGAGAGCAAGAGGCTTCCAAGTGGAGGCAGTGGTGCTGCTCTGCTGGGGCGACAGCACCTGGCAGTGGGAGGGTGGAGCCAGGCTGAGGGGCCTGTGAGGCTGCACACTGCCCTCGAGGCACTGCGGCTGCCAATCCACAGGCCACGCCCTGGGGGGCACTGTGTTGCTCCTCTCCTCCTCACAGGCCTCTGAGCAGAGACCGTGTTGTGCTCCCCCTTTCTACTTTACAGTAGCATTGAGTAATTCTATGTGAGTTCTAGGACCAGGCCAGGGTTCGAGTCTCAGCTTCTCGAGAGGTGGCCTCAAGCAGAAGTCTCCTCACTTCTAAATGACCTATGGGATACGTGTCCCACCCCAAGAGGGCTGTGGCCTCTGCCCCATCCATGGCTGAGGAAGTCTACAGAGCTTGGTGCCACTGCTCTGGGAGACTCTGTTCACTCCCCTGTTGGTTCATGAATGATGATCACACACAGTGTTTGCCTGGCCCTGTGATGGGGGGCACATCAAGGTGACCGAGGTGTGGTCCTTGTACCAAGGACCTCTGGAAGTCTGCCCTCTCCAGAGGGAACAACTTAACGGCCACTTCTGAGCAGCAGCCCTGTTTGCCAGCCTCCTGGTGGCTAACTGGGCTCGGGCCTGGGTCCTGCAGAGGTCGTTACAGTTCCCACCCACAGGTGTGAAGGCTCTCAGCCAGGGCAGGGGCGTCACTCACCGCTCCAATACTCGCCCAGGCATGCTGCACTTGGGTGCTTCAGATGTTGGAGCCCTGCATTTTCCAGGCTCCTTTGCTGAGGTCCCGTGAGCTCCTACCCTGCCTTGGCAAAAGAACCCTCTCTGCCATGGGGATCAGCATGGAAAGCTGAGAATTCTGTGGGCCCCACAAACAGCTGTTCACTTCCAGTACACAAGAATGAAAACCCAACCGAGCAGCCCTACTCGGTTCCCTTCAGTGTCACGTAGACTGACATCTTAGATTGACTCTAAAGCTGGGGTCATGAAAAGGCACCTTAAATCTGCCAGCTCTCACTGATGCTTGGGATTTGCACCCACCTGCCTTCCGCAGGTTCTCGCGAGGCAAACTTCCCTGCAGTCTGTCCTCCTGCTAATCTCTGCTCCTGCCCTGTCTCTGCAGCTTCCATGGGAGTTCGATGGATGATTGGTGTGACAGAAATCGACAAGGGCTCTGCCTATGGCAACATCGACAACAAACAGAAGCAGAGTGACTAACTCAGGGATGTGTCACCTCCAAAGGGAACCTTGGGGAACTGGTGGCCTCTGCACAGCCTTCTTAGTGGGACATGATGATGGAGGCTGGGTGAGCCCCTGCCGGCACGAGCACACATCAAGGCCTCCCCAGACACGGAGCTCGGTCTCGGAGGCAGAGGGGGAAGATGATGCTCTTAAATCCTTTTTTCCCCGTGTGATTTAGTGGGTTTGGTTTTCTTTTCACTCTCTAGCGCGCGCGCGTGCGCGCGTGTGTGTGTGTGTGTGTGTGTGTGTGTGTGTGTGGTTTTGAGAGACAGGGAGGGAGAGAGTGGCTGTGCAGTTGCGTGTGGGCCTGCCTCTGTGACAATGCAAAGGGTCTTGGAGGCTGCAGGGGGGAGCAGGGCTGGGGACAGAGGGGTGAGTCCCCCTGTCATCCTCTGGTGCTGAGCTGAGTCTTTTGTAACCTTTGATTGCCAGAGACAGTGAAAAGTGCTTTAGGTAAGATGACTAAATTATGCCTCCAAAAAAAAAAAAAAAATTAAAGTGTTTGTCTGGGTCACCTGTGGTGTGTGTTTACACTGACTGCTCTGCCTCCCATTCTGCCTCTGCCCTGGCAGGGGTCATGCTCACAGCAGAGGGTTGCCAGGAAGCTTGGGGTGAGGCGGCACCTGCAGGCACACAGATCACTTAGGTGGCTATGCCAACAGTGACAGAGAGCCTCTCTGAGGACAGAGATGGCAGGATGTGGGGACTAGCAGACACATCCCTAAACAGCAAAGGTCTTCCAGAAGGCAGCTCTGGTTTTCTGTCTTGCTGAAATGGAGTCCACTGTGTGAATCTTAAGGAGCTGCCCAACTCCTAGAAAAAGCTGATCTTGAAACTGAACATGCGCTGGGCACGCCTATAATCCCAGTGGTTCCAGAGGGAGAATCATGAGTTCAAACCCAGCCTCAGCAACAGGGAGGTGCTAAGCAACTCAGTGAGACCCTGTCTTTAAATAAAATACAAAATAGGGCTGGGGATGTGGCTTAGTGGCAGAGTGCCCCCGAGTTCAATCCCCAGTCCCCAGTCCCCCCTGGCTCCCCACAAAAAAGAAATCGAACATGAAAAAAACAACAAAAGCCTGGGCATTCTTTAGTGATCTGGGAAATGGCCTCACTGTTAGCAAGAAAGAGCAGGGTCATTATGAAGATATACCTTACCCCTTCCTAGCAGCCAAGGAGCCTGGTGCTCCATAGAGCAGCTCCCATGGACCAGAACATTCTGGGCTTCTGTCTTCCATCTTGGCTCCCAACTGGATACCAATTTACACCACTAAAAGGTTCTGCTCTTCAGCAAACTGAGTGGTCTGGGAGTGCTGGCCAATGGGGAGGACTTCTGCAGACCAATCAGCCAACAGAGGACAGACACGCCAGGGGAACATGAAGCAGTGACATTTCAGAAGGGGAACAACTGAAACATGTACGTCCTTCTACGCTGAGATGCCAATGGCGATTGAATTGACAGGCACTTAGGAGCATGAATGAAACAGACGTCTTTCCCATGTAAAGGACCTACTGTTTTGCTGTGGTTGCAGAAGAGATGAACTGGTCCACACCAGAGCTGGCCAAACATCCCACCAAAGGCTCAGCCTATTCAGAGTCACACTTCAGATATTTGCTCATCGAGTCACTAAGCACTTTCCAAGCACCACTGACCTAGAGGAACCGAGTTACAAGCGAGGTCTAGAGCGCTTTCTGCCTACAAGACAATATGGGCGGAGCCTGGTGATTATTCACACAAGTGACTTCACAGATGAAGAAAGGAGCTCATCCCGACCTACTTGGGGGAGACCCACGCTTGCTGACTCCCTGTGTGCGCCCAGCACAGTAGCTCCCCTGCACAAGGACCCGCAGGTGAGCCCCCAGGGATGCTTCCCCTAGGTGGGTGAGACCTGTGAGGCGCTCAGGTGTGTGCACTCCTGTCTGAGTGCCGTGGCAGGCCTGCCCCTGGATTTTAGGGCCATCCTCCACTGAGGACCAGAGTGAGGCAGTCAGAGGGACCCTTTGCAGTGCCCATGATATTCCAGTTACATCTCCCAGTGATTTGCCTTGCTGGGGTCACTGCAAGCCTCCAGCAAGCCTCCCTGCCTCTCACAGCCCACCTACCATTCGTACAGTGGGAGTGGCGCCTACTTCCTGGGTCACTGCCGGGGCACAGAGAGGCACGTGAAGAGTCCTGCTGCATCAAGGCAGCCGTGAAGGGCGGGGAGGCTGCGTCCACATCACCACTGCTCAAAAACCTGCAGGACTTACCAGGGGATGCTGAAAATGTGCCATCCTCCCATTCATTAAGTTGGTGACCTATGTCCCCCAAACACACCCCCGCCCTACCCCAACACCCACAGGTGCCCCATCACAAGCAAAAGCAGCGACCAGTGAGACCTCTGCAGCCTGAGGCCCCTGGCTCCTGCTCAAGGCTGGAGGGAGTCCAGCGCGCTCCTGCTGTGTAAACCTCCCACGTGCGCTGAGATGAATGGAGGGAGCAATGTGCTGGTCAGCTGGTTGGTCAGCAGGTGTCCCAAGGGACTGCGGACTGGCTGGAGGAGTGCTTGGTGCCACCACAGCCTGCCTGTGTCTGATGGCTTCTGCCTGCCTGGGTCTGCAGTAAGCCGTGAGGCTGCTGCATCCTCCCCAGTGCTCCCCGGGAGGCCCTGGCCAAAGGGACTCTGCACAGTAAGTGAGAGGCCACTCGTGGTGTCCCATTAGGAATGTGTTCAGCCTCCACCAGCAACACTGTCTTCAAGGCCTCAGTTGAAGCAGTCCTGAAGTGCGGCTCACAGAGGACAGTGTGAAGCTGGCATGAATGCAACATGCTTTGCGACGGGCTGACATCGCCTCCCTTTCCAACAACTCAGGCCCCAGTCATAGCTCAGCGCAGTGAGGGACCAGCTGACGACGGACGCTGCAAATCAGGACCATGGAGCCTGGTGATGCTCCTGGTGGGGAAACACAGGACCGCCCAGAAGGTGCGGCTTAGGGTAGGGTGAGCTGGCTCTTCAAGTGGGCAGTGTGACCCCGCTTTGTTTCACAGGTGCATTCACCAGAGATCAGCGTCTGACGTTTCAGACTCTGGATCCTGCTTTGCCTCTGCCAGTCAGTCACCAAAGTGGATTCAGACCAGCTGCCTATACTCCCTCTTTCTGGATCCTTCCACATCTATACAAAGATATGGTGTCTGTAAGGATGAGTCAGAAGTCTATTGCCACTCAGGAGGGTCACTTCCTAAAAATACCTTCAGAGATTTAATTGAAAACATCCTTTTTCCTTCTTTGGTCAGGATGAATGAATCCCACCCTTACTGTCCATGTCTGACAGGAGGGTCAGGCCATAGTGCCTCTTACCCCAGAACCAAACCTGTGAGGAAGGTGAGGGGCGCCAACACCTCATGTCACAGTGTGGCCACGCTGGCCCTAATTCACACCCTTACCACCTCAAGCCCCTGCATTTCAGGTGTGACCTTGGGTGTTTCCAGATTTCAAGCAAATTTCCAAGCGTTTGGGGGTTTCAAGGTCTTGACCTGTCACAATGGCATCAAAGCACTCAACATACCACCAAAGAGGAGAGTAAAGGTGTCACTATCTCACTGAATCCAGGAAATTCATAGCATTTGTCACCACAGTATATATTCATGATAGTCAACTACTATTTGAAACTGTCCTATAGCCAAAAGCTGTAGGATTTCACCTCTTTAGGGTATCACCTCTCTGGGGGCAGGGATGGGCCCTACCCCTCCATCAGAGCCTCACAAAGGCCTGAACAACTGAATTTCAATTGTCTTTGGACTCCCTTTCCTAAAGCCAGGAAAAAGCCTCCCATAAGTAGGACTATATTAAGTCAACACTTGGTAGGTGCAGTTGCCAGTGAAAAGCCCAGCCACTCTCCAGTAAAGGTGAACAGGGACAGACCAGGTACTCCTCACCCTACAGCCTTGTCTCAGTTTAATATCAAGGCTGCGGATTTATTAAAAGGCACTTATTAAGCACCTACTTGGATCTTTTCGGTATCTAGAAATGTCTCTCTGACTGTGTTAGCAAAGTTTTTCACTGGGTAAGACTCATGTGATTGTTATCCTCATGTTTTTCATGCAAAGGTACAGTCTTGTTTTATGTGTCCCAGGAGTTAGGAGTTTTCAAAGTTTCTGGCATCTATGTTCTTGTCTGTAAGGAGGTGAGTGGTATGAGCGTAGAGGGAGAGCGCTGTGTGATCGCTCCTTTAGCTTTCTAAAATGAATTAAACTATACAAATGATACTTTCCCTTCTTTCTACAGTGCTGGTTTTAGCCAGATCCCTGCCAAACACCCTAGAAATTCAGAAAAGACATCAGAGGCATCTCAGACAGAGGGAAAGTGGATGAAATAGTCCAGGGTATCTCAGGCTTTTAAAGTGCATACAAAATAAGGCCATAACACTGTGCAGTGCTCAGCCTGGTGAGAACAGGGCAGCGGAGACTGGGCTCCTGCTCTACTCCTGAAACCAAAACACCCTGGCTGGGCACCTCCCACCACAGCTGGGTGTCACGGGGTGAAGTGGCTCCTATTCTGTTTGCTTTGCCTATTAGGAGGAAACTAGAAACTGGGAGATACGGATACACCCAGTTCAGGTTCAAATGACTGCTCTGTTGAATAGTGAATTCTCATGTCTTTGTACCAACAGTACCCAGATTTCATGTGATTGCCATGAACCACCACAGGGATGATTTTTGAGGCAATCTGACTCTTGAGGGAGACAATTTAAAGAAGGAAGATGAAAGAATTTAAAGACTGTTTTGCAGTTTGGTGCAAAACAAGCTGCATGCCTGTAATCCCAGTGGTTCCGGAGGCTGAGGCAGGAGGATCCTGAGTTCAAATCCACCATCAGCAACTTGGCAAGGCCCTGGGCAATGTAGCAAGCAAGACCCTATCTCTAAATAATTTTAAAAGGGCTGGGGACATGGCTCGGTAGTTGAATACCACAGGGTTCAATCCCTGGTCCCTGGCCCCAGAAAGAGACTGTTTTGCAGCAGCATTCTGGAATAAAATTCTGAAATGGAGGACTTTTCAGTACATGAAGGAAAGCAGTGATGCTAGGAGATGGCAAAGATGCCCTAAGAGCGAGTAACACTGTCGGAACTCTCAAATGTTATCCGACTAGTGAATAGTCCTCGGGGGGGGGGGGGGGGGCTGTGTGGACCCAGTGGGTGGCGGCTTTTTAATGTAAGGCTGAGAGCTGATAAATGGGTGGTAATATCAACCTGGTCGCCTACAATCTCTCTACCATCATTTCACATTTTTTACTAATGGGCTAAACAAAGATAAAGGTGATGAAGTATGTGGTGTACACCGCTAGAAGGCTCAGGGACTAAATAAAATAAACATACGAGTCCATTTGGAATGAGGCAGACCTTTCCGGCCTGGTGGTATTCAGGGAGAGTGGGGAGGCCCGCAGCCCCTGCCCCGCCCTTGTCTCCCACGCCATGCTGCGCCTGCTGCGGGTTCCCCACTCCCTCAGCCCCGCTGCTCTTTCCTGCTGGTCCTGGCTAAGTACACGTGCAGTCACTCTCTCCATCACGTCCCCAACGCAGTACTTCCTCTCTCCCCAACTTCCTTCACTTCTCCCCCCACAAACCACGAGGCTGAGAGGGGCAGAGGTGGGGCGTTCAGGGTCTGCCTGGCCGCCTCAGCACTGGTGTCTCCCACCAGCCAGGGGCACAAGGCCGCCTGCTCCCAAGGCCCACACAGCAGCCAGCTCTGACTCTGAAAGGAGAATGACAAACCACAGGGAGCCTGGGAATTGGGAACTGAGGAGGCAGAGAAGGAGGACCTGGAGCGAAGGGAACCGTGTAGCAGCAGCTGGGCACACAGACTGCGTCAGCAATGCCAGGAGGTTGATTTCAGCTCAAAATAAAAACATTTCTCAACAATTCTAAAATGCAAACAATTCTAAAATCTCAACGATTCTAAAATGCAAAAGGGCTACGGAGGAAGACGATGACTAAAGAACAAAGAGAGTGTGTCAACAGTGCCTCCTGGCGTTGTGTGACACAGCTCCCTGTAGGGACGGGGTGAAAATGGGAGGTGGCATTAGGCCACTGAGTTGCACACGTGTTGCAGTAAGTCCCTCAGAAACAGCAGTGGTTCTGATGGGCTGAGAACAAATCGCCTAGTGACACATGAAAAGTACTGCGCCCTGAGCATGGACAGTGCTGGCCCGGAGGTGACTCACGGCTTGGCAAAGTGACAGACTACACGCGCACGGACAGAGGACTTCTTCAGGGCAAGGCTAGGAGGCTCCATGGAGGGACGAAGTGGCAAACACTCCAAGCAGCACGTCATGGCAGTTTACACCAGAATACTGAAGGATCAGCCAGATGGTGACTTTGGACACTCACATTGAGAAGAGAGTTACCTGCTTTGACACACTGTCAGTAACAAATAAACTGATCCATTTGGTACACTGATCCTCCTCTAAACAAGAAAACAGGGTCAGGCCTTAAAGGGCAGGTGCACACTCCCATATGCAGAAACGCACTCAAATGTCAAGCTGAAACGCTTCCTGGTCCTGTTTCGGACTTCTGCACCAGCATTTACAACATAAAACAGAGTCTATAAATACAAAGGAACTCCATGGACCTTAATGCTGTTGCATCCTGGGAAACAATCTCATTTCCACCAGGAGTCCCTATACAAGTCTAAGTCCCACTTTAGGGCCACCTTCGGCGGCCGGTATGAGTCCACAGAGAGGACAGTCTTGTTGTGGCTGCCTCACCTCTGGCACCACCTCCTACTCTAGTGTACAAATGCAGCTTTTATGCATGGGCTTGCAGAGGGGCCTGCTTCTGAATGACAGTGGCCTTTTATGTAAGCTCCACTAGGCTAGGAAAGAAATACTGTTTTCTAATTTTCTTTAATGCTCTAGTTCAAAGGCTGGCAAACTCTGGCCAAAACTCTTAAACAAAGTTTAAGGACTCACACCAAAGCTACAGTAAACTAAACCCAAAGCATGCAGAAGGAAGGGAAACATAAATATCAGTACAAGAAACAGATATGGAATCCAGAAAAATAGACTGAGAATACAACTGACACCAGAAGTCAAATCTTTAGAAAGATCAACAAACCTTTATTTAGCCAAGGAGAGAGAAACCACAAATTACTAAACTCAGGACTGTAAGTAGACACCACTACTGGCTTTATAGAAATTAAAAATGTTACTGGAGGTACTACAAACAACTGGCAATCATCAGGTAACTTGGCTAAAATGGATAAATTCCTAGAAAGACTGAAATTACTGATATCAATGAAAGGAAGTAGAGACTTTAAGAAGTACACAGAGTGAATTAATAGCTTAAAATCTCCCCCCCCCCCCAGGGAAATCTATGTCCAGCTGGTCTCACTAGCGAATTCTATCAAATATGTAAAGAAGTTTGGTGAGCAATATCAATCTCCCACCATCTCTTGGTGAAAAAGAGGAGGAAACTTCCCAGCTCACTGTCGGAAGCCAGAATTAACATGATACCAGAGCCAGACAGGGCATCGCAAGAAATGAAAACTGCAGAGCCGGGCCTTCCTCCTGCAGCACTGAAGCCGAGTCCTCAACAAGCCCTGCGAACCCAGGCACAGCACACACAGGGAGCTCATGCAGGGATCAACTAGGGCTTAAGCCAGGAACACAAATCAGTCCATACACTTTATCAACCAAACTGAGGACAAAATCTACATGATAATCTCCATACACGAAGAAAGAACATTTGGCAAAGTCTAATATCCGACCATTACAAAAGCTCTCAATGAACCAGGAAGAGAAGGAAATTTCCTCAAATAGAGAAAGGGTATCAGTGAAAATCCTAGTGACTAATTTCTACTCAAGATGAAAAGCAGGAAAAGAATGTCCATTCTCCATGGTGCACTGGAAGGTCAGCCAGCGTGGCCAGGCAGAGTTGAAAAGAGAAGCCTCTTGTGAAAGGAAGAAGCGAGACTACCCTTATTTATGAGCACCACAACTTCAGGTGCAGAGGACGCTCCAGAGTCCACAGGACAGCTAGCAGGACTACTTAGTGAGTTCAGCAGAGCCACGGGGTCAAAGATCAGTATTAGAAATCAACTGTAAGTATACATACTAACAACAAACATCTTAATATAAAATCAAGAAATATTTTCATTCACAATAACATGAAAAAGAATACAACACTTAGGAATGAACATAAGTTTGAGAGTTGTACACTGAAAATTACAAAGCATTGCTAAAAGAAATTAAGTACCTAAATAAATGGAGAGAGATCCTGTGTTTGAGGATTAAAAGACTTAAAATTAAGATAACAATACTCCTCAAATAGTTTCATAGATTTGATGCAATTCCTATCAAAATCCCAGCTGGGTTTTTTGCTTGTTTTGCAGAAATTGACACACTAATCCTAAAATTTATATGAAAATGCAAATAACTCAGAATAGTCAAAATTGTCTTGAATAAAGAAGAAAGAAGTTTCAGGACTCACAGTTTCCATTTTAAAAACTTGCTCCAAAGCTACAATAATCAAGACTGGGAGACATCTACCTAAGATAGACATACAGATCAACAGAACAGAATTGAGAGTCCAGATGTACATTTTACATCTATGGTGAACTGATTTCCAACAGGATGTAAAATCAATTCAATGGAGAAAGAACAGTCTTCAACAAATGATGCTGGGTTATGCAAAGACCCACATGCCAAAGGATGAATTAACTAAAAATAGACAATAGGCTTTATTAAGAGCTAAAACTATAAAACTCTTAGAGAAAATAAAGGTGTCTTTGTGACCTTAGATAAGGCAATGATTTCTTAGATATGACATAGAGTACAAGCAATAAAGAACAAATTGGTAAATGGAACTTTAAAAAAATTAAAAACTTCTGTGCTTCAAAAAGGAACCCATTAAGAAAATAAAAAGACAAGTAATTACTGCAGGGGAAAAAAACACCTGCAAATCACATATCCAGTAAAGAACTTGCAGCCAGAATTGATAGAAGACACTTATCACTCAACAAGTGACAAAAAAATGCTAATTTCAAAATGGGACAAAAAATCTGAGTAGACATTCCACCAAAGAAGTTGTATGAATGGTCAAACAAGCACATGAAAAGGTTTCGCCATCATTAGGAAAAAGCAAATCAAAACCACAATGCAACACTACTTCACACTCAAAAGAACAGCAATTATCCAACAGGAGAAGCTGGAACCCTCAGATGCTGCCAGTGAGAATGATGAGCATGGACTTACCGTGCAACCCAGCAGTTCTACTCCCAGGAGACATGTCCACACAAAGACTGTGTATGGGAATGTTTCAAAAAGCAGAAGCAACCCAAATGCCCATTGACTAGTAAATGGATAAAAAAGTATTACACGTCTACATGGAATAGCAATCATCAATAAAAAGGAATGAAGTATGGATCCATGCTACAATGTGAATAAATTCAGAAGTGAGCTATGTGAAAGAAGAAAGACACAAAGCCAACATATTGTAAGGTACTAATTACAAGAATTGTCTGGACAAGCCAGTATACTGAGGCAGGAAGTAGCTGAGTAGTGACCTTAGGTTAGGCAGGAATGGCAAGTGATGCAAGTGGACATGTGGTCTCTTTCTGAGGTGATGGAAATGCTCGAAAATCAGATTAGGATAGTGATTGTACAACTATATAACTGCATTAAAAACCATTGAATTATAATACCCTTCAAATTAATAAATTATAAGGTTATGTAAATTACTGCTCAAAAGGATATTAAAAAAACTTTTAGACAAAATTCTAATTGTTTTATAATCCTCTGGATGTTAATCTCTTGGCTGAAAAGACCCACTGCCCTGGAGGGAGGGAACAGAAAACATGCTGGAGGAGTGGCCGGCCTAGTGTAGCTGCTACGTGGAAGGAGCAAGTCAAGGACCTGAAAAGATTTCGGGAAGCTTCAAGGTCAATCTTTTAAAAGAAAATTTTAATAGCAAAATGAAGTAAAGAATACCATCAATGACATAAAGCTAGGCTTTTTGAGAAGGTTCACTGCTGAAATTCAGTTTACACTCTGAATGTAGATGCATTCTCCTCGTCCGGCAGTATTTACACCGACGACCTAGCACCTCTACATCTTGGTTTAAAAATAAACTGAGCCTGACATGTGGTAACTAGGCTTGAGCTTCGGTTGTAATTTGCTGGTTAGTAGGATATGATTAAGAAGGGCTACCTCATACCATTAGCGTTGCTTCACTATGTCCTCTGCTGGTCAGCAAGGAGACACCAGTCCCTAAGGAACACCTAGCCAGTGTCCAGCTGAACACACTGGCTGTGCTCCTTCTGCTGAGGAAAATGCCAGGCCCCTCTCCTGACTGCTGGCTCTTAAGCTGTGAACCATTAAAAGACAGTGTGACTTAGCTTTCCTAAAATAAACCTTTTATTGAAAAAAGAACCTTTTTCTTAAATTTCATTAATCAGCCTTTTGCATAACAAACCTGCAGCTTGCCAACAACAAAAAGGTTTCACAGTCAGTGCACTCAACAACAGGAGATCAGAACAAGGTCCAGGACACCTGATAACACCACAACTTCTTTTGAACCCAGAAGGGTGAAAACACTACATTGATGTCATGGTTCTCCACCACGGGAGAAACAGGAGACAGAGGCGGTGGTCCGTGTACAGTAGTAATGGCACTTAACATGCAGCTTCTTTAACCTCATGGACACTGTCACTCAGGAGGCCCTGTGCCACGTCAGACAAACAGGAGCAGCGGGAGCAGCGACGCCTGTCACCTGTGCAGTCTTCAGTTGGAAGGTTAAAAGGCGAACACTGCTTCTCAGCAGTCTTTATGTAAATATTACATACAGTAGTGACTAAGGGGTTCTCCAAGTCCACACACTACCAGGCCACGGGCTGGTGAGCTTCACTCTTCATCTGTGCAAACCTGTGAGGAAGCAGGAGAGAGCTGAGCCCAGGCAGGTGCAGGCACACAAGCAAGCTCGCCTGAGCCGAGACTGACAGTAAAGGCCGGTCTACTACCCTGGTGCCAGCACCCTGCTGGACACGGGGAGAGGCACAAGAAAGGAAATGCTTGGGGACAGTGCTGAGTGTCCTCTCTCAGGGAGAACCTGGGAACTGAGAACTGAAGTTCCTTTTTCAAACAGATGTCTAATCTTGGGTCAATGTTGATCCATTATTTACATATTCTATAAGAAATAACTATTCCCGATGACTAGTCCCTAAGGCCCCACAGCTAGCCCAGCTGCCTGTTCCACACCCCCGCTCTTTCCCGGTTCTCTCTGGCAGTGGGAGTGCCTCACAGAGCCCTGTGGTGCTGCTCTTCGGGGTTCCAGTCTCCTCATTCTCACTGTTCTGACACACACCCCAGCAACACTTCTGCCTCCCAAATCTCTATCACAGCCCAGTTTCTTCTGGAGTGCCAGCCCTAACATCCAAATGCTCATCTGAAATCCACAAGCAAATGTTCCAAACGTGCTGTGAATTTAACTTACTGGAGGAGAAACCATCATGCCCCTGGCCCGCCCCTTAGCCAGTTGCCCTTTACAGTGGTGAAGGTAGTTTCCATGAACTGCTGACAGCCAGGAAGCTGGGCCACCCTAGACTCCTCCCCAAGTTCCCCCTTCACATTTCACATCCGACCAGATCCTTAGTCAAGGCCATGCTACTCCAAACCTGGTGGATAGTTTGCTAATTGCCCATTCTCAATTCTTCAGCTGTATCAGCAGATTCCTAACTAGTTCCTTCAGAGTGATCTTTCCAAAAAGTTATTTCATCATGTTACACTTACAATAAAACTGGCATTCCTTAAAGCTGTGCTGCTCCTTTTCCAGGCCATCTCTTGCCCTTTCCGTACCCCGTTTTCCTCACCTGTGCTGGCTCCTCATCGGTTCTGCCCTCTGGACTCGGCCTTCCATGCCTGTTCATGCAGGCTGCCACACCCTGCCTCGACTCCTCACCTGGCCAATCCCTCTCTAATAGGCTAGGTTATCAGCCTTTCAATCAAGAGAAAATAACAACTGAGATCACCCGACTGCTCTAATTCTCCTGCTCAGTAGGCCACCACCACTACCACAGGTCTCACATCAGGCTGTCCTGACTAACCTGTCCCTGATGCCACAGACTACCCATTCACTGCAGTGGAAACCAATCTTGGAGCCAGTACCACTTAAAATCCTATTCAGCTGTCCCAGGTGTACCTAAATATGTGCCGCCAAAATAGATCAAGAACCTCAATAAACATTATTCAAATAAAAAAAAAAAACATAAAATTCCCTCACATAAGAAGACATTTAGTTCCTTTCCTTTTTAGATAAGGTATTTTAAAATTAAGTTTCCAAATTTCCTTACATGCCAGATGCAAAACTGAACTTAAATATTTAAACATGAAGATAATGATCAGTGATCTGACCTTGACAAAAGAATGGTCGAGGAGCTGGCTGGCCGTCCACCTCATCTTCGGGTCACTTTCCAGGCAGTGAGAGAGAAAGTCCTTTCCCTCAGGGCTTAATCTTTCAGGAATTGGGGGCTTATGTCCCATTCCCACTTTATACATAATCTGAAAATTGTGTTCATATTCATGCCAAGGCCTCTACAAAGACGGGGAAAAACGTCAGATTTTAATATTACATGGCCATGTAAAATGCAAATACTCAATCTTAGGCATCTTAAAATTGGTATCTATATTTGAAGTAGCAAACTTACTCAAAAGAACAAACAGAAAATACTTCAGGCCTTGAGGTCACCTGATCCCCGTTAAGCATTCGGCTCTCTCACTAGAACACGACAGAAGCTGGGGACAGTACATACAGGAACAGGTGTGACAGTCCAATGGAACCTCGTCTAAACGCAGGCGGACAACACAGTTTGCCCAGCCCATTTGGGATATTCTGTTAGTCCAGCATAATTTAGAAGCCACTGTCACATAACTAAAAGATGTAATATGTAAAATGATACAAAAGTCACTAAAACATACAAAACTCAACATTTCTCTCACAGGGATTTAATATGCTCCCTGGTTGAATAATGAAAACTCTGTGTGGGTAAAGCTTATTTTACCATGATGAGAAGAAAAATGAGGTTCACAGGGGAAGGAACCGAGTTATTATACCATTCTAATTTATGTGCTATTGATTGGTTATTCCAACATGTACTCTTGAATGGGAATACATGTTCTTGTGTGGCTTGACTAAAATAATGCGGACATCGTGGCTATCTTCCTTAACGCTAACAGAGGTAACATCAGCAAATGTTTGCTGAGCACTTGCAAGGTGTGTTCTTTTTCCACAGCTGCAAGTATAGCTGGATAATGATTTAACTAGTTTCCTAAGAACACTTAAGAGCTTGCTAGTGTTTCTTCTGTGTAAGTGATGCTAGACAGCCAGACACTCTTGTGTACATGTCTATACTATACATTTTTATAATTACTCCTCAGTAGTATCTTCATCAGAAGCTAAATTTTCAGAAGGAAGAATTTCTTGATTTGAGGGTATGCAATTTAATTCTGATAGATACTGTTTCCCAGAGTATTCTGCATTTTTGACCACAATATATGTCAATTTCCTTATACCCCAAAAGCAAGTATTCTATCTTTTTAAAATGTTATTCATGTGCTAAGTAAAAAATAAAATTCCACTTTTAAATATGTAATTCTGATGAAGCTCAACATTTCATGTTTCTTTCTTTCTTTTTTTTTAATTAACAGGCTTATTTTTTCCAGAGTAAACTCCCTCGGAAAATACGAAGTTCTCACCCAATTCCCCACCCCTCCAGTTTCCTGTTATCCTCATCTTGCATTCGTGTGGACCATTTGTCACAACTGATAGGCCAACATCCATGAATTATTGTTCATCAAAGTCCACAGTTCACATCAGGACTCACACTCTGTGCTGTGGAGCCTGTGGGTTTGGATACATGCACAATGGCATGCATCCATCACCACCATCCCACACAATGGTTTTGCAACCCTGAAAATACCTGTCCTCCATGTCCGTGTGCTTCAACCACTGATGTTCTTGATGTCTACAGTTCTACCTCTTGCAGAATGTCACACAGATGGAATCATACAGTAAGCAGCCTTTTCAGATTACCATCTTTCTTCACTTGGCCAGATGTAACTAAGGTTCCTCTATCTTCTAAGGATTCATAGCACATTTTTAAAGATCTCTGAATAATATCCCACTGTGGGGATGTAACAGTCTGTTTACCCATTTATCCACTGAAGGACGTCTTGGTTGCTTCCAACATTTGGCATTTATGAATAAAGTTACTGTAAGTACTAATGTGCAGGTTTCGCATGGACCTAAATTTCAATTTCATGTTTCTTTTTGTAACTGCTTGCTTCTTTATGCTTTCTTTAAATTCACTTGTTAAGTGTTCTCTATAGCATATATCTTATAAACACTTGTTTCCTAGTTTGTCCTTTTCCTCAACATTATTCTGTCTTTTGATAGGTCACATTTTTATCTCTAATTGTGTTTTCTGGCAGAAAATGTGTCCACAGAATTTATAACCAATAATAAACCACAACTACTGCCCCATCCCTGTACAGTGCCCTCCTGAAGTTCCTCCTCCAGGTACAGGTTCTGCTTACCTTGCCTGTCACCATCTCTATGACAACGCAGCCCAGACTCCAAATGTCTGCTGCACGTCCATGGCCTTCTCCTTTAGCACGGGTAATGACTTCAGGTGCCATGTATGCTTTAAAAGTCACAGATATAGTGATTGTAATACTATGTATTAAGAGTGCCGAGCAATAAATTAATATTTTTATATTATTTTCCTGAATTATGTCAAAGGAATGCTGAAACTGAAAACAGGGATTTTGACTCATTTGTTGAATGGACTTTTTAGGGACAGAATTCTGTTTGAACAGAAAACTTTTGAATGTGCAAATTTTCAAATAAATTGTATTCACATTGAAAACAGGAAATTGAATTTGCAAAGGAGGATACAAAATTTTATGACATTAAACAATCAAAATACCGTTTCAACTAAAATAGTTTTAGTAACACTATAAACAACACAAGAGTCTTTCTGAGAAGAAAAAGCAGCTATCCTCCCAGGGTAGTTAAGATCATTACTCAGTCAGCTGCCCTCCAGGAGAAGCCTGAGCATGTCGGGGAGGGTCCTCCTCATGACCTGTAACCTGCTCCCACCCTGCAGGTCTGTGCTGACCAGGAAGGGTGAAGGGAAACCCAGGAGCCACACCCACAGCACTTAATGAGTGCAGACCAGCCCCACTGGCCCATACCTGCTGTCCCCAGTGTGCTATTCACTTCACCAGGCATGGTCTGGGCATTGTTTTTAAGCTTTACTGAGCATCCAAAATCTCCCAATTTGATGAGTCCAGATGAGGTAAGGAAGATATTGGCACCTAACAAGAAATAAGCAGTCATTAATCAGCCTCTGAAACACAATATTGGCACCTGCATGTTAATGTGGTAATCTAAACTACAAGAAACTATTTATAAACTAAGTAATATAAAGATTATGGAGTTTTACTTACAACGTGCAATTATAAAAAGATGTGATGCTTATTCACAAATGTTAATAATACAAGGCAACAAAATTTAACATCAGGATAGATAGCTCTGACCAATAAATTTGGAAATGAAAGATGCATAGATTCTAACTCTAAAAACTCACACAATACTTGAGAAATTATTATAAAACACAAATGTCTGTGACAGTTCCTGAACATTAGAGTTGGATGCAATTAACAGCCTCCACAAGAGGAAGAGACATGTAGAAAGACCAGCACACACGCTGTGGTTCTTCAGAGGTGTGGCTGAGGCCACCTCAGGATATGTTTTAGAATATGACTAAAAACAATGTTCTGTAATTTTCCAATATTTCTACAAGTAATAGACAAGCCTAACTCATACCAACTTATAACTGGAACTTGGGGTTACTGCTCACCTCTCAATGCAGCTTGACCTTTTACTATAGGCTACGAGATATTATTGCTCCAACTAAGTCACACATCTCTAGCATGTGTCTATGGTACTTCTTCACAAAAAGCGACACAAAGACGTCCAAACTGGTAAGCAGTCATGTGATGAGAGGTAGTCTAACAGTCATCCTCAACACTCGAGTCCTCCCAAGGTTCAGGTCCCCACAGTGGACTAGAGTGGTGATTCTGCAATCCTGCACCTGTACTCAGCGTTAGCCATGCTGAACTATAAGGCATTAGATAAGGACACCGGTGTGCTGAACTGATTCAAGGACTTGGGCAATTCTCTTTACGCAGCCACCATTTCATGACAGTGCACCAAGAGTAAGATTTCTGAACAACTGAAATAGGCAATGCCAGGGGCTGATACCGGGCCAACTAAGCAAGGGCCCAGAATAATCCCCACAGCAAAGCCATGTGGTAGAGAGGCAGGCAGCCAGCAAGACTTGGGAACGCTTGGTGACTTAGGGTGAGCCATGCTGTGAGCATGAACAACTCCTATGCTCAGATGCAGCAGATTCTGGTGGGATCTGAAGTAGTCCAACAGACTGCATCTGGTCTCTGGTCAGAAGTCACACCAACTCTCAAGTAAGTGTGTTTAGGTTAAACTCAGACTACATGACAGATGGAACTCTTTAGTGCCAATTAGAGAAAAAAAAATACTCTCCTGCTTTAATTATTTCCTAGACTTAAAAAAAAAAAAAAAAAAAAAAGAAAAAGGTCAGGGGCACAGTGCGGTTAAGACAAACGTCCACACTAACAGATCTGAGATGAAAGGATCGCTATTCCCCTTGTGCCAGAGTGAAATGCACTTCTAACCAATCAGCATGACCGAATTAACCTTTAACAGAACTTTAATTTGGAAGTTGGTGTAAATAAACCCTGTTCTTACCTCCAAAGACATAACTGTACATTGACTTACAAAGCTATTTCTGATTTACTATCATTTTATAAATTTACAACACTCATTTACAAATACATAAGGATGCTGACACTAGAAATAGAAAGGTTGCTTTGTTGACAAATATGTAGTAAACACACAGGCTATGTCAAATCAGCTCATGAAACTTTCTTTTGGAGAAGCAGATTTCTCTAACAAACAGATAAGAAGCTAGAGACTCTTCTCAGGGATGGAGACATGGTTTTATATCACTTCTCAATGTGGTGTTTGTTAAAGTAAAGATCTATCTACGTGGAAATAGACATACTGTGTAGGAGAGGATGGGAGCGAGCATCTCCAGAGCACCTACTATGTGGACACCGGGTGCGCGTGGGGATTACCTTTAATGTCACGGTGAACTATGCCATGCTCATGGAGGACGTTGATGGCGATGGTGATCTGCTTTGAATACAGCCTGATGACATGCTCCTGGAGCCCCAGTCTTGACACCTCTTCTAATGTGCCCTCGTCACAGTACTCCATGAAGATGTACATTTCTTCCTACAGGAGGAATAAGATGAAGCCCTGACTGTGGTGTTCCTTATAGTGTGAACAGTCTGGAAAACCACCCAGGCCGTGCTCCAGAATCATTCTTCTTCCTAGTGATGCGCCACACTGGCCATCCCAAGCACTGAGTGCGCTGTGCAGAAGATGTGTCTAACAGAGCTCATCAGGGTAAGAAAGCCTCCTCCAAATCACAGGGGATGCACTTCTATAATCCTGCAAGATCAAGTCTGCCATATAATCTGAGACAAGGAGTCACAAGGCCTTCCTAGATACTATTAAGTACTGAAACACATCCTTTTCCAATGTAGACATACTTGTGAAAACATCAGAAATGATCAACACTCAACTCTCCCTGGAAGCTTCGGCTCTGCACCAAGACACTCCAAGTTATCCTCTCTTCCCTGACAACGTGCATCTCTAAACCCAGGGGAAATGAATGTAAGGTTTTAATTTTCTGTCATTTTACAAAGTTTCCTGAACAGCAGAGACAAGTATTCAGCATCACTTAATGATGTACTGTGAATGGAAAGCAGGCACATGTCACGTGGAGGGGTGCTTCAGAAGGACCTTCTGACTGGCAGGACAGGTTTCAGTGCTTTGTAATGTCGGGTTGATGACTACAGTCTACAACTTACATTTTAGGAGGAACTCCTCTAGTTTCAGAGAGAAGGCAGAAATGATGTAACTCATGGAGATTTCCTGATAATTAGGCAAAGTTACTGTGCTCTGAAATGAGAAGACCTGTGATGTAGAACAGGACTCCATCGTGCACCCTCACTGACTCCTCACACAAAGCAGTGTGACTCAAGGTGGCTTACTCTGTGCAGCTCCACACCAAAGTACCGAACCAGATTGGGGTGCTTGATGCCCTCAAATATCTTCAATTCGTCTGCAGTCTCCTTGATGGTTTTATGGTCATTTGGTTGAAATCGAATCTGTGAAAGGAAAATTGCTGATAACTATCAACACCATCACAAACAAGAAACAGGAATGTCCTAAGCAACGAGGTCTGTAAAGGTGTCTCTTTGACACTTTCATTGTCCAGGCCCACTGGCATATGGTCCTTTTGTATGTGACTCGACTTACAGATTTTCTTTCCTTTGTTGTTCAAGAAAATTAAGAATGCTTGTGTTTGAATAAGTGAGGATATACAGCAGCTAGAATTACTGTTACAACTGTGAATATAACCACCCAAAACATTAAATATCCATAAGCAAGCTATCACTGGTGTTTTGCTTTGGGGCAATACAGAAAAATCAAATCTGATTCTGCCCGTATGAAGTTTACGGCTCTAGATTTCACAGGTGGACCATGCAGTACTGTGTTTCTGTGCCTCGTCTATTATTCCACTTGGTGCAATGTCCTCCACGTTCATCCATATGGTTGAAAAGGTGAGTACAGTTAATAAAACTGCCAGAACAGCAAGTTTCAAATTACAAAAAATGCGATGAGGAAGGTTAATTAGCTTCATTTACTCATTCCCCATTACCCACATGTATCAAAACATCACCCTATCCCATCAATACACACAGTTATAATTTGTCAATTAAAAATTTAACACATAAGGAAAAAAAGTTTACAACCACGTTGGAAAGTGGAGAGCCACTGGCCAGCACGAGGGCAAAGTGGCTGGGACCCTGCGGGTCAAACCTCCCATCTCACCCTCAGCCCATCCACCTTCCCAGCCATGAGAGGGCCCCTCCCTTGGCAACAAGCCCTTTCCCTCCCTCCCTCAGGCTGTTCTTTGGGCTTCCCCTACTCTTGTCAATCCACCTCCAGCTGTCAAAACACCACCCATGTCTGACCGTCCTCACAAATGTCACCTTCTCCCCAGCTCCCTGCATCAGGTCTTTCTCCTCCTGTGGCACTTCTCATACCTCCGTGGTCTTGACATACTCACTCCCCACCCTCACTGGAATCTTCAGCACCTTTATACCCCACGTCATTATGTTAGCTCAGCTGTCGCGTTGGTCCTGACTGTCTCAATGCTAAGACATGGGCCTCAGGCCTACACACCTTGCCATGGATAGCACTTGTCAGCTGTGAGCAGGAGAAGCTTGTCTTTACTCTCTCATGCTGAGCAAACCAACTCAAGGGCCCCACTGAGCCAGCTGACTCACCTCCTTCATGGCCATCAGCTCCCCCGTGTCCACACTGATGCAGGTGTAAACCTTCCCATATTGTCCTTCTCCTGGGAACAACACAAACAGGCTGCTCGTCTAGTTAACACAGACAGGTTTAGTCACTGAAGCTTACAATCATGTTGTCCATTACTTCTGGATGTATGTTTATATATCTACAATTATGTTCACTAGAGTTTAATTACTGCAAGACTCAAAATAGTTTTGAATGTCCCCTAATAAGTGAAGTCTCAATGTGTCCTCTCTGTAAATATTTTTAAATAGAGAAAAACTGGCTTCAGGAAACTTCCAAAGAGACATCAGACAAGTGATGAGTGGCTTACACTTCTGAGCTCTCATGCCTCACAAGGAGATCTGTGTTGGGGTGGAAGCTAGTGGTCAGGAGCACACAGGCCCCGTCTAACCTGTCTGCTACAAGGGCCAGGAGCATGGGGGCAGGTATTCTCTTGTGTCCCCTCTGGGATGTCAAACCATTGGGATTTACAGCTGAATTAGATGGAGAATGACAAACTCTGTAAAGCACTTGACTGTGCCAGGCACTACCCTACTTGATATCACCAAGGCCCTCCAGTTCCCCGAGGCCTGGAGTCCTCTTTCACAACTGTGTCTGCCCCTCAGAGTTAATTACCTGACAGATGGACACATTGAACAGAGACTATTTTCACTCCACCTTCCTTATTTTCCTTACCAATTTTGTTTCCTCTTTGCCATTTGAAGGTCACCTTCCTCAAGCCAACATGCATGACATTATCATAGGATTTAGGGGTATCACAAACTTGACCAATGATATTTTTTCTCCTCATTTCTCGATACCGCTTTTCTTCAAACAATCGGACTGATTTCTGGATAGCTTCTATGGGTCCTTGTTTAGAAGCAGAATCTGCAGAGAGACCCACAAACTCATCGGTCCTAGTCACTACAACAAAGTCAATTTCCAGTAAATACCAATGACAATGGAGCAACAGACATCAGCATGTCGTCATACTCAGATAACAGCAGGTGAATGGAAGGCCTGCAGACAGTGTCTCTCCATGACAAGACACACTAAATAAACCCGCTGCTTGTTAGAAGTACATCTCCAGCCCACCCTCCTGCTGGCCAGCACCTTAGCAAACAGGAAAGCTTACCAAGTTACTTTCCTACATCAGTTTATATTTCAGTTCCCCATTATCTGCTAACCAAAAATCTAAGTTCCTTCAAACAGGATTAAAGGTCCTGTAGAATTGAGACCCAATTTCACTTTTCTAGGTCTTTTTGTTTTAACCCTTCCTCTTTTCTTCTCTTACCACATGCTCCAGATCTGTGAGACTGAAAGATTTATGGAACACACCAAATTGCTGTTTACTTTCCCCTTTCAAGATTTCTTAGTCTTGAATATGTAAATATGAATTGTAGTAGCTCTCCCAAGGGGAACAGACCCAGTGGTTCCCAAGTTTACCTTACCATAAATTGTTTCGAAAAGCACAGCAAAGATCTGGACTCTGGGGGAGCCATGAACAGACCCTCCATCAGGATCAAGCCTAGGATGTCTCCCCTACATAAATCCTAGACATACACGTAATCTGTCACCAGGCCTGTCAAATATGGCACCAAAGCTTTTTCCTACTGCCATTCCCTTTTTGAAGCCCACCTTAGTCCAATAAGTATTATTAATACTGAATCACTTGAATGGGCATTCTAACTGATCTCCCCAATTCCTCCCCAATTCAGGCTAGCAGGGTAATCTATTGCATAGTGTTTTCTAATCCCATCCTCCCTTTAACCAAATATACCAGCTGCTCAAGAGCCTTTGAGAGCTGCCCACCACCTCTTAGATCACTAAAGACCTCACCCCTCAGATTTCACCTGCATTTACATCCAAACCTGCCAGTCTGGTCCCATTGGACCATTCTGCAGCTATCAAGCCTCAAGGTATGTTTTTCTCTGTATTTTGCCTCTTGCTTTGTTATAGACTTGTCTTCCCTCAAGAGTCAGGTCAGGGCTGGGGATATAGCTCAGTTGGTAGAATGCTTGCCTCGCATTCTAAGGCCCTTGGTTCAATCCCCAGCACCACCCAAAAAAAAAAAAAAAAAAGTCATGTCAGTCTCCTCCTTCCATGAAATCCTTCCTAACCTCTATAGGTCCTGGGGACAAATACTCTTCTGATTGGTCATACATACGAAGTTCCCAACTTCTAATTCAAAGGGGTGCTGTGCTGGGGAGAGCTCTGGCCTTAAAGACAGAAGTGTATTCTAATCCCAGCTGTATCATTTACTACCTTGGCCAAATTATGAGGTCTTTCAGAATCTGTTATCATTTATGAAATGGGAGAAACATCTATTCTGCATACTGCTCAAGACAGCTGTGACAAAAAATACATGAAAGCATTCTGTTGATCATAAAATGCTAGACAGTGAATTTTCTGCTATTCACATTTCTGATAAATACTGATTGATCACCTACTTCATTTCAGTTTTTTCCCTCAACTTTTCAATATAAATAGCTAAATATACTAAGCTGCTTAAGAATATAAAAAGCTTGTAATTTGCTAAACAGGAAACATCCACAAACAATTAACAATGGGAACTGATGTCAGAAGTATAAATGACATCACAAAATATTAATGTAAAAGGTCCAATAATTCAGAAGTTAAAGCAAAAAAAAAAAAATTTCTTTTTTCTTTTTTTGGAACTGGGGATTGAACCACACAGTGTACCACTGAGCCACATGTCCTTCCCCCAATCCCACCTTTAAAAAATTTTTTTGAAACAGGATCTCACTAAGTTGTCCAGGCTGGCCTTGGTTAGCCTCTTGGTTAGCCTTCCAAGTCACTGGGATTATAGGCATGTGCCTTGGTGCCCATAGCAAGCTAAGACAATTTTAAATTGGAACTAATCATCTCACTCTTAGAAAACATTTTTAAGTTCAATGTCCTTCTTTTACCTTTGGTCTGGCTAATAAGTGTCCGAAGTTCCCAACTTCTTCGTGTTGACCCACTTGAATCACCTCTTGGATATGCTGGTTCTGCAAAAAGTATTTTTTTTTTAACACAATTTAAAGATTTATAAAATAAATATACTTGAGGGAAGACTGAAACAGTGAGTGGCCATGGTTACTCTCCGGCCATCCTTTCTGGTGATCAGTTCCTAATGTGCTTGATGTGGGTGCCAGAAACTATTTCTATAATCAATTCTAGAAAATTGTACCAAACTCATACGTTGCTATCAGGTTTTTTTACTACTTCCCATAAATAACAGAAAAGAACACTATATGGGTCCTGCATTCCTGGGGACTCCATTCAAGAGGCTGTTTTCGGAAACCCTGTCCTGATGCAACAGGAATAGCAACATGTTGCTGGGCAGAGACACTGAGGGCTGCATTGGAATAAAATTTCAGCCTATCATCAACAAGTGCAGTATCACTTTGATATTTTTTAAAGTGAATAGGAGTACCCAACAATTAAAATATCAGCAATACTGATTAAAAAAAAAAAAGCAAAAAGTAGTCTCAGAATATGCAAAGCCAGCTAAATAGAGGCATCTATATGAAAAGTCAGGGTGTTGAGCACCAATCTTCTCATAGAGCCTAATGCTCCTGACCCTTTCTTCCTCTTTACAGGTGTTAACAATAGGCACTGACTGAGACAAATCACTAGGCAGGTAGAGAATGTGGCTGACACCTTTAAACACTTACCGTCTCGCTCCTCTGTGGGGCTTGAGTGACGACTCAGAGACCTAAACTGCAATTCAGCAGCTATGGAAGCCAGGCGATCATTTTCAGGGACGCTGGAACCCCTGTTTTAATATTTTTAACAATTGAACTATCAATTCAATGGAACTTAAAATGAAAGATCTGTGAGATTCTTCTGGAGCCTTGATTTTCAACTGGGGAAAATGTTGCCCCCCCAAAGGACAATGGCAGTGTCTGGAGACACGCTGGACTGTCATGGAAGAGTACAGTTGGCATCTAGTGGGCAAAGGACAATGCATAGGACAGTCCCACAAGAACTGCCACCCAAAAGAACAGAGCTGTCACTGAGAAAAGGTCCCCTTCCACAGGCTGTGAGGAAAATTCTGGAGCTAAAGAGAGCTCCACTATTATCCCTCCACAAACAGCAGGCCAGACCCACAGTTCCTGCCTGCAGAATGTCCTGTTTTACATTAACACAGGACATAAGATGGGTTAACTTAAGTATGACTGACAGGCATGGGAAGCTCCATAGTTCAAGCCCAGGTAAGGTAAAAATATGGCTAATATAGCTAATGTTCAAGGTTTCCATTAAATTACATTTATTTACTCAACCATACTTAATGTAATAAAATTATTACATAGTTCAAAAGATTCCAAACCTCTAAATGGTAAGAAAATGGAAGGGAATACCTAATGCTTTCTCAAGCAGTATTAGCAAAGCAAAAGTACAAGAGCAGGAAGCTTCATATATTAAATAGAACAAAGTTAATTAGTTGCTTTTCCAGAACAAAGTAGCCAGAGTAATATTCAGCAACCAGAATGAACCCATAAGGAGTAAATACCAGGATTAATTATAAAGGAAGTGTTAAAACTGCAATACAAAAATTAAAGAATCCAAAATAAATATGGCATTAGTTGATTAAAAAGGTTACTGGGTGTGTATTTTTAAGTGAATGATATAATGAAGTATGGTAGCATTTATGCTCTTTTCATTAAACACTAAGTAGTTGACAACACAGACTATTGGGAAAATTATGAAATATATACATTTTTATGTTTCCTTAAATCTTCAAACCTAGTATAGTACTTGTTAAAAAAGAAAGAGGGTGACAATTTCTCTGCCATGTAGTTCAAAACCACGGGTGCTGAAGTGAAGGAAGACATCCACTTATCAGCAGTGCCACAGTCTGAGACCATGGAGGAGTCACCCAACGCCTTTACCTTCCTGATTCCTACAGGCAAAATAAGTCGGTCCCATGTCCTTCAGAGAATTTTGCAAAGATAAAAAGCAAGAACACACACTTTTCCTAGTGGTGTATCTGGGAATGTTTAACAACTACCTGTGGGGTGGGACCTGAGAGGGTAGGAGGTAGGCCTTGGAATTTATCAATTTTGACAGGGTTATAACCATTATAAAACTCTAGACAATTAACAATCAGCTCCTGGGAATCAGCGGGAGCTGCTCCAGCAAATCCACCACAGCGAAAACATTTTTTATGCACAATGATGAGAAGTGAAGCCCAGAATAGGTATTTGTTAGGGCAAATAAAATCAATGAAAAATGCCCTAAAACACTGCAAGGTCAGGTGAAATTCAATTTTGGTTACTGATTCTCTAAGACAGGCAAAGGCTACCCACTGTGGGCTGAGAACTGAAGTCATCAGTGTCACTGCCTCCCTGTGGCACTCTTCACAAGCCCGGGGCATGCTGTGCCTCGGGCTCTCACCTATGGCCGGTGAGCCTCCAAAGCAGTGAGCCAATCCACAGCAGCTCTGTGGTCCACCTCCCAGGACCACCAGGATCACCGAGGCTCCCCGTGAAAGTAAGCAGTCACGTGCAGGTGGTAGTCTCCTGACCACCCCTCACATCTTTGCGTGGTTTTGCTCTTTTAACTACCCTCATACATACTATCCTAAAGCAAACTTTGCTCATTTGTAAAAACAATGAATTTCAAGATAACATATTATGATGCTATTAAAATTCTTGGATGTTAAGAATTGTCCAAGTATATAAAAACTGAACACAAATACTTATGAAATATTATTTGTGACATGCCAAAAAACAAAACTGCTTATGCAAACCATCAAGACTGAATGCACAGAAAGGCCAATTGCACGTATTTAACTCCTATAGTAAAATATAAACAAATGCCTTAAGCCTCAGTTCTGTGGAGACTTTGAGACTGACTTTTAAAAAGTGAAATATTCTTTTCCCTTTCCAGTTCTGGAGAGGCCTCCTGTGAAGGAGGACACAGTGAGTGTGGGAGCCAGTACCAGTCTGCTCAATATTCCCAGCCACTGTCTGGTGCAGATTCACCTGCCTTGACTCTGCACTGCATTTGTAAAGACAATAGTCTCAGCAGCCACCACGGGATATGGAAGCATGTGTGCACCATAAAGTCCTCAAAACAAAACAAGGATAAATGAGAATCTGGTTCAATGTTAATTGTTAATTTTTTAGTTGACTGCTTAAGCTGTAAAACACTTATATTTTTAGGTTTTTAGGTTACATTTATTACTAAAATTAGGAACATTAATTATTTAATGAGAAGACTGGAAACATTTGTAGAAATTTTAAACTTGTTAAAATTCAAAAACTTTTCATTTTTAAAGGCTTTAAATCCTAAAGTCATAAGTCATCTATCTGCCAACTAAGATATGAATCTTTTTCCCCTAAGAGCTGAAGACTGTAGAATTTCACTACATTTCATCTCTTGGTCAAATCACCCTCAACCCAAATAGTTTTGTACGTCACCTTCCTTACCAGAAGATGGGATATCGACAGCATCCCGTCTTTCTACCCAAGTATAGCAGAGGAATTCAGAGACCCAGAGTCCTTCATTAAATACATCAGAAGAACTTGATAAACTCCTCTGCCAGGAAATAGCTAGAATGGAAGAGACTGGGAGTCTCTCCTTATACAAAAGACTAATGCAAGAGACTTAAATTTTTCTGAAGCTTGCCACATCTGAATGCTCTAATAATCATCTATTCTCCAAACACCATCAACTCATTTTCCCACTTTTGTATAACTACTTCTAATCAACAATTATTTAAAATTAGGAAATTAGGTCAGAAATTGATACCTCTTAAAAAATTCATTTCCTAATGCCATGATGGGATGCCATCTCTGTACTACGCTGTGACTGCCAGGGAAAGGCAGTGTCATGTCCCCTTCTACTGTGCCCAGATTCTTCCCTCTGATCCTCTATGGTCATTTTGGCTAATACCGAATCCAAAGAAAAATCAGCATCAGCCACACGGTCCACCTGGCTGGCTGGTGCCAGAGTCTGGGACTGTGACAACCACAAAAGACCCTGAGCACCACTCAAGTACTAGAGGAAAGAAGCCCAGTGGTCCCCATGAGGTATCCTAAAGCTAAGGTCCCTGTGGAAGGACACATGAGGGATGGCAAGGACACATGCGCTGATGGAATGAGACTACCTGGTATCAGGGGCACTGCTGATGGGTTTGAGTGGCACAGAGTCGCTACCACAGGGAGCCAGGCGGCCGGTGGTAGTGGTGGCAGTGGCAGCAACAGGAGCAGCAGCTGGGCTGCCATGGCTCCGCCCATCCGAAGTCACGCTCCGAGCGCTAAGACGAGAAGAAAAGCTTCAGGAACACAGGTGAGAAAGCGGATGGACTTGCAAATGGCTTTCAATTAAAAATAAAACATGAGGAGAAGTGAAAAATATTTAAAAATACAAAATGCTGTTTGAGATTCATGTATGGGAAAAAAAGACTAATTTCAAAGGTTTTTAAAAAATAATGTGGTCCTTACTTAGCAAATCCTGTCAAATGAAATTAACTTATGAAAGTGACCACATAGGGGAGACAGGATGCTCACTACCTCAAGACGCAGAAATGCCACCACATTCAAGGACATCCCTGTGAATGTACTTGCTCCTGAACCCACTTCAGTGCTCAGCTGCTTCATAACTAGCCAAGACCGGAAAGGTCATTCCAGCTTTCTCCACTTTTACAGAGATGTTCAGTACTGTTTTCCAAATGTTTACTATGCTACGCAAACTTAAGTTTGTTTACCTAAGGTAATTTTTCAAAGACAGAAAAAGAAAGAATTATTCCAAGGCCAGAATACACTTAGTAGCTTGAGGTTATAAAGAAGCTGAGAAATTCAGTTATCTTTAAAGGTACAGGCCTGTTTTAAATTTGCATGTCTTTTTTGTTTGCAACTAAGGCTCTGTGGTATGACTTCAAGATAACACAAATAAGAGCTTTTAAGAGCATATGGACAAGACAGAAAAACATTTAGCTCTCAGGGCAAGCAAACAGTTGTTTCCAGAGCATCGCCATGCACACCAGAGAAGAAGCCATAAAGGAAATGACTGGAGAACACCAAATACCTGAATCCCTCTGGCGTTGGGATAATTAGATGTGGGTTAGGAGGGTCACTATGGCATCGAGGTACCTTCACAGGACGGGGGCTGTTCCGATGAATAGCTGCCAATGGAAATGGCAACAAATACGATTTGTTAAAGTGGTCAATAGAAAACTGACACACCAGGCAATTATTAAATGTAAAGGGAATATCTCTTAATCTTGTCAGTGACCAAAGTAAAACCATTCAAGAGTAAAAACTTAATTACAAATATTACATCATTTTTTTTAAAGTTAAGAAAGCTATATTAAACACACAAATTTTTTTCACCAAAACCAATTTTTAAAAGATATATACTGAACAAATGATTACACTCACTTTAGAGGTAGATGAAAATGTGGCACTTCTCTAATATAAAGGAATTCTCTATGCTATCTACACTTAAAAAGATCTGGTCATGCAAATATTTCAACAGGCCCTACGCTGGGGGAGTCACTGTCACATTCTTGAGTACATGAAGTTTTATTTGATTCCTTTAAGACAAACCAAGTAGATGGAGTATAATTTAACTGTTCTTTTTTCCAGAGTATGTTCTCTTTTTCTTTTAAATATTATAGTAAAAGTTAAATAAAGATAAAATTTAAAACGAAAACTTTAGAGATTTTACCTAGTGATTATAAAAATGCTGAGCATTCCATTTTCCCAACAACTATATGTAAACAGGAATGGACGTGTGTTATAATCTGTCCATCCTCACGCTTTCCTCTCAGTTCTACTCACCCTGCTTCACCCCTGCTGGAGACTGAACTCAGGGCCTCGTGCATGCTCGGCAAATGCTCTACCACTGAGCACATACATCCCCAGCCCTGAACTTTTAACTACCTGATTTTACCCTTCAAGTTTTGTTTTTCTATGTCATATTTTCTCTTCACACTGATAATTCAACTGAAATGGGAATCCTGTTTCTTCCTTCATGGTTTTGTTTCCTTCCTTTTAATAACATTACACAGGAGAGGTGGTAGCAAACTCAGAGAGATCTAAAATTCCCTTGTAAAAATTGCAGAACAAAAACCAAGCAACTATTAGCAGAAAGCCAGGAAATCTGAGTTTGGTTCCTTATCTCAATTATTCTAATATCGAGTAAAAGAAACTCAAATAAGTAACAAAGGTGAAAAAGACAAAAAGAACGGGGCTGGGTTGTGCAGTGGTGGAAGCTTGCCTAGCAGGCACAAGGCACTGCGTTCGATCCTTTGCACCACATAAATATAAAATAAAGATATCGTGTCCACCTAAAACTTAAGAACAAATATTTTTTAAAAAAAGGAAAAAAGAAACAATTTGATAAGGATGATGTCATTAATTCAGCAAAGACTGGGAAGTACTTAATCAAGAACCACTACAACATTTTCCCATGAAGGTATAGACATTCTGTTTTAAAAAGAGCAGGCATGCACACACACGTTTAATATTCTTCATACATGAAACAAAACATTTATTTTAAGAGTGTAAGCATGTTTATTTATTTATTTAATGTTGTGAAACTGACATTTCATTGGGAAGAAAACCCAAATGGCCAATAAAAATAAAGTAGATGTTCAAATTTCACTAGAGGTCAACATTTATCATAGAGATGTTTTCATGGCCAAAATAAAGATAAGCCCATAGAGTAGTGAAAGAATTTAGTACAACCACGATGTCTGCAGTGTGGCCAGAAGAAGATGAATTAGATCTGAACCTGTTGACATGGAATTATTTCTACATTGTCAGATGCAAAAAAGGAGAGATTAATATCCAAGATGAACACATTTTTATACCATAAATGCAGGAAAACAACCCTATAGATGCTTGTATGATTATGTGAGCAGAGAAAGGTAGGGTGGAATGTGTGCAGGTGCATGAATAAAGAGAAAACGTAGAAGGCTGCACATGAGGCTACTGTCATTAGCTGCAGCTTACAGCACAAGAGAAAGAAAGCAAGCAGCAGCAGCAACATGACAGCTGATGTGCGCTCAATTTCATTAATTTTCCTTGTCAGAGAAGAACACAAAACCAAAAGACAACTCTCACTGTGTAAGGGACACTAGAGTGTTTACAAAATATTATTACCTTATTTACTCCTCGTTAGCAGCCCATTTTACACATTACAAGGGGAGACTCAAAGATGTTAAATGAAGCCCAGGTCACTTGCTGTCAGGCAATCTGACTCTGAGTTCAGTTTTACCATCCCATAGTGGCTGAGGGGACAAAGGACAACTTGAGCCTACAGCAGGCACTATTAACTGTCCCACCAACAGTTTGAAGTGACAGGCATATTCAAAGATCATGGACTCAAATACTACTGGTGATTACCTTTGCATTACGGCAATGTGAGTATTTTTCTTGTCTTTTATAATTTTTCCTACATCAAAAATTTTCCTTAATGTACGTCCTCTCCATTTTTCTACATATTTTTTTCTGTTATAATTGCTTTACAAAGAAAATACTGCTTACGCAATAAAATATTTTAAAGAAGATATGTGTACTGAATTACTGAATATGGATTCTTAGAAAAATATTTTAAGAGATCAGAAAATCAAACTCTATTTATGATAACAGGCTTAAGCCAGTTTGATGGGAACACAGTGGGCTTTGTATACAGCTCAAATAATCTTACAAAAAATAATCCCCATTTTTACAATAGTCTTAGTAGAAAGAGTTTGTATAAAATAAATGAGTCTCAAAGTTTAACAATCAATGATTAACACTTGTTCTTATACTAAATTTTCAGAAGCTAGCAAGTACCCTTTAAGAAATACAGTTCATGTTCAAAAATTTACATTTATAAATTATTTTTGTGTGATTTAAATTGTATAAAAGTTTTGGGTTTTCACTTTTGGGTGCGTATATGCAAATACACTTTTGCTTTATTCAGATTGTATCAAGAATAACATGATACTTATTAGTCTCTTCTTGATATTTTGTTTTTAAAGTTTCAACATATACTGTAAAACTATATAGCCTAATAATAATTGAAAACTGTAGTTAAAGTAATGTATACTGTGCCATAACATTACTTATTCTTAAAAAAAAAAAAAAAAAAAAAGTAAAAACAAATCAGAATTTACTACCAAGGAATGGGGAAATGGGTTCCTAGGAAAACTTGTGGAGAAAAATGGTTGCCACTCTTTTCCAGAGATAAGGGAAAGGGGAAGAGAAGTTATTCACCCACCTGCAGTGTCTTTTGACCTTTTCAATCTTTCCTCCCCATGAGCAAAGATTTTAAAAGGAAGAGTAGAATGGTAGTACTGATATATTTTTTTAAAAAAGAAGGTAGTTTCACCTTGCTGATTAGCAGGAAACAGCCTTGTGTTGATATTTTAATCTTCCTATGGGATTTAGAACAATTAATGTGGAATTCTCTAAATATATACCTCATTTCTATCGCTTTCACTGTCATTTCCCTAAATACTCTTAAAACATCTCACAAGATGACCTGCTCTTATCCCAACCAGTAGGCTCCAGGAGAAATGCTGGAACAGCTGTCTTACCAAGGTACAAACCTGTAACAGGACTGTGTGGCTTTCCTATGACGTGGCCGATGCATTCGTTCATCAAGGCTTGTAGGCTCTAGAAACCAAAGGGAAATGGGAAAGAGAAGAGACGGCAAGCAGAGCCTGCATTACATCAGCAGTACAAGTTAGGTTTCCAGTATATTTAAGAGACATGCTACTTTGAGTAAATATTTTTAATTAATTTAAAAAAATAGGTTTAATCACAAATTAAACACAAATGAAATGTAAAAGAATATAGTACAAAATTCCACTTTTATAAATAAGCACAAATTAGCAGTCAATTGCCCATGATGCATTGATACACACAAGCAAAGGACTTCTCATGTAACCAACTCTATCACTGGGAAGATAAAATAAACAAATTCACATTTTAAAGAACATTTTAAATCTGATGGAATTTATCAGAACAGTGATAATACTTAACTCGAGCATTACACTGAAGTGAAATAGCTAATCCTTACTCAGTTTATAAAATGCAGAAACTAATATTTTAGAAGTACCAGGGTTTACAAACAACTGGATACCAGATAATGACTTAATTTAACCCTACTGTGATTAAAAATAAAAGCATTTAAGATCTTGCTATGCTATTTAGAGTGTTCCAAGAACCATATTTATATATGAAAACACATAAACAAGAGAATAGAGAGTGATTGACTTCTTTCTTTTTTTCTTTGTAGTTGTAGATGAACAGAATACCTTTATTTTATTTATTTATTTTTTTATGTGGTGCTAAGGATCAAACTCAGTGCCTCACACATGCTAGGTAAGCACTCTACCACTGAGCTACAGCTCTAGCCCCTCAATTTGTTTCTTAACGAAAGAAAATTATAGACTATTCCATACCAAGAAGTCATCTTCTGGCAGAGCTGAAATAAAGGCAGGTTCAATGGCTTGCAGAAAATCAAATCCTTGAGTTGCCCACCTGTCACATGAAAATGTTCAATAATCACAAACCCACCAAGGAAACGCTACAGCAGTCTCATATTACATGATAATGGAAAGTAATATAACTGGAAAATTACTCTTTAGAACAAAATACATGTTTTATCTTTATACAAATGCCTGTGTTGAGTAAGTTTATAGTAAAAGTTTTCTAATAGTTAACAGGATTTCCTAAGTATAGATTTTCTTTTCTTTTCTTTGTGGGTAGGGCAGGTAATCAGGGATAGAACTCAGGGGCACTAGACCACTGAGCCACATCCCCAGCCCTATTTTGTATTTTATTTAGAGACAGGGTCTCACTGAGTTGCTTAGTGCCTCACTGTTGCTGAGGCTGGCTTTGAACTCTCAATCCTCCTGCCTCAGCCTCCTGAGCTGCTGGGATTATCGGCGTGCACCACTTAGGTGTGCAGCCTAAGTATATATATTCAGTAAAACAACAACAAAAAACTGATCACTATCAAGTTTAGAATCCTCCTTGTTACACCACCTGCTCCAAAACTTCATATACCATATAGGAACAAAATACCACCAACCCTAGATGACTCATGCAGAAGGCATGCTTCTGGGACATTACCTGGGTCTTGTACCTCTACCACTCTCACATTTAGTCAGGACATAATTCATCCATTTCCGGGCAAAGCTTATGTATTTGTCTCCTATCTTCTGTCTGAACTCTCCAGACATCAAACGAACAACTTCTTTATGGTACTGTAAGAAGATTTCAAGTATAACAAAATTATAAAAAAATTTATTATAGTAATGCCTACACACTATAATGTCATGTCTGCTAAAAATGTCATTATCTAAAACCAAAAAGTAAAATCCAATTAAATCTTTATATTCTGAACTGCATGAAGAATTAGTGTCTAAAAATGCAGTATCATAAAGGCTTTATTCATAAGCTTATATTAAGAAGTATGTGTTTATCATATTAAACATCTCTTAAAGTTTTAAAATGTAGTAGAAAGCTGTTAAAACAAAATAAAAACCAGGCAATTATCTAACAATTTAAAAGTCAACTAAAATTTCCAATATTTGGCAGCAACGTACAGTAATATTCTTGGCTAAACTATGATTACAACAAATAAAGTTTGTTGTTAAATGAGTCTTAATACTTCTGTAAGTAACTTACAAAGCAGTTACTAAAGTATACTACATTGTTCCTCTTATTTTACCTACCTCAAACCCAAAATTGTACCCCTGAATCATTGCTTCTCGGTAATACTGCTGCAAGGTGACAGATTCAGATTCATCAACTTCGGCATCAAACTCGGAGGTGAACATGTGGTCTACTCGGTCAATGGCATCACTTATTCTGTTGCAGAGCTCTAGTGCGTCATTCTGAAGAGTGCGAAGTCACGATGGACACAAAATGAAGCAAATCATACATTACTTACTGCATTTAAAAAGGAATGCTACATTCATCATCACACTGACATTAACTACCACAACACATTACGATCACTTTTAGTTAGCAAAAGAAATTACTGAATACAGAGGGAATTATATTATTTTCATTTTTATTTATACTTGGCATTCTTTAACATTTTATAAAACACAAAAGGAAAAAAATCCACTTAAAATGATAATGCTTAATTACAATCTGGTCTTTGAATAGGTGCTGGTGTCTTCAGTATTTCTGTGTATCAACCACCAGAAATGTTACTGGCACTGCCTGGAGATATTTTTGGTTATTAAAATGGAAGGAAGTAGAATTTAATAGCACATGGTGGGCAGAAGCCAGCAACGCTGCTAAACATCCTCCAATGCACAGGACACACCCTACAACAAGTAATTATTTTCCCAAAATGTCAACAGAGCAGATGATAAGACACAGACTAAAACAAGCTTTAATTGACTCCACAGGCAATATCACAACAGCTTCAGAATGCTCTCCCTTCCCACCCGTCCTTACACACACCTGTGTGCACACAGAATCCATCAGACAACTGCCCCCATATATGGTTACAAAAATATATTTCTCAAATCATCAGCATTTCCCTGAAGCTAAGAAAATAAAATGGTTTTCACCCA
The DNA here is from genome assembly GCF_021218885.2 of Marmota monax. Classification (NCBI taxonomy): domain Eukaryota; kingdom Metazoa; phylum Chordata; class Mammalia; order Rodentia; family Sciuridae; genus Marmota; species Marmota monax. The sequence goes on from NW_026692848.1 coordinate 7,002,430, forward strand.
GCATATTTCAACAGCCTTACCTGCTACTGTTACTTTCCATTGCATATACCAAAATCCAGCCAAATTAGACCATGCGATGGTCAGCACATATCCACCACCCTGAGCCGTGGACACACATGCCCAAATGTTCCTTCCTGATTTGCATCTTTTGAAACCCTTCAAGTTGCTGTTACAGGGCCCTAAGCCTTCAGGCCTGTGGTAAGTTTTTAGGTCCTTAGGGTATAAACTCCCCAAGTTCAAGAATAATCAGCATCTCATAAAATCCTCACACTCCAGAGTTCATCCGCTCAGACTAAAATAAAAGACAAAAGTCTCCCACTCTGCCACTGGTGTGAGACTACAATTTATAAAAGAGAATTATAGATAAATAAGACAAGTCAGATTGGTAGGGAAAAAAGCAAATGTCTTTCAAATGATTTGTCTTGTCGTTTCAGGGTTTACTTCTTTAAGAAATCACACCTTACTGTGACTGAGAAGACATAACTGATGGCTTGTGGGAAAGTGTAGATGAGACCAGGACTGATAAATGCGTACAAAATAGAAAGTGATGAAAACAGAAAAAAAATGGGAAAAGAATACAGGCTCTGGCTTGCCACAGACTTTGAAGACCTTTGTGCCCATGTACAACTGATTATTTTCCCTATTATAGTTAATTTGGCTGAATCATTTGTTCCTTTTTGAGGGAGAGGGGTTACTGAGGATTGAACTTGGGGCCCTTGAACTGAGCCACCTCCCCAGTCCTATTCTGCATTTTATTTAGAGACAGGGTCTCACTGGGTTGCTTAGTGTCTTGCTGTTGCTGAGGCTGGCTTTGATTCTCCTGTCTCAGCCTCCCAAGCTGCTGGGATTATAGGCATGTGCCACTGCGTCCTTGGGATGGCTAAATCTTTTGTTAAACAAAGGAATAAATAAATCTTCCTTTAGATTACATATCATTGATATGGAACTCTGGTAGTAAATCCTGGAAATTGCTAAAAGAGAAATTAATGTACATTAGGAATGAAGAGACCTAGAGTCCAGCTTCAACTTTGCTACTCAGCCATGTGACCATTATGAATTTACTTAACTGCTCGATTTTCACTCCTTTCCAATTATAAATTTCCTCAGTTCCAGAAAGGGTTGATATGAGGAAAAGTGTATATTGGGGAGGGAGGGAGAATGGAGGGCAACTTCAGAGCTCCTGTTCCCCAAATAACATTATGTCACGTCTCTCGACTCTTCCACAGCATGCCCAAAGGTAGTCATCAGAGCCGGGGAAGGGAGAGGAGGTGCAGTACCTTGAGCTGCTGCAAAGCTCTGGCAATGACTGGCTGACTGGACGTTTGTTCCTGGCGTAGAGTCATAAGCCCCTCAATGGACTGCTGGAAGGATTTTCTGTGCATCGTGAGATGAGCTGACTGCATGACAACTAGTAAAAGATTGTCCACCTAGGAGGGAAATCAGACACAGGGTATGACAAAGACCAAAGGCTGCTTTCCCACTCTAGTTCAAACCTCATCCAAAAGCAATGTCAACCCCACGGCCACCAGGTCAACAACCACCTGACCAGAGAGTCACAGGCAAGCAAAGTTGCTCTCATAGAGCAACACTCTGCAGTGGGCAGGTTTTCCCGCACAGTGGAGAAGAACCCACCGCACTGCGCAGGCCTGCAGTGTTGACGTAGCTAGACCTCTGTAGTGTGGAGTGTTGGGGGTGTGAGCATGGGCTCTGGAGCAGCATGTCAAGGTGGAAAATGCAGGAATAGGACCAGGATCAGATAAGGGGGCTTGTGTGAATCATTTAAGAGATCAAAACTGTATTATTATTATTATTTTGTCTAACAGAAATAGTCACTGCCGTATTTGAAGTTCACTGTTACAACCATCATTCTCAAAGTTCCAAAACAACCAACCAATACAGAACTGAAGAACAACAGTGAGCCTGAAAGGAGGAAAACTAAAAGAAACTATAACCACTTAGGAAAGGGACGATGACTTTCTGACCGTGACAGTAGCCCTGAGGAAGCAGGGAAAGCATTACTTACTGGATACACTTCTGGTGTGTCGGGGCTAGTGATTAACTGCAAGTGGGGAAGCTAGATTTATATTACCTGTCATGCTCCTGGCTTAAATGAGTGGGCAGCCTGCACCATCTCCTCACCTGGGGAGACAGGGCAGGTCTATGGGCCGGAGGAAGACATAATGAAAGTGACTGGGTTCTGGTCAGGCTGACTAAGATGCACATGGACACTCCTATCTCTGTCCCTAAGCTGGACTCAGGTAACATGGGAAGCTCCTTAAAGTTAAAATCAGGGTGTATATAAACTGACTGGGATCCTTATTATATGAGCAGGAATAGCCATTACTATAAAAATAATTAAATAATCAGTAAGCCAAAATACTTAGGTTACTGGAATTTCTAGAATTAGAAATTAAATTACTGAGATAATTCTTTTAAGACATGGGTCTCTAGACCTAACTACCTGAACTAAGGAAAGGCATAAATAAAACAGATGTATCATTTCAAATATTCCAGTATAACGTAACATAATTATAAAATTTAATGGAACATTTCAGTACAAATTATACTGAAAATTACCAGTAGAATATTGAAGCACTCTTTTGGGAAGCATATTCTTGAGCTAACCAGGGCAGTTAAATCCATCATGGGCTAGTAAAAATTCATTTTTCTGAAAGCATTTTAAGTAAATAAAGTAGCTAGAAGGTGGGGGCTCAGAGAGTGGACGTGGGACCTGGAGTGAGACTGACCTGCATACTTCTCAGAGTATCCACGGTCTCCACCTGAGGCACTAGCTTAACAGGCTGTGCGTCCCAGGTGCCCCAGCCACCATCTGAGTCCCGGGCCCGGTCACTGGGCTTGGTCAGAAGCAGATAGGCGTCCACGAGCACGTCGTCTGGGTCCTTTGCACAGTCCTTCCCCGCAGCGGCATCGAGCAACTGCAAGACGATGCTCTTCTCCTCCGCCAGAGAGTCCGGAACAAACACTTGCAAGTTCTCCAAGCCAGGAATCTGTACCTAGAAAAGAAATGATCTAGGCTTATGCATTTACAGAAATCTGTTATTTAAACAAAAAAAGAAAAACAAAAGCAGGTTCAGGGACAGGATTTGGGAAAGACAAGAATGTGAGCAGTATGGGGAACAGCAAGCAACTGAGGTCAAAGTGACGGAAAGAGAAAGTCTGGGAATGGACTGGGGGAGGTCCTTTCAGTCTCTCCAGTTATGGGACATCTTTTTATTGTTCAATTTTCAACCACAAAATACTCCTGGGAGGGAATGGAACAACTTCAGTCAGCACTGGTGTGTGAAGCTTTTCAAGTCACCTGATGCTCTGCTGGGGGTCAACATCACCCATCATTTTAACAAGGGACAATAATGTGGTGCTGTATGAGCCACACATCCCACACATCCCTCGGTGTGGCATAACATTTCCAGTAACAATAACATATATAGATTCCAAAGTACTAAATCTCAAGCAAAGGGAAGTAAAGATGGTGACTCAAAAAGTGGTTCTCGTGATAATCCGGACCGGACACCAACGTCAAAGATCCATGTAAAAACTTCAAGCTGCTTCAGGAAAAGTGAGGGTGAAAAAGCCACTATTAAGAATCAAGATTATCTTTTCATGTACATTATTTTAACCAAGTAGTATGTGTAAATATTTGATTACTTATCTGCATTCTTAAGATATGTTAAGTCAAATAAGAAGTGTTTTTCTAATTTTCACTGGGAAATTACGGGGCAGTTCTATAATGAGGTGAATGTATGGCCTCCAAAGCCTAAAATTTTCATTATCTGAAACTTTTTGTAAAAGTATGCCTATTTTAGAAAAAAGAATGAAAGGCAAAGTATTTCAAGTATACTTATTTACCTTCACGTACTGTTTTGCTTTTAGAACATCTAGTAGGTTTCTAACCGGGGCTGAGAGAATAAATTCTGCTGCTATTTCCAGGTCCTAGGATCAGTTACAAAGAAACTTCTTTAGTATTAGCTCTCTTAAAAGTAAAATAAAAGAAAAAATTAAAAAAAAAAATAAAGGAAAGTAATCAGGTTTGCAAACTCACCTTCCTCAACATTTTAGCAAATCCAAGTGCTTTTGAGGCTCTTTCTCTGGCTTCGTGGAAAAGCTCCTTGAGTGCCCGACTGATCTCTATAACAGACCTCCTGCCAGCAGATCAAAGCCAGGTCAGAAGCCATCAGGTGTGCCCCAGACACAACAGCATGAACAACAAAGATGAAGCAAATCCCAAGTCACAGTAACAAAGACTGCAGGCGTTTTCAATGGGAGCAAGCCATTACTGTGAACGTATACATAATATGGAGAAGCTGGCTACTCGGTTTGGTTTTCTGGATGGGCATGTGTGCAGCTCCTGATTCAATCCTGGGCAAGCACTCCACCTCTAAGCTACATCCCAGCCCACTCCTTAGTTTTATAGGAAGTACTCATGTCCTTTAAATATATGCAGGATACCTTCAAGTAATAATAGGTCAAATTCCTAAAGGTTTCATTGATAATTTCTTGGAGTTTGAGATAAGCACAGTCTGGTAAATGTCTAACAACTGGCTCTGCAAAAGCATGGTGGCATGTAATACATGTCCATCTGTGAGGTGTAATGCTCCCACTGGGGAGGATCTCAAGGCAGCAGTGAGACTCCACAGAGCAGTGCCTCGGAAGGGATGTGCACAGTCAGTTGAGGCAAGCCAGTTTCAATGCACCACTGTGCATAAAGCTCCTATTAAATCCATCCCTAGTGAACAATTAGAGCATCATAAAATGTTCTTTAGTTCAATATCTGTCACCTTGAACTCTTATGTTTATTTAAAATCTATGATATTAGATCTCAAAACTACAAGACCTATAAACTGACGCATTCTATTTCTCAACTACTCAATTTGGTTTCCCCAGGTGAGAACGTGTGTGGGAACCCCTTTCTTTAACCTTGGCATAGAAACATCCCAGGTATTTTGAAACCCAAAACGTGTTTTGCATCAAACTTTGGGTGGTGAGAGACAGAAAACATTCTAGTTCTGGAGAGCCAGTTTCATTTGAGCATTAGCTAAGACTGAATTACATATGACTGATATACGGCCACAAAACGGCTCGATGGCAGATATATATGCCACAAATAGCAATTTCAATGGTTCATCACAAATAGCGTCTGCATAGAACTGGAGGAAATTCAACAGGGGAGTAAACCATGATTTCATATATTTAAGCTTAAAGTTAGCTTAAAGGAGAAGCTAAATTTATCCAATGTCATTAACACATACCATGCACTGCTACAGAAGTTTCAAAAGACAGAAACATAACATCTAATTAAAGACATTCCAGCAATTGTGGATAGAGATCACTGATTCTACTCATTTTTAGTCAACTTCATCCTTTACTCTAAAGGTATTATTTTCATTATGTGAAATAAACTCTTAAATTCACTTTCAAAAAATTTCTCACATGAAACCATAACTAAGAGACATAAAAAGACATGACAGTAAGAAGCAAGTCCCGCTAAGTCTATTGCCCAAACTCCTCCAGCCCGACACATCTGGGTCTGAACGAGGCTCCCGCAGGCTCAGCACTGACAGCAGAACTGAGAGGAGAAATGGAGCAGGAAGGAGCACAGCTCCGACCTTATTTCATCTGAGGCACTGCTGTCGTCAGCACTGGTCCAAAACTCAGCACAGCTCTCCTGCAAGCCAAATTCCAGAAAGCTCCCTGTGGATTTCAGCAGCATCCCTGCGATGTCACTAAGGGAACAAAAATAACAAGAATAAAACTGGGAAGAAAAATCTTCCTAAAACTAAAAGGCTCAGCTACTACTATAATAACTTAAAACTCAACCATGAGAATTTTTCTTCTAATATAAAATAATGATTATTGTGAAAAAGTTAAAATCTAAATTATAACACATACCTATCTTTGTTTTATTACCCAATTATTTCATCACAAACCATAAAATTTTATAATCTTTTTTGGTTGTTGTTGTTACCAGGCATTGAACCCAGGGGTGCTTAACCACTGAGTCACATCCCCAGCCTTCTTTAGTTTGGCAGGGCTCACGAAGTTGCTAAGGACCTCACCAAGTTGCTGACGCTGGCCTCGAACTTGTGATCCTCCTGCCTCAGCCTCTGAAGCCAACAGTCGTGAGCTACCACACCCAGCCTTATGTTATATTCCTAGTGGCTGTGTGATTATTACACAAATGTTATTTCCATCTTAAACAAATGTTACAAAATGTTATGAAATGATAAAAAATGTCAAACTAAATGATGGGATACAAAAGCAAAATGAATTACTTCAATGCAACTGTTTTTTGAATTTCCCTCACAACTAGCATTCTATAGTTGATAAACATGAAATACTCTATATAGCTGATCCTTCTCATTGAACACACCATCTAAACACTAATGTTAAAATGAACACCCAGTAGTCAAAAAAATCTAAATGAATATCATAAAACTTCAACAACTGTCTAATGACCTTGATACTGTTCAAGGAAAGGCACTTATCACCTAGCAAAAGAAGGCAAGGAGGCACAGGACTTGTAGCAGATGTGGTGGACGGCAAGTGCGAGGGTTGCTGTCAGAGAAGGACCAAACCCAGCTGAACGCAAAGCTGTTTCATGGCCAGAAAGCCCTGCAACCACCTTGCACAAGTGTCTAATATTAACAGGGAGAAGAGCAGGAAGAGGGGGTCTGTCAGAAGGACAGACAGGCGGAAGCCAGTTCAGGAAGAACAACAAACAGGATCACGCATGGAGATGTGTCAAGCAGAGGCATGTTAGTGAAAAGGAAACCACCCAGCCAAGAGGAGCAGAGGCTGCTCATGCCACCAAGGGTCAAAGTGAGACTGGGACAGTAAATGGGGCCATGCTGGGAAGAGCCTTGGATGTCACACTACTTTATTTGATCATTTGTTGGACAAGTAAGTGGGCACCAAAAATCTAAGTAGGAAAGGACCCGATAGACACATGCTTTTAAAAAGAATATCATACAAGAATATTCAGGGTGGATTTGCTCAACAGTGACTGAATGCCTATTATTTATTAAGAAGAAGTAAACAAAAATAGGAAAAAAGCCCTCCGGTGGAGAGAGATAAAAAATAAAATATATCGTATTTCAGATTAATAATCAGTACTTTGGAGAGAGAAAAAAGCTAAGGAGTCCTTATGGGTAGAAACTTTGATTTAAAATAGGCTGAGAAGGTACCATTTGAACAAAGACCTGAAGGAAGTGGGGAAATGAGTCATGAAAATATCTGGAAGAGCAGTCCATGGAAGAGGACCAGCAACTGCAAAGGGCGGTGGCAGGAGCCAAGCCCAGCCTATGAGAACAGAAGGTAGGTCAGGGTGGACATGCAGGAAGCAGAGTCTAGGAGGAGATGAGGGCCAAGGTCCGTCAGTAAGAAGGCAGACTGTGGCCAGCCCCAAAGGCCACTGTCCAGGCATTCTCACTAGACTGAGAGCCACGGGAGTGTTCAGAGATGGCCTGCTGTGCCACGTAACAAGGTCCATGTGATTCTGGTGAGGTGCAGGCAGAATAGGGAGGTGATTTAGAGAGTACTGCCCTGACGTGTGAACAATGCCAGCTCAAGAAGAGCAGGGGCAGGAGTGTGAGCACAGGTCCAATTCTGCATGTGTTCTCAGGGCCAGCCAAAAGGACCAGAAGCCGCACATGTTCAAGAAAAACGTGAGGGTGGACCGCAGAGCAGAAGCTGTGGCTCCAGTACGGCAGATGCAGTCGACTGCAGACCTGGGACCCCGAAATGGGCAGTCCACACAAGGGGCAGCAGGGAGGACAAGGAGCCTCTCAGAATAAGCAGTGGGAGGCAATAGCCAGAGCCTGGGCTCAGAGCATCTGAAGGACAAGCAGGAGACAAAGATACAAATGCTGAAAGGAAGAAATGAGGGTGCAGTAAAAACTACATATTTCTAGTGTAACTAGCAGGAACCTATTCAAAATTTTCTTCAACAAAGCTTGATAGCCTGGAAACAGCAACGACAAGCAGAAAATACAAAATATAACATAAGTTACAGGCAAAGCACAATTAAGGGAAATAAAGTGGGAGGGGGACTGGGGGGGGCAGTGATGCTGAAAACAGCAAGGAGAGCCTTTTTTAAGAAGGCCGACTATGGGAAAGCCTGCCTGGGGACCACAGCCTGAAGCCCAGGAGCGAGGAGACAAGAGCAAGTTCACTGCTCAGAATAAAACGGGATGTAAGAAGACCTGACAATCCAGGCAGAAAAGTGGATAAAAGATTCTGAGACATCCAAATGGAACAGAGATGGGTGGAGTCCAGATCAGCCAGGAGCTGGAGTCAGAAGCGCACCTGACATGGAAGTTAAGGGGCTAGAGCATGACAGGAAGGAGCGAGGGTGTACGTGACTTATGAAACGAAGCAGAAGAAATACCAACATATAAGCAATGGGGAGAGAGCACCAGGAGACACCGACAGGGTCCAGAGCACAGGAGAGTCCCGAGCTCACCTGAGTCAAAGCAAGTCAGACTGGAGTGGCCACTGGCAGAGTCCTCTGAACTGCAGCCTGGGCTCAACAGTGTGGGCCTGACCCAGGAGGAAACGCATTCCTACAACAGACCAGTGCTGTGCTCCCTCCTGCAGACCGTCCTGGTTTCTGTCTATATGCTTTCATCAAGCATAAACCAGTTATGAAGAGATGTGTGATTAGGCTAAATTACCAAAAAACTGTCGGTGGAAATACGTAAGTTCTGACTGTCCCCACCACAACTGAAACACCCAGGTCTATTCTACCCTTGGAGCACTTCCTTCCTTTTATTAAAATGATATAACAAGACAAAAAAAAAAAAAGAGGGTTTACCCTAAAGCAGGATTTCTCAGGTTCTAAATGGATACTTTGGGTGGATAACTGCCTGCTGTGGGGCCCGTCCTGTGCAGTGCAGGATGTCCAACCCGGCTTCTGCCCACCAGGTGCCAGTACTATGTCCTCCAAATGTTGACAATCAAAAATGTCTTCATATTGCCAAATGTCCCCAAGGGTCAAAATCAACTCTGGTTGAGCACCACTATTCAAAACTTAGAAGAGGGGCAGGTACATTACAGGTATGAATGATTATAATTTTCAAGTAACTGAACATTCAAACGTGTGAAGGAGACTCCACGGGCAAACCAGGAGAAGAGTGAGAAAGGAAAGAAGCCATACTGTGAAGCAGAAAGATTCCTACCAGAAGAGTTTTCCAGCCTGTGCCTCTCCTCCCCGTATGTAATGAGTTATTTCTTTGGTGAAATTCCATTCTTCTTCTAACAGATTTTTTAAACTATGGGATGCTTGAGGTAATTGCTGTAGCATTTGGATCCAGCTTCTCATGTAATCAAAATATACCTTAAAATACAAAAATATAAAAGGAGATATTTGAGAGTAAATTCAGCAATCCACATCTTCACCTCTATTAACATAAAAGATACGAATCAGACAGGCATGTCAAAAGGGACTGTGGAGAACATGCGACACAGAGGCGAGGTCTTTGCCACATAAGCTAAGGTCTAGGGTAGATCGTTTTTAAAACTGTATAACTCTTCAGCAACTTCACACATCATCCACATCCCTTTACATGCCTAATAACTAAAAAATTCACAATGTACAGGAAAGTACAATAATAGGGAAAACAGCACTTGGAAATGTTCATTATGGTACCGGGAATAAATTTATTAAAGTATGTTGTATTCACATACAAATATATGAAACACAAATCCTACTGTTACATATTTTTATAATATAATCAATAAAAAAATTTTTAAAAAGAAATCTTCATGATGAACAAACATAACTGTGGTTCCCGTAGGAGAGTAGGATCTTTGCTGGTTTCACTGTTCTTGTTAGCTGGGGGCAGGTGTGCACTGAGGCGGACATGCCGCACCTCCCCTACCTGATGCCCCAGATTTGTGTGGCCTAACTTCCCAAGGTTCATTAAACAACTTAAGATGTATGATCAGACTATCAGTTGTCCTGAAGTGGGTCTGTGCCCACCACCACTTCTACTGCGGCAGCCCGCCAGGCCTCAGCCCTCCTTTGACTGAGCTGCTGGGTGGGAGAGTTTTACCTACAAGCAGTTTTTCTCAAGACAGGCTCACAGAGGCTGTTCTGACCTCAAGAGCACACCCGAATCACACACTCTCTCCCTCAGGACACCTTCTGACACGGAGTGGGACATTGCCATGAGGCCTGATGCTCTCGACTGCCGAAGGTGACTTGCCTCCTGCACTTAGGAGTTCTCAGGATTCTTTCTCTACCTTCAAGTTCAGTTTTTTCATAGACTACAATGTAAGAGTTCACTCTCTTTTTGTTTCTCCTCAGAACCAGTGATAACTTTCAGTCTGTGGATTGCAAATCTTTCCTTCATCTCAAAACAGCATTCCTCTGCTGCATTTCTGAAGGCTTGGGTCCCCCACCATCCAGCTGTACAGTGGTGCTCTGCAGGCCTGGGGCCACTCGACCAGAGCCGTGTGTGACCCACCATCTTCCCAGAAGAAGAGAGTTTCGCACACTCCGGTGCTCCCTCACCTCGTGGATCTCCCCTCACACCCAAGGGCTGCAAAGAGCTGGCACCCCCACGCTTCCTCACCGCTACTTTCAACCCACTACTCTTCCACATTCTCACTTAAAAAGCTCAACAAAAGAAAGACTCTGCCCCTTGAAGGTTTAGGTTCCAGCTGTACCATCAATTCCGTCTTCACCTGTCATCACCGACTTCCAATCTGCCCGCTTCAGACCTGTCTGTCAGCTCTGGCCTGACCTTCCTAGTCCCCACCCTGTTCAGGCTCAGCACCATGCTGTGACTTCGACTCTGCTTCAGTTCAGCCCCCTGGCTTCCTCCTCCTCCAACAGGGCCTTCCTCGTGTCTCACACCAGAACTGTCCAACCTCCCTGGACCAAGCCAACACTCTGAGGCCCTGCCTCCTCCTCTCCTTCAGTTCATTTGTTCACTCACTAACACAACTTCCCACCAAGCAACTAGCCGCCAGAGTCCACAGAGCCCGGTCTTTCTCCAACTCACAACCCCCTTCCTGGGTCCACTTTCCTTGTCAGCTGCTCCCACAGGCCCACTCCTCAACACCACTCGTCAGTATGCTGAAGTCCGTCACTGCTTTTCATCTCACTGCTTGTTAAGACCCCACTGCCAGCCAAAGCACAGCTAGGCCATTCCCTGTGTCCACACTGAGAAGCTGAGAGCCACCAGGAAGCCACCTGTCAGGAAGTCTCACTGTTCTGCTCAATCACAATCGCCCACCACACGACATCCAGCATTCCTGGTGATCGTATTTATTTCACTACTCATTTTTCATCTCTCTACAACCATCGTTTAAAACTCCTCCGTTTCCTCAACCCACTAATACTGTCGCCCCCATTCTTAGCAGAGGAGCTCATCTCTCTTAAAAAAAGAACAGGGGGTTGGGGTTGAGGCTCAGTGGCAGAGCACTTGCCTGGCTGTAGGAGGCACTGGGTTTGATCCTCAGCACCACATACACATAAATAAATAAAAATAATGGTGCATCAACAACTAAAAAAATAATTTAAAAAAAGCCAGAAGTCATTAGACATAAAATCTCTCAGCCTCCTGACACCAAAAATGCAAATGTGCACATATACTCCCCACCTTCTTTACAATGAGCTGCTGTTCCCCCTCATTTCAAAATCTGCATCGTGACACCCATCTCTTCCTGAAATCAGCACAACTTCCTAGCACAGACTTTCCCTCTGCACACGTGGGTATGTGCACACACACGCATAAATGTTCATCTCTCCCCTTATCAGAGTCAATCCCAAAGGCTGTCAATGCTCACAGGCCAACTTAAGAAGCAAGCTCTTACTGGATCCAGTCTTCACGATTCACCTGGCTACACCATCTGGCCCCAGCAGTCACTCTCGGTGACCCACCCTATGTCCCTCCAATTTCACACTTTAAAATTGAATTCTTACACTTCTTTCTCGATACACATTATGCACTCTAACCCAAGCACTCCCACATGCAGCGCTAGGGGCCACCTGGCGCTGGATCCTACAGCTGCTCCGGCCTCCAGCCCTCTCATCACTGCAGCCAGAGGCCTCTCTTCACTGTTTTCCTTGGGAACCTTCGTTCCTGCCACACCCCTTCCCAACACAGAGAGCTGGCATCTGCTGCCTCCTGTCGGAAAAGTGTTTATTTCAGTCTCTTTTTCATTGCTTCTGTTAGAAAGTTAGGAGGCCAAAAAACAATCTAACAAATATCACCTAGAACAACAAATATTAATATTTGGTCATATTGTTTCAGAAATTTTTTCTGTAAGAAGATACCAGAAAGTTAATTCTCCTTTCTCTCTCTTCATTTCTCTATCCTTCTTCCCCAGAGGCAATAAATATCATGAATTTAGTATGTTTCTTTCCAAGTCTGTATGCTTTACAAAACAATCTGTCATTACACAGATGACAACATATATTATACCTTTGGGTATTTTTAAAATTTTTTACATAAATTGGGTTATACTGGATGTATCAACCTTCAGATAAATCCCAGTGTCCCTTTCTCAAGAGAATCCTTCCTTTACCTCCACACAATCTCAAGTCGTACCCTCAGGGTCCACAAAAAACCTGTGCCTCTCCTTTGTAGTATTTTTCACAGCTGGAATTTTTCACGCATGATTAGATAACAACCAATCTACCCATCACTCCAAAACTCTAAGTCTGCACTCATCACTGAATCCTCAGTACTCTACAAGACACCCGGCACACAATAGACATCCAATAATTAAGGTGCAGAATGAAAAATTTTTCCCTGCCCCTTAGTTCTTTATCCTTCTGCAGAAACCCTGTGTACACATGGGCTCTTTCTTGTATCTTCTGCAACTACACTTCTTGTTCCTCACTTTCACATTTTCCTTTTGACTTCTCTTTATGTGGTGTTATGGTTTGGCTGTGAGGTGTTCCCCAAAAGCTCATATGTGAGACAATGCAAGAAGGTTCAGAGGGGAAATGATTGAGTTTTGAGAGGCTTATCCCAAACAGTGAATTAATCCCTTGAGAGGACTCACTGAGTAGCAAATGAAGTGGTAGGGTGAGGCAGGAGAAGGTGGGACTTGAGGCGTGGCTTTGGAGTACATGTTTCTATCTGGCCAGTGGAGACCTCTCTCTCTGCTTCCTGATCACCATGTGAGCCACTTCCCTCTGCCACAGTCTTCTGCCGCGATGTTCGGCCTCACCTTGAGCCCTGAGGAATGGAGCCTGCTGTCTGTGGACTAAGACCTCTAATCCGTGAGCCCCCAAATAAATTTTTCCTCCTTTAAAATTGTTCTGGTCAGATCTTTTAGTCACAGTGGGAAAAAAAGTTGAGTAAAACTCGTGGTTTCTTTAGGTCAAGCACAGGTCCTTCCACCGTCCGTTCCCTGCCTTGGTTACTTCTGAGCTAGGGGCCTGGCAATGAGCTGCGGCAGCTCAGCTTCAGTTAGGTCTGTGGCCTCAAACCCTCACCAAGTCGTCTCCTTGGACCACAGACACGCAGTAAGCGCCTCAGTTTCTAAGCAGAGAGGACGCTGTCACACACTGTAACAACCCTGAGTCGTGGACTTTCTGCATAGTAACTTGCTGATCCCTGCCCCCGCACTTCAGCAGCGCTCCCATGGGCAGCTATTCTGGGCTGGCAAGTTCAGTGGGAACACTGAGCATCTCACCACTGCAGCCTGTGTCATGTACACATCTTTAGTCAACAGCAGAGCTCCACAGGGACACCACGGCTCCAGACTCTCCAGGTCTAAGGTGGGAAGTACTCAGAGCCTGCATCTGCTCTGGTTTACTCTACATTTCAAGGCAAATAATTCCATCAATCTTTTTAATTTGTGGGATGGTGGTAAAGGAATGGGTACTGTTGCAAATTTTCTCCTTTTCTGAATATGGAATTTTTTTTCTTCTCTTTTTGGTGGGTTTCAAGAGAAGGGTACCGGGTAATTAAGAGCTGACTGCCTACCCAAGAGCTATTCTCTCCTTCCTTCCTAACAGAGACAATGATTTTTGTTTAGGTTCCCCCAGTCTTCTAAACATTCCCCTGATTTTTCTAGCACACTACAGGGCACAATTTTAAAACCACTGGTAATTTCCAGTTTTTTCATCTATGACAGTACACATACTGACTCATGCAAATCATGGACAGCAAAGTGAAAACTAAACTGTTGCTCCTCACCTGGCCCCACCCCACGCCCATCACAGGGCACAGGTGCCTCTGGAAGCCATCAGAAACAGCTCAAGAAGCAAGGAACTTTTTTTTTTTTTTTTTCAAAAATTTTCATTTGATTGTCCATGGAAAGCAACAACAAACAATTATGTGTTGCTTTTTACTACAACTTTTCAATAATAAAAATTTTTCTGATGTAGGAAATAGATATTACTTCAAAATATAGCCATTTGACACACACTGGTCTTTCATGTATTCTAGCCAATTAGAAAATAATCTCAATTACATCATAATTACTTGTCATAAATACCAGATTATTTTAAATTCCATTCCCTGGCACCTCCTTCATTTTCTACTCATATTAAGGTTGAAAAGCTGTTTGACATGTGAATTCCAAGCCTCCACTGACAGAACGAGGCCACGCCACAGCCTTGCCACTGAGAGAAGGAGAAACATGCTGGGTGAGCTCTTGCTGCTGAGGCAAGGCTTGCACTGGTTGGCAAGGGACTCTGGCTTTTTTCTTCCAACGTAGAAAACAGGGGTGGTTCCTGGAGGTGCTGTAGCCAGCCTGAATAGGACACAGTGGAACCAGCAAGAGTGAGAGACCCTCCAAAACGACACCCTCCAAGCAGCAGTTTTCTCATGATTTCACCACCCTGCCAGGATCCAGGCTCGCCCATGGCCTTGCCCTAGAGACTCCAACATGCACATGCACATCAACACTCCACCACACACTACGGAAGACAGAAGCATGTCAAGCTACAACCCTGGGTCAGGAAGCTCCCAGTCCAATCAGGGAACCCTGAGAAGAGACTGTGCTTACGATAGGTTACAATACAGTTCTCACAGTAACTGTGAAGAGAGTTCAAAGAAGGTACAGAAAGGAGGCTAGAAAGGTTAAAATTATCAGATAAGTTTTCTGGAGAAAAATAAACTCTGAAAGTAAGTCTGAAGTAGCTTTAGTTACGGAGGAAGGATGAGGAGAAAGAAAAACAGTTCTATTAGAAAAAAATAATATAAACAAGGGTCCAAAGATCAGAAACACAGGGCAAGTATGATTCGTGTGAGAAGACTGGGCCCCAGGGTAAAACAGGTCCACTCTTGCTCCATCAAGTCGTTTACAAATCCTCAATGTGCCACTTCATTGAGGAACTCTCCTTTCATCTTTGAGCCTTAGGATCCTTGTGGTAAGCTCCCTTTAGACATCCCCAGAGGAGTTCGAGGGTTCATCTCAGCATACCTGTACCCCAGAGCGATGGACATGTGGGGGTGGAAGTGTGCACCCTGGCCAGTCCTCACCAGATCCCTTTCTTGCTCTGCTGTACTATTTCCATAGCTATGAGAGGTCCCTAGCCCTGTACCAGGAATTACCAAAAGTTCTGCTAACAGGTGGCTGAATAAAAAGAAGACCAGACTATGATTTTCTTTGTGGACCGTGATGAACTGCCCTAGAGTTAGATAATGACCAAGTTGACAATTCTTGCCAAAAAATGCCAGTTTAGAAACCACTGAGGATTAAGGAAGGAAGGAAGGAAGGAAGGAATGAAGGGAGGGAGGGAGGGAGGGAGGGAGGGAGGGAAAGGAAAGGAAAGGAAAGGAAGAAAAGGAAAGAAAAGAAAAGAAAAAGAAAAAGAAAGTGAGCTAAAAAAAAATAAATGTAATGAGCGACCAGGTCGACCAACTGCAGTGAAAGACAGCCACACTCACCTGGTCCATTTACCCAAGAAAGTCCTCCCTCTTCCTTACCATCAACATCTTATGCAGATCCTCTTCGAAGGCATCAATGTTGCAGTCGGCCTTCTCCAAGTCATCTAGAACCTCCTGCAGCATGAACTGGTAGTACTGCTTCATCAAAAGGCCACCCTTGAGGACCTCTTTACACTCCCTCACCAGCTGCAAAAGAACAGACAAGCTCTACTGTCCACACCACTCGACCAAGAGACTCAGAAAGGGGGAAACTTGCCTCTGAAAAACCAGAAAGAATTTCCACGTTCTTCAAAGTTTATTTTTCATGAATATTGTAGTAGTCTCAATTTAGTAAGAACAAAATAATGAAAATACAGAAATTTTAATATTACAGCCAAGAACTGTATTTTAATATTACACCAAGATTCTGGTGCACACCTGTAAACCCAGTTACTCAGGAAGCTGAGGCAGAGGATTACAAATTCAAGACCAGCCTGGACAACTTGGCAAGACCCTGCCTCAAAATAAAAAAAAGCAGGGTGGGGGGGGGGGGTGGGCTGCAGATTAAGCTCAGTTGTAGAGTGTCCTGGGTTCAATCCCCAGCACCACTAAAAGAAAAAGAATTATAGCATAGATACACAGAAAATAACATATAGGCAACAACCTGCTTTGCTAAAAGTGCTTACACACACACACATATACACATACACAAATATTTACTCCTATAAGTAAATTTATATTGCAAGTAAATTCTATAAAGTAAGATCAATTTTTTCTACTAATTTGCATTATTGTAAGAGAGAAAAGAGAAAAATTTTCTGAGGAAACTGGTAAATTTTCACTAAAAACATAATAAAGATTCAAACATACCTACATACAGCAGAGCAAAGAAGTTGTTCAAAAACTTTAGTAGAGTTTACCTACTATGATGTGTGATTTTGTCTACCTTCAAAAAAAGTCTAATATTTGCAAAAGCAAGCAAACAAACCCTAAGCTAATCTGATGGAAGTAGATGGAAGTCAAGGAAAACAAGACTAAAAGACAGGTAAATTTGCAATATATAGGTCTGGGAGGTCAGGTTATAAGGAGGGAAAAAAGCTAAAATGAGATGACCTAGAAAGTCCCTCACATGGATAATTTTTAGATGGAGTCCTTAAAGGTTTTTAAAAGAATTATCTACAACGAGAGCGCTATGGCTGTAGTTAAGTCTACTAAAAAGTGTTCTGTTCAGATTATTTAGATATAAATTTCTGTATTAAAAGTGTCACGTAGGTGCAATAACTGATCTCTGAATGCATTTGACCAAAAATTTCTATTCTCTTTGTTCCCTAGCAATACTACATTATAAAGTGTTTTAACAAAAATTACTATTTTATTCTCACAAGAACCCACCAGCAAAAAGTCAGCTCTACCTTGCTTTACCAGGGTGTTGCTGGTGTGATCTGTGAGGAAGGGACTTCAGTACTTTACTAGAAGGTCCTCAACCGCAATACTGAGGAGAGGCGGGAAGCAGGGCCAAAGTGGACATCAAAATAGCAGCAGAGACGGGCTGGTGGAAGGAGCAGAGCTAAGGTGGAGACAGCTCTGGCGGGTGCCAGGTGCAAACTCAAGTGCCCACTGGCTCTGCTCTTCTACAACAAGCTAAAGACACCTCCCACACACACATCCTGTTCTGAACCTCCTGTACAACCTGATCCACCCTTCCCTCCATCTGTACTGCTCAGTCCTATCATCCTGGCTCTTAAATTCCCAGGGGATGGATGTGGCAGACTACAAAAAAAACCACAAATCTATCTTTCTTTTCTTGTAGATTAAAGTAAAAAATTAAGGATTTTGATAGTGAATATCCATATGTTAACGTGATCACAAAACATGAATGCAGGCACTCTTCAGCAGTCACTGCTTGGTAAAACTGCATCTAGCATCCCTCAGCCTTCTCTGCAGCACCAAAGCCCCACAAGAGCCCAGCTGGGAAACCAAAAGTTGTCCTCCCTGTTTAAACCACACGTGAACTGCTTAAGCAAGGAAGGAATCCAAATACCTCTCCTCTGCATATACTTTCTCTAAATAGAACAAAAAATAAACTTAAAGAATTTAAACTCTTAAGAATGACTCTGTTGCTGGGTGCGGTGGCACATGCCTGTAATTCCAGCGGTTCAGGAGGCTATGGCAGGAGGATCGAAAATTCAAAGCCAGCCTCAGCAAAAGCAAGGTGCTAAGCAAATCAGTGAGAATCTGTCTCTAAATAAAATACCAAATAGGGCTGGGGATGTGGCTCAGTGGCCAAGTGCCCTCAATTAAGTTCAATCCCTGTTACCCCTCCCCCACACAAAAAAAGAATGAATCTATTTGCAGTACTCAATTGCTAATATAAAGGAAACACCCTTTTAGAACAAGAAACTGGGTGGTAGAAAGGCTAAACCACAGTCTGAGAATCAGGATCTTTCTTAAAGGTAAAGAACGTTTTAAAATCGCCCTAAAAAGCACACCTAAAAACACGAACATGCATTGGCTATTCCCTGTTTGTAACAATTAGGAGAGAAAAATCCTCGCCATGAAAAGGCTAACCCTGTAGACTAATGTTAGTGCTGAAAATGTAAACAGCCTTTGAAGCAGACCTGCTTGATACTCAGGAGAGATGGCTCTCCAGCGGGTCTCTGTTCCAGTCTCAGCTTCAGACACTCATGAATGACGTTCAGCAGGACTCGGCAAAGCACTAAAAAGGCAGGTTCGAAGGAGGGCAAGTCCATAGCCTTCAGCTCTTCCCAGGACACAGCACTGTGTTTCTGCTCCGCGGAAGGTGGCGTCCTTGATAGTTGCACGTAATCTGAACCCCACATGGGATCTGGAAATTCAGAAAACTAACAAAAATTCAAGACAGAGATTAAAAGAACACACAGGACAGTGTCCTAAGCTTGTGGTTATAACCTGCTATTCTCTATAATTTTCTGACAAATCTACAAAGTTCTAACTTTAAACAGAAAGAAATCTTTAATAATTCAACACAGACCCCAAAAGTTCCAAAAATGTTACATGACAATAACAATTAAAAGCAAATAGTAATATTTTTATCAAAGTGGTAGTAAGACAAAGCTTCGGAACATGTTTGTAAGTTTACATACAGGATGATTCACATGTATCTCTTGACGGGGAACCAAAGAATTATTGAAATTTGAGAAAAGATTAAAGTCAGAAGAGTTCATCCTAAATAGCCATTTAAGTGAACATAAAAACTTCTGTCCATTTTTCATTTAAAATTCCCAATGACATTAAATGCCTGAAAGGAAAAACTCTGTTCCTTATTTTATAGGTATTTAATCTCGAGTAATATATAACCTGACATCAAACAAATAAGATGTCAGCATATAACCATTAACATAGCAACCTAGGGAATACACTTGAGTATTTTCAACTAGCAATCTACATCAGCACTGAAAAGAAGATTAATTTATCCTTTTATGTTCAACACATATACCTGCATTTAAATTAATGCATACTATACTTGGGTTTCCCTAAAAGGCAGGAATTTCTAAAGCAGTCCCATAATTTTTAAAATGATGATTGTGATAAATGTGGTCAGGGTTGGGCATGAAAGGCCTTTTTTCCCACTAGTATCGTGACTTCAGAAAAAGGTGTTTATTTAAAGCTCTATAAAATTCAAGCAAACTTTCTATGATAACTTTCTGCTGACCCATTTGCTACATCTTTTAGCATGTTCTATATCCCCAGCCCACTGACCCATTTGCTGAGCAAGGGAACAGACCCTCCTTCTCCAGGCAGCACTGCCAGACACCCAACAGGCAGGTCTACCACAGTGAGGCAGAGCAGACCTGCTGCTAGCATTTGGTTGATACAGAGCAGGTACCCCCCCACACACACCATAACTGTAACAGATAAGCTTCTCTAGGGACCCCCTCCCATCTTGTCAGTAAGATTTTACTGTGTCAACAGGATTTGACAAGGAGTTCTACAGAGGGCTCAATGTGGTTTGAAGTTTCTTCTTTTTTGTAAATGCCAGGTGTGATGTTTGATGTCAGCTTGTTGCTATGCAAAAAGTCACTATCTCTTGTTTTCCTTGGTAAAAACCTGTGAAACCTCTGACCTGAAACATGAGACTGAGAGTAACTGGTATGTACCCACCCATTGTCATTGTCCTGTAACCAATCCATTAAGTACAAATCTAAAAGAATGTCTAAACCTGCAGTCCACAGATTTTTTTTTTTAGGCATTGGCCCTTCCAGACCTTTGCAACTTAAATAAACCTGCTTCCTGAAAATTCCTCAGGTGTCAGGTCTCATGTGTCCTACATCACAGTAAGTCAGCACCAGTCCAGATGTGGGAAACAGTCAGAACTGAGCACTGAAGAGGAGACAGAAGCTTCCTTAAGAGAAGATCAGGGTGAAGAATCAGACACGGTAGCTGACTTCAAATGTTGCTGATTTAATGTATGAAACAAAAAGGCACCATAAAAATAGTGTAATGGAACAACTAACTACTTTAAAGCCCACTGGAGAAAATAAATCAAGAGTTCTGAAATAAGTTAATAAAAACAGCGAGAATAAAATGAATACTACCAAAAATGGAATAAATAATTTAGAAATCAACTGAAGCAATTATCACTATAACTCAGGGCCAAAGGAAAAAGGAACGAAAATTTAAAGTAAAAAATAAGAGGCATTAAGTGAGATCCAGAAGCTCTACCACAAGAACAGGAGTTCCATGAAGAGCAGAAGGAAAAGATGGAGGAGCTGGGGCACAGTCACGAGGGGGTGGGGGGTGGGGGGAGCAGCAGCAGGTTCAGGACCATCTCTACAGCCACCACCTCTTGGAACAGTGAAGAGTGTGACATCCAGTTCCTTTACCTCTCCAAAGCACTGCATGAGGAAGTACGGCGGTCTAGTCTAATGAAAAATGGACTGGAAGGAGAAGAAAACTACCAAGGAAGTGACATGCTGTGATCCAGCAACACCTGTCCAGGCAGGTACAGCTACATGACGATGATCTGGTTATGAACTCTAATTCAAGATGGAGAACGCATTACGCTTCTTTGAAAAAGCAATACTACAAGAGAAAAAACCTGAATCTTACGTTTCAAATTATTTCAAGAAACCCACAGGGTGGAGAAGAGGCAGTGTGGGCAGCACTGTACTTCACTCCAGTGAGGAGTACCACCCCCACCTGCCCAGCACACCAGGAAGACTCGATAATGGAAGGATAATAAGAAGAATGCAATGTAACTCCTCCCAATCCCAATGTCATTTAATATGTATTTGACAAGTCCATTATGAAGTTTATTTGGAAGAAAGTGATGTACAAAACAAACAGCTCAAAAATTTCTGAAAAGAAAAGGAGAATAAGCATAACTGCCCTACAAGAGGCCAAACCTCACTAATATACCTACTTTATCTAAAATAAAAAGGACTGGCCCAATCATAAACAGATCAACAGAAGGGAGAAAAACAGGCAGCTATCTATCTGAGCTGCTGAAGGTAAGCAGCTCATTAAGAATTTGGAAAATAATGGGTCATCTAATGAATGGAATGAACGATTAAGGGAAAAGCAATTACATGCTTACTCACTGGTATACTACATTCCATACTATCACAAGGACTCATTTTAAAAATTATACAGCTACTTTAGAAATTCCTATCTATTACAGGAAACCAAAGTACATGTTAATTTAAATACAAAAAGTATGTGTCAACTATATACAATTTTATAGATTCTAAACATTAAAATCTAAACATCGAGCAATACCCTAGCTTAGTCCAAATGAAATTGTCATATTAGTCAGCTGAAGAGGATCAAATATTGGCAATTTTGTACAAACTAATAAAAGGAATTCTGGGAAGACATTTCTTTTATGCCCCCATAAAAATACACGTATCAACTAGGACAGCAAAATCAAAACTATAAGACACTCACTTGAAATTATAACCAAAAAAAAAAAAAAAGACAAAATCCTTGAAAATACATAATTTAAGTGCACACTATGAAGAGTTTATTGAAAGAAAAAAAAAACAATTCTTTAGCTACTCAATAAACAAGCAAACCAAGGTTTAATAACTAGGAAAAAAAACTCACATTGTCAGAATTTTCAATCTCAATGCTTCAATGCCAAAAGCAAATGAATACAAATTTATTAAAGGAAATTATTAAAAATTAAAAATTATTAAAGGAAAGAAAATATGAGCCAAAGACTTTCAAGTATCAATTTGCTAAGTGTCAAGGAATATCCAAGAACTTAGAAAATAATTTTCCCTTGAGTCCTTCACTAGGAGTCAACTAGTGGACAAGCGTCATACATCTAAAGTAACTCAAGACAGCATATAAGAAACATGAGTCTTAAAATATAAAACCTGTATTTTTAATGTCTGTGTGTGTGTGTGTAAAAACACACAACCCTGTAGAACAAGGACTAAATGAACTCAATGATCACTGTAGAAGAGAAAGTACTGAAAATAAATAGCAACTTTGCATTCTGACAACATAACCATAACTTGCAAATCTGGGGGTGACAGACAAAATACCTTAGCATTTCACTGAAAATAAAAGAAAGTCACTTTAAATGAGAACCAGAAAATAAAACAATATGTCCAAAATTGGGACCCAAAATCGGAGTGGTATTATATAAACGAGGGTATTACGTAAAGATATGTAAGGGTATGCAGAAATATACCATTATAAATATACTCTTAATGTAGTACACATAAATATATATACAGGGGGAAAATAATCTAACTTTAATACTAAAAATAAATAAAATGGCATACCCCAAAAAGCTTACATTGAAAAAAAAAAAAAGATAAAACAAATTTTTTTAAAGATTAACTATCTCTATTAGAGGAGCTAGGCTTCTCTGAAAATATATTATTTTCCATATTTAAGAAAAAAATAGGAATACACATAAAAGATCGTCACAGAATAGTAACAGACATGACTATATGAAAATTGTAAATTTCTCTATAGTTGCTATAGTTTGGATCCATGTCTTCCAAAGGTCCCCAGGATGGTGCTTTTGGGAGGTGCTATGAACCTTTAGGATGAGGGGCCATGTGGGAGGTCCTTGGGTCACTGGTGCATGGTCCCAAAGGGTACTGTTGGACTCAGGCCCCTTTTTCTCCTTTGCTTCCTGGTCATGAAGTAAGCAGTCTTGCTCTGCCACATTCTCCTCGCCATTCCCATGTGGCACCCCAGCAGAAGCTCAAAGCAATAAGTCTACTCAATCTTGGAGGTAAACTCCAAAATTGTGAGCCAAAATAAAATTTTTCTCTTTATAAATTAATTATCCCAGGTATTTTGTTATAGTGATGGAAAGCTGGTTAACATAATAGTGAAAGTATCATAAGCTAAAAGACAAATCATAAAAAAATTTATAGCCACCACAGAAAAATAAATAATATCCATAAAGTTTCAACAGCTCAATAATAGACAACCCAATAAAAAATGAGCAAAATAAACATGAAAATTCAGAGGATATCTACTGCATTCAATAAACATGAAAAACACTCTCAAATGTCACCACAAATGAAAGGAATTAAAGACTAAAATGAAATTACATTTTTTTGGTTGATGATGGTACAAATGTGAGGAGAAATGGGATTTCTCCTAAACTCTGCAGGAAAGTATAAATGAGTGGTCTTATTAAAGAGATGGCAGTATCTATCAAAGGTGTAAGTGTTCATACCCTATGATAGTAATTCAATTTCAACCATTCTTATAAAAACAACAGAAAAAGTTCATAAAGGGGTAAGTACAATAATGTTTGTGACTACATTATTTATAAAAACAAACAAAATTCCATCAAGAGTTAAATGGTTAAATAATCTCAATGGTTAAATAAGCTACAGCATGTTGTTACAATGAACACCATGCTGTTATTAGATGGAATTAGCTTTGCAGAGAACATGTAGAACACTACAAGTTGTAGTAGAGTATGTACAGCATTGTCACATTTGTTTCAGAAAATGTCATGCATTATGTAACCCAGATCCATGTTTACTGAAGCAGAGAAAAGTCTAAAAGATAGAGCAGGACAGGCAGGAACTTTGTTTCTTTATATATTCCAATAAGTAAAAGGAAAGCAAATTGTCTTCAAAAATATAAAGGACTACATTTAAAAAAAAAAAAAAAAGTCTTTGTTACCCTTCCAATGTGATTCTATTACAACCTGCAATTCCTCCAGGGACCAGACCAGCAAGGCACAGGAGTGCGCTAGGGTGGCTGTTCATGCTGGGGTAACCTGGAGCAGTCATATGGCTGTCAACTCCAGCTAGTAGGTACCAGCTAGGAATGTGGCCCAGTGTTGCCAAGCTTCTCAGAGATTCCAGGAGTACCAAAAAACCCAGATTTTTATGTGAAATCTTCCCATTTTTCAAATACTAGCTAGTCACTAAATAATATATAGAGATGGATGAATCGACAGATACAGACACACACATTTCCCTCTTCACTTTCTGTAAACACCTGTGGGAAAGACTCAGGCTGGAAGACAGCACGCTGTTGAGAACATGAGTGGCTTTACAGAAGCGCTCTGGCTTCACCTCCTGGCTGTGCACTCCCTGGCTGTGCACTCCCTGGCTGTGCACTCCCTGGCTGTGCCACCTTGACCAAGTTAGCTGACCCTCCTCCTTGCCTGAGGGACATGGAAGTGTCCAATTAATGCTAGGCATCAGCTGTCATCTCCACATCACTGCTGCTGCGTAGTTACCATGGGATCCAGTTCTCCACAGAAACCTGACGGCTTCTGTCCTGCCTCTGATCTCACGTCAGTTCT
This sequence comes from Marmota monax, assembly GCF_021218885.2. NCBI lineage: Eukaryota > Metazoa > Chordata > Mammalia > Rodentia > Sciuridae > Marmota > Marmota monax. The sequence goes on from NW_026692848.1 coordinate 7,027,060, forward strand.
GATTCCACTGGCTCACAGCTGCCAGAACGACGCTGCACAACCTCCCGCCATCCCTCATATAAGTCTGTTTAAGAAAGCAAAAAACCTCAGAGCAAGTGAGCAAGTATGTGCTTGCTAGTCTGTCACTCAATCAAAAGTTCAGATAATAATTGGCACAATAAAAAGTTAACTACAGTAGCTGCATAATAAGCAGGGATCCTAACACAGCGGGTGAGGGAGTGCTGTGGCCTCACAAATGTTTCCAGCGGCTAACTCAGATGGCACTGGTGCTGCCCTGCCTACATGTGGGGTAGGCACATAGGTTAAAAATGCCAATCTCAGGTCCTATGCGGGAAGACTCAGACTTGTCCCACATCCAAGGGCAGAGGTACATGCATTTTTAAAGCTCCCTGGGTAATGATGATATGCAGCCAGGTTTAAAGCATGGAATTCCAGAATCCTGGGTATGGTTCCCTCTAGCAATCCACAGCATGGTGATTGGGAAAAGTTATCTCCTGTCCCTAAACCAGTTTCCTTATTTGTACACTGCAGAAATGATACCACTTCCGAGAGCTGCTGTGTCTGGCACATGGTAAGTCTCAGTAAATAGTAGCTGTTGTCCTATTTCCTAGTTTCTACATGCTTGATTCACTCCAAATATCAAAGTCAGACTCTTCAGGGTTCTTATGCTTACTGAAGAAAATTAGCATAATTACTGTTTGACTCCAAAGACAAACAGTATTTCATTGGCCATCAGAATTATAATACTTATATAATCAGTTCTAAGTCAAAAGAAAGCAACTAAGAAAGTAATCAAACACCTTCCCAGTATCTGGGGTATTATGTGTTTTAATACACAAAGTCAGACAGTTACAATATTTTGTACATCACACTAAAATATAAATACTCATTTTATCTTTTCCTCTTCTGAAAAATGTTTCATGAGGAAAACAAAATCTAAGCATTAAAAACCCACATCACAACCTGTAACTTAAGTATTTCATGGGTATATACATTTTAAATTGCACAAAATCCATAGAATTTTACAAAAGTGCAAATTTTAAAACATCAACCAGAATGCTGTGGATGCTAAGATGGCATGCAGACTGAGATAAAAAGTCACCACACTACAGGTGTGTGATATAATGTCACTGAGGAGTGGGAGGGGGAAAGCAGGCTGACTATCCACCAAAAAGCTAAACGCAAAAAAAATACACTTTTTTTTTTTTTTAAGCCCAGGAATTGAACCCAAGGGCACTAAACCACTAAGCTACATTCCAAGCCCTTTTTATATTTTATCAGGAGAAAGGGTCTCAACAAGTTGATGAGGCTGGCTTTGAACTTACGAACTTCCTGCCTCTGCCTTCTAGCTACTGAGATTACAGGCGTGTGCCACAGTTGTGCCCAGCAAGAAGAATACTTTAGCACTGCACTCTAGTGCATAAATTTATTTCTCATAGGGTACATAGGTTAGCAATTCTGAAACCAGTTAATAGTATGTTTCTGGTTTCTCGGGATACTGTTTTTTTGCCGCCAGGAAACTTGGCAATATTTTATACCAATGTTAATGTATCAATTTTAACACATGTACAAAGCTAAGAAGTCAATATTAAGGGAAGCTGAATGAAGAACATTGGAGAACTTTCCTTTCTTGTAAAGCCCAAACTATTCTAAGATAAAAGTTTTTTCAAAAAATACAACGGCAATATTGATATTACACGCATAATTTCTTGATTAAATTTTAAGCTAGAACTGAACTGTAAATAATATTACAAAGCCCAGCCTTCGCTGCAGTCCCTATGGGAAGCAGACCTGAGATTAGCAAATGCTGAGAAGACTCCCACTGACCTTCAAGGAAGGCTTGGAAATCACAATAGGAGCAGTACCCAAGGAGAAGGCTAGCACTCCACCACAGGGACACCAGCAGGTGTTCCAGGAACTAGCCACAGATACATCCATCCCCAAGAGCTGCCGAGAACCACACTTTCAATACAGCAAGATAGAGTACAGCAAGGTGAGAAGGAGCAACAATGAGATTCGGAGCGGCTCTGCATGCCCAGGCAGTAAGAAAACCAGAAGGCAAATGAGGAATCATAATAATCATCTATGGAAAAGGGTTGAAGAAAAGAGCTTTCTCTTATTTTTTTCTGTTACATTTTGTTCTTGCTGCCAAGGCAGGGATGGGGATGAGGACCGGGTTGGGGGACGACAAAAACTTCAGCTGGTATTATTAGTTTAGTTACATAGATTTAAATAAGTTTTATTTGATAGCCTAAGAGACTCTTATTTACAACACCATTTCTACAGATACATATTTTCAAGACCTCAAACAGCTGCCTTACAAGTGAATCTTGGAAACTAACCCCTCAGTCATCAGAGACTGCCTATGTAATCATAAATGTGTCCTGAGGTGGGGTACAGTGGCCAACACCGGCAAACCCTGCAACTTGGGAGGCTAAGGCCCTGAGTAATTGAGTGAGACTGTCTCAAAAATTAAAAAGGGCTGGAAATGCAACTCAGCAATTAAAGGGCCCCTGGGTTCAATGTCCAGTACCAAAAAAAAGGAAAGAAAAAGAAAAAGAGATGTGTCCCGAGGAAATCAATTAACAAAAGCCAGGGAACTACACCTTCGTAATTTGAACAAACCATGAAGACAATGCATGATATTTCTAGTATTCAAACAAACTGCACATTTTTAAAATATCACTAGTTACAACTTTTAAAAAGATTTTTGAAATATAATAAAGTTTTAGAAGAAAATTATTTCATAAAGCTTACTTACAAAGAATATAAGATCATATGTTATTTGTCAATACTGGTTACAACTAATTATATTAAAAAGAATTAAAATATAAAGACAGATAAGACAAACCAAATACCACAAATATATTTCTTCTTTATAAAATCTTTCTTCTATATCTACTACAATAATCACAAAAACCATAAATACAAGACAAAATATACGGTATGTATTATGTATAATCTTGGTTAAGTACAATCTTTTAGTCTAGTGTCAGCCACTGTACCCCACCTCAGGACTCTTGGTCAAGATGTTTCTGACAATAATGAACACAATCGTTCTCAAGTCTAACAGATTATATTACATGAAATGTATGCCTTGAAATGTGCCACTATTTGGCCAGGTGCAGTGGCACACAACTATAATACCAGCTACTCAGGAGGATGTTGAAGGAGGATTACAAGTTTAAGGCCCTATCTCAAAATAAAAATTTAAAAAGGGCTGAGCAGTAGCTCAATGGTAGAATACTTGCCTACCATGTGCAGGGCCCTGGGTTCAGTCTCCAGTACCATTCCTCAAAAAAGTATGATTACTTGGCAGAGATTAAAAGGTAAAATTCATTTTTAAAATTTTATTGGTGTCATTATAGTTATTCATGGAGTTTAATATACTTAATGTTTATATGACATATAAATATAGCTATATATTTATATATGCTAATATTTAAAATACTTAATGTATTTATATAATTTAATATATACATGGAGTTTAATTTACTTCATTTAATTCCCAGTGCCCACCTTTTCCCTTCCCTTAGTCCCCTTCCCCTTTTCTAATGGTCTTTCTTTTACTCTTTTCTTTCTTTTGGCAGGGGCAGGGGAGTACCGGGGACTGAACTCAGGGGCACTTGGCCACTGAGCCACATCCCCAGCTCTATTTTTTATTTTATTTAGAGACAGGGTCTTATTGAGTTGCTTAATGCCTCACTTTTGTTGAGGCTGGCGTAACAGGTGTGTACCACTGTGCCCAGCTTCACTCATTTATTTTTTATTGGCACTTTACAGATATACATAAAAGTGGGATTCACTGTGGTACACCTATATGCGCATACCTAATCTAGTTAAATTCACTCTGTATTTCCTCCCCTTCCCAGTCTATTATAGTTTAGATGTGGTGTTCCCGGAAAGCTCACACGTGAGATAATGCAAGAAGGTGTGGAGGAGAAATGATCAGATCAGAGCCTTAATTTCATCAGTGAACTGATCCCTGGAGGCAGCTGGGACGTGGCTGGAGGAGTGGGGTATTGGCGGCGTGGCTGTGGGTATATATCTGGACCACAGAGTCTCTCTCTCTCTCTCTGCTTCCTGATCATCCTGTGAGCTGCTTCCCTCTGCTACACTCTCCCACCATGATGTTCTGCCTCACTTCAAGCCCCAAGGGATGGAGCCAGACTTCTATGGACTAAGACCTCTGAAACCATGACCTCTCAAACTTTTCCTCCTCTACCACTGTTCTGATGGGTCTTTTAGGCAAAGCGGGGAAAAGGTGACTAAAATACCTGTCCCTACTACTCCCTTCCTCTCATTCTCCTTCTGTTCCATTGGTCTTCCCTCTATCCTTATAATATTCCACTCCCCCTCTTTTTCCCCCTTTCTTTGCTCTAGTTTCTGCATTTGAAAAACTATTTGCCTTTGATTTTCTGAGTCTGGCTTATTTCACTTAGCATGATGTTCCTAAAATTTATTTTTAAAATAAGAGTAAAGAAGCCCATATTAATTGACTGTCAAAGGAAAAAAAATAACAGAACTTCTAAAAATTAAAGAGTTTATATATATGGTTTGCATAGTGTTTTTCCCATATAAAATATTTTCTGAATCCTCTCAACCACCCTGTGAGGTATTCACAGGGGTTGTTATGCACATTTTTCAGAACCCTGAGACCTAGAACCAGAAAGATAATGTCATTCACAAAGTTATGTAGTGAAAGAGAGCTGCCATGAGGAGTGGAGACCAGTGAGTGGACTTCAGAGTTGTAGCTCTCTCCCTGATACACTTGGTAAAACCTGTGAGGGGCCTATGCATGTATTCTCATTCTCTGTCCCCCCCGCCTCTCTCTCTCTCTCTCTCTCTCTCTCTCTCTCTCTCTCACACACACACACACACACACACACACACACCTCCCCTTATAGAAATTATGTTCCTGAAATGGAAAACAAAAACAAAATCTTACTTTCCCAGTGAGTTCATCATAACTTCATCCTTTGTTAGTTTGGATTAATCTCCAATATAGAAGAATTCCTACTTTAGCTGTTTCTCTTTCACTATGTGACACTTAACAATTTAAAACAACCAAGACTTCTATACTTCATTTTTTGAAAAGCAAACTATCTACAGGTAATTCTAGTAGAGAGCCTAACTCCCAACTTCATTAGCTTTGAATGTTCTCTTCTTCTCTACCTTGCTTTAAATTTCAGATGATCAAAGAACACAACTTTAATGGGGGTTCAAGCCACATTCCACTCAAGTTCACAAAAAATACCAGGCACTTCTCAGTGTTTTCTTGTTGTAACCCATGTGAAGGATGCACATGACTCCCTTTAGTGGCATTCCTTACGTCCACAAAGCCTGGAGGAGAGAGGAAGAGGACTGGGGAGACTGCAGAGCACTTCACAGAAAGCCAGCGTTGTGCCCACCCTGCCCTCCCCATAGGCACCACACCTTCTAGGAGAACCAATGAGTCAGAGACGAGTCGCACTGTCAGGGCTTCTTGGCTCATGTTACCTCAAAACTGTGCTTCTACAAATCAAACACCAACCTGGTCTTGCCCACATGGGTCTTGATGAAATTAAAACACCCCGCCAAAAATCTAGACCAAAGAAACCAATTCACCATTTGAAACATATGACAAACTCATATTTCCTAGCTACAGTTTTGCTATTGATTTTGAAACCGGCATTGTAATACAGTTGTAGTATAGTGATTCACAGAACACAAGGAAATAAAACTTATTTACTCTAATAAAAAGGTGTACTCAAAAAAAAATACTGACATTATTCACAAAGTTAAAATACTATTAAGAGTACTGATTCATCTTATAAAGATTTTGCTATATTTATGCAAATGCTTGACCCCCTCTCACCCCCCCTTATCCTAAAGGTTCATGATCTGGCCATCAGAATCAAAGAAAAGCGTGCAAATTCAGATTCTCTTATGTTTCCCATCTTAGAGAAACGCCTTCTGTTTTATCAGTTCTGACTCCAAAGCAAGTCAGATCACATAATAAACTCAATTAAAAAACAAGCATATACATATGTATGTATGTATGCAGGCAAGTATGTATGTATGTATAGGGCTAATAAAATTTCAATCACAGACTAACAGGTACAAGTGATTTCACTTAATTTCAGTGCTTTTTATTTAAGCCAGATGAACATACATACTCAGAAAAAGAGGAAAATATTGCTTGAACTATTTTTGGACTCTTAAGAACAATATCCCATGCCCTTCAATAGATGAATGGATTTTAAAAATGTGGCACATATACACAATGGAATATTACTCAGCAATAAAAGATAATAAAATCATGGCATTTGCAGGTAAATGGATGGAGTTAGAGAAGTTAGCCAATCCCCCAAAACCAAATGCCAAATGTTTTCTCTGACACAAGGAGGCTGATTTACAGTGGGGTAGGGAGGGGGAGCATGGGAGGAATACATAAGCTCTAGATAGGATAGAGGAGTGGGACGGGAAGGGAGGGGACATGGGATTAGAAATGATGGTGGAATGTGATGGACATTATTATCCAAAGTACATGTACGAAGACATGAATTGGTGTGAATATACTTTGTATTGGTGTGAAAAATTGTGCTCTATATGTGTAGTAAGAATTGAAATCCATTCTGCTGTCATATATAAATTTTAAAAAATTAATTTAAAAATGTACTCTTAAAAAAACAAAAATAAATATGTTTTTAATTCAGGAAAGGAAAAAAAAAAAAGAACAAGGGCCATGACATGGCCCTTTCTAGTTCTGCCACACTTAACAGTAAGGAATTCCTAAGGTGCTATGAAAACTTACATCTATACTGTTTTTAAGCCACTTCCTCCAATAATACACTGATTTCTCAAAAATAGACACATACTAAAAAAAACATTTAATAATAATCAAGACTTCCCTTAAATTTCTATCCTCTATAGTGAACACTATAACTTTACCAAATAGTATACACTTTTTCCTCTGGTCATTTTTACATTTCTCTACAATTCACATCTCTTTAAAATATAGTAACCAAAACTGGAAATGCTACTCAAAAGGGAGTAATCTATGTCAAAGGGTAAAAGGAAAAAGTTGTATCTGTGAATACCACATCCACTTAAAAATACCTGAGTATGACTTTAACTTTTTCTGTAACTACCTGCAAGTCACCCAGGACTGTGACTTTCCTCCCTCCTTATTTACACTAGCCTATCCTTCCCCATCCTACATTTATATGGTTGGGCTTTTCCCCTTTGCATATCACCTTGACCTTAATTCATTAAATTTCTTATGGTATTCATAGATCCATTTATCATGGTACTTTATAGAAATAATTAAATGTGTAATTTATAGTAATTCCTATTATGCCTTGAAATATCAGCATTATGGAAGTACATAATAACCAACACAACATACATGTAGTTTATATGTCATTCACAAAGTTATGTAGTGAAAGAGAGCTGCCACGAGGAGTGGAGACCAGCCCACAGACTCCTCCTCAGATTCCAGCAAATCACTTAGATCTTCTGCATCATTAATCTCACGGTAGTAAACTAATGTAAGAATTCTTTCTTTTTTTAATTTTAGTTGTAGGTGGACACAATACCTTTATTTCACTTATTTATCTTTATGTGGTGCTAATAATGCTTGAAATATCAGCATTATGGAAGTACATAATAACCGACAACTTACACTGTAGTTTATAATAAATGACAGAACTAAGGACACTACGGTACTGATGCCTACTGACACCTACCTCCACTGGACGATCATTCTTTACCAGCGCTAGGCGTGCCCTTTGCAAGGAGCCATCCATCAGCTTGTGAAGTCTTAAGATTAACTTTCTTAACCCCATCTGCTTCAGGGCTTTGTCTACAAAAGGCCTATAAATAGAAGTCAGACAATGTCTACTGAAGCCCGCTTCGGTGCTGTAGTCTGCCGCTCCCCAGCCCACAGACTCCTCCTCAGATTCCAGTCTCTCAGGCTTCTTGGACACACAGTCTCGTGACTGGACATGGAAACCGCTGTCTACAGACGGCCTGACTTCTGGTACCTTCGGGTGGGAGATTCGCTCTTCTTCACTTTCATCTGCACTACTTTCCAATTCCTTCAATTCTCCCTCTGTGTCCTCGCCCTCATCTTCTGGCTCATTACCTTTGGATGGTCGAGGGGAAGGGATTTCAAACACTGGCCAGCCAATGTCGGATAAATTCTTGATACCTAAAACAGTGCCCATAATCCTCAGTTTCTGGTTTAAGTCTTTTGTGATGTTTAACCACAAACAGAGTGCCTGCACCCTGTCCTGGAAGTCTTTCGCAGCATATTTTTCATAGTCCTTTTGGAGAGCCTGCAGCGATGGATAAAGTGCTTCTATATATTCCAACAGCTCCATTATCCGTTTTACCTGCTCAAATGAGACCCTCTGGCGCTGGAGGTGCTCATGGTATGTTGAGTAACCCATACTCTTTGTTCCGTGAGGAGCTTTGCACTGCCCTTCTATTGAAGTACCATTGAAACTAGCCCCATTTCTAACAAAGGCAAAGCTTCCATAATTAACCTTGAAAGTAAGGATTTCATTGATAATATCTGGGATGGCTTGACGGGCTGTATATAAAAAGAGGTCCTGGTCATTAATGGTCCGTCCTGCATGCCAGGCTTGTAGCTCTAACCAAATCAGTTCATTTGATCGGTTAAACCAAAAAGCAGAAGTATTTTCTTGTCCTCTTTGCTCCCTATCCTTCTTCTTTGAGACTGAGGTAAGCTTTAGCAGAAGTCGTAGGGTTTCAAAAAACTTTAAACGATCTGCAGGGCAGTCAGTCCTGGAAGTCTGGCGTGCGGTCCTGGCTATAGGCATGGGCACAGAAACCGGGAGCTTGGCGTTGCTACAGCCAAGGCTGAGGTAAGGCTTGTTGAGATCCACGTCTGGAATTGATTTTTTTGGCAAAGACCCACTCACTGAGTCTAACATGAATGAGCACTGTACATTTTTCTTATGATCACGCTCTGTTGTTCTAAGAGTTGCTCGGATCTTTTTATCTTGCTTATAGCTATATTCTTCCACATTCTCCACTGTTTTCCCAGTGTCTTTATGTGGAGGCTGATTTGATGCATTCATTTTTTCTATTAAAAAAAAACCAGAATATTATGTAACTCTAAAATATGAAGCTGCTCAATATTTTCAAAAATTGATATTCACATGTATTTAATGAGACCATTATTGTGGGGTGGGAAATACCAAAGGCTAAACATTTAAAGAATCAAAATATAGTTCTCTTTAAAATTCTAAAAAAAATTATATTCATTTTCCTTGATACATCATATGTGCTGTATTCTTTTAAATTCACGCCTACTAACTAAAACTACTTGTTTACCTCTGCACTACAAAATGCAGTTATCAAAGCATTTCATCAAATTTCTTTAAGCTATCACCTTCAATGTAAGTAAAAACAAATGCCATGGGAGAGCTGACAGAACCTGAATTCAAAAACATTCAATTCCTGCCTTTGTCATGAGCAAATCACTTAGATCTTCTGCATCATTAATCTCACTGTAGTAAACTAATGTAAGAATTCTTTCTTTTTTTAATTTTAGTTGTAGGTGGACACAATACCTTTATTTCACTTATTTATCTTTATGTGGTGCTAAGAATCAAACCCAGTGCCTCACATATGCTAGGCAAGTGCTCAACAACTGAGCAACAAACCTAGCCCCTGACAAAAGATAAGCAAAAATATTAACTTTAGTTTATTTAATTCCTTATTTCTTCTTTGCCACTAACAAATAAGTGATAACATGTTAAGACTCATAAATTAATTCAATATAATCTGTCCAGTCTTTAGTACTGGCATACAATCATTCAAAATTAATGCAAACAAAGTAACTATCACATATTTCCTTCAGATAACTGTAAAAGTTTTAATAATTCCAAGTTTTGGAATTCACTGTATATTCTTCCTACAAAGAAACAGAATGATATACACAGTGTTGTGCTATGAGGATTGGAAGTGGAGATTAATGAGCTTAGTTTCTATCATACTAAAACTGAGGGCACTGTGAGACAGTCAGGTACAGATGTCTCTAGGTAACTAAAATACAGGTGTTAGGCTCAGGGAAGAAATCCAAAGATATGAATCTATAGAATACAGAGATATACTTTAACAGCAGGATATTATGAAAGAACAATCAGGAAAAGTATGACGAAGAGAGGTAATGAGGACATAGAACAAAAGGTTGTATTAACTAGTATGTGCATCCCAAGAAAACAGCTTTGGGTTAAAGAAAATAAAATCATATATAACAAAAAACAATTTTATTAGAGTTTAGGATTAAAAAAACTTAGAAAATTAATGTGGTATAAAGCATTACTGATAATAGCCACAAAATGTCTGTATAAAGTTTATAATTTGAAAGTAATAGAGAAGAGTGAAAAAGAATTATTTTCCTTATATAATTGTGCTTGCTCTTCCATGATTTAAAGGTCCTAAGTGAAACAGAATTAATCAAAAATTTCTGGAATGACATTAATAATTCCAGAAGACTAGCCAAATCTATGCTATATTTATAAAGTTGCAGACCATGAAAATACTTAGTCTAAATCTTTATGGCAACAATCAAAAGGACCAAAGCAAGGTCATAATTTAACTTTTCGGCACTGATATAATCTCATTTTAGCAGGCCTAAAAAACTAATTTTGTAGGTCATACGTATATACACAAGTCTTGTTAAGTTTACCTTACAAGATTACAGAATTTTTAAAAATCTATATTTACATAAAGTAGTAATTAAATATTAGGATATACAATCCATTGTGTATAAGGAAAAGCAAACTGGGAAAGAAGGCAAAGGGAGACAGAAACACTTATTTTTTTCCCCAAAACACAAAACACATTTGCTCTGAAGAGTATATACAAAATAGAAATTCATAATCTAAGTTTAAATAATAATGCAATTTAAACTTAGTATAAACTACAGTACAAATAAATGTGCCAGTATGTATCCATCAGTCTACCTCAGCAGTAGCTACATTTTGCAAATATATTTATGATGGTACAAGTAAACAGAAGAGTACTTTCTAGCGTTTAATGACCAAACAGACCTTTACAAAATCATAAAGGACTTATCAATTTAAAGGAGATTTGAGAAAAACACTAGAGTGTTACAAAAACATCTATAGGTTTAGACTCAAATTTCCCTAAACACTGTACATTTTGTGTTAAACCATTAACATCACTGATGAACTTTTAGTATACCCCAAAGCCCGTTATGATGGACAGGTTAATTTTTTTCAGTGTTCTACTAATACTAAATCCCCCTGTAATTAACAAAAAGTCAATGCAAACAGAGCCTCTGCAAAGGAAAATGGGTCACAAGTACAGAAGTCAGAGACACAGAATGTTCTATGTTGCAAGTTTTAATTACAGGACTACAAAACTAGTTCCCAACAGCTTAAGGCAAGTAAAACACCTATCTCCCAAGTGGCTTTAAAATACAATTTCTGTAGTATAACAAAAGCAAACTCTGAATACTTTTTGCATTTGGAAAATCACCAATAGTTCCTGACAAATCAGAAGAATATGAAAAACTTATAAAAAGAACTTTATAGTTAAAATGAAAGCAGCCAATGACAAGCAGTATGGTTCATATGTTTAAAGACATTAGACAACTGAATTTCCACCATTCATGCACACCTAGAAATGGCTCTGCAGAATATGTGTAAACCATTAACATCACTGATGAACTTTTATTATACCCCAAAGCCCATTACTGATGGACCATATATGTGTTGTCTAAAATTTAAAACACTGGCCTTATCTCCTCTCAAGTGAGAAAGCATAAACAGTTACACACGATGTTTCCCTGAAAATATGAAATGATCATTAGAGCAAGGATATCCTCAGATATCACACAAGTATTACCTTCAATTAATAAGTTTATTGCTTCTGCCTGCACTAGAAGAAAGTCCACACTGTATCCCTTGAGAAGTAGTGGTAATAGCCCTTCCACTCCCTCAAGCCTTCCAGTTGTAAAGACATAGCTTTAAGCCCTGGCCCTCAGTTTCTCACTCTATAAAATAGGGGAACTGTGTCCTCAATTCCTTTTCTAAAATATCATGAACCAACAAGTAAAGAAAAAGAGGATATACTACCAGCATCTTTTCATCTTATCTATACAAATCAAATATTTATTTATTAACTAATATGGATTCCGTAGTGGCTACTTCACTGGTATCTATTTTAGATAAGAAAAGTGGGTAAATTTCTTTGAGAAAATGAACAAGGATTGATTTTCAGAATGACAAATTATAAATAGCAAGCTATTTGTTTCCAAAAGGGTAAGAATGACAAGTAGTTAACAACCTACTGCAAATAAAGTTTTTAAACAGTTTAAAAAATCACCTTCTATGGGAAAATCATCATCTGTGTGAAAGAAAAGACTCCTGGCTGTTTGGGAATTGCTCTCTGGATAAGAATGCACTCAAGTGGAAGTACAATGACCCACCACTCTTACCTCCCTTTCCTCTTGAAGAGCTCCAAGGGGTATGCAGAGGGAACAAGCCATGAGAGATCACATACTGAAGAAATCTGTATGGAAAGGAAACTGGCCAAAGAGAAAGAAAGAACCCACTAAGGAAAAGGAGAGACAAGGATGAGCTTGAGGTCAACAGGGAAAAGCTTCTCAGATGAGATAAGGAATAAAATTATGGTCTTGCATGGTAATAGGTGGATGAGTTTCACTTATTACCGTGGAATCTGTTTTAGGGCAAGTGGTTTTCTAAATTTAACAGAGAAACCAAAACCCTAAGTTTTCAGTGATATAAGGTTCCAGGCCATATGTGAGACACAAGGAGGCCCAGCTCTGCATGGTTCAATTCACCTACCTCCAAAAAGAGCAGCGGGGACCAGACAGGAGGAAGTGGAAACAAAAAACACTCTCAACTTCTAGGAATACTAACTGGATTTTGGATCCTACCAAACAGAAAAGTGGAAGACACTTAAGTGGCCTGAGCTCCCTTCCAGCTCTAAAATTTCTAAAAGTAGAAAACAGGTTCCATCCAAGGTTACAAGGTGCAGGATACCATCTAGTGGCTCCATAGCAACAGAGAGAGCCCTACAGCACTATAGGTCACTGGTAGATGGCAGAGCTCTCAGGTGGTCTAAGGAATTCAGGGAAGGAAAGCCTGGCTATCTCTCCATGAATTCTTGATACACCATTTCTGGATGGACAGAATCTAAAAATTTCAACTTAAAGAGATTAAAAGAATAAGAAAGGGCCATCAATCTTATACTTGGTCATCTTGGATTAAAACACGGGAAAACACTTGGCCTCTTTCACATCTTCAAATGCCTCACATCACTGACTTTAACCAATAACTCAGGACAAACCTTTCTACCTCTAGATAATTATTTGTCTCCTCTATTAACAATATTGCTAATGGTAACAATACAAAAATTAAGAAAATTTAAAAGCAGCATTAAATTCAAATTTAAAATAAAGGGAATTACTAGTCTTATTTTGTTATTATTGTTGTTGTTGTTTTTAGCTATAGGTAGACACAATACCTTTATTTTATTTTTATGTGGTGCTGAGGATCAAACCTAGGTGAGCGCTCTTCCTCTGAGCCACAACCTCAGCCCCTAATCTTATTGTTGAAAGTATCAACCAACAGCTACATATCATATAAATAGTATATACTAATATATAATATACATATCTTAACAATATTATATACCATTATATAAATATTATATGCAGTGCCCTTTCATGTTTATCTTTTTAAGTACAAGACTCACCTTTCAAATAAGATCGACTAATTGGCCTCCCTACATTATTCCTCTGGTGTTTGGCTGACATTCGTTTCATCTGTCGAGGAGTGCTGGGAGGAGAGGTGCCATACGGATGTTCTGTGTTTGCTTCATCAGAAAAGTCCTCAGGATCAGATTCAGGACTCTTGCAAGCTGAATCTCCCAATGTGTACGCTTGCCTGTGAAAGACAGTAGGGAGAGAAAACACTGAGTAATATGTCAAGTGACCTCAAACTCAACTGATTTCAGTCTTTAAAGAACCCCTTAAAATGCTATGTGTATGTCTCCTCAGCATTATAATCCTTCTCTATTTCCACCTGTGAAAACTCAGTGAGACCTTCTTTCACTCAAAGGGATCAATGACTGTGACTGTTGCTGCTCTGGTGTGAACAACAGAGAGCACAACATGGGACAACTGAGATGCTACCTCTGATATTTCCAGAGCTCTTTCTGACTTTAATGAAGTTTAAAACTAAAAACTTACAAATTAAGGGAAAAAACAGCAAAGGACTAGAAGATACAAATCAGAAAAAGAACTAAAAATGGACTTAAGAGCTAGCTACTGACAAGCTCAATTGATGAGTGGGCAAGTTCAGTCCTGCTCTCAACTCAGAACCTTGCTCCTCTCTCTGAAGGGCAAAGACAGAATAGGGAGCAATAAAGGAATACTTTATGGCCCATGCAGCAAAGAACAAAGCACAGACACAGTGTGACAGGTCCATTTTTCTAAGTTATCTGAAAGAACTACATCTATACAACATAATATAAGCCCTGACACCACGGAGCCCCTTAGAAATGGTTAAGATAGTTAATTTTACATTATATGTATTTTAACACAATAAAAAATGGGGGGGCGGGGAGACAGTGCAAAGCTGAGTTCAGGTGGGAATGTGGGGGAAAAAGGAATTCACTTCTCTTCACCTACAAAATGCAATCCCTTATTAACTTGTTCTCTGAAAATATTGCCTATCAATTCTTTACCCCCAGCCAATTTCTCAAATGGTATGACTATTTTGATAACATTCTAGTTTTGCAAAACTAGCAAAGTAAAATTTAATCAAACGGCAAACACACTTCAAGACAGCAAACTGGAAGGAATTCATCACAAAATTCTTTCCAAGTGAGTATCATCATGGTTTACCTCATTATGAATATTCTTTATAAAATACAGTTCAACTATATTCAGTGTACAGTTTTCTTTCTGGCAACTTACGTCCTGATATAAAATCCAAGTTAATTCAAAATCATAAGGAAAAAGAAAAACCACTCTAAGGTCATCATCTTACCATAATAATAACAATACCATTACTAAACTAAACAAAAACTCAAAAAATAGGTTACCTTTTGAAAAATAGAAATTCTGCAGAATTATACCAATTTACAGTAGTATTAAATTATATTTTTAACAACCCTGAGCTGTCACACACTGATTTTTCAATGATGTACTTTTATCAGCCACTCTAGATACAGTGTGAGCACACCTGCCTGCTCCCAACTGTGCACACAGTAAGATATGCAAGTCAAACGGCCTGAAAGTCAACTAAAACAATGAGAAAATCTGTTTCTTTAGGCAAGCTATATTTACTATTTAAGTCTCATAAAGACATACAACAAACAGTACAACTTAGAGATTAACTTGGAATATTTTTATATACATTTCTTTTGTTTACTATAAAATAGTTGATTTAGATGATTAAAGAACATGGTTATAAATGTTAAGATCATTTCTTCTTCATTTGTTTTAGTGGATAATTAAATGATAAACAGCATAGGCTTTGTGGACCTATGAATGGACTTAGATTCAAATACTGGCTCTGCTGCCAACTACCTATGTGGGCCTTGAACAAATTTAAAACCTCTTCCTTGCACATTTATGTCAGGAGCTGCCACACAAGAGCTGAACACCCCCTAGCTTTGAGTGATGGAAATGTGGAGACTGGCTTCCCTGCACACAGAAGCAGGTGGATACCATAGAGATGGAGAGCAGAGGAGCAAAGCTTTGGGAGTGGGCATTACCCAATGGAGTAGGTTTGCCTTCTTGTTCCTTGGTAATACTACCCCTTACCTTTTTTGGATGGCATTTTCCATGGAACCTCCCTTTCTGTGCCCCCTATATAAAAATAAAGAATTCAGTTGGCTCTCTCTCTCTTTCCAATGGACCCCTAAGATCATGGGAGCCGTCCCGGATTTTGAAAGTGCATGCATGCTTTCTTCAACATTTTCTCAGTTATTGATGTAGTCAGATTTTGTGAACCCAGCATAGGTCACCAGCCCAGTTAGATGGTGATACATTTACAAAATAAAAATAATAAATATTTAGACTCTATTTCTGTGTATTCACCTACTCCACACTGAGAAAGAAGTGCACAAAGAGTATAGAACTGAAAACCATTTTAATGTCTTTTAAATTCTTTCAAACACAGCAATATAAGGATTTTGTTTTACTTAATTTCCCCAGTAATACATTCAAAATAAATATTATAGAAAATGATTTTGCATTTTATTATTTATGTGCCACCAATACTGTCCAGCGTAATGCTCACAGATTTCAATGCTTTTCTACAACAACATATTTCATACATTAAAATGGAAATCACTAGAAAACCATACCACAAACATTTGGTCAATTAAATTCATCAAAGCTAGGCAGCATGGAATAGTGGGATAAATAGAAAAATGGAGTCAGCTATGAAATAGCAAACGAAAACTCATTCAGAACATGCCCTCTGCAGTCATGGGATGCCAAGTCCCAGCTCTCCTGCATGGATAAAGCACACACTTCTAAATTTTTCCAAGACCAGTAAGGAGACTAATTTAAAATTAGTCTACAATCTGAAAAGCTTTAGGAAATTTACTTATGAAGCATTTTTTGTTTTGTTTTGTTTAAGAATCAAACCAAATAATGGGAATAAAGGACTATGCAAAATATAAAATGGTCTCTTTTACCAGTGTCTAGCAGTTGTGTGTAGATGAATAAATTCAATTAGTGTAAAATAAAGCGAAACAGGGTCTTTTGAAGAGGGACTAACAATGTCAAACCTCAGTGACACAGATGGTAAGCCCCCTGACCTGAGGACAGTCATGACATAAAAGAAATACGTACCCTCATCTGATCTACATAAAATAGAATTGAATCCTGTGTTTTAAGCAGCTAAAGAGCCTAAGAAAGCAAATTTAATAAAAAGACAATTCTCATGAGATTTTAAATTAGGGAAACAGGAAGAGATTTGTGTTGAACTGTCTTCAACTGTGGACAAATTATTTCCCCACACATGAAAAAAATTCACTTGGCTGCACTCCCCAAATAAAAGTAGAAGAATAAATCCTTGTAATAAAATTCTACAGAATCTGACAATCTATTGTTTCCAAATCTGTCATCTATAACAAAACAAAAAGTCTTAGTCTTTATACCTTCACAAGGATACAATAAACAACTACTGACTTCAAAGTATTTCCAAATTACTTAACTATTCTAACAGCAGACATTAAAGAATCCCATTGAAATGAAGATGAATACCGTCATAAACAACATGAAATGTAACACACTTCATATTCCCTTTTTCATTATGCATCAGAAAAAATGAATTAGGAAAGATGTCATGTGGTGCTCCAAGGTACCACACTTAAAATTAACATGAATTTTATGGCAGGTATCACATGATGGTAAAGCTATGCATTTTGTACTTCCTTAGGATTTACTTAGCCAAAATGGTATTCACCCTGGTCAGAAATGTTACTGGTTTACAGTCCAACCAAGTAATTTAGTAACTCAATTACCTGTCAGAACAAAATTCAACGTTATTTAAAATAAATGTTTAAAAGTCAAACATCCAGTAAATAAATTCATGTCTGCTATCCTATCAAAAATCACTAAAGGAAGAGTCAATACTAGAAATGACTCAAATGGAACTTACTAGAGAGGAAAATATACCTGAATGAAAAACACTCTAGTCAGAATAACTGTAAATTAGACACAGCGGAAGAAAAGATCAGTACATGAAGACATGGTAACTGAAACTCTCCAAAATGAATCAGAGAGAAAAAGATTGGGGGAGGAGGGAGCAGAGTCTCAATATCCCACTGGACAATATTAAAACAATCTAACATTTCCATTACTAGAGTCCAAAATTAGAGAAGACACAGAAAAAATAATTAAAGAAATAAGGACTGAAAACTTCAAATATAAAGTTCACAGATCCAGCAAGCCCATGAACTCCAAGCAGGAGAACTATTAAACTATGAGTTTTTCATTACCCACATCATAAACAAATTGCTGAAAATCAGTGAAAAATCTTCAACGCAGCGAAGAAAGGCAACTTATGTTTGGTAGCCTTAGCTTAGAAGTAATATAGTATAGGGAAGATACCAAGCAATAGTTTGTAACTTTTTTAAAAAAAATTGTACACAAAATCTAGGAAAATAAATACAGGAGGTAAGTTCAAAAGAACTTGCATCATTTCAATTAACCATACACACCAGTGGTTAGCTGACTGGTTTGGAAGGTTCACGTGGATGCCAATTACTCTGGATGAGAAAAGTGGTACAAGGTCTACTTTTTGCCTTATTTGTGTTTAAAAACATTCAAATGTGAAATGTCTTTCTGGTACTAAACTTCTGACAGTCACAAAAAGAAATGGCTCACTCTTTCAACATATAACCCTGCTAAGTACTACCCACTTTACACCAGAATCTGGTCAAAGAAAAGTATGTCTTGAACTCAATCCAAGGAAGTCTGGATAGTTTTTAATGAAAAATGCATGGAAAGAAGATAAAAATTCAAGTAACTGGGGTTAAACAGTTCTACTCTAACATATTAGGTAAAGCACAATAAAGCCTGAAACAGCTCATTTGTAAAATGCAGTTAGGTTACACAAGTTCAAACACATGTCATTCTGCAAAAGCCCATAAGTTTTTTTTTTTTTAACTTCATTAAGTTATTCAGTAATGATTTCAGAAATTAAAAAAAGTATTTTATTCGTTTAAGAAGGGCAGTACTCATCTTTTTTTCACCTCCTCCTCACCACCAACTGTTCTTCAGCACATAGTAATTAAAGGGAAATTTCTGCCACTGGGAAACAGAGGAGAGGTCTGGGCAGAGTGGTTGACTTTAGGTTTCTTTTCTTTAAGAATCTGTAGAGTTTACTTGGCCTGCATCATAATTCAAAGGTATCTGAGTTTGAAAGTACATGGTTGGTTCCTATTTCTTCAAGACCCAATTTATTAATAAGTTAGTTGACTTTGAAAGACTACATCTGAACATTCATCAGCTAACTTCCACATGAACTGTCAAACCTCTGCTTACCAAGCATTCACTCTGTAACTTCTGCACTAATTCCAGCACAAGGCCTTTGCAAACCTTGCTGATCTCCCATTATTTATCAGGATAGATGCTCAGACATTTTGTGTTTTAACTAAAATTCACCTTTTTTTTTAACAAAAATATTTTTTAAAGTATATGGTTTATAAGGGCTGGGGTTGTGGCTCAGCAGTAGAGAGTTGGTCTAGCACAGGCGAGGCCCTGGGTTCCATCCTCAGCACCATATAAAAATAAATTAATTACTTAAAGATATTGTATCCAACTGCAACTAAAAATAAATAAATATTTTTTTTAAAAAAGTATATGGTTTATGGTTTTCTTCATCTCTCCTCAACTACAAATGAAGCTCCAAACAGACAGGAACACATATGTATTCCTTACCACCATCTCTCCAGCGCCCACAAAAGTCCCTGGTAACAGTATATGCTCAACAACTTCTTTTTTTTTTCTTTGTTTTATTAGTTGCTCAAAACATTACAATGACCTTGACATATCATATATCATACATTTGATTCAAATGGGGTATGAATTCTTATTTTTCCCACATGTACAGATTGCAGGATCACATTGGTTATACAGCCACGTTTATACATACTGCCATACTAGTGTCTGTTGTATTCTGCTGCCCTTCCTATCCCCTTCCTATCCTCCCCTCCCCTCCCCTCCCTTCCCATTGTCTCTCTCTACCCCATCTACTGTAACACATTTCTCTTTTTTTCCCTTCCCCCTCACATCCTCTTATATGTAATTTTGTATAACAATGAGGGTCTCCTTCCACCTTCCGTGCAATTCCCCTTCTCTCTCCCATTCCCTCCCACCTCTTGTCCCTGTTTAATGGTAATCTAGGTTGGTTCCACAGTCTAACTATTGTGAATTGTGCTGCTATGAACATTGATGTAGCTGTATCCCTGTAGTATGCTCTTTTTAGGTCTTTTGGGAATAGTCCAAGAAGGGGAATAGCTGGATCGAATGGTGGTTCCATTCCCAGCTTTCCAAGGAATCTCCATACTGCTTTCCAAATTGGCCGCACCAATTTGCAGTCCCACCAGCAATGTACAAGTGTACCTTTTTCCCCACATCCTTGCCAGCACTTGTTATTTGACTTCATAATGGCTGCCATTCTTACTGGAGTGAGATGGTATCTTAGAGTGGTTTTAATTTGCATTTCTCTGATTGCTAGAGATGGTGAGCATTTTTTCATGTATTTGTTGATTGATTTCAACAACTTCTTACAAATGAATTCCTGAGTTTAGTAGTTTTATCTGTGATAGATTTTTAAATTACATTAGAATACAATTATTTTTCATTATTTTTATAAATAATAAAAAATTTTAAAAAGCTTCAAGTATTAAAGATTGTTGACTTCTGGCAATATTGTTGCTTAAGCAATACTGAAACCCTGAATGCCAACAAGACTATCTATGGTAGCAATTAGGTATGGTGTAGACAATAATGATTTTGGAAGACAAATGGCTTGAGTCAGATTAACATGGACTGAAATCCCCATACCCCTGCATTTAGGAATAAGAACAAAAGTTTTCATGTTTTAAACAAATTATTATGTATTTTCTTGCAAACACTTTTCATTTAGAAGTCTTCTGATCCAATGCCACTGAGAACTTGTATTTGGCCAGTTAATTAAAATATGTATATTAAAAGCATTAAAAATTAAACATACAAATAGAAAAAAATGAATATACTGTGGTGGCTATGACTTTGATGGCCTTTGATGAAACTGGCCTTTTGGTAGTCACATTTTTATATAATCACCTTCTCTAGAATTTGGAATGACCCTGTGACTGGTTTAACCAATGGAATGTAGCAAAAATGAAAGTGGGCCAGTTTTGAACCTAAACCTTAATGAGGCCTCCTTTGTACTCTAGGGGAAACTAGCCAGGAGGTAAGAGGCCCAACCCAGCCACATGGAGGCTGCAGGAAGTAGAGGGCTAGGTCAAAGTCAAGCTTCTTCAGATCTTCAGTTGTCCCTGTCCCAACAACACACACAACAAGCAGAAAAACCACTCAATACAATGATAGGTAATAAATGGTTTTCATATTAAACTGTGATAAGGTTTGTTAAACTATAATAGATAACTGCTACACATAAAAAACTTTAAACACTTTGTTTTCATTTTAAACCCATGAAAGGGTTTTAAGTGATCATTACTTTGATGCGAGCCACAGCCTTGTCTTTTAGTGTAGGTCCTTTGAAGAAGTGATGAGCCCACTTTATGGCATGTTAGATGTACAATGCATCATTTACAACTTCCCCTTCGTATTTCTTTAAAATAGAACAAGAATGTAAAGACTCTGGAGCAGTTTTTCAGGATTTTTACTCTTCAACTTTGAACAGCTCTCATATATACCTAATTTTTTTTTTTTTTACAACTTTTTTTGCATGTGACTCACCTATATTAAGATTTTGTAGGGCTGGGGCTGTAGCTCAGTGGTAGAGTGCCTGCCTTGCATGTGTGAGGCACTGGGTTCAATCCTCAGCACCACATAAAAATAAGTAAAGATATTATGGCCATCTACAATTAAAAATTTAAAAAAAAAAGATTTTTGCAAAGCGTTTCAAATTAGTTAATGTGGAAACTATGGTCCTACTTTGCACACACATTTCAGATCTGTTTAACAGTATACAGAATCACGAAATTACAACTAAAAAGTAGAATAAAACTAAATAGATTAAGAGCAAATCAGGAACTCTTGATAAGCATATAATTCAAGTGATGGGAACATAAAATCATGGGTGTTCTAGGGAGCAACCCACTAACTATGAACATGAGTCGGTATATTTTATAGAAGAAATGTCCTGGATAGAATCAGATCTTGGAAAACTAGACATGAACATATCTTCTAGCATAAATCTTTTGATTCACTGATAGATTTATACAATGTATATTTTATCAGTCCTACACTAGGTAGAATAAAAAAGAATGCATGAAGACAGAAAACCATATATATATATATATATATATATATATATATATACATACACACACACACACATATACACACACATATAAATGGGTATACACATGGAATTTGTGTATATAAACTATATATATATATATATATATACACACACACACACACACACATATGATGACAAATCACCCCATATGGATAACCTTTACTCATTAGTATAAATAAAAATAAGCTGTATAAAAATATTTTAGATGCTTTCATAAATTCTAAAATGAAATACAATATAACACAATGCTTTAAAGACTTAATACTAATTATCTTCACTCCTGATTAAATAGAAGCCTCTTCAAAAAGAAGTAGAACAGGGCTGGGGATGTGGCTCAAGCGGTAGCGCGCTCGCCTGGCATGCCTGCAGCCCGGGTTCGATCCTCAGCACCACATACAAACAAAGATGTTGTGTCCGCCGAAAACTAAAAAAAATAAATATTAAAAAAAATTCTTTAAAAAAAAAAAAAAAAAAAAAAGAAGTAGAACAAAAAATAAAAAGGGAAAGAGAAGCTTTAGGCATGTAAATACACATGAGTTGTGTTATACATGAAAAGATAAAAGTAATTATTGTTATACCTATAATTCTAATGTATACAGTTGAGTACTTAAAAAATGGACAAAGAATTTGGACATTATCAGGTATATGCTAGAAATCTAAAAACAAAAATGTTTTTTACCAGATCTAGTAACTACAAAAATTGTGTGAATATGTCAATATCTTCATCCAAAGCTGAGAATAATTACCACATCATATGTGTACATAAGAAAACAATCAAAATTGCTCAGACCTCTTTGGAGACGCAGCTGCTTTTACAGGGCAATGCAGCAGGGAGCAAAGGGAAGGATGTCCCTGAAGTACAAGTGAATGTCACTGTGTAACACTGTGGACACATTCTGCAATGAAATGCCAACCAAAAATAATCAAAGGAAAGCAACATAAAATAAAAGTGATGGTTCTTTCAAAGCTTGTTTTAGGGTTAACTAAACAGAACTCTGGAGTGAAGATAGGGATATTCAGAAGATAAGAACTGTCAAAGATGGGAAGAAAAAACAAACAAGGGATTATGACAAGGGCATATAAAGAGAAACAAGAAAAATGTTTAGAACTTTAAAGATGGCAAAAATAATGAATTATGATTTCCTCCTACCCATTCTCTTTCTTACAAATGAGAACATTAAAAAAAATTCTTATTCAAAGCCAATTTTGTTTGTGGAAAAACATTTCATATCATGTATTACTTCCCTGGCATTCTTAGAAATAAAATAACTATAGAGCCATTTCCTCAGGAAAAAGATGAGCTGCCTGTATCTCCTGAGTTCAAGCTTCCTTATCTTAAAATTTGAATTGTAAAATTAACTAACTGTAAATGTGCCCCACAACACATATCATATGCTTAAAACATGACCTCCAACTGTTGGAAGAACAAGTCAAGGACATGTAAGCATGTGAGATAGCCTCTTTCAGTTTTCAGTGAAGCAAAATGAAAAGAAGTGAGGGACAGATAAGGAGAATTTGGACATTGAAGCTCACTTCTGCTTTGCATTAGTTCAAACCTGAGGGCCAGTTTTGGTTTCTAATACCATTCTCCAGTAAGAGAGAATTTTAGAGAAATGGTTGATTCTAGGACTGGGACAAGAAAGGTACACATAAGCCTGGAGCATCTCAGAGATCGCAAGTGAGAAGGAACACAGTAGCTCAATGAAAGAGCATCCATTTGGCCCAGGCCAGAAAAATCTAATCAACAAAGTCCATGGGGCAGTACAGAGTTACAAACATGAATCCAGGAGTCCACATCAACAGTTACAGGACAAACCAATAAACAGATGACAGAAGAGACAAATCTCCTATTCAGAAAAAAAGTCAAATTACGTAGGTAGATACTTCCCTCTCAAAGAGATGGAGCTTAATTCTCCCCCCAAGTGTAGGCTGCACTTTTAGTGACTTATTGCCAAAGGATGTGCAGAGATGAAGAAAAAATAACTTTCCAGTAGAGAAATAAACCAACTCTCCATCAGCCAGGTGGTCAGGGTTAACATCATCAGTGATGAGTCATGGTGACAACACATGCTCCTGATACATATGTTGAGAAAAGCCCTCCACCCCTGTGGACTTCCTCCCCCAAACCCATAATCTAGCCAAACCAAGAGAAAAATACCAGACAAACTCAAATTGAGGGATATTCTACAAAATACCTAACCAGTACACAAATGGTTGAAGTCATCAAACACAAAAGAAAACCTGAGAAACTAAGAACAAACAGAAAGCTAGGGAGACAATCTGGTATCCTGGAAGGGACCTAGAAACAAGAAAAGAATATCAGGAGAAAACAAATGAAATCCAAACAGAGTACCAAGCCACATAATAATGTGTCAATACTGGCTTATCAGTTATAATAGACGTATACAGAAATGTAACACTAATGAACAGATAAAAATGGGCATAGAATACATGGCAAATCTCTGTACTAGTTTTTCAACTGTCTAAATCTAAAACTATTTTAAAATTAAAAGTTTATTTTAAAATGAACTACATTAATTGGAACAGTGCCATGACAAATCTGAATAAATTCAGTGTTACAAAACAGGTATATAGAATAAAAGACAAAACTAAACCAAAACTGTAAAGATTAATTATAAAATTAAACAGTTTTTATTAGAGCATTATAGTTACACGTAATAGTCGGATTCACCAAGACAAACTCGTATACATGCATGGAATTCAATTTCAGTTCATGATCCCCTCGTTTCCCTCCCCTCCCCCCCTTCTCCTTCCTCTACTAGACTTCCTTTCCCTTATCTATTTATATTTTATTGATTCTTTTACTTAAACATAAAGATAAAATTCTCTGTGGTATGTTTATATATGTACATAATGAGATTTTAAAAAATAAAATAAATGACAGCGGAATGCATTACAATTCTTATTACATGTACATAACATAGTTTTTCATATCTCTGGTTGTATATAAAGTATGTTGACACCAATTCATGTCTTCATACATGTACTTTGGATGATGATGTCTATCACATTCCACTGTCCTTGCTAACCCCCTGCCCCCTCCCTTCCCCTCCCACCCCTCTACCCTATCTAGAATTCATCTATTCTTCCCATGTTCCCCCTCCCTACCCCACTATGAGTCAGCCTCCTTGTATCAGAGAAAACATTTCGACATTTGTTTTGAGGGGATTGGCTAACTTCACTTAGCATTACCTTCTCCAACTCCATCAATTTACCTGCAAATGCCATGATTTTATTCTTTTATTGCTGAGTAAAATTCCATTGTGTATATATGCCACATTTTTTTTTATCCATTTATCACTGAAGAGCATCTAGGTTGGCTCCACAGTTTAGCTACTGTGAACTGTGCTGCCATAAACATTGATGTGGCTGTATCCCTAAAGTATGCTGTTTTTAAGTCTTTTGGGTATAATGTCCCTGTAGTATACTGTTTTTAAGTCTTTGGGGTATAAATGGAGAATACGGGTAGAGGGTCAAATGGTGGTTCCATTACCAGATTTCCAAGGAAATCTCCTAACTGCTCTCCATATTGGCTGCACCAATTGCAGTCCCACCAGCAATGTATGAGTGTACCTTTCCCCCCACATCCTCGCCAACACTTATTGTTGTTTGTCTTCATAATAGCTGCCATTCTGACTGGAGTGAGATGATATCTTAAGAATAGTTTTGATTTGCATTTCTCTAATTGCTAGATATGATGAACATTTTTTCTTATATTTATTGATTGATTGTATGTCCTCTTCTGAGAAGTGTCTGTTCAGGTCCTTGGCCCATTTGTTGATTGGGTTATTTGGGGTTTTTTGGTGCTTAGCTTTTTGAGTTCTTGCTCTATCTGATGTGTGAGGGGTAAAAATTTGCTCCCAGGATATAGGCTCTCTGTTCACCTCACAGATTGCTTCTTTTGCTGACAAAAAAACTTTTTAGTTTGATTCCATCCCATTTATTGATTCTTGGTTTTAATTCTTGTGTTATAGGAGTCTTATTAAGGAAGTTAGGGCCTAATCCCAAATGATGAAGATTAGGGTCTACTTTTTCTTCTATTAGACACAGAGTCTCTGGTTTAATTCCTAGGTCCTTGAGTTTTGTGCATGGTGAGAGAGAGAGGTTTAATTTCATTTTGTTGCATATGGATTTCCAGTTTTCCCAGCACCATTTGTTGAAGATGCTATCTTTTCTTCAATGCATGTTTTGGCACCTTTGTCTAATATAAGTGGGTTAAAACACTAGAAAAACTAAGGATAACAGGAACATATCTCAACATCATAAAGGCTATCTACACTAAGCCTCAGGCCCACATCATTCTAAATGGATAAAAATTAAAGGCATTACCTCTAAAAACTGGAACAAGACAGGGATGCCCTCTTTCACCACTTCTGTTCAACATAGTTCCTGAAACACTGCCAGAGCAATTAGATGAAAGAAATTAAAGGGATATGTATAGGAAAAAAAGAACTTAAATTAGCACTATTTGCTGATGATATAATTCTATACCTAGAAGACCCATAATGTGATTTTATCAAGAATACACTCTGCATGGCCTCCCCTTTCCCAGCCCCCCACTGTCTCCTGATCTCCTTCCAAACTGTTGATCTTCCCTTCATCTTTATTATATCCTATCCTTCTCTTCCCTTTCCTTTATTTCACTCTAGTTTCTGCATATGAGAGAAAACATACGACCTTTGAGTTTCTGAGTTTGTCTTATTTCATTTAACATGATATTCTCCATTTCCATCCATTTGCCATTAAATGCCATAATTTCATTCTTCTTTATGATTGAGTAAGAACTCCATCGTGTATATTTACAATTTCTTAATCCATTCTTCTATATTTAAACACCTGGGTTGATTCCATAATTTATTATGAATTGTATGCTATAAACATTGAGGTGACTATTGTTATAGTACACCAATTTTAGATCTTTCAGGAAACTACCAAGGAGTGAGACAGCTGAGTCAAATAGTGGTCCCATCAAAGTTTTCTAAGGAATCTCCATACTGCTTTCCAGATTGGCTGCACGAATTTGCAGCCCTATCAGCAATGTATGAGTGTGCCTTTTCCCCCACATACTCACCAAAACTTATTGTTGCCTGTATTCTTAATAGCTGCCATCTGACTAGAGTGAGATGAAATCTTAGCTTTGATTTGTATTTCTCTAATTCCTAGAGATGTTGAACATTTTTTCATATGTTTGTTGATCCATTGTATATCTTCTTCTGAGAAATGTCTGCTCAACTCCTTAGCCCATTTATTGATTGGGTTGTTTGGTATTTTTGTTGTTTTTTTTTTTTTTTTTTTTTGGTGTTAAAATTTTTGACTTCTCTATATATCCTGGAGATTAGTGCTCTATCTGACATGTATGTGGCAAAACTTTGCTTCTGAAGTATAGGTTCTCTATTCACCTCATTTATTGTTTCTTTTGTTGAGAAGATTTTAGTTTGCATCCATCCCATTTATTTATTCATTCTTGATTTTATTTCTTGCATTTTAGGAGTCTTGTTAAGGAAGTTGGGGCCTAATCTGACATGATGAACATTTGGGCCTACTTTTTCTTTTATTAGGCGTAGGAATCTCTGATCTAATTCCTAAGTCCTTGATCCACTTTTAGTTTTGTGCATAGTGAGAGATAGGGGTTTAGTTTCATTTTGCTGCACATGGATTTCCATTTTCTCAGCACAATTTGTTGAAGAGGCTATCTTTTCTCCAATATGTGTTTTGGCAACTTTGTCTAATATGAAATAACTGAATTTATGTGGGTTTGTCTCTGTATCTTCTATTCTGTACCATTGGTCTATGTGTCTATTTTGGTGCCAATACCATGTCATTTTTGTTACTATAGCTTTGTAGTATAAAGTCTGATATTGTGATGCCTCCTGTTCACTCTTCTTGCTAAGAATTGCTTTGGCTATTCTCAGTCTCTTATTTTTCCAATTGAATTTCATGATTGATTTTTCTATAAGGAATGACGTTGGGATTTTAACTGGAATTGCATTGAATCTGTATAAAGCTTTTGGCAGTATGGCCATTTTGACAATATTAATTCTGTCTATCCAGGAGCATAGAAGATATTTCCATCTTCTAAGGTCTTCTTCAATTTCTTTCTTTAGTGTTCTGAAGTTTTCATTGTAGAGGTCTTTCACCTCTTTTGTTAAATTGATTTCCAAGTATTTTTTTTTTGAGGCTATTGTAAATGGGGTAGTTTTCTTAATTTCTCTTTCATAGGATATATATCACTGATATATAGAAACACATTTGATTTTGGGGTATTGATTTTATATCCTGCTACTTTGGTGAATTCATTAATTCTACAAATTTTCTAGTGGAATTTTTTGTATCCTCTAAGTGTATAGAATCATGTCATAAGCAAATGATGATAATTTGAGTTCTTCTTTTCCTATATGTATCCCTTTTTTTCATCTAATTGCCTGGCTAGAGTTTCAAGAACTATGCTGAATAGAAGTGGTGGAAGAAGGAATCCCTGTCTTGTTCCAGTTTCTAGAGGGAATGCTTCCAACTGTAATCCATTTAGAATGATGATGTACTTGGGTTTAACATATATAGCCTTTACAATGTTGAGATATGTTCCTACTATCCCTAGTTTTTCTAGCGTTTTGAACATAAAAGGGTACTATATTTTGTCAAATGCTTTCTCTGCATCAATTGATGCAATCATGTGATTCTTTAAGTTACTGACATGATGAATTACATTTATTGATTTCTGTATGTTTAATCAACCTTGCATACCTGGAAAAAAAACCCACTTAATCATGGTCTGCTATTTTTTAAAATATGTTTTTGTATGCAATTTGCCAGAATTTATTGAGAATCTCTGCATCTGTGTTCATCAGGGATATTGGTCTAGAATTTTCTTTCCTTGATGAGTCTCTGTCTGGTTTTGGTGTCAGTTTGAAAGGGTTCTCCCCTGTTCTATTACAAGAAATAACATAAGAAGTATTAATTCTTCTTTGTAGGTCTTGTAGAATTTGGCCGAGAATCCGTCTGGTCTGGGCTTTTTTTGGTTGGTAGGTATTTGATAGCATCTTCTACTTGCTTGCCTTAAATTGTTCTGTTTAAATTGTGTATGTCCTGCTGGTTCAATATGGGTATATCATATGCCTCTAGAAATTTGTCAGTGTCTTCGAGGTTTTCTATTTACTGGAGTATGAATTTTCAAAATAGTTTGTAATTGTTTTCTGTATTTCAAAAGCATCTATTGTGACATATCCTTTTTCATTTCAGATTTTAGTGATTTGTCTCTTTTCACTAGGGTAACAAAGGGTTTGTCAATTTTATTTATTTTTTCAAAGAACCAGCTTTTTATTTTGTCAATTTTTTGAAATGTTTCTTTTGTTTCAATTTCATTGATTTCAGCCCTGATTTTAATTATTTCCTATCTTCTATTACTTTTGGTGTTGGTTTGTTTTTCTTTTTCTAGGTCTTTGAGACGCAATATCAGATTGTTTATTTGTTGGCTTTTTCTTCTTTTTAGTGAATGAGCTTAATGCAATGAACTTTCCTCTTAAGAGCACTGCCTTCACAGTATCCCAGAGATTTTGATATGTTATATCACAGTTTTCATTTATCTCTAAGAATTTTTTTTATCTCCTCCCTAATGTCTCCTGTTATCCATACATCATTCAATAGCACAATTTTAGTCTCCAGGTGTTGCAGGAGCTTCTATGTTCTGTTTTATCATTGATTTATAATTTCATTCTATTATAGTCAGATAGAATACAGGGTAGTATCTCTATTTTTTTTTTTTTTTTTTTTTTGGTATTTGCTAAAACTTGTTTTGTGGCATAATATATGGTCTATTTTGGAGAAGGATCCATATACTGCTAAGAAAAAAGTGTATTTACTCATTTATGGATGGAAAATTCTATATGTCAGTTAAGTTTAAATTACTGGTTGTTTTATTGAATTCTATAGTTTGTTTAGTTTCTGTTTGGAAGATCTATCCAGTGTTGAAAGAGGTGTGTTAAAGTCACCCAGTATTATTGTGTTGTGGTCTATTTGATTCTTGATGTTGAGAGGGGTTTGTTTAATATACATAGATGCCCCATTGTCTGGGGCATACATATTTTCAATTGTTATGTCTTGTTGATGTATGGTTCCCTTGAGTAGTATGAAATGTCCTTCTTTGTCCCTTTTTACTAACTTTAGTTTGAAGTCCACATTATCTGATATGAGGATGGAAACCCCTGAGATGGAGTCTCTTGAAGGCAGCATATTGTTGGGTCTTTTTTTTTTTTTAATCCAATCTGTCTGTCTGTGTCTTTTAATTTATGAGTTTAGACCATTCACTTTCTGGGTTATTACTGAAATACATTTTGTATTCCTGGTCATTGTGGTTTATTTTTGGTTTTTAACTTGACTTGGTTTCTCCTTTGATTGGCCTTTCCTTCAGTGTAATTCCTCCCTTTCCAGATTTTCATTGTTGTTTTTCATTTCCTCATCATGGAATTATTTGCCAAGAAAGTTCTGAAGTGCAGGCTTTCTCACTGTAAATTCTTTCAACTTTTGTTTATCATGGAAAGTTTTATTTCATCAAATCTGAAGTTTAACTTTGTTGGATATAATAAGATTCTTGGTTGGCATTACTTTCTTTCAGAGCTTGGTATATGTTGTTCCAGGATCTCCATACTTTGAGGGTCTGGGTTGGAAAATCTGCTGAGATCCAAATTGGTCTTCCCTGTATTACATTATCTGATTCCTCTCCCTTGGTATTCTATTCTTATTCTGTATGCTAGGCGTTTTCATTATACTGTGTCTTGGTGTAGATCTATTATAAGTTTGTACATTTAGTGTCCTGTAAGCCTCTTGTATTTGATTTTCCAATTCATTCTTCATGTTTGGGAAATTTTCTGATATTATTTCATTGGAGAGATTGTACATTCCTTTGGTTTAAATCTCTGTGCCTTCCTCTATCCTGATATATTTTAAATTTGGTCTTTTGATATTATCCCATATTCTTGGATGTTCTGTTCATGGTTTCTTACCACCTTCACTGTGTGTTCAACTTTACTTTCAAGGTTGTATATTTTGTCTTCAGTGTCTGAGGTTCTGTCTTCCAAATGATCTAGTGTATTGGTGATGCTTTCTATTGAGTATTTTTATTTGATTTATTGTTTCCTTCATTTCAAAGATTTCTTTTTTTTTTCCAGAAACTCACTCTCTTTCTTGAAGTAATCTTTTGCTACATGTATTTGTTCTCATCTCTTTATTGGAGTGATCAATTTTTACCTGCATTTGCTCTTATGTCATTTTTTAATTCACATATCATTTTAATTATGTACCTTCTGAACTCCTTCTCTGACATTTCATCTACTGTTCTGTAATTGGATCCTATTGTTGTAGAATCTTGGTTTGTTTGGGGCACTTTCCTCCCTTGTTTTTTCATGTTGTCTATGTGTCTTCCTCTCTTGCAGTGCAGATCTGAGGTATTGCTGTTTCCACCCTATAATCTTGTAGCGTACCTGCAGGTTACCAATACCTCACCTTTAAATGGGAGATCAATGTTTACAGGATCCAATGCAACCAATATGCAGCCATAAATCTACTAGCTTCTACTTAGACATTTACAGTTTTGTCGCTATGAACAGAAATGATGAATTCGGTTATCTTCTACCATATAGCCAATAGGTTTGCATAAGGGTTTACAGTTTCTAATGATGGACAGATGGTGGGGGGTAGGATATGATGTTTACGAGGTAGGATGTGAGAATACAGAGGCATTAGAGTATAGGATAGGTGAAAGGGGAATCAAAAGAAGTTGGATGTTAGAAGGAGAAAAGAGAAAGAGAGGCGACCCCATGCAAGGCTCCCTGTTGCCTCTGCAACAGGATGGTATTTGTTAGCACATCTAGTAGGGATACCTCTGGTGCAACTGGGCCCCAGGGACCTTGGTGATGGTCTTCCAGGTCCTGGTTGTTGTCCCTAGATGGAAGTGGCAACGTCTCTGGTTGGTGGCAGCAGTAGCGTCAAGAGTGTAGGTACCCTGATGTTGAGTTTCCAGGCTCCAGTGGTGTCCCATGATGAAAGCTGCCCCAACTAAAGATGGCGTAGGTGGCAGCGGAGGTGACCCAAGATGGCAGTGGAGGTGTTCCAAGATGGAAGCAACCGTTGTCAGAGATAGGGCTGGAAGGATGGACTATGCAATGGCGTTGGGCAGCCTATTCAGTGATGGTGCATTGTGTTGTGCAGTGCTGCAATGGGCAGCTGCCTCGTGGCCCTGCCTGTTGTTCCACATGGTGGAGACTGCCATGTGGGAAGGACTTTGGTGTCCTTTAGTGTCCCAAGATGGAGGTTTGGGTGGAGCCACTCATTGGTGGATAGGGAACTGCAGCACGGTGTTCTTCTCTGCACTGGGAGTGGTGTTCTGCTCCAGGCTCCAGAGAGGCTGTCATGAGGTCACATCCTTAGTTTTTTGAGGAATCTCCATACTGCTTTCCAGAGTAGTTGTACTAGTCTACAGTCCCACCAACAGTGTACAAGTACCCTGTTCCCCCACAACCTGACCAGCATTTATTCTGTTTAAAATCTTGATCGCTGCCAATCCGAATAGAGTAAAAGGAAATCTTAATGCAGTTTTGATTTGCACTTCCTAGACTACTAGAGACATTGAACACTTTTTCATATATTTGTTGGTCATTTGTGTTTCTTCTTTTGAGAAGTTTCTGTTTAGTTCTTTTGCCCATTTACTCATTGGGTTATTTACTTGTGAAGTATTAAGTTTTTTGAGTTCTTTATATTTTTGGACATTAATCACAGCAGGAGCAGCAGACTGACATACTACACCTGCCATCCCAGTAGAAACAAGAGGCCACTGAAGGGTGTTAAGTAAGAGAGGGACACATGTGAGCCTATCATCCTCTTCAAAGGACCTACCCCTATCACCAGCCCTAGTAGACAGGCATACAGATACAACTTCCTAACACTACTCTGATTTTTTTCCCACAGGAGGCTTTTCAACTACAGCCATGTGTCACTTAACAATGGAATATGTTCTAAGAGAGGTACCATTACATTGATTGTGTCACTGGGCAAACATCACACAGAATATTGCAGGAAACCTAGAAGAGAAATAGGTAGGTCACTGAACATGACCTCTTGATACCTTTTTATATTATTTTTGTTTTTGCACAAAATTCTCTATTTCCTAAAGGAACTGTTTTGTAATCCTATCATAAAATATTTAGCTATGCAGTGAAATTACTCATTCAGGAGGTCAAGCATTGCTTTTCCTGTATATATGATGAAGTAAATAGTTTATCACTTCATTGTAGCACTAAAAAAAAAACAACGAAAAAAATTTTCAGTTACAAAAATAGAAATAATACTGTTTTCAGTGATATACAATAAACTATTCCATGATATTTGGAATAAACATAGAGAACAACTGTTTGTAGACAATGGGCAGAGGCTGTTCATAATTGTAAACACTGAGACAAAACAAGGCGACCTATGGTTACCCTGGCTTCCTTCCTGGAAACCCTTCAGGACAGGGAGGGAATCCAGGCCAAGCAAGTGGTCTTGCAGAAGGAATAAGACAGATTGGAGTCTGGATGGCTAAGAGATGGAAGTACATTCTGGAGAGGAAGAAACAATGTAGAAAAAGGTAGACCAATAGCTCGAGGAATCTACCTAAGGCTCTCTGAGTTCTGGATGAACAGATACACTTGAATAGAAACTTCCAAAGAAAAATTAGGCAAAAAGCCAGGGGAGCTGTGAGCCCACATAGGATTAGTAAGCATTGAGTGCCAATTAGCCAAAGTGGAAGGTCTTTGTTTATGGATCAGTTGGGATATTCAGTAAATACTGGAAAGGTTCAGATCTTAAGTGGGGCTAACCTATTCTAGGGGAAGGTTTCTCTGGAATTAATCTTAACCAAGCTTGAATACAAGTCTTGAAAGGATAAAACTGCTCTCAAGAATGTACTTTCATCTCTTAGCCTTCCAAACTCCAATCTGCCTTCTCCCAGAAGACCACTTGCTTGGCCTGGATAAAAAGGCAAAAATCATCTAGTTTGGGAAGTTATAATATTTAAAGATAGTCAAATTCAGCCCATTTGTTTTGCAGCAATCCCCATGATTTCTATGAGATTCCTTGTGGATCTAATAAAGGATATAAAAAGTCTAAAATTTTAACAATTTAGCAGACAGAGCTGATACCATTTAAAATACCAAATACCCCCAATTCAAAATGATATTTCTCAACTACAGATGGTACCAGAAACAAAAACAAGTAACTTTTACTTGCTAAAAGTTACTTTAGCAGCACTTTCGCAGTTCCTCTGGGCTTGTCAGAAAAACAGTAAGTAGTTCTATTACTCCAATCTCTACTACTGAGAGGGAAAGTCAATTATCACAAACAAATTTAGCATCAAATTTTTCTTTACTCACTCCTGGAAACTTATATTTAACTTATAAATATATTCCACTTCTACAAGAAAAATTTTAACTAGCCTTTGCCATTCTTTTTTCTCATCTTTATGATTCTTTGTTCAATGCACATAAGACCTTTAATAATCACTCCCATGATAAATATAATTTTTACTAGAAACTTTTATTGACAAAGTTTTAACATGTTACAAAATGTTGGGAGAAAAAAGTTAAAACACAATTGGAAAATTCTATTGAGAGAAATCAATTTACTATGCAAATTCCAGATGAATGGGTTACTTTAAACCATTCAAAGAAATAATATTTACTAAAAGCTACCACGTGCTAAGCACTATTCTAGACACAAGTATACAAAGGATTATAACAGATAAAGGCAATCAAAACAAACTTGAAAAAGAATACAATTTAGGGACTCACTCTCCCAATTTCAAAACTTACACAAAACAAGAGTAATAAAGACAGTGTAG
The DNA here is from genome assembly GCF_021218885.2 of Marmota monax. Taxonomy (NCBI): domain Eukaryota; kingdom Metazoa; phylum Chordata; class Mammalia; order Rodentia; family Sciuridae; genus Marmota; species Marmota monax. Next base: position 7,062,016 of record NW_026692848.1, read on the forward strand.
AAGTGGCATAAGGATAGATACACAGATCAACAGAAGAGAACTGATTGAGAGTCCACCTATAACCTCTATCTATGGCTAACTGATTTTCAACTGAGGTGCTAAGATCAGTAAGTGTTGGGACAACCAGCTACATGAAAAAGAATAAAGTCAGACTTAATCTCACACCAAATAAAATTCATCTACTATGGACCAAAGATTTAACCATTAATTTGATAGACACCTGTATAAAGATGACATAGCGCTGTAGAGGTAGCTCAGCAGCAAGGCAAGCTTAAGGCCCTGGAGTTGATCCTTAATACTGCAAAAACTAAAAAGAATATACGAGGAACTCTTCCAGCTCAGTAATAGAAAGACAAAAAATAAAGATCCTTCAATATCGATACACAATAACCAAGCACCTAAAAAGATGATCATCACCTTAAAGGATATTAAACCCAAACAGAAGCATAGTACATCCATCAGATGGTCAAAAAGTCAGATAATAACAAGTATTGGACTTGGCAAGATCAGAATTCTCATACACTGCTGGTGTGAATGCCAAAATGGTTAAGCCACTTTGGAACACATGACCAGCAATTCTACTCCTAGATACATATGCAAGAAAAATTAAAACACTTCCACATAAAAACTTACGCATGGATGTATTATATTATAGTAGCACTGTTCATAAGGGCCAAAAGGTAGAAACAATCCAATGTCCATCAACTGCTGAGTGGATAAACATGTAAAGGAATGAAGTATGGCACATGCACATGAATGGAACTTGAAAACATTATGTTAAGGTGAGAAAAGCCAGTCATAACAGACCACACATTACATGATTTAATCTACATAAAATACTCAAAACAGGCCAACATCCAGAGACAGAAAGTAAATTAGTGGTCACTTAGGACTAGGAGGGATGGAAATTGGAAGGGGTTGGGCATTGTTAAAGAGTAAAGGGTTTCTTTCTGAAGTGATTAAAATGTGACTGTAGTAATGGTTGCAAGTATCTGTGAACATGATAAAGCCACTTATTTAGACATTTTTATGATGGATTATATGGGATACAAATTATGTCATAATAAAGTTATTTTTAAAAAAATAAGTAAGGGTAAGATTTCTACTCTTATAGTTCTCTTACTCTCCATGTAAATTCCAATTTCATTTTAACAAAGAAATGTCCCAGAGATACAACACTTTTGGTAGTACAGAATTCAAACACACAAACTTTCAGATTAGTACAAGTTTTCAGCACCTAACACAAAGAAAGGACTATTTCACCTATTGTTTCTTGAAGAAAATGAATAGCAAAAAACTTAGCAAACCACGATACAGATCTCTGCACAGCCTAAACAACTCATTTTAATCACCCATATTCAAATTCTGAAAAGTTAATTTGAAAAGCACCAAAAACCTAGCTGATATGTAAAAAGACAATCCTACTTACATTAAAACAATGGGAGAGGGAAGCTTATGCCAGGTTCTACCTTAACTCTCATTTAAATACCATTTCCAGGGAGAAAGTCTTTACCAGGTACATAAGGTATAAAATTCAGTGGTGCAAAAAGGAGTCCAAACTTTGTTTAAGATGCCTAAAAGGAAAGGGCACTTTGTTTTTTATTAGTTCATTCATCCTCAGAAAATGAGAGCATGCTGAGAATGTAAAGGAAGAGATGCCCAGAATTAGTAAGACTATTAGAAACGTCTTGGCAGTGATAACTCACTGGAACCACTCTATTCTTTCCACCTAGGTATCTACCCAGGGCCTATGTGCGCAACTACTATAGCAAGGTTTAGAGAGATGTACAAACTGTATTTATAAACATTTTTATAATTTACAGTATACAATATTTCACAAGAAAACAAGTCTGAAATTATTTCCTTTAATTTTATGTGCTAGAGTTTCTAGCTTTAAAAAAATGGAAAAGAATTTCAAAGGAACGATGCAACTCTGTGGGAATATTTGAAACTTCAATATTTTAAAAAATAAGCCATATTGTAGTATAGTTTGAAGTCTGGTATCGCTATACTGCCTGATTCACACTTCCTGCTTTGCAATAGTAACAAAAACAGCATGGTACTGGTACCAAAACAGGCGGGTGGACCAATGGTACAGAATAGAGGACACAGAAAGCAATCCACAAAACTACAACTATCTTATATTTGATAAAGGGGCTAAAAGCATGCAATGGAGGAAGGATAGCATCTTCAACAAATGTGCTGGGAAAACTGGAAATCCATATGCAACAAAATGAAACTGAATCCCTTTCTCTCGCCATGCACAAAAGTGAATTCAAAATGGATCAAGGAGCTTGATATCAAATCAGAGACACGCCGTCTGATAGAAGAAAAAGTTGGCTACGATCTACAGTCGGTGGGGTCGGGCTCCAAATTCCTCAATAGGACACCCATAGCACAAAAGTTAATAACTAGAATCAACAAATGGGACTTACTCAAACTAAAAATTTTTTCTCAGCAAAAGAAACAATAAGAGAGGTAAATAGGGAGCCTACACCCTGGGAACAAATCTTTACTCCTCACACTTCAGATAGAGCCCTAATATCCAGAGTATACAAAGAACTCCAAAAATTAGACAATAAGAGAACAAACAACCCAATCAACAAATGGGCCAAGGACCTGAACAGACACTTCTCAGAGGAGGACATACAGTCAATCAACAAGTACATGAAAAAATGCTCACCATCTCTAGCTGTCAGAGAAATGCAAATCAAAACCACCCTAAGATACCATCTCACTCCAGTAAGATTGGCAGCCATTAGGAAGTCAAACAACAACAAGTGCTGGCGAGGATGTGGGGAAAAGGGTACACTTGTACATTGCTGGTGGGACTGCAAATTGGTGCAGCCAATTTGGAAAGCAGTATGGAGATTTCTTGGAAAGCTGGGAATGGAGCCACCATTTGACCCAGCTATTCCCCTTCTTGGTCTATTCCCTAAAGACCTAAAAAGAGCATGTCACAGGGACACTGCTACATCGATGTTCATAGCAGCACAATTCACAATAGCAAGACTGTGGAACCAACCTAGATGCCCTTCAATAGACGAATGGATAAAAAAAAATGTGGCATTTATACACAATGGAGTATTACTCTGCATTAAAAAATGACAAAATCATAGAATTTGCAGGGAAATGGATGGCATTAGAGCAGATTATGCTAAGTGAAGCTAGCCAGTCCCTAAAAAACAAATGCCAAATGTCTTCTTTGATATAAGGAGAGTAACTAAGAACAGAGTAGGGACGAAGAGCAGGAGAAGAAGATTAACATTTAACAGGGATGAGAGGTGGGAGGGAAAGGGAGAGAGAAGGGAAATTGCTTGGAAATGGAAGGAGACCCTCAGGGTTATACAGTGGAGGGGGTAGAGAGAGAGGAGGGGAGGGGAGGGGAGAGGTGGGGAGGGGGGATGGTGGAGGATGGGAAAGGCAGCAGAGCACAACAGACACTAGTATGGCAATACGTAAATCAATGGATGTGTAACTGATGTGATTCTGCAATCTGTGTATGGGGTGAAGGTGGGAGTTCATAACCCACTTGAATCAAAGTGTGGAATATGATATGTCAAGAAATTTGTAATGTTTTGAACAACCAACAATAAAAAATTAAAAAAAAAATAAATAAATAAAAATAAAAATAAAAAATAAGCCATATTAAAAGTTCAACTGGTGAAAGATATTCCTTAACTTATAAAAATGTCTCATTAAAACTGGCAAGAAAAACTTTAAGTTACCAGTTAAAAAAATAAATCACAAATATTTAAATAGCAATAAAACATGAAAACTGTTCCACCTATGCAAGTAATCAGACACCTCCATTAAAACAAGACAGCTCTTTCTGGCCCATTAGATTAGCAAAAACTTTTTAGTAAGGCCCAAAACTGGGAAAAGGATAGCATGGTAAGCACTACCTCTGACCTGCACATTATACCACCCTGGCACAAGAACTCCTTGACAACAGGCTTTACCAGCAGACTGACTGTGAACCAAGAGGTCCCCTGCAGTGCTCTCTAGAGCAAGAAAAGAGTAATGATTTAAATGGTTTGACATTTTTACTACATGGTAAATGCTCACAATATATTCAAATAAGACATTGTGCCCACTTCAGCCTCAAAAACCTCTTTCCTGTCCCTGTATAATCCACTTGGCATCATTCTTGTGCTCTCTTATTGATGTAATCAACTATCATTTAAAACTTTTACCATATCTTTTCATATTTATGTCAAAGGAGAGAGTATATAAAATGGAGAACTAAAGACTCCAAACTATAACAAATATGGACTTGAGATGTGGTTCTAGGTACTCTGTCCTAAAACATCTCTTAAGGCCTCATATTTCCCATCTGAAATGCACATCGATTTTTTAAGTTCACTGCAGTAATTACATAAAATAATGGTATACTGCTTATATGATGACACAGGAAGATTATGCACATCACTATTCTTGCACTAAACCATGAACTACAAAGTTCCCTCTACCCTACCTTTTCTCCTCAACTAAAGTACAGACACTTTGAACGCACGACATGCCTTATTTTAGGCTTCATTCATATAATAAAAGATGACCTATCTGGGAAGTATAAAACTGTTCAAGAGACATCCCAACAAAAAAGAAAAGAAATGGAGGAAGAACACAGAAGCCTGGGAATGGAAATTGAGCAGAATTCCGTGTGGATGGAGACTACTTTAAGAGGAAAGGGATTCAGCAGGACTAGCTGATCTGGACTTCAAGCTGACTACCTATGGTTCAAATCTGGCTTCTGAGGAACAGCAAATCTGTGTTCAGATGCGAATCAGGGTGACATCACTAATATGGCCTCTCAGACATTCACGGGCTCCCTACTCAGCTTAATCTGAGGGTGGGATGATCTAAACTCAGAAAACTCCCTGGGCCTGGTCATTAGGCAGAGCCGACCTTTACTCTCAGTGAAAAGCTGGAATGGGAAGTCAGACTTCATGCTAAGATGCACTCACAAGCGACCAGTGACTACTAGTTGGTATAGTTAAATTTCATTCCTATGGCCAGGCTGATTACTCTCCCTTTATAGTAATTATTCCTTGGTAAACACATATTCTTTCCTTTTTTTTCCCCCTGTTAGATAACACTCAGATATTCAAACAGCTGAGTAAAACCAGAGGACTTTTTTTAAAGTAAAATCTCAGTTCCAGGTTAAGTTTCATAACGAGTATTCCTGGCATTCCTGAAGTATGTTTTCCCAATTTATTTCTGACATCCTAATTCTTTAGACAAATGAATATAATAATAGTTTATAAATTATTTTTTTTTGTTCAAGACATGATATCCAAAATAAAGTGTGTAAAGGAAGCAAAGCTTGAAAAGATAACCAATACAAAGTTGTATTTCTACTTTGCCAAGCAAAGATATTGTTTTTATATGTTTACATAAAATCTATTGCCACAATTGTTTCAAGAAAGTCCCACAATTTACTCCTGGAAAATAAGTTTGACTTCATTGGGGGGGAAAAAAATCACTACACTGTCATTTTATTTACTCCCAGTTAACTTCAGTATTTATTTGGAAAACCTTCATTTAAGGAGTCAATTTGGATTATTCTTCCACAGAAACTATCCTTAAAGGCATTTTACTTTAAAAAAATTTTTTTTAAACTTCCTTCCAATGACCCTATTGAATGGGATGACCCCTCACTCTCCACACACCTTGGCTTTCTTCTGTTGGTATCTCCCTACAAGTGTAGTGTCAAGGCACCCACACCAGCGTTCTTACCTTGATGGCTGCCTTAATTGCACTCTCAGGGCCATACACTGTAAACACTCTGGCAAGTGAAAGGCATGCAAAGCGCATGCACATCCCAAGGTCTACCCACAAAACAAAACCTCATAACCTTAATAAGCCCTGACTCAAAAATTCAGATTTGTGAGTCTAAACACTACATAAAATGCTCTCAGAGACCTATGTGGCAAAATTCTTCTTTAAACTTTTCAAACAAACTTTAGGGTTTGAATATTTAACAAGGGCTAATGACAGTAAATAGAGCAAAGTGATTAGTAACCTGATTTTTAAACCTAAGCATACTAGTACTGTCAAGCTCCTCTGCTCCAATTAAGATAAAGGAAAGGCAGCAGCACAATTCACTTAAATGGGCAAAGACCTAGAGAAGAAATTTAATGGATAAAAATGTCTTTTAAAATGCATTTTCTAAGGTTGGGGGGGGGCAAATATGTTGTTGTTTTTACCTAAGAAACGTAAAAGAAATAGCCTAACATAGGAATCTTTTTTCCCCCTGCCTCTGGATTTATTTGTACAAACAGCATAGAAGGACATCAGTCCCTGTAAACAGGGCCTCAGGGGTCATACCAGTCCTTCTGTCCTCACATTCACAGAGGCTTTTACTATGGAGCATTTGCAGGGACTTGAACACCCTTGGGGGCAGGAGCTGGAACCCAAAGTGGAGTTGATGCTGGAGCAGGAGTTGCGGCTTGGGCTTGGGCTTTGCCTTTGCCCTGCAGAGCCTTCATCCCTGGCCATGTGGGCACAAGCACACTTCCCGTGCTTAGGATGAGCAAGCAAAGCGGGGCGATCAAGCTTGTGGCTGGTACCCTTTGGCATCTTGGGCTTAACCTCCCTAGACTTGAGAGCCTCAGCACCTGCACTCACAGCCTTGGTGTTTTTTGCCTGCATCTTGTTCAAGCCCTTCTTGTTGTGCTTCTTGACAAAATGCATATTTCTCAGGAACTTGGAGTCTGCCCCCCTTAAAAGAGTCAAATCTTTATGAAAGGGCTTTCTTGATGCCATTTCTGTGCCATTTTCGGGATTGGTTGTGTGTGGTGTGGTTCTTGGACTGGAAGAGCCATAGGAATCATTTCTAATCAAATGCAACTTGAGGCTATTTATTACACAACTAATTCAAAAAATGTTTTTAGAAAGGCATAACAAACCAAAATATATTAAAAGAATATAATCCTATGATGTTCCAATACATCCATAAACAAATTTATACATTCATTTACCAAATACATCACGGGCACATCAAGGTAGAAACAATACCAGGCACCTTAGGGTTGAAGAGAACATCCAAGGTGGTTGTTACAACCCTTGAGTAGTTGCAGTCAAGAGAAAAAAGACACATGAATAATTTTTAAAATGATAGGAAGAAATGTAAATAGTTCATTAATAAGATAGCATTTAGCCCCACAAATAAAATTTTCTTAAAATTTAAGTATATAAATTTATTTTTAACCTATCAAACTGGCAGACTTACAAACTATAATTGTAATGGCAAGAATAAACTCATATTCTTGGCAGAAATTGGCACAAATGTCCTGAAAAACATTTGACAATATAAATCAATATCTTTAAAAATAAAACATTATCAGTCAGTAAAATCCTGAACATAAAGAATAAAACAAATAATAACTAAAATACACAGACACAGTCTTTGTCACAGCAATTATTCTTCCAGAATTTTATTCTAATAAAACATCTTGAATATACATAAAGACTGAGCTAAAACAAGCTTATAATATTGTTTAAAATAGTAAAAGAAACACCTTAAAAGTCCAACAAGCATGCACAGCGGCACAAGCCTATAATCCCAGTAACTCAGAAGGCTGAGGCAGGAGAACTGCAAGTTTGAAGCCAGCCTCAGAAATTTAGCAAGACCCTGTCTCAAAATAAAAAATGAGTAGGGTTATAGCTTAGTGGTGAAGCACCCATGGGTTCAATCCTCAGTACCAAGAAAAGTCCAACAATATGAAAAATTGTGTTCTATATGTGTAATAAGAATTATGATGCATTCCGCTGTCATGTATTTTAAAAATAAAAGCAATTTAAAAAAAAAAAGAAAGAAAAGTCCAACAAAACACTTGATAAGATCACAAATAGCTCCCTGGAAGAGAAACCGAAATAACACACAGTGGGAATCATACACAGCTGCTTTTCAACAGAGGTTTCTACTGTAGACCATGGTTACACCCAATATCATACAATAAAAATCAGCATGTTCTTTCTACTCTTTGTCACACGGATCCAGTGACTAGGCTCATGAGGTAGAAGTCATTGGCTTTGCCATACCATACAGATCAGATTACAAGTTTAATTGAAATCAAGATTCAAGGCATATTTCACTCATTTCTAAAACACATTTTTCCTATATCATAACATTTTTGATGTTGCATTATATCTTACAATCAGTATTTTTTTAAAAAAGCACTATCTCACAGTTTAATTGCAGTTGCTTTTTCTTTAATGATACATAAAATCATGGTGCATCTTACAATCAATGGACTATTGTAGTTGATGAAATATTACTCTCTGAAAGATCAATTTCAAGAAACATAAAACAACTAGATATGAAGTCTGTTCAAGAGTAGATGCAGCAATGTAAATATGAAGCAATTTTTTTAAATGAGAGAAAACTTTTTAACAGGATTTCAGAGGCAATAAAGATTATGTCCAGATATTTATAATTCAATTAATTACTTCAAACTATTTGACACAAACGAAGACACTCTGTTATAAAAGACACAGTAAGCTGGGTACTCAAAACACATCACTGGTGACAATTGTGGAACTGTATCTGAGCCCTGAGCTCCTTATGAGAGTGACAGAAATTCCTTTGTGTTCCAAGGATGGCTAATCTCAAAGGACAGACATAGCCTTGATATTGAGAGATAAAATGTCCTCTACCCTTCCTCAGTGATCCCCATGTTCTGTAAAAACTCACTCTTCCTCACAATCCTCAATAATGAACACTCTTCCCATTGGTGGCCTAGGGGAAAAAAATCATCTTAACCGCCCAAGACACACTTTGCCTTTCAAGCTTTGGTGCAGGAGTCAGGAAGGCCCTGCTGCAGACCCCACTGACTTCGCCAAGTAACAAGGCTTCAGGGACCCCTCTGGGTCCTGTGACTCAAACAGTGAGTCCAGATCCTGATTAGATTATAAAATCTCTTAAACTGAGTCCCATTCAAAACTGTGCTTCAAACCTTGATCATGAGTAGCACAGTAAGAAACTAACTTTGATTCTTTCTGAGGAGTGCTTTATTTCAACTGCTGACTTCTTTGGGTTTCAGGATCTGGACATTTGTTAATCTCTACAACCAAACTAATGGGTTATAGTGATCTTATCTCTGTTGGTTAAAAGACAACAAGCATCTAGTTTGTTAGCTTTTCTTACTTGTTCATTCTGAGCTCCAATCAATTAAGAATTTCATGTCTGCCACAGTTGTTTTCTAAATGGTGAATTTTATACTTCTGTGTTTATGTTTCATCCATGGCTAAAGCTTTAAACTGACTATGCACAAAGCATTCTCTGTGTGTCTCCATGCTTCTGTATCTGTAACTCAGAAAGGTTTTTACCCCTCATTTTGTGAGTGTATATTTTCCTACCTCTAGGTAGATATCGATTAGATTATAAAATCTCTTAAAGAAGTCCTATTCTGGGTCTGGGGTATAGCTCAGTTGGTAGAGTGCTTGCCTCATATGCACAAGGCCCTGGGTTCAATCCCCAACACCACAAAAAAAAAAAAAAAAAAAAAAAAAATATATATATATATATATATATATATATATAAGTCTCGCTATGTTGACCACGTGATCCTTCTGCCTCAGCCTCGCAAGTCACTGGTATTACAGGAAAGCACCACTGCCACCACACCATTGAATCATTATGTTGACAAACTTTATTTCAAAAATAGTTAAGAAAGCTAAATCTTTAGATAACTTAAAACTTTAAATGATACTAGATTGAGTTATCCACTAGATACCTCAACCTAAGATAGAGTACTAGAACATTACTAAATATAATTTGTTTATATACCTTTCCTATTTTTATATGCTATCAAAAGACTATCATGAGTTGATTAATGAATACATTCATTTGGATACAAAAAGTTATAGAAGGCTCACTGAAAGGGAATTTTATTTCTCAAAGTCAAAACTGACTTTTTTAAAATAAAGTTTTCAAAAAGATCTTTTGTATCAAATATCATACTGATATAAAAAAAGCAAATTTTAGTTTTATATCAGCTTTATACTGATATAAAACTAAAATTTGTATCAAAGGTTTCTTAGATTATGACCTATTCTTACAAGAAAGTTGTAAGTTATTTTTTACTTTCTGTGTAATCTGTCTAGATAGAAAGATTCTGTGATTTATCGGCATAATCTTCTATGGTTTATGCTGACTTACTGTATCCTTGATCATTTATGAAAAAAAAAGTGTTTCATTTAGAAAATTTCTTTCCAATCATTAACTTGCCTATGTTTAAAGTTTGTATTGTCACTGAGGTTAAACATATAGCCAACTACTGTTTCTTGATGACCTTGATCCCATCTTGAAACATTTAAATCTTCTGACAACTACTGATACCTTTCCCAAATCAAATTATAAATAGTATCTTTTCTACCTAGAATTGTCTTTAAGATTTCCCAGAGGGCTCCTGGAAAATCACCCCTTTATAGGGGTGAAAATTAAAAAAAAAAATGATGCTAGAAATAATTGGGATTATTTGATATGTCACTATTGATGAATTATCAAATCAGAAAAGATGCTGAGCACTTCCTAGGTTAAGTTTGCACAGGTTTAATGTTGCATAAGTATTTCAGACACTGTTTGCTGCAAACAATTGTCAATTCTCTCACTGACCATGACACATTTCCATTTATCAGTGTCCGAGTGCTACTTTGCTTGATACTAGACAAGTAAACAACATTGTCACAATTTCAGTTGTGTTTTTTAAAGTTTCACTTGATCTCAACTTCTTTAATTTGAATCCAAGCCCTCCAGCCTCAGCCTCCTGAGCAGCTGGTTGTAGGCTTGTGCCACCATCTAGCCTAAGATTAAAGGTTTTCAGGAGATTCATATCATTTATCTATGAATTTTTATTAATATACATATATTTAGGACACATTCCAACTTAAACAATCTTTTTACTTGGTGTTCTTGATGTATTCTTGGTATATTCCAATAATGCTTGGTATATCATAAGAACTATCTTATATCTGAACTTCTTTTTTCCTCTGTAAAGATGTATTTCCATTTTTATAAATTACAGGCAACATGCATGTTTCCTTGAAAATTGCATTAATCATTATGTTTGTAAACATTCTGTCCAAAATTGTTTTGGACTGACTTTTTTCTTGTTTCATATTGTCATAGAACACCAAACATACTTATCAATTACTTTACTCTTATCAGGAATCCTCTTTGGGCCTTTCACTTTTGAAAATTATCAGTAGTAAGCCTGAAGCCACTTGAAGCTCTCGTGTCATCTACAGACAGGGCTTTGTTTTGCTCTGCAGCCTCCTAACAGTACTTGCAGTGAGCTATGCCAGAGTCTTGTCCTCAACAAAGAAAGGGCTGTCTCAGGGCCCATGCCAAAGGACTATGCCAGGTACTTTGGGGTGCAGGTCTTCAAGGGCATGTTTAAACAACTCTGAGAAGATAACAGTGGACTGAATTAGGATTTCTAGAACTCCAGTCAAAAAGAACATGGATTCATGAGACTGCTAATTGAAGAGAACAAGAATTACATAGGACTGAAATAACTGATACAGGATGACTGTGGGTTTTGTTTGGACTATTGTTGTTGTTATTAATGTTTATTTGCTGGATATATAAATAAACCCTTTCTTTTAAGCTACCTGCTACGATTTGGACATGGTCTGTCCAAGGTTTATGTGTTGGGATCTTGGTCTCCAGGCAACAGTACCAGGAAATGGGGGGATCTTTAAGAACTGAGGACTAGTCCTTAAGTCAAATGAAGATGGGCCCTCAGAAGGGTTAGGGTAGTTCTCTTGGGATTCCAGTCTCACTCTGCTTTTGTGCCTGACAATGATTTCTCACTCACATACATTCCCACCATTACTATCTGTCACGAACTGATGCTGCCAAGGGAGGCTCTCACCACAAACTGCGCCATGATATTTAGACTACCAGCTTCTAAAACTAAACTAAATAAGCTTCTTTATTTTATAAAAATTAGATTGCCTTAAGTATTTTGTTATAGTAATAAAAAATCAGACTAATACACTATACATATATAACATAACAATTTAGTGGACTTGCCATTGTAAATGAAATTGTCCAGAGCACCTGTTTTTCATATAAGTAAAATAACTTAATACATTTCTATAAAGAAATGTGGCACCATGTCTCAAGAACCTTAAAACTCTAAATATCTTATGACTAGAATCTATCCTAAAGAAATAATCTGGAATACAAAAAAATTTACATAAATATCTTTATCAAGTCATTAATTACAAGTGGAATCATGTTATAAACTGCCGCAGTCTGGCTGGGCACATCATCTTAATAGCTCGCCTCTCAACCATTACTTCTGGCAAAATGACAGGGGCCATTCCGACTAGGCTGTGGCTCTCAACAATAAACCACATATTATAAATATAGTATCAAATAATTTAATTATGAGACAGATAAAAAGAATATTTGCCATTGTTTAATTACAGGAAAAGGATATAGCAGTTTGTAAAGATACACTGTATAGAAGGGGGGGAAATTACACATACTCATAGACAAAACCCAGAAAATAAATATGCCAACATATTAGTGATAAACATTTTAGATGATAGGATTATAGTTGGTTATTCTTTTACTTTTCATATTTTCCATAATGGAATTCTGCTTCTTTCATAACCAGAGAGATTTCTGATTTACTTTAAGTGAACAGATCCCCTTAACTTTTCCGAGGTAGCAGTTGGATCAATCTGAAAAAACACTACTTTTAACTATACCATTTAACATTTAAAAAAAGAAAATAGCATTAATCTAAATAAAAATACATTAAGTTAAATGAACAACTTAAAAAGGACTTCCAAGGAGAAAGACATCTAAACAAGTAGTTTAACCAGTAGTAAGTATTACACTTCTTAATTCAGTAGCATGATTTATGATCTTCCAAAAGCTAGTCAGAATTCCAAACTCTTGTAAGAATAATATGCAAAATAAGTCACAATGGAAGCAAAAAAAAGGAATTTGGAAAAGCTGAGTCCCCAAACACTTTTTTTTCATTTCTATGCCTTCTGCAGACATGGGGTTGGAAGTCTTAATAACAGATTATTGCAGCTATTTTAAAAATGCATCTAGCTTTAATGCACATTTGATGGCTTTTTAAGGAAATTTATTTGTTGGATATATAAATAAACTACAATGGGATTTCCCCTTTTTTACCTAAACAAAAAAAAAAAAAACCCACAAGTGTAATTATGATGCTCATACCTACTATATAAACGGTATTGTTTCACTAAATCTTAATTACAACCTAGAAAGTATATGCTATTATTATTTTTGCTTAAAAATAAAAACAGACTGAGAAAGGCTAAATAACTTTCCCCCAATCATACAGCTAGTAACCAAAAAGTGATTCAAAGGCTCATACTGAAGCCTATGTTCTAACCAGTATGTTCTCTGCCTCCTCCATCCAACAAGCATCAGCGCAGAGAGAGCCTACTGTGCCAGGAATTTGGATATGAAATTAAGCAAAACAATGTCCCTATTATTAGTTTCATGTGTACTGATGGCAAAAGACATCAGTAAGATATAGACATCAAAACAGATATAAGCACAAATTACTGCAAATGGGGCATGCACCGTGACACAAAACTATAGGGGGCTCTACAGATGTAAACAGAAGGACCTCCAATCTATGGGAAGCGGGAGATATCAAGGTTGACACCAAAGCAAGCATTGCTTAAGAGAAGATCTGAAATGAAACTGCCCTCCCCTAACAAATACCCACACACACCACACACACACACACTCACACTCACACACATATGCATGTGTGTCAAGGAAAAAGGAGTTCCATTTTTTTTTTTCAAGGACTACGCCATTTTGTTTTAGAGGAAAATGAACAAATCATCTAAAGCACTCACATATTCCAACCGTAATTCTACCCTAACTTAATCTCAAATTCTACACTGGTCTTGTGATTCCTATAGTGTAAGCACAAGCAGCAAAAGGGTGAGACAGGCTAAGATGCATTCCTACTCCTGCCTTCAGGGAACAAACAATGCTGGTTTCAAGGAAAAAGTATTCAGATTCTAATCTTACCTAACTTCTTCAAAATTCCTTTTGACCATTTAGTGGATGTATACTGTACTTGTTCTTCTGACTCAAGTCTCAAGGGACAAGGCACAAAGCATGACAGCATCCTTCCTTTTCAGTAGAACCATGTTTTTTAAGCCAAGGGTTAAAAACCATTTATGGGTAGTAAAATCAATTTAGATCATGATGGACACTTTTTAATAGAACAGAGTAAGAATTATCAGAGTGCATCACATATTGCAAGGTCAAATATTATTTCACAGGTTTTTATTTTAGCTGTACAGCACACAAATGCTGTTGCGAAATACATTTCTTACTGTAGTCTCAATCACCATGATTTTAAAACCAATACCACTGACAGATATTCTAATCTTAACTCCTGCTTGCACTAAAGACAGCACAGAAAAGAATAACTTATCTAAAAAGGTTTGAACAATGGCTCTTTATTCTGTGAACTAAAGGTTCATGGAGGAAAAAAAAAAGTTGTGTATAATAAGCTTGGGATTTCTCTTTTTTTATTTTTTGGTATTCGGACTTGAACCTAGGACACTTTACCACTAAGTTACATCCAGCCCTTTTTATTTTTTAGGTGAAGACAGAGTCTCACTAAATTGCTTAAGGCCTTGCCAAGTTGCTGAGACTGGTCCTGAAATTGCAATACTTCTGCCTCAGCCTCCTGAGTTGCTGGGATCACAAGGAGAAGCCACTACACCTGGCACAATTTCATTTTTTTCCTCAACATATTTTTTCCTCTGAAAATGAATCCTTCCCCTCTACTTGATCCTAAAAAGTCAAATTAATCTAGAGAAAAAAAAAAAAAAAACAGCATTGCTCAGTGGCAAAGTACCTGCTCCTGTGGACCTGAGCTGGAGCTGGGCTGGGTGAGCCAGGTGGTTAAAGAACACCTTTGGCTTTGGTCCCTAATCAGAGCACAGGATGACTCAAGGGAAAGGGAAGCAAGAGCCTGCAGACCTGATTGTAAGCTGTGACCTGGGGCAGCTGCAGCCTCTCTAGGCAGGTTTCCTCACCTGTGAAATGAGAGGCACAGCAGAGATGGCCTCTAAGGTCCCTCCCAGCTCTCATCTCTTGTAACTCTTGCAAGCAGTGGCTGGGAATAAACAGGGTAAAATGAACATTAAGTGTCCTACCCAGTAAGACTTGCATTGGTAAACGCGTAATTCCTCGAGTAAAAACTAAATACTTACATATTTAACAAGCTAATGCCAAAATTGTTATGAGAAAACCAAGGTAAGTTATGTTCCTACATAAGACTTCAAATTTTAAATAAAAATGTACCAAATTTTCTTTCAAAATTTCCCCCACTCAAAGACTAAAAAGGTTGGCAATTTTTACTAATTTGACATCTGTAAACTAGCTGTCCTCTATTTAGAAAGTTCCACGTACGGTTAGTTCAGCAGTATGGCCAAACAGTCTGCTCACATGCAGAATAGCTCCCAACAAAAACAGCAACCCCATCAACTTAGAAGCGTCACATTTACTTTTCTCTACGGAAAGCTTACCCCTTCTGAAATAATGCTGAAATGAAGTCTGTTTATGAAATACTTTTGACAAAAAGCCTAATATATTCTTAAGAGCATGCTCTGATACTTTATAAGTATGTGGCATCTATATGATCCAAGAGACTAATATACCTGCTGATGTCTGCAAAATAGGATAAGTGAATGTGCTCCTAAGTCAAAATAAATTTTCATTTTGCTTGTTTGTGAATAAATATTAAAAGGCACTCTGTTACCCAAGCCTGAGGTCTGTAGGGAACTTAGACGGTACATATCTCATTTCTTCCAGCAGAATAATGTTCACATAAAAATAAAGTCATTTCAGGGTTGGAGTTGTGGCTCAGTGGCAGAGCACTTGCCTGGCCCGTGTGAGGCACTGGGTTCGATCCTCAGCACCATATAAATAAATAAAATAAAGGTATTGTGTCCATCTACAACTAAAAATATTTTTTAAAAAGTCATTTCAAATATGAAAAAGGAGAAGGCATTTTAATATATAACATGCTGAGAAACACAATTATAGATTTTAAATAATAGTTCTATAAATGTAAAAAAACATCAAAAAGCAAGACCTTTTTCTGTTACTACTGAAGTTGTTTCTAATCTGCAAATTCTGTTACCCACATGAGCTAAATAACTAAAGAACACCAGCTTGCTACATTCAGCTCTGATGTTGAGACACCAAAAACAAATAAAATTTAAGTTCATTTAAAATTTGGGAATCTCATCTATTTCAATTTTTAGTAACAATTCAAAATAAAGGAGACTTAAAAGTATAAATGTACTACTTAAGAAAATGAAAATCTATAATTAGATTTTCATTTTAAAATAAAACATGTAACATGTTCATCATTTTAAAAAATTGGGGGAAAAAACTGGCATGTAACCCTTCACTTTTTACTTTTTTGATGCATGTGGATACTTTTAAAAATAGAATCATACTATTAGTTAGAATTTTAAGAAGCCCAAGTTCATAGTTTAAGAAAGGAAAATTAGTTTGTATTGACAAATCAAGAAAAAAAATATATAGCATAAGAGGCAACTAACTGGTCAAAGACCTCTTTCAGTCTCCCTGCTTTTCTCTGGGGGTTAACATCACTGGCTGAGAGACCACACAACTTTTCCACGAGATCGACCGCAGCTTCATGTCTTCACAAAACATTTCAGTTATTAAAATGAGAATTGCTCCCTCCAGCTCCAATATGAAAAACCCTAGGAAAGAACCCCATTACTCTGGCTTGGATCAATGTCCATTCCTAGAGCCAGGAGTCTGTAAGAAAAGGCAGCTCCAATTTGTACCATGTAGCTGCAGTAAAGACAGGGATGCTTCCAAGTGGAGGAAAAGAAAGGTAGGGAGGGGGCTGGGGATGTGGCTCAGGGGTAGCGCGCTTGCCTCGCATGCGTGCGGCCCGGGTTCGATCCTCAGCACCACATACAAAAAAAAAAAAAACAACAAAGATGTTGTGTCCTCTGAGAACTAAAAAATAAATATTAAGAGAATTTTCTCTCTCTCTCTCTCTCCCCCCCCCCCCCACTCTCTCTTTAAAAAAAAAAAAAAGTAGGGAGTAGGACAAACTGGTGGAGAAACAGGTTCTCAAATCTGGATTGCTATTTCTGTAAATTCTGTTTGTTTCTGTTGGGTTTGTTGTTGTTGTTGTTTTGTACTAGAGACTGGATCTAAGGGTGCTTTACCACTGAGCTTTTAATTTTTATCTTGAGACAGGGCCTCCCTAAGCTGCTTAGGGCCTTGCTGAATTGCTGAGGCTAATCTCAAACTTGCAATCCTCCTGCCTCAGCCTCCCAAGTCACTAGAATTAGAGGCGTCTACCTTATAGCATGCCTGGCTATAAATACCAAATATAGATTACCAAATTACTGTTTGGTAATCTGCTTTTTGCATGTGAGGGTTATATTACACAGTTGGAAGTACTTGAGAATCTTAAAAAAAATGCAGTTCCACTTAAAAAATATGCATCATGAATATTTTCCCATGCCACTAGATATTCTTTAAAAACATAGTTTTTAATAGGTGTACAGAATTCTCATTTTTTAACTTGATGACTTTAATCCAGAAAAACCACATACGATCATAATCCTTTTTGAACACAATATTCAAAAAGTTGTATGCAAGCACCAACCACTGACATCTTAGTCACACCTTTTTCAGAAATTATGCCAAAGGATTCTTCATGGGAGGTAGGGAGGTAATGGAAAGAGTAGAAACAATAAGGTGATCCTCTGAGACATATATTTGTAAAATTCTACCATACCACTGAAGGCTTTCTTACATAAATATCTTGAAGGGACAAGGATACAACATACCCTAAATCAAAGCATGAAAAGCAAGGTCTGTCATAACTTAATTAAAGTAAGACTGAAAATTAAAAATAAACACACTATAGGTCTAGTACAGTGGTGCATACCTGTAATCCCAGCAACTCGGGAGGCTGAGGCAGGAGGAACTCCAGTTCAAAGCCAGCCTCAGCAACAGCAAAGAGCTAAGCAACTCAGTGAGATCCTATCTCTAAATAATATACAAAATAGGGCTGGGGACATGGCTCATTGGATGAGTGTCCCCGAGTTCAATCCCTGGTATCAAAAAAATAAAATAAATAATAATAAACAAGGGAAGCAGGCGGAGTGGGAGGACAGCCAGAGTGAAACCTAGAAAAATTAAAACCTAAGAGTTAGACTTTGTCTCCCTGTGTCTTATACAAAAAGCAAGGGCTGTGCCAATCTCCCTAATCTACTACCATTAGTCACTTAGAACGCTCAACTGATTTTCCTTGCTAATGTCATTTTTACCAATCCATCTCTTAATTATACTTCGGTCTTTTACAGGCAAGGGAACATACTGACAGTCACTGCATAGCAGCATGTCTGAGAAGCTGAGGCCCAGTGAACGGACCTTGTTCTTCCTGCCAAGGTGACGCAGCTTATCATGGCCTACAATTGTCAACCAATCTCCTTTTCTGACATCTCTTCCATTTTCTTTTTAAGAAAGTATTTCCAGCAGAATACACACCACCTGGTCAAATGAGAAGGCTAAGACAAAAGGACCCTAGGAGTGAAAAGATAATCACTAAGGAATGAGGAATTACTAAGCAACAGTAAGTTATTAAGGCAAGTGTATCCAGTTAAGTGTCAAGACCTTCACAGCCCCAAGTTTCAGTAGCTCAGAACAAGATTTACAAGACAGTAAGAGAACATACAGGAAGGGAAGTAGAGCAACTTCCAACAATCCGGCAATTAAAGGGAATCAGAATGGAGTCAACATAAAGTTTCTGCCCCCACTGGAGTCCTCTGTTACTGCTGCCTGGTGACTCCTTCTCTGTCAAAAACCACCCCACCAAGGGCACCTACTGTTACACTGGTCTAGAGGCACATCCAACACCAACCCTCCGTGGACAGCTTCTCTGATGGTAAGCAACATCCAGTGTCAAGACTGAAACAAGCAGGCTCAAAGTAAGCATTCAAGTTAGAGAGATCAATTTGCTTAGAGTGTTGATATTCAAGTACTCTTTTAGTAGTGAAACCCATTTTTTCAAATGAACTCACAAGAACCCATTATATAAAATAATTGATTAATAAAAGTTCACTGACATATAAGGTAAGTAAGAACAATGAAGCCATTTTTAACATAAATATTTTAAATGAAATGTTAGACAGGAGCTTTACATCAGACTTAATATTCAATTTGTTGCGTTTTCTTCAAGTGCAGAAATCCAAGAAATCACAAAGATAAATTGTTGCAAATGATTTCTAATTGCTCTCCTAGTCATTTCAGGATCCTCACAGAACTGACCCAGAAGCTTGAAAAAGAAATTATAAGGAATGTTGACTTCAAAGCTTAATCACTAATAACAACAGCTGTCCTTATTAGAAGTTCTTTACCAAAAATAAGGACAAGAAATATCCACGACAGACAATAAGCTTCATGTTATAATCAGCTTTTTTGCTGCTGTGACTAAAAGGACGGGACCAGAACGACTGTAGAGGAGGAAAGATTTATTTAGGGGCTCACGGTTCAGAGGTCTTAGTCCACAGAAGGCCAGCTTCATTTCTCAGGGCTCGAGGTGAGGCTGAACACGGCAGAAGAGTGTGGTGGAGGAAAGCAGAAAGAGAGACTCCACTCCCCAGATACAAATATATGCCCTAAAGCCATGCCCCCAATGCCCGCTCCTCCAGTTACCACTCAGTTAATCCATCAGGGGATTAATTCACTGATTGGGTTTAAGGCTCTCACAACTCAGTCATTTCTTCTCCAAACTTTCTTACATTGTCTCACACAAAAGCTTTTGGGGGACACCTCACAGCCAAACCACAACACAGTAAAACTACAATAGAGTACTATCACTTCTCAACCTGTTGTGTTCTTCATTAAGTCACTGCGTAACTCTTGTCAGAAGGAACGCACACACCAGGCAGATGTGATGGGCTAGATGGCATCTGCAGTGGTATCTGCCACAAAACCTGGGAGGCCAACACGTACAGGCCTGACTTCTACAAAAGACCTGTTAATACAACCTTCCTAATCAATGACAGACATAAAGTAGATGAACAAGGATAGCTTTATCCTAGCCTATCACAAACCAGGTAACCTGGTAGCACAAATAACCACATTATTGGTCTCCACTGTGCCAAAAAGTGGCATTTAGCACATTCTCAATATGCACATTGAGCTTCTTCAAAATAGTTAAAAATATAAAATAAATTCAAATAAACAACTGGGGAACTCATGCCACATCTCTTTATCAAAGATTGACAAGAAGTCTGTCAGAGGTCAGCTCTGGCATTGTGAAGAGAAGGTGGTAACAATGAGGGCATAATAAAGGCAAAACAACAGCTTTATCAAGTAATCTGCTTCACAGATTTGCTTTTGTAAAATTAAATGCAATGTTGCTAAGAAAAATATTTCTAAGGTCTTTTTGTTCCGTACACTGCTGTTCACTTAAAGTTGGATAAAGCCCATTATCCTGACCTATTTTTATTATAACAAAGAGAGAAATACCAAGGTTTCTCTTCATCACGGAAAAGCAGCCATTTTTTCAGCACATTTTTGCTTCTTTGCCCTTTTCACTTTTACCTCTGACTGTTCAGGTCCACTTTCCCAGAATAGAGTTCAACAGCATGTTAACTTCTGGTGTGTGGATAAGGAAATCACACCTCTTCCTCACCCTGGGTCAGGCATGGCCTATACAGCCTGGCCTTTACTCATTACCAACTGTGAACTCTGGGCAGGATACTTAACCTTTGTGCCTCAGTTTCCTCCTATGTAAAAAAGAGACAATAACAGTTCTACCTCACAGGGGTGTTGTAAAGATTAAATGAGTAATTTAATAAGTGTTAAGAATTTTAAGCAATTAATAAGTGTTCACAATTATCATTTTTTAAAAAAGCTTAAAGGGATCAAAATTGCTCAGAAATTGAATTAACACATATAATAATGTAACAAAACTTCTAAAGAATGCTAGATAAACTCAAAAGTAATTCTCATTACACGCTATACTGTTCTTTATTAGAGAAGTCGTTCTTTATATTCTAATATGAAGAAGTCGTTCTTTATATTAGAGAAGTCTGTTCTTTATACAGAGGTATCTTAGAATTAAGAAAAGTAAAGTAACAACAGCTTTACTGAAAATCAAACTGGTTTGGGCCAATTCAGTGAGGACAACCAAGAATGTGTCTCCTGTGTTCAGTCCTAAATATGACTACATATTTGTTTAAAATTTCCTTAAGCAGGAAAAACAGAAAGAGCACACCTAACTGCCTTATTTCTAGAACTAAATACAGCAACACAGTAAGATGGGAGGTGCTGTCAGTATTTTCTTTACAGGGGACAGGGGGCAGTAGTTTGCAAATTTACTCTGTGATGCAAAGGACAGTGAGTAAGAGGGCATTTGGACGCACAAACAGGCACATAAGAGGGAAAATCTTAGCTGTGGTGCATTTATTATCCGAATCAAAAAAATAATGACATAAACGTAATTAACAAAGTCTCTGTGGAACAATGCTCTGCATAGCAAAGTTCGCCTCAGAGCTTCCAGCGGTGGCAAAGTTTCTCACAAATCAATGCTTACTTTATTTGCACGTGCGAGCAACAATCTGCACAGCGCTTCCCCCACAGGACACTAATGGGCCCTCCAACTGCTCAGTCCCAGCGCAGTTTCCCCGCAAAAGAAGCCGGCATCTTCCGGGGGCGCGGTGCAAACCGAGGGAAGGAGGGACGCGCGGGGCGCCAGCCGGGCGCACTGGCTTCCCGAGCGGCTCCCTCCCTCGGACGGGGGCGGAGTGAGGGGCCACTGCGGTTCGGCCAGCGGAGAGGAATTCGGCGCGGCCGCTGCAGCAGCTCGCGCCGGGGGGCGGCGCGGCCGGCATCCAGGGCAAGGCGGGCCGGCGGCTGCGCGCGGCCGGGCAGGGGTCGCTCCGCCGCGGCGCCCCGGCCCCAGGCTGCGCCGCGCCCTGCCGCCGCGGAGCCGGGGTGCTTCCCTCCCCACGCCCCCTCCGGCCCCGGCGAGCTCGGGCCAGGACCCGACCCGCTTCCTGCGAGCGGTCGGCAGCCGCCGCCACTCACCTCGCCGCCAGGCAGCGCTCGGGCTCGGGCTCGGGTTCCGGCGGCGGCGGCGGCTCCTCCATGGCGGCGGCAGGGGTGACGGCGAAGGCGGGAGGGGGCACCAGCTCGGCGGCGGCTTCTTTCATTCGTGCACGGAGCCCCGCATGGCCGCGGCGGGCAGTAAGCTGCAGCCTGGCGCGAGGGACCGGAGCCCCGAAGTGCGGGAGTGACTCGGCTCCGCCTCCGCCTCTAGCCCGCCGCAGGACCCGAGCGCGCCGCGGCCATCTTGGGAACGGCGGCCGGCTGAGCGCCGGGCTACGGCGGGCGGCGAGGGACAAGCCTCCGTGGGCGGCGGCGGCGGGCGCTGGAATCCGAATGGGCGGGGACGCGCAAGCCGAGGGAGGGGCGCGGTTCCCCGCCACCGATCAGGTGTGGGCTGGGTTGGTGACAGCGGGCACTGTGGTGCAGAGCTGGACTGTGCGGCGTGCTGGGCGGCCCTCGGGGCGCGGGCGCGAGCTCCGAGGACACCCGGAGAGGCGGTGCTGGGCGTCTGGGGGGGTAATCGAGGACTTGCAAAGTGCTTGGTCGTTTGTGCCAGTGGATCGCCGCCGCCGCCGAAGGTCGGGCCGTCCTGAATCCCATCTTTCGGAAATAGGGATGATGTCACCCGGGCGCGCGCAGCGCGGAGGGATGAAAGCGCGGGCCTTCGCCGCGCTCGTAAAACTCAGCTTCCTGAGACCGGGAATAAGTTTACGGAAGCTCAGGCCATGGAGGGGACCCTCACATCAGCGAGGCACCGAAGACCACTGGTCACCCCAGCGCGGGGTTCCACGTGGACCTTCCGGAGACGCGGACCGCAGCGTTCCTACACTGAAGGGGTGAAAGAAAAAAGAAGCTCTAAAGTTTACTTTAGGCACATTGAAAACTTTTGCAATTCCAATGCTTCGTTTATCCTTAGAGACCACGTCGGTCTTCACAGCTTTAAGTTGCAAACATTTGCAAAATTTCCTATGGAGTGAAATCCAAAGTCAATTTTAAAACACCATCCTTTAAACAAGTATGTTCGCCTCTAGTCCTTCAAATGCGCTGTTAAAAAAAAAAAAATCGGTTGAGCCAAAGCTCAAAATATGTAAAACATAGTTCTGAACAAATGTTGGTAAGAAAACTGGCCAAAACAAAACGTTTAAACGTGATGAGGTAGGACTTAAAGGTCAGCTGAGAAGATAACTAGGTTGCACTCAAAAGATTCCAAAATTTATTTGTAGCTAAGTTGCTTCCTTCAGTTTTATTACAAGAGTCTGTATTTTTTTATGACCAGATAGTGCTGAATTTCTGAATTGATGTTCATCTTATTTTTTCAACAACACGTATTCAACAAGTACTTGTTAAATGCATACATGAGGACTGCTGAAGATAAAGCATTGATCAAAACAGACCAAATTTTTCCCTAATAGAGCCAATAACCTTATGATAAAAGGAGAGAAAAAAACAAACGAGTGTTTAAGGAGAGTAAACTTTTTATCTTAATAAAAACCATATTATTTCTTAAATCACTAATTCCCTTTTGATGTGTGAAGAAAGTTCTGCAAATATTTCCCACTTTCTGTAATTCTAGTTCTCTAATTTTCTTTTAAAATTTGCTGAGCCTGAAACCCTTCTGAGAAGGCATATTAGAGATTTAAAAACTTAAATAGTTAAAATAAACCCCTCTCCTCTAAGAAGCTCTGTACTGTGTACTCTTCAGGGCTTGCATTCCAGTTAACTGTGACTACCGACTGTAAGATAGCTAGAGTGCACACAAGTACATCCAGATCACAAGACACTGGCCAAATGTAAATCAGCTTTGAGAGACCTATGACCTTTTTTCACCTTCCACTTGAGGGTTCTATTTTAGCCAGATCCAAACAAATTTTACATTTAAATAATCAGATAATGCAGCACATGGAGAAACCTAAGTGGTACTAAACAGGCAATTTAAGTGCAGTGACTTTGACCTACCTCCACACTGGGTCCAGTCCCACTATTTCCCTAGCCTCCCCTCTTGAAGAATTGCTTCTCCCTGTATACTCAAGACCAAATTCACAAGACTGTCTCCCCAGGGCTCCAGACAGGCCTTCACAGCATCCACCCCCAGTTACCCAGGGTTCCTTTCCTTCCTTTTCTGCCTTTTCCACTGAAGTGTATGTCCCTTCAGGACAGATGCCTTTCTTTGTTCTTCTGTGGTCTACCTAGCCACCAAGAATCACTAGTGCCCAGCTAGTGTCTGACATATAGCAGGAGCTCAGTTAATATTGTTATGACAGAGTTAAGGACATGCCATCTCAAAATATGCAACTGGTATATTGATTATTTCAGTCTTTTTGAAGTCACTTGACTTCAGAAAGGACTATTTGACCAAACATTTCCTACAGGCAGCAAAACATGAAAATTCTTTTTTTTTTTTAAAGAGAGAGAGAATTTTTTAATATTTATTTTTTAGTTCTCGGCGGACACAACATCTTTGTTTGTATGTGGTGCTGAGGATCGAACCCGTGCGCTACTGCTTGAGCCACATCCCCAGCCCAAAACATGAAAATTCTTTAGGGAAAGCGATCCTTCACATAGCAGTGCTGGAAAACAACCCTTGATCACCTGAGACTGGTAGTGGGGCTCAGTGCACCTAAATAAACACACTCTGAAGTGACTCTAGTTTTCCACCAACTTCTACAGACCCTCCCCCATTTTATTTCAGTTAAATCCCTAGAATTTGCTACTCTAGTCTATATGCCATCTGTCCTGTCTTTCCCTAAAATTTATTATTCTTTGTCTAAAAAGTATAAAAGCATCATACTTTGGTCATTCCTTTGAACTTTACTCTCTTGTCAAGATCCCCATATACATGTACAATTTTTTTTTAATCTGTGCTTTTCTCTTGTTAATCAGCTCTTGTATTAATTGGGTTTCTTATCCAGCCAAGTAAGAACTAAGAGCCCACATAAGAACTAAGGAAGATACAGAGACCATTGTCCTCCTTACAGTTACATTCATCAAGGAGGTGCTTCTTTTAACATTAATGAGCTACTCTCATAATTAGGTTTTCATCTCTAAACTTATGTCACTATTTAGCACATGGCTGGTCTCTGCCTTTAATTTTGTTCTTAAAAACAATGGCAACAAAATCTTCAAAGAATTGCTTCTCCCTGTATCCTCAAAACTGAATTCACATAGCCTTTATTGAATTTCTTTTAAAAAATGAATTAAAAGCTAAAATTCGGGCTGGAGATGTGGCTCAAGCGGTGGCGCGCTCGCCTGGCATGCGTGCGGCCCGGGTTCGATCCTCAGCACC
The DNA here is from genome assembly GCF_021218885.2 of Marmota monax. Lineage (NCBI taxonomy): Eukaryota > Metazoa > Chordata > Mammalia > Rodentia > Sciuridae > Marmota > Marmota monax. The sequence continues at coordinate 7,087,452 of NW_026692848.1, forward strand.
ACATACAAACAAAAATGTTGTGTCCGCCGAGAACTAAAAACTAAATATTAAAAAATTCTCTCTCTCTCTCTCTCTTTAAAAAAAAAAAGAGATGTTAACTTCTGTTAAATGCTTTAAAAAAATAAATAAATAAATAAAAATAAAAGCTAAAATTCTCCTAAAGATCCAGTTTACATGGAGGTACATAACATTCTTAACTTTGCTTATAATTAGTTGAAAGTCCAATTTTGACACATACTTGAATCCAGTTACATATTCATATGTATGTGTTTTTCTGCTTTCCCTAAAAACTAACAAACCTTGAACACAGGCTACCATTATTTAAACTATTGGATGTACCTATCAGTGCAAAGAGCGTTGTTATAGCATTAAGGCTGGTATATTAGCCGAAAGTTAATTTTATGAGTTTTGTCACAAAATGATTCAAAGCGAATTTTTGTGCCAAGCTATGCAATAAATAGGGTTATGTCTTTGTTGTTTGAAAACAAAAACTCCAAGATTATGGTTTTGAACATTATTATTAGTGTGGTGCTGCATTTTACTTAAAATAAGCTTTTCCCTTTTCCCAGTGATATTCATGAAGTCTTCCACCCAGATTCCTGTGTGAACATTCAAGACTTCACCAGCCCCTGGCCCTCTCTGTTCCCAGGGGCTCAGCCCAGCTCTGCAGTGGCAGAAAGAGTGCAGACATCCCAGTCTGTTGATGCTCACAGGGGGCAGATTCATTTTCACTCCAGCACAGCCAAAGAGAGAAGACTGTGAAAGAGCAATGAAATCTTCAACTCCTCATGGGGGACTTTGACACATGGATTTTTTTTCCCCATAATGATACAAGGACATCTATTTCTACTTAGTAGTAAAACACAAAGAAATATTGGATATGAAAAAACATAATTAGTGCACTTTTTAAAAATAGTCCTTGTCATCCTTCTTGTCTGAATAGTAGGGACTTAGATAAGACCTCTACTGCTTTGTATTGTTTTTCTGAGAGGTGATTTACTTGTTTTTGTTATTTCTCCACCAGGACACAAATCAGCACTTATTTCAGACATTCTCCTCTTACACAGTATACATTGAGCCGGTGAAGACTTCAAATCATTAACAAAGAATTAAAGGTTACGTGCTTAAAAAAAAAAAAAAGAACAAAAAGTTATTCTTATCCAAAGGAATAAACTAACAAAGGGAAAGTGGAGTCCAATGTGTGAATAGTGAGAGTTTAGCGGAGGGTCATGTGCAGCCTGCTCACAGCCTCTTCGTATCCTTCTAGAAATGCAGGCAGGAGAAGCGGAGTGGGGGGACCCACATGGCTTCTTTCCTGCTCTGACTTCTCAGTTCACCTCTCAAGCTCCTGCCACAGCAAGGGCTGGCGAAGCCCCTGAGGGAGTCGGCTCTTGCCTGATTCTCTGTATTTCATTTCTCCTTCTGATAACCAGGTATGAAGTTGGGAGAACTGTGAAACTGCAAGTTGCAGTTCCTAAATTATCTTCAGATCCCTTCAAATCAACAGTATGTGCTTTGTGCAGGATGTGGAACCAGGCACAGAAGAGAACAGAGATGACTCGGTGCCCTGTGCCAGGGGCTTCTGACCCTCACTTCTGTCTGTCAAGGTCACTTGTTCTCCCAAACACTGTTGTGTCCTGTGGTTGGTTACATGTGTCTTTCTTTCTCAATAGCGGGCACCATTTCTGGCCTATTATTACTTCTTTAGCACATGCAATAACTCTCTGTACATAGTACCTGTTCAGCTAAATATCTGCTGAAGAAATGAACTGGATTATGTATGCATGCATGGATCTAATTGGGGAAATAAACCCAGGATGAAAATTTCTGTGGTACACGTAGACTAAGAGAAGTCTCCAGAGGCAGTTTTTTTTGTTGTTCTTAATGCAGCTGGTATTCTAAGAATCAGAGACTACCAAGGTAGACACATATAAGAAAGAAAAACTACACTTAAAAGTAAACATTTCAGCATGAAGGGTAAAGCAATGTACCACATGTAAGCTCTTAATGACAAGCATCTTACGAAGAACAGAAATAAACTTGATTCTTACTTACGTTGACAGTGGCTGTGTTTGTATATACACTTGACACTAACAAATACAAGGCTTTTTATATTACTGTGCTTGAAGTAAGGGAAAAGGAGTCATGGATAAATGCGGAAATGGAGTTTAAAGCCCCGATTTTTATGAGGTATGGCTCTGGTGCACATCAGAAACATTTTGAACCAACAGACTTGTAACGAAAGGCCAGAAATAAATTCCAGAAAATCAGACTCCTCCTTTTGAGGTCTGCATTTTTAGCGTGGTTTTGCAACATCATGAACTCTTTGAGTTGGAAACATCCTGAGAAGCCATCAAAACTGCCCTTCTCAGAACAAGACTTTTCATAAGTCACAAAAGTGTCCCAGGCTTGAATCTTCCAGTTTCATAAGGCAATATATGCCATGTTTTTGACAACTCCCAGGCTTAGGAAATTAATGTTTGTAACAATTCCAAATCTGCCTCCCTGTTATGTCTAACCCAGGGGCCTATCTGGGACTGCATAAAATA